>NC_142049.1:30603563-31803563 GCF_982192425.1 Myodes glareolus | reverse complement strand
AAGGTTTTGGCCAGGGCTTTCAGTTCAGGAGCAGAAAGGAGTTCAAGTACATCAGAGAGTTCTTGCAACTCAGATTCTGAAACAGTTAACAACAACCAAAAGTTAAAAGTAGTTTTATAGAGTTTTCTGTTATCTAACATTATCTACTTGGGGAAGGAAGAGCATTAGCTAGATGAAAATAAAATGAGATTTCTCTATAGAAACTGCAGTAAGTTTTCCAAAACAAAGCACGAGTCACCAAACTCTTCCCATTGAAGACTCAGACAACCAGGAAGTGGTGGCGCACACCTTCAGTCCCAACACTTGAGGGGCAGCAGCAGGTAGATCTTTGTGAGTTCGAGGCCAGCCTGGTCAACATATTGAGTTCCAGGACAGCAGGGTTATACAAAGAAACCCTGTCTCAAAAAACAAAAAATAAATGAACAAAAAGCAAAGAAACCCACTATAGACAACAAACAATGAACAAACATTACTGGGGTACACTCTCCATCCTTCTCATGTGTGGCCTGTGAGGGGTCCTCGCCAAACTAGATCACAGAGGAAAGGGACCATCAGCTCTCCTCCACTCAGTCCTTTAGTCCGTGATGCAGAGTGGAAAGCCATTCATGGCTCAGGGCTCCAGTATCTGCTGTGGTGTACCCCAGATATCATGGAAAGCCTCTCATGGGCTCAGGGCTCCAGTATCTGCTGTGGTGTACCCCAGATACCATGGAAAGCCTCTGATTGGCTCAGGGCTCCAGTATCTGCTGTGGTGTACCCCAGATACCATAGAAAGCTTCACACAGGCTCAGGGCCCCAGCATCTGCTGTGGTGTACCCCAGATACCATAGAAAGCTTCACAGAGGTTCAGGGCTCCAGCATCTGCTGTGGTGTACCCCAGATATCATGGAAAGCCTCTCATGGGCTCAGGGCTCCAGCATCCTGCTGTGGTGTAGCCCAGATACTATGGAAAGTCTCTCATGGGCTCAGAGTCTCAGCATCCTGCTGTGGTGTACCCCAGATACTACAGAAAGCCTCTGATGGGCTCAGAGCTTCAGCATTCTGCTGTGGTGTACCCCAGATACTACAGAAAGCCTCTGATGGGCTCAGAGCTTCAGCATTCTGCTGTGGTGTACCCTAGATTCCACACCAGGCTGAATCGGCCCCAGCCATGTGTCTTTATGACATTCAGTTTTGGGCAGTCTCTTCTCCTCCATTCCTATTTACTGGGTGTTTGGTTCTAGGGCCCTGGGGACACTGCAGTGAGCAAAGTCCTTGACCTAAGGGTCATTTCCCACCAGAATAATTACCCAGGCCAGGCAGAAAAGGGTGGTATAGAGAAAAACAGAACGTGGTGCTGGACAGTTGGCACAGCAATTTAGAGCACTTGCTGCTCTCAGAAGACCTGGATTTGGTTCCCAGCAGGACAGCTATCTAATTCCAGCTGCGGGTAACCTGTGCTCTCAAGCACATGCCCACACGCACACACAAACAGCTATCGGAAATAAAAATAAAACTTTTTTTTTTTGAATGAAAAACAAAATTGTATGAGGCCAACAAAGCCTGGCAGGGAGGGTGGCTGCTTTCGACAGGATAGTCAGGCGACTGTCTTATGAGGACACAGGGCAGAAGCGAATGTAACGGGGGGACAGGTTTGTGTGGTAAGTCAGGGGACACTGTCCGATGTAGAAAAGACATTAAGTCCAAGGTCCTGAAATAAGAATGCATTCACCATGACAAAGACCACTGAGGACTGCAGTGCAGCTGCAAGACGCAGAGAAACGGCCATGAAGAAGTGTCCATGGTGAGCCATCGGCTCTGGGTTTGGTGAGGTCTAAAGGTAAGTCCCCAGTGGCAGCCAAAGGGGATGCCCGCTGTCAAGCATGTCAATCTATAGAATTTTCATCAGATCTTCCAAGTCAGGAGGAAGCAAGAATCAGCTTCCCCCAAGGAACAGAAAGCACTGCTGACTGCTCATGCCAAGCTGCTGCTCTGTGCCTCCACCCCTTCACCCAGCATGCTCCACCGTTAGCCCACCCAGCTACACCCTAGCAAAAACCCAACACCATCTTTACTTACTGGACACATTACAAACTCTTCCCCCTAAAGCCATCTATTGTGACTGCTTATTTTGTCGAAAGTGTCCACAACTTAAACTTGGGTGCACATCCCTCATTCTCCCTATGCTGTGAGAGCTCCTTCAGCCAATAGCCTTTAAGATACCAGCCCACTTGGGCGTGGTCGCTTATACTATAAATGTAGCTGGAAAGCGTGTGCTCACTCTCTTGCTTCTGGATGCTAGACTCTGTTCCTGTTCCCAGTTCATGCAGGGGACTGTGATCTAGGACAGTGATCTGTGAGTCTCCCCTAAATAAATAACCCTTTATTATACGTAATTCTGAACTACTGTGGGATTATTTTGTATCTTCCGCCATCATTCCTATATTCCTTTCTATCCAGTACTGTACAGGACAACCCAGGGTATCCACAAGAGCAGACACATTCTCTAGTGTTCATACAGTTCTAATTAAACTCTAATTAAATTCTACAGGCAATCAACATACAGAGGTGGTATGTGCGGGCACGGTGGGGATAGATGGTTTTAGAGAAAATTATTTCATCCCAGCTGGCTTCATTTTGTCAGAGAGAAGGAATGGGATTAAGAAGAGTGGAGTTCTCACTGGAAGACAAGAGTTCAAGGGGAATTATCGCGTCTCCCAGAGACTACACTTGCCCCAGGAAGCAATGGTAATCCGCCGGTCACGCCCTAGCCGCCTTCACCCAAGAACCTGTTCTTCACCCAAGAACTGTTAGGACAGTCTTAAGTCACATGACAACCTGTTGCCCGAAACTAACAGCTTCTAGACTTTTGTTTCTTAAAACAATTAGCAGACACTGATCAGGAGATGGTTGGTACCACACTGACATTCTCATAGAAATCCCACTGAAAGCGATTCTTAACTTCCGTGTTCCTCTTCGTGCCTCCCCCAGCCATACCTGTCTGTAGAAAGCCCGCATCCTTTAGTTCCTCAACCACAGGAGTTAAGTCTGAGGCGATCTCGTCATACTCCAGTTTACTCATCTTAATCCACGTTAGCTTACGTTGAAAGAGCCTTACATACAACTTCTGACCACTAGCTGCAATAAAGTTCAGAAAAACAGCAAAAAATATTAACTTGTTTTTCCTCTCGAACATACAGATTCCATTTAGACATGCTGTCAATGAACACTGGCCATATTAAAATTTCTAAAATCAAATTCCCCGACTTTTTAATGCATCATTTCCACTCCTCAGAGAAGCTCTGCCCAGAATTCTAGTTACTTTGCTCCCTGCTTTTAGTTTAGCACGTGTGCTGGGTAGTTTTACATCAATCTGATACATGCTGGACTCATGTTAGTAGGGAGAACTTCAATTGAGAGAATGCCCCACCATATTGGTCAGTGGGCAAGCCTGTGCCGCATTTCCTTGACTGATGATTAAAGACTGATGTGGGAAGGTCCAGCTCTGTGGGCGGTGCCACCCCTGGGTCAATGGTCCTGGGTGCTTGTAAGAAAACAGGCTGAGTTGGAGGCAGTGGTGGCGCACGCCTTTAATCCCAGTACTCGGAGGCAGAGGCAGGTGGATCTCTGTGAGTTCGAGGCCAGCCTGGTCTACAAGAGCTAGTTCCAGGACAGGCTCCAAAGCTACAGAGAAACCCTTTCCCGAAAAAAAAAAAACAAAAAAACAAACAAACAAAAAAGGAAACAGTCCAAGCAAGCCATTAAGAATAAGATAAGCCAGTAAGCAGCAATCCTTCATGGCCTCTGCATCAGCTCCTGCCTCCAGGTCCCTGCCGTGTTTGAGTTTCTGTCCTGACTTCCTTCAGTGATGAACAGTGATACAGAAGTGTAAGCTGAAATAAACTCTTTCTTCCCCCAAGTTCCTTTTGCTCATGGTGTTTTCATCACAGAAGTAGAAGCCTTAATTAAGAAAATACACATTATTCTAGATTAATCTGGATTTCTTCCCCAAATGCCTAGTTTTAATCTATGCAAACCTACTTAATTAACCCATTTAGTGCTTCCTTAATACCTGGAGTATCTTTAAATTTCTACCAACTGTTACATTTCTTGAAATTTCAATGTTTCTTTCCTTTAAGGAAACAGACATTAGCAGCAATTTTACCTAAGATACACTGTACATGGCCAGGCGTGATGCCAAACATCTGTGATCCCAGCACTCCAGAGGTGGAGGCAGGAGGATCAAAATCATCTTCAACTAGAGAGCTTGAGCTACATGAGACCCTCCCTCAGAAAGACAAAATTTTAATGAATAAATCAATAAGCAAAAAAAAGACATGTTGTGTATGGTTCTCCATAGAGAACAGCACACAAGTCTGTTCGACTTGCCATGGGCAAACTATTCCTATTTCCTTATTATTGTTGTTGTTGTTGTTGTTTTGGTTTGGTTTTTTGAGACAGGGTTTCTCTGTGTAGCCCTGGCTGTCCTGCTTCTGCATCCCAAGGGCTGGAATTAAAGGTGTATACCACTCCCTCTTGACTCAAACTTCCTACTTCTAGGTTTTGGAGAAGCAGAGCTACCAGCTACTCAGGAAGTCACATTCGAACGGTCAGAACCCACCAGAGAATCCCGACCACTCTGGATAAGAGTCAGTGAATGCTATTAAATAATCACGTCCATCTTCTGGTGAGAACCACACACACAGACAGAAGCTGTGGACGTAACTGTGCTAACAGAACTACTGTTTGCACATTCAAAAACAACACCAATGTGTTACCGGGAAGACTTTGTAGTAATGGTCAGGATTTTTTCTTGGATTTTAATGCCCCAACACGGCCACACTTCATTAGAAGACAGTGTGGCCACCAAAGCAGCTCTTCTTCCCTAAACTCCAGAGACTTCGCGGCTTGGGACTAAGAGTGACAGTCACACAAGGGTGGCTTTTGCATCAAACCTGCACTCCCAGCACGGAGCCACCACTGGCTGCCAAGGATTTAGCAACAAACTGGTGTTTTTTATGCACCAATTCAGGCTTGTGTTTCTTCCGTTTGTTCCACACCTCAACTTGACTCATCACCGTAACAACTTCAGTGGGGAACCTGACCTGCTGTGGCTGCTCACAACCTCCACCCCCACCTGGGGATTTCACTGTCTGTCCTTGCAGACAACGAGAAATTGATCACGGGACAGATAGACTGATCAGTGCCAGAGCTGTAGTTTTTTATTTGTTTTTAAATCTGGACACTGGACATTGTTCTACCACTATCAAAACAGACATATAAGAAATAAAACTGCATAAGCCGGGCACACCTTGGTCCCAGCACTTGGGAGGCAGAGGCAGGCCTGTTCAAGGCCAGTCTGATCTACAAAGCAAGTTCAAGGACAGCCAGGATTACAGAGAAATCCTGTCTCAAAAACCCAAGGGGGAAAAAAAGAGAAGAAAACTACCGCTCTCGTAATTCAAATACTGCTTGCCCAGTAGACATCACCAGGCGTAAGAATTTGTTTTAAATGGGCCTATTCTTGACACAGACCTTGTAAGAGGCTGAGTCCCACGATATTCCCACAGTGGCTCCTTGTGGTCATTACACTCCTCCCACACAAATCAGATAAGGAAGACAACTTCCAAAGCAAACAGGCGGAGGATACCTGACAACTGGTAAAACTTGGTTATAATCCCCTTCTCCTGGTCATCGAAGAGCCTCATGTCCTCTTCATTCTCCCGGATGGCCTGCAGCACCACCAAGAAGCTCCGCAGGTAGTAGGGGTGGCTCGGTGGGGGTTGAGTGGTCTCCTCAGGAACATCACAACTGGATCCCTCCTTCAGAATTTGTCGTTTTAAGGCACGCCCACCTTCCCTAAGCTCTTGGCTGTTATTCCCTGGAGAAGTATCCGTGGGTCTGCTTGATTCCACCTCGTTAGCAGACCCTGGCGTCAGAACCTCAACAGTCACTTCGACCTCTTCAGGGCTGCACGCCTCAAGCTGTTCAGCAACCCCTCCACTTACCCCTCTGGCATCTTGCTTTACAAAACTGTCTCCTGAAGCAGATTTGCAGTTACTTTCAAGAGTTAAATCTAATGAAAATAATGTGGACCCATGATCCAAGGATGCAGGCGTGCGGGCTGACTCCCCGCAGGGTGCTTTTTGGCTCTCATCTTCCCTTATTTTACTGTTCTCTACCATCTGTTCAGAAGCATCCTCTTCCTCTAGAGATGCACAAGAAAAAAGGTTTTCGTTTTGAGAACCGCCCAAAATCTCATCTTTGTCCTCCACCTCTGAACAGTTATCGAGCAGGCTGGGGCCAGTTGTGGACAGAGAACTCCGCGGACAATGACTGGCTAGTCCCTCCTTCTTATGCAGTGATTTTTTAACTTTTAGGTACTTGCTGGACAATTTAGAGGACAGACTCCCCAAAGACGTAATTTCCACACTCTGACTTTGAAGCTCACTTTGACTTTTGCACGCCGAAGCATCTTTAAAGTAGGGGCTGGTCTGATGTTGGGCGCCCAGTTTTGAACCGCCTAGGGCAGGGATTAAACTTCTCTTTGGTGGTGACAACTTCTGAGGTGTCGTGTCTTCTAATGCAATACTTGGTAAATTTGACCTGGATACAGATGGATTCCTTAAACCAGACTGTGCAGGCTCAACCTGAACGAAGTCATCATCCTTGTTAGTACAGGACTCATCAAGGTGCCGAATGAGGTCGTACCTAGGCACCATTTTATGACAAATTGAACATGCAAGCTTAGCAGGTGGGGCATTGTTAAAATATGAAATAATCGAAGGAGATCGGCTTTTTGTAGTTTTGTTGGTAGATAAGCTTCTACGGGGCCTTTTTTGGACAGGTGATCTCCCTTGTGACATCACGACTATCAGAAAAAGTGGGCGACCCAAGAAAATTCGGGTAATCTCGGGTGAAGGACCGCAGTGTTTTACTTTTACTCCCTTGGTTTGAATTAATAAAATAAAAGGTGCCTGCTACCACCTCATCAGACAAGACAGTGGCCACCCCGGGTGAAGGACCCCAAAGGTTTACTTTTACTCTCGCCTTGAACTAATGCAAAGTGAAGTAACATTTGGTGTAGATATTTGTCCAATTTCTTCTCCCTACAAAATAAAATACATAAATTAAAAACATTTTCACGCATTAACGGGGTCGGAGGACAACTGAATGGCAACTTCTGGAATGAGAACCCTGAGCTTGAAAATAGATCAGGGTTGTCCTGCAGCTCCGCGCAGGCTCCGGGATCCTTGCCTCACGCGGACTGAGCTGCACTTACTTCCAGGGCCTTTCTAGAACCATTCTTCTTAAAAAGAGGACGCTGACTCTCTAGACTCTTCTGAAGTCACTGCAGCGGAACCAGCCGAAGAGGCGCGCGAAGGGGCTCAGCGGCCGCAGTCCGCCCAAGCACCGCGCTGCAGGCATTCCCAGCCGATCCCCGCGACTGCACTTCCAGACTCTACGAGTCGAGTTCAGAGCGATCGAGCTGAGGGAGGGCGGACTGTGAACTGGAGGGTGAAGACAGCAATGCAGTCCTCACCAGGCCTTCTCTGTGGTAGCAGTTGCAAAATAAGTGAAAGCAGCAACTACCTCGAGAGCTTCCCAAGTCATACACTAGGGCAGCACAATACTTACCCTTTGTGGGTGGTAAATTAGGAAGGCTACTATAATTCCTTTTTGCTTGTTTTCAAGATAGGGTTTCTCTGTGTAGCCCGGGAACTCATTCTGTAGACCATGCTGGTCCCCAACTCGGAGATCATCCTGCCTCTGCCTCCCGAGTGCTGGGATTAAAGGCGTTTGCCGCCATACCTAGCATTCCTAACACAGCTAAAAATTAATTCAAAGAGATACAACTCAGATAGGCTACTCAAAATAAACGTATTATAATTAATTTGACTTTACAGGAAAAAAATGAACAGAAAAAGTCAGAGAAAATATGTAAAAAAAAACAAATAAAATCAGATCAATAATGACATTAAGTAGTCATGAATTGGGCTGGAGAAATGGCTCAGAGGTTAAGAGCGCTGACTGCTCTTCCAGAGGTCCTGAGTTCAATTCCCAGCAACCACATGGTGGCTCACAACCATCTATAATGAGATCTAGTGCTCTCTTCTGACATATAAACATACATGGAAGGAATGCTGTATACAAAATAAATAAATAAATCTTTAAAAAAAAAGTAGTCATGAATTCATAGAATTAAAAGGTAAAACCAGTCTGATTAGACTTAAAAATGTCGTTCCTAACTATGTGTCACATTCAAGAGCCTGGTGCAGCAAATCCTTTGATTGAAAAAAATTCACAAAAAAATACAATGTAATATTCAAATCACTATTAAAGCTGGTACTTTAAGGTGTAGGGAGACCAGAGGATTACTCAAAAGTATTTATTCAGAGGAAAAGGATATTCCAATAAATCCTACTTGGAACAAAACTTCAGGAAAAGTTGCTGGGTGTCGTGATACACGCCTTTAATCCAGCACTGGGGAGGCAGAGAGGCAGGTAGATCTGAGATGGAGGCCAGGCTGGTCCACATGAACTTCCTGGAGCTTCATAGTTTGGCCCTGTCTAACAGCAACTTGGGGGAAATTTTTTTAATGTCATATTAGTGGTGTCATAGTCAGAAAACAACTCCCAAACTCAAGTGTTAAAACTCAATGGCCAACAGAGCAATGGCTTCAGAATCCATATGTTGGAGAGAAGCGACCTAAACATTGTTCTCTTACCTCCAGACCTGTGCAGCATCCTCAGAGCCCTTGACATTGCATACAATTAGCACCGTGGTATAAAGGTTTTGGGAACAGGAACTAGAGATGGCTCAGAGGTTAACAGCACTTGCTGCTCTGGCTGAAGACCTGGGTTCAGTCCCAGGCAGCTCTGCCAGGTAGCTCGCAACTACCTGCAACTCCTGTTAGAGGGAACCAATGCACATGAATACATGCACTCACACATACACACCAAGGCTTGGGGGAGGAGTCCCGCCCTTGTACCTAACCAAAGAACAAAGCAACAAAATGCCATTTTGACACCCACATCTCTCATCAGACACCACTCCATAACAAGCAAACTCAGCGAACCAGTATTTAATCTAAACCATACAACCTAATTCTCTTTGATAACAGGCATGTTCAGCATTAATAAAGAACTCTAAACAGGATATTCTTTACCACTGGGTTTGATCGCGCGCTGCAGATGAAAATCAAGAGCCTTTCCAGTCATTCTTAATCTTAAATCTCATTCTCTACCCACCTGTACTAAGGCTGGTTATTTTTCCATCTAGTCATGATGTTATCAGTGAAAGGCATTTTTCTGAGTGGGGATGTCTGAGCAAAGGACACCTGGTTATCCTAGGGGACTCTGAAGACTGCCAGTCCGTATTCCAAGCTACACTAAGCCTGTTGCTTCCGGATTCCCTTCCCGATCGTATCTGTCCTCTCAGTATCTTACTATGAACTGTAGCAGCTAACCTGTGCTAACTCTTTGTCCAGGTATTAAGATTTTCCAAACGGAAAGAGCTAAACCACATACATGAAAGTGCTGTTTTGTGAAGTAACAGACACAATAGTGGAAGAAAATGAAGAACTCAAAGACTATATGGACAGCTGGCTGTGAGGGATGTGACTGGCTCTGGGTGCTTCTCATGGCAGGCAGGCAAAATGGTGTATTAGCGGGCAAGCACTAATGCAGGAAGGGCACTGGGAAGTTCAGGTGTGTTTCACACCCAGCGAAACCCAGACAGGCTTTCTATTTGTTTTATGATGTTTTAGGGGCTAGTGTGGTCTAACCTAGCCTTCAGCTCACTTTTTAGCTAAGGAAAATCTTGAATTTCTGATTCCTTAGCCTTCATCTTCTGAGTGGCTGATTATGGAGAGATTTCTCAAAGCACTGTTAACTCTCAAGGAGTTCCCATCAAGCAAAGATAGGTCTTTGCTGGCTATGTATGTATGTACGTACGTACGTACGTACGTACGTACGTATGTCACCTAATACAAGTCAGTATCACCTGGAAAACAAAACAAAACAAACAAAAAAATCAAACCCCCTCAATTAAGAAAATGGCTTTAAGGATTGGCCTGCAGGGAAGTCTGTGGGACATTTCCTGGATTAATGATTGACGGAGGACCCAGTCAACCTCGGATGGTGCAACACCTGAGTAACTAAGTGGTTGTGAATCAAGCAAGCTGGGAAAGGCACAGAGAGCAGGCCAGTAGACAGTGTTTCTAGTCTTTGCTGCAAGTCCTGAGCTCCCTCAGTGACAGACTGTAAGCTGTAAGACGGAAAAGCCCTTCCTTCACAAGCTGCTTCGGTTATGATCTTTATCAAAGCAAGAGGAAGCAAACTGAGATAGGTCTCAAGAATTTTATTATAAAACAAAATAATGACAGAAACTTACAAATTTATATATTAAATTCAAATATATTACAGCTTTAATTTATGAACAGAAATGTCCTGTTTTTTCTTCTTTATCTTTCCTGGTTGTTTTGCATCATTAATCTGCATTTTTACTTGATCTTGCAATTTAGAAAAGAACGCCTGAGACGACTTTAAGGGCTTGTCTTTTCGTTCATCCTGCAGTTAAAACAAAACAGAGATGTTACAAATCATGCTTCTGTAGGCAACGCAAAGCATACAGCACATTATGATCAGAACAATGACCAAATGCACAAACATGAAAAGCCACTACAAAAACAGTCGGCTACCTTAACATACATTCCATTATGACAACACCCTTGTACCTTAGAGGGAAGAGAGAAGAAGAAAGAAAACTTGCTGACAGGCCTGCCATTATACAGAAAGCCTGAATGGTGCCGAGGCCACTGCTGAGCAGTGTGCTTCAGGACCCAGAGGCAGCTCTGACACCCTAGCTGAGAAACAGCCCAACACATGCCATCAAGTCCCCAATAGGTGCCTGTCCGTACTTACCTTTAACAAGGACACTTTGCCTGTTTTGGTCAACTGTTTCAGCTTCTCCTTAGCTGCTGCTCTGCTGGTCTTTCCAGGCTGCTCTGGGTTCCTCTTTTCAAGCAATTTTCTTCGCTTTTCCTTCTCCTTTATTTTCAAACGCTTCTGATATTTCTTTTTCCTCCGTTCTCGTTTCTTGTCTGTAGCTGTTTTCTCAGCAGCTGTCTTTAGATCTCCAGCTTTATTTTTCTCCTATTAAAAATAAACCAAATAAACAAAAACCACCAAATAAATGAAAACCCTAAACAACCACCATACTTGCTATCCATATCTAACATCTGCTGAGGGGTGAGAAGATGAGCACACACAGTGGAGCAGGGTCTGAGGATGCAGAGCAGGCCCTGCTTGGTACCAAGGGGCTGTGGTAACTCTAAAGCCACTCTTTGCTCTTTGCCAGAACTGACTCAGTAATAGTTCAGCCCCAAATGAACTCACAAAGGAAACACAGAGAGTTAGGCTCTCAAGCCCACAGTATTGGCCAACAGGTGTCTCAAACATGGGTCAAAGGACATGTCTGGTTCAGTCTTGGCTCTCAGCTGTGAATGGCAGCCCCTGGGTTTGGATGACAGGGCCCTAGAGACAATGAAGAGAGGAAGCAGGGAATCCTGACTCAGTAAAGAATGACATCCTCATTTCTCCTGAGCTGTTAGCTCATCATGCCAGGTTCTGACAGAAGTGTTGGCTGTATATGTAACAAAGCAGAAGAGATAAGAGGACACCCGGATGTTACTCCAACAGAGAAGCCACTGCTTCTGTGAGGCACGAATGTCCACGTGCAGGAGTCAGAGGATGTCAGCACCTGGAATAGCCAAGGTGTTCCAGAGTTCAAATGATCTGCTGGATTCTAGATGTCAACGCTAGTAAGCGTTACACCGCACTTTATGATTATTATGCATAAAAGCAGCATGGGGATGGGCTAATACTAAAGTATCACTGGATTTTCAAAGACTGAAACAGGCACTTTAAAACATCTGTAATACTTGCATGATGCCTGAATACACAAAATTAGTTTTTAAGCATTGCATAACTAATCATTCCTCTCACTATATAAGCATCCATAGTCACAGAGGATCAACTGTAGGACCCCACAGATACCCAAGTTCCTACATGCTCACTACTTACATCACCTATATCCATACTTCCATACAATTCAAACTGTGCATGGATTGCATGAAGCCCTGGGACAATGAAAATACTACAGACAAATAGCTGGTTGTAAAGTCTGCACATGTTCAAACCAGACTCAGTTTTCTTTCCTGAACATGCGGTTGGCTGAATTCATGGGTGAACAACTCAGTTATAGGGTGTGGGGGGATATACCTAGAAACTACTGAGATACACAGGAATAAAAACTGAAACTCAAGGAAAGTTACATTAATCAAATGCAGATCTCGTTGCAAGAAACTTCCTTGCAGTGGATAAACATTTGCACACTGGTTTCCTACCTTGATTTCCTCTGGGGCCAGGAGGGTTGCATCACTAACGCTCACTGGGGCTACTTCCTCCATGGTTATGGCTGGCAGATTCGACACTACTTTAATTTCAGGAACAGGCTGGAAAAGAGATAAGGCATTTAGTGGGGAGAAGAAAATGGAGCAAATGTCATCCAATAAGTTCTTTATGGAGTTGGTCTCCTCTGCATATGCTATGGTTGTTGGCTTGGTGTTTGGGGGATTACTGACAGTGGGAGTGGGGCTGTCTCTGACTCTTTCACCTGCTCTTAGCACCCTTTTCTCCTACTGGGTTGACTTGCCCAGCATTGATATGAGGATTCCTAACTAGTCTTACTGCATCTTGTGCCATGTTTGGATGATATCCCTGGGAGGAGTGCCCTTTTCTGGGGAAGATGAAGGAGGGGGTGGATATGGGGGAATGGGGAAAGTGCAGGGTGAACTGGGCGGGGTGGAAAGAGAAGCTGTGGTCAAGATGTACTGCATGAGAGAAGAATAAACAGAGTCGGGCGGTGGTGGCGCACGCCTTTAATCTCAGCACTTGGGAGGCAGAAGCAGGAGGATCTCTGTGAGTTTGAGGCCAGCCTGGTCTACAAAAGCTAGTTCCAAAAAAGAATAAATAAATTCTTTAAAAGAAACCACACGCTGAAAACAAAACACAAATCTAAAACATTACTGTGCTAGCTGGAATGACAACCATGACAACGGGAAGCAGCAAACCATTCCAGAAGTGTTTACAGCTACACATCTGTACAACGTTCTGCCAGGAAATACACTGCATGTTACCTACACATCTGTACAACGTTCTGCCAGGAAATACCACTGCATGTTACCTACACATCTGTACAACGTTCTGCCAGGAAATACACTGCATGTTACCTACACATCTGTACAACGTTCTGCCAGGAAATACACTGCATGTTACCTACACATCTGTACAACGTTCTGCCAGGAAATACACTGCATGTTACCTACACATCTGTACAACGTTCTGCCAGGAAATACACTGCATGTTACCTACACATCTGTACAACGTTCTGCCAGGAAATACACTGCATGTTACCTACACATCTGTACAACGTTCTGCCAGGAAATACACTGCATGTTACCTACACATCTGTACAACGTTCTGCCAGGAAATATACTGCATGTTACCTACACATCTGTACAACGTTCTGCCAGGAAATACACTGCATGTTACCTACACATCTGTACAACGTTCTGCCAGGAAATACACTGCATGTTACCTACACATCTGTACAGTGTTCTGCCAGGAAATACCACTGCATGTTACCTACACATCTGTACAACGTTCTGCCAGGAAATATACTGCATGTTACCTACACATCTGTACAACGTTCTGCCAGGAAATACCACTGCATGTTACCTACACATCTGTACAACGTTCTGCCAGGAAATACACTGCATGTTACCTACACATCTGTACAACGTTCTGCCAGGAAATATACTGCATGTTACCTACACATCTGTACAACGTTCTGCCAGGAAATACCACTGCATGTTACCTACACATCTGTACAACGTTCTGCCAGGAAATATACTGCATGTTACCTACACATCTGTACAACGTTCTGCCAGGAAATATACTGCATGTTACCTACACATCTGTACAACGTTCTGCCAGGAAATATACTGCATGTTACCTACACATCTGTACAACGTTCTGCCAGGAAATACCACTGCATGTTACCTACACATCTGTACAACGTTCTGCCAGGAAATATACTGCATGTTACCTACACATCTGTACAACGTTCTGCCAGGAAATACACTGCATGTTACCTACACATCTGTACAGTGTTCTGCCAGGAAATACACTGCATGTTACCTACACATCTGTACAACGTTCTGCCAGGAAATACCACTGCATGTTACCTACACATCTGTACAACGTTCTGCCAGGAAATACACTGCATGTTACCTACACATCTGTACAACGTTCTGCCAGGAAATACACTGCATGTTACCTACACATCTGTACAACGTTCTGCCAGGAAATACACTGCATGTTACCTACACATCTGTACAACGTTCTGCCAGGAAATACCACTGTATGTTACCTACTTGGACATTCTCAAAGAATCCCATATACTTAATAAAATATATTGATTTGTTATCATCTTGCCTTTTGTTATGGAAAAATCTAAGCTCTTAAAAGAAATATGAAAAATGCTTATGAGAAAAAGATTACTTGATAAAATATTTACGGTACTAGAAACTTATCTTTATATACTAGCATGAAATAGTACTCAACTGTTTGTAAAAACTAAAATAATGTAGATGAGGGAAAGTTAATGGCTCAATCTTGTGAGGGTATATGGGTAGTCATGGCTACCATCCTTTCAAGATAATACATTCCAAGTCACATCCAGAGGACAATGTCCCAGGGGAATTTCATAAGAACAAACACACATGAGGAATAGGACAAGACAGGATCCTGGACTCTAAGCAGGAAGAAAATGTGGAATGTGGGGGGAAAAAAAAAAAACAACAACACCTTTTCCAACTGGGCTACTGTTCAGATATTCATGAGAAATACTATGCTCTCCCAGAGTCAAAGAGAAACACAAGCAATCTCAAAACAATACAGCATAGATACTGGTGAACAGTTCACATCTGCAGAGATAGTAGGTGAAATACAGACCCAGATATGAAAAAAGAAATATTAGAGGACCCTATAGCAGCCATTGGCATTCCTGAAGAGTAAAATGCAAAACAACAACAAAATCTTTTAAACCATGGCAAAGCAGAGGCTGGGGAAATGGTTTAGTGGGTTAGGTTCTTGCTATAAGAGTGAGAGAATATGAATTCAAATCACCAGTTTCCGTATAAAAAATGGACGTATCTGCACATGCCTGTTATGTCCCGTGCTGGGGAAGTAGAGAGCAGAAGAATCTGGGAGCTCACTGACAAATCAGTCTATCTGAAATAGTGACTTTCAGATTTAATCAATGAAGAGGCCTTGTCTCAAAAGACAAAGTAGAGAGCAATAGAGAAAGACGCCTGATGTTTCCCTTTGGTCTCTGCATGCTTCTGACATCCAGACCAGTCTTTAGTTGACATTTAAACACCTCCACAAGAGACACCAAAGGGCGACAGGAGTTTAATAGAACCACAGGTGGCTGTAAGTAGATAGAACATCAAGGAGTCAGGAGATTCCCAGCCAGCCCAGGAAAGGGGCCTAAGAAGTCTGGACTGGACAGAACACTAAGCAGTGCAGAGCACATGGGCTCAGTGTTAGTTCTGCCTCTCCTGCTCATCTGCAAACTGGAAACAGTAACAACAGCTTAGTGTTTGGGCAATAAAAGTGATGTAAGCAAAGGACCTAATATGACTTGTAGCAGGCACCAATCAGTGTGAGGGATAGACACCATCACATAATCAAACACAACTGAGAGGGTCAGGAGAAGAGGAATCATTGAGGCTCAGAACTGAAGGTGACCATGCAGGGACCTGCTGGAGATCGGGGTGAAGGAGTACAGAAGGCAGATTTAACCAAGTGACCCCCCACTTACAGAAGCCCTGTTGTGACTTATAGGGAGTGTGTCCTGATACCAACAGAGCTCAGAGATATGACATTCATATATGCTGTTTTTACACTGAACTGTTAATGCACATACCGGTTTGGGGATGAAGTGGAAGTTTGATAAGGCATCCAATTTTAGGAAGAGAGAATCCATCATCTTCTGAATTTCTACATGCTCTGGATTATCTTCTTCTTCAGTTTTTTGCTAAGTGAGTAAGGTCAATATCAGATGAAGCAGTTTAGCAGTGTACCACAGATAAAACATCATAGGCAATGAGGGTGCTACTTTCTCAGAACCACAACTTTAACTATGAGCAACATTCCACTCTGATGTGGTGCACACTCCTTTAATTCCAGCACTTGAGGAGCAGAGGCAGGCAGATCTCTGAGTTTGGGGTCAAAGTTACATAGTGAGATCTTATTTCAAACAAAAATAAAAACAAAAAATCCCCAGCCAGGGACGACAGTAATTTCCAACACTCAGGGAGCTTGTTCAAGACCAGCTTGGGTTACACAGTGTTACTTTGTTTTTAAAAAGGAGAGGAGAAGAATGTACCAGAAGCAAAATTACAGGTATCAGCACCATAATGGTGTCAATGCCTCACAAAGACCACAAGGGGTGCACGTTTTAGTACCTGTCACCTGTGACAAGTACTGAAATCAGTTTAATTCCTTGGGTATTTTCTGCCAAGAGCTAAATTAGTCACAGTAGGATCATTAAACTTAAGAAAAATTAACAAATGTTGGTGAGGATGGGGAAATATGAACCCTGGGGATTACTGGCAGCAAAGTAAAATGAAGTAGCCACAACAGCAGCAAGCTAAGCAGTTCACAGGTTAAAGAGAGTTAGTATTTCCCTCCTAGATAAAATAAACCCAAGGACACTAAAGGAGATAAACATGCATGCACATGCACAGATACACGTGCACATCCAGAAGGTATATGGTTGCTATACCCAGAAGGCAGAACAGTCCACATACTCATCAACTGAAGAAAGACTAAAGAAACTGTGGCACATATACAAATGGAATATTATCCAGCAATAAAACAGAAATAAAGTGCTGATATATGCTGTCAACATAAAGACGTAATGCTAAATGAAAGTCACAAATTGTGTGACTTTATTAATACAAAATATCCAAAACAGGCAAATTCACAGAACTAGGGTGTAAGACAGCAGAGAAGGGAGGAACAGTACGCAGCAGATTGATGAGCAAGGGTCTAGGGAACTACAAAGAAAAACTACAGTTAAGTGCCTCTGAATTATTCACTTCCTTATTTTGTTTTTTCAAAACAGTATCTCACTATGTAGCACAGAACCAACTCAAAATATGATCATCCTTCTTATAAGTCTGCTGAGTCCTGGAACTTTAGGAGTGCCCCATCAGGTCTGAAAAACTGTGTCAAAAATGTTTTTTATGTTAAATGAATGTAATTTGTGCAAGATTTATTCAGATTAGTCACATTGATATGGAAATGACAGCTATTTAATTCTACAGAGTTAGGTAATTTTATATTTGGTCTTCCCCTAGCCCCAAATGTGCACTATGAAAGGCTAAAATGGTCTTTTGCTTGCTTGTTTTTGTCCTTCATAATTAAGACAAAGTAGCAGAAGGCAGTGGCGGGGGGGGGGGGGGGGGGACAGGAGTAAGAAGTTACTGGCTGTCTGTGGCTATGACCCAGGTCAGATGACATGTGTCATTAGCGCTCACTCCAATAAGACCAGTGTAGAGAAAAACGTCTTCCCAGGATATGACCTGGTCCTGCTGTTTATCTAGGTTAAATTTAAAATTTAAGAAAAATAAAACAAAACAAATAAAAATAGCTTAACGATCAAGATAATTTCATAAATATATAAAATACATCAATTACTCCAAGTATCAAAGAAGTAGGATTTTAGAATTACAATACCTTATATTAAGTGCTGGAAAATCAATAACTACTATACAAATTGATTACCAGCCCTCTTTGTAGAGCAAGCCTCAACTCCCTGGCACTCAGTGGAAAGAATTAGATTAGATCAGGGTTGACTGAAGGTGTGGTTCTTTAGTAGTCATAGCCCTGAGGGCCTTGGAGGTCACCTTACCTGGTTTAGTTTGATGTACTCCTGTTCATAAATCTCAGCAAGGCTCAGCTTACTCTTCTCATGGTCTAACGTCAGACGCTTTTTATATTCATACGCATCCTCTTTGGGTTTTTCTTTTCGTTCTACATCATCCCAAGCCTGAAATGCAAATATATTAATAAAATCTAAGATTTATTTCTATGCTCCATAAGAATTACAGCA
Organism: Myodes glareolus; assembly: GCF_982192425.1. Classification (NCBI taxonomy): domain Eukaryota; kingdom Metazoa; phylum Chordata; class Mammalia; order Rodentia; family Cricetidae; genus Myodes; species Myodes glareolus. The sequence goes on along the minus strand of NC_142049.1, from coordinate 31,785,335 downwards.
AAGACATTAATTTTTAACTTCTGGGGTTGGGGACACAGCTCAGATGGTAGAGTGCTTGTCTTGTGTGCATAAAGCCTTGGTTTCAATTCTCAGCCTCATAGAAACAGTGCCCATAATACCAGCACTTTGAAGACTGAGGCAGGAGAATTAAACATTCAAGGTCATCTCAGGCTAGGTAATTAGTTCCAGGGCCACTTATGGGCACATGAAACCTTGTCTCAATAATTTTAAAAAGTGTTAAATTTAGCCCACACCTTAATCTTGGAACTTGAGAGGCAGAGGTAGGTAGATCTGTGAGTTCTAAACAAACTAGGGCTACACAGTGATATCCTGTCTCAAAACAAAAACAAAAAAAAGTGATTTTTTTTCTAAGTGGCAAATAATAAAGCATGATGAAGAGAGCAAAGAGAACATTAGTTCAAATATTCCTTCTGCCTTTATGCTAAAGTCAGTCTCCTCTTAGTTACCAACTTTAACTGCTTTGTAACCATTTGCTGGGAACCGAACCAAAGCCTCACATATTCCAAGCAAGAGTTCTACCAGAGCCACACCACCAGCCCTTAGATTTACGTTAGAGCCTTTTTGTTCAGCCCACCTTACTATGTGATTGAATTAACCTAGTTTTTCTACTCTGTCCCAGATTTTCAGATACTTTCATATAGTACTCTCCTGCTCTTGCTCCTGTACTGTAGATGTATTAAGGAAGTATCTCTAGTAGACTAGTCAGATACTTGTAATATAATGTCTGCTTTTTATTTTAAGCTGACAAAACCAGAACAACTCCCCCAAACTCTTTGCTGGGCCATTAACATCTGAAAAGATCCATCCTTGATTTATTACAGCAGATACTGTGCCCAGACGGAGGAAGGGTCATGGGTATGACCAAAGCAAGCCGGAAGCCTATCATCGCTGCAGTCGGCAGAATCATGCAGTGAGACTGCAGCTGATAAGGCAGAAGGCCGACCCACCAGAACGAATGCATTCAGATGGAGTCAAACCCAGTTAGCAAGGTGCTGGGCCCACCATAATTTGTTTATCGACTGATTCTCACAGTGGATCTCTTGTGAAGCTATGAGCACTCTCCCTTGGTGCAAGATTCAGCAAAAGATGGATTATTGGACACAACTCTTTCCCATGTACTGGTATATTGGGTCATGACCCCCACTCTGGGGATCTCCAGTGGGAAATTTAGTCACATAGTCAATAACCTTGGTTCCCACAGTCTAATCTTCACTTTGTTCCCTGGGATACATTAGAAGCCCCCTCCCTGCAACTATCTTCCATTTGGCAGGACACACAGTCAGAAAAGGAGTCTTTCATATAGATCACATTGGGACCTCCAAAGAGAGAGATGTCCAAGCTCAGAGAATTGCTGTTTGCTTGTATATATAAACTGCAAACTTTACAGAGTAGGAGACCAGCAAGAGAAGAATAAAGAAGCTGATGCAGAACAGTACATAGCGGAGAGTTCATTTTCTCCCTCAGATCTAAGTCCCATGCTTGCTGTGACTCTTCTTCTGAACCCTGAGGGGACACTGAGGCTGGCACTCAGAGGTCCCCAATACATCATAAGCCCTGTTACCCACCCAGTCAACAAGATTCAGAACAGATGATACGGACAATGGCTCTGGCCACTGTTCCCATCAGACACATTACTTTCTTAGGTATGAGCAAAGAGCTACGCCCTACAGAGAAGGTGAAAATACCTGCTTCTAGTCTCAGTGCTTAAAAGTCAAGAGGATCAAATAAAAATTAAGAAAGCATTATTTCTGAATAATACAGTGAGAATTAAATTAAAATCCACTCCATTCTTACTGACCTGATCTCGTATCCTCTGTTTAATGATATCTTCTAGATGGAGGGTGGTTTCCTCTGTGATTACAGGGGCTAAAAGAAACATAATGTGTTTGTTAGATAAAGACATATCAGACCAGGGATTCTCAAATACGTGCTGGACCTACAACATAAGTCGCACCTGGGAACTTACAAAACATCCAAACTCTTAGGCCAACCCTACACCTTCTAAATCAGACGTGGAGAATTTCTTATACTGTTCTGTTTATAGGCCTGCACCCTGTCACAGTTCACTGAGTTGTTCACAATTACACTGTAAACCTTGGCTATCTAATCAAATCCTTTTTAGCATCCATTAGTACCAAGCATGGTGTGATGGTGCCTCTAAGTTAAAGGCCAGTCTGGTCTACAGCATGAGTTTCAAGATGGTTAGAGCTATGGAGAAAATATCTGTTAATAAAAAGAACAAAGTTTAACTGCAGAACACCCTCCCTCCATTTCCCATCTCGTGTGTGTGATGGGGGAGGGTCATCTATCTATGTGTTACTTTCATTGGTTAATAAAGAAACTGCCTTGGCCCTTTGATAGGACAGAAAATTAGGTAGGCGGAGTAAACAGAACAGAATACTGGGAGGAAGAAGGCAATGAGGCAGTCGCCATTACTCTCCTCTCCGAGACAGCCGCAGGTTAGAATCCTCCTGGTAAACCACCACCTCGTGGTGCTACACAGATTATTAGAAATGGGTTAGATCAATATGTAAGAGTTAGCCAATAAGAGGCTGCAGATAATGGACCAGGCAGTGTTTAAAAGAATATAGTTTCCGTGTAATTATTTTGGGGTAAGCTAGCCGGGTGGGCGGCGGGAAGCAGCCCGCTGTTCCTTTTCCTGTATTCTGTCAATCATGTATTTTAATAAAACACTGATTGGCCAGGCAGGAAGTATAGGCGAAGCACATTCCTCCATTCCTGCCCAGACCACCAAAGAAGCAACATGTGAGCTGACAGTTGAAAAAGGTACCAAGCCATATGGCTAACACAGAGTAGAATTATGGGTTACTGTAAGATGTAAGAATTAGTTAATAAGAAGACTGAGCTAATGGGCCAATCAGTTTATAATCTTATGGAGTCTTGTGAGTGATTTTCTTTGGGTCTTGCCGGCTGTGGGGTGCCGGGTGAGACAGATACTCCAACAAGCCGGCCCCTCATTTTACGTGTGTGTGTGTGTGTGTGTGTGTGTGTGTGTGTGTGTGTGTGTGTGTGTGTTTGACACAGGATCTCATACAGCCCAGGCTAGCCTCAAACTTCCTAAATAACCTGAGAATGACTTTGAACTTCTGATGCTTCTGTCTGTACTGCTCAAGTGCTAAGATAGGCCACCATGCCTGGTTTCTGCAATTCAAGGAATCACATCCAGGAATTCAAGAATTCAAGTATTCTAGGCAAGCATTTCACCAATTGAGTCATATCTGTAACTTGAATGGATAGTAAATGACAACATTTTCATCCCAATGCCCTGGAATACCCTCCTTAGCAGTTAAATGCCAAATACGGGCAGCTTTCCTTCTGTGAGGTTAGATACATGTGCACACTGGCAAATGTGTCATTTGTAGGTCAGAGGTCAATGTTGGGTACCTTACTTAAATGCCCTCCACCTTAATTTTTGAGACAGCTATAGATATTAATTCCACCAGCAATCTCAGCAATCTCCAGCCATTCTCCCACCTCTGCCTCCTCAGGGCTAAGATTACAGGATCCCAACTTGGGTCCACATATTTGCACAGCAAGTACTTTACCAGCTGAGCCATTTCCCCAGCCCCTGACAACTACTTTCTAATGATGGGAGAGGGGCATTCACTAGAGACTTAAGGCAAAAACTGCAAACTGTTATCAACTGGTAAATTCAGTTAAAGGGCATATATATCCACTTTATTTTTCTGTATGGTTGCAAATTTTTAAAACAAAAAGCAGGGAGAAAACAAACATTATTCAAAATCTTTCAGGCGCCATACCCATCCTGACAGCATGGTCGAAGTGGAGCGTCTCTTCCAGCAGGCTGTTCTCTGGCCGCTTCTGCGCTGTCACTTCCCCTTGTAGCTGCCAGGGCTTTTTTTCCAACAACTCTTTTTCCAAAGATGCGATTTTCTCATTCATCTAGAAAATAAGACGGGTTATTTTGAAATGTGTACTTACTAATGTACCAAGCTCCGCAGAAGCATTGGATCTGTTTGTGGGCTCCGTTCTATTCAAACGATCTAAGTCTGCACAAGCCATTAGCGCGCTTAATTATCACAACATCCTAACATGAATTAGTCCGCAATATTCACTTTGATGGAGCCTGGCTCATCTCTGCCCTGTGACAGACCATTTTAGAGACACTAGCAGACTAGCAGGCTGTTTTATCTAGAGGCCTCTGTTTCCCCACTTCCCAGTGAGTCCAGGGTCCTTTGTAAGAAACAACGCTTTCACTTTAGCCTCCCTAGCTTTTGCTTTTGATACCACACTGACAAGTCTAATAGAGATAGCAGGTAACAGTGAGGATGCTAAGAGTGGACATTTTGTCTTGTTCTTGCTAAAGTGATGTTTCTAGAATCTGGCCAAAAACCCATGGTGACAGTTTTGGACTTGATATATTTGCAGCTCACCGAACAACAAAAAGGGATAAAATATGGTTAACTCTCCCCGACATCCCTGGAGCTGGCTGACCTTATACTGAGTTAAAAGCTCGAGGCCCACCCGACTGTGGCACTGCTCTCACCACACTGCTGTGGATTCATGCATCACAACCAAGAAAGAGGCGAAAGACGATGTGGATATTTACGTGTTGAGTCGGTTAGTCCTGTTTATACATTCTGCTTTACTTTTTATATATGGTTGTCAACCAAACATTATATTATTTACTTCTTGAAGGTTTGTATAATTCCTCAGTGAAACCACATATTTTTGGGGGGTGGGGTGAAGAGTGAGGTGGGAAAACATTAGGGTAGTAACTCATTACAAAGTTATTCTAGACTTTTCTATCTCTTCATGGTGACAACCCTGAACTTAATTCGAATTGTCTTTGAAAAATAATTCCTTAGGTAGTCTTGATATTCCATCTTCTGCTTGTTCTCATTTCAAGATGAGTAAGTGACAGAACCCAAGGACTATAACAAGCTAAAGTTACTAAAATGAAGTTGCATATCATCTGTCTAGCACTCACTTAAGAGACAAACGTCTCCAGCATCTGCAACAGCTAAAGGAGGTCACAGGATGACTAAGCAGAAGCGTACCTGACAGGAAAACAGGCACAGAGAAAAAGGTTTTACAAATCTGGTTCCAAATGAAGGCTACGGGCTAGGAAATAGAAGCACTAATTTATACAAATTAGAAGATGATTTTCATGTAATTTATACAAATTAGAAGTATATGCAGGATTTTCTTTCTTTCTTTCTTTTTTAATGAGAGAGGTTAGACTACATATCCCAAGCAGATCTAATGCTCACTATGTAGCTCAGGTTGTCCTTGAACTTGACACAATCCTCCTACTTCAGTCTCCCAAGTGATGGATTTCCAGGAATGCACAATACTTAGATTAGTATACATGATCTTTAGGGAGCAAGGCCTTTGCTTTTAAAAGAACAGGTTAGTTAATGAGGTTCCACCATGTTGAACATATAACAGAAGTCCGAGTAATTACCTTCTCCTGTCTCTTTTCAAAAGAGGATTTGACTTCATCAGAGTCTTGCTTTACAGCTAAGGGACTCGTATCTTCAGCCTCATCCTCTGGCAAAGCAAAGGTCACTCTTTTCAAGCCTTCTTTATGTTGCTCACTATCATCACCTTCTTCCAAGTCACTATCTTCATCCCTACAATACCAAGATGGTTATCAAGGAAGAAATACTACAAGCCAATAGGAATACAAAGATATTATTCCAATTATAAAGTACTTTTTAATACCTAGTGTCATTCAACATTCAGAACTTCTAGGGTCGTTAAGTCTCCTACGAACAAAAGGAATTCTAATTTTTTTAAATTTTAATTTATTCTTATTTTGTATGCATGACATGTGTGGGCAATGTGTGTACCAAAGTATACACAAGTCAAGAGGAAAACTTTGTGGGTTTAGGAGATCAAACTTAGGTCACCAGGCTTGCATGGCAAGTGCTTTTATCTACTAAGTCATCAACCACCTGGCCCAAAAAGAAGAGATTTTTTTTTCATTCATTCATTCATTCATTCAGCGATAGGGTCTATCTCTATGTAGCCCTGTCTTTGAACTCCCTTGATAGACAAGGCTAGCCTAAAACTCACAGAGATCCACCTGCCTCTGTCTCCCAAGTGCTGTGGTTAAAGGCGTGCACCACAACAAACCTGGTCAAGGAAGAGATCTTTAGGTAAAATGCTTGCTATGTAGAAACAGAATAGAAAGCACTAATACATCAAATACATAATTCATCAACCCATGATACAAAATGCTTATTCAAACATTAGGAGCTGGAAAGATGGTTAAGAACACTAGCTGCTCTTCCAGAGGATATGGGTTCGATTCCCAGCACCCACACATGGCTCACAACTGTCTGGTGGCTTGGAATCTCCAGCCTCAGGGGATCTGACACCATCTTCTGGCCTTTGCAGGCACCAAACACACAGTGAGCAGACATACAAGTAAACCAAAAAATCATACAGATAAAATAAACTTTAAAAAACCAATGTGCCAGGTGGCAGTGGCACACACCTTTAATTCCAGCACTAGGGAGGCAGAAGCAGGTGGATCTCTCAAGTTCTAGGCCAGACTGGTCTACAGAGTGAGTTCCAGACAGCCAGGGCTACACAGAGAAACTCTGTCTCAAAAAAAAAAAAAAAAAAAAAAAAACAAAAAAAACCAACCCCCAAAAACCCATCACCCACCAAAACAAACAAACAAAACCCAATGTTTTACTGGCTCAAAACCTAACTGCCAGGTTCTTACTTATAACATTAAAGGCTGACTGCTCTGTTGGTGCAAATTCCCTTCTTTAAATAATTGCCAATATCCCTTGAAATCCAGACACATTTTTCTAGCTGTGTGATATATATTTAGAGTCTGACTTCTGTTATATACTTCACAACTCTGAGTACATATTTTACATCTATGACTGGACCACTCCACTTACAAACTAAGAAAGAGTTTGAAATGCTCACGTTTCTGAAAGGCTTTCCTCTGCATCCTCGGCAAATCCTTCCTCCTTGTTTGAACCCAGGTCATCACCAACAACACTGGCAATGTCATCATCACTTTCAACTGGATCGAAGAAATCTTTGTATTTCAGATTTCTGGAACTTTTATTTGACTAAAAGAAAGATTTTTGAAAAATTTAAAGATAGAAAATTGTAAAAAAAAAATACACATACAAATTGCTTTCTAACTTTAATATTACCCCAGCCAAAAAACAGCTACTAGGGAAACTAGCAACTAGTTAACTACCTTGAAGGACAACTGGAGCACAATATAATGAAAGAAAGAGCATACCTACTTAAAAACACGTAAAAAAGAGCACACTTTTCCATCTCAAAATTTCTAATTACCATTATTTAAAAAAACAAAAACCAAAAACCACCCTCCGAATAGATAATTGTTAAAAACTCCTCTCATTCCTATCTTCCTTTCTTATATTTAGTTGGGTGTGTGTGTGTGTATGAGTGTTTTTTGAGGCAGGGTCTGATCACTTAGCCCAGGGGCTCAGTGTCCCACTTACAATGTTCACACCCCGCACCACTGGCCCAGCTTTCATATTTATTTAATCTCTTCAATACTTCACTTGTGCTCAAAGGAATTGTGAGGCACATTAAATCTCTACTCAGGAAAACATGACATCTAACTTAAAAGTTTCTTTTCCTAAAACCTTACCTTAATCTTCTGATGTCCAAACAGACCTCCCTCATCTTCATCTGAATCAATGTCTTCAAAAAAGTCAATATCTTCCTCCTCCTCTTCGCCATCAGCTCTCCTTTCCTCTTGTTTTTCTACTTTTTCTAAAAAGTTTTCCATTTCAGACAGTTTGAAGAATTTATCATCCACTACAGACTTTTCTCTTGGTTTTCCGGATGGTTTGATTTGCATCTTGGTCTGCTGTTCCAGTTTGCTAATATCAAAGTCCAGGTCGGAATCCTCATCACTGAAAATGGGACTTTCCCTTGGGTTGGATCTGCTTTGGGCTCTCTCCCCCGCTGCAGGAACATCAGCACCCAAGTCTGACAGCTGCTCCTCCTCCACATCAGTCTCCAGGTCCTGGGCGTCAGCCTCCTCGCCCTCCTGGGCGTCACCCTCCTGGTCGTCTCCCTCTGGAAGAAGGCTGAGGTCTTCATCCTCGATTGTCTCACTAACTGCATTCTGGAAGTATTCTAAGACTGGTTCGTTTTGCAGTTCTAGTTGTTGCCAAATCTGCTCATCATCAAAACTGTTTATCTCAAGTTTCCGTAAAGGACTTCCAGAGATTCGGCCGTTCTCTAAGATTTTATTAAAATCATAGAGAACTTTTGTTAAAGAGGTGAAGTTTGATGCCAGTCCATTTTGAATCCTATCGGGAAGGGAATTAAGTGAGATTATACACAAAAATATCAAGCATTCTGAAATAAAAGCAAAAATAAAAAGCATACCTTATTTGCAGAATAAAATGTAAATGAAGCATCAATTTTAAGTCAAGACCCTCGGTCCCAACAGTGTGTATCTTGCTGATGAAGCAGAGTATCTGACTTGGCTGCACAGATTGTAGGCTGGACAATCACTACTCATCATCTATTTGCCTGGAGATACCTACTAAGTCAGCCTCAAATTCTTAAACCTGCCACCAGGTGGTAGTGGCACAGACCTTTAATCCCAGCACTCAGGAGGCAGAGGCAGAGGCAGAGGCAGAGGCAGAGGCAGGCAGGTCTCTCTGAGTTCCAGGATAGTCAAGATTACACAGAGAAGCCCATCTCCAAAAACAAAACAAAACAAAACAAATTCTCAAATCTGCTACATAACATAACACTTTTTATTACTCATTTGGCAAATGATTAGTATTTGGCTATAAATTTGGGGACATTTCTCTAAGGATATGACACCTGAAATGAGAGCTACAGACTGATACCAACAGGTGAAAGAGATTACATAGTAAAGGTCTGGAAACATGTATTCTGGTTATAAGAAACAGTTAGAAAAAATACTTTGAAAAAGATGAATTCAGGCAGTGTGAAGAACAGCAAGACCCAGACAGCTATAGTGTGATTAAGGAAGCAGAGTATGAGCCTGAGATTATGGATGCTGGGGGACCAGAACCCAAACCACGTCAGAGTCAGAGATAAGAACTTGTCACTTTAACACCGAAAGCTGAAAGCGGAAGGACAAAATGACAATTTGCTATTTGGAAAGAGAAATAATAATGGAAGATTTGTGAGAAGTTTAAGCAGCTTCCCAAAGGATGACAGAGATTGATGTTGGAGTCACAACAGTGAGCATGGCAATTAGGAATCAAAGTCTAAATATAATTAGATAGGATGCACAGGATGCTAATGAAGGGAATAAGAGTAAAATGACGACACCAAGGAAGTAGACTAGCTAACTAGGAATAAGTAAAATGATAGCATAGCCATTTACTGAGGCAGGAAAGGTAAGCCTAGTAGTGGGAATGGGGAAATGACTTCAGGAGAGAGAAGAGAATATGAGGAAGGGGAAGCTCTTTTTTGGACTCAGTGAATATGTGATGCTAAAGAGTATGGATTTGAAACAGAAACCTGAGTCATAATTTTATAGGCTTTAATCGAAGTGCTAGGAAGAAAGACAGAAGTCTACCCTAATTTTCAAACTCAGTAGTGAAAGTGCACAATTGACAAGCATTGTACAAGTACGTACTTTTCATAAAGCTTAGTGAGCGTCAAGCGGTGGGTATTTCGAGGACATACATTCAGAAGTGCAATCGGCACGGATTAAGGCAGCATGTGTCAAAAGTCTCTCTGGACGCTAATAAAGGAGCTTCGTTTTATTTTAGTAGCATACAGCTAGGAGATATTCACTGTACAGCTTTCACTGATAAAATTCCTACAGGCCAAGACAGCAAAAACTGTCTGAAATTGGGGTTAAGCGACCTGTACTTCCCTTCCTGTGTTTCAGAAGTTGCCGAACGCCTGCCCGCCAGGCATCCCTGCGATACGGGTCACCCTTCCAGGCCTGTATCTGCACTTACGTGAGGAAACGCTCGGGTCGGCTGGTGGCTTTCTTGACTTCCCTCAGACACCGTTCCAGGGTCTGGCGACGGGTCACGCGTGGCGCCATAGCTGTGAACTACAGCTCCACGCGAGGGCCGAGAGCAGCCGGAAGCCGTACGACAAACATGCGCCTTCCGCAACCATAAGCTCAAAGCCAAAGGTTCCGCGACGCATAGGTTCCGTCCCTAAACCCAGACGGTGGCTATAGCGATGAGCACCTTCTACTGGGCATGCGCGGAGGCGGGGCGGAAAACCGAAAAGATCTATTGGTCGTCTCAAGCGCCTTGGCTTTTTCTCCAAATGTCTTGTTCTGTATTTCCAAGAGAAGTACAAGTGATGTTGGTATGGTTGCTTTCTGTTTCTGCTTTCGATTCAATTAGTATTTTAATGGAACGGAAGAGCAGCTCGCTTCATGCAGCGCCCGCGCCTCATTTCCCCGCCCCCTGTAGCCGTCAGTCAAGCACCTTGTATTGTGGCCCCGCCCCTAGCCTCACGTCCCGCCCCCGTCCTGTTTCCCCGCCCACTTCGGCTTTAAACACGCCCCCCGCGCCCCAGTCCCCGCCTTCTGCCCGCTTTCCCTGTTCACTCTGCCCTACTAGGTCGCTGTGAAAGCGCGCTTCCTTCACAAGATGAGGCGCGTAGTGAAGGCCGCCGCGCTGGCTGCGAGCGCTACAGGTGAATACCGGGCACCGTCAGGGGCGCCGGGCGCGGGGAACGCTGCACGGGAGGCCGCGGGTGGCCGAGGTCTGAAACGCTGGACTTGCTGAACTGTGTTCCATTAGCGCAAGAGTTCTTTATTGTCCAGCTCTCTGCTATTGGGTTGCCCTTGGCAAACGTGGACCAGACAGGTAACCTGCCCAGGAGCACAGACAAGGCAGGGACAGCAGAAAATCAGGAAGGGACTCAAGAATTATGATATGCCCGCAATAAGAGACAGGAGAAAGCAACAAAGTGGCGAGTCCTGAAAAGTCTCTCTTGAATTCAAGCATGTTTTATGCACTTACCTACCCGTTTTTCATCTGACGTAAAGAGTAAAGGAACATTCGAAAGGACTGTTAAGTTCTCTGAGTTCTTTTGATCTACGTCTCATAGATAAGCAGAATTACGATGACAGATGGCCAAGTTTTCTTACTTTCTCCTCTTTCGTTTTCTTTTTTTCCTTCCTGGTGACAGTTACTACCCTCAGTCTGACATTTTCTGTTTGGAAGAAAATATAAGGCAGTGTTGTTCCAGAGTTACTCCGTTACATTTGTGACAAGCCCTTTAGCTGGCATGTTCAAAAGGTGTTCAGAGGAGTGAACTTTTGTTAATATACTTCCCGCCTGGAAAGTTCTGTCTGCTCATCTGATGAAACCTACACTACTCGTCATCTTTCAAAGTCGGCTCTCAAACTAAATTTGTTTCTTGTTTTGTTTTTTGGTTCTCTAGGCTTTCAGGCCAATCAAAAAATTACTTATCTGTCCTAGCAAGCCCCCAAGGCAGAGAGATGAGCCACAGACAAAAGAAAAAACAAGTGTACCTTAATACATTAGCTGCCTTATAATCAGTTTAGTATGGTGACACACGCACACACATGTGCATGTGCGTGCGTACACACACACGTAAGAGAGCATATTGTATCAGAAGATAGAGCATAGCACAATAGTTTTTTATTTTGTCTTTTTTGCTGTGTAACTCTGGCTGTCCTGAAACTTGCTCTGTAGGCCAGCCTGGCCTGGAACCACAAAGATCTTGAACTCACAAAGATCTGCCTGCCTCTGCCTCCTGAGTGCTGGGATTAAAGGCATGTGCTACCACTGCCTGGTTTGACAGAGCAAAATGTTAAAAATGAGTTTCTGATTCAACTAATGCTGATGTTTTGTTAATACTTCTGCTTGGTAAGGTTTCTGTATGCCTGGTCGAATATAAATCACCATCTTAGCATGCCATAAGTTGTTTTTTGCAAATATCTATTAAGGCAGAATCACATATTCTGTCATAGCAAGTTCTCTCTTAGAAAATAGGCATTGCTTATCAGACATAGACTAGTGATATTAAAAATGAGGATCTGGCCGGGTGGTCGTGGCACACGCCTTTAATCCCAGCACTTGGGAGGCAGAGGCAGGCAGATCTTTGTGTGTTCAAGACCAGCCTGGTCTACAAGAGCTAGTTCCAGGACAGGCTCCAAAGCTACAGAGAAACCCTGTCTTGAAAAAACAGCAACAACAAAAATGAGGATCTGGACTGAGATAGTAGCTCAGTTCCTAGAGTGTTTTCTTAATTTGCACAAAGCCTCGGCTCAGTCTTCATTCCCACATAAACTAGCATGGTGGTGCATGCCTGTAAAATGGAGATAGAAGAACCAGAAGCTCGGGTTCATCCTCAGCTACTGTGCTTGTCTGAATGTAATTGACCTCTATAATCTCATAGGATGAGGAGGTGTAGCTTGTTGGAGTGGGTATGGCCTTGTTAGAGGAAGTGTGCCACTGTGGGGGAGGGCTTTGAGGCTTCCTTTGCTCAGGATTCCACTCAGTGTATCAGTCTACTTCCTGTTGCCTGCAAGATGTAGGACTCTCAGCTACTCCCCCAGCACCATGTCTGCCTGCCTTCTGCCATGCTCCCCGCCATGGTGATAATGGACTGAACCTCTGAAGCTATAAGTGAGCCCCCACAATGAAATGTTTTCTTTATAAGACCTGCTGTGGTCATGGTATCTTTTCACAGCAATAGAAACCTAACTAAGATAGCTACATACTCAGTTTGAGGACAACCTAAGATACATGTGAAGGGAACTCTCACCCACACAGTGGGGGCTCCCTTCCAGACCCCAGATTAGGCACAAACAACACCCAAGCCCCAGTTTTAACCGGGATCGTTTATTAAGCAGGAAGAAAAGTTAGAGACTGCTTTCTGCCTCAGGCAGAAAAACAGTGTCAAATGGTCTTCCAGGTGTCCTTCTTAAGAAGAGAAAAGGGGAGATCTGTGTTAGAATAGGCTAGGGTGTGGTGGTAACGGAGACAGAGGAGGAGGGTGAAGAGAAGGGGACAAGGGAAAGGGGCAAAGATATTGGACTGACTCTGAATGGAGAGGGGACAGATGTAGCACATAGGCAAATGGTGGTTTATAAAAGGGGGAAACCCCATGTTAGGATGAGGTGTTTCATTTTATCTGGGCATTTATTTAGGTGAGCCAAAGGGGGCTTCTGATTCCTGGACTTTGGTAGTCAGCCTTAGGAGGCAGATGTAGCCAGATAAGGGAACAGACCTTGGTGGCTAGCTTTAGGAATGTAATCTAACAATTTTTAGCAAGGCGGAGAGGATGGGATGAAGGGCAAGGTCTGGCAGAGCCACATGCTCGAGTGGGCAAGTGTCCCCTCATCTGTACCTTTTTATTTATTAAATGACTGGGTATTGGGTAAGTGGGCGTTGTTTGCTCTGTTGCTTCCTGCTGACATTGGGGCATTGTTCAGTGAAGCTGGTTTGTTGGTCGAGGCAGGGAAGAACAGGCTGTGTCAGTTGATGTCCAGGTTCTGCAGGACCATCTGAGGCTAGGGAAGTGTCGTCTATGAGACCGGACCAGGATATGGAGTCTAAGGAGACAGCTGGACCGGCACTGGAGTTGCTGGAGCAGTCTGTAGTCGACTTGAAATCTGCTGGGACAGATAGACCAGGGATAGAGGTGACGTTAGGAGTTCAGAAAACAACGTTTCGTTTGAATGTGCATTTGACACTTTTTAGGTTCATGGTCCTGGCAGTTGGGAAGAGGAGTCCCAAGACCAGGGAAAGGGGAAGAGATCCCACCCTTAGGAATAGGCAATAGCCAGGAAAACTTGGGCTGTTGGTTTCAGAGAAAACTGACCCTTCTTTCTCTTGCCAGCTGTCAGTTGCCAATAGCTCCTCAGCGGGAGGTGGAACTTCATGCCTACCTCTCTTTCTGTGTTGGGATTTTGTCTGGATTGAATTTTTTGCAGGTCCTTGGCATGATGTCATAACTGCTCTGAATTCATGTGTGAGGCTGTATACTGCTGTATTCCTTATAGTCATCCACGGCTTCTGGGTCTACACTCTTTCTGCCCCTCTTCCACAGTAATCCTTGAGTTTGGGGGGAGGGGATAGGATGTGTGTGTGTGTGTGTGTGTGTGTGTGTGTGTGTGCGTGTTCCATTTAGGACTGAGCTACCTCCTATTTTCTGTACCTTGATCGGTTGCAAGTCAAGTCTCTATGTTAATTACCATCTACTGAAATAGAAGTTTCTCTGATGAAGGTTGAGAGATGCACTAATCTATGGATATAATGTTAAGTAATTGAAAGTCAGTTTAGTATTATTCCCATTTATTTAGCCGAGTGATCGTCCTATCTAGCCATAGTTTCATTCATTAATAGTGGTGTCAGGTATGGTCCCAACTTGTGAAATGGGCCTTTAGATCCAATCACAAAGTTGTTGGTTATTCTCGTGACATTTGTACCACTATTGCACACTGGGCATGTCTTGTCAGGCTGGCGATTGCAGCTGTCATGGTTCACAATTAGGTAAGACTGATGACTACATTACTCCTCCAGTAGTGAGCATAGCCCTACAGCATGTGAGAGATAGCTAGCCATGATGAGACTTCCAGTGAGCTTTGTTTTTCCATGTTCTGTGACTTAAGTATGTGGTGTCATCAGCAATAAGGGGTTCTGGAGGGTAACCAAGAGCGTTGGCGATAGTTTGGGGACTCTATGGTATCCATTGGGCCAATTACTTCAAAAGAGCTAACCCATTCTTGGCAGTAGGCACTGGGCTTTTTATCTGTTATCCTGTGTGTCATATAGAGGTGTTGTTGCCCCATTATAGAGTAACTCCTTTTAAGTGGTGTGTGTGTGTGTGTGTGTGTGTGTGTGTGTGTGTGTGTGTGTGTGTAATAGTATATAGCATGGAGGGGGACTGGTTAACAGATTGCTGAAAGATAGATTTATTTTTTAATTTCCTTTTCTATATTATAAGAAAAGAAATTCACAAGTGAAGAAATGGTCTTGAGCAGTATACATGAATCAGAGGGGTTTGATTTGTTGTGATATAGGAGACCAAACTCAGATCTTTGTGCATGCTCAGCAGTGTTCCTCCATTGAGCCATACACCCCCCGTCAAAGCTGGAAGTGTATGTGTGTGTGTGCACGTGCGTGTGCGCTTATGTGTGTGTAAGCTTGTTCAGGAGTGGGTTTCCATATGATCTTTAGTGTTAATAATCCCTCCCCATATTCCCTCCTACTCCCACTTAATTTCCATTACTCCCCCTTTATACTAATGATTGCATGTATTGGTCCTAACTGTGGCTCTGAGGAAGGAGCCCAGGCAGATCTCCGGAGCTCACTGGCCAGCCAGCCTTGCCCATTACTGAGCAAGACCTGACTCAAAAGCAAAATATAAGAATGGGGTGGAGGATACCTAATTTCATCCTTTAGCTTTTGTGAAATTGTACAGACAGACAGACAGACAGACAGACACACACACCCTTGGCTTGATATAGTATTCCATAAGGTATACATATATCAAAACATCACATGGTAAATTTTCAGCGTTTATACTTTCATTTATAATTATAAGATATAAATTATAAGTTATAAATTATAAACATATTTATAAATTGTAAATCATAATGTTTGATTTATACTTGTCAGTCATACCTAAATAAAAACTTGGGGGGATCACATTATTTTAAACTCTTTATTGCTGGTTGCTTGGTCTACAAGATTTTACCCACAGACTCTTACTGCATTTGATAGTTTGAATGTAATTGGCCCCCATAATAGTGAGGCCTCCCACCCTCATAGGGAGTGGTGCTATTAGAAGGTGTGTTTTTGTTGGAGTAAGTAGTTCATTATGGAGGTGGGCTTTGAGGTTTCCTATGCTCAGGGTACTGCCCAGTGTCTCAGTCCATTTCCTATTGCCTGCAAGATGTAGGACTCTCAGCTACAGCTGAACACTATGTCTTCCTGCACCCTGCCATGCTTCCTGCCATCGTGGTAATGGTGTGAACCTCTGAAACTTAAGGGAGCCAATAAGCAGCTCCCTACCATAGCCCCTGCATCAGCTCCTGTCTCCAGGTTCCTGCCTTGTTTGAGTTCCTGTCCTGACTTCTTTCAGCGATGAACAGCAATGCTGAAGTGTGAGCCAAATAAACCTTCTCCCCCACAATTTGCTTTTGTCTCAGCAATAGAAACCCTGACTAAGATGTTGCAGAATCAGACCTTCCCCCCCCGCCCTTTATAAAGTTCATGTAGCTACCAAAAATGTACAGTATTTATTACATTCACCATGCTGTATACCTTTATCATGTTGAAAAATGTTTTCATAACCCAAAAGGAAACTCACATGTATTAAGCAGTCACTCTCTGTCTCAGTTATGTTTCTATTGCTATGAAGACACCACGACCAAGGCGACTTATAGAAGGAAGGGTTGACTGGGGTGTGTGTGTGTGTCTTGAATATTAATACACTTAGATTTCATGATAATACATAGAGTACATATATTGGACTACATTAAAAGGAATTTGTCATACAGACTATGATATAGTAAAAGATCTTCTTAATCTGTCTTGGTTAGGGTTTCTATCGCTGCAACAAAACACCATGACCAAAAAAGAGAGAGTTGGGGAGGAAAGGGTTTATTCTGCTTACACTTCCATATCACTGTTGATTATTGAAGGAAGTCAGGACTCAAACAGGGCAGGATCCTGGAGGCAGGAACTGATGCAAAGACCGTGGCAGGGTGCTGCTTACTGGCTGGTTTCACATGGCTTGCTCAGCGTGCTTGGTTTTAGAGACCAGGACCACCAGCTCAGGAATGACAAGACCCACAGTCGACTGGACTCTTCCGCATTTCATGAATAAAGAAAATGTATCATAGGCTTCCCCAAAGGCCCATCGGGTGGAGGCATTTTCTCAATTAAAGTTGCATTTCCCCAAATGTCTCTACCTTGTGTCAGGTTGACATAAAACTACCCAGCACACTGAATAAAAGAGGATTTCTTCCCAGCCTGAAGTAGTTATGCTTCCATTCTGTCAAGTTGAATAAAGAAATAATGTAAAACTCTCAGAAGAAATCATAGCATGGTATATACACCTTGTTCTCGCTTTCCACCAAGAAGGTAGATGTTTTCCTTAGTTGATATAAACAAAATATACATCCAAAGTACGCATAGTATGCCTTTCATGAGTTCATTCCATGGTGTGAAACAAACAAATGTGTACAGATCTGGAAGAGAATTGCCTGCTCTTCTCATTGGGTGTGATGTTCACTATCACATTCAGACTTCTGTAAAATGCAAACGTGACTGAACAGTTCCAATGTGCAGTTACCCCTAAGTGCTACAGTAGGCATGGATTACTATGAAAAGTGGGGTTCTTTGTTCAGAGTGGAAGTGAAGCTAGGAATATGCTTTTTATAGGTGTTTGTATCATTTTTAGTTTTGTGTATGTATGTGGGTCTGAGTGTGGGTTTGTACACTTGAGTGCAAGTGCTCTTGGAAGCCAGAGGCATCAGCTCCCCCTGGAGCTGGAGTTATAGGCATCTATTGGCTGCTCAACGTAGGTGCTGGGATCTGAACTCGGGTCCTTTACAAGAACAGTAAGTGATCTCAGTCTCTAAATTATCTCTCTAGCCCCAAGAATTAGATTCTAACTCTAAACAAATAGCTTTCTCCCCTGCAGTTTGAATCTAGAGCCTCGTGCTTAGTAGGTAAACACTCTATCACTTAACTGTCTCCTAGGCTCTCGTTATTCTTTATTTTGAGGCAGTATCACTAAACAGCCCACCATGGCCTTGAATGCACTCTGCAGCTTAGGCAGGCCTTGAATTTACACTCCTCCCACTTCTGCCTCCAGAGCAGCTGAGATTATAGACCTGAGCCATCAGGCCCTGGTAACACACAGCTGGGATTATAGACCTGGGCCACCAGGCCTGGCTGACACACAGCTGGGATTATAGACCTGGGCCACCAGGCCTGGCTGACACACAGCTGGGATTGTAGACCTGGGCCACCAGGCCTGGCTGACACACAGCTGGGATTATAGACCTGGGCCACCAGGCCTGGCTGACACACAGCTGGGATTGTAGACCTGGGCCACCAGACCAGGCTGACACACAGCTGGGATTATAGACCTGGGCCACCAGACCAGGCTGACACACAGCTGGGATTATAGACCTGGGCCACCAGACCAGGCTGACACACAGCTGGGATTATAGACCTGGGCCACCAGGCCTGGCTGACACACAGCTGGGATTATAGACCTGGGCCACCAGACCAGGCTGACACACAGCTGGGATTGTAGACCTGGGCCACCAGGCCTGGCTGACACACAGCTGGGATTATAGACCTGGGCCACCAGGCCTGGCTGACATACAGCTGGGATTGTAGACCTGGGCTACCAGACCAGGCTGACACACAGCTGGGATTATAGACCTGGGCCACCAGGCCTGGCTGACACACAGCTGGGATTGTAGACCTGGGCCACCAGGCCTGGCTGACATACAGCTGGGATTGTAGACCTGGGCCACCAGGCCTGGCTGACATACAGCTGGGATTGTAGACCTGGGCCACCAGACCAGGCTGACACACAGCTGGGATTGTAGACCTGGGCCACCAGACCAGGCTGACACATAGCTTTTTAATTCTTGGCAGTGCAGAGTGAGTAGTTTTCATATAAATTTTTCTAATTTAATATCAAATACATAATGTAAACAGTGAATTTTATAGCCCTTTGTTTAGATTTTAAAATGAAATTTAGAAGTACATGACTTCTCAAAAGAGAGGTATCAATGGCCATTCGATTTTTTTTTCAGGGCTTTTCTCCAGAGTCCAAACTCCAGTAGCTTCGGGGAGAAGTTTTTCTGTGTCACAGTCCCTGCAGCAAGTGTCAGGTCCTGTGTGGAACCTGGGTCGGCTCAATCATGTGGCCATAGCAGTGCCAGATTTGGAAAAGGCTTCATCATTTTATAGGGATGTTCTGGGGGCCCAGGTAAGTGAGGCGGTCCCTCTTCCAGAACATGGAGTATCTGTTGTTTTTGTCAACCTGGGAAACACCAAGATGGAGTTGCTTCACCCACTGGGGAGTGACAGTCCAATCACGGGCTTTCTGCAGAAGAACAAGGCTGGAGGAATGCATCACATCTGCATCGAGGTATTTTATCATCTTAGTGTCTGCTGTTTGACTACCTATAACCAGAATCTTATATCAAGTTTTTAACAGAATGGTACTATTATTTTTCTTTAAAGGTGAATGTGTATGCCGTGCGTGTGTTTGTGCAAGTGTGTATATGTGTGTATGTGGATGCACATGCACAAGTGTGCATGCATTCACTCTCTTACCTGTGAGGAAACTATAACAATAACAATAACATGAATGTATTTTGAGGACAACTAGATCCGATAGATCTAAAATAGACCACCAAAGTGGATGTATTGATTAAATGTGGACTCTCTTACAATAAGAAAGTAAATGCTTTCCACTATCCCTATGAGGCAGTTAGGCATGACACATGAAGGAAGATTATGAAATAAGAATTTCATCAGCATGCCTAGGTTTTAGATGCAGTGGCAGGGATTGAACTGAGGGCATCATGCAAGCTAAACATGTGTCAGACACTGGGCTACATCCCAGCCAAGGTATTCTCATAATTCTGATCTATCCTTTAAAAATTGAATAACTTTCCACGCAATGGTGGCACATGCCTTTAATCCCAGCACTTAGGAGGCAGGGACAGGCTGATTTTTGTGAGTTCGAGGCCAACCTGGTCTACAGAGTGAGTTCCAGGACAGCCAGAACAGCACACAGAGAAACCCTGTCTAGAAAAATCAAGTAAAACAAATTAAATAGCTTGTTCCTTATGACAAAACCAATTCATTTTCAATCCCTGAGGGTTTTTTCTTTGTTTTTAAAAATGCCCCCCCCCGCATACCATACCTTCTATGTTGGAGGTCAGAGGGCAAATTTCAAGAGCCAGATCTCTGTTTCCACTATGTGTGTTCTGGGGGATTAAACTCAGGCCTTCAGGATTGGTGGTAAGCACATTTGCTCTCTGAGCCCTCTCTCCAGGCCCTGGATTTTAGTATCTCCCAAACTGCATTTTGCTAGCAGTGTCTGAGAAAACATGAGGAAATGTTTGACAAGAACATCCTCATTAAAGAATATTTATCTGTAGATGGTCATGTTTGGATAACTGACTTTGAGGCTACCAGCAATGCCAGTTAGACTCCAGTTTAAATTAACTCAATAGGACAACTCATCGGCAAGACATAATGACAGAATAAATGGCAAAGACTCAGTCCTAATTCTGAAGAGAGCTAAGTTGGCTAGAATAAAATCAAGAATATATTCACACATGTGAACCTACTTTGTGTTAAGTACCCGGAATTCAGCAAAATACATGGACCCTGTCTCCAGTGAGGCAGGGATATTTAAGCAGTCGAGTGGACTCTGCTGTGATAATGGGATTAAGATGTGTGTCTTCTCAGTATACAGTGAGGTAGAAGTTGATTGCTTGGGTCAAGGAGCTAGAAGGTATCACAGGGCATTGGCTATAACAACTGTGAAGAAATCGCTCGGAGAATAGGGGAAAGGCCATCATAACAGCTAACAAACACATTGACCCACATGAAATACTGGATGCATATTGTATTCTTTAACTCCCCTAGCTGCTCTGTTAGGATGCTACTAACCCCTATGACAGAAGAAAAAACAAGACTTGATTAATTTGCTCACGGTAACATTAGGTATACACAACAGGGCTCAGGTTCAAACCCAGATTTATTCTGTTTCTAGGGTATGCACTTGTAGCCATGAGGCCAGTTGCCTTCACTGTGTGATCAGACCTTAAAATGTGAGGCTGGGGAGCCCATTCGACATTCAGTCAGGGGACTACACACAGTCTTGTGTTTACCCTTTCTTTCATCCTTGGAGGCTTCTTGGCTACCGGTTTTATCAGTGGACAGAAGGTTTGTGTAAGCCCCCCTCCAAGGATGGAAAACTGGACCGTCTGCCTTTGAGTCTACTCCCTTTTCTCCTCCACTGTGTGGTCTAGGCTCCACATCAAGAGAACTCGTGCTATCAAAGGGGGCCGGCTGTGAGTCAGAAGTCCAGTTAAGTAAAGGAGAGTGTGAGTCCAGGAAAGTAGCAGCCACTTCAAAAGTAGAGCTCAGAGGAGGGGACAGAAATGCTGTGAGTATAAAACGGAGGCAGGTGGCATGTGACAGTGTGGAAGGTGCTCAGTCTGCTTCAATCTGATAGCATTGCCATGCGCAAAAGTGGCTTCGTCATGCAGATTTCCCTTTCCCTTGTCCTGAGCTATCACAAAGGTTTATGGGACTGCCTCAGGCACTGCTGTTCCACAGCCAACAGGAAGGGAAATCAGAGAGCACTATGGACAAATGCCTATGAGGTGACCTGGACCTTTTACCTGTCGTTTCTACTCATAGTCCACTGACCTGATCTTAGTCAGATAGTACGTGTGGCTGGAACAGAGACTGGGCCATTTAGTCTGTGTCTAGGCAACTATGTGTCCCGCTCAAACATGGTCTCTAATAATATAAAAAGCAGCTGTAAAATGTATGCTCTCTGTCTTGCTTCTGGCTCCTGCTTCCAAATGCTAGATTCTGTTCCTTTTTGCACAGAAGACTGTTATCTAGGGCAGTGATCTGTAAGTTTCCCCTTAAATAAATAACCTTTTTATAAAAAAAAAAAAAGAAAAAAGAAAAAGAAAGAAAGACTTTTATAGCCGGGCGGTGGTGGCACACACCTTTAATTCCAGCACTCAGGAGGCAGAGGCAGGCGGATCTCTGTGAGTTCGAGGCCAGCCTGGTCTACATGGTTTTATAATTAAAAGGAAGAAAGTGAGAGTGTCAGTCTGGATCAGACTTGTCTACCAATCTCTGCAACACTTGGCAATTTTTATTTATTTATTTTTTAGGATTTATTTTCTGTATTTTGCCTGCGTGTATGTCTGTGCACCCTGGACATGCATGCAGTGCCTGTGGAGGTCAGAAAGGGGCATAGGATCCCCTGGATCTGGTGTTACAGATAGTTGTGAGCCACCATGTGAGTACTGAGAACTGAACTCCAGGCCTCTGGAAGAGCAGCGAGTGCTTTTAACCACTGAGCTGTCTCTATAGCCCCAACTTAGCAAATTTTAAGAATAGGTATTGTCAAGATAGCCTTACCTTCTTTCTGAATGGAGATATACTATAAGACGGAGACACCGGAGAGGTATTTCTCTCAGAACTGTGGCATTCTCAGATACTGGAGTCACAAGATGGAGCAGATTTAATTCCTCAGAGTGGGTGGAGCAAAATTCCTTGCCTTTCCTTGAACAGAAAACTTATTTGTGAATGTAAATATTGTCGGACGGTAGCTGTAGTATTCTGTTCTGGCTGAAGGACTTGGGTCTTGAACTGTCTTCTAAAGTACAGACGTGATAAAGCCCACCAGAAGCCCTTTCTGTGATCAGTGTTCCAGTTCCAATGGCCATGGAGTAGTAGCAGCAGCACCATTTTGTTTGCTCGAGAAAAGGAATGCAGGAGCCGGAGAGCTGCTGTACAGCTCCTGCTCAAGGTTTTTCATGTGACACATGTCAGCAGTGACCACAGTGCCTCCCAGATGCCTCACTCATGTGACTGGTACTGAGTGCATTCTTACAGCTTGGAGTTCAGCTGGACATCTAATAGGAGAGCCTACAGGAGACCTCTTTGGCTTGACAAGCTAAATGTAGTTCTGAGGGTAACTGAATTTCTTTCTTTCTGTGTTTGTCTGTGCATGTATCCCCACAAAACTAGGGAGGACTGGTTGGCCTCTTCCGATGGCACCTTCTGCCACTGCCTATTGGTAATAGGCGGGTTTGAAGGAGGCCTTTTTTGAAAACAAATCTCTAGATCTTGGCTTTTTGAAAAGTGTGTGTGAGTGCTTTGCCTGCATGTGTAGATGTACCTGGTGTCTAACAAGGATAGAAGAGGGCATAGAGGGCACTGGGTCCCCTGGAACTTCAGTTACAGATAGGTGTAAGCTGCCATGTGGGTGTCAGGAACTGAACTTATGGAAGAGTAGCCGGTGTTCTGAACTGCTTAGTCATCTTTCTAGCTCCTGGGTCTTGTCTCTTAATGGGAAGGACTATGCTTTCAGAGTGCTATAACCACGAATGTGTGCTGAGAAAAAGGCTAATGTGGAATTTTTTAAGCTATAAAATTATTTGAATTCCAAATTACCGAAAATGGGGAAGTTGGGATCAGCATCATTCACATATGCAAGAAGCAACAACACGCTTAGCCTTGTGAACACAAGACTCGGGATGGTTCAGACACAACAAGGTAGAAGGCCCATAAGCACCGCATCACAAATAATGGGTTTCCTCAGCTTTCTCTAGCATTTGGTCATATATATCACTAAGATATCTTAGTGTATATCATTTGTCGCATAATTCTGGGGAGACATGAAAAAAATGTCTGTCTGAACTCTAGGGCACCAACAGTTCAAAGAATAACTTGTTCAACTCCACCTTGATGAGGAGAGTGGGTTTAACTGGGGTTTGCTTACCGGGTGGTGGCTGACTGATTGCAGAATTGCCAGCACCCTGTCTGCCAACCTCTTGTGTTATATGGCTCCCGTTCTACAGCAGGACTAATACCATGGACTTAGAGCACCACCTAGTATTACAGCAGCAGAAGTGACTACAGCTTAGACAGCAGGGCGTAAGTAAACTCAGACCCAGCAAAGTTATTTTATGTGCACTCTGTCCTTGCTCTTGCTGGGGATTCTGTTGGCCTCAGAAAACACTGTCCCATGGAAGGGTGGTTTTGTTTTTCTGCACTCTGGAAGACAGACGGCTTAATGCAGCTGACTGCAAAATGGAGTCCCTCTGGGGGTGGATTCGGAGAGCTTCACGTCTGCAAGTGTTCATAGTTCTTCTCTAGCCTGGAGGTCTTTTGCCATTCCTTTCATAATACCATCCCTTCTTTAGTCGTCATAAGTCCACTCATTGGAGAAATGGATGTGTTCTAGGATCATTTGTCTTTAGCCGGTCCCAGTAAAACCTCTGATTGTGTAGTTTCTGCTGTGGACACACTTGATGGATCTAGACATCTGAGAAATCAGCACCTGTTGATTGTAACTTGCCCGGTTTCTGGTACTGTGTGATACAACTTCAGCAGATGAGACGCAGCCTGTACAGTGAGTGGAAGACGTACCTGTGAAGAGGTCCACATAGGATTGGTATGTTGGGTTCAATAGCCTCTGCAGTGTGAGGGAGAGTGGTGATAGACTCGTGTGTGTGTGTGTGTGTGTGTGTGTGTGTGTGTGTGTGTGTATGTGTGTGTGTGTTGGGGGCTGGAGGTTGCCTACCTTGGGGGGGGTAGAGTTAGTAATGTGTAGAGAACATCATTGCAAGAGAATGTGACAATCGTCATAGGAAGTCAGAGACCGAGTGGATGAATGTCGTGGGAGTTGGTGTGCTATGGAGCACCAGGGCCAGAGTAGGTTCGTAGTCATGGGGGTAAATTCACTGGACAGGTGTACTCAAGAAGCAGGATGAGGAACATCTGCACGCTAGGACTCTAGGGGCCATGATTTTGGGGCCCAAACAAGATAAGGAGCCCATAGTTTAGGGAGTAATTGTATTTTCAGGGAGAGGCCTCCATGCAGGGGAGGTGTGGCTTAGCATGGTGAGTGGGAGCAGAGATGGAGTGAGGAGTGCAGCCCCAAGGGGTGGGTAAAGAGGCAGCCCTGCTGCTGGAGCAGTGCGGTGTAGAGACATTGCTGTGAGGGGCAGCAGAGACTGGCTGCCTCAAGGGGCTTAACCAGAGGGGTGAGCTTAGTGACAATGGGGACCGGGTGTTTGTACAGGAAGAACATAAGGTTTGATGTAAAGATGATCTTACTCTTGCAGGCTGATGAGAAAAGGTGTATAAGAACAGCATTATTTTTGATGTAAGATAGAGTTGGAATGGCCACACGATAGATGAGTTGCTTTCCTGTTCATGCTTTTGTGTTTTACAGGTCCCTCTTTGAGCCATGTACGCCTTATGAAAGTTATCGAGTGAAATAGTTTAGTTCCTTCTTCCTGAGCAATGCTCTTCCACCAAGAAGAGAGAAATTCCACTTCCAAAAGTAATTTCAAGGGCCTAGAAAGATGACTTAGTAAGCTTGCCACACAAGTGCGAGACCCTGAACTTGATCCCTAGCCCCTCATAATGTCAGTGTGGTCACACTTGTCTATAGTTCTAGTACTATGGGAGCAAAGATAGGGGTATCCCTAGGTCTCACCAGCCAGCCACTATCTATGAACTCCAGGTTCAGAGACCCCGTCTCAAAAAGAGTAGAGAGCAATCGAAGAAGACCTTGACCTCTGACCTGCATACAGCCACACAAATAATTCCAGTCTAGTCCCGTGGTGTCACACTCCTGTTGCCCCATCACTCTGTAGGGTGAGGCAGAGCGTCCCTGGAGCCTACATGCACAGGGATAGTCTGGGCGACATAGTGAAACAACCTTTAAAAGTGTCCATTTCCTTTTGGCTTCCAATAACCCTCCTCAGAAAATCCCTCCACTAGTGATTCCTGTCCACTGTCTTCTAGATGTGGAGATTTCACGGGATGGCAACATTTGCAGAGAATAAGGCAAAGTGAAACAGGGGGACAATTTGGTGAGATTTTTACTACATACTAACATTGTTTTGTAAGTGTATTTTGTTAGAGAGAAAAATGAAAGAGCAATATGCCACCAATGACCCCCTTGTTTTAGTTTGGATTTCTGTTGCTGTGAAGACACACCATGACCACAGCAACTCTTACAAAGGAAAACATTTAGTTGGAGCTTCCTTACAGTTTCAGAGGTTTAGTCCATTATCATCATGGCAGAGAACATGGTGGCATGCAGGCAGACATGGTTCTGGAGAAGGATCTGAGAGTTCCACATCTTGATCCACAGGAAGTGAACTGTGTGTCACACTGAGCATAGCTTGAGCATAGGAGATCTCAAAGCCCACCTGCACAGTGACACGTTTCCTCTAACAAGGTCACATTTTCTAATAGTGCCATTCCCTATAGGGGTCATTTTCTCCCAAATCACCACACTCCTCGAGAGCATAGCCTTAGTGACCTAAATCTATTCCATGAGGTCTCACCTCCTAAAGGTTCCACTACCACCTAATAGAGCTATGTTCTGGAAATCAGGCCTCTAGGGGATACTCAAGAGCAAAATTATAGTACATATTAAAATATAGACTTAGAAGTGTGCTGCTGTCAGCTGCTGGACATTTCAGTGGAGCCCAGCATTTGGGAAATGCTGGACACAGCCAACCGCCAGACTTTGTAGCAAATAGGGAACCTAGGAAACAAGAGTCACCTGAAGTCCTTTGAGGACTACACAGGAAGTCTCTGAAGAGAGATAATATTTTAAAGATTTATTGTTATGGGGTACCTGTGGAGGTCTCGTGGAGCTGGAGTTACAGGTGGTGGTGGTGAGCCACCCAGCATGGGTGCTGGGAATTGAACTCTGGGAACAGAGTTGGTTGGTCTAGAAAAGCCGCAACCAACACTTAACTGCTGAGCAATCAGTCCTGCCCTACTCAGAATAATGTTAGGTTTCATTTAGATTTAGCCTTTAGGGTAGGATTGAAGCATAAATATTTAATCTAGACTTTTCACTTAACTTTAATAGGTTTAAATCAGTTTGAGGACTGAATTCATTCATTGCTGTTATCAATTAACAACGTATTTTTAATTAAGATGAAGTCTTTGTTAAATCAATCAAATTCTCATGAACTATTAAAAGTGGCACATTGTTACTTGTTCATAACAGTTTGCTTGCTTGTTCAACTGAGAATTAATTACTTTAAGGGTACAAGGTAAAAACTTGCCTGCAAGCAAAGAAATTTTTTTTTAGACTTGTTTTATTTTATATGTACAAGTGTTCACCAGCATGTGTGTGCATGTAACGCTGCACTGGGGCCACAGAGGTCAGAAGAGGGCATTGGGTCTCCTAGAACTGGAGTTACAGATGGCAGTGAACCACTGTATGGGTGCTGGGAACCAAAACCAGGTTCTGTTAGAACGAGTGCTCTTAACCACCGAGCCATCTCTCCAGCCCCACATTGTCGTTTTTAAATGGGGCCACTGAGTGCTTAAGGCGATCAAAATTTACCTGAATCTTCTGAATTCTAATTATGATAATCAAACATTTGAAGGCTTTGATAACTGCCCTTCTTAAGGCACCACAAGAAGGGGCGAGTCAGCCTCAGCTCCAGCCTCACATCGACACACTCAGTTTCTGGAAAGACGTTAGAGCGGGAATCAGCCCAGATCTACACTAATGTCATTCAGGACCCCAGAGAGTTATCTGAGGCACAACTGCAAGTGTGCGGGATAGTGAAGGCGCTTTTAAAGATGGTGTTACTGACCATGTTGTTTTTCTTTCTTGGGACGCTAGACTTTATTTCCCAAAGCAAGTTGTTGGGTTTTTTGTTTGTTTTTATATTTCTTATAGGTATTGCATGTACTTTCAATTCAGGAAATAAAGACAGTTTTATTTTAATCTTTTTGTGATCACCAAGCAAAGTGTTCAGAGTACTAAAGAAGTGTAAATTTGGAGCTAGAGTGGTGGTTCTTAACCTGTGGGCCTTGACCCCTGGGGGTCAAACGACCCTTTCATAGGGGTTGTCTTGGACCATTGGAAATACCGGCTATGTATTATGATTCATAACAGTAACAAAATTGTAGTCATGAAGTAGCAATGAAAATAATTTTATGGTTGTCACCATTCCATGAGCAATTGTATTAAAGAGTCACAGCATTAAGGTGGTTGAGAACCGCTGAGCTAGACCAGTGGTTCAGTGGCTAAGAGCACCATGTCAGGCATTCACTGTAACTCCAGCTCCAGAGGATCTGATGCCTCCAGTCCCCGGGCACCTGCACACACATGCACATACCCACACTCAGACACACAATTAAAAATAAATTAATATCAAAGAGAATTGTAAATTTCACAACAACACTATCAGAAGAATGGATATAACACAAGATCTTTAAAATCAAATGAGTCAGCAAAAGACATTGTAATAGAAATAGATGCTGGTCCAATATTAATTAAGGATTTTTAAAGTGACTTGTTACATTTGAGAAGTGTTGGTTAGTGTACTGGCTAGTGCCACCAGAGGGGAAGAAACCTCAACCGAGGAAGTGCCTCTCTAAAGTCAACCTGTAAGCAAGCTTGTGGGGTATTTCTTGATTAAGTGATTGATGTGGGAGTGTCTGATCTCTTGTGAGTGGTGCCACATCTAGGCAGGTGGTCTCAAGGTATATAAGAAAATGACCCAAACCCTCAAGAATAAGAGTCCCAAACAGAGGTGAGGTATTAAGGGGTGATAAATAAATAAAGAAAACAAAGGCCAAAGCTGGGATGGGGAAATCTTGCACAGCTTCCTATATTTACTACTTACAGCAGGGGTGGGGAGGACGGGGCGGGGGTAGCAGCCAAGGTCAGCAGAGAGCTCAATCAGACATAGCACGAGGACTAATAACCATAGCCCAGGGGAAGAGAAAGATCCCAGAAACTGTAGCCTTGACCCCTTTGAAGTCTGGACTTTGCCAAGTCTGCCTCTGGACGAGGACACTGAACTACTGTTCTCTTTGTCCTTTCATGGGGCCTCTAGAAAGCCTTATGTTGGCCCGCTTCTCAACAGGAGGACAAACCAGTAAACAGTGTTCCTGCCTTGACTTCCTTTGATGAGAGAGTGTGATCTCAGCACTGTAAGATGGAATAAAACCTTTTCTCCCAAAATAGATATTTTTTTTTGGTCATGATGTTTTATCTCAACAGAACAAAGCTAACTAAGGCATTTAGCGTATGTAGGATTACTTCTTAGATTTTGGACTATTAAATAATACACTAAAATATGAGGTGTAACATCTAAACTGTCCACATGTATGTTTGAGTAGAATGTTCTATAAATTTTTGCCAAATTTGAATAGAGATTCAAAGGCATCATACTCATATTATAAATAATGCATGTTTATAAAATTTCAGCATGAGAAGTCAAACAATTATGAACCCCTAAACCCCCATTATCCAGATTTAGCAGTTTTTAAGATCTTGTCATATCTTTTTTCTTTGTTAAACCATCTTAATTTCCAACGTGTCATTTTGCCCTTACCTATCAAATAGGTACTCATTAGATGATATTGTGCCAATCGGAATTAAAGGTAGCTCTCTGAAATAAGTGTCTATACACAGTCTATAAATCAAACTTACAAAATTGAGTTACAGATGTTGACAGAGGTCTCTGACCCACCCAGTTCCACAGCCTTTCAGTCCCAAAGAAACACACAGAGGTATACATTAAGTATAAAGTGATTGGCCTATTAGCTCAGGCTTCTTATTAACTCATATAACTTACATTAGCCCATAATTCTTGTTTGTGTTATCCACATGACTTGGTACCTTTTATCAGCGAGGCAGTCACATCTTGCTCTATGTCTGGATGACGACTGCAGGCTGAGTCCTTCCTCTTCCCAGAATTCTCCTGTTCTTGTTGGCCCGCCTATACTTCCTGCCTGGCTACTGACCAGTCAGCATTTTATTAAACAAGTGCAAGAGACAAATCTTTACAGGGTACAAGACCATTGTCCCACAGCACACAGATGTCATTTTACAGATGACTTCCTCTAACCAGGATTTAACGGATCCAGTCATAACAAACATAATTGATTTCTTCAGATTGTGTGAAAGAACATATTATCATTAGTTTGTCACAGTTAGTGAACCAAGGTTGAGCCACCATTAGTAACTGAAGTCTAGATTTTGTTCAGATTTACATCCCTTTTATCCAGTGGCCTTTTGTTGTTCTTGTTCCAAAATTTTATGTCAGATTCAGCTGTCGTGTCTCCTTGGACTCCTCTTACCCATGACAGTTTCTCAGACTTTCCTTGTGTGGGTGACTTTGACACATTAGACGGGTTTCTGGTTACTTTTAAACTGCCTGTAATCGAGGGGAGTTGCCTGCTGTTTTTCTCCTGGTTGAACTGAGATTGTTGATTTGGAAAGGTGACTGACGTTCTTATTGCTGAACATCAATAAATATAACACAGTAAACAAGACACCGTTTTGTCACTCTAGACACTACCTTTGCTCATCCACCTAAGAAGTCAGTTCATTCTACCACTGTCAAGTAACCATTCCTATTCCCAGCACCCACATGGCAGCTCATGACTGTAACTCCAGTTCTAGGGGATCCAACCCTCTTTTGGCCTCTGCAGGCCCTGGGCACACACATGGTGCACAGAAATACATGCAGACAAAACATTCCTAGACATACAAATAAATAATTCTACAAAATTTTCTAAATTTTTTATTTCCTATGACTGCAAACTGATATTCCCCACTGTAACCCTAGAATCAAATATTTTTCCAAGAAGCCCTGTTCCGATAACTAGAGAACAGTGTCAGAAATCATGGTATGGGCTTCTGAATTGCTTGCTGCTGTTGAAATGCCATTGGTTCTACATCTTCTGACTAATACTGTATCTGTATTTTTGTATGTAACCCTGAGAATACATTGATTGTCACTCAGAATTCCAAAATCTCTCACCGTCCCCTGCAGCCTCAGCCATTATCACATGGAGCTCCCACTGTACCCATCACTTGTCTTGTCCCCCTCTCCTGCACTGCAGATAAGTGAGACACACTGAAGACATGCAAAAAAGAACTGAACAGTTAGGAGTTTGTGGTCTTATGACAGAAGTGACATTTGGATAGCATTGTAGTGTCTTTCATTTCTAGTTTGGATCTCAAAGGTCATAGCCAGGTAGCATTTCTGGGGGAGCCAAGGAGCTTGGGATCAAGGAAACATATTTGCTGAGTACCTACTAAGTGTAAAGTGCCAAGAACTTAAGGGCCACCATATTTTAATTATTCCCATGGTAGATGTTTGTGCTAGTAGATTTCCTTCACTGTGAGAAATAGCGGAGACAATGTACTTGTAAAGACGAAAGGTGTATTCTGGCTTGCTGGCTTGGAGCTTCCAATCCATGACTTACTATCTTCAGTGCAGCATGTGATGACAAGAAGTGAAAGGCACCACTGTCTCCTCAAAGGCATAGCTCTAATGCCCTGAGACCTCCCTCTAAGCCCTGCCTGCTAAAGGCTCACCACCTCCCATCAGCACCACCTGGTGCCGATGTTTACTGAAGAACCTTTGGGGGACTTAATATTCACACATAACAACCTTTTTTTTTTCTTTATGGATAAGAAATCCTGCTCCCTCAGAAAGACTTTGTTCAATGTTAGGAGAAATATCTGAAGTATAACATTCACATTGTAGATTGCAAATAGAAGCATCCACTAGGGTGAAAGGTCTTTGGTGTTGCAGTTTTCATCGTTTTTCCTGAAAAAATTTAGGCTTATTTTGTGAGGTGCTTTTGTTTCGTTTTGGTACGGAGGGTGGAACTCAGGGCCTCATGTTTTCTAGGCATGGGCTCCATGACTGAGCCCCACCCCAGCCTATGTGATGGTTTAGGCATAGTCCTGTCCAAAGGCAGAGGAAACAGCTGACTCGAGCTCAAGACACACAGCAGCATTTTGTATTTTTTCCTCTCAGATGTACCCATATTTTCCTCCTCTTTCCAGGTGGACAATATAAATGCAGCTGTGACGGATTTGAAGAAAAAGAAGATTCGTAGTCTGAGTGATGAAATCAAAATAGGAGCACATGGGAAGCCTGTGATTTTCCTCCATCCCAAAGACTGTGGTGGGGTCCTTGTAGAACTGGAGCAAGCGTGATTTGTAATTGTGAGACACTTAATTGACTTGAACAACCCTTATCAACACTATCAGATGCATTATACTACTGCTTCCTCTACTTAAAACATCAAATTAATTATGGAAAGATTAAAATATATGTACACACATATATCTATGTATATTTGTTATTTAAAATTGGAGGAAATCTTAATTAGTAAATACTTGGCATTGTTAAAATGATGTTCAGAGACACTGCGCCCAATTTTTCCACTCAGGCAGATTTCCCACATCTTTCTCCAGGGTCTATCCCAGTGAGTCTTCCTCTTTTGCCCTATTCATACCTTCTTCCCAACCCAACAGATCCAGTCCAGGTCCTACATCAAGTGCCCCAGCTTAGTCAGGTCTTTCCTGCCTGCTCTACAGCTGATCTCTAGGCTTCTTCTAGGACCCTCCTACCCATCTCCCAACTCAAAGGCCCTCCCACATTGCATCTAACTTTTGCACCCAACCAGATCTACCCCATACCCTTGGCTTGGATGAAAAGTCACATCCTATACAATACCCTAGTCCCCTTGGTCCACCTGACTTTGTTACATCCAACCTGTAGGGCTAACCGCTCCCAACACCATCTCTTCTTCCCCAGCCTGCCCTGTCCATATCAGATTTATAACTAATCAAAGAAATCCCCATGTCCAGATCCCATTGCAAAAATACCAACAATGTGAAAGTATTTTCTCTCCACAGCCTACTAGCCCGATAGAAATGTATGTGAATGAGAATTTCCTAGGTGAACTATAAGACACGATTTAAAAGAACAATCATAAACTTCATTAAAGAATTTAAGGAGTTTAAAGAAGACAGAAAACAGAGAAATAACTTAAGGAAAATTAAAGCCTGAGTAATGCTCAAAAAATCACAAACACAAGGCTGATGGAAATGGCAAGGATTATCTAGGACTTCAGAATAGAATTTAACAAGGAAATAGAATCACTAAAGAGGTCTCAAGTTCAAGTGAAGAGGAAGTAAAGAACCCAATAATTTCACTAAAAAATTTAAAGGAAATCCTTACAAGTGGAATGAATCAAGCAGAAGACAGAATATCAGGACTCAAAGGTAAAGTGGAGGATCTAGACCAAATAAGCAAGGAATATGAGCACTTTACAAACAAACAGGAAAGGAACACACAGGAAATGGAACATCATGAACAGCCAAACCTTTGAATTGCAGGCATAGACAAGAGAAAATAATTCTAAGTCATAGATGAGATCTTCAACAAGATCATACAAGAAAAAGAAAATGTTCTCAAGCTAAGGAAAGACACACCCACAGATAAAAGAAGCATACAGAGCATTAAATACACAAGACAAAAAGTCCTCACTGTATAGTGGTGTGGGACAAATACCTATATTCTGTCAATTATATTTTAAATAAACACTGATTGGCCAGTAGCCAGGCAGGACGTATAGGCAGGACAACCAGACAAGAAGTAGAGGCAGGTCAATGAGAACAGAATTTTGGGAAGAGGAAAGCCCATTCCCCCATTCCTCTGCAATTGTGAGCCCGCCACAGAAGAAGCAAGATATGACTGCCTTGCTGAAAAAAGTACCAAGCCATGTGGCTAGCATAGACAAGAATAATGGGCTAATATAAATTATAAGAGTTAAGAAGAAGTCCGAGCT
Source organism: Myodes glareolus (assembly GCF_982192425.1). Classification (NCBI taxonomy): domain Eukaryota; kingdom Metazoa; phylum Chordata; class Mammalia; order Rodentia; family Cricetidae; genus Myodes; species Myodes glareolus. The sequence goes on along the minus strand of NC_142049.1, from coordinate 31,751,925 downwards.
AATGGGCCAATCAGTTTATAGCTAATGTAGACCTCTGTGTGATTTCTTTGGGACTTAGTGATTGCAGGAACTGGGCAGGACAGAAACTCAGTCAACAGTATAACATCATTAAAACATTAAATATACATAGCATAGAAAGTGTATTGAAAACTGCAAGGAAAAAGAAAACCAAAGTCACATAAAAAAAAAAGCCTCATCAGAATAACAGCTGATTACTCAATGGAAACTTTGAAAGCAAGAGAGCCTGTAACAGTGCATCCTAATTCCTAAAAAACTAGTATACTCAAAACAACATCTGTCAAATTGAAGGAGAAAGAAAAATTTTGATAATATAAAAAGCCTTAAAAAGTTAACCAAACACACCAAACCTAAAGAAAATACAGGAAACGATATATTAGGCTGAAGAGAGAAAGGATCATTGCAGAGAGAACTGTGGAAAGAAATATCAAACCATAAGTATTGAAATACAAAGAAGAACTGAGAACAGAACACACACACACACACACAAAACCACAGTGACCTCAGCTAATACACAGGCTTCAATAATAGCTTTAAATATCAAGATTTTAAATCTTTGAAGAAGACACCAGAAAGTGGAAAGATCTCCCATGCTCTTGAGTAAACAGAATTAACATAGTAAAAATGACAATCTTACCAAAAGCAATCTACAGATTTAATGCATTGCCCATCAAAATCCCAGAAAAATTCTTCATAAACCTCAGAAGAATGGTACTTAACTTCATATGGAAAAGCAAAAAACCCAGGATAGCCAAAACAGTCCTGTACAATGAAAGAACTTCTGGAGGCATCACAATCTCTGACTTCAAATGCTACTCCAGAGCTACAGTACTGAAAACAGCCTGGTATTGGCATAAAAAGAGATAGGAGGCCCATTGAAACCAAATCAAAGACCCAGATATTAATCCACATGCCTATGAACACCTGATTTTTGACAAAGAAGCAAAAAAATCAAATGGAAAAAAGAAAGCATAACAAATGGTGCTGGCATGACTGGATATCAACATGTAGAAGAATGAAAATAGATCCATATCTATCATCATGTACAAAACTCAAGTCCAGATGGATCAAAGACCTCAACATAAAATCAGCCACACTGAACCTCATAGAAGAGAAAGTGGGAAGTACACTTGAACGCAGTGGCACAGGAGACCACTTCCTAAATATAACCTCAGAAGCACAGACACTGAGAGAAACAATTAATAAATGGAGCTTCCTGAAACTGAACAGCTTCTGTAAAGCAAAGGACATGGTCAACAAGACAAAATGACAGCCTACAAGAACGGGAAAAGATCTTCACTAATCCCACATCAGACAGAGGTCTGATCTTCAAAATATACAAAGAACTCAAGAAATAGGTCATCAAAAGAACAAATAGTTCAATAAAAAAAATGGAGTAGAGACCTAAACAGAGAACTCTCAACAGAGAAATCTAAAATGACTGAAAGACACTTAAGGAAATGTTCAACATCGGTTGTCATCAGAGAAATGCAAATAAAAACAACTCTGAGATTCTGTCTTATACCTGTAACAATGGCCAAGATCAAAACACTGATGACAATTTATGCTGGAGAGGTTATGGGGAGAAGGGAACACTTATGCATTGCTGGTGAGAATGCAAGCTGGTACAGCCTCTTTGGATGTCAGTGTGGTGATCTCTCAGAAAATTAGGAAGCAACCTTCCTCAAGACCCAGCAATACCACCTTTGGGTATATATCCAAAGGATGCTCAATTGTGCCTCATGGACATGTGCTCAACTATGTTCATAGCAGCTTTGTTTGCCATAGCCAGAACCTGGAAACAACCTAAATGCCCCTTGATCAAAAATGGATAAGGAAAATGTGGTACATTTACACTATAGAGTACTACACAGCAGAAAAAAAATGACATCTTGAATTTTGGAGGTAAGTGAATGGAACAAGAAAACATCATTTTGAGTGAGGTAACCCAGACATAGAAAGACAATTATCACATGTACTCACTCACAAGTGATTTTAAAATATAAAGCAAAGAAAATCAGCCTACAAAACAGAGAACCTAGACAACAATAAGAACCCTAAGAGAGATATACATAGATCTAATCTACATGGGAAGCAGCAAAAGACAAGACCTCCTGAGTAAATTGGGAGTGTAGGAACCTTGGGAAAGGCTTGAAGGGGAGGGGAGAAGCTGGGAGGGAAGCAGAGAAAAATGTAGCGCTCAATAAAAATTAAAAAAAATAAATAAATACATAAATATCAATGACCTCAGTTCTCCAATCGAAAGGCACAGGCTGATTGGGTGGATCAAGAAACAAAATCCAACTATTTATTGTCTACAAACAAAACAAAACACCTCTTAGCTTTAAAGATAGACTCTGCCTCAGAGTGAAAGGAAAGGCAAAAGTACTGCAGTTAAATGGGAGCAGGAAACAAGCAGGCCTTCTTATCCAAAATAGACTTCAAAATAAAACTAATCAAAAGAGATAAAGAAGGACACTTCATTCTAACCAAGGAGACAGTTAACCAAGAGGACATGACTCATATTCACCAAACTTGGGTGCCCAGTATCATTTTTTAAAGTACTCTTGTATGCAAGGACACAAATTAACATTAACCCATTAATAGTAGGTGATTTCAATACTCTACTTTCTCCAATAGATAGATCATCTGGGCAGAAAATAAACAGAGAAACATCAGAATTAATTGATATATATCAAAAGGACTTCACAGATATTTATAGCATATTCTAGCTAAACACTAAAGAATACACATTCTACTCAGCAGCACATGGAAACTTTTCGCAAACAGACCACATCCTGGGACCCAGAACAATTCTTTACAAATTCAAAGAGATTAAAATCACTCCATGTATTCTATCTAATCGCAAGGTAATAAAATTAACAGCAAACAAACGTATAGAAAATATACAAGCTCTTGAATATTAAACAACTCATTACTGAGTGGTAAATGACCAAAGAGAAAAATCAAGAAAGAAATAAAAAGTTCCCTGGAGCTACATGAAGATGAAAACACAACATGGCAAAACCTCTGGGACATGTTGAAAGCAGTCCTAGGAGGGCAATTTATAGGTCTATTTTAGTATGTACATTAAAAAACCAGAAAGCTCAAATAGATGGCTTAATAATGCAACTTAAAAGTTGGAAAAACAAGAACAAACCAAATCCAAACCCAATAATGCAATTCAAAAAGCTGGAAACATTGCTACATAGTGGTGGCACACAACTTTAATCCTGCACGTGGGAGGCAAAGCCAGGCATATCTCTGTGAGTTCGAGGCCAGCCTAGTCTACAAGAGCTAGTTCCAGGATAAGCTCCAAAGCCACAGAGAAACCTTGCCTTAAAGAAACAAAAGAAAACAAAAAAGTTGGAAACATAAGAACAAACCAAATTCAAGTAATAAAAATAAGAGCAGAAATCAGTGAAATAGAAATGAAGCAGTGTAAAAACGAGAAAACCAATGAATCTATTACATAGTGCTTTGAGAAGATAAAGAGATTGACAGACCCTTGGCCCAACTAACCAAGAGAAATAGAGGATCCAAATTAACAGAATCAGAAATGATCAAGGAAACACTATAACAAACACCAAAGAAATTCAGACTGTGACCAAGTAGGCTTTATTACTTAAATGCAGAGATGGTTTAGCATATACAAGATAATTTAATAAATCACATAAATAGACTTGAAAACATGATCATCTCAATAGATGCAGAAAAAGTATTTGACAAAATCCAACAGACCTCCATGATAAAAGTTCTAGAGGGTGATAGCTAGAGGGAACATTCCTAAGCACGATAAAAGAGATATACAAGAAACCCACAGCCAATGTCATCCTAAATGGAAAAGGCTCAAAGCAATCCCACCAATGGTAGGAATGAGACAGGGCTGTCCTCACTCCTTTTCAATATTGTACTCTGAGTCCTACTTGGATAAATAAGGCAAGAGAGGAAAATTAAAGGGCTATAACTAGAAAAAGAAGTCATACTATCCCTATTTGCAGATAACATTGACACTATACATTAGAGTTCCCAAAAATTCTACCAGAATACTTCTTGAAATGGTAAACAAATTCAGCAGTGTGGCAGCATACAGAATCGACTTGCACAAATCAACAGCTTTTCTACACACCAAAAATAAATGTACAGTGAAGGGCGATCATGGACACACTCCCATTCATAATTGCCTCAAGAAAATAAAATATCTAGGAACAAATCTAATGATGGGCCTAAGTGAATGGCCTCCATAATGAAAATTTTAAACTGCTGAAGAATGTAGAGAAAGACTTAAAAAAATGGAAAGACGTCCTATATTCATGGATTGGTAAAATTAATAATTTAAAAATGACCTTTTAACAAGTTATTTGTATAGTTAATGAAATCCCAATCAAAATCCCTCGCTTATTCATTACAGAAATAGGAAAACCTACCTTAAAATTTATATAGAATCACAAAAGATCCCAGACAGACAAACACTCCTGAGGAGGAAAAACAATTCTGGAAGGATTACCATTCCAGATCTTAAGATATATTTCAGAGTCACAGTAATAAAAATATTATATTAACACAAAAGCATCATGTAGCTCAATGGAATAAAATCAATGGTTGTTTTGTGCCTGGATTTTTTCTTCATATTTATCATTTTCTTTGATTGGGGGATCTATTTCCTCTATCTTACCTTCAATACCTGAGGTTCTTTCTTCCATATTCTTCAATCCATTGATAACGCTTACTTCTGAGGCTTTTATTTGACATCCTAAATCTTAAGTTTTTTATTTCCAATTCTATTTCAGGTTTTGGGGGGTGAGGTGGGGGAGGATGGTTTTGATTTTTCCAGCCAGAGTTTCTCTGTGTAGCCCTGGCTGTCCTGGAACTCACTTTGTAAACCAGGCTGGCCTCAGAATTACAGAGATCTGTCTACCTCTGCCTCCCAAGTGCTAGGGTTAAAGGCGTGCTCCATTACCACCCAGCCAGTTCAGGCTTTCTTTAATGATTCCAATTCTTTGTTAATTCTACTTTCACAGTTTGAATTGTTTTCATTATTTAACTGTTTGTGTTTTCACAGACTTCCTTCAGGGATTCATTCACATCCTTTTTAAGTCTTTGAACATATTAATAATTGCTATTTTGAAGTCCTTGTCTTGTGCTTCACTTAAAATGCTTTTCTCGAGGCCAATTGCAATGTGGCTTCTGGAGGAGGCATGTTGTCTTAGTTGTTCATGTTTGTGTTTGTTGATTTTCCCTTTGTTCAGTTTTTTGATTCTTAGGTTATCCTGGCAGCATTGAGTCCTTCATTTCATAACAAAAACTGAAGTCTGTAGTTTTCAAAGACATTAAACCACTAGATCATTCATTTCTGAAATATATGCTGTAAACTAACCTTTCAGATTGCTTCAAGGATATGGAGTGATGTTTCCCTGGTTAAAGGCACTGGCTTCTCTTCCAGAGGACCCGGGTTTGATTCCTATTACCCATGTGGTGCCTCACAACCACCTTCAGAGGATTCAGTACCCTCTTCTGGACTCTGCAGGTTTGAGATGTGCCTGTGTTACACAGACATACATAAAAACAAAACACCCATACACGCAACAGTAAAATAAAATAATATGGGTGGTGGTGGTGCAAGCCATTAATCTCAGCACTTGGGATGCAGAGGGAGGCAGATCTGAGTTCTAACCCAGCCTGCTCTACAGACCAAGTTCTAAGACAGCCAGGACTACCCAGAAAACTCTTGTCTTAAACAAACCCAATATAATAATAATATTAACAAAAAGAATAATAAAATATTAATATTGGTATTAATATTTTGAAGCAGGCAGATATTGTCACCTGGAAGAACCAGCTTCCAGGGTGCAGACAGGACTCAAAGGGAAACTCCACAGTATAGTGCAAACTGAGACTTCTTTATCTGAGGGGGTTAGGAAAAAAATATCCATGTCTATTCTAATGGTTTCTCTTTATTCAGCAGCACATGGGAGGTTACAGACAGAAGCAAGCAATATTCCGGACTCTGTAGCCTCCTGGAGACTGTAGCCTCCTGGCCTTAACGAGGGTTTGCATCAGAGAGTTTTCCTTCTGGTGGGCTGATGCCTTAAATATTAATTGATAGCTACAGTTCTTATGACATGGCTTCCAACAGGCAGGGCTACATTATGCATCCCATGTTGGCTAAGTTTTTATGAAGTTCAGGTGGGCCTCAAAGATCAAGCCAGCCCAAACTTCAGCAGGCCCCACTCCTTACAGAGTTGCTGTTGGCAGGAGACACCTGCTGGGAGGGACCATTATTCTCTGAGGGTGTGGCCACTGGGAGGGTTTTCCATGCCCAGCAGATGTCCCACACCAACGCATGTATGGGCAGTACTAGTTGGACTTAGTGGGTCATAGGGGGGAAAGTACATGAAGAACCTGGGAAGACGATGCATTAGGGGAGATGTTGGGAAGGTTGAAGGTAGAAATGTGGATTGGATCTAAACACATTCCGTTGTATACATGTGCAAAATTCTGAAGAATAAAACATCTATAATAAAAAATTATGGTTGCCCTGCCTCAGTAACCATAGTCAGCTTTGAACTACTTTGACTTTGAACCAAAGTGTGTGTCAGCTTTGATCCAGTTGATGCCCTCTCTCTCTCTCTCTCTCTCTCTCTCTCTCTCGTGTGTGTGTATGTGTATGTGTGTGTGTGTGTGTGTGTGTGTGTGTGTGTGTACTCACAAGTGCCACAGGGTGTTTATAGAGGTCTACCGTGTAGGGCCCACAGATTGAACTCAGATCCTCAGGCTTGTCAGAAAAAAAGCCTTTACCTGCTGTGCCATTTGGCCTACACAAATTCCTCATTTTTACAGTCAACCCAAGTTGAGGCTTCTGTTACTGGAAACTGAAAAGATCCCTAATTACATAAACCAGAAACAAGCAAACCCCAATTGCAAAGACCCAGCGCCTACACTGATTAAGTCAAAAGCGTACCAACAAGGGCAAAGAACTGGATGAATTGCTTCATGTAGTTTAATGGGTTCTAAAATTATATACTATCTTTTGAAACTTGACTTTAAATGCTTGATTAGCAGTGATTGTGTTTGATACTACAGGAGTGAGTCAAGGTGTCAGTTCAATGAAAATGTGCTATTGGTGCTCCCTTATTTAAGGCAAAGACAAGTAGGTCATTTACTTTACTTGTTAGACATCGCGTTATCATAGCAAGTATACACACCTCCTATAAGTTAAAGCAGAGGCACTAATCTTATGGATTATGGGGATCTAATTCAGACCCAAATCTTCCCTAGGAGAACTGCAAACAATTCCTCATCTGCTTAGTGGCTGTTTCCTTCTCTGAGGGACTGCATCAATACACAGCGGTCTGTGGCATTTTGGGATGGGGCAAGGCAGTATCAAAGATCCACCAGGACATGACAGCCACAATTAGACAAGTTGAGGAGTGGGGCAGGGGAGAAATGTGAATTAGCAACTCTAGAATGGACTGGGTGGCTGCACATTGGCTTCTGTAAATCTATGTGCTGCTACCCAAGGCATCCCTTTGCATAATTCTGACTGTTGGGGAAAGAACAATCTCGGTGTTCCACAACAAGAACACAACACCAAGAGAAGTAACGTGCCAAGGCTATTTCTCCTTTTGCAAATAGGGAACATCAGATTCAAGATGGGGGCTTTTCAACAAACTCACCGAAATGGCCTCTGGCGTTTATCCCTGACAGTACAGGTGGTAATTGTGTCTCATCTCATTGTGAGAACTCAATTTCCAAATCTGATGTGATTGACTGACAGGTGAGATGTGGAAAGGAGGTTCAGCTCTGGTGGTTGGGTTGATAGAAACAAAAGGTTTCTCACACGCTACCCAAATCCCAAGTTTCATGAAATGGGAGACGCTTTAGAGGGAGTGTGAAGCAGTTGCATGCAGGTGCTGTGTGTGTGTCTAACCCCAATTCACACGTCCTAGGTTCTAGGTTCCTGTTGCTGGAATTCCTCTTTAATGTGAGGTCAATGAAGGAGAGGCAGCATGGTCTTTTTTTTTTCCTTAAAGACTTACTTGTTTATCATGTAAGCAGTGTTCTGCCTGTGTGTATGCCTGCAGGCCAGAAGAGAACACCATCAGGTCTCAGGACAGATGGTTGTGAATCACTATATGGTTATCGGGAATTGAACTCAGGACCTCTGGAAAAACAGTCAGTGGTCTTAACTGCTGAGCTATCTCTCCAGCCTGACAGCAGGGTCTTAAACTGTGCATAAGACAACTGGTTGGAATTCGCCACAGTTCTAGTTACCCAACACCAGACATGGTATGAAAATAGTAAATGGAATATTCCAGAAGTAAATTATTCTAGTTTTGAAGACAACCTTCACAAAAGTATATCGTTGCAACTTTTCTCTTAATTTTAGCTGTTACTAATCTCTCACCAGACCTAGTTTGCGAATTAATCTTTATCCCCTGCACGTGTTACTGAAAGAGCCCAGCACCCACAGACCTAGCGTTATCTGCAGCTGCAGACATCCACTGGGGTTCTGCAAATTGTAGACGGTCCATCTGCATTAGCATTTTCCCCGTGTGTCTCATACTGTGCACAGTAAGATATTGAAATATTCCTGTATGGGAAGAGATGTTCAAGGCCCTTTCTCTTACGGGACCGCCTAGTAAAAAAACCTGGTGTTGTCTTCCTCTGTGGCTCCTCACCATTCCAGGTTGGACAGGCAGGGAAGGCAAATAATGTGGCCTTGCCTGGAGCCAGTCCCTTTCCACCACTCCCCCAGCGTTGGTGCAGGAAGGAGACCTTTGGGAGCATAGGAAGTGCAGTGCCTCCCAGAGCACTCTTCACAAACAGACAAGAGACATAACTGCAGGAGGCAGAGGAAGCTGTGTGGAATCTGATCAAGGGGGCAATGGCAGTTGATGCTCCCCCCCACTCACAGGGGAAGATTCAAATAGACATGCCTGCCCAGCTATTGCATGACTGTCAGCTTGTGGGATTAGCGTCATTTCATCGCTCTTTGTCATCATTTTGCATCCATCACGCATGCCAATGCCACAATCCTGGGCCTACCGGATAGGTATATTTTTCATCATAATTAATAATATGAACTTCTGGCTTATATTTCAGTTCCATGAGTTTGATTAATATCAACCTAGGGCATCAAACGAGTTTTGTGGAGTTATTCACACAAAAGTTGTCAATGCCTTTGTGTTTGACTTGGAGTGTGTTACATACATTGCCTTGTTTCAGGGCAGCCTATGTATGTGTATGGCTGAACTAATTAGTAATTTCTAGACATCAGTGGGCAATGGTTACAGAAACTATTGCTAACCCAGTCCACACAATACAACCTTGCTGGTGGTAAAAGCGAAGAGAAAATTTTCCCTTTATGAAACCTCTGGAAGCTTCTAGAATATGTATGTCCTCCAGTTCAACCCCATGATGGATATGGAACATGCTCCAATATCTTCCCTGCACTCATAGTATACACCAGAACACACCATGATAAAGCAGTTGTTTAAAAAAAAAAAATTGAGAATGTCACACTCCAAGACCCAGGTCTACACCCCGTGAGAGATGAACTGCCAGAGGGGAGGCCCGGCTCCTCGATTGGTGGGGTGAGGTCCCTGGAGAGACGTGCAGAAGTCGGATACACAGCTCAAGGGCTGTATGCTAAGCAGCATGGTCAGAACTCCAAAGCCTCTGAGAGGTGGGAGTGTTTGCTCCGCAGGCCACAGAGACAGATAAGCCAAACCCTTCTGAAAGCACAGCGTACTGTGGTTTGGAGCAGTAGCCCCCGCCCGCTCCCCCAAACAGCATGCTTGCATACCTCGTGAGGCCACAGGGGTGGGGATGGGAGGCGGCAGGGGGCGGGGGGTCCCAGCTGGGCCTATGGCTCAGCAGGTAGAGGCTCTGTGCATAGACCGGTGGCCTGACTTCCATCCAGATCCCACAAGGTGGCAGGAGAGAATTGAGCCAGAGAGTTGTCCTCTGCCTTCCATGTACGCAGTGGCCGGCATGCGACTTCTAATCACACGTTCAAACAACTGTAAAGTCTATGATTTCTGGAAAACTATAAACACTATCTTTTTCAATCAAAGTGAATTTGTTTTTTTACACATACCAATGCAATTTTAATAGGCCGGAAACTGCTACTGTGGGGAGGTGGCTAAACTTGCCCTGTAAAGTTCCTGTGTTGAGGCTTGGTCCTCTGGACAGGGGAAGCCCCATGGGTGATCTGGAGGTGCACTCAGAAAGAATAGCGAGACTCTAAAGTGATATGATCTCTTCCTCCCACACCATGGCCGTTTCCTGTCATTTTCACCCACTAGAAGTCGGGCTGCGAGGGGGACTTTGACAAAGACTTTGTCTTTGTGTTTGAACTCCTAGCTCAGGGCTAAATGAACCTCTTTACTATATGGGGTTAGCCTGCTTCAGGTGGCCTATTACAGGAACAGCTGAAGGGGTACACCTTTCCGGACACTGGACTGGGTGCAGACCACACCCAAACACCGGTTTCCAACAGAGGATAGAGGATATTAAGCAGGATAGAGAGGCAAGGTGGCTGAATCTGAACCTGGCAGATACCCCAGCAAATCAAATGGCCCTGAAGGAGTCGTTCTTAAAGGGGAAAAGGGGGAGGTCTGTGTTAGGATGAGCAAGAGCTGGTAGGTTCTGATTGGGCACGTTAGTCGGTGTAGCCAAATAGGGAATTCGGATAGCTGGACTTTGGGGGCCAGCCTCAGGAATGGGTCAGGCTTAATGGGGCCAAATAAGCAACTAGACCTAAATAAATATGGTTTAACTAGGGAGGGGGGATGGAGGAGGGTGATACCTGCTGGTGCCATGTTTGCCATGCTTGGCCCTTCAACAACAATGTGATCTCTGAGCAAAACCCTCAGTCATCTACCTTAAAAAAAAGACCATAAACAATCCTTGTCAAGAACCAGAAATTTGCCCTTGTGCCTGTGACTTTGACTGGAGATTTATCGCGTGCACCCTTTACTACATGGAGACACTGCCCCTCTGTTTCCAGTCTCTTTAGGGTTTTTATTACAAAAGGTGCTGGATATTAAAAAAAAAAAGCGCTTTTTCTGCATTATTTATTGACATGGTCATGTGACTTCTGTCCTTGAGTCAATTTATGTGATGGATTATATTTATTGATTTCCTTAAGTTGAACCAATCCTACACATCTCTGGAAGGAAGCCAACTTGATCATTATAAACGATCTTTTGGGTTTGTTCTTGAATTTGATTTGCATGTATTTTTTCAAGAACTTTCAGGTCTCCGATCATCAGGAGGATCGGTCTATAATTTTCTTTTTTCTTTCTTTCATTTTTTGTTTTGTTTTATTGTTTTATGGGGGTTGTTTTTTTTTTTTTTTTTTTTTTTTTTTTTTTTTTTTTTTTTTTTTTTGCTGTTGTTGTTAGGATAAAGCATCCAAAAAGATACCTTTGTGGCCCATCCCAGGTGGGCTGCTGAGAGAGGCCATCATGTAACAGATCTAATACAAGAGATTTATTAGGGGAGGGGGGGAGAGGGTGAAAGGACACCTCGGAGTAGGGACATGAGAGAGATACAGAGACAGACAGAGAGAACAGATGAGCAGGGAGAGCACCCCAGGGTGGTTCGGACCTTTACGGAGGCGTATGTCTGTATGTAACACCACACAGCTAGCAACTCTAAGGGCCTGGACTGGGGAATGTGCCGCACCTGGCAGCAGTGGTTGAGATGAAGTCGGAAGCCTTCTCTCCTTTTCCAGTTTACGAAGTGCCTTGAGAAGGATTGGTGTGCACTCTGTAAAGCCCTCCCAGGATGCTGCAGCGAATCCACAGGGGCTGGACTTTTTCTGAGATGGAGGATTTTTAAATTAGTACTTCAATCTCGTCACTTGATATTGGGGTTCATCTTGGTTTAATTTTAGGAGGCTGTATGCATCCAAAAAATCGGAAAGTCAGCTATTCTTTTAAGACTTCTACTTTACTGGAATAGCAGTTTTAGTACTTTTATATTTATCTATTTGTGAAGTGTGTGTGTGTGTGTGTGTGTGTGTGTGTGTGTGCACCCATGCACATGGCTTGAGTATGTCTGACCTATGTGGGAGTCAGAGAAAAGCTTGCAGAGGTTGCTTATCTCCTACCATGTGGATTCTGTGGCTGACCTCAGGTGGTAGGGCTTGGCAGCGGATACCTTCACCCACCGAGTCATCTCCTCAGCTGTGGAATGTAAGGTTTTAAGATATATTCTTGTGATTTCTGAACTTCGTTATTATCTATTGTACTAACTCCCTTTTCATTTCTAGCTTTCTTAATTTGGGTTCTCTCTCTCTCTCTCTCTCTCTTTCTCTCTCTCTCTTTTGTTAGTTTGGCTGAGAGTTCATCCATCTCGTTTATCTGTTCCAAGACTCAGCTCTTTGTTTTATTGATTTTTTTTGTACTGTTTCTTAGTGTTTTTATTTGTTTGATTCTATTTCAATAATTACTTCTCTGATCATGATTATTTCACTGTATCTGCTGCTTTGGGGTTTGGCTTGTTCTTATTTCTCCAAAGCCCTAAGGCACATCATTAAGTGATTTATTTGTGACCTATCTAATTTTTTGGGGGGTTTTGTTTTTTAAGATTTCATTCTTATCTTAAATTATGTGTGTGAAGGGAGAGGTATGTGGACATGAATGCAGGTGCCCACAGGGGCCAGAAGAAAGTGTTGAGTTTCCTGGATCTGGCAGCTGTGAGCTGTGGCATATGGGTACTGGGAATGGAACTTGGATCCTCTGCAAGAGTAATACTCTTACCCACTGAGAGGAACCATCTTTCCATCCCTCCAGGCCTCACTCTATTTGTGTTTTCTTATAGGCACTTAACAACATAAAATTCTGTTATGAATGCTTTCATTGATTCTCATAGGTATGGATTTTTTTTATTGTAGCATTTAATTTTTTTCCTTCTAGATTTTCGTTTCTTTGTTTGAGGTAAGATTGCACTATGTAGCCTTGGCTAGCCTGGAACTCACTATATAGGGCCGGTTGGTCTTGAACTCACGAAGATTCACCTGCATCTGCCTCCCAAATGCTGGATGGGACTAAAAGGGTACACCACAATGCCCAGTTTCCCCTTTTTGATTTCTTTGGTGACACACCCATCATTCAATGAAATGTTGTTTATTTGCTATGGGTTTTCAGAGTGTCTGTAGTTTTTACTACTGTTCATTTTTAACATTAGATTGAATGGAAGAAGTTCGTTCTTTTCTCCTGTATTTGTTAAGACTTGCTTTCCCAATACACGGTTCGTTTTAGAGAAGGTTCTGTGTGCTTCTGAGAAGAATGTGTTCTACAGGGTTTGGACAGTGTGTTCTGTAGAAGTCGGGTAAGTCCATTTGACCAAAGGTATCATTTAAAGTCAACATTTCTGTTTAGTTTTTGTCAGGCTCGTCTGTTGGTGAGAGTGAGCGATTGATGTCACACTTCTTTTGTGTTAGGTTAATCTGTGGCATTAGCTCTTCCATCAGTGGCTTAATGAAGCTGAGTGACTTGAGTTTGCTGTGGCGGTGTTCGGAGATGTAATTCTCTCTTCGCAGGTTTTCCCTTTGATTGGTGTGAGTGACCTTCTTCGTCTTGTCTTATTAGTTTCACAATGAAGTCTACTTTGTCAGAAGTTAGAACAGCAATGCCTGCTTCTTTCCTAGCTCCATTTGCTTGGAATGCCCTTTTCCATCCTTTCATCCCAAGGTGTTATTTGTCTCTGAGGCAAGGCGTGGTTCTTGAAGGCAGCTAATAGGTGGGTCCTGTTTTAAAATCCAGTTTGCTAGTCTGCGTCTTCTGATTTTGGGAATTGAGACCATTAACATTCAGAGTTGTCATAGAAAGATCTGTATCCATTTCTGTCAATTTGCTGAATGTAGCATTTGGCATTTTCCTAATCCTCTTTTGCTTAATGATCATTTTAGCATTCTTTATTTCTTCCTTGTAGCCTCTCGGATGGTGTGCTTTTATTCCCTTTGATCTAAAGAATTCCTACCAATTCTCATGGCGAGCTAGCTTGGTGGTCATAAGCTCCTTTGATATTTTATCATGGAATATTGTTATTTTTCCATCAGTTGTGATAGTTTTGCTGGATACCGTGACATGGGATGGCAACTATGGTCTATTAGGACTTGAAATACATCTCTCATTACCTATGTGGCTTTTGAAGTTTCTGTTGAGAGTACCCACTGTTGTTCTGATGGACCTGCCTTAATATGTGATGTGGTGTTTCTCTCATGTAGCCCTCGAACATTTTCTGCATACATAATATAATATGGTGTGGGGATTTTTCTATGCTCCTGACTATTTGGTGTCTATATATCTTTTAATACATGGATGAGTCTCTCTTTCCCTAGATTCAGGAAATTTCTGCTACGGTTACATTGGAAAATATTTTGTATACCTTTTGTATAGAGTTCTCCTTCCATGCCCATATCATAGATTTGGTCTTTTGTCCCAGGGAGTCTGCATATTATTCATGTGAGTCTTTGGTGTTGTTGGCCATAACTAAATGTTCCAGTTTCTCTACCTCATCTTCATGCCCTGGTACTGCTCCCCATAGTACCATTGATTGATGGGGCTTATTGGAATTTTCATTTTCAGCATCATTTTAATTTGATGATTTATTTCATATCCTGCATTGACTTCTGTATTTCATTCCTCTGTTTTCTTTCTTAGCTAAATCAGGCATGCATCATGCTCGCTTCATTTCTTTGAATATATTTTCCATGCATCTTCTGAATTCTGTGTCTGGAATTTCATCTCTGTCACTCTCATTGAGGGAATTTACTCTGAAATCAGGAGATCTTAAAGGGGACGTGTTGTCTTTGTTTTTCATGTTGAGTATGGTTTTGTATTTGGGAGTGTGTATCAGGAATTAGACTTCTGTTTTAATTTTTAAAATTATTGAGGTTACCTTTCTTCTTTCAGTTGGAAATATTTGTGATGTATTGCGATGTTCTGCAGGGAGCAGGTCATAAGTACTTGTTGGGGTATTATTTTCCTCCGTAAGACAGGTGTCAGAGGTCTCACCTCTACCTCCTAAGACCCTCT
The DNA here is from genome assembly GCF_982192425.1 of Myodes glareolus. Taxonomy (NCBI): domain Eukaryota; kingdom Metazoa; phylum Chordata; class Mammalia; order Rodentia; family Cricetidae; genus Myodes; species Myodes glareolus. The sequence continues at coordinate 31,736,854 of NC_142049.1, read as the reverse complement.
GTTACAGCAGTCACTAACAGGGAACATTCCCTCCAAAAACAGAATAATAGCCAACTACACAAAAATAACTCTTGGGCTGGAGAGATGACTCAGTGGTTAAGAGCATTGCCTGCTCTTCCAAAGGTCCTGAGTTCAATTCCCAGCAACCACATGGTGGCTCACAACCCTCTGTAATGAGATCTGGTGCCCTCTTCTGGCCTTCAGGCACACATGCAGACATAATACTGAGAATACTGTATACATAATAAATAAATAAATCTTAAAAAATAACTCTTAAAGTGCCAATCATATTAGGGAGGAAAGAAAATTGATAGCATTATATGTACTAACATAGTTACCATGGGTATAAGTGGAGAGAAAAAGAAAATAGGAAGAAGAAATAAACACAGTGAGATTTTAGTGATTACAGTAGAGGAAGTGTGGACGGGAGGCAGAACTTTAGGGACAAAACAAGGGGTGGGGGTGAGAGAATCCAGGCTAAGGGTGAGAAAGAGAGAGACACACACAGATGGAGATCAAGACTCTTGGGAGACTGAAGCACAGGGACCCTGGAAACCTAGTCAGACTATGCTTTTGGGGACAGGAAAAATCAAAAGAAAAGATTAAGGAGAAAAGCAGAGAAGGGAACACAAAATAATAAAATAAAATAAAAATTAAATAAGAACAGCAGGGCTAAATTGGTCTTGAGTGTTGGCTTCATATGGGTGAAATGTAGAGAGAAAGTTGCGTGGGGTGCAACTGTGCAGTGTAGAGGCCTGGCTGCTGCTGTGGCTGCATCGACTGGCAGGGGTGCAGGCTGTGCAGCACAGACTGGCCTGGCTGCTGCTGTGGCTGCATCGACTGGCAGGGGTGCAGGCTGTGCAGCACAGACTGGCCTGGCTGCTGCTGTGGTTGTGCTGACTGGCAGGGGTGCAGGCTGTGCAGTGCAAACTGGTCTGGCTGTTGCTGTGGCTGCATCGACTGGCAGTGCCAAGCACCAGTGCCTGGGGGAGGAACTTTAGGCTTCTCCATCTTTTATCACTGCAGCTGACCTGGGCAAAAACTCTTGTCCAGCCATTTAAGTATCTATTATTTTTTTCTGATAATTTATTTTTCAGCTTCTTCCAGATTATTCGCTGGAGACTCTTGTGCCCCCTGCCTGAGTGGCATCCGCCATCTTTGGTTCTATTTTTATGCCTGTGTGTGTGCAGACTGGTGTACAGATACACATGCTTTTGTGGAGGTCAGAGGTTAACCTTAGCGTTTTTCCTGAGAAGCTGCCCACTTTGTTTTACTGGTCCCCTCGTTAGGACCTGGAACTTGCTGATTACGTGATTTGGATTGGCCAGCAGACCTCAGTGATCCTCCTGTCTCCACTTTCCAGTGCTGGGATTGCAAGGTCAATCTATGCATCTAGCTATTTTTGCATGGATCCTGTGGGTGGAACTTGGGTTCTCATGCACATGCTGGAAACGCTTTACCACCAGAGCTGTCTCCCAGCTGCTTGTTTTGGCTTTTAGAGAATTTTTTTACGTGTCATTCTGTTAGGGTCTTCTTGGGCATTGCAAAGCAGCAGCAGACAGGAGGCTGTGCTGATGGTTAAACTATTCTGCAGTGTGAGAGAGTTCTTGCTAAGTCAAAAACCTCACCCAGGCTCGAGTGGAATGGGAGACACTTTGCCATCATCAGCCCCTCCTCTCTCCGCCTTTTAAAGTAGGTCATTGTTGCCTTGATATTGGACCTGCAGGTCCTGTCTCTGGGTCAGCAGGGACCTCTGTCATCTTCTTTGTGACCTGGCTTCTTTCCCCATCTCATAGTTCAAAAATGGATGCTCGTTGCTTTTGAACTTTAGTAACTAGCCCCACCCTCCATCCTAAGGTTTAAAATGGAGATGTTTGTAGACTTGCCACCCCGTGAAAGCCAGCCCTCGAGACAAATGCTTGCACATTCTCGGAGGGAGCAATGCTGTTACCACAGCTTCTACGTCATCTAGGTTCTGGTGCTGGGCTCTCTGTTGACCTCAGTTCCCTGGCGATTCCTCCCATGGCCCTTTCCGTACTCTTGGCTGCTCCTGTAGTGATTTTGTGTGAGAAATTATATTGGTCGTGCAGTCCCCAACCCTGCATGACAAGTGGGTTTCAGATTTTATTATCACGTTAGCGCTGGCTTTCCTCACTACACTGATTTCAACATCAGGTCACAACTACGACATTTGTTCTGAAACAGCTTCACTGGTATGAACTAATCATAGATAGTGCATACTTAATTGCATAATTTCATAAGTATTTTCCTTCCAGAACCGAATGTCCCATCAGATAAATGATTTTTATGTATTTCTCTTCCATTCCCATGGCTTGTCTTTTAATCCTCTTAGTGGTATCTACTGTAGAGCAGAGTTTCTCATTTCTATGGAGCCTATTTCCTGGCTAGCTCTTCTATGACTCATGCTTTAGAACATTGCCAGAAATCTTTACTGAGCCTAAGGTCATGATTTCCTGTTAGGAGTGTAGAACTTTTGTGAGTTTAGGTTCTGCGTTTAGATCTATGGTTCGTTTGAATTAACTGTCATGGACAGCACAGGATATGGCTTGAAGTCCAACTTGTAGACAGAAACACACTTATTCAGGCATTCTTTTTTCCCCCAAATTTGTAAAAAGTCTGCTAGGGGAAACAGACACTGGGGGATCCTGGGGAGTTGCTGGCCAGGCAGTTTAGCTGAAATGGCGAGATCCAGATTGAGAGTGGAAGACCCTGTCTCAAAAAGTAAGGTGAAGATAGTTAGCCTCCATATATCCACCAGTGAGCATCTGCAGTGCGCGCGAGCACACACACACACACACACACACACACACACACACACACAGACACACACACAAAGAGAAAGACAGAGAAAGAGAGAGATATAAAGACAGACACATAGAGAGGCAGAGGCAGACACATACATACACATGCACACAAAAGTACATGCATACACACACATATGTAAACACACACACACACACACACACACACACACACACACACACACACTGAAAGAGAGCGATTCAGAATCTGTTTCTTACAGATGTGCGGTTCCATTTGGAGACTCTATTCAAGGTTGTTGGTTTATCTGTCCTTCTGTCCGTACGGCCTGCATTATTTTTGTCACTTTTGTGATGTCTTTTCTAAAACATTCTTTTTACTTTCCCTCTTTTTTCTTCTGTTTTGTAACAGGGTCTCACTATGTAACTTTGGCTGACTTGAAACTCACTATGTAAACCAGGATGCCTGAAATTCACAAAGACCTGCCTTCCTCTGCCTCTCAAATGCTGGTTAAAGGAGTAGGCACCACTACTTGAAATAAAGAAATGTAAGGTACCAAGTCTTGTATTTTAGAACTGTGTTTGGCTACTGTGGTCTGTTCTCATACAGTTTTAGAGTCTGCTTGTGAATTTCTTCAAGGAAGTTGTTGGGGTTTTGGTTAGATTAATGCTGTATCTGTAGCCTGGGAGGCGCCTACATCTCTGCTCAAAGCTAGTACTGTCCATCATTGAGGCTCTGGGACCTGGGAGAATGGAGCCAGTAAATGAGGCGGTCTAAAGTCTCATGCAATAGCCGACTTTATTCAGAGCATCAGATAATTTATACATTGAGTGTTGATATAGTTACACGAGTGAAGTGTCCAATCACAAGGGTGAGCCGCACATGGCAAAAACAAGTTTGTTTGTTTTTTTTCCAAAGAGGCATACAAACAGACAGCAACAGCCAGTTGTAATGAGTAATCTGAAGTAAGCGCACTCCTATCTACTACTTTTTTTTTTTTGTCTGACTGACCCGTCCAGTGGTGAGAGGGGGAGTGTTGAAGTCTCCCACTATTAGTGTGTGTGGTTTAATGTATGATTTAAGCTTTAGAAGTGTTTCTTTTACATATGAGGGTGCTCTTGTATTTGGGGCCATAGATGCTCAATATTGAGATTTCCTCTTGATGAATTTTTCCTGTAACTAATATGAAATGACCTTCTTTGTCTCTTTTGACTGATTTTAACTTGATGCCTATTTTGTTAGATATTAGGATTGCTACACTCACTTGTTTCTTAGGTCCATTTGATTGAAATATTTTTTCTCAACCCTTTACTCTGAGACAATGTCTGTCTTTGAGGTTGAGATGCTTCTTGTATGCAGAAGAAGGATGGATTCTGTTTTTTTTTTTTAATCCAATCTGTTAGCCTGTGCCTTTTTATAGGTGAGTTGAGTCCATTTACATTAAGGGATATTAATGACCAGTGATTGCTATTTCCTGTTAATTTAGTTTTCATTGTTGGTGATGTTAATTTGTGCATTTTTCCTTTCTTTGGGATTTGCTGCTATGAGACCATCAGTTGTCTGTCTTTTTGTTGGTGTAGCCATCTTCCTTGGGATGGAGTTTTCCTTCTAGTATTTTGTGTAGGGCTCAGTTTGTGGCTAGGTATTGGTGGAATCTAGTTTTGTCATGGAATATCTTGTTTTGTTCTTCTACGGTGATTGAAAATTTTGCTGGTTATAGTAGTATGGGCTGGCATCTGTGGTCTCTTAATGTCTGCATAATGCTTGACCACAACCTTCCGACTTTCATTGTCTCCAATGAGAAGTCAGGTGTAATTCTGATAGGTCTACCTTTATATGTTACTTAGCCTTTTTCCTTTGCAGCTCTTAATATTTTTTCTTTACTCTGTGTATTTAGTGTTTTGATTATTATGTGGTGAGGGGACTTTTTTTTGGTTTATTCTATTTGGAGTTCTGTAAGCTTCTTGTATCTTCATAGACATATCTTTCTTTAGGTTGGAAAAGTTTTTTTCTATGGCTTTGTTAAATATAATTTACGTGCTTCTGAGTTGAATTTCTTCTCCTTCTTCTATAACTATTATTCTTAGATTTGGCCTTTTCATGGTGTCCCATATTTCCAGGATATTTTGGGCTAAGCTTTTGTTAAATTTAATGTTTTCTTTAACTGATGAGTCTATTTCCTCTACTATATCTTCAGCACTTGAGATTCTCTCTTCCATCTCTTGTATTCTGCTGTTTATGTTTGCATTTGTGGTTCCTGATCATTTTCTCATAATTTCTGTTTCTATAATTGCCTCAGTTTGTGTTTTCCTTATTGTTTCTATTTCAGGTTTCAAGTCTTGAATAGTTTCTTTCATATGTTTGATTTCTTTTTCTTGGTTTTCTTTGAGGGATTTGCTGATGTCTTCCATTTTTTTTTTTTTTTTGTATTTTCCTCCATTTCTTTAAGGGAATTTCTCATTTCCTCTTTAAGAGTTTCAGACATTCTCCTGAAGTAATTTTTTAGGTAATTTTCTTCTGCTTCATCTATATTTGGTTGTTCAGGTCTTGCTGTTGTAGGGTCTTTAGGTTTTACTGGTGTTGCGTCATTCTGTGTGGTGTTGCATGTGTTCTTACCTTTTCTACTCATCTTTTCCTCTAATAGATGTGGTTGGGGCTGTCTGAGATTCTGTTAAATAATCTTCTAGGTGCCAAAGAATCCAAAGCTCAGATGGTTGTTCCTTGTGATACAGTCAGTGCCACAGTTCTAGTTACCCCGTTGGTTACTCTTTGCTCCTGGAGATAGCTCAGCGCTCCTGTGCTTTGCTCTGCTCCCTTGGAGTTTGCTGTCTCAGACCTACTTTGGTCTAGGTTGTCAGCTTTGACCTATTTTTGTAAATCCTGGTCTGGATCCCCTCCTGCAGAAGTTCTGTAGGGGTCGTCCTTCCACGCCACCCACATCCCACAAGTTCCATATTGTCCTAGGGGTTAAAGCATAAGACGCACACACACAAATACAGAGTTCCAGTCATCCTCAAGAAGAGAATGCCCCTTTATTCAACTAACTCCAGGGTTAAAATACCTTTGGCCCCAGTAAAGGAAAACTCTTCCTACCCAGAGGGGGCTGGGGAAACTGGCCTCTGTGGAAGTTTTTCCCCAGGCAGGTGGTTGAGGGTTCAAGGCAATGTCAGACAGGTTAGATGGGCCTTGGCGCCTGAGCTTCTTTGAGGCAGGTTGAGAAATTACCATTTTAAAGTAAAATAGATCCCTGAGGCTAATGTACCAGGCTGTAGCAGAACCAAGGACAGAACTAGCAGGAAGCTTAGCTGGTTAGCGTAAACATTATTTGCATCCAGTATTTTGGTCTCAAGGATCAAGGAGGACAGGGTCCCACAAAGTTCCTGACTTGGACTTGGTCCTGCAAAGGTTTCTGGCTCCTGTCTACTGCCTCGGAGTTCCCAGGCTTGGGTGCACCCAGAACCACAGAGGACCTGGCTCAGGATTACTCCCTCAGATGTCCCAGACTCATGCTCAGACCCTCAGAGGTTCCAGGTTCCTGCCTATTCCCTTTGATGTCCCAGACCAATGCCCAGACCCACAGAGGTCTCTGGTTCCTGCCTACTCCCTCGAAGGTCCCAGACTCATGCCCAGATTGGCAGAGGTCCTGGCTCAGTCATAGTTCCTGGGAGGTCCTAGACCCATGCCAAGACCCACAGGGGTCCTGCCTTAGGTCTACTCCTTTGAAGGTCCCAGATTCATGTCTGGACCCTTGGTGGTCTCTGGCTCTGGCTCACTTGCTTAGCCATTACTCCCCTGTACCTGTTCTTGTGGAGACTGCTGACTCTGGATCAGGTCACTAGCTCAGTCCTGTTATGTCAGTGTCCCAGAACTGGATTGGCTCCTGACTTCTGCTCCCATGGAGTTTGCTTCCTCAGGCCCACTCTGTCCTAGGTAGCTGGTTCAGTCCCACTCCTGTTCTGGTGGAGATTGCTGACTCTGGATCAGGTCACTAGCTCAGTCCTGTTATGTCAGTGTCCCAGAACTGGATTGGCTCCTGACTTCTGCTCCCATGGAGTTTGCTTCCTCAGGCCCACTCTGTCCTAGGTAGCTGGTTCAGTCCCACTCCTCTTCTGGTGGAGATCGCTGACTCTGGATCAGGTTGCTGGCTCAATCTTGATCTGCCTGTCAAAGCCTGGTTTCTTAAAAGATTCTATGAGCATCATCCTAAGCTCTCTTCATCTGTGCATGGATGGTTGAGTTGACCCTGTAGAGATAAGGAAAATACTTTATCACTGTTCTAAATATCACTGATAACAGAAAAAAAAAAGACAGTCCTTACCCACAGTGAACACTTGCTCAGGAAGAGGCCCAATGAAAATAATTGACTTGTGGGGACACAGTGTAGTTGTTGAGACTCCAAAGACCTGGCCTCACTGTATCCCATGAACAGAAGACATCATGCAATCAGCTGTCTATTGGTCTATTAGAGATTGCTGTAACAAAACACCACAAACCAGCTGGGTGAGAAGCAGCAAAAATCTGTCTCCCATAGTTCTAGGGTTGAGAAATCAAAGGTCAAGGTTCAGTGGGTCTAGTGCCTCAGTCTACTTCTTAACAGCTGACGCCTTCACCTTGGATGACTCCTTCCTGTGAGAGTGTGTGTGTGTATGTGTGTGTATGCATACATGTATATGTGTGAAAATAATTTTCCACACATCTTTGGAATAGATTTCCCAAACACCCAGTTAAAAATGTGTGTATGTGTTTGGGTAGGATAGGTGCTTAAGGAGAAAAATATCTGCAAGAAAAGTTGAGTACTTGTAATGTATTCCACTCTCCAACCAGCACGAACACCTTGTCAGCATTCTTTGATTTTCTTTTATTGGCATCTATGAATTGTACCTTTAGAGTTCTGCTGTTGCCCTGGGGTTTCCTTTGCCTCTCTTCTATGATGGTGGCCATCTTCATTTTTCTTCTGTTGTTGTGAAAAAGCACTTTGGCCATAGCATCTTAAGGGACAGAGGGTTTATTTTGGCTCACAGTTTTGGAGGGAAGGGATGCAGTCCATCATGGTCGGAAAGCATGGCTATGTGATGACAGCCTGTTGCGTAGAATCAGCAGTCTGGAAGCAGGCAGAGAACAGGAAGCAGGGTCAGGTTACAAAGCCTCAAATCCTAACCCTAGTGACATATTTCCTCAAGTCTCTGCCTCATGTCAGTTCCATAGCCTTCCCAAATGCCACCAACATCTGAGGACCAAACGTGTAAGCCTATAGGGAACCTTTTGTATTCAAACCACAACAGCCATGCTTTTTAAAACTTGCTGAATCCATTAGGAATGGTTTGAGGTACAAGCAAAAGAACTCTACCTGAAGTTGTTTACAGAAGTCGAGATTAATTCCCCAGGTAGTGTGAGAGGTATGCGTTTGAAGACATTGACTGAGGGACTCCATGACATCAGGGTGATCCATCTCTTGCCTCTTCTCCATGATTAGCACACAACTGTGCAGCCACCACATCTGCATATGCAGAAAAAGGAAAGGAAGGAGGTATGAGACTTTACAAAGAAAGCCTCAGACCCTAAATAGACATAGTCCCTTGACACCTTTCAAAGCTCTGTTCGTGGGGTCGGCGTGGCTGAGCAGTGAGCTGGCCCCAGGCTCCCTCTGTGGCATGCAGTGCTAGAGAGGGCATCATTCTTGACAGCCTTTCCTAGAGCAGATTTAGAGATTGTGGATCACAGAATTTACAACATTCACGTTTTCACTAACACCACCGAAGCCGTCTTTGCATTCCCACCAGCCGTTTGTAGGACTGCTGGTCTACCTCAACATCTTACCAAGGCTTGGTGTCGTCAGAATTGCTAAGGTTCCAGCGTAATGGAGGAAAGTAGAATTTTATTTTAGCTTTAATTTCTGTGTTTACTGGAAAGGCTCAGTCACTTTTTTTTCTTTTTTCTTTTCATTTTTCTTTTTGGCCATGATGTACATGCATGCTAGGCAAGCCCTCTCTATCCACACCTCCATCACCAACTGTTTGTAGGACTGCTGAGCTGGTCTGTGATTTTCTTTTGTTAATCACCAGCCATGGCCTTGGCCATTTCCCTTCCACCAGCAGGCTTCCCTTCTCCTCCTGACTTATTTGAGTTAGTTGTATGATTAGCAGACTAATTATTGGCTTGGAAGGAATTTTGAAACATTTCTATTTGTGACTTGTCATTTATTTTATTGTGCTTGACCTCACACTGAGGTCTTTTAAAAAGTTATTTTTTTAGAGTTTTATTTTTTACTGAAATTGTATCATTTCCCATTCCCTTTCCTCCACCCAACCCTCCCATAGCCTCTTTTTCTTTTTGCTACATATATATGCATAAATATATAACTACATCCTGCTGAATCCATCTAGTGTGGCTTGTGTATGTGTAATTTCAGGGTTGACCACTTTGTACTGGATAACCAGTTAGGAGGCTCATTACTGGGAAAGACTAATTGTACCTTCTTCAGCAGTCATTAGCTTGTAGATCGTTGCTTTCCACTTCTGCATTAGCTTGTCTGTTGGTGTTGTCACTTTTCAGGTCTTGTTTAGGCAGCTATATTGTTGAAATCTCATGAGTACAGCTTTTCTGTCACTTGTTTCTAAGACAGGGTCTCACTGGGTAGCCCTGGTTAGACTGGAACCACATAGACGGGTTGGCCTGGAACTTGGGGAAATCTGCCTACCTCTGCCTCCCTCATGCTGGAATTAACAATGTGCACTGCCACAAAGGGCTGGCTCCCTGTCACTTCCTGTAGACACATGTCACATTAGACTTTCTGGTCCTCTGGCTCTTACAATCTTTCTGCTGTCTCTTCTGAGATATTCCCTGAGCCTTGTGTGCAGAAGCCTTGGGTGCAGAAGCCTTGTGTGCAGAAGCCTTGTGTGCAGAAGCATCGGGTGCAGAAGCCTTGTGTGCAGAAGCATCGGGTGCAGAAGCCTTGGGGCCGGGCAGGCCGTGTTCAGTTGTTCTCTGCATGTTGATCAGTTGTAGTCTTCAGTAATGGTCTCTGTCTGCTGCAACATCATCTTCTCTCATGACCACACTTTAAAGCTTTGGGGTAGTAGGATTCAATAATGTTGTATTTTTTTCTATACAGAGTGTTCTGCATTTTAAGGTGCTCTCTTCACCTGGTTGGGTTTAATTATCTCTCTAATGAGTTTAAAGGCTCTCCCTTGTATTTTATTCTAATTATTTAAAATTACCTTTATGGATTTTTTTTGTTCTGAGTTTTATTTTAAACTATTTCCCACATAGATTAGCCAATTTCCCCTGGACTGTTTGCTTAATAACAAATTATTTCTCTAGTTATTCAAAATATTCTTTCCAGTAGCTAAAAAATGTTCTCCTAACATGTATCTGGTCTTGGGTATTTTATTTATCACTTTCTGTCGACCCATCCTGTCCCTGAACTAGTATCACAGTATTTTATTTAATATCTGTGATAAGACTTAAGGGCACAGCTCAATGATACAGCATGTGTTCAGTATCCGTGAGGTCTTGGGTTAAACTCCTAACATGACCACCAAAAGCAACAACAAAGCACAAAAAAGACCACAAAAGCAGCAAAAAGACACGTAAGAAGTCTCGGGAGCAAGTTGTAAATGTATTTCTCAGAATCAGAGTGACCATTCTTGGATGCTTTCACACAAATCCATTGACTTTGGTTGTGGTTGCACTGGGATGTGGATGAAAGGGGGCAAGGGGACCACGGAGCCTCACAAAGCAGATGCCCTGACCTGGACACCGTGCATCTGGCCACTCCCTGAGCCATACCATTGTGTTTCTTAGTTAACGCCAGCTTCTGTGATTAATACTGCTTTCGTTTGTCTTATTTTTGATTAATCATATTCGTAGTACATCTTTTGAGTTTTATGTATTTGGTATTGTATCGGATCATCTTACTGAATCCATCTCATAGTTTGTCATTGGTTTTCTTAGAATTGCCAGGGAAGCAAAACTATTGCCTATGAATAATAACAAGCTCTCCACTTTCCTTTCAAACATTTATCTGCCAATTCTTTTTTTTTTGCTTGGTTACAAATACAATGCACATTTGTAGCACTAAAAATAAACATTATTATATTATTCCTGATTTTTGTTATTGTTTTTTTCCCTAAATGTTTTGCTTGCTAAAGAGTTTTGGTGAATTTATCAGCTAGACCTTCATAACTGCGTGCGTAACCAGGAAACCTGTTCAAAGGCAGTAGAGAAATCCAGGCCGCGTGTCGTGTCCGTCATGCTGGTGTGCAGAAGGCTTTAAGGTCCTGCAGTTTTCTGGTTCTGTCTTGGGTGACTCCTGTCTTCACCGCGGCAGGGTGGCCACTGCAGTTGCCTTTCAGACATAGAGGGAGGAGAGTCAAAAGACACACTTACTGGCTGTCTGACAAGCCCAAATTCTCAAGATCATACTTTCATCTTTTGGTTGGAGCTAGGTTATGGTAGTTCCTTACCTACCTGAAAATGTGTGTTTTTAACAAGGCACATGGTTGTCCCGTCTGCAGCAAGGAAGGTGGGGTAAGAGACGTCATCTAAGCAACTAAAGTGTCTGCCAGGAAGCTGAAGGAAGCCCTTAGATGGCTTGGCACCCATGCTAATTCTTACTCATCAATAAACATGCAGTTTAAGTAATTTTATTTTAAAAATATCAGTTGGATTGCTTTCATTTTTCCTGTCATAAATTTTATAATGTGGCATTATCCTCACATTTGCTTCTGTAACACAGTCCTGACTTTTAGTAATTACTGCTCTGAAGTACGCATGAGTCATATGCTCTGAGAAACCCCACAAAGCAAATCCATCGTTCACTGCATCCACATCCCCTGATGACCTATTCCAATCCTTCTCCCTCTCCAGGTCTCGAGGTGGCCAAGTCCTTAACTTCTAATACCACTCATAAACTTTATTTTGAACTCTAACTAACTCTAAGTTTACAGAATGACATAAACTACTTAGGCTGTTTTCAAATCGTGTATTAATTCATTGTAATTAATTAATTATAATTACTTAGTTGCAATTAATATTAACGGGAGCATTCCTTTATGCACAGTTCTGAGTTATAGAGATGTAAGTCTTTGGCTTTTACAGCGATTGCTAAGCAGTTGTTTAAAAACTATTGTGTAAGGGCAGGGGGGATGGCTTAGTGGGTAAGAATACTTACTGAGCACATGTGAGGATCTGAGTTGGGATTCCAGCACCCACATGAAACATATAAGGTCTGGATGTGTAACATGAGGGCCGGTTTGTTGGGGTACCTGTCCCGCCTGGTACCCCACAGCCGGCAAGTCCCAGAGAAAATCAATCACACAGAGATCTCTATAAGATTATAAACTGATTGGCCCATTAGGTCAGGCTTCTTGTTAACTCTTATAACTTATGTTACCCCATTATCCTTATCTACATTAGCCACATGGCTCCGTACATTTCTCAGCTGGGCAAATTACATGCTGCCTCTTCGGTGGTCTGCGCAGGAGTGTGGAGGGAGCTTCCTGCTTTCCAGAATTCTCTCAGTCTCTTTGCTCCACCCCTACTTCCTGTCTGGCTTTCCCGCCTATACTGCCTGCCTGGCCAATCAGCATTTTATTAAAATATGATTGACAGAATACAGACAATTCTCCCACACCATGGATGCATGTGCTCCTCCCGTTATTACAGCACTAGGGGGTATATGGCAGACACAGGAGGTCTGTGGAATAGTCCTTTACACTCTGTGAATATATGTCATTGTGATTGGCGTAATACACAAGCCGAATGGCCAATAGCTGGGCAGGATACAGTTAGACAGAAAAACCAAACTGAGAGTGATGGGATGAGGAAGGGCAGAATCTGAGGAGTTGAATGCAAAAGGAGCAGGGGATGAATGTGCCGTGTTAATAAAAAAAAAATACTGCCACATGGTGGAGCATAAATAAAGGATACGGGTTAACTTAAAATCTGAGAGCTAGTTAGGGATAAGCCTGAGCCATTGGCATAGCATTTACAATTAATACAAGCCTCAGAGTAGTTATTTGGAAGCAACTGCCAGGAAAGAAAACTCCACCTACACAGGAGGATCCCTTGAGTGTACTGGCCATCAGCCTCACTCCAGGTTCTATGAAAGACCCTGTCTCTAGGGAATAAGGCAAAGAGAGACAGCAAGACACTGGAACTCTCCTTTGGCTTATGTGGGAGCACAGGCATGCACACTCACATTCACATGTGCACAAACACTGCACACCCTACACTCAAACTTCAGCCCTCTGAGGGCCTCTTTGGTTAATGTCCTGGCTAGTACTTAGAGTTCTCTGTCTCTTCGGTTTTAGTTGTCCTGAAAAGTCAATGACTCGGTGTGGGTTTTGTTTGCTTCTGCAGTGCTAGAAGTGAAATCTCTGCCCAAGGCCCTGCACATGCAGGTAGTCACCCTACCGCTGGCTCACACCTGCAGCCTCCGGCTGTGGCTTTGCTGTGTACTTTGTCCATTTTTACGCATGAGCTCCATCGGTGTGCTTCTAAGTTTTTGAGCATTCTTCTGTTTGTGACGTGCCTGTCCAGTCTTACGCCCAGTTGTTCCCACTGTGTGTCTGCCTTCTTCTTGCTGATTTTCCAGAGTTCCCTCTAAAGTCATGAAACCGAGTGTGACATCTTTGTCACCCTGTGCCTCGCCTGTCTCTTCTTGAGTGAGGATTTTCTGACCAGCAGAAGTCTTCTAATTTAAATGATCAGACACGTCTGTCGTTCACGCAGGACATTAGAGTTCCCGTCCATCTCAACACTAGGAGAGCAGATTAATGTTTACAATTGATTCTGCAGTTTGTTAGTTTACAGCTACACTACAAATGGAATTAATGTTTGTGTGTGGTACAGATAGAAAGAACTGACTTTTCCATATGGATATCTAGTTGATCGAGGACCATTTATTTAACTAGAGAATGCTTGACCCATCTCCTGCCGTGTTTCTTTCTAGAAACAACTGAAGGACTCCATGTGTGGCCTACTTCTGGATTTTCCCTCCATCACACTGATCCATGCCTGCGATTGCAATCACTAACATGCCAGCTTAATTGTGGATTGCTATTGTTTCAGCCCTTTGCCCTTCTTATAACTAGTGCTTCAAGTGCACATCTGTGTGGCTCACATGCTTACACACAAGTGCCTGTGGATTTTGACTGGTTTCTGTTGAATCCCTCAGATGGTATTGCGTAACTTTATGTCTTACACGCTCCATCTAGTCACTCGAGTTTATTCCTGTGTATGAGATAGTTTTTGGTGCTATGTTAAAAATGGAATTATTCTAGAATTTTGCCTTATTGTTTCTGTTAATACAGAGAATTATAGTCAATTTTTACATATTATCCTTATAGATAGTAATATTGCTAGATCATGTATTGCTTAAAAGTTTTTGAATTTAATTTTGTTTGTATGAATGAGTGTTTTGTCTGCATATATGTCTATGTACCATGGCCTGGTGCCCTTGGATGTCAGAGGAAGGCTTTGGATAAGCTGGGGCCAAGTTTCAGATGGTTGTGATTTGCCATGGGAGTGCTGGGAGTTGATCCTGGGTCCTTTGGGAGAACAGCCAATACTCTTAACCTCTGAGCCATCTCTCCTAGCCCCTCATGCGTTATTTTTAACTCATTGTATGTAATTTTCTGTGAATTCTATATATCATCTGCAAAGTACCATCTGTGTGCTTCTAATTTTACATTACATTAATAACAATTAATTACATTAATAACATTTCTTTAATAATTGCATTACATTAATAACAATTCTTTAATAATTGTATAATTTGGTAATTACTTAATATCCCACCCTAAAACACTGAATTTATTTATTATGGAGAGCACATTGTGTGTGGTGTGTTCTGAACTGAAAGCAGACTGTGATGATTTTGATAGACACTGTTCTGTATGTAGTTGTTGTTGTTTTGGGATTTTTTGAGAGAGAGAGAGAGAGAGAGAGAGAGAGAACACGGGCACCAGGATACTTCTGAGTTTATGTGCACTGCATATGTACAGTTGCACCAAGAGGCCAGAAGGGGGCACCAGGTCACTGGATCTGGGGTTACAGGTGACCTTGAGCTGCCTGATCTGAGTTCTGGGAACCACTTGGGTCTTTGGTAAGAGTGTCTCGTGTTCTTAACTTCTAAACCATCTTCCCAGACCCTTGCTTTGTATTTTTGAATTTTTCTCTGTAGCCCAGGCTGACTTTAAACTCACTGTCATCTTCCTGAAGTGCTGGGATTACAGGCACGTGCTACCATGTCTGCCTGTCTTCTTTCTAAAGGAGAAAATTACTATTTAAGTGCAAGAAGGACTCTATACCTTTTTGTCTTCTTTCCTTCCTTCCTTCCTTCCTTCCTTCCTTCCTTCCTTCCTTCCTTCCTTCCTTTCCTCCTCCTCCTCTTCTTTACTGAGTAAGAGTCCCTTTATCTAGCCCTGCCTATTTTGAAACTCTGTAGACCAGACTGGCCTTGAACTCAGAGATCACCTGTCTCTGACTCCCAAGTGCCAGGATCAAAGGTGTGCAGGAAATGGTTTATGCCCTGAATTTTGCCAGCTGGGGATAATACTCACAGCCAAGAATCTGAGCTGATGCATTGGGAGAAGTGTGGGGTTCCCGGGAAAATACCACATGAACGGGCGGGCACACAAGACCACCCGTCTAACGTAGCTGCTATTTTGAAGTGAGGGCCTGATGTTCCAAGAGATAGACATAATGTCATTGTGACAGCTATGTTTTCTTCTCTGTACTTGTTTTTCTCACTATCCAGAGCAGACGCTAGGACTTAGCTGGAGTCTGGTGCAGCCAACCGGAGAACACCAGTGTCACACAGCGTGGCTCAGAAAGACCTCAGAAAACCAAAGACCTTTACATATCCCAAGCCGGTAAGGATAGAGGAAAAGCAATTTCAAGCAGCCTGCTTCTGTGTACCCTTAGCAGAAGTTACTCCAGCAGCCACAGGCTGAGAGGTCCCTCTGGTGTTCCCAGCCTCCACCCACTGCCTTCTCATGCAAATGAGCCCTCCCAATTCGCACGCTATAGATGGCCTGGCAGGTCTCTGTGTGTGGTTTACTGGCTTGGTATTTGAAATATGTTCAATCTCAGACATGTGTTAAAAATGTGAAACTCCACTAAGGTGTAGGAGGAAGGCACAGGATATAGTAAAAGCAAGTTCAGGGTTCTCATGGTAACCGTGGAAACATATTGGAGCACCCTCCTCCTCAGCCTGGCCCCCTTCAGCTCTGCCTTTCTCCAGGAAGGGCACCATCTTCTCTCTCACCGCGCAAGCCAGAGAATGAAGAGGAACCCTGGCAGGGGCCTCTCCCTCGCCAGCCCTCCTGCTAAGAGCGTGCACACACTCACGCATAGGCAGCTGACAAAGGCCTCTTTCTTTAGCTTCCAGTCCATCTGCCGTCCTCTATCTCCCATCCCCCTTCAACTGGGCTTACAGCATCCGCTCTGGTTCCTGCAATCTGTTCTGCACTTGGCAGAAGGACCGCCATGCATTTGGGTACTTGTTTCTTTATTATCCTGTTTACAGCACACCTATAGGCATCGCAGAAGCACCGTTAAGATTCTCTCCCTCAGACACAATGAAGCAGGCTAGTCCCAGGCCACGCCCCCCCCTCCCCCACAGCTGCCATTTCTTACTGACCGGATTGACAGAGATGAGAATGATTTTATGACACTATTGATGGTTTGGGGTGTGGGGAGGGGGCATTGGAGAGCAGACACTGTTGATCTGAACCACGACCTGCAAATGAGGAGGCTTCTAGTTCACAGTACTGTTGCCATGGTAATTGGCAAGTTTGGTCAAAGTTACACATCCTGATATGGCTTGAGCCACTTCTAGGTACTTCCAGTGTGGCGTTCTGTGGTGATGACTTCGGTTTGTAATGCACGTGGCCGTAAACTATCCAACATTGAGTCAAGAGGTGCTGGGTGAAGGACACATTTATACATGGAATTCTATATAGCTGTAAAAAAAAAATAGCTGAAGGAATCCTCTGTGTTCCTTAGGATATATGGCTATGAGAAAAAGCAAGTTTAGAATGGGGTGTGAGCCTATGTATCCCCGGGGGTGGGGGCAATAAACACTGGCGACATTAAGTCACGACAAGCTAGCCAGTCTCCTGTAGGGAGAGGACCATTTCTTGTGTCTTCTGTTGTTCTTTCTGAACTTCAAGCCAGGCTCGTACACTTCCCTTTCTGAAACAGCTACGTAAGTCACATGCCGTCAGCACCTACGAGGTGCCTGACCCTTAGTGGGGTCTCACTGTTTGCTGATGGAGCCCGCTTCTCCTGTGAAGCGTGCGCTAGCTAGCTACTGCTGTGATTTCGGGTGCATTTGTTACAGGCTTGGCTACCAGCCAAGGGTACTAGGACTCTGTGGAACCTTTAGGGTTTGGGGCTAATAGAAGGAAGTTAGGTCCACAGGACCAAGCCCTTGAGAGGGATTTGGAACATTCGCCCCTTCTTGTCTTTCTCTTTGCTTTCCAGCCTCCATCAGATGTTCTCGCAATGTCCCGTGCCACGATGACTCACCTCAGACCCTACACAGTGGAGCCCGTCAGTCATAGGTAGAAGCTGGAAAACTGCGAACCCAAATTACCCTTTCAGCCCGGTAAATCGATGGGTTCCATTATTTGCCAGGATTCATTCTTCACGTAAAAAAAAATTATACCCAAACTTGACAACTCAAAAGCGAAAATCCTTATTATCACCCTGTTCTGTGAGTTAGTAGCCTAGGCAGGGCTAGCTTGGCTGGACATGACTTGGTTAGTGTTTGTGATGATGTGAATCTGAATGACCCCTTAGACTACTGTGTTTAGGAGGTGTGGCCTTGTAGGAAAAAGTGTGTCACTGTGGGAGTGGGTTTTGAGTCCTCATATGCTCCAGCTAGGCCTAGCGTGGCAGTCTCCTGCACCCTGTGGGTCAGGGTGAGGAGTCTCAGCTCCTTCTCCAGCACCATGTCTGCCTGTATCCTGCCAGGCTTCTTGTCACGAGGATCATGGACTAAGCCTCTGAAACTAAGCCAGCCCTGATTAAACATTTTCCTTTATAAAAGTTGCCGTGGTCATGGTGTCTCTTCACAGCCATAGAAGTCCTAACTAAGACTCTCCACATGCTTTCGGTCTCTCAGGAGATGGCAGCTTTGTTACAGAGGGTGCTGTTTCAGCCCCTGGAGAGCTCAGCTGAGCCAGGCTTGCAGATGTGAGTCATCGGGCCCACACTCATCTTGCCACTAGGCCTGGATGTGACATAGGACATCACCTCTATTGCCCGCGTACTGTCTCAGCATGGCGGCCGGTCAGTAAGAAATGAGGAGTCAGAGAGTACCCTGAGTAGAAGCCACAGTCCGTTATGAAACCCAGACGCAGCAGGGTCACCCCATGACTGCTGTTGGAGTCTGTTAATTGGAATTAAGTCAGAGAATCACTGAGTGACCACACTCAAAGGAAAGGACTGTAGGAGGGCATAGGTCTCAGAAGGCATGAGCCGTGGAATGTTTGTGAGCCACTGTTTGTTCACACACCCAGTGGCTTCCGTGCTTCATTAGGAAAACGTCTTCGGCCTGCAAAGGCCCCAGTTTCTCCAGCCTCTTCCACGTGAGTCTTTCTTACTTTCCTTATGTAATATTTTTGGACACTTTTGGTACCTCTGTACATGCTACCCCTTCTCCCTGAAGCACAGGTCCCTCTCCCGCCAAGAACTTTCCTGACATGGGGCTCCCGTGTTTGCCTCATTTGACATTTTCCCGTTTGAGTGACGTTTGCATGGAGGCCCATCTCTTCCACAAAGCTCTAAGGCAGTGAGCACATCTTCAATGGCATCCTCAAGGCCTAGTACAGATTGTACCATGTGATGATTTATTTCAGGTACCAAGGGGACCCAGCGGTGGAATGCCCAGAGAACTCACTCATGCTATGTGAGCTCTGGGAGTGTCTGTGAAGGTGTGTTAGAATAGGAGAGTGGGCATGAAAGTCACTGGACTAAGTGGGGAGGATGCACCTTCAGTGTGAGTGGGTGCAGCCAGCCAGCCAGGGGCCACAGAGAACACACACACAGGAAGGGGAACCGGGTTCTCTAAAGTGCTCTTCTATGGCCTTTGGACGTCAGAGATCCAGGCTTACATGTTGTCTGACCGTTCCTGGGGAGCTGTGACTTATCATCCATTTATCCCAGAGAAGTCACTGACGGCAGACCAAAGAATGATTCCACTGGAGTCTGACCCCACGAGCCAGGGTTCTTTCTGGGCTACTTACAAGGACATAGGTGAAGGGCTACACATAGGAGCATGGGAGCCTCGTGGGCACCACTGAAAGCCCATGACAACTCATAAATGTGCTCTCTTTGGAGCTATGGGCAAGGCTCAAAGTCACCTCAGCTGTCCAGAGCGTCAATCCTCCTCAGCAATTCTTACTGCTCACGTAACCTTGGGGACAGAACTTGTGAATCTTGACAGTTTCAGGGACTTTCTGAGATTTGTGAGTTGCTGATTTCACCAGCCTTCTTTTGTTTACTTCTCAGTTTTAAAGAGCCTCAGTCCAGGGTAGAGATTTTCAGTTAAGAGGAGATCGCTACACTATACCACAGAAACTGTTCCTTCAGCCTCCACTTGCACTGAATTATGTGACCTGTATCTCAGGGTCCCAGTTGACCTGCGAGGGATGAGTTGCCTCCGTAATCCCATGAGTCATTTCCCTTCCTATGTCTCATGTTACCTCTCCTCCCCTCTCTTTCTGTTTCTCCTCCCCTTCACTCCCCCTTCTGTCTACTGCTCCTGCCTTTCTGGACAACTCTGATTCATTCAGATAGTGACACCAAAGAAATACCAGGTGAATGAATTAAGTCACTCACTCCACAGTCGAATAGCTCAAGGTGTCAATAGGAAGCCCGTGGAACTTTCAAATGAAGAAAAAGGGAAAATTTAGTGAGAAGACCATTAGCAAAGGTGAGGTGGCTAAGAATCCAAAGGCCCACACCCTGGTGTTTGCAGAATAGGGTAGCTGTTGGCAACCAGGCCAAAGGAGAGGGCTGGGGAGTACTCGCTAGAATCCGGCGAGGCTGGCAGCTGTGGGAGAGGGCCATAGGGCAGTTTCTACAGGCTAGCGGAAACACAGGGATGTTTTCGTGCTCTGTAAGGAAAGCAGAAGCCAGGGAGACAGCTAGCGCTGTTCTCTTCAGTTCCTCCTGTCCCCGTAGCATGTTTCTCACTGGGCAAAGCAGACAGAGGGCTAGGAGTCTGTCTTAGTTGGCTTTCTATGCTGTGCCAAACACCATTACCAACAAGCCACTTAGGGGAGGGAACTGTTTCTTTGGCTTACACATCCACACCATGGTCCTTTGTTGAAGGGAGTTGGGGCCACAACTCAAGGAAGGAACCTGGAGGCAGAAACTGAAGCAGAGACCATGGAGGAACGCTTCTTACTGGCTTACCCATCATGGCTTGCTCATCCTGCTTTCTTACACGACTCAGGAGCACTTCCCAGAGGTGGAACCATCTACAATGGGCTGTGACCTCCCACTTCAATCAATAGTCATGAAAATGTCCACAGACTTGCCAATTGAATGGAGGGATTCAATTTTTTCAGTTGAGGTTCTCCATTCTCAGACTGTGCCAAGTTGACAAAAATCTAACTCACCCAGAGTCCTTAAGTCATCTTCGTGGACATAGAATGTGGTAGGAAAGGGGGCGAATAATTCTAGAAGAGCAACAAAGGACCCTTGTGCAGCTCACAACTACCATCCTGCTGCTCCCGAGGATGGAAAAACCCCACCAGCCAGCCAGAGTGGGATCATGGTGACTCAGCCATAGTCTCGCTTGGACCCCAGCATGCTCACTTCTTCCTTTACAGGAGAAGATGAGGGAAACAGTTAATTAATGCAAAGAAGGCCAGGTGCTGAGAGCCACGCTGTATGCTGAAGTCTGAAAATGCATCTGGCACGTTCTTGAACCACATCTGTAACAGCAGGTGCAATTGAAAACCATATCAAATGTACAGAAATCCCTTGTCATTCTCCAAGTCACTCAAGGTGTATCCCCCCAGCAAAGAGTCAAGTCAAATAGGGAATCAAGCTAGACAGATAGGAGGGACAGGGCTTCGTACCAACGATAGGCAGACCAGCTGTCCCCCAAAGTCCCCCCCCCACCCCCAAGGAACATATATTAGAAAAGACTCTTGTCTTTTCATACATTCTTGCTTCTAATGCCACTCACGGTGACAGACTCTGCAGTAAAAAGGAGCAGCAGGCCGCTTCCTGCCACCTGGCTCCCGGCTAGCTTTATCCGAAATAATTACACGGAAACTGTATTCATTTAAACACTGCCTGGCCCATTATCTGTAGCCTCTTATTGGCTAATTCTCACATCTTGCTTTAACCCATATTTAGTAATCTGTTATACATGAGGTGGTGTCTAACTGGGGAAAGATCCTAACCTGTGTCTGTCTTGGGTCGGGGAATCATGGCATCTGCCTCATTGCCTTCTTCCCAGTATTCTGGTCTGTCTATTCCACCCACCTAATTTTCTGACCTATCAGGCCAAGCAGTTTCTTTATTAATAAACCAATGAAAGCAACAGAAATACAGAAGACTCACCTACATCAAGACTCCACTGTAAGGATGGTTGAAAGCAAGTTCCCACCGAGGTTCATCCCTGGCCACCCTATAGACAAGAACTGAATGTGACAGACTATGACACTAAGAAGGGCTGTGGCTCTATCCCAGAGGCTGGGTTAGAGTTAACTTTCTATGGTGGTAAAGGGCAAGCCGACCTGGTAAATAGGGGAACAAAGACAGCGCAGTGCAATCAACAGCACTTGAGATGCCTGCAAGGTAGGGGCAGCAACTCTGGGCAAGCGACTAGGAGCTGGTAGAGGTCAAAGCTGGAGCCAGAAATGGACTGAGGGGGCTTCAGCTGCTCCTCCCTGTGTGGGCAGCTCATAACTAGCGCATGAACGTCACAGAGCATGTAGACCCTTCCACTAGCTTGGTCCATCATCATCCAGGGGGTGAACCAGTCTCTAAAGCAGTTCCCTCTGTCTGCGTCCACTCTCTGCGCTTGCTCTGTAGAAACACTGGACAGAAGGAAATTGACCATCTTTTCCTTAACTGAAAATCCCTCCCAGCTCCTGGGAGTTTCTCTCACTGTCCCCCCCCCACCTTGTGTAATTTCTCACTACTCTTTAATTTCTTATTTTTTTGTAATAATTCTTCATCAAGCCTGGTTCTGTTTGGCATACTCCCATGATGATCCGTGACATTAAACATCTTTGGAATGAGACAATGAACTTGGGGCCACTGTCCTAGATGAAGTTTGATGACTTCAAGGGTCTGGCATGCTGGGTATTCGGTCATACACAGCTAGGCTCTGAAAGAAAGGTCCTGTCTGACTAAAACACATTGCAGCACTACTGTGGGGCCCCCTGCCCATGCGTCAGGGGGCCTGTGGAGAGAGTGAGGGGCTTTGAATGTCTGTCCTTGTCACTTGCTTCAGAACTAGGGAGTAACCACAGGGTAAAGCTTCATATTCAGACTTGGGCCAAATGTTCCTTGACTACCATGGGCCTTCTTGGTGACTGAGCATAATGACCTTTTGTTCTTCTAAGAATTTTCTAAAAAAATGACCTCAGGCTTAATGTCATTTCAGAGCCCATGTCTGAAAGCCCCTAAAAGCTTTTGACATTTCTCTCTTCTCAGTGGACATGTGTTCACAGTAAAAGGCCACAGGCGTCTATAGGGAGGAAGTAAGGGAAGATTACGGCATAGTAACTGTGACAGTGTGGCAAGGTCTTCCTGGGGACACCCAGACTCCTGGTGCAATCAATAGACTCTAGTTTTAAAAATCATTTTGTTATTATCATTATTTTTAATTTTACACGTACGGGTGTTTTTCCTGTCCTCGGAGGGCACTGGATTCCCTAGACCTGGAGTGACAGATGGTTTTGAACTGCTACCTGGGTGCTGGGAATTGAATCTGGGTCCCCTATCAGAGCAGCCAATGTGCTTACCTGCTGAGCCACCTCTCTCTAGCCCAGTAGTCTAGTTTTCAACTCTGACTTCGGTCTGGAGATTTGGCTGCTATTCATTTCATCCCTGGGAATACACACAATGATCCCAGTCTTGGTGGAAGTTCAAGTTCTGCTGGCCAGCACAGTATTCTGACAATCATGTCTGCCCTTCCCAGTTCCTTGTGACAGCACTCAGCTTCCCAAGGACAAACCCTGGTAGCCTTCCTGCTCTCCTGTGGTTTCGTGCCAGCCCTGTACTGGGTGCTCTCTGTTGGGCATCAATGTGAAATGCCAAAATCCTTTCACCTGATACCCGCTCTCTGGATCCATCTACTGCGTGGGAGCCACATCATAGAATACCCAGTCTTGTTTCTCAGGCTATGACCAAGCCGCCAAGCTGTTTGCTACTTCATGTCAATAGCTAAACTTGGGTCAGTTTTCTTCTTCAAATGAAGAACCAGCTGTGTTGTCTGAAGTTCTGCCCATGAGAGAAGTTTTTTTCCTCACTAAGGGACCATCTGAGTGGGTTTACCCCTTTCCCACCAGGGCCCTGACTCTGGCTCCATACTGCTGAGGCTGTGAATTCTGCTACCTCCAAGGTCCTGGGCCAGGTCTTCTGTGGTTTAGGGAGGATCGGGTCTGTTTAAAAGCTGGGCCTTGACTCAACTGGTCATTAATCAACCTGAATCACCCTCCCCCTTCTTCCTTCATTCAACAGATGCTCACAACCCAAGTGTCCCCTTCTCCCTGGCTTGTGTTTCCCATCAGTGTGGGCTTCAGGAGCTGCGGAGCTAACTGTGTAACATGGACCACAGGTCTCAGAACAGCCAGGCCTATACAGAGAAACCCTGTCTCAAAAGACAAACCAGAGCAAACGAGAGAGAGAGAGAGAGAGAGAGAGAGAGAGAGAGAGAGAGACAGAGAGAGACAGAGAGAGACAGAGAGAGAGGTCTAGCAGTGTGATAGAGCCTTAGCTCTCTTTTTATATTTTTATTTTGAAATGGGTTTGTGCTGGTTAATTTCTGTCAACTTGACACAAACATAAACATATCTGGGAAGAGGGAATCTCAATTGAGGTATTGCCTCTATTGGATTGATCTGTGGGCTTGGGAGCATTTTCCTGATTAATGATAGAAGTAAGAAGGCCCAGACCACTATGGGTAGTGCCACCCCTGGGCAGGTGATCCTGGCTTCTATATGAAAGCAGGCTGTACAAACCCTAGAGAGCAAGCAGCATGCACACATGCACGATGCACACACACACACACACACACACACACACACACACACACACACACACCTCAGTCCCTGCCTTCAGGTTCCTATCCTGCTGGAGATGCTTCCTTGGTTTCCCTCAGTGATGGGCCATGATGTGGAAGTGTAAGCTGAAATACCATTTGCTCCCCAAGTTGGTTTTGGTCAGTAT
Organism: Myodes glareolus; assembly: GCF_982192425.1. Taxonomy (NCBI): domain Eukaryota; kingdom Metazoa; phylum Chordata; class Mammalia; order Rodentia; family Cricetidae; genus Myodes; species Myodes glareolus. The sequence goes on along the minus strand of NC_142049.1, from coordinate 31,712,641 downwards.
TTTTTTTTTTACAACAACAAAAAGCAAATTAGAGCAAGAGTCTCAGGAAGTTGTCCCTCCAGATCCTAAACTCACTGTACATATAGCCCAGCTGGGTCTTAAACTCAGGCTCCTCCTGAATAGCTGGGCTCAATTCCTCACCGGGATCTAAGGCTTGATTTAATTTTGATGCTATTTCAGTCTCATATGCAACTGAAGGGTTATGTTACACATTTAGGCATTGAGATTTGTTCAGCAGAGTGTATGAAGATGCATGCATGAATCTACTAGCTGGACGATCCCAGGCCAGGCCATAATTCATCAACTTTAAAGCTTTGGACTGCTTCACATTTTAATATCTGTTACTGGTTGCATTGTATCTCCTCCCAAAGATGTTGAACGCCTCACCCCCAACACTTTGAGTATGGTATTATTTGCAACTGATAAACAAGTTAAACTGGTGGTGGGTCCCTACTATAAGGCCTTTGATGCCCTTAATTAAGAGAACATTGAACACAGAGACAGACATGTCCAGAAAGAAAATCAAGTGAAGAATGTGGGCATGCCAGGGACATACACACAATCTGTGAGGTTATAGGAATCCACCGAGGAAGCATATTCTTCCTCCAGCCTCAGTGGAAATCGGTCCCACTGACACCCTGACTATATCTAACCTCCAGAACTGTGAGACTACAAGCACCCCAACCTGTGGTTCAGCCAACTGTCCACGGCTGCAGGTCCCACAACCAAAGGTCCCATATCTGCAGGGTCAACCAACCTTAAAGCAAAACTATTTGACAAAAAATCTATATTGAACATGCACAGACCCTCCCCCCTCTCTCTCCTGCCAGTCTTTGCTGAAACCCCCAGTGTGCCCTTCGAGAACAAACTTAGTGAAGTGATGGCAGGGCCTTGTGAGAAGATTACTTTTATCCAGTAGTTAGACCGAGGGCACACCCAAGGAAGGCAGATCAAACAAATTCTGGGTATTAGGAAGACCTTGACATTGCTTCTAAAATACTTCGTTTCACCTGTTCACACATTGAGTAAACAAACCTTTACTGGATACCTACTGTGCAGTAGGCATTGCACATGAACTGAGAACATACACTCTATACTCTGTATCTAAGAGGTTAGCCTGTCTGAGTGCAGGGAACTGCTAACCACATGCATGAATAAAGGATTGCAGGCACAATGGAAGTGAAAACAGAATGTCCTGGTCGGGACAAGCAAGCAGCCAAGCTTCCTGGGTCCAGTCTAGTTGGGTGGGCAGGTGTGTAGCGGGCTGGAGAGGGTCCTGAAGGAGACTCCAGGACTCAAGCAAAGGCCCCTGTTAGGACTGGACACGGCTACCAACAAGCACTGACTGACCTTCTCAGGCTGGCCTGGGGTCCTGCCTGCATGACTGGCAGCAGTGGAGCTGGAAGCTGCCAGGCATCCTGAAACTGAGCACTGGGAAGGGTAGGCCTGCTGCCTTGGAGTCTCTTAACAACAGCTTCTCTGAGAACGCCTCAAAGGACTGCAGCAGAGAGGACACCACCCTGCTGCTAAGGATCCACTACAAGGTACTTCCTAGGCTTGCACAAATTTATATAAAGAGTCCCAGGAATGTTTCCGAGAAAGGTGGCCAGGCCATGGAGGTGAGAGGAATCTCGCATGGCCATTGGTACAGGGTGAGCAACAGACGGCTGGTGAGGCTGCGGTGAGAGAAGTGGGGTGCAAGACAGGGGCTGACTTGTTTCTCAACACTGTGACTCACCAGATGCAGCTGGGCAGTCTTGGGTCATCTTCAAGGAGGGGTGGGGTGTGGGGACTGAGAAAGAAGGACCCCAACTTAGTTCCCTCTTCTCATGCTGAGGACATTTGCTCTCCAATCAGGATGCTCCTTGCCAGGTCTGGGCTCAAGGATGGTCAGAGAGCAGGGCATGGTATAGCTGAAACAGTCTATCCCAGAGTAGTCTGCTGGTGACCAGGCAGGCTGGACGAGCACAGCCTCACTTGCAGTGGGTCTCCTATGGTGTCTCTGGCTGGATCCAGGGGCTGTTTGTGGTCACAGCTCTGTCACCACCGTACTATGGAAATACAACAACAGATTTTCTTATTCCCTGTCTGTAGTGTTATTTCATTTGTATTTTAATAAATAAAGTTTGTCTGAAGATCAGAGAGTGAAACAGCTGCCCTGGTCAGCCTTACAGACCAGGTAGTGATGAACACACCTTTAATCCCAGTAGCCACACTAGTTTGCCATAGAAACTGGGGTGGTAGTGCACGCCTTTAATCCTAGAACTAGAAAGGAATATAAAACGGGAGGAGCCAGCTCTCACACAGTCTCATTCTGAGATTCCTGGAGGCAGAATCACCATGTTGGACTGAGGTAGAGGTAAGAGCCAGTGGCTGGCTGTTTTGCTTTTCTGACCTTCAGGTTGAACCCCAATATCTGTGGCTGGATTTTTATTAATTGTGCTACACCAAGCACCCACTTGTGGTTTATAATTCTGTATTTTTACAATCGTCCTCCATGTAAGCAGATAAGTGCAATAGAAGGGGACATGGCAGGGTTTGTCAGTGTCAAACCTCTGAAGGCCTCTTGGTTCAGGCAGATGCTTCATTCTCTAGATGGCTCTTCTGTGCTCTGCAGGTCGCCGGAACTACACCCACTGAATGCCAGGAGTTTTGCTGCTCTATGTTTGGACAAACCCATCTCTACACTTGGCCAGACCGTTCACAAAATTGATACCAAGTGACAACTGAGGTCCTGGCTCAGTCTCCGTGTTCTGAGAGGAGTTGGGAAAACGTGGTCACTCATGGGTAAGCCACGTTCAGCAGAGCAGGAAAAAAGGAGAGATTACCTTGTTGCTTTGGGTGAGGTCTCCTGCCCCATGGAAAAGCAACACTGTGTAATTATCTCTGAGTCCCTGAGTCATCCATCCTGCATGCCTGGGCCTTGCTGATGGTCACACAGAACCACATGGAACCATTAAATAGACTGTCCCTCAGACTGTGACCTGGCTTTAGTGGGAGTTAGACCCCCAGTATACCCAGTCTCCTGAAGCAGCTCTTAGAAGTCTTGCCACAGAGGGACCTTACGCTTTCATTTCCTTTCTGAACATGGTGCTACGGCGTCAGGACACATCACCTTAGCTTCTAAAGCTGACCCAAGGCCCAGGATAACAAATGTTGCTGGTCTTCCTGGAACCTCAAGACCCTGGGGCTCCCTAGTATGGATTGGTAGTAGGAACCACAAATAACCAAAACGAGCCATCAGGTTCTCACTGTATTAGCCAGTCTCTGCCTCTCTGTGTTTGGAGCCTGGTGTCACAGGGCTCCTCCCGTCACGTCTACATCTTACTTTTGGGGCAATATCTCTCACTGACCCTGGAGCTCACTGATTGCTAAGCTCCAGGGGTGTACCTGTCTGACCCCCCAGTGATGGAACTGCTGCACGCGCTCACGCATACCACTGAACTCAGCTGTTTTCACATGGCTTCTGGGGGAACCAAACTCAGGTCCTCTTGTTGGCACAGGAAGCATTTTATTCACGGAGTCACCTCCCCAACCTGTCAGCCAGGGTTCTTAAGGTTGCAGGAGTATCCTTGAAACCAGAATGGATCCTATCGCTGAAAAGTCTAGAGGCAGGAAGATCAGGCACGGTTGGTTCCAGAACCGACGTTGACGTCCTCGCGGCTCACGGTCTGTTTATCCTTCATTTTCATTTGCCTTTGCTCCGACAACGATTCCGGCGGGTTGCTCTGCAGGTTCCGCTGGATGCTTACATCATCCCTACTGAGTACCATTTCAGATGAGGGAGACCAAGACTCAACTGGGTGGAGTCTGACAGAAGTGACGTGGATCACATACCCAAACTTAGAACAAGAGGAGGGAAGGAAAACATGGGTTGTTGTGATGCAACTCGTGTGCCCATCCCCATGGCACAGCAGGGGGCAAACCCCGATCCTAATTCAGAGGACAGAGGATGAGGATGGTGGGTCCTCAGGGAACATCTGAGTAGCCAATCCCCAGAAGGGCAGCCTGTTCTGGGAAAAACACCCAGTAGTGCAATGCCCAAGGCTCAAGGAGAGCAGAGCGCCGTGCCTTGCTGCCTGCTTCAATTCGGGTTATGAGTCGGAGGTGCCCCTTATTTTCCTTCTCTTGAGCGTCACGGAAGGGCAACCTGGTAGCCAACAGGAAGCCTCTCTGTCCTGCTTGAAACTCTTCTGGGCTAGGATGTCCCAAGGACCACAGGACAGGGGCCCTGCAGATTTTGAATGGGCAGTTTCTTCATGCCCACAGATAGCCTGGGGGGGTGAATTCTGCTGGTCCTCCGGTGGTGAGGTCTCCCCAGTGCCTCTTCTCAACTCTGGGATCTGCATGGGTGTAAAGTTCTGCCTGTAGCCATTCCAGATACCCCCCAAGATTGGGGCTCTCTCTTGGCATGCTGCCCATCTTGTCATTTCTAACATCTCCACAGGTGCAGATGGGGGCTCACCTCAGGTACCCAAACAGAGACACCGAGAGCTCTCAGGCTGCTTTTAGGGTCTTGGGCAGATACTCCTTCCTCTGAGTTGCTGTGTACAACCAGCCTTGGGAAGGTTGGCTTTGATTGGATTGCCCTGGTCCCTTTGAAGCTCATCTTCTGTTGATCAAACATCTTTGCTTTGGCCTGATTCACATGGGAGGGTTATTCCCAGTCTGTCTACATCCGCTCCCCTGACAAGGTATGTGTTTGTGCTGGTACAGCTCCAGCCCTTTCCTGTGGGCACACGGAAGTGACGGCATATTATTACAGTTGTCCTGTACCCAGCGTTCACAAAGGACAAGGGGACTCAGGACCCCCGAAGGTGCCAAGATCTACAGATTATTTCTCTGTGTAGCCTTGAGTGTCCTGGAACTCACTCTGTAAACCACACTGGCTTCAAGCTCACAGAAACCCGCCTGCTTCTGTCCTCCAAGTGCTGGGATTAACGGCATGTGCCCACCATGCACAGGATGATTAAGTTCTTTAAAGAAAGGGCACAACCCTTGTGTAGAACCCACACACACCTTTCTGTACGCCTCGCTTTATCTCCAGCCAGTTTGTCAGACCTAATACCACAAAAATGCTATAACATAGTTTAATTCCGTATGGTTTAAGGAATAAAAACTGGAAAAATCAGTATGTGTTCAGGACAGATACAATTTGTTTCAAACCAATCCCATCCCTAATACTGCCCTTGTGTCTGTGGTGCTGAAAACCAAACCCAGAGCCTTACCCATACTGCCCAAGCATTCTTCTATTGGGCTAAATCCCCAGACCTGCCTTTCCAAATATTTTCAGTTCTTGGTTGAAACTCAGATGTGAAAGAACCAGTGACCATGGACAGCAACTGTGTATTGCAGTGACTCTGTTGTTTGCATTCTCTATCATCTGTACTAAAGATGCTACCTAGAGCCATGTAGGTACACAGGTTCCCCATTTTTCCAGAGGCGCTATGCAGGGCTGTTCTGCTTCCTGGTTCCACTGCATCAGCTTGAGGGTGTAGCATAGAATTGCCCTCTCTTGTTATGTTAATTTCACTACGGCCCAAGGGTGTAGCTTAGAGAGAACTCTCCCTCTACTGTCATGGTAATTCCACCTGCAAGCAAGGTTCTCGCCCGCAGGCAAGGTTCCCGGGTCAGCTTTTCTCTGAGCCTGAGCACGCCCACCTGGCTTCCTCTTTTCTCTGTTCAGCTGCTCTCCGACCTTGGGTGCCGCCCCCTGACTTTTCTCTTTCCTTGTTCCTGATGGGGGGCTGGTGTCCTTTTGCCCCACAGTATATATATCCGACTTATGCTTAATAAAGCTGCCATTTGCCACTTGCTCCTTGGCAGATGAGCCCGGTCTCTTTGTGTGTGTGTCATGTGTTCAAACCCTTAGGATAATCGTCCGTTCTCGTGGGCTCGAGTCAGGAAAAGCGCGCGCCTGTTTCGAGGTTCGGGTGTCCACAGAAAAGTGCGGAAGCTTACAGAGCCACACCTTATCTCTATGACCCGCTCTCTGTTTTCGCCACCAGAGAACAAGGTATTGTACTGTCGTGACTTTGCACCCCACCTTGACCAGACTCAGTTGGCGACTTCTCTTACAAGGAGCAGAATGTTGCCTTTCCCAGCTGTGTTAGCATCCATCCGAACAGCTGCTCCTTCCTTAGAGGCTCTGCCCTGCAAGGCAAAGTTGTGTTCACTCCCTGACCGCCCCCCCCCCCCACTCGGCACCCTGCCCTTCAGTATAAGCACAGTATAAGATCCAGCGGCCAGGATCTGGAGGGATGGGAACCAGAGGCCTCTGATGTTTATGATTATTCCTTTGTTGCTATAAAGCCTTGACTTTTTTTTTTTCCTTTCAGAATTTCCATGCTCCACTTGGCCAAGAAATCAGTGGTATTTACTTTTTAGGAAGGTACTTTGCTCCCATGGTCATTCGAGGCATTTCCATGCCCCCTCTCTCTGTCTTCCGACCCAAAGCTCTGGGCTGTGGAAGAACCCACTAGAGTGTGTGTGCTCTGGTGGGTAATTTCCTCACGCCCTAAATCCTGACAGTAAGACATCGGCATACAGTTGAGGATGCATTTGTCCCTGGACATCCTGGAGGCTAGGGATTTTTGAAGTCGACCTCCCTAGAAATGGAACAGAGAGGAAAACTTCTATACAGGCTCTAGGTGATTTGCCTGAGGCCTTGCCATACATGGTATATTAGCTGAGACAGATTTAGGTCTGGGGACTGGATCGTGATTCTTTGAACTGTACAAGGAAGGATGAAGGGGCTCAAGGGCTTGGCATAAGGGAGGTGAAACCAAGAGAGGCTTCTGGTGAGCAGTCACTCTGGGGTAGGAGCGATGATCTGCCAGCTCCTCAGAACAAAGACATGTCTTTGTCAATCAAATGCATTTATTTATATGTTCAGCATAGGAATGAAAGAAAAATTTTCTGTTGCTTGGAAGTTATTAAGGAAGGAAATATCTTTCCTAGTATATAACTCAAATGTCTTCCCTATACAAGAAAGGCATGTGTTATTTTAAGAAGTAAGTAATGGTATACCATGAGCTGAGTAGTGTGGTTTACAATACCTTGCAGGAAATCTGAACTGGTCAGGAACTTGTGCCCTGCAGGAACTGGCAATAAGCCTGCAATTCATGAACACAGCCACTAAGTGGCAGTAGGCAGCATGGCCTTGTGGTCCAAATGCATAGGTTACTTTGATTTCTCTCTCCAGAGAAAGGGACCAGAGATTTCAGGTGCCCTGGTCTCCTGCTTGGCACTAGTGGGAGCTGAAAGAACCTATAGCGGTCCATGCCCAGTGGAAGGTCTTCATGTGATTGAGGCCATGCCCTGGAGGGAGTTTGGGCCCTGGTCTCTTTACGTAGCTCTTCTGCTTCTCCTAGCCAGATGAGCAGCTTCCTTTTTTATGCTGGGATGTCATAGGTCTGTTAGCTTCCAAAGGGTCTAACCCTGAAGCGGTAAATAATTAAGAAACAAACAAACAAACCAAGAAACAGTCAGGGACAGATAATACCCAATATTTCAAAAAGCAAAAAGGGTAACCAGCTAAAACCCTTCCTGTTATTTCTCTTTTGGCCACTTATTTCTACCCAGGGATGGCCAGCATCTGATTCATTTCTGTGGTCTCCTTGGTGAGGTTTATAGTTGCATGAAATCATCTACTGAGTCAACCTTTCCCCTCTCTCTTCTTTTTACATCAGTCTTCCTATGTACTCCAGTGTGGTCCTGACCTCAATCCTCCTGCCTCCGCCTTCAAGTGCTGAGATTACAGATGCGCATAGCTATGCCCAGCATCCTTTCTCTTTAATCATATACACATACACGGACACATGTCTCTGTCCCTTGTTTTTTTGTTTACCAACATGTCCCAGAGCCCGCCTCATGTGACTCTGCCACATGGGTTCTTCCTTCTCTTCTGACTGCATGCAATTCCAGCGCTCGGATTTGCCAGTGTGCACAACTGTCCCCCACTCATGAACTTTACAGTGGCCATGCTTTACAGTGGCCAGCCCCTTTGCACACATGTGTTATTCCTGTAGAAATGCACATGAAGCTGGAATTAGGTTAACGGGCTTAGCATAGTTTAGATGATGACTGTCTCCCAAAGGCCCGAGTGTTAAATGCTTGTTCCCCAGTCTGGTTCTGTTAGGATGTGGGGTCTGGAAGGAGGAAGTTTGGTTATTAGAGGCATGTCCTCCAAAGGGAACTGTAAGTACCTCCAGGGAGCAGGTTAGTCTGTAGTGTATTCCCTGCCATGAAGCCCTGGTTCACCCGCTGTCAGGACCAAGGTCAACTGACCAGTAGACTGGAACCTTGGAGACTAAGCCTAAATTGAACTTCCCCTTTAAGAAGCTCTTACGGTAGGTTTGTTAGAGTTGACGGAGGCAAAGTAATAGGCATGTGCCGTTCTAATAGGAGTTGAACTTTCTTCCTTAGATGTCATACTGTTTACACTCCTGTGGGCAGTGAGGGGGTCTGTCGGTTTCCCCCTGACTTCCGGAACATACCGTGCTACTGAGATTCCGGCAGGTAAAATCAATGCCAGTTTAGCGTAGTTTCAGTTGGCTTTCTTTTCTTTGGTGATGCCGGGGGGTGATGCCAGGGTCGCATGTAGTCTGTGCATGCGTTCCATTGTGGAGAACTCCCAATGGAGTTCTACATGTGTTTGAAGGTGCTCGTAGGGCGGTGAGATGGCTCATCAGTTAGAGGTGCCTGCAGCCAAGACTGATGACCTCAGTCCAATCCCTGGGACTACAGGGTGGAAGGAGAGAACCAACCCCTGAAAGCTGTCCTCTGACCTCTACACCATCACTCACACACACAGGCACACAGACACACAGATACACACACACACACACACACACACACACACACACACACCAAATGTAATGAAAGTGTTGAAGAGATAAAAGTTGCTTGTGTTTCCTTTCCTGTGAACTGCCCATTTTATTTTTAACTCAGTCAAATTTTCTTTAAAAGCACTTTTCAATATTATGTGTATATTAGCAAAATCAACTATGATAGATTTGCAAACATTTTGCTTGGCTTTCTTTGCTTCTGGAGCTTATTTCCAGGCAGGAGTTTTCAGTTTTGTAGCAAGCTTAGGACGTCCTCCACTTCATTCTTTAAAGCATCATTGAAGAGTGGGGCTGACCCATTCTATCCAGAGTGGGGCTGGGCCTGGGCCTGGATGTTTGATTCTATGGACACGAGACCCTGTTGTTCCTGAGTGCCATATGTGAGTCTGGGAAAAGCTTGAAGGCAGTTACCCAGAGGCATGGCCTCAAACGGCTCAGACACAGGGTATCGTGGGTACTGTGTATGAATCTTTAGGCATAGATGTCTCATTTCCTATGGGGTTTGGTCATCTGAGAGCCAAGTAAGATGGCCAAGGGAGACATCATATGCTTGTAGTCCTAGCATTTAGCAGGCTGAGAGAGAACAGTGAGCCAAAAGGCATCCTCAGCTACATGGCAAGTACCTTTCTCAAGAAAGCAAGGGCATAGGGACGGAGCTCCAGGTAGGTAGGTAAAGTGCTTGTGTAGTGTGTATAAAGTCTTCTGCACAGCTAATCAGACCGGCACATCTGGACCTCACGCTCAGCAGTCACTACTATGAAACCATTTCCACTTAGAGAAAACCTGGGGCTGAACTGTTTGCCAGTTGGATCAATAGAATGTTTAAGGGGATGTAAAATAAACAGCAAAATATGCTCACCTCCAGGTGATGGGGAAACTCTGTCAACCAATCACAGCTAATTGGGGCATGGTGACCTGGACCCCAGGAAGAAAAACTGGGAGATCCAAGTGCATGCTCTCTCAGCGTGGTGCCCACCGGACCGATTGGAAGTCGAATCTCCCACTCTTATAGTGTGAGTTTCCCCTCTTTAACCATTAAAGTACAACTGTTATTCTTGAGCTAGCCTGGTTATTTATTGTACCGACCTAATTCTCAGCATCCAGGAGCAGGGAGAATGGTCTAGAGTGGAGCTGACCTGTTGGGTTCCTGGTCATCGAAGCTGCTCTACTATGACGGGGCCCTGGGAGAGGAGATAAGGGAGAAGGAGGCAGACAGGCTACAGGCCCAGGAGGTCCTTACTCGATCTGTCCCTACACTCTGTTTTTCTCCTGGTCCTACTCAGGAGGGAAGAGCTCTCTCATCCCAGCCAGTCCCTCTTCCTTCTGTGACACTCTGATCTTGTGGCACCTGGCCTTCATCCCAATCCACCACTAAAAGGAAAAAAGAAAGAAAAAAAGAAAGAAAGAGAGAGAGAGAGAGAGAGAGAGAGAGAGAGAGAGAAAGAAAGAAAGAAAGAGGGCTCAAGTGAGACGGGGAGCCCCCACCCCTTAAACAGGCCACCCTGTATGCCTTAGACCCACAGGCTGCCACAAGTACATAGGACGGAAGGAAAGGTCAAAGGTGACACTAACATCTACCCAACCTTCAAGGGCTTCAAGAGGCTTGCTTGTACGGAGGGGCGGGGCGGACAGCTGGTTCTCTGTGGGAGTAGTAGAGGTTAGGGGGGCTTCTCCATTCCGGACAGCCAAGGCAACACAGGTATCAGAGAGTCGGTGGTCATCAGGGACCGGGTGAAAAGGCCTGGTAGCCGGCAGGCCTCTGGGAATCGACAGCGGGAAGCAGGACGAGGCTTGCCCCGCAGGAAAGGCTTTCGGGGGCCGCGATTCCCCTAGGGATTCCAGGGATTTTGGCCAGGGCTCCGCACAGAGCGGAGCTGGCAGAGCAGGGCGCGGTCGCCGCAGCCCCTCAGCACCGCGCGCTCTCCGGAGCCCGCCAGGGGGCAGCGCGGCGTCAGGGGCAGGGTGCCGGCATCAGCAGCATCGCCTTCACCTGTTCTGCCCGCTGGGAACCAGACTTCTAAGGCTCCGCAACCGGCGGGTCCCAGCCCACTCCCAGGAATCTGTGTGCTCCCTAGGGCTCCACAGCGACTCCTGGGGCCGGCCCCAACCCGTGTCCCGAGGACCTAGGTCCCAGGTGGGCTCCTCTGCCCGCCCCGCTGCTGTCCCCGCGCCGCTCCCGGAGACGCCGCGCTCGGCGCTGAAGCATCTTTGTCTGCGTTCTGCGCGTTTGCGCGGTCCTGAATCCCTTGAATCCCTAGGGTCTCTTCGGAAAGCGTTTCCGTCCCGCGTGGCTGGGTGCTGGAGGAGTGGGGGGCGGCCGGTGTGACAGCGGCGAGGGCGGTGTGGGTGCGGGTGCTCCCGGGCCGCGCCGCGTGCACCCGACAGAGGCGGCCCTGCGTGCCGTGCGCGGCGTCCGGGGCGCGCCCGCCGCTATCCAGCTTCCCGGGCTCATTAGCAGTCTCGGTGTGCGGCTCGGCGCGGGCTCACAAAGAGCTGCGGCGGCGCCCCGCTCTCGGCCTCGCGGACCCAGTCGGGGGTGGCGGCGCATCGCGGCAGCAGGTAAGTGAGGGCAGGAGCGTCCGAGTCGCCGTGACCACAGCCTGGGTTGCTCGGTTCCGCGCGGGGGCCGGGGCGCAATGAGGGGCGCGGATGCTGTAGTCCCAACGCTCCCTTTCGGACCCTGTAGGGTTCTGGAGCGGAGGAGGGGCATAGCCGACAGGGCTGGCGGCCGCTGGGACCTGGGGGTGTTGCGGACCAGCGCCCCTCTCTCTCCGGACCCGCCGGACCCTCCCCATCACTGACCAGCGGCCGGGTGCGGCTGGGACCAGCTGGAGGCTCGGTCATCAGGGGCTGGCGGTGCCCTGGCGAGAGGCTACCTGTCTCATCCAGAGGAACTGGTCACTCACTTGGGTCCCCCTTCACTGGTCCGGCCGCTAGTGCATTCTGGGTGGGGGAAGCCGCTTGGTACTGATACTAAGTCCTTGTGCTGGGCAGCAACTCCGCTACCAGGCAACCGATCATTGATCTGTACCCCCCGCCCCCTTTCCCTTTATAATGAGGCCCAAGGGGAGAAACTCAGTTAAAAATTCCACACCCAGTATTCTCTGGGGGGTGCAGTGGGGGGACATGCCCCTCGGCCTGGCTACTTCCTGTTGGCAGGTAGAGCCTGGCAAGGGGACTTGGGCATAGAGGATGAAGGCAAACATTGATCCCAGGTTCTCCAAGCTTTGTTTTTACCCTGAACAGTATGGGCAGCAGGCCTATATATGCAAAAGCTGTGGACGAACTTCCCCTGAGTACGGTAGGGATAGAAGCAGGTACCAATGAGTCTGTGCAGGGGCCTGTCCTGGCCATAAGGTGCTGCAGATGGAACCTACTAGTCTTAGAATTTACTTTCGGAAGACTTTTAATTCTTTGGTATCTATTTGTATATGACTTGACAGAGGCCAGACCTAAATCTGAATTTAAATGTAGCCAGTTCACCCTGGGCTTGTGCAGGGTGAAGTTCTTAAACCTGGCATATTATTCTTGCTCTTTCTTCCCTAGGCTGGTTTGTCCCTGGTCTCTTAAGCCCCGTGACCCCCTTTTGTGGATACTGCTTACCTTCTGAGAAAGGATAGTGGTCTCAGAAACAAAGACCTGCAAGCTTTATGGGCCTAAAGGAACAACTTTTTCTGAAGTACGGATCTGCAGGTGCCAAGAACGATTGGGCAATTTTTCTTAGGGTCAGGGTCTTTCCAGTGAGGTGAGTCAGGGGCTTTCCTGGCCAGAAGCAGCCTGGAGGCAGGGCACTTGGGCCAGAGTGGTTGAACTACTTTGTCCTGCACTCTGATTGCTGGGTGGTCATAGTGGGCTGCAGATGGTCTCCTGAGCTTCGGAGCTCTGGGTCAGAGAGAGAGAGAGAGAGAGAGAGAGAGGGAAACAGACTTGGAATCTTCAGGGACTCAGAGCAACATGGAAGGCAGTAGCAGATAACCAGAACTGGCTGTTTGTGAGCTGTTCTGTCGACACCACCAGCCTTAGTCCGCTTGCCCTTGGGAAAGTTTCTGAGCTGGGTATAGCAATGCACCACCCCCGGCTCTCCTCATCTCTGTGGTGTAAGGGATCAGGCAGCTTCATCCCAGCCTTTCCCCTTCTAGGGGACTGGACTCCACTGAATAGGATGGTTGGTGAGTAGGTGTGAGCCGGACTTGTTCCTTGCTGGAAGGAGCTGCCATCGAGGACCTTAGCTTCTGGTTGTCTTCCTCTTTCCCTTGAGAGGCAGCGAGAGCCAGATCTGAGTGGTAGCTTGTTATTCAGTTTGCATCGGTATCCCCTTGAAGTACACCCCAATGGTTTTTTTTAAATTATTGAATAAAATATTAGTTTCACAGTAATAATCGGTGGGGATGGTTTGTGAAATGGAGGTGCATAAATATGCAATTCGCCAACTGAGCTAAGAAATGCCAGATAAAAATAAAAGATAATTGTAAAAGACACCAATCACACCCCTGGAGGCTGAGAGGGAGTGTTAAAACACCTTGACTTTTCCTAGACAAAACTGAGGAACTCAGAGGAAAAACATCTGGTAGCGAAGCTGGCATCAACCAGGGCTTTGCTTAGGTTGGGCAGAGGTCACTGAGGCCTGTTGGAGGGGCAGAATGGAAGTAGTACCCAGACACAGAGGAATCTTCTAGCCCTCAACTTATTCCTCATGTTCTTCTCTTATCTTGGCCCTGAATATGTGGCTTAACAGGTGAGGGTCTCCAAAGATACCACTGCATTCTTTCTGATCCTAGGAAGATATAGGTGTGGAGGTCCTACACAGCCCTCACTGGCTTGGCGGGGAGGCCTTCCATAGGAGATGGCAGACACCTGCATACCCTGCCCTACAGTCTGTGCCCCAGGTATGGCAACAGCCTGGGCCTTGTGCCCTCTTTTCCTGTTCCCAGTTCCTTGTCTTATTGGTGGCCATGAGGATGAGTGACATGCAAGTCACTGGTGGAGAGTGGTGAGGCCGCTGGTTGGCGGGTGGGCATTCCTGCCATAGGTTACCCTCGAGACAGTGGCCCACGGGGCAGGGGCCAGCATGGTGCTTACTCCTTCCCTTGGAGGATGGCTGGGTGACAGCTCTGAGAGGGGATCTCGCCTCCATCTCCTCCTAGTCTGTGCCTCACCCACCAGCTGGACCAGGGCCAGTAGGAGTCTCCAAGCAGCCTGCTGTCACAGGCTGAGTCAGCATCATGGGCACTGGCTTCTCGCCTCTCCTGCAGCTGGTCCTCACTCTGTCCCTGTCTGGACCTTCAAAGGAGCCCAAGGAGGACAACACCCTCAAGGTCAGAGTGTCAGGCTCTGTAACGCTTCACCCATTGGTGGGTATTACAGATGGACAGCCCCATCTGTGCAGGTTGTGTGTGTGTGTGTGTGTGTGTGTGTGTGTGTGTGTGTGTTTGGTCACATACATGCTGCAGAGTAAGAGGTCAGAGAACAACAACTTATGGGAATTGATTCTAACCTTCTACCATATGGGTCCTGGGGGATGAACTTAGCTCACCAGGCTTGGTGGCATGTGCCTTTACTCACTAAGATGGCTTCCTGGTCCTGATTATGCTTTCTGCGCTGGCCCTGGGGTTTCCTAGGGTTAGATTTTGAGGCTGGTCGTTGATCAGGTGGGGCAATGCTGGTCTATCTCACTGTCCTAAGTGGTGAGTGATTCCCCACTGCCTATTCCACGCCTGCATTCTTGACCTGATTTCCAGTTTTCTTTCCCTAAGGGTGATCCTTCAAGGCTGCCCAGGCTGCTGGCAGACAGCCCTTACCTGATTTGCCTTGGTTTTTGTCACCCAGTCTGTCACAGTCTACTACCTTGGTCTAAGCCGTAGTACCCATCCTTGATGGTTCCAGCTAAGGTGGGTTCCTTCCCTCTTATCCCTTTGACCTCAAACTGTTGGACTTGCTCATGCCTCTGGGCAATTTCATCTGCTTCCTGGCCTTCTCAGATGCCTGCCTGGCTTGCTCCATCATTTATTCCATCGTCTGTTCATACACCAGCTCCCTGACCACTCTCCATGCATTGGCATCACTTCCCCATCGTTAATGCAGTGTTGTGTCTTCTTAGCACCTAATACCCGGTCTCTCTCTCTCTCTCTCTCTCTCTCTCTCTCTCTCTCTCTCTCTCACACACACACACACACACACACACACACACACACACACATTGCTCACTGTTTATTGTCTGCCTCTTACTACATGAATGTAAAGACTGTTGAATTCTGTGTCCCTAGCATCCAGAATTGTGCCTGGCACACAGTAGATCCTCAGCACTCTCGTGGTGTGAATGGCTGGACCCCAGAGGCCTTTCCCTATAACTTAGGGCTGGAGCCAAGACATCTTCACACTTGGACCTTGAACTTAGTGCAAACCCTTGAGGTTGGTGACAGGGAGGACAGAGCCACAGTACTACACTGTGGTTTGTGGAGACCGGAAGGGAATATGCTGGTGAGGCTAATCCAGCCCACAGCATGGTCTTCTGGCTTCCCACTGAAAAGGCTTTGGAATTTTTCTGGCCTAGATTGTATTCAGGCAGGCAGGCACAGCTACCAGAGGTTCCCTTCTCCTCCATCTGGATGTTTCTTTCCTTTTTCCTTTTTCTCTAATACGTTATTCTGTTCCTCATCACTCTTTGTTACATTTTAATGTACTCTGTGTGTGTGTGTGTGCACACGCGTGTGCGCTCACGCATACACATGCATATTCACCTGTGTTGAGGTTAGAGGGACAACTTGGGGAGGTCTTTCTTTCCACCTGCGTATATGAATTAGGTAGCTTAGTGGCAAGTGCCCCGATTATCTGAGTCATCTTGTGCACACCCCTGCCCCCATTGAATGTTTCTAAACCTGTCTTGTACCTCACATCAGACCCAGTGTCTCAAGGGCGGTCAGTTTTTGCGTGTTCGTTCTGGCCAGTTCTCCCTGTTGGAAGCCTTCTCTTGCCTAACTCCACCGCCTGTCTGGCCTGGTAGTGCAAGTTGCCCTGGTTTCCTGAGGGAGGAAGGGGAGGTGGGAAGAGAGGGTGGGATCTAGAATAACAAGAGCTTGACTCCAGCCTGGCTGTGCCACTGTCCCTGGGGCCCTGTGCAGGTTGTTTGCCTTGGAGCCTTTCTCACTGCGTGTAAAGTTGTTTTGAGGCATAAGTGAAAGTCAATACTGAATTGATGCAAGATTCTGTTATGATAGCAGTGACTTCAAGGGGTGCCTGTGTGGCTTCGGGCCGATTGTGGCTTTTTCTGTTTTGCTTGGGAGGTGAGGTTTGTGAGTTTCAACGGCAGCCCACTAGGAGAGCCTAGCACAGATGCTTCCGGAACGCTGCGGTGCCCTTCCAAAGTAAGCTACGGCTGTTGTTTTGTGACTGAAAGAACAAACAAGAATGATTAAAAAAAAAGTATGTTGTTTGATTACAACAGAACACTCCAGCATCTGAAGACAGTTGGATGGAGAAACCAGTGGAAGCAACTCCCCACTAGATGACTCTGTGCTGAGCCCTGGTTCGCTGTGTTTACTGATTTAAATGGCTTCCCTTCTCACTGGAGGTGGCTGGTCTTACGCTGCAGCTGAGAGGCTGAGGACCAGGAAGCTGGCACTGGCCTGAGGGAGTGTAGGCACATCTCTTCCAGGTGTCCTTTGGGGGGAATCACTTCCTGGGGTGTGTATTTATAAACTGGATGAGCCTGGCTAAGACTTGGGATCCCCCACCGCCCAGGCACATACGGTTAGTTTGCAGTGTGCACTCGGACCGTCTGTTGCTTGACGGCTGGGAGTCAAGTGCCAAGGAGATTAGGGAGAGGGCTGGGGGCCGTTCTAAACAGCTGCTATTGCTGGGGCCCTAGGTGTTTTCCATTTTACACTTTAAGCGAGCATGGATTATTAGCATTTCTGGTCTCTAGATAGAGAGATGTGTTTGGTTTGGAACCATTCAACCACTCCTGAACAAAGCCAAGTTAGTAAATGCAACTAGGAGGGTGATGCCGGCCTTAGAATTCCCACTTGATGTGAGTACTTATATATGTGTGTTTATGTATGTATATGCTTTGTTTTCGTTTCATTTGTTTGGTTTTATATTCCTGAAATTGATTCCCAGCAAGGGAGTGCTAAATATGAATGACTCTGAACTGTTGTGTGCATTGTTAATTTAAAAAATACATACATATATATATATATATATATATATATATATATATATATATATATATATAGTTTATGGTTTTCCCCAGTTGGTTCGATTAGCAATCTTCTTGAGAAATCCATTGTTTCCCAAACAGGAGAACCATCAATTGAGTGAGCGCATGCATTTAGGGATGATGGATTTTTCAGGTCTCTCTGACAGCAAGTGTGTGCATTGTTCATATAAAACACAGTTTATGTTTTTAGGTCTTTTGGTGTAGTAAGTGAGCCATGTGCTGTAACATCTGTCCGTGTTCTCCAAAGCTGCTGACAGCTGTCACGGGCAGGGTAGAGCAGAGGGAGACATGTGTGAGAAGTTGGGAACTCAGGAAAATGGGCTTACCCTCCAGCAACTGCAGGCTGTCTTCGGTCCAGTGTGACTAGGCTTGTCCCGAGAAGGGCATGCACATCTATCTGCCCGCCGTCCTCCCTAGCCAGAGTGACAGCAAGGAAGAATTAGAATCTGGATGTTTGCACACATTCCTCAGCCAGTATGGTCACAGATGGGGTGTGCATGTGCAGGTGTGTGCACACGTGTGTGTTACCTCTAATCTGCCTGCTATGTCTCAGATAACTGGTGTCACGGGACCCATAGCTGGTCCTGGTTCTGGTTCTGGCTGGTGACCGTGATAGCTACTGTTTGATTGATGGATGGGTGGACTGATTCTGGCTGCTGGTCCTAGATATATCTTGTGCCCCAGAGGCAGGAGTGAGTCTGTCTTGGCATCTGTTTCTCTAGGGAATGGCACTGGGTATGGCCAGTTTTTTTAATCCACATCCCGGCATGCTTCACTTTGTAGTAAAGATTTCCCTGGGAACATTTTTTCTCTTTTGAATGCCAGTCTCTCTCTCTCTCTCTCTCTCTCTCTCTCTCTCTCTCTCTCTCTCTCTCTCTCTCTCCGTGTGTGTGTGTGTGTGTGTGTGTGTGTTGGAAGGGGGGCTGTCATTAGTTCTGGGGCCCCATCTTTGTGATGTTTTGGGTTAGAAACTGCCAATCTTGACTTACTTTTGAGAATTAACAGATTTTAGCTTTGAAATTAATTTCACTTTTATCGAGCACTGATTTTCCTCTTAATCACAGTCAGATCTTTGCTTCATCAGCTGCACTTGGATTTGCTGTTCTTCAGGGCAGCATCACCCCAGCTTACATTGATCCTATGTGGAAGGGCTGCTTTTTGTTCGTTTTTGTTTTTTTAAGACAGGGTTTCCTCGGTGTTGCTTTGGAACCTGTCCTGGAACTCGCTCTGTAGACCAGACTGGCCTTGAACTCACAGAGATCCGCCTGCCTACGCCTCCCCAGTGCTGGGATTAAAGGCCTGCATCACTGTCACTCAGCATGGTGGGCTGGTTTGAGAGGGCCTGTACTGTTCTCTGCCCTATGCTTTGTGAAACCATGCCTTTAGTCCATGTATATGCTTTATCCATCATATATGATATTTATTTAGTTAACGGAAGTGAGGAGTAGAGAGGTTTCTGGGCATTTAAAAGGGAGCCCCTGACCTAGCCGTTACCAGTCACAGATGGATATACAGGGACTTGTCAATGCTCAAATTAAGGAGTCAATTGAGGAGTCAAATGCTTTAGTTGTCCCTAAGTTCCTTTGCTGAGGGCTTCATCCATCCATTCATTCATCCATCCACCCATCCATCCATCTATATGTCCATCCACCCATCTATCCATTATCCATCCATCTATCCACCCATCCATCCATCCATCCACCCATCTACCCACCCATTCACCCACCTATCCACCCATCCACGTATCTATCCACCCATATATCCATTTATTCATCCATCCATCCATCTACCCATTTATCCACTCATTTATCCATTCACCCATCTACCCACCCATCCACCCACCCATCCATGCATCCATTCATTCATCCATCCACCCACCCATCTATCCACTCATCCATCCATCTATATGTCCATCCACCCATATATCCATTTATTCATCCATCCATCCACTCATTTATCCATTTACCCATCTACCCACCCATCCATGCATCCATTCACTCATCTATCCATCCATCCATATATCCATCCATCCATTCACCCATCCATTCATCCATCTATCCATCCATCGATGTATCCATCCACTCATGCATCCATCTATCCATCCATCCATCTATCCATCCATCCATGTATCCATCCACCCATCCATTCACCCAGTGGACATTTTCTGAGTACTTGTAAGTCTGCCTTCCCTGTTCCCTATTTAGAGCTGGGTGAAGTTGGCACAGGGTGGGTTGGGATGAGGCTGCTGGAGAGTGTCTCATGGTACCAGAGCTTGGTCCTAGTTTTAGATCCCTGGAAAGTACAAGCTGGGAGGTGTGAGAGCACCAGGGCTGGTGGGAGTGCTCACAGACCTCCTTTGTGAGAAGGGGCCGAATTTGCCCTTTCAGAACAGAGGGCCATCCTTCATGGGGAATCCAGGGCACAGGGAGAGCCTAGCGCTCAGGCAGTAGGATTATATAGTCTGTGTAGGTTGGGGCCCAGAGAGGTGCACAATGTTTATTGCTCCCGACTGCCTTGGGTGGTCCTGAAGGGTTGGGAACAGAACAGGTAGAGAGTGATGATAGTACAGGCTGTAGTGGACTTTCTGAAACCATGCTTCTGGACCGGAGAGCAGGATCATGGGTAACGGCCACATCCACAGGTGAGAGGACCCACAGAGGGACACAGGGAGGAATAGGGGTCATTTAGGGTCATAGAACCCTGTTGAGGTCACTAAGAGGGGTTTTTTGAGGATATTGGAGAGGGTTGACCAGGAGCCCCCACCCTTCCCAGGGTGCTCTCGTAGGAGGCCATGGCAGCCGAGTGCCAGCCTCAGGAGCACGGATGTTTAATTTCACCCTTTAGAGATTTATAGGCTTGCTAGATTAAATTGCCCCTGCGCGTCTACAGGCACGACAAGATCTGTGACAAACCATACATCACATTATTAATTTGCTCACGTAGAGTTAACCTGTGCGGCTGAGCTTGACTTACTCTCAGCTGGGCCCAGGCCCTGGGAAATATGTTTCCAGTTGTCTGCTAAGAGAAGGTGGCACTTGGGACAGACTTGGCGTGGGACGTATCAGCTTTGCCCCTCTTTGCACACAGTCAGCCTTCGCTTAGCTGGGATACAGGTCACTATTTCCTGGGCTCCCAGTAGCTTTCTGGTTGCTGCTGCTGTGTCTGGACTGGCCATGGTACAGGCTTGAGGCAGGGCAGAGCAGGGCAGGGCAGGGCAGAGCTTCGGGTTGTGGTCAGATACCTTGAGACCCTCTGCTGGGTAGGAACTGGATTTCCAACCTTAACAACATGGCAGGCAGTAAGAAAATATCTGAGTACTACTGTTTTAGCCCAGAGACCCAAGGGCTACAAGCGTTCACTTCCCCTATCCCTTTATTTTCTGATAGGATGAAGCAGCCTTTATTCTCTTGGGGTTGGTGTCAGCAGAGGTGCCCATCTTTGGACATGGCAGCCAGCCTGTTTTATTCTTTGACTTGGGGTTGAGGAGTGGGGGCCTATTCTCTCCCATGAGGCTCATGGTTTGCTTGTCACCCTTCATGGCCTCTTTTATTCCTAGGTACCACAGCTGGGAGTGTGCTACTGGTTTTTGGAATTCATGACTTGAAAGGGGGAGGTGCGCCGTGATTGTGGTGGGGGCACCCTGTGTGCAGACCCTTCTACCATCTAGATGACTTTATCAGACACTAGGGCTTTACGCTGAGGTTCGTATTGACTAAGTCTCCAGTCCACCCTCTTTCACAGCATGGTGTAGTTAATGTCTCACCGGCCACAAGAAAACTGTTTTACTGACGTTACTGCCTTGCTGTGCCCACATGGGGGTAATTGTAGTGGGAGCCAACACTTTGTTCTAGATGTGGGCCTTTGTCGTGCTGACTTGGTCAACCAAGCCTGTGGAACCGAAGGCGACCCACAGAAACCACCCGGGTCTGGAAATGCAAGCAGAACTTACCCTCCTAGTGGCCAGCCCTTACCTGGGCAAAATTAGCTTTGATTTCCAGGCTTAGGAGGACTTTTGTTCTGTCCACCCAGTTTCCCACAGTGACGAGTGTGCTATCATTCCCATCCTTATTGGAAGCTATTAAAGCTGCTGGAGACATTTTCTAGAGTTAGTACTATCTGATTGCCTGGACCTTACATTCCAGGCCTTGGCACCTTGATTTTTTTTTTTGCTTCTTTTTCACACACATTTTTAGTGGAATGTATTTTACCAAATACTTAAAATCCAACAATGCACTGTGTAATCTACAAGAAAAAAGGCAGACGACCACACAGGGATAATGATAGAGGATGTTATGTGTGCATGCTTGCACACACACACATACACACACACACACACACACACCAATATACAAAAACCTTGGCAAAAAGGTTCCAAACTCTGCCCAGCTATAAGGGTGATGCAAAGCAAATCATAACTGTAATATACCCCACATCCACCAGGCTAGCTCTGATCAAAACCTGGCAATGCCAGGCTGTCAAGCAACTGGAATTCTAGGTGCTGACTAAGTATAAATCCTCACAGCTGCCCGAGGGAGGCGCCGAACAGTATCAGCTAAACTCACATGTTAGCTTCACGACTCATCTCAGTCCAGCAGATGTGAAGTGTGTATGAGGGCCCCGAATACTTCCATGTCCTAGTCCTGCGGATGTCTCCTTCAGTTGCTTACAACCTGATTAGGAATTTGTAGATGAGACCATCCTGGTTTCTCTGGCGAGACCCTGAATACCACTCTCAGGGCCCTTGTAGGAGAGTCAGAAGGAGGCTGACCACAGAAAGAAAAAGGCGACACGCCCACGGAGCCAGAGATTCCTCCGATGCAGCTGCAAGAGACTGGATGGCGCAAGGGACAGAGTGTTCCCAGGAGCCTTCCGTAGAGGTCACGGCCCTGCTGACATCTTAACGCGCATCTGCGGCCACAGCAAGAGCTGCGAGAAGGTAACTTGTGCTTTCGGGCACTCAGTTTTGTGAGGGCTTTTAATAGCAGTCACAAGAAACTAACACAGCTGCCAAGAGACACACCCAGGTGTCCACAGATGCACGACGGTGATCGTCAGCCTGCAAACAAGCCGGATAATCATCGCAGAAGAACGGGTGAGGACGCCGAGTTTCTTCTCGCCCAGAGGACGGTACAGCAAGCAGGGAGTGGAGACTAACGTGGGCGCCGTGGGACAGATGAGTCTCCCCATGAGGTTGAGAAAGTCCTAGTTGTATGTGTTGTTCTACATGACATTCAAAGGCAGCTTCATCCATGTCAGGTGCTGCCCTTGCAGGTGGCAATGCAAGGTCACGTGGGATGGAAAAGGACCTCCTTCAGGGGCTGATAATGTCCCCTTTATGGTGTAGAACTTTCTGTCGGCACGCAGTATTTCAATGAGAAGGTTTAAGTAGAGCCGTCCACTGCTTTGGCTTTTCCTGGAGAACTTTAGTTGACTGACTGCTGGATTATTTGACTGCTGGAATAATGGTGTTTAATGAGAGATAATTAACATTTTCCAGTACAATGAATGCTCACTCATATATAGACATAACAGTATTTTGAGAATGCAATCAAGGTAAGCAGACCCAAGCAGCATGCTGAGAGCCTTCTAGATTTAGTTGGTATGAATATGTAACTTAGAAACATGGGCTTTTCTTCCTGCACATAGCAGAAGTTTTGGTTTGATGGGTATCCTCCAAAGATCGTTTTTTGTTTTGTTTTGTTTTGTTGGTTTGTTTTTAAGAGAACCAGATTCAATTAACCTAAATGTCAAAGCATCAGAGTGGTTTTATTGAGCTGGGAATCGAAGGGCTAAGAGAAGAGTAACAGGTAGGCAGTGCATGGGCAGCTCCATAGGGCCGGCCAGCCCACATTCTTGCAGTTCAGGAATCCGAGACCGAGGTCCCTTTACAGAAGAGCCCATCCCTCCTGATCCCCAGAGGTGCTGGCTCTCTTTGTCTCTGTCTCTCCCTGGTGTGACCACAGCACCAGGGGATAGCAGGGCTCTGGGTTGGGATGGTAACAGATACCGTTTCCTGAGTGTGAGCCCACGGTGCGAGGCTTAGTGAATCCACTTCCTGGTGGGGGCAGCACTGAAGGGACCTTTAGGAAATGCGCCACCACCCTCCTAGGTGCTCCGCAGGATCTCGGGTCAGTCCTGGGTACAGACTCTGGGTTGATGTCCTTCACATTTGTTTCAGCTGAGCTCCCAGGTGACCTTTCTGACTGCCTTGACATTGTGCCGCTGTGGTTATGCTGCTGTGGTGTGTCTGGTGACGCTGTGACTGTGGTGACGCTGTGGCTGTGGTGATGCTGTGACTGTGGTGGTGACGCTGTGACTGTGGTGGTGACGCTGTGACTGTGGTGACGCTGTGACTGTGGTAGTGACGCTGTGACTGTGGTGATGCTGTGACTGTGGTGATGCTGTGACTGTGGTGATGCTGTGACTGTGGTGACGCTGTGACTGTGGTGACGCTGTGACTGTGGTGGTGATGCTGTGACTGTGGTGACGCTGTGGCTGTGGTGATGCTGTGACTGTGGTGGTGACGCTGTGGCTGTGGTGATGCTGTGACTGTGGTGATGCTGTGACTGTGGTGACGCTGTGACTGTGGTGACGCTGTGACTGTGGTGACGCTGTGACTGTGGTGACGCTGTGGCTGTGGTGACGCTGTGGCTGTGGTGACGCTGTGGCTGTGGTGACGCTGTGGCTGTGGTGACGCTGTAACTGGTGACGCTGTGACTGTGGTGACGCTGTAACTGGTGACGCTGTGGTGTGTCTGGTGACACTGACTGTGGTGACGCTGTGACTGTGGTGACGCTGTGACTGTGGTGATGCTGTGACTGTGGTGATGCTGTGACTGTGGTGACGCTGTGACTGTGGTGACGCTGTGGCTGTGGTGACGCTGTAACTGGTGACGCTGTGACTGTGGTGACGCTGTAACTGGTGACGCTGTGGTGTGTCTGGTGACACTGACTGTGGTGACGCTGTAACTGGTGACGCTGTGGTGTGTTGGGGATACTCTGACTAGAGATACTGCACACTCACTTTCTTCAGTGTTTCTCATAATCACAGTGTAACCAGGAATACCACAGAGGCATCACCGCCATCGTGGTATCACCAGACACACTACGACAGCGTCACCACAGCAGGTGGTGATGGGCTAGCCGGGAACCCACTCAGTGTGCTTTGGTGGCAGTACCCAGCAGATGACATTTGCGTCTTGTTTTCCTCTGCGCGACGTCAGAGCTTATCTACTTCTTGTCATTGTGCAAGGACTTCTTGAAGGTCAGTCTCTTCAGAACTGAGTGGTTGTCGGTTGGAGAGGCAGGCTCTTGCCTCCTGACCCCTCTAAAAAACTCCGGATGCTTCTTCCTATTGTCAGCTGTAATGCCAACTTTGTGTTCATACCATCCGCTCCCCTGACCACGGCTGGGGATGCTCACTGGCTCTCAGCCACCCACACGTTGCCTTGAGTTCAGTGACTGCTCAACAAAACATTCAGATGATGTCTTCTCAGCTTCTCTACCTGCTCTGCCACCCTGACACTCGAGGACCAGGCCCAGTTCTGCTTCAGCATCCTCCTCTGCAGCTGTTTCCGAAAGATGTGAAGCAAATGAGGTAGTGGCATATGACAGGAGTCGCTCTGTGTCTCTGACTTCACTCTGGTCCACTTCACACAACCTTGGTATCAAAACATGCAATCATTTAGGCCTGAGGCTCAGAAAGAGCCTTCTAACGGTCCACCTGGATGGGCAGAATATTGGCTTGCTAGTCCCTAGGTCTGGGACCTGGGGCTGTCTTGTCGCCAGAACACCTGGGGCCCTCAGGAGACACACACACACACACACACACACACACACACACACACTAACACACAGAATACCGGAACTGAAGTGTAGAAAGGAAATTCTCTTAGTGTGTTTTTGCTTTCTGTCTCAGGTCACTGCATCTACCTGTGTGGCGACTGTTGATCAAACTCAAGGGGTGAATTGGTCCAGAATATCACTCCTTTTTAATTTCTCCCTTGCCTGACTACAGTGTTACCAATAGTTGTTTTGCCCTGGACAATAAACAGAGGAGCCGGACTCTAGCGGGAAATTCACCTTAACTATGTTGCCCTTTCAGAGGCCAAGAATTCTCATTTGTATTGAAAAACTCCGTGATATTTTTTTCTGGGTTTTGGCCCACATACCAAAGGCAGAATAGGGGAAGACTGGCCTCTGCCCTCTCGGAACTTTGGATGTGTGTTGGGATGTGTGACTAAAAGGTCAAGCTTGGGGTACCGCAGGATGGCGTACAGGCCTTTGCTGACAGGAGCAAACTAGGTGGCACTGGTTATACTCTTCAAGGGTGGACTTCACACTCTTGCCAAAGCCCAGTGTGCAGAGGGGAAACTGAGATGCTACTTGGTGCAGAACCCACAAATCCTACCCCATTCTCCATGAGCTGCTGACAACACGCACACCTGGTATTATGTGCTGAGAAGGGAGCTTGGATGCTGAGATTTCTCTCCCTAGACCCTTAACCACTATGTAGACATGAGAAAGAAGCCCTTTAGACAGGTCCAGATGATCGATATCTGGCACACTACCTTAACTGGTGACTAGATCAGTGATTCTGAACCTGTGGGTTGCAACCCCTTCGAGGGTCATATACCAGAAATCCTACATATCAGATGTTTATGTTACGATTCCTAATAGTACCACAATTATAGTTATGAAGTAGCAACAAAGTAATTTTATGGTTGAAGGTCGCCACAACCTGAGGAACTTCCCTAAAGGGTGGCAACATGAGAAAGGTTGAGAACCACTGGTAGAGGTCTTCCCAAGGAATGTCTGAGCAGCTGTCATGGTCACGAGGAGGCAGATGGCTGAGTGTGATGGGGTGTTCTGGATAGGATTTGGGAACAGAAAAGGGCCATTTGGGGAAACGGAGGGAAGGAGAATCAAATGTGGACTCAGTTATAATGGACTGGTCTTACTTTGTACATTGTGATAAGCATATTGTCATTTTCCTGTGCATCTCAGATCTTCCAAAACCATAAAACTGAAGCTGGGGAACTGGTTGCTGGGGCAACACACTTGCCCGATAAGCACGGGCAAACATGAACAAGCATGAGGACCCAGCACTCTGGCGGTCACATGTAACCTTGGCCCCTGGGAGGTGGGAGCTGGGAGCTGGGAGCTGGATCCTTGGTACCAGCTGGCTGGCTAGACTAGCCAAATCGGGAGGGTCAAGTCAGAGGCGCTATCTCTCCATATAAGGTAGGAAGTGATCAGAAATCCATTTGACGCCAAGCCTCGGGCCTCCAAATGCATTCCCACACACGAGCCTAGGCACCTGCAAGCACTGTACATTATATGCACATATATATGCACACCCACAAGACAGTACAGCACCCCCATAAAATCTCAGGTTGAGTTGGGCTGAGACCTATTGCTGTGTATTCCTTGGTAGTAGAACCTTTGTTCAGCTTGACCTCATTCAGCTCCAGGTCCTGAGATGGAACATCCCCATCAGACATCTTGTACTATTTCCAAGAAAACAGGGGTGGTTTGGTCTAGTTGAGGTAGCCAGATTTCACTTCTGTGACAGATTACCCGAAACAGAGAGGGCTCAGAAGGGGAGAGGACTCATGGTTTCAGGGATTTCAATGTCTTGGTCCTGTTGCTGTGGGTTATTGGCAAGGCAGAGAGTCGCCAAGAAGGGCAGATGTCAAACAAAGCCCTTACTTCGTGGTGGCCTTGAAATAGGATGAATTCACCTTTTGAGCAGAGCCTGTCCCTCTGAAGCCCTCTGAACTATTGTTCCATCAGTAGATGAGTCCATTAACGAGGTCAGAGTCCTCACCCTCTGGTCATCTCTACTTTGGATGGAGCATTTGGGGGCCAAGCATTCATCCCTTTGACTTTGGGGAGTGTGTGTGTGTAAGGCCCAAGACATAACATTTAGAATCTATATTTTTGTATGCCCCAAGTATCTGGTTGCTTGAAAACAATGTTCTCTGGTACAGTCTCTGCCCTTACTTAGAAATCATTGCCAGGGGGAGTAAACCCAGCCACAGGAGCATATTATCCATTTTCTGGTATCTGGTGCCTGGGGAATTGAACCACCCTGCCCACCCCACTCAGGGGAAGGCCACTTTTCATTTTTCTGATGACTTTGGACAGCTGCGCCTCTGACCTCTGCTTCTCTCTTATGATTAATCCCTGAAGCCACAGGGGTCTTTTTAAAAAAATATCGATCCCAGTAGACAAAAGGCTCATGTGTGCTTGCTGGTCAAGCCAAGAGGCAGAAGGAGCTGGGTGTCTGCGCGGGCGGGGCTGGAATTGGCGATTTATGCCCAGGCTCACACGGCTCCATCTGCTTGGTTCCCGCAGAAGGGGGCTGCATTCAAACTGAACCCGGCAGCTGAAACCCTGGGCTACAGATGGTAGCTTCGGTTTCTTTAAATTCTGGAGCGGTCTCCTCCTACTGTTTAGCGGAGGCACACAATGAAGTGGAAGGGGGAAGACTGGATGGTCCTGTAAAGGGACTCAGGCCTGTTGCGAAGCCTGAAAGGGTGGGCCTGGTTCAGTGGAGGGTCAGCTGGGCCTGCCAGGGACCCAGGCTGTCCCTGCAGCCTGGCCAGGTGGCGGTGCCTATCCATCATTAGCTCCTCCTACCTGCAGCAGCCGTACCAAACCCTTTGCCAGAGCATGGGCATGCTGAGTGGCATGGGACTCGGTATATGGTGCTGTGTTGTGCGCGACACAGGAAGCTAGCGGTGGGCTAGAAACAGGAAGTATGTCCCTTGGAAGACAGAAGACCACTCTCCTGGGAACTGTGGTAGCTCGGATAAACGTACCGCAAAGGCCTGCCCCGTGTTAACAGCTTGATCCTAACGTTCTGCTGTCTGGAGGTACTGCGGACCTTTTAGAAGAGGGGCCTGAGTGGGAGGCCCTTAGACCGCTGGAGGCAGGTGTTCCTCCGCAGGGGATTGTGGGACTCTGGCCCCTTTCTATTCTTGGTCATGAGTGAGGGGAGTGATTTTCTCAGGAGTGCCGCCTGGCGCACCCACCGGAGACCCGAATCAATGGGTGCATCTGCTCACAGAGTGCGACCCGTGAAACTGTGGCGGGAACACGCGCTTTTTCCTCGTAAGTCCGTTCTCTCAGTGGGGTCATTACAGTGAGTGAAAGATGACCGGCACAGGGACCGTGGATGAGTCCGAGTTCCCCACTTGTCCCCGAAGCCTGTCAGAGGAGCCCCATTCCTGCGGGTCCTGCCACTTCTCTGGAGTTGTGACCAAATTAGATGGAGCCATATGAAACTGTTATTTTTATATGGCAAAGTGATCAAATATAGGTAATTTCCTATGCTTCAGGCTCATTTTAGCATTCCAGCAGCTTTGGTAAGAACATTTTTTTTTATTTTAAAAATGTTATTTTTAGTTATTACATATACACAATTCAGTGCATTAGGGAAAAATAGGGCTCTGAGACGTGGCGCTCTTTCCTCCTGGGGCCAAATTCAGCGCTTCCTACCCTTGAGCTCCGGCACACAGCTGCCAGCGCCTTGTCTCCTCTGCTCTCTCAGAGGCCCTGTCTGTGTCCACAGACCCTGCTTCCTGCAGCCTGGGCTCTCAGCTGTGCTGACACACTGGTCTGGTCCCCAGAGCTGATGCTGAGCTTGTTTTGTGTAGAAGCTTTCATTTGCCATGTTTCTTTCCCCTTCCTCTTCTTTTTTCTCCCGTTCCTCATCCTCTTTCTCTTCGTCCATCCTTGTGATACATTCCCTGAAATAGAATCGCTGAGCAAAATCTCCACACGTTAGGGGACCCCAGGAATGTTTTATTGCCATGAGCAGTGTGAGAGGTTGGGGCTTTCTTCCTGGCTGAGGATCACTGTGGTGCCTTTCTTCCCTTCTTCCTTCATTTCCTCCTTCCCTCTTTTTATTCCTTTTGGTGTGTGTACTTGTGTTTATGTGCATATGGGGGTCAGAGTTCAACCTTGGGTGTTGTTCCTCAGGCGCCACCCACCTTGATTCTCTCTCTCTCTCTCTCTCTCTCTCTCTCTCTCTCTCGGCCCCTCCCTTCCTCCCTCAGTTCCTCTCTCCCTCCTTTTTCTTTTTCTTTTCTTTTAGAGACAGGGTTTCCATGTGTAGCCCTGACTGTCCTGAAACTCACTCTGTAGACCTGGCTGGCCTTGAACTTAGTGATTTGTGTTGTATGAGGAGGGAGGGCCCTTGTTCTTTTTGGCCACCCAGCTAGCTTAACCCCCGAAATAATCACACAGAAACTGTATTCATTTAAACACTGCCTGGTCCATCATCTCTAGCCTCTTATTGGCTAACTCTCACATCTTGATTCAAACCATTTCTAATAATCTGTATGTCACCACGAGGTTGTGGCTTACCGGGAAATATTCTGCATGTCTCACCTGGCAGCTCCATGACGGCTCTCTCTCTCTCTCTCTCTGACTCTGCTTCCTTCCTCCCAGAATTTAGTTCTGTCTTCTCCGTCTACCTAAATTGTTCTGCCCTATCAGGCCAAGCCGTTTCTTTATTAATTAACCAATACAAGCAACACACACACAAACAGAAGGACCTCCTATGCCAGATTTGCCTGCCTCAGCTTCTCAAGTGCTGGGATTAAAGGCATGCACCACCACTGCCACCCGGCTTACCTTATTTTTCTGTTGGCCTTGAACGTGTAGAATAGGCTAGGATGGCTGGCCAGAGAACCCCATAGATGCTACTGTCTCTGCCTCCCCACACATGTTCTTTCCTGAGCCCCTCCCTCTGTCTTCTCTCTTGTGGATGACACCTCTGAGCATGGGCCTGCAGTACCTCATGCCTGCTGCATCCACGCAGTTGCGCTGTGGAATTTGGCTCTAACTTGGCTGGTGGTGTCTGGAGGGGAAAGTGAGAAAACTTCTGGTTAGCCCCGTGGGAAGTTTTTCAGACTCTGTGGTGTTCCAGGGAGACACCCTCACCCCTAGATGGACTCCTGACTAGAACCCCGAGCTCTTGTGCTTTTAAAGATGTAATTAATTTCCCCGTCACTTGGCATAGATGGAGCCACAGAGGGCATCTGGGTCAGGCAATCACCGATAGGAGCCTTTGGAGCCTGGCTGGCGTCCTGACAACCAGAGTCGCTGGCAGCAGCCCCGAGCATCTCAGGAAAAGCTGCCTTGTTCTGTTCCCCAGGAGGATCTTTGTCCTCCTTCTGCAGAAGCGATGGATTCCTGAACTCGCTCTGCTGGACTGGAAGCAAGAGCTTTCAGATTTTCTCTGGTTGAGGAACTTAAAATGGAACAATTTACATCAATTCCTGCAAACTGGACTTTGTAGCCGTTTTCTATGCATGGAAGCACATTGCACGGGAACCTCTGGTGATGAATTTTAAAGCAGTTCCTTCCCCAACACTCAGATGTCTTAAAGACCAGAGGCTGTGGGCCTGGGGGTGGGGTCCATGTCTGGGGGCCGTGTCCACTTACCCTAAAGGAGAGGGAGGCGCAAGACCTCAGCTTCCTGGGTCACAGGGTCATTTGAGGCAGGAGTGATTATTCCTTTCAGCTGCAACCAAAGGCTCAGGAAGAGTGAAGCAGAATTGACTCCCAGCAAGCTCCGGCCTTGTGCTGTTTGTGGGAGGTAGAGATTTTGTCTATTGTTTCATTATCTAACAACAAAGAGCTAATAATGAAGATAAACAGATGTGACAGCCCTCTGCATGAAAGCCTGCCTCCTATAGCAATTATCCTCTCTCTTTGGAGGAGACACAGAGAGCCGTTTTCTGGCACCAGATCTGGAGGTTGACAAGACCTTGGTCCTCAAGGGACAGGCATTCTGGACTCAGGAGCCCTTTGCCTTTCATTTTGTATAAGCAGTTTTTTCCACTTATTTTTTTTCTGGTTATGAAATTAATACGCAATAATTATAAAATTCAAAGCTCAGAAATAAATAAATAAGAAAATGACCCCCCCATTTAATCCCTGCATGGCCGATATTGTCAGTTTGGTGTATAATTTTTTTTCTTTCTCTGTGGGAGTTCTTAAACTTATGTTTTATGTGAATGCGTACGTATTTATCATTTTTAATATTTTCAACAAAATGAGATCAAGTTAGTGGTTGAGCATTCCTCATTTGAATGGTTCAAAATCTGAAACTATCTGAGCAATAGGATGTCATAAGTGAAAAATTCCAACTCTCACGCCCTCTATGTAAACCTTGTGTCATGGCACAAAAGTCTTTCAGATACCAAATAAAACCAAATGCATTTGAGAAGATAGAGTTACTTCATGTGTGTTCTATATGAAGCATGGCCTTTTCATTTAAACTTGGGTCACAGACTCAGATAAGTCTCAGCGAATATTCCCAATTCTGAAACAATTAGAAAGCTGTACCACGTTTGGTGCCAAGCATTTTGGATAAGGGGTCCGTACCCCACACAGAGGCTGTAAATGTCTCTATAAGTACAACCTCACGTGGAGCGATGATGTGTCTGACATGTTGTGCCTTGTAAGTCGTGCATGCAACATGATGGATTCCAACACTTTGGATAGACAGCCATAGACTTACTCAGCTCTTGAGTCATTGGCTGGTTCCCACCCTCGAAGGCAGGGTGGAGTACAGTGTCATAGCTATGTCCTTGATAGCTACTGGCCTTGCTGGGAGGAGAGGCTGAGCATCAGCTGTGAGTAGGAAGTGTATGTGCAGGTGTGTATGTGTACAAGGGCGTGTGCATGTTCATGTGTGCCGGTGCATGCATGTGTGTTCACATTTGTATGGAGGCCAGAGCGTCGTTCCTCAGGATTTGCCCATCTTGTGTTCTAGACAAGGTCCCCTGCCTTGGAGCTTGCTGACTAGGACTAGGTTATATGACTTCTCACAAGCTCTAAGGCTCCACTTGCCTCCGCCTCTAGGCCTGCTGATTATGGGCGCGTACTACCGTGCCTGGCTTGGTGGTGATACATTTAGATGATGCTGTCTGTGGGGTCTGCAGCAGCATGGCCTTGTTGCTGATGAACATAGAGGTCTGCAGATTCATTCAGCACATGAGCACACAACAACAGCCTGCAACAGACCCTCATCTCTAGTTCTCAGTCCTCGATTTCAGTCACCCATGGCCACCAGTGGTCCTAAAATAGACATATTTATCTGGATCTGAGAAGGAGCGTAGATGGAGAGGAGATGGAATATTCATGTAACACTTTAGAAGACTGTTCTAATTGTTTTATTTCATTATTAACTCTTTTTGTGCCTAATTTGCAAGCTGACTTTTGTCATTAGGCCCTGATTAGGAAAGAGCATGTACAGTATTTATAGTGACTTGTCTTTGACATCCCCTTGGCAGATACCCCAAGTACTTTATATATATATATATATATATATATATATATATATATATAAATATATATATATCATATACATGCAAACATATATTATAATATAGAATATAACATGATATAATAATTACATATATAATTGTATATACATATTATAAACATCATATATATACATATATAAAATTTGTTTTTCACTGTACTGCTTTTAAAATTATGATCAGAGGCCAGAGATAAGGCTAAGGGAGTAAAAAGTGTTGCTGCACAGCCATGAGGATCTGAGTTCAGATTCCTCCCACTCACATAAAAAGCCATGCATGGCCTATCACACATGTAATTATAATACTTGTGGGCAGAGAGAGAGAGATACAAAAGGATGACTGGGGCCTGCTGGTAGCTAGTTGAGCTCCAGGTCCAGGGAGAGACCCTGCCTTAAAGAAGTAAGGAAGAAAGTGGCAGAAGAGAATGCACAACTCCCTCCTACCTCTATACATTCTCTCTCTCTCTCTCTCTCTCTCTCTCTCTCTCTCTCTCTCTCTTGCGTGTGTGCATGCACACACACAACCACAAAGTTAAAAACATTTGTCAAACAGCACAAACGGTGAACAATCACAAGCCAGATTCTTAGACTTATTAAGAATTTGAATTTCTTTTTTCACTGTTGTCGCCTGTTTTCATGCTGATTTGTTCAGTGTTTTCTCATCAATTTATTGGTGTGTTTACCACACCAGGACTATGTCTCATTTGTCATGGACACTGCAGACATTTTTCTTCAGATGTCCGTTTTCCTCAACCCTGTTTAATGTCATCTTTGGCAATCCAAAAACTTGTGATTTTTTTGGTTATCGTGTCTATCAAACATTTCTTTTACGGTTCCTGATTTTTTTAAAATTTTATCATTGAGACATCCCTAAGTGCAGATAAACACTCTCCATTTTCATTTTCATTTATTGACAGGGTCTCATATAGTCCAAGGTTGGCCTTGGTCTCATTTTGTCCCAAAGATGACCTTGAGCTTTCAACTCTACCTCTTGAGTGTTGGTGACACGGGTAGAGGGCACCATGTCTGACTTCTTAGTTCCTTTTTCTCCCCAACAGTTTTACATTCCCATCTTCTCTTATTCATCTGCAATACATCTTTAGATATATGTGAATTGAAGATGCAGTTTTTTCCACATGAACATTCAGTTCCCGAACGTTATTTATTCATGAGCCATCTCTGTATCTCTGCTTTGGTATCTTCTTTCTTTCTTTTTGGTAATAGGGGTTGAATCAGGGGTCTCACGCAAGTAAGCCTGCACTCTAGTATTGAGATACTCCCCGCCCTCCCTTTTCAAGATGTTGTTTATTAGGTAATCCAAGGACTTGGATTATATATTCAAGGGCTTGAATATATAGCAAGTGGGTATTTGTTACTTTGCACATTGTGATAAAATGCAAAAAATAAAACACAAAAGCAACTGAAGGGTGAGAGGGTTCCTTTTGGTTCTCATTTTGTGGGTACAGTCCTTCATGGAGCAGGAGCTGAGGGCAGCTGGTCACACTGCAGCTGCAGTCAGATAGTCGAGGGAGATGGATGTTGATCCTCAACTGGCCTTGTCCTTCGTACCCAACCTGGGACCCTGGCTCATGGGATGGCTCCCGACACGAGTGGGTGAATCTTCTGCTTCTCTTGACCTGATCATGACAACCCCCCACAGATGTGCCTGGTGGCTCGTCTACTCAGCAATCCCAGATCCTTCGGGTTTGCCGTGCTAATCATCCCAGCATGCATTGTTAGTTTGAGGTGTTCTGGGCGATTTCCCCACACGTCTAGATGCTCTGGTTTGTTTGCTCATTCTTAGGGCAGTATCGGTTGTTAGCACTGCTGTGACTTTCCCCGTGAGACCATCGTGGGGTACCCTTCCCGAGGCAGTTGTGACATCACATAGCAGAATTTAATGGGCACGCCATGGCTCATATTTATCGACAGAATGTCACGTAAGCCATGGGACTGCTTTGTTATTTCAGGCTCATGGCCTCTTTTTCTTCCTTTTCCATCTCTCCCACCCCAGACTTTCTGCTTTGTGGCTTTTCCTGGGTAGATGTGAACAATGTTTGATCATCCCAGATGGGGAATCCGTGGCAGACCAAAGGAACGATCTCACCCAAATCAGACTGAGAGAACCAATGAGTTTATTGGGGTCTCTTACGGAGCATGGGTGACTCAATGGCAGGTGTCAAAGCCTCCCCAGCATGTGATGGACTTCTGAGACTGAGTCCAGTTTATAGGCAGTTAGCCTGACGTGAGAGTCCCCACCTTGGCTGCAGTTGTTACTGTCCGTATAACCTGGGGAAGCATCTTGTGAACATGGTGACTCCCTTAGTCTTTGCCGTGCAGTCCATTGGTGGACAAACTTTAGAGGAAGCTAACTTAACCACTAGGGATTTCAGCTGGACTTGCTCTGTAGGTTGATACAGGCCAGAAGAGACACCTTTTTTCATTTCCTCCTCGTCTGAGTCTTTTGGTTCTTTGCATCCTTCCCTGGGGCTTTGCTGTTTGGTTTAAATACAGTTGTTACCTCGTCCCTGGGATCACTGCCTTCCCTTGCACCGTTTTCTAGCTGATTATGGAAGTTAAACCTGCTGGCTTTTGCATATGGAGACTTGTCGGTAACCTTGCCTGTTCCATTGTTGGTTTAATTGACTGTGGACTTGTCCATTCTGGCCTCTCCTGTCGGATGTTTATTCCATTGGATACTTGCCCACTGTGGTGAGAGTCTTGGTTTGTTGCATGCTCCTTGGGGACAGGCTTCATGGTCAGTAGACATCTTCATACATGAGCCTGCATGTCCCCAGCAGCCCCCAGGACATGCCATCTGCTCCGAAGTAGGAGCAGATGTGGTCAGAGCGCTCGCCTTGTTTTTGTGTGACTGGAGTGGGCGGCAGGAAAGGAGTCTTGTACTAAGGCTTCTCCAGGCCAGGGCAGTGGTCCCACTAGAACCTGCCCATGGACACTCGTCCACGGAGTCTTAGAGGCCTGTTTTACATTCTGCTCTCTAGGAGAAGCAACAGGCAGGCTTGGGTGATTTCAGGGAATATGTAGTAGTGACGGTGGGGACTCCCAAGCCAGCAAGCTGCTGGGTGACTTCTGGTGACCTCTACCTCTTCCATGCGGTTCTGCAGCCTCTGCACAGTGAGGCAGTAGCAGTGCACTGGAGACGTGTAGTGGGGACAAGCACAGCGGGAGTCGGAGGCTGCGGAGGATCAGGCGTGTAGATGGACCTTAATATGGTACTGTGATGGTGGTTAGCCAAAGGAAGACCCCACTCTGGCTGGGCCAACATGTGCTTCCTGGCCACACCATTCATACAAGACTCCATTCCTCAAGGGGAGCCCCAGACTCTGTGATGCACCGCTCTTGGTTGTTTCCTTGGTCCCTGTAGCTTTGGTGTTGGGGTGTCCATTGCAGCAGCTACCCACTGCTGCGGGTTCTTAGAAGTGTCTCCTGGCCAGCGGTAGGTGTTATTCTTGCTAGTTTAGGTTCCTAAGTCATTTCCCATTCCACTTGTTTTATTTTACATTTTATTATTTTTTTTTTTACTTTTTAAAATATAGAATCTTTAAGACATTATAGCCATTAGTAATGGTTTATCATCTTTTTTCTAGTTAAAATATTTTTATGTATTAGAATATTTTACCAGCATGTTTGTCTGGGTCTAAGGAGGCCAGCACAGGATATTGGAGTACATGGAACTAGAATATCAGGTTATGAGTCTTTGTGGGTGCTGGAAATTGAACCTGGGTCCTCTGGAAGAGCAGCCAAAGCTCTTAACCACTGAACTCTCTCTCCAGCCCCTCTTTGTATGCCTGTGAAGGAGAGAATCATAAAATGAAATAAACCAGCCAACCTGGCTTAGCCTGCCTAGTCTCTTTAGGATGTTTGTATCAGTGCTTGGCCCCTTGGGACAATGGTTGGTGGGCACTGTTAGGAATTAACCTCTTCACATCAGTGGGGATCTGTAAGGAGACCTGGCTCTGTCCTGCCCACTGCTGGTCTGAACTCATGGGGTCAGAAGTCTAATGGGGAGAGGAGAGGAAACTGGCCCAGAGGTCTGTGTCCAAGCTTGGGGCTTGGAGTTTATTTTATCACCAGTCTGTCTATTGGTAATCTGCTCCTTGTACCGTCCCATGGGATGCCTCATTCTCCACATTGTTCAGTCTGGATTCCTCTGCTTTCAGAGAGGACATGGGGGCTGAGGGGGAAGAACTATGGTCCAGGCTGTCTCCAGTCAGTAGAGGCCAAGCTTGGGCAGCTTTGTGGAGGGCAGCGAGCAGAGGACCATGCTGCCCAAGGGCAGTCCAGATCTAGAGGCAGAGGTGCACACGGACAGAGCTGGCTTCTGGGAGGTGGGGGGGCCTTAGGAGACATATGCAGAGTTGGTAAGGGAAGGAGGAGGGAGACATGCCCTTTTGTCGGGGGTCAGTGAGGAAGACTCCAGGGTCTGTGAGCCTAGCCCTTAAGTGGGAAGATCACACAGGAAATCAATTGAAGGCTTCTAACGAGGTAGTCAATATACTTGGCTTTGGGAATGGCATAAGAAGCTGATGGGTTCAAATGTATGTACTGGATCAATTTGGCCATCTCTTAATGTGCTTTTCAGAATGGCCTATTTTCAAATGAAAAGTGATTGATACATGGCTGGTCTCACGTAGCTAGAATGCCACTGAAAAAGGAGGAGGGGGTGATGTTATAGAGTCGTGGACAGGTAGCCTAAGCAGAGTCCCCTTCTGTTGTGCTGTTGGCTGCTGGGGCTCTGGACCACCATCTGCTCAGGACCTCCAGGCACCTGTCTGTATGCAGGCTGAGGGTCCTGTACTCAGAATTCCGGCAACTCTTTTTGTTGTTGTTGTTGTTGTTTTTGTTTTGTTTTGTTTGAGATTCAGAGAATTAAACTTAAGGTCTTGCATATGCTAGGCAAGTTCTCTACCATTAAGCCAGCTCCCATTTGTATAATTCTAGGGTATTCTAGGGTACCCAGGCTGACCCTGAACTCTTGTAAGCTCTGAAACTTGTAACAGTAACTATGGTTAGCTAGCACTTTGGCTAGGTAGGAATATGCTTTTTCCCCCACCTGGGCATTCTTGTCTGAGCATGGAGCCCTCTCTTTCTAGGGTGCTATCCATTGTTGGATATTTTCTGGGACTACCCAACTTTCCTGGTGGCCCAACCCAGATGCCTGGCACCAAGGATTGGTGGGTTCCCATCATTCTAAAGGAGATAATTCCTTAGCCAGCTAAGCGTGAGTTCTGCTTCATTTGATCCATTCTTTCCAGTTTGGGGTTGGTTCTAGAATTGTAGGACAAAAGCTGAGAATGGGGCAGGTAGCTTTTTGTGACAGTGAAGTTGGTTTTGTCGGGTACCCCTCAACTGGGGAGATGGCACTGTTCCAATCAGGGACTCGGCCAGCGCAGCCTGGTCAAGGAAGCAGCCTTGGTCTTCTTGTGCTCGAACAATGCTTGAGGACAAGAAATCAGGAGTGACTTCTATTAGGGATCCTGGTGCCCATTGGGAGCAGCTTTTCATGTGGGTGAATTTAACAGCTGCCCCCACACACATCATTTCCTTTGTCTAAAACTGTGCAGGGGCTCTTTGATTTTCAATTTTAAACCCTTATCTTCTGACAGCCGAGCTGACCTGGGGCACAGTACTGGAGATGGGCTGCCACTGCAGTGTTCTTAATGGGATAGGTTTTATTTCGGATGAGTGGATGGTGACAACCTTTAACCACCTCTGTGTGACTCTTCTCACAATATCCCACTTCCCTCTCATTTAATGAGAGCAGCAGGAGCGAAGCTCGCCTCACAGTTCTGCTCTCATGGTGGCCTGGGTGGATCCTGGCTCATCTGCCAGGACCAGGGTCAAATAGGCTAGCCACAGCCCAGGAAGTTTGGGGCAGTGGAGAGGCCTGTACCTGACCTCAGGACCCAAGTGTCTTTTACTGTGCCTTCCATGACCCAGAACATGTTGTATTCAGGTCAGAGCTGCTCTGCCGCAGGGTCCATGGACTTTTGAGCATTTTGTGCAAGATGCTTCCGGGATGAAGAGTCAGGGAGGGGAGCCAGGTAAGGTGCTCATTGTGGTGTCTCAGCATTTAAATAACTTGTGTCTGTGGGTGTCTTAGCATCAGGAGATGAGTGCTCAGGAAAGGTGGAGCAAAGGTGTTAGGTGCTTTCCCCCAGCGTGGCTCAGAATGTTTGGAGAACGAGGGGTGTCTTCCAGCTTAAGCCTGGGAGCCTCAGGGACTCTGTGACCTTTGTTTGATTTTTCTCCAGGTGGGCAGGTGTGGCTGGTGTGCTTCTGTTTGGGTGAGTCCTTAAGGAGTCTGCCCGAGTGTTGGAACTTGGGCTGTTGACTTACAGAGAAACAAGACTTTCTGAAGTCTCTTTCAAAACTGTCCTGAGAGCGTTGAGGGGTGTTGCTCTGTGGAGAGCGCTTACCCAGCATGGGACCCATCCCCACCACTGCACACAAATGAGTCAGTTTTCCACACTGTTAGAACTCTCACCTTGTCATTGGTGGCAGTATTCTCCGGTGTGCTCTGTCTGGTGAGAGCGCCTGTGAGTGTGGGCCTGCACCCATTGTTGGCTGGTGCCCTGGATCCCATGCCACCTGCTCACTTACAGTCTAGCTGAGAAGGTCCCTGGTGTTCCGCGTGCTCACCGCCAGCCCCTGTAGAGCGCCTTCCTGTGGCTCTCATAGCTGCTCCCCTGAGGTCTTGTTCTTCACATGTGAAATTTTCCCTTTGGCTCTTCCATGCTCATGATCACTCCATTAGTGGAGGATCAGGATTGAGTTGATTGGCTTGGCTACTTCTGTTCTTTTATCAAGGATATGTTTATCTTTTTAGTTTAAGAACAGATTTATGGTAAAGTTCGTGTAACACGATTCAGTTTTGTCTGTAAGGTTGGTGTGTCGAAGTGCCTTCCTTCTGGTATGCGTTAGTTGCTACCTTCCTTGCAGAACATAATTAATTATTCATGCCTCCCCAGCCCTCAACACCCATTGTTCCTCCTCTGTCTCTATGAACCTGACACTTCTCAGCACTTCATGTTAGTAGACTCAAATAGTGTCTGCCATTTTTTTGCCTGGCTCATTTCACTTAACATGATGTCCTCAGAGTTTCCTCCAGTTGTAGCTGGGTCAAACTTTCTTCCTTCTATGTACGTTTATTTTTAACTGCTACATAAAAGTCAATACATTTGTTTTTTTAACTGATACCTTTACAAACAGAAACTATGTATATAAGGTACTATATAATGTTTAGATACATGTATACATTGTACAGGATTTAAATTAGGCTACACATATCTATTTTCTCAAACACGATTTCTTTGTGATGAAACTTTCAAAATCCTTTTAGCCTTTTGATTATGTGCGTTATTGCTTATAACAATTCCTCATTGCTAACTGGCTGTTTCCTTCTAAGCTTGAATAATATTTCACTTTATGGATGTGCCACTGTGTGCTAATTTGTTCATTGGCTGGGTGCCAGGAGTAGCTCCTGTTGTAAAAACAGCCCAAGAAGCGAGAGATGGCTCTGTGGCTAGAGAGGGTAGGATGGAGTATTCCTCTTATATCTGAACACCGACTCCCACGAGGATCTGTGTTGGCCGAGTGCAAAAGCTGCAGATGAGCCCCAAAGTCGGCTCCTCCGAGAACAGCAGCAACATGGGTGTTAGTTCCCGCTCCTACACTGGACTTTGTGGAATGAAGAAACAGGGCTTGTTCACAGAGAAGACTGTATTCATCCTGGAGGCTGTGCGCTGCCAGGCTGTCAGCTGGATGAAGCTGTGTGCTCAGAGCTGGATGGACCTCAGGAAGCGTTCCCTCCTTCTCAGGCTCTGGAAATGGTAGAAAACTGTGTTTGCAAGAGCTGGTGCCGTCGTGATCGGTTGCACCAGAGCTTGGAAAGTCTGTGCCTTTGAAGCTCCCCTGTCAGATGAGGACATTGGTAAAATCTCTCTGCAGTTGACATGCCCAGAAATAGAGCTGAATGTGTTTAGAATTCTGGGAACCTCCATCAGAGGAATTAAAATGGGAAATGGTTGGAGAGATGCTGTTGTGGGTGGGGAAATCTAGACTGGATAATGTCATTTGCAGGAGGTGTCCTTGTGGCATCTGATCTCTTTGGTCTGAGGGAGAGGATTGTCTTACTTCTTTGGGACCATACACAGCAAGCGAGTGACCGTCTGTCAGGCTTGTTC
Source organism: Myodes glareolus (assembly GCF_982192425.1). Taxonomy (NCBI): domain Eukaryota; kingdom Metazoa; phylum Chordata; class Mammalia; order Rodentia; family Cricetidae; genus Myodes; species Myodes glareolus. Next base: position 31,672,028 of record NC_142049.1, on the reverse strand, counting down.
CTCAGGTATCTTTGTAAAATTGAGCTGGTGGTGCCCATCCTTAGATAGGCAGGATAAGGAAGAAAATCTCAATGTAAGATGCCCAACAACATCAGGCAGGAAATGGGAGGGGCTGTGGATTTGTGGATTTGGCACAGCTTTTCCTGACCAGTGTGATAGGCAGTTGGCAGAGGCGCTGCCCTGAACAGGTGTGGTGTGTTTTGAGGTAAATGCTTCCATCAATATTCTGTGTCTAAGGAGTGGAAGTGTGTCTGCCCAAGGAAGGTTCCTGGGAAGGTGTTTTTCTACAGAGCGCCCTGGGCTGTGCTCAGTGCTTACACCACACGGCCTGGGTTAGCTGTAGGATCCTCACCGTACTTCTCTGGTGATGCTGACTGCTCTCACAGGACCCACAGCCGGGTTCTAGAGCGTTCAGAAGCCTTACTGACTAAGAGAGTGATTTTTCTCTTTCCTTGTTTTCCATGTAGTCACATGCGTGTCGAGTTCGTTTTCTGTCAGTTGTCCAACAATGTCACTTGGGGTAGTTTGCCTTCTGTAAAATGGGAGCCATTATTACTTGAAACTTAAAAATTTAACCTTTCAGAATTTAGAAGTCTTGGGTTTAGGGTAATAGCTCAGAGTCATCCAGCCTTTTCAGAAAAAAAAAAATCAGCATCACAAAATGATGTTTTACATTCTGTGCTCTTTAGAAAGAAAGAATGTTCCTATACAACTCTAGGTTTTGTCGTAGGAAATACCGATAAATCGATGCTTAGAAAGAACCTCAAGGAGATGAGGTTTCAGTTTTGACGTCGGCAGACGCAGGCTGGCTGCAGGGTGTTCCTCTGTGGTTCTGGAGTGGCCTGCAGCAGGGGTCTGGTGTGCTCCAGGGAGCCCAGGGTCCAGTAGTTTGGACTTCATTGGCTGCCTTCCTGCTCTTTGTTCAGGCTCGCAGGCGCCAGGGAAGGGCAGCTACAGATAGCCTTGGGAAGAAGGGACGCGGCCACCAGCCTGCATCATTTTGTTTCTCCAGAGCACATCAAATTGTCACGTACCCACGCTGGGGTGGGTGCCTACGACTTGAGCTTGTCTGCCACCCTGCCTGGTAAAGATAAGATGCCCAGACCCACTGGAGCTATTTGGGTGCACAGTAGAAGACATTTCATGTAATCCACCTTCTCGTACCCCCACCAAACCATTTGCATTCTTTGTCATGAATGACACTACCTTGTTTTCTTCGGAGCTCTGTGCAGACTCCTTTTCTTTCTTCATTTTAACGGGGGATTTGAATGAAAATCCATATCGCTGGAGCCATTTGCTAATGCTTCACATTTAAGGAAACAATAGGTAGCTGTTGCAATGGGTTCCTAACCATCTGCACACAGTCCATGGCCTTGACAGCGGTCCCTTCTCTTGTCTGAGCCCCCCTGGAGATGCTCTGATCCTCATCAGAGCAGTGGCAGCTTGGGGGAGATCACAGTGGCAGAGGGTTGGAGATGGATGCACTCCCGCCCTCCCGCACTCCCGGGATAACCATTCTCAGGAATGAGACTGAGTAGCTGCATGAGCCAGACATCACTGAGAATCTCCAGATGGGTGCAAAGAGAGAGTGTATTATAGTAATGCATTTCTGAAATTCATTATTATATTATATATAATATATAGTGCTATATATTATATATTATAACAAGCATTTCTGAAATTCAATATAGTGACTTTTAAAAAAAAAGTTTTTGTTTTCTGTTGCTGTAGTTATTTGTTTTCAAAGACAGGGTCTTGCTCTGTAGCCCAGATGGCCCGGACGTGGAGACCCTCCTGCCTGAGTGCTGAGATTACATGTGCACCCCACCATGCCCAGTTTTTGCTTTTAAGTTTTATAACAACTCTCTCTCATACTGCATTGGCTTGAGATATTTGACTTCTCTGAAATGGGTTTGAGAGGAAATTATTTAAAGTAACATTTGTTTCTGGATGAAGGACCTGGAAGTATTTGCAGGACTCATACTTGGGTCTCAGAGAAGCCCTCTTCCCATTCATGGAAGAGCCAGGCTGACTCGTGGGCAGAGCAGAGGAGAGCATTTTTGTTTCTGGGATGATCCTACAGACCAAGCAGCATGGGACACTCACAGGCATGGCCTTTCCTGCTTTGGACCTGAGCTATTGGAGCTGCATAGGGGTTTAAGTGTCTTTGGGCGGGGCTAGGGGCATCTCCCCTTAGGACTGAACCTTTGATTTGGGATTAATGTGCAGCCTACAGAGTACCTTGTTGGCCAAGCTTCACCAAGCCCCACTCCTGGCCTCTCTCATGCTTCACAGGCGTGAGTAAAAGAGTCTGGATTGGTCTGCAGAACCTTCAGCTCAAGCCTCGTGATATTCCCAGGCTGGTCTTTCTTAGCTTGCTTTTCTTCCTTCCTTCCTTCCTTCCTTCCTTCCTTCCTTCCTTCCTTTCTTTCTTTCTTTCTTTCTTTCTTTCTTTCTTTCTTTCTTTCTTTCTTTTTTCAGCTGAGTGGTGGTGATGCACGCCTTTCATCCTACTACTTCGGAGGCAGAGGCCTGTGGATCTTAGTGAGTTCTAGGTCAGCCTGGTCTACAAAGTGAGTTCCAGGACAGTCAGGACTGTTAGACAGAGAAACCCTGTCTTGAAAAACAAAAATAATAAAATACTTCTCTCACACATTACATCCTGATGACCACAGTTGCCCCTCCCTCCATCTCTCCTGGCCCCTCCCTCACCTCCCCTCTCCCAGAGATCCACTCCTCCTTCTCCTCTCACTATTAAAGAAAGAAAAAGGCCTCCCAGGGCTATCAACTGAATGTGGCTTAACAAGTTAGACAGAACTAGGCTAGGTATATAGCTAGCCTCGTATCTAGGCTGGATGAGGCAACCCAGCAGGAGAAAAAGGGTCCTAGAGCAGGCAAAAGAGTCAAAGACACTTTCACTCCCACTGTTAGGTATCCCACAAGAACACTCAGCTACACAACCAATTATATATAGCTCAGACTCATGCAGGATTCGTGTTATTGCCTGGATGGGCTGGAACCAGGGGCAGGACAAATCCAAAGACTCAGGATAGAACCAAACATGACTGACAAAAAAAATCAATAAAATGTGATATTCTGTTGTACTCATAGATCGGTGCCGAGCCCAATTTTCATCAGAGAGGCTTTATCCAGCAACCAATGGGAGCAGATGCAGAGACCCACAGCCAAACACTAGGTGGAGCCAGGAGGAACCCTGCAAAAGAGGGGAGGAGGCTTGCAGGGGGCAGAGGGGTCAAGGACACCATGAGGACTTGGCCCACAGATTGAACCTTGCAGGACTCATGAAGACTGAAGGCCATTCTTTCTTTCTTCTTCCTGTTTCAGGGAGACAGGAGAGGAGTTAGCTTGATTCTTGCAGGCCTTCACAGAATTAGGGAGCATCCTCCCAAGTCCCTGCCTTATCTCCAGATCTTTGTGTTTGTTACCAGATTTTTCCCTAGATGGTACCTTAAGACCTCAGGTCTGTACTTCAGTACTACAAGGAAAAGATTAGAGGCATGGCATCGCCCCCATTCGTTCATTTTCTTGTCACTCAGCTAATGTTGGTTGAACACCTACTGTGTGCCAGGCCCATGAGAGGCAAGCCATAGCCAGACTGCATTCTGGTACTTCATGTACATACACCAGTACAGTCTGGAACAGGGATTGTTGGGTTTTGTTACTTTCTTAAGTTAGGTTGTTATTGCTGTGGTAGAGACTACGATCAAAAGCAGCGTGGGGAGGAAAGGGTTTATTTGGCTCACGGATCCAGGGTCATAGGCCATTGAGGGAAGCCAAAACAGAAACTCAAGGCAGGAACTGAAGCTGAGGCCACAGAGGGACGGTGCTTATGGATGCTCTGTGCTGCCTGTCTTATACAAGGACCACCCATCCAGGGTGGCATCCACAGTGTTCTGTCCCTCCCACGTCAATCACTAATTGATACCCCATGTACTCACCTCCAGGCCAGTCTGATAGAAGCAGTTCCTTATTTGGAATCCCCTCTTCCTAGATGACTCTAAGTTGTGTTAAATTGATTAAAACAAACAAACAAACAAACAAGCCATAACTAACTAGCAGTCACGCATTAAGCAGAATCATCTGTGCTGGCTTTTGTCTGTACTGGATATGGACACAGACTGAAGCAATAACTTCTTGACCAGAAGGGGTCAGCTTGGTCAAGTGGCTCAGTAGGTTTGTCCTGTTCTCCAAACCCTCCTGCTATGCCCGCCCCAGTTTCTTGTCAGTCCACAGCTTCCGTGTTTAGGTGTTGGTGTTGTCTTTACAGTAGCCCGAGGAGTGGCATAGCAGGCAAGGTTCTGGTCTAGTTCATGCCTCATGCAGGACCAGAGGACTACCATTCTGCATGTGTTCCACCTCCAGGAGCTTTTCAGGCCACAGTGTCTTTGCCTGTCCATTCTTTCCTCCTGGATGCTGTAGACTGTCCTCTGACGTCATCCTGAGAGTGCAGTTTTTCAAGGCAGTTTCGGGGGGAGCCGTCCCTGGGAAGAACTGTGCCCTTCTGCCTCCTGGTATGTTACCACCAAGAGGTGGCATGGGATAGCTGGTCAACCAACTGTCTTTCCACAGTAGTTTCTAGATAGAGTCAGTAAATCCTTCTGCAGTACCAGTGTATGCTGTGTGAGGTGAGAGGATAGGATTCTTTCTAATAGCAGCCACTGGCCTTGCCTGTGTGGTTTATTGCTGTTTTAAGGTAGACTGGACATAATAAGAATTTATAAAGTTTATTCAACTAAATAATGGTTTGGGAAGCATCACACTGGAAGAGGCTGACTTCTATCAGGCAGTGCTTACCAAAAGGAGAACTTTCCAGAACAGACATGGAAATGATGCCTAGCAAACATTTCATTGGTTACAACTACACTTGATCTAGCCAATTGGAAACCCCTAATTACAGAATTAAATGTGTTGGTTGCTTCTGATCGGCTGAACTCTAGTTCAACAAATATTTATAGGTGGGAGACTATTCTTGTAGCCAGCTTGACTACAGCTGGAATTAGCTAAAACAAAGCAGCTAGGCACACCTGTGAGATTTGTTTTTTTTTCTTATTTAAATCATTTGAAGTAGGAAGACTTACTTTTAATCCAGATCTTTTGAGGTAGGAAGATCCACCTTTAATCTGGACCACACCTTCTGTTAGCAGCCTATATAAAAGACATGGAAGAAGGAAGCTTGCATTCTTTGCCTACTTGCTTTTACTCTTGCTGACATATCCATTCTTTCACTAGCATTAGAGCCTACTTCAGGATTTTGGATGCATACTGAAGTTCAGTCTTATGGACTGAACAACTACTGGATTTTTGGACCTTCTGTTGGTAGACAACCACTGTTGAACTGGCTGGACTACAGCCTGGGAGCCATTCTAGTAAATCCCTTTTCTGTGTCTCTATATAGATTCCTTCTGTCCGTTCTGTTCCTCTAGAGAACCCTGGACAGTACAATAGGCGACTGCTCAAGTTAAACTGTGCTTAACATCTGCAGATCCAGCAAGGCTAAGGCCCTTGGTGGCGCCTTTCTGGCTTTGCCTGCTCTGGGCAGGCTTGGTCATCATTTTAACGGAACGCTGTCATTCTAACTTCTGCTGCTATTTTAAAACTTGAGAATAATTTCACCAGTTGCAACATAAAACCACCCAAGGTTTACTCTTTGTGTTTGGAGTTGAAACCCCTTTGGCCTATTCTGTTCTGCTCTAGTTTGATCTCTTGGTGAACAAGGGGTTCAGTCCTCTTCTGGGCTTCAGTGACAGTCAATGGGTTCCATGCCATCCACCTCAGAATGTCAGTGCTGTGAAACTCTGTGTGTGTGTGTGTGTGTGCACGTGTGTGTGTGTGTGTGCACGTGTGTGTGTGTGTGTGTGTGTGTGTGTCTTTTCTTCATGAGGAAGGCCTGGAGAGGGCCCTTTAGAGAAATGGCAGCTCTGGAAATAGATTTGAGGTTTCTGTTATGTCTAGATTGTAAGTTACTTATTTACTTTCTGATTGTGCTACAGTCAGAGGGGTTGGGGGTCCTGGTAGTTGCAGTTAACAGTCTCCGGCATGCTCTAGTTAGATGGAGACAGGGGAAAGGTAGGGCCAGACTCCCCTTGCTCCTCCTCTAGTGCTCCCCATGTTCTATTTTGTCCTTTTTGACTTCAGGAAATCACCTCATTCTCAAGCGTGGTTCATGTTCTAATATAGTCATATTAGGTCCCTTGAGAGGAAAACAAGTTTTAAAAAATCTGTCTGTAGTAAAGCACTCCACACCGGAACCCCAGCTATGGAGGGAGGCCTTGAATAGACGCTTTAGTCATGGATGGTGCCTTTGAACCATCTGGGCCATGGTTTCCTCATGGTGTGTCTTGGTTCTTCTCTGGACACTCATGTGGCCTGCACTGTGGGTGAGACACTCTGGATTGTAGCTGGGTGACTGTTTTATCCAATACTCTGATTCTTCTGTCACAAACACTGGACTGCCTGTCACTTCCCCTCGGCAATTCAGCCTCCTTCATGGCTCTTCCTGTGAGCTCACTGACGACATCCCTTAGCTCCAGGAAAAGATATGAAGGCTTCGCCAAATGGTTTCTCAGTCTCCATCGATTTCAGCTCTTGGTGAATAAAGCTTTTAGGAGAGCCATGACACACATCCCAGGCTCTCCAAGTACCTGAATGGTTGGGACCTGGTTACTAAGCACTTCATATTCAGAGCCCTGCTCAGGTGCAGAGGGTCACTGTCACATACTACCAACTGCCAATTGGCCTGTTCTCCACAGTGCATGTGTGCCATCTACAGACAAATACTCCATACCACAGACAGATACCCCATACCACAGCAAGCATTATATACCACAGATAATCCCTGTCACAGATAAAGACACCATACCTCAGACAAACCCTGTACCATAGACATATGCCCCATATCACAGATACCACCCTATACTACAAACACCCTATACCACAGACAAAAGCAAACACCCTCCACCAAGACAAACACCTCATTGCACAAACACTCCACACCACATGTAAATATCCCATACCACAGACAGATATCCTATAGCACAGACAAATACCCCGTACCCCCCACACACTTATTCTCTGTCCCTAACCACACATCACACCTACATACTTACATGCACACATGTACATACAGTGCACCTCATGCCACATACTTCACCATCATGTCATACACACAAAGATACATATATGTACCATACCGACTCTGCATTTAAATGACCGCATTCCACAACATGTATCATGTCTCCCCACACACAGATCCTACAACCCATTCCACCCCCATACATAGGCCCCTTATGGGTCCTAGGGACTGAACTCAGTCAGGGTTGGCTTTTGCCAGCTGAGTCATCATATTAGCCCAAAATAGTTTTTAATGGAAGAAAATACCACAAACCAAAAAGCACCAGCTGCCAAATGCAGATAGGGAATTCTCCTGTGGATTCTGAACTGGGAAATCTGCAGTCAGGAGAAGTTGGGGGTCCAGATAAAGGCTGACATGCTTCCTAAGGCTTTCTTTGCTGTCCCCTATCTATTCCCCTTCACCTCCTAGTGAATATGGGAGAGGAAAGGGAAAATCTCAAGGATTTTCACTAATATTAGTCAGTCTGAAGAGAAGGGGGGGCATAACAGTAGGGAAGGTTAGAAACCTGGTCCGGCTTTATGCTGAGGTCTTTGACCCTGTGGACTTGAGTTTTGTGCATGGTGATAGATATGGATCTATTTTCATTCTTCTACATGTTGATATCCAGTTATGCCAGGACCATTTGTTAAATATGCTTTCCTTTTCACTTGATATTTTTTGCTTCTTTGTCTTCGATTCGGTTCCATTGGTCCTCCTGTCTGTTCTTATCCAATACCAGGCTGTTTTCAGTACTGTAGCTCTGTAAGAGAGTTTGAAGTCAGGGATTATGATTCCCCCTGAAGTTTCTTTATTGTGCAGGATTGTTTTGGCTATCCTGGGCCTTTTCTTTTCCATAAGAAGTTGAGTACCGTTCTTTCAAGGTCTGTGAAGAAGTTTGCTGGGATTTTGCTGGGCATTGCATTGAATCTGTAGATTGCTTTTGGTAAGCTTGCCATTTGTTTGCATTGACTTCTGGGAAAATTTAGCTCCATCTTCCAGTGTACTGGAAGTAATCATGTTCATTCTACGCTTAGCTCCCTGAATATCATATCACATACAATATTTCTAAAAAAATCAATCTTTCTTTTTCACTGGTTTTTAGGTTTGTAGAAAAAAATGTGCATCAAGTTTCTAATTTTCTGGGCATCTTGTAGGGTCCCCCCCCTGCTTCCTCTTGTAGTGTCCCCCAGCCTCCTCTTGTAGTGTCCCCCAGCCCCCTCTTGTCATGTCCCCAGTCCCCCTCCTGTAGTGTCCCCCAACCTCCTCTGTTCTTCACATCTCCCTTGGGTCACACTGCCCACTGTGATGCCTGCAGACAATATGCTGTCTGCTTATGTCCACACTGTACTTTGTGGCTCCCTGTTTGTGTCTCTCTGGAATTTGACAGGGTCACAGGTTCACCTGACTTTTTTATGCAGACATCTTTGTTTCACTAAGTTCCTCCTGTTATAGGAATGTCCCTTGTCACATCCTTTCTCCTCTTTGCTTCCCGTGGCATGGGGGACGGGTTGGGGGGTCCTGCTGAGGTGCTGGTGGGCTGGTCCAGGGAATGACGTTTCTTGTGTCCCTCTGTCTCTCTGGTCTCAGGGCCTTTCCTGTGCTTCCCCTGGGGAACCTAACAGAGTTGGTCATTTCTTGGACTCACTTATGTTTCCCCATATCCCTTCCTTAGCAAAGCTGACCCTACAGAGGTGGTAACAACTGCATGCATTTGCTGCACCTTTTAGAGGGAGCGGGCTAACCACGAGAGCCTCACGAGCACAGGCTATCCCCATGTCTCATCTCACAGCCTTGCAAGAGGTGGAAGGCGGCTCTGTCCATTCCCTGGGGGTGGGAAGAAAGCCCAGTTAAGCAGTATGCCCAGTATCACAGAGCTGGTAAGTGGCAGAGTTAGGACTCTACCTGGGCTCCGGGGCCAACCCCCTCTTCTCTGTTCAGGAATGGTGGCTGGCTACGGGTATGGGGCATGCATGACCCACACATTGCAAGAGAGGAGGAGGAACAATGCTGATGTAACCCCCTTCCCTTCATGTCTTCAGGACCTGGAGGATCATGGGAGACATGAGCACTGGACCTGATCTCTGGAGGTTCCTCTCATTTGTGTGGAACATTCTGGTGATGGAGTTGGTTTTTTTTTTTTTTTCTACAAATGGGTGAGTTGGGTGGGCACGGGTGCATGGGAGCTTCAGAGACCAGACTTCCGAGAAGAAGCCGGCTGTGCTGTTCCATAATGTCACATGAGTGGGTGACAGCGCAGCATTTTGCGTGTGAACGTGGCCACTGCGCAGAGGGAGGCGCACAGTCCCCTGTGCCTCAGGACTTCCCAAGTCACTTTAATGTTTCCGTTCCTGCCAACGCTCAGTGAGGATGAATACACACGTGGCGGAGGGCAGGGATTTTTAGAGATTCTTTTTCAGTAGAGCTCCTCTTTTTGTTGAAACAGGAAATAGCCTGGGTGTGGGTGGCTCTGAGGAACAGGCTGTCTCCCGGCCCCACAGGGAAGCCTGGCCTGTACCATTTGGCTGTGGTGATTCAGAGAGCAGAACCTGCTCCAGCCCTCAGGGTCAGGCTCCTGTGCGGCTGTGGGGCCCTGGGGGCCTGTAAGGAGGTCTAGGAGGCTTTGGCTACTCCTCCAAGCTGTAGCCTGAAGGTGAGCTTTCAGGTCGTACTCAAGGATTCTGGCTCAGCTTGTCCCACTGCAGGGATGTAGGAGGGTGTGAACATTCATCTGTAAGTGCATGGTGGGGGCTGCAGATCGAACTGTGATGGAAGTATCCCAGATTCTGAAGTTGGGCCCCCTGAGAAGCCATCGATTTTTCTGAACACTCAGTCAAGAGGTAAGCTTGTCACTGAGTCCACACTCACTGGGTCACCTTCAAGTACAGTTGTAAGTGAAGGGGTACATACCAAGGGGCACAGCAGAGGAAGAGGACTTCTGCCCCAGTGGGTGATGGCAGTGGCAAATACTGAGCTTACTTTCGGAGGTGTGCAGGTATAGGTGAGTGGGTTGGTACAAGAGGTCATCCATATTGGTGTCTACCAGAAGCTGGCCTGGTATGTCTGAGGCATGGCAGTGGTCCATGGGAGTGGGGCAGGGCAAGGGACAGGAGAAAAGCCAGAGGCCATGGAGCATGACAGAGGCTTTTCTAGGCATCCTGAGGATTTGTACTCTGGGAAACAGTTGGGGTGCAGCAGAGGATAATGGGATACCACTTCTGGTTGAAGTTTTACTAACAGATTTAGGGAGATATAATTTATATATTATGAAGTTCACCCCTGTGAAGTGTCTAACGTGGTGGCTTTAAGCATCTTCATGACATTCATCGTCACCTAACTCCAGAGCCTTCTACCTGTGCTCAGTTCAGTGACGCCCCAGCTATTACTGTACTGTCTTTAAATAGGTGTTTGGTGGGCTTTACCTCATACAGGCCTGTGACTGTCCTGCTTATACAGGGAGCCATTGGTACTGGTGGGTGCACCCGAGAGACCGGGCAGAAGGGACTGCAGGCTAGAGTCAAAGCAGGGATCGTAGGGAGAACCCCAAGAGCTGGAGGTTGACACCAGAGCGGGAGGTCGAGGCAAGGATGGGGGGTGTGTGAGGGAAGGTCAGGGGTGGAAGCCAGGTTGGCATGTGGGAAGGCTGTGGAAGAAGAGTTCATCTGAAGCTGGAGCATTGAAGCCAGCTCAAGAGGAAAGGATGGATAGTCCAGCTGGAAGAGGGAGGCTGTGGGTAGAGCAGGGTCCTGTAAGGGGAGATGAGGCCCAGTTTGGACCAGCTGAAAAGCAACCACCTGTAGGCATGCCTTGGAGATGTTGGTTGAGGCGTGGACTCAGAAGCTGTGGAACGGTTGGCCTAAGTGAGTGTTGTTTGGTCCATGGTCTTATCCTTGGCATCATGCACCTGACGTGACAGCTGCCTGAGGTAACTGCCAATCCAAGGGCCTCAGCTCCCAGAGGTGGGCATGGTTGTCTGGAAGACAGAATCCAGTGTTTTGAAGGCTCATTGTTTCTAATCTTTGCTTGTCTGAGGAACCAGGTGCCAGATTATCCTCAAATGTCCCCCAAATTCATGTCTGTGCAGTGTTGGTCACTTCCCTCAGTGTGCAGGGAATGTGTATGTGGAGAATCTGCATACAGCTTGTGATGGTTCTTTGGTTTTCTCTCCCTTTGACCATCTTCAGGGTGTTTCTAGAAAAGGAGAATTTTCCTGTTGACATAAAACAAAGTCCTAACTTTCTCACAAGCTGACAAAGCAGAAAAGTCAGCGGGTATGAATGCAGCCATGTGGTGCCCGTGGCTGCTCACTGAGCCCAGGTTGCTTCCGACACAGGGTGATAGACGGAGAACATGCAGGTCCTGACTCCATTGGGACTTGGCTCTGAGACTCTGAGTCCATGACTGGCTGGCTTGGCAGGACAGGATGAGAGCAGAATTCCCTCAGGCCTGCCACTCTGCAATGGACTCACTCAGGGGAGGCTCTGTCAGTACAAGCTCTCCTCACTGGGCAGGCCAGCCTGGAGCTCTCCTGAGTTAGAACCTTCCAGGCTGTTGTTTGCCACACATCAAAATGAGTTTCCACTAGTCCCACTCTCTGTTGGGTCTGGCTCCTGCCCCTCCTACCCTGCACTCCGAGCCACTCAGGACTTCCAGGTCAACACTTTCTTAAGTGCTTTGACACTTGGTCTGTGTGGCCCTGTCACCTTCAAAGCTTTCAGAACATGGACAGTGAGCAGCTGCCTGTAGTGAGGTTAAGGGTGGGGGTTGTTCACAGAAAATGTCTGGATCCCAGACATTTTGAAAGGGACAAGGGCCCCTGTTGACGTGAGAGCTTGTGTCAGAGAGCAGTTCTTCCTGTGCAGAGCCTGCTTTCTGGTGAGGGGAGGCAGGCATGGCTATTGTCAATCAAAGATGGTGTATATTGGTGCTGGGAAGTGTCGCAGGGCAGCTTTAAGCATAGAGGGAAGGCTAGGGACACAGATGGTGGCTTAAATAGTGAGGTCAGGAAGCTGACACCTGCCCAGAAGCATGATGGGAGAGGATGAGAGGATGTGCAAAGGCCCTGGGATGGACCCCTGCTTGTCTGTCCAAGGAAGAATAAGGAAGCCAGATCATAAGTGATGAGAGCAGCAATGATCCTGGGAGGTTTGTGAAGCTCAACAGCGGAGTCCGTGTAGAATTCGCAGGGGTGATGGAAGGAGATGGGTCCAGGATGTCACTGCGGCTTTGGTCTGAGTAGCCAAGAACTCTGACTGCCCACTGGACGGGAATACTTTGGTGGAGACCAGAGTGTCACCAATTCATGCAGCGAGGGCCTTAAGTTGCCTTTCAGAGTCAGAGTGAGTGTGTGGGATTCTAAAAGACTCACTTGGGGCCGAAATGCCCAAGGGGTTGAGTGGTGTATGGAGGAAGCTCTTCCTGGCTGCTGTTTGACTATTGGAATCTGGGTCATTTTGCTGTCCTGTATGCCTGCACCTGGTTCCCTATGCCCTGGTCCATATAATCCTGCTTGTGTCTCCAACAGAGTCTTCAATACTAATTAGAGAAGGGGCTCCCTGAGCCTCTTGGGAAGGAGCTGGCTGGGGACACCTGCGTGGCTGTACAGAGCATCAGGGCAGGGCTGGTAGCCAGGCTGTAGCATGTGATGTCAGCCATTGAAGGTGGTGATTCTAGGGAGAAGGGTGTCCCTGATGATCTACCTCTGCCTTTCCCAGTGGCATAGTCACCCCCTCACTGGTCAGGCTTGACTGTGTCTGCCAGGTCAGCATTTATAGTGAGGTGAGCCATGGCGGCCAGTACCGGGTGCAGAGAAGTGCAGGCTTGGGATGTGGGCGCCCACCTCTTTGTTCTTGGTACTCTGGGGGTCAGGTATGGGGGAGAGGGAAGCATCTGGCCCTGGGAACTGAGCTCTGTTGGCTGCTTAACAATTGTGGGGATTATAAGTGCTGCAGTGGCCCGGACTTTCTGTAAATGTCTTCCTGGGTGGGCTTGGAGAGTGGCCAGCCTGAGAAAGATGGGCAGGATGCCAAGGTGCCCATACAGGAGGGTCGTCTGCTGGGTACCGGTGCATGAAGGAAGCCAGTACCTAAGCCTGCTCCAGGTGACCTGCCATAGGTCGCCCACCCCATCATTGGTGTGGGATGGGGAGCTAGTGAGAGAACCATGGGGCCTTTGCAGCTGTCCTGGCTCCCAGGCAGCCTCGGTTCTCCCACGGGGCATTTCTGAGGAAGATTGTGGATGTATTTTTAGCCTGAGGAACACACTGCAGGTGGCATTCGCAGGATAGTAAGGGCAGGTGTGCAGTGAGACAGTGATGGGTGCCCGTGTTTTAGAGACTGGCAGACAGTTCCTGGGCTTCTGCTCAGGATGCTTGGCCAGGATCCAGGGAAGGCAGCTGTGGTCAGGGGAGACTTTTTCTATACACCCCCTTTTTTCCCCTGAATAATTTTTATCAGCATATTCTGGGTGGAAGGAACTGCTTCATCAGTGTCTTGCTGATCTGCACCCTACAAGCTCCACCCCAAAGGAGATCATTGCCTTCTGTTCTCCCGGGTCATCATGGACCTCACTGACACAATGACCTCCTTCTATAGCCTCAAACCTCTCATGAACCTCAGCACCAGTCAGGCAAGAGCCTGGGGATCGGCCTTTGCAGGGTACCACCGCATGACAGCCCATTGACGTCACACACCATGAAAGTCCCTGGGCAAAACAGGTTTCTCATGTTCACTGGAATGGGTCAGATGAGTTGGGGGGTTGATCTGTGTTTCCTTACTCTTTCTCTTTAGGCATGATAGTGGATCCCAGAAGTTGGGAGGCTCCAGCTGGGTGGCATACTCCAGGAGCAGGGCAGAAAATCTGTCTGAAGAAGCTGTAGGAGAGAACGCAGCAGGGGCCTGCCTTAGCGCTCAAGGAAGCGTTTATTCCCAGGCAGCTCCTTCTTTGAAAGGGCAGGGTATGCAGGAAGGAACTGAGGGCATGTGTAGGAGGTGGTGCCAACTCAGTGTCTGGGCTGCAGAACCCTCTGAAGCTCAGGCAGGTGTGCAGGCTTCCTAGGCTCTCCCGGGAGCAGAGCTAAGATGGGGACCAAGGTGTCTGTCTTTGCAGTTCAGGGCTGAAAGAACAAGCAAGCTGCGGAGGACATGGTATCTCTTGCCCACCTGGTGGCTCTCTTCAAGCACTGGCACTTGAGCAAGGTCACCGTTTCTTTGCAGAGTCCTTGTTCATTGCATTTGGCAGAAGCATCCCATCCACATGTCACACACACCGTTTTAAGAGAAGTATCTCGAACTTCACAGATACTTCACAGAACTTGTGTAGTGTTTTGCTACTTTGGGAAAAAGCAAGCTGGGAACCAACGGATCCCTAATGTGTCGGGGGCGTATGTGTGTAGAGGGGTGTGGGGGTGTGAAGTGATATTTTGTTTGATTTCAGGGTCTTCCTGCAAAAGAGTTTGAGAAGTCTGTCCCTCACATACTCAGTGTGGCTCCAGTCTGTAGGCCAGTTAGTGGTCTGTGCTGACCTTTACGTGTGACCATGAAGGTCTCCCCTGAAGATGTCAGGAAACTCATGACCAGCTGCATTCTGTATTTCCAGATGTTGCCTGTTGAGGAGAACACTTGGGTTCTGACTCTGCCCTGCGTCTATGAGGGAGTGGATTGCCTTCCCAGCCTACTGACTCGGTGTTTGTAATCTTTCTGTTGCAGTTCTCTGGACACCGAAGCACTGCTGAAAGCTCGACCAGGTGACCTCGTGGAGGCTGGACTTCGTGAGGAGAGTGCCGGTGAGTGGGATGTATTTCCCAACTTCCGCGTTTCCTGATGTGCCCTTGGGACAAGTCCCCATTCACATGCTCAGCCACAGTCTCACCTCTCTCTAACCAAACTCTAATATACTCACGCTGATTTCCAGCGTTGTCTGGTTTGAAATGGTCACACCGACAGTTGTCACTTGGTATCCATGAAATGGCGTCAAGGGCCTCTGTGGGTTCCTGGATCTGAGGATGCTCCAGTCCCCCATGTGAAGTGCTCAAGATTTACATGGGACATGCATACATCCTCCTTTGATGATTTCTGACACTTCATATGTTGCAACTGCTATATGAATACTTGTTTTATTATTTTGGGGATGGCAAGAAACATAACTGCACCCATGTTCAGTATGGACTGGGCCATTGTAATCCTAGTACGACAGCACAGGAGTCCCAATACCATACTGTAGGGAGACTACAGGTTAGGAAAAGGCCAGGCCATGCCGATACCATTCATGTGGTCTCTGCTGTTCTCTGGAGGGTTTGGTAGGCAAGAAGTGTTTTGCATCTTTTGGACTTATGGAATTAAAACAGTTTTGATCTGTGGTTGATTGGGTCTACAGATGTGGAACTAGGGCATCTGTAGATGTGAAAAAGGCACAGAGAGCCAGCAATGTGTGGAGGACAAATGACCAGAAAGCTGCCAATTGTGTCTTGCCCATGGGAATGACTGTTCCTGTCTCTGCTGTCAGGATGCCTTCAATCTTCCATGATGCATTATTGGAGACCCTCCTTCCCGGATGGTGGTGATGAGCCCAGGGCATCCATCACCTCTTTCAGAGATTTTTCAGGAGCTGGCAGGAAGTGGGCAGGGTCTCTGTGCCTTGTGTGATAGTAACAGTTCTTACGTTGTTCCACACCCAGACCATTCGTATGCGACCCAGGCAGCCAGCCCAAAGGTGCTGTTGCTGTGGGCAGGCTCCTTTATCCAAAGGCAGGCTGGGGGCTCTACAGAAAGTCCCAAGTGAATGGTGCAGGGTCCCTGGGCTGGTCTGAGGTACCTGCAACTATGGTTGGATGTGAAGATGTGTCATCTCAAGGGCACCTCCTCCTGGGGAGGTAGAGCGGCCAGTTCTGCACGTTTCTAGCAGGGTGGTTTTACAGCATGAGTTTGTGGTCTCTCAGCTTTGGAGGACTGAAATTCAAGACCAGTGTGCTAGTCTGGCCGTTCTTTTGAGGGCTCTCCAGGAAAGGATTGGTGGCTTGTCAGTCATCTCGGTTGTCATTTGGCTTGTGACAGCACAGCTCTGCCACGGAGCTTTCCCTTGGTATCTCTGTGTTTTTTTTTAAATTTTTATAATTGATTTTATTGAGCTCTACCTTTTTCTTAGCTCCCCTCCCTCTCTCTCCTCCCCTTCAACTCTCTCCCATGGTCCCTATGCTCCCAATTTAATCAGGAGATCTTGTCTTTTTTCTATTTCCCATGTAGATTAGATGCATGTATGTCTCTCTTAGGGTCTTCATTGTTGTCTAGGTTCTCTGGGATTATGATTTATCGGCTGGTTTTCTTTGCTTTATGTTAACCACCTGTGAGTGAGTGCATGTGATAATTGTCTTTCTGTTTCTGGGTTACCTCATTCAAAATAATGTTTTCTAGCTCCATCCATTTTCTTGCAAAATTCAAGATGTTACTTTTTCTGCTGTGTAGTACTCCATTGTGTAAATGTACCACATTTTCCTTATCCATTCTTTGGTCGAGGGGCATTTAGGTTGTTTCTGGGTTCTGGCTGTGACAAACAAAGCTGCTGTGAACATAGTTGAGCCCATATCCTTGTGGTATGATTGAGCATCTTTTGGATATATACCCAGAAGTGGTATTGCTAGGTCTTGAGGAAGGTTGTTTCCTAATTTTCTGAGAAATCGCCACACTGATATCCAAAGGGGCTGTACCAGTTTGCATTCCCACGAGCAATACAGAAGTTTTCCCTTTTCCCACAACCTCTTCAGCATAAGTTGTCATCAGTGCTTTTGATCTTGGCCATTCTTACAGGTGTAAGATGAAATCTCAGAGTTGTTTTGATTTGCTTTTCTCTGATGACTAAGGATGTTGAACATTTCCTTAAGTGTCTTTCAGCCATTTTAGACTCCTCTGTTGAGAGTTCTCTGTTTAGGTCTGTACTCCATGTTTTTTATTGGATTATTTGTTCTTTAGATAACCAATTCCTTGAGTTCTTTGTATATTTTGGAGATCAGATATCTGTATGACGTGGGGTTAGTGAAGCTCTTTTCTCATCTGTAGGCTGTTGTTTTGTCTTGTTGACCATGTCCTTTGCTTTACAGAAGCTTTTCAGTTACAGGGGTCCCATTTATTAATTGTTTCTCTCAGTATCTGTGCTGCTGGGGTTGTTTAGAAAGTGGTCTCCTGTGCCAGTGCATTCAAGTGTACTTCCCACTTTCTCTTCTATGAGGCCCAGTGTGGCTGACTTTATGTTGAGGTCTTTGATCCATTTGGACTTGAGTTTTGTGCACGGTGATAGATATAGATCTATTTTCATTCTTCTACATGTTGATATCCAGTTATGCCAGCACCATTTGTTAAATATGCTTTCTTTTTTCCATTTGATTTTTTTTGCTTTTTTGACAAAAATCAGGTGTTCGAAGGAGTGTGGATTAATAATACTGGTCTTTGATTTGGTTCCATTGGTCCTCCTGTCTGTTTTTATGTCAAATACCAGGCTGTTTTCAGTACTGTAACTATGTAGTAGAATTTGAAGTCAGAGATTATAATGCCTCCAGAAGTTCTTTTATTGTACAGGATTGTTTTGGCTATTCTGGTTTTTTTTTTCTTTTCCATATGAAGTTGAGTACCATTCTTTTGAGGTCTGTGAAGAATTTTTCTGGGATTTTGATGGGCATTGCATTGAATCTGTAGATTGCTTTTTGTAAGATTGACGTTTTTACAATGTTAGTTCTACCTACCCAAGACATGGGAGATCTTTCCATTTTCTGGTGTTTTCTTCAATTTCTTTCTTCAAAGATTTAAAGTTCTTGTCATATAACTCTAGCTTGTTTGGTTAGAGTTACTCAGAGATATTTTATGCTAGTTGTGGCTATTGTGAAGGGTGTTGTTTCTCTGATTTCTTTCTCGACCCATTTATTATCTGTGTAAAGGAGGGCTACTGATTTGTTTGAGTTAATCTTGTATCCTGTTATATAACTGAAAGTATTTATGAGTTGTAGAAGTTTTTTTGGTAGAATTTTTAGGGTCGCTTATGTAAACTATCATATTGTCAGCAAATAGTGAGAGTTTGACTTCTTTTCTCATTTGTATACCCTTGATATTTTTTTGGTGTCCTATTGCTCTATCTAGGGCCTCCAAGACTATATTGAATAGATATGGAGAGATTGGACAACCTTGTCTGATTTCAGTGAAATTGCTGTGAGTTTCTATCCATTTAGTTTGATGTTGGCTGTTGGCTTGCTGTATATTGCCTTTATTATGTTTAGGTATATTCTTTGTACCCCTGCTATCTTGGAGACCTTTATTATGAAGGGATATTGTATTTTGTCGAAAGCTTTTTCAGCATCTAATGAGATGATCATGTGGTTTTTATTTTTCAGTTTGTTTATATTGTGGATTACGTTGACAGATTTTCATATGTTGAAACATCCTTGCATCCCTGGGATGAAGCCGACTTGATTGTGGTGGATGATGGTTCTGATGTGTTCTTGGATTCTATTTGCCTGTATTTTATTTAGTATTTTTGCATCAATGTTCATGAGTGAGACTGATCTGTAATTCTCTTTCTTAGTGATGTTTTTCTATAGTTTGGGTATCAGGGTAATTGTAGCCTCATAAAAAGAGTTTGCTAATGTTCCTTCTGTTTCTATTGTGTGGAAATATTTGAGGGGTATTGGTATTAGTTCTTCTTTGAAAATGTTGTGGAATTCTGAGCTGAAATTTTCTGGTTTTGGGAGACTTTTGATGACTTTATTTATTTATTTATTTACTTTTAGCAGTTGTGGGTCTGTTTAATTTGCTTATCTGGTCTTGATTTAATTTTGGTAAGTGCGTTTCTCTGTTTCTTACCAGATGATGGAGGAAGGTAGGGTCAGATTGTGTGATTCTGAGTCATAAGGTTAACTCCAAGCCTAATGACCAAGAAAGGTCATCCTTTGGAATGGTCCTGGATTTCTCTAGGCATGACATCGATCCCAGTGAACAGAAAAATCAGCCACCTAGGATAACCTCAAGGGCCCACCCCTCAGAGAACTTTTCTTTCTTGTAATGAAATCAAGGGTCTGCTGGACCGGCTCTTATCCTTATGGCTCTATGTACAGGCTCGCTTGTAATAGTCTTTGCTTTCGCTCTGGTGTCTTATTCAGTTGTTTGTTTGAGACAAACAAGAAACGGCAACAAACACATGCAGCAAACTGAACCAAACAACAGCATAAAACGCCTTAACCTTGCATCGCAGGAGACCCCTGGGCTCTGTCTTACAGGTCAAATTTCTCCTTTGCTTTAGAAGATTATCAATCATCTTAGTTCCTAGTCCTGTTGCTGTGCTAAAATACCCCTACAGAAGGAACTTCTTTTGGCTGGCCATTCTCCAGGGTTCAGCCCACCCTGGTAGCAGCTCATGCTGACTACACTGTCTGCCATCAGGAAGTAGAGAGAGGTGAATGGCATAGCTCAATCAGCTTTCCCTTTTCTGTGCTGTCTAGGGCCCTACCTCAAGGAATGGTGCCATCTATAGTCTGGATGAGTCTTTTTGCCTAAATTACCTAACGTAGACAGTGCCTGACAAATATGCTCTAAGGCACGAGTGTGTGTGTGAGTATGTGTGTTTGCATGCACACGATTCTTGCTTTTGTCAAGTTGACAATATTACTATCACATTAGTCATACAGAATTTGGCTACAGATTTATGACCTTGATCATCTGCAAAGATCTTACCTGCAAATAATGTCATAGGTTAGGTTCTGGAAATTGGGATCTCAATATTATTTGGGGGGGGGGGCGGGCACAGAATCACCACATAAACGCCCCCTCCCCCCACAAAGTGTTGCCTATGAGGTTGAGTCACTGAAGCAGTTCAGCGCTTTGTGCAGTGGTGAGAGCATTGTCATCATCTGGGTAATAACCCCACACTCCCCTTTTCCTGCTGGGCAATCTGGGCTCAGCATCTAGCAGCACATGGCTTTATTGCCATGCAGCCTTTCCCTGGGTGCACAGTCCCTTGCCATGCAGCCTTTCCCTGGGTGCACAGCCTGAGTTGGATTTTATGCATCTTCCCACACCATCCCTGTTGGGCTCCCAGCCTACAATGTTTTCCTGGCTTCCTTCCCATCTCTGTCCCTGATACAGACCCCATCCCCGTTGAGCCAGCTCAGTTCCTAGGCTACATCTACTTTTTGGGGTGTGTCTTGACCTGCCCCAGGTCAGCCTGCTCTTGTCTGTGTACTGTCTTCTCTGCACCACAGAATGATATTCTTGGTCAGCAGTGGGACACACACAGACAAGATTGGAGTGGACCTGGTGAATGTCTACAGCCTAGTGACCTTGCCTCAGCTGTCATGCTGTCGCAGCACAGTGTCCATCCACGTGCATGCAGGGTACACTGCCAGCCATATGAGAGGGCAGATGCAGCGACTTGATGATGGCGGGTGCTGCTGTTTGGATCCAGAGTGTCCTGGATTGCTGGGGTGGTTCCATCATGAAGTTGTGGAACCTTTAAGAGGTGGAACCTAGTGGGAGGGTCTTCAGGTCATTGGAAGTGTGTTCCAGAAGGGGTAGTGGTACCCAAGCCCTTCTGCCTCTTCTTCCTCCTGTGTTTACACAAGATGAATAGCTGTGTTCCACCATGTGCTTTCTGTCATGATGGGTTACATTGTCACAGGCCTAGAAGCAATAGGGCCACCCAACTGTGGACACACAGTCTCCAAAACTGTGAGCCCAGATAAACCTTTCCTCTTTATAAGCTGGTCATCTCAAGCATTTTGTTATAGTAGTAAAGCTGGATAACAAAATATGGTTTACTATGTGATTGGTTTATATATTTTTGTAACATGATTAATAAAAACTCAGAGAGAGATACTGGGGTTCAACCTAAAGATCAGGAAAGCAAAGCAGCCAAGCCACTAGAGAGCTCTTACCTCTATGAAGTCTTCAGAATGAAAGAGAGCAAGTTCCTGTCTCATCCTGCCTTATATTCCTCTCTAGTGCTGGGATTAAAGGCATGCACCACTTCATCTGGCCTCTATGGCTAAGTAGTATGGCTGTTGGAATTAAAGGTGTGTGTCACCACTGCCTGGCTTGTATGGCTGACTAGTGTGGCTGTTTTGCATTCTGATCGTCAGGCAAGCTTTATTTATTAAAATGCAAATGAAGTACCACTACATTATTTACATCCACATTTCTGAAAAAATGTGCCATTTGTGTGTGTGTGTGTGTGTGTGTGTGTGTGTGCGTGTGTGCATGTATGTTGAATAGGAGTAAACCCAAGGCCTCTGTGCATTAGGTTTCTCTTCTGCTGTTCAGGCATATTTCAGCTCTACACTTCATGATCCATTGTGGCAAAGAAGGTTTTAATGCATAGCTTTCCCATCTTGGAGCCCTACCATCTAACTAATACATTTCTATAGTTATCTTCCTAATGCCAGTCAGGACAGTCAGTATCATGCTACAGTTATAAACATCTCCCAGATGCGAGGGGTAGGCAGCCATTGTTGATAACCCTTCCGTCTGCCCTGCCCTGGTCCCTGGATTTTCCAGATTGAGTAAGTCTTCCCAACAGCTCGGATGGTTGTTAGAATTCTGAGCAGTGTTTTCTAATGGGATGTGTATATTTTAGACATAATGTTATTGCACTCCTACAGGGCATGGGGTAGTCTAAACACAAGCTTTGCATTACTGGGAAATGACATTTGTTCCATTGGGGTGATCTGGAGCTGAGCCAGCATTGCTGGGTGTATGTCAGAGGAGGAAGGACAGCCTCCTGCCCTGGGAACAGGGCAGGGACAGACAAGGTTGGTGGCTGGCCCTGGATCTGGTGAGGGGCAGTGGGGCTGAGGCCCTCAGCACAGAGTATGCAGATTTCCTGCTCCCCCCCCCCCCCCCCGACAGAGTCATCTCCCGTGTGCCTTTGTCCTCAGGGCATCACATCACATTGAGGCTTCCCAGCAGCAGGGCCCCCTGACCCTTACTCACCCCTGCTGTGCCAAGATCTTGGGCTTTGCTCTTTGGTGGTTTTGGAGGTAACTGGGGAGAAAGGTGCTTTTCTCTCCCCGCCCCCATGCAGGGGTCATCACCCTGTGTGGCTGTTGCTGTTGCTACTTGCTACTTTGGTGTCCTGTTAAGGGAGACCAGCATTTCAAGAGAAGACACAGAAAGGTGTCAACTGCCCCTTCCTGAAAACCACAAGTCAACATGGTCACTTCTGGTTTGCTCCACCCCTTCACCCTTCATGGGCGAGACCACCTAGATACGCTGTACACCACATCTGTCCCCATCTCCTTGGTGCCCAGGAACTTCGAGAGCTAGTCCTCCCTGTTGGTCTTAGAGGACTCTCCAGGAATGTGCTATTACTGGTAGGATTTTTAAATCGGGGGGGGGGGGGAAATACACATAATACAAAAACTTACCATTAGCCATCTTAATAAAATGTATTTTATTTACTTGGTGTGTTTATATATATGAGTGTTAATGTATATGTGTGTATGTGGTGTGCACACCCATTTAGTCCAGAGGTTTGGGTGTCCTTCCCAATGGCCCTCCATCTTAACTTTTGAGGGCAAGTCCCCAACTGAACCTGCTTGATCACTGATTTGGTTAGCCGAACTGGCCTCCTGCTTCTGCTTTTCAGGGCTGGGATCACAGGTGTATCCTGCCGTATCCTGGGTTTCATGTCAGTGCTGGGATCCAAACTCAGCATCTGTGCTGACTGAGCCATACACAGCGCCTTAATTTTATTTCTAAAACTGATACATAAATGTAAAACTTGTGTATATTTATGGTGATTGCATGATATTTTGATAAGTTGTATACAACATAATGTTCAAACTAGGGTAAACATCTATCTCTTTAAACATTTGTACTTTTTATGATATTCTTGTAGCTTTTTTAAAAATAGAGTTTTGTAGTGTGTATATGTAGGTCAGAGAACAGGGTTTGAACTCGGGTGGTCAGGCTTGGTAGCAAGCCCCTTGCTCTGCTGACCCATGCGGCAGGCCCTCTTGTAGCTATTTGGAACACACAGTACGTTACTGTCCTCATCTTATGCCACAGCATGCTTCTGATTGGTGCACCTGCCTCTGGTGACCATCATTCTATTCCCAGCTTCCCTGGGATCAGCTTCTTAAATGCTCCGTGTGGGCGACTTCAGGCAATGCTGGACTTTATGCAGCTGACTTACTTCCGTTATTGGAATGACGTCCAGTAGTGTCCATGCTGTCTCAAGTAACGGGAATTCATTAACTTTTATGGTAGATGGCTGCTGTCTGTTCTGGTTTGCTTTCGGTTGCTGTGGTAAGCACCATGACCGAAAGCAACCTGGGGAGGAGAGAGTTTGTTTCAGCTCACAGGCTGTGTGGTCTGTCGTGGAGGGAGGTCAGGATGGGAACGCAAGGCAGGACTCTGAAGGCAGGGACTGAATCAGAGACCATGGAAGACCACTGCTTACTGTCTCACTCCCAGCCTCAGGTTCAACTACTTTTCTTATACCGGCTGTCTAAGGATGGTACCGCCCACAGCGGGCTGAGCCTATCTGTATCAAGAAAGTGCTCCCACAGATACATCTACAGGCTATTCTGATGGAGACAGTTCCTCAGTTGAAGGTCCCTCTTCCCAGGTGTGTCAAGTTGACAACCATGGCGAACCATCAGAGTGTCCTACAGTATATACTGTGCTGGCTTTATGTCGTCATATCAAAAACCCTGAAGAAAGCACTTAAACGAGTAAAGGCTTATCTTGGCTCCTGTTTTCAGAGGTTTCAGTCCATGGCTAGCGGAGTCCATTGTTTACGAGCCTGTGAGGAGGTGGAACATCATGGCAGAGAGCTGCTCAGGAGATAGCAACTGGGGGGGGTGGGGGAGGGAAGAAAGAAGTGGGGGGCGCCATGGAGTCATAATGTAACCTTTAAGGACATCCATCCAATGACCTGCTTCTTTCATCTAGGCCCCACCTCCTGAAGTTTGTACTGTGTCCTACTAGTGCAGAGAAATCAGATGGGAGGCCTTGGGGACATTCCAGCTCCAAGCTCAAGCAGACTGGAGCCAGGTCTGTCTGTCTTTCCTTCCTTCCTTCCTTCCTTCCTTCCTTCCTTCCTTCCTTCCTTCCTTCCTTCCTTCCTTCCCTTCCTCCCTCCCTCCCTTCCTCCCTCCCTCCCTTTCTCCTTTCTTCCCTTCCTCCTTCCCTCCCTCCCTCCTCCCTCCCTCCTTCTCTCCCTCCTTTCCAACCTCCCTCCTTCCTTCCTTTGTTCCTTCTTTCTTTCTTTTCTTCCTTCTTTATTTCCTTCCTTCCTTCCTTCCTTCCTTCCTTCCTTCCTTCCTTCTTTCTTTCTTTCTTTCTTTCTTTCTTTCTTTCTTTCTTTCTTTCTTTTCTTTCTTTCTTATCATTCCTTGATTGAACCATGCAAGGTTTTTGCATACATCCTGTTCTCAGTGCAGTATGACCCTCTCCTCTCTCTGGTTACCTCAAGAGGAAACATTTATTGCCCTTCAGCAATTGCTCCTCCCTCCTCGCTGCCCCTCACAGTGTCTGGAGACCTCCATTCTGTTTTCTGTTGCTGTGAGTTTGTGGCGTTGCTAGATACGCTAGCTATAGATATGCCAGATATTTCTGGTTAGGAGCCACCAGCTGTGGTCCTCTGTGTGTGGCTGGCTTCTTGGACGCCTCTCATCCTGCAGTGCTGGAGCCAGGGTGCTGGAGCCGGGGTGGTGGTGTGAGGCCCCGGGAGCGAAGCATTCTGTAATCTTCCTCTGTGGGCTGTGCTCCTCATCTGTCACCTCCCATATTTCTTCTCATGCAGCTGCCTCTCCACGCACGGTGGCTTTAGCCATAATGGTTGGGATCAGAAAGCGTGGAGTCTAGGATGCATGTACTTCATGAGCTTGGAACATAGATAGCCTGATGCTGGTGAAAACCATCTGAATACAAGAACAGTTCCATCACCAAGTGTTGAAGGTCAAGGGATTTGAGGAACACTGTTCTGGAAGTGAGAAACAGTGCCTGTTTCGACACAGGAAAGTAGAAAAGTTCTAAGTCAACCCATCATGGGAAGTACCTGTGCAAGGTGCGAAAGGAAGACTGGGGGTCACCACTTCTCCAGGCCTGAGAGGAGGAGTGTTTCCCACTCTTTACTGTGGCTCCTTCACGGAGAGCGGAGTGGGGATGTGGGGGTAAAGTTTGGGCCCTAAGACCTGCTGCCTGTCACGGGAGTCCACTGCTCCAGGTGATGAGGTCTCAGGTGGTTCTGGGTTCACTCATCCCTTCAGATCTTAGGGGAGGGAGGCATTTGCACTCGAAGCTGCCAGATAGGTCTAAGAAAATTCATACTGGCTTTCAGATTGCTTGGCGGGTTCCTGTCTTAAGATGGGGTGACTTATGGCTCTTTACATGTTGGGGGCCCCTCTTTAATTTCCTTGGTAATTTTCTGGAATTGTGTTCTTTACTTGAAGGATTAACTCTTTTATTTTTTATTTTTTTTCCCTGTCTGTCACCCATTCCTGCATGAGTTCCAAGGCCCAGAACTTCGCCCATGGGTTTGCACCTATTTGTACATTTATCTGAGAGTTTGATAAGATCTGAATGAAATACCCCGAGTGCCAACTGACAAGGCTAATACATGTGGTCTGCTAATTGAAGGGTTTCTCTGTGGTTGGTGGCTTTGATAGATCTGACTGCTTGGAGGTTTTGCTGTGGTTTATATTTTGGTTCATGTGCTGGATGACTGATCCCCAGTATGGTGACGGACCTTGAGAGGAGGGACTGACTGGGGGTTGTCCTTAGAAGGCATTTGTTGTGACTGGGTGTTAAGGTGAGCTCCCCTGATATACTAGGTCTCATTGGCATGCAGCTCTTTTCTTGTCTTTGATGCAGCCAGCGGTTGCGTTGATGTAGCTGAGGTTGATGGAGCCCTCAGTCTTGGACTTGGAACTTCTAAACCCATGGTCTGAATAAACCTCCTTTCTCTGTAAAGTACACAGTCTCAGGTATTTTGTTGCATTAGCAGAAAGGGAACTAAGGTAGCCTATGGGTGAGGGGTTCTCAGAGTTCTCAGGGAGAGGAAGAATCAGCCTGCAATCACCGTTTCAAACGCAGGGCAATGATGCCGGGCTTCTCATTGGCTATGTTGATCTGTCCTTAGAAAATGTCCCTGTAGTGGTGCTGAAACCAGGGCCCCCTGTAGATTCCAAATTGCCTCATTGCCGCAGGAGAAAGTGGCTTTTCTGTGGTTGCTCCTAGGTTTTGGGCTCTTATCCTTTCTCTATACAAAACTTCCATCCACTGTGTCCACAGCCCCCCTCCACCTTACTTTGGGGATTACAATGTGGGGTGCCCACTGATCCAGAAAAGCAGACTCGCCCCCATTCCCACATCATGTTGATTTGGTTCTCACGAACAGGTTTTAAGTGGCTGCCATCTGTTCTCCTCTTAATTATTTTTTCCTAATTCCATCAGAGGGAGGAGGAAGGACATTTTGCCGAAGTCCAGATCTCACCAAGGAAGCATGGCTCTGCCGCCCACCGCGGCGGAGGAACGCCACTGCAATCCCTGAGGGTAAGGAGCCAGAGGGTGAAGCTGGCCCCTTTCTGCAGGGCCATGCCCCTGCCTGATATTCAGTACTGCAGCGGCAGGGGCCTCCAGGACCCTCCTGACAGATCCATGCACCCTGCCCCGTGGTGGCAGAGACTGGACAGAGCTTATGTGGTTGACCAGGGCCAGCCAGTCACTATGAATACCTTGCCCAAGTGGAGCGTAGTGCTGGCGGATGCCATGTTGAGACCTTTACTGGAAGGAAAGTTGAGACCTTTACTGGGAAAAGAGTCCCTCCTGCTGGTGCGTCCGCTGGCCTGGTGTGGCTCGTCCCTGTCCAATGCTGCTCTTTGCCCTATATTGTATTTAATTCATCACCCACTAGGCTGTTTACTAACAGAGCAGTGAGGCCCTTTCCCACTCCACCGTCCCTGGGCACGTGTCCTGCAGGAGCATTTCTTCCCCGACCAGGGAAGTCAGAGGGGCTTGGGAGCTTTCTGCTATATGAAGGCAATGAGAGTCTCAGCTGCGTCCCAGTGAAGGGAGGTGTTATCCAGTGATGTGCTGGCTGATTGCAGAGACCTCCAAGTCTCCTGCCTAGCTACAGTCTGACGTGCCCTGGAATGCAGTGGTGGGGGAGGCCTGTGCATGCCCCTTTTCTTGTCAACTGTCTCCCTTCTTGTCATCAGACCTGCACCTGCTCATCCCTTCTTGCCAGTGCCAGTAGGCGAGCCTGAGGGGTGTGGTGTCTTTAGAAAAGGCAGTCTGGCGGCTGATGACCACGGTGACACTTTGAGCATCCAACAGGTGCTCAATTCTGATTTCTCCTGGAGGAGATACCCTGGAGATGATCTTGCTGAGAACATACTTAATCTGGTGCCCATGCTTGCT
Organism: Myodes glareolus; assembly: GCF_982192425.1. NCBI lineage: Eukaryota > Metazoa > Chordata > Mammalia > Rodentia > Cricetidae > Myodes > Myodes glareolus. The sequence continues at coordinate 31,644,503 of NC_142049.1, read as the reverse complement.
CTGTGCAACCCAGATACCCCAACAGCCTCTTGGCTGGCCTTCTGAGATATCCCCAGGGAGAATTCTGTGACCACAGATGGTTTCTCCCTGGGCAGAATCTCTTTAGCTCTTTAGGGTATTACTGGATGCCACCTCCCATTTCTGAATACTCAGGAGATTTAAGAGTGGGCCACGAGACACTGGGGATTTAGCATCTGACCACCACTTCTAGAGTCTGACTCAGGAGGCAAAGCAAAGCCCTGGTCTCCTCCTTGGGCCATTGGCCTTCTTGCTAATCTCTATGCTAGAATATTTAAAACGCCAGCCTGGGACATCTGCTCTCTGGTGCTCGTTGCCTCTGCTGGCCAGATCAGTATCCTGGGCCACAGTGACCACTGTGTTCCATCTCATGACCTCCCAGGAGAAACCGCCTGGGCTGTCTATTCTGTAATTCCTATATCTCCAAGAACGGGAGGTTATGGAGTTCTACAACCGGCCCTGCATTTTTCTGGGGAAGGCTTGATAGGGTGACCTGGCTTTCCCGTCTCCTGTGTCCTGGCACTCATATTGCCACCATTGAAGGCTATAACCTCCAGCCCTTCTGGTATGGCCTTGTTTCCCTCAGCATGTGACTTTGTGGAAGCGGGACACGGCGTCACATCTAGATTCACTGCTGGGCTCCCTAGGCTCAGGAACCGTTTCTCCTCAGCGGTGGCCTGGAGGGTCCTTTCAGTTCAACGGTGTCTGTGAGTAAACTGGGGCGTCGTCTGCATCTGGCTGAGAGAGGGGAACATTTTATCTCTGTTTGAATTAACAGCCATTGAAAATAATAATGTCAGTCTTGGCTGTATATATTCGAGAGTCTATTTGTATCTTCGGAAGCAACCACACAGTATGTATTTTGGGACGTTATGCTCAAACGTGCAGCTGCTCACGTAGAGGGAGTCTCCGGGGGAGAGCCTCTGTGCTGGCAAAGGGGTATCTGGGACAGGTCTGCATCTGGCCCTTCCGCACCTGACTCCTGGGTCTCAACATAGCTGTAGGGAGCAGCCATGGAACCCAGCTTCCTCTCCCAATTTAGCAGTTGGCTCTTGCTCATCCTCAGTGCCCAGGATGGTCTGCAGGTGCCTGAAGCCACCGACTGTGCTACCTGCTCGAAGCTGAGTGAGGTACATATTAGGCACAGTAGGAGACCAACAGTAATGAATAACCCATACATTACTGCAGTTCATTCACAGTCACTGAAGTGTTCATTTCTGGGGTTTCCTAGTTGATATTTGTGGGCGGCAGTTGGCTATGGATAACTGAACTTAGAAAGTAGTGTCTCTAAAGAGCAGGGGTTGGAGCAGAGGTCCGTCAAATTCCAGCAACAGAGCCACTGGTCAACTGTACAGCTGACCTGGGGTTACAGTCACTATCTGACTCTGGTGCCAGTCTGTGGCATGGGGCAGGATGGGGGCAGGCAGGGTGGTCCTTGAGACTGTGTTCACACCTGTCCACAGTTGCCCACACTTGCATTGGGCTCCAGGGCCACTGCTGCCTGCAGATGGGTCAGCTTCCCCTGGAGTGTTTCCATACTGGCTAGCCTTTGTACTCCTATCCTAGGGCAGTGCCTGACTGTGGGGACAGCCTCACCCTCAGGATTTCTAAGTTGGGGCATGTGGAGCACCCTGCCCCATGGTACGACAGGAGAGCATGGCCCTGTGGAGCTCAAGGTCTTATTTTTCCTGAGCACCTATGAAGCACGCCTTGTTAAAGATCCGTGTGTATCAGCCCCTCCTCATGCTGCCCCATCATCATCATCATCATCATCATCATCATCATCACGGAGGTACACTGAGCTTTTTGACAGTGACACAGGGTGCCTCAGCCTCCCTCAGGGATGTGGATGGAAGCTTGGGTCCCGGTGTGGTAGTGTTAGAAGTAGGATGATGTCTGAGGGGTGGGTTCTAGTGGAAGATGGTGAGGCTGTTGTGTGGGTGTCCTCAGAAGGGATTAGGGATTGAAGAAATGAGTGAGGGCCTAAAAGTGAGTGGTGCTGAGGACGTAAGTTCAATTCCCAGCACCCACTATAGGGGACTCACAGCTCCAAGGAATCCAAGGCAGCCTTCTAACCTCAGCAGGCAGCTCACCGGTCAGTTCTCTCAGGAACCAGTCCTTAGCCAAAGGGTCACTCCTGTTCCTGCTTCCTAACTTCTGTCCTTGCCAAGTGAACCTTCTCTGGCACACACCTTCTCCAAAGGTCGACCGACGGATAGACTGATTGCAGACTACTTTTAAACTATGAACTAAATTAACCTTTTATTCTCCATAAAAGTTCCAAGCCTCTGTTATTTGGTTGTAGCAACAGACAAAGACAAATAACACACTTCAGGTGCACCAAGACACCCTTCAAGTAAATAATCCTACCCTATTACACATGTACTTTGTCTTTCTCAGTCTGGTTTGTTTCGATTAATGTGACCATCTCTAGTTGAGTTCATTTTCTAGGGACAATTCATTTTTTTTCTGGCAAGTCGGTGCAGCCACTATCAAGGTCAGTATGGAAGGCTAAAAATAGAAATGCCACTCAAGTCGGCTGTTGCTCTCTGTGTGCCTCTGAGAGACTCCGAGTTAGCACATCACAGAGACTCTTGTGGGTCATTGCTGCAGGACTCACAACAGAAGAGTCAGGAAGCAGCCCACTGCCCATCAGTAGAGGAACACATCCACTGCAGTACCTGCATACAGTGCTTCTGGCCTTATCAATGTTGACCACACCCTACTAAGCCATTGGAGGCTGTGTTAAGTCATGTTAACCAAGGTCTGTTCCTAGGGAAGACGTGGAGTCGACTGCTGTCTTGCCACACCAGGCGAGCAGAAACTCCTCCCTACTTGCTTGGCTCCAGAGTGTTGCCTACACCTCTCCTGCTTTTCCTCTTTCCTGAAGTGTTGGGCACAAATGGCCAGGCATCTTTGAAGCCCCACTCCAGGGGTCCACAGCCCACATGCCACCTGCTGCTACTTGAGCAGAGCCTGTTTGGGGAGTGAGGGTGCCATTGTTGGTCTTCTCGGATACAGCAAGGCGTTGCACACATGGTCCCTTGTGACCATTATTGCAAAAGAAAAGGGGCACCTGGGTGTGGTGGTGCACACCTTTATTCCTAGCACTTGGGAGGCAGAGGTAGGTGGATTTCTGTGAGTTCAAGGCCATCCTGGCCTACAAAGAACGTTCCAGGACAGCCAGGACTAATAGATACATAGGGGAACCCTGTTTTGAAAAACAAAACAAAGAAAGAAAGAGAAAAAGAAAGAAAGAGAAAAAGAAAGCAAAGGGGCATTTTCCTCTTTCCTGCAGGTGAACTGGGACAAGAAGAGATTTATTTTTTTTCTGCAGTGATGCATTTCTTTGAAGTCTCGTGTATGACTGACAGTCCTTGGAGCACAGGTGTCTCTAAGGAGGTCAAGAGCCTGAAGTGGCCTGGCTCTGGGCTCCTGCCACCTGGTGCATCTGCCCCAGTCCTCTCTGCCCTGCTTCTTCCTGCTGTTGTGCCAAGTCCTGCCCAGATGGTGACAAGAACCAGTCTGGTCATGTGTGGATGGGAAAGTTAGCCAACAGCTTGGGGTCTAGGAAGACTTTTCCGTTGTCCTGGGGGGGTGGGGTTCTAGGGCTGGAAGGGCCATGGGCTACAGAACTGGACAGCTTGGTAGGCCAAATGAGACCTGCTGGTTAGCTCCTCTGGGCATGGGCAGAGACTATCAGAGGGTTGGGCCTCGGGGTCAATGTGGACAATAGTGATTACAGGCCAGGAAGGTTGTGAAGGTTGCATGAGAATGTAAGCCATAAAATCATATGGGAATGACTTTGAGAGATAAGTACCACTATTAGATGAGGTCATCAGGGTTGGTGTCCATTTTGGCGTTTGTTTGAAGAGGGAGAGGATCTCAACCTTGTATACCATCTCCCCACACCGTGCCTTCTACCATGTTACCGTACAGTTAGTAGGCCCGTGCCAGATTCCAGCACCATGTTCTTAGTCTTCCCAGACTGTAGAACAGGCCAAATAAAGTATTTTAAGTTAGCCAGCATCAGGTGTTTGGCTGTGGCGAGAGAAATTAGTCAAGACTGAAGTTCGAGGTGGTCATGTAAAAATCCAGAAAAAGGCCTGGAGCTTGAGGGCCTACCTGGGGGTGTGGCTGGAGTGGCTGTCCCTTCTATCAGAAATCAATCAAGCACAGGACACATATTCCAGGCTAGGCCTGTCCAGGTGTCAGCTCACCTCTACTGAGAATACAGAGAGTCAGGAAAGGAGCCAGTGAGGCTGTTCTAGGTAGGGACCTCTAGTTGTCTAAGAGGAGACAGGAGGATTTGTTTTTCTGTTTGGCGTATTTTGTACTATTTTACTTCATATTTTCTGAGACTCTGTATTTCCTGCAGAATGTTTCTCATTAATCAGATGAGGCAAAATCACTGCCTGTTCCACCCAGAGGGATAAGTCCGGGTATGGTGGGAGGGTTGGGGTGGTATCTTTCCATCCTCTCTGGAGGTGGGTCTTGGTTTCTGAGCGTGCTGATTGGTTTGTTTCTAGAGCGTTGGCTGATAGTCTCCAGCCAACTGAAAACAATATTTCAGTGCAGTTACAAACAGCACTGGGACTTGTTTCTACTGCATGTACTGGCTTTTTGGGACCCTAGTCTTTTTGGACGCAAAGTTTCCGAGGCCTGACTGTGGGGGGGGACCTTGGACTTCCCTCAGGGCAGGGTTCCCTGCCCTCTCTTAAGGAGGGGTGGAGGAGGGTGGGTGAGTGAGGGAGCGAGAGGGGAATGTGAGGAGGGGAGGAAGTGTAAATTTTTGAATGGAAAAAATAAAATAAAATAAATAAATTTTATACCTCTGATTCATATAAGTATCTTCTTAAGTTGTTGTCATATATATATATATATATATATATATATATATATATATCACATTAAAAACTGGAAAAAAAACAGCTACAGAGGGACCAGAGGCCTCAGTACGGTGAAGGCTGGGGTGTTAGGAGACCCTACATAGAAGGGCGGGCGATGGTCATTTTGGGCGTGTTTCTGGTTTTACCACTTGTCATTCCCTGCTGGTTGTCTTGCACGTCAATGTGTTCTAGTGAAATGTCGCTGGTACAAGGTGAGGGCACTCAGTTCCGAGACCACTGACCTATGACCTTTCAGAGTGGCTTTCTGTGGGACTTAGGGGACAGCCCACCAGGATGGCAGGGACGCTTTGGCACAGCAGGCAGCCCCAGGTCTGTATCTGTGGCAGAGCCTTTGGGCCTGGCAAGGGGCTGGCAGGTTAGCATGAGTGCCGGTCCGCTGGTTGTACATGTATGCACTCCGAGAGCTGTGGTGGTGCTGATGACAGGACACCAGGCCTGGGCAGTGCTTGAGTGACAGGGCCTCATGCCTCCTGTGCTCACTCCCCTGCAGAATGGATCATGGATGCAGGGGAGTGATGGCCCATGTCCGCGGAGCCCTTAGCCTTGTATGTGAGGGGACTGTGCCATGCACCTGCTGGCGAGTTAATGGGAAGCACAGAGGCCCTGGTGAAGCTGGAGCTGAAGGCATCTAGGATGGTGGGGGCAGGAGTCCTGGGAGGACAAAGAGTAGACAAAGGTCCACAGAAGACCAGCCTTGTCCAATCCTCACTAATGGTAGTCCCTCTGAACCTCAGTTCTCCCCTCACCCCCTTCTTAATTCTGTGAAATGACTGTAACAGAAATGCTCATTTTATAAACGTGTTTAGGCAGAAAGAGGATTGCAATGTGTAAAATAGCAATTGGACCATCCTTCTGGGACAGTAGCTCTCCGTTTTCACTCAAGATATGTACTTGGTGGTCATTAACAGAGGGACAACACACTGCTAAGACAGGTGTCAGAGGATGTGTGGGAGTGGGATGCTGTGCTGGGTAGAGGCCTGTCCTGTTTCCTCCAGGTCCCTGTGAGCTGGGGATGCTTTGTTCAGGCTGCCCTGGGGAAGGGGTATGGGGGAGGGCCTCAAACTCTCCCTGAAGCCGTGGCCGTGTGTCCGTATGCAGCGTCTGAGGGGCAGGAACCGCTCATAACAAGTTTGTTGTGGAGTCAGACCGTGCTTGGTGCATGGCTGTGAGCATCACTGGCAGAGTCAGATGGAGCGTGGCCCCTGTGGGGTGACCGTACCTAGAGAAGTATGGCATAAACACAGGGTAGCAGTAAAAGGCTTCAAGTTGACCTTGATTTGAATGAAAATGAAAGTCACTGGATGGTTTTCACGTTGAAATCACAGAGTCCTGTAGTCTCCTCAGGCCCGGAGCTAAGTACTTGCGGTGGATTGCTTTGTTAGCATTAAGGATTTGGGGCTTTGATGGGAATGTTTTCCATCCTTAGAAGGGGTAAAGGGTATTTTCTAGCAGTTGAAAAAAATCTCAGGGAAGCCTCTAAACACATTGGTTATCGATGTGTGCTTCCCCATGAAGCCGGAGGGTGCTGGAGCTCTGGGTGGATGAGATTGTGTTGCAGTGTCTAAGCAGATCCGGAGACAAGTGGGGCTTTGCATACAGCCAGAGGGTGTCCTCAAAGGAGGCTCTGACTGTCTGTGCCCATGTTTGGTGGGTGGAAGTTAATGGATCATAGTCTAGTTACTGTCATGAGAGTCTGTATGGGCGTAGGTGCATGTTCTACGTGTTTGCTTTTGTGTGGGTGTAGGTGCATATTACATATGTGTTTGTTTTCCTGTGGGCCTAGGTATATATTTCATGCATGCTTAATTTTTTTGTGGGTTAGGTACATGTTCTATACACATGTTTTACTCTTTTGTGGTGTAGGTGGTGTAGGTACATATTCCATGTGTTTGCTTTTGTATGCACACATTCCACATGTGCCTTACTTTTGTGTGGGTGTAGGTACTTGCTTTCATTCCTTTCATCATTTAGACTCACGCCTGGCTGTGTTGCACCATGTCATTAAAGAGAGTGCAGTTGGCCTTTATTGGCAGCTGTGGAGGGAAGGCATCTGGGGACAGTTGTACTTGTGTGAGTCTGTTCGGCCCCTTCCTGTTCTCCAGGACTCTCTTCGTGGTGCTGATCCTGCATTAGTTACAGTACATCATCGGGGGTGGTTTGATGTCTACTGGAGGATGCACAGGGTTCTGGGGCAATGCTAGGGTGTTTTACACAGAGGCTTGAGCACCCACAGATTCTGCTATCATCAGGTGGCCCATAATTAATTCCCCAAGTGTACCAGTTGATGTCCACATATTACTAAGAGGCTGAGGGAGACAGGAAAAGAGGCCCTAAAGATGCTGACCCTGGGAATATCAGTCTGTTCCTTTACGCATGGCCCCAAAGACTCTACTGATGTCACAGTAAGGGCTTTGCGGTGGCGACGTTATCCTCCATTATCTGGATGGGCATATGCCATCATAACTGTGTTAGTGTTAGCTTTGTGTTACTGTATAGAGCAGGCTAAACCTCAGTGTGGTGTCAGGACTGATCAGTGGCTCCTCCCACCAGTGGCTCTGCCTCTGGGTCTTGCACTGTTGACCTCTGTTCACGAATAGCTGTGGCTTCTTGTGGGCCCCAGCTCCTCTACCTGTACCCAGCCACAGTCATAGCCACTCACAGCTTTTGGGAGATACAGGCTTACCCCTGAGCTCTTCTGAAACACTAAACCCTGGGAAATACCTGATGAACTTGGGGCAGCCCTATGGAGGCAGCTGAACCCCAGCCTGGGAGTGAACAGTGGGTCTGCGGTCCTGTGTGGTTGAGCGCGGTAAGCTGTGTGGTCTAGCCCCCAGGCTGGTTGATTCAACTCTGCATCAGCCCATTGTGTCCTGCTGTGGGGCAGATGGACCAAGATTCTAGAGAGATTTCCCCCACACTCAGGGATGAGGTTGCTGCCCTCAGGCTGTGCTCCTGTTGGCTGGTTCGTTTCTTATGCACACCTCCAAATTGGCCTAGGCATGATTGGGCTGGTATCCTGTTGCCCACCATGAGGAATGAAAGTTAGAGTGCCTAGTCTCCTGGGCTGTCATCATGGCAATGAGCCTTAAAATCAGGGGTGCTACCAGGCATTAGTGGCACATGCATTTAATCCCATCACTCGGGAGGCAGAGGTAGGCATCTGTGAGTTCGAGGCCAACTTGGATCCAAAGCTACACAGGGAAACCCTGTCTCAAAACACCCCCCTTCCAAAAAAATCAGGGGTTCTGCTCTGTGACCTTGCAGGGAGCACCTGAAGCCAGCAACCATGTTGCAGGGCTCACTGGGGTGGGTTAGCTTTTTGTTGGAGGCAGGCCTGTGTACCCTAACCTGTTCCTAGGCTCCCCCTAAATCTCTGGTTTTGGAAGTGGAGAGTCTGCTGGCAGCTTATTAGTAGGCAAGGCAGCTTTTCAAGGAACACCGAGGAACTGAAAGTATAATTTTGACTCCTCCTGGGAAGCCCCATCCTCTGCTGGAGACAGGGGGGTGGGGATCCCTCACCACAGAGAGGTGACAGCAAGGTGGGTTATACCAGTGCGGTGCCTCTGCATCTGCTGTCATTTGACTTCGCCGAAGCATGCAGACAGAGGCTGGTGCCTGGGGAAGGGTCTGACTCACAGGGCTCTGAGATTTGCAAGCTTCAAGGAGCCTTCAGCCCTCTGAGCTTCTCTGGCTTCTCTATCTGTATTAACCCAGGGAAGGTTAATAATCCGCCCCCTTCCCTTCTCCTTATCTCTTTTCTCCTTTTCTTTGCTCCCTCTCTGTTTGATGATCTGACTGCACAGGTCCTCTTGCTGATGTCGGCTGGAATAAATGTGAATGAGGTCTGGGTGTGGCTGTGCAGCCCTCAGCATCTGTGTGGTAAAGTGTGTTTCAAAGTGGAAGCTGACGAAGCTGTGTGGTTTTGGACACCCTAGATCACGTAAAGTGGCTTCTCAAGAAGCTGACGTCTGATTATCAGGGAAGTTTTAAGTATGGCATGAGGAAGGACCCAAGCCTGCAGCTTGGATGTCCTCGCTTGAGGGGACATGACAGATAAGAGACAGCGTGGAGGTGGTTTGGTTTCAGCCATGCTTCTTGTTTTTTGTTCATGTGAGGAGAGGAGACAGAAAAGGGGGCAGAGAGGATGGCTGAGCTACATGGTAGGTGACCCAGGATGGAAGATACCCAAATAAGTCACCTGCTCATTTGTTTTGGATCAAAAGAGCTGCCCTCTCCCCCAAGTTTTAGGTGCCTGTGTGCCTGCTTGTGTGCATCTGTGTGTGAGTTTGTCTGCGTGTGTGTGCCTGTGTGTTTGAACACGCCTGTGTGTATTTGTGTGTGTTTGTATGTACCTGTGCATGTCTGTGTGTATCTATATATGTCTCTGTGTGTATTTGTGTGTGTGCCTGTGTTTCTATATGCATGCCTATGTGTTCCTATGTGTGTGCCTGTGTGTATCTGTACATGTCTGTGTGCGTATTTGTGTGTGTGTACCCGTGTATGGATCTGTGTGCCTCAGGCAGGGGAATGCTTATGAGCGCAGAGCTCTCAGACCACTCTGAGAAGGCAGTGGATCAGGGCAGACCAGCTTCAGGGACCGGGGCATCTGCAGAGACTTGGGAGCTGTTCCAGCATGTGTGGGCAGGTGTGTGAGGCCGTCAGTCACAGGGGGAAAGTGCTGCCTTGTGGGAGGCCTCCTGCTCCTTCGGTCACTGTTGGTGATATTGTCACCTTAGAACACTTTTAGATGTGAGGAGAGTTTGCAGCGGTGGTAACCGTCAGAGAAACACCATCTCCAACCATGGTTTCCCCAGCATCTGATGCCACAGTGGGCCGTTTGCCACAACCATGGAGCCCACATTGAGCAGTGGCAGATTTTAGACTTTCTTTGTTTCTGATGATCTGGGCAGTTTTGAGGATTAAGGGATTGGACCTGGGTAGACTGCCCCTCAGTTTGAATTTCCTTAATGTTTTTCTCCTGGTTATGAGTTATAAGGGGAAACCCCACAGAAGTGAAGTAGTACTCGAATATCACATGCTATCATAATCAATGTAAAACTACCCTCTTCCTCTCCAAAGGACTCTGTAGGAGGAAGCCATCTAAAGCATGAGGATCATAGGGAGAGCGTGTGCATAAATAAATGGTTTGGGATTTCTATACGGGAGACGGCTGCTTAGTTATCACTTCATCCAGACATTCGTGAATTCCTGGTTTTGCTGTTGCATTTTGCATCATAGTCCTCGCATCCCTGGGTACCACATCTATGGATTCAGCCGCCTGTGATTGACAACACTTAGGAAGACAGCATCTGTGCTGCACACGCACGGCATTGTCTCCTGTCACTCACCGTTTTCTCAGCCACTCAGCATCTACGTTGCATTAGGGATTATGAATCTGCTGGAGTGACTGAAAGCTCACAGGATGATGCACACGGGTTCTGTGCAGTCAGCGCGGTGCTGTCCGTGAAGGACTCATGCTTCCTATGACTGTTGTGTACAAGGCGTTCTGGGTGAGCCCGGTGGGCACCAGGGGGCCTCCATGCCACATACTGATTTTTCTGCTCATATTGTTCAAAAATACTAGAAGTTTAGGCTACCTTCTGGACCACATTGACAAACCACTGCTTTCTCATATTTTAAGCAGTTTTGTTTAATGAAAGATTTATTTATTTTCTATGTGTGGATATTTTGCTGTGTGTGTATGTGCATTCTGTGTGTCTGTGTTGTGTGTATTCTATATGTCTGTATAATACTCAAGGAAATCAGAAGAGGGTAATGAATCCCCTTGAACTGGAGTTACAGATGGTTGTAAGCTACCATGCAGGTATTGGGGATTGAACCTGGGTCCTTTGGAAGAGTACCCAGTGCTCTTAACTACTGATCCATCTCTCTGGCCCCTTGGTGATTTCTTATGTTTGGGCACAAGGTATTTCAGTCTTATCTTGTACATCTTGTTCATGAGGTCAACCTCTGCCTCAAAATAAAAAGGGATGCATATAGTTTGGTAGTAAATCACTAGCCTAGCATGCTTAAGACCCTTGGTTCAATTCTTAGTGCCATAAATAAATGAATGAATAAATAAATAAATACAAAAAGCAGTCTGTATGCTGAGTGTACTTTGTTTTTACCAAGACACCCCTGCTCTGGGCTTTTCCCCTTCAGAGCTAGGCCACATTCCTGTGTTCAGACCTATGTGGCCATGCATAGGTACCCCGACTCTTTGAAGGCCTGGCCCCATCAACAGTCACCCATGAGGGTTCTGTGTGTCCATCGTCAGTGTGGAGAGGAATCCTGGCACCACCTGGCCCTTAGACAGGAACAAACAAAGGACCTGGCTGGAATCATATTATCCAGGTATGAAAAACTAGGATGATGGAAATATCTGGTCACTTACCAGTGAGCTTGAAAAATAAGGCATGGACAGACACAGTTCAGTCCTCCACAAGTGTGACTCCTGGCTGTCAATTAGACCCCTGAGCTGAAGTTGTTATTGACCCCTGAGGTGAGCTGTGTTGTCATGGTGACTGTTGCTCACTCTGGGTGAGCTGTTGTGTTACTGTCGTACTGTCAGGCATTTGCGATGTTATAGTGTCACCCTGACTGTTGATCATGCTTTCGCGGTGTTATAATATCATCCTGACTCTTGATCATGCATGCGCAGTGTTATATTGTCATCCTGACTGTTGATCATGCTTTTGCTTTGTTGTAATGTCATCCTGACTGTTGATCATGCATTCGCGGTGTTGTAATGTCATCCTGACTGTTGATCATGCCGGATGAGTTGTATGTTGCCACACTGTTGATCATGGGTGGCCGTAAGTATATGCCCTGTGTTGCACATGCCGTGAAATGCTGTGCTACTGTGTGCCCGCAGCTTGGGTTCCTGTCTCCTGAGAACTTCTGCAGTTACATCCCCCTCTCATCTCAGGAGTCCTGAGAAAACCAAGTCTCTGATTTCCCTGTTTGGCCGAGAGAAACCAGTGGTGCAAACGTTTCCAGCTCCAAGCTGCTGCTAAGACAGGCTCACATGGGGCTGGGGATATGGTATAACAGTTAGGAGCACCCGCTGCCCTTGCAGAGGACCTGGGATTAGTTCCCAGCACCCATAGCCGGAGACTCACAACTGCATGTAACTCCAGCTCCAGGGACTCCAACACTGTGTTCTGGCCTCAGAGACATGTGTATGAATGTGGTATATGTGGTATACACTCATATACACATACAGAATGCTAAATCTTAAAAAAAAGCACCTCACATTTCTGTATGCAGAATACCATAAGTCTGTACCTTCTGTCCTATGTTTGTGTCAGAGGAGGGAAGCAGAAGTGGTCATATATGATTCCCTTACCTAGTCTCCCCTAGCAGGGATCTAAGAGTTTTGCTATAAAGAGGCCTCTTGTCGTTGGTTGAGGCTCCTCTTCCTTCGTAGTCCCATTTTCTCCCCTCCTGGGCTTTGACATAAAACATCCCTGCAGAGTTGCCCCTTCTGTACTTAGCAGATGTCGCTCATTGCGGCTTTGCCCTGAGCTTCACAGCCTGCTGTCTTGGCTCCTTCCCTGCACATTCCAACAGCTGCTGGAGAGAAAATGTCCCCGGCTCCCACTTCCTCCTCCTTCTCCTGTCCCATTTTCCAGCTTTGTTTAGCCGAGGCTTCTGGAAGGTCTGTCTCTTCTAGCTGTCCTGTCCCTCCCTCCCACTCTCCCACCCACTCCAGGCAGACGTACACCACTTCTTGCAACACTTCCCTGGGTGCCTTTGGCACGGGAGCTGTTTCCAACAGGGTCATCAAGTCGTCCGTTTCCCTGGTCCAGTGGCCATCCCTGAATCCTCTTTCCATTCCTTCTCTAGGACCGTTTGTATTGTCATCTTCTTCCCAGAAACCCAGCCTTCCTTGGTTCCAGGCTCCCAGAAGCCTGGAATTTTCCTTTACCTCATAGGACTGAGTTCGTTTGTCTCTTCCCTGGCTTCAGAGTCCTGGAGTGTCCCCAGAATCTAGACATGGGCTTCCTTTCTCCTCAGCCCATGTACACATGGTTGTTGCACACAACCTTGTAGTGTTAATTGCCATCGGGCCCATGGCATGGCTCAGTGGACAAAGGCACTTGCTGCTGAGCCTGACAGTTTGATCCCTGGCGTCCACATCGTGGAAGGAGGGAACGGTCTTTGCAGGTTGTCCTCTGACCTCCACACATGTGATATATATTTTCTAATAAATAAGCCAATGAGCGTGAAAGCACGTACCATCCCTATATGAAAGCACCCTACATTCATAACTTACCCTCGACCTCTCCTCAGGACTCCAAAGTGGTGAGTCCAGTTGACATTCCAGCACAGCAGGTACCATGGCGCCCCCTACCATCCTCCGGCTTCACATACCTCTGCCGCACTCCCTGGGGGTCAGTCTTGACGACTTTCTCTCAAATCCTACAGCTAGTCTGCTCCAGAATCCTGTGACTGCTTGCCTTTGCCGTCCCTATGGGGTATGGCCCTGTCATCGCCCACGGATTGTGTTACAGACAGGGTTTCTATTTCTAGTCCACCCCACATCTCTAGGCTGTGTCCCTTTAGATCATGTGACTCCTGCGTACAGAATTTTCTATCACCCTTCTTGCTTGGAGGAAAAGCCAGCGGCCCAGCCATAAGTTATTTTCTCTGCGATGTTCTTTCTAAAAACTTGGCCCTTCCAAACTTTCTTAATTAGCTCAGCACCTTCACATGTTGATTTCCAATTACCTTCTATAGAGAAGGGTTCTGCAGACTGGCCCCGTTGGTACCAACCCTCCTGTTTTTGCTTTTGTGACTCCTCACCCAGTGGGAGCATCTTCTCCAGTAACTCCACCGCTTATGTCTTAATCCCGCCCTCCATCATTCCAGAGTGCGGGCTGGGGAGTGCAGAGCCCTAAGTCGGCCTCAATCAGCTCCAGGTCTGTTCTCAGCATTTGGCACACGATCAAAGGAGGTGCCCCCTGTCTGCGGGACCAATGACAGGCTGCACTCGGCAGCCAGGGCCTCCTTGAGCTCTGCACCCTGACACCTTCTCATGTTCATGGTAGTCTTGCTCATGTTCATGGTAGTCTTGCAGCTCAGACATTCCTGTCGCAAATGCCCACACGTCTGTTGGTCTCTGTCTGGAACCTTGGAGAGAAGACTGGGGTATGCTGTGAGTGTGGGCAGCCTCTGCATGTGATTAGGGCATTTTCTTTTTTATATTTACTTATTGGTTAGTGTGTATGTGTATGGAAGTCAGAACATAACCCATGTAGCTGGTACAGGCTGTTTGGGACCCCCAGAGTCCCAAACTTGGGACTCAGCCATCTGGCTTCTATGGAGTCACAACCAGATGAAGGCCTCTTAGTAGGGTGGCACACGTGTGGACCCTGATGTCCTCCACAGGACAGAGGGACCCTGTTCTACCTCATCACAAATGGGTAACCCATCTTGGGACCATCTGATGATTCAGCTGCCCTTGATATCCACAGGGGTTGGTTTCGGGAGGGCTGCAAGAATATCAGGGCCCTCATATATAAAATGGGGGAATATGTAGAATTCAAATGCATTTCTCCACATGCTTTCATTTTATCAAAAATTATTTTATAAGGAGTGGGATGTGGTAGCACATACTTTTAATCCAAGGACTCAGGAGGCAGACACCGAAGGTCCTATGTGAATTTGAGGCCAGCCTAGTGTACATTGAGTTCCAGGACAGCCAGGGCTGTGTAGTGATATCCTCGAAAAAAACCTTAGTGTATACTAATTGAAAAAAGAAGGCTTTTCATTGTGACATTTTCCTAAGTGTAGACAAAGTACTCTGATTGTATCATCTCCAGGTGACAGAGAGTACTGAATACAATGTGAGTGCTGTGGGAATAGCTGTCATGCCGTATTGTTTAGTGGATAAGAAAAAAAAAATGGCATGTTCGTGGGCCAGCGAGGTGACTCGGTGGGTGAAGGTGCTTGCTACCGATCCTGACAACCTGACTTTAGTCACCGGGACCCACATGGTAGAAGGAGAGAATGGGATTCAGGATGACTTCAGTTGTCCTCGGATCCAGGTGCATGCCATGGCATGCCCGGTGCCACCCCGTCCCCCAGTTTATAAAACGTAATAATAAAAAGACAGACTCAGCAAAGAAATATGTTTTTCTGGGTATTCCGCCCAAGACTGGCGGACTCCTAAGAGGCGCACCGCTGGGCATGCAGGCTTGCTCTACTTGCTCATGGGTAGAATCCGGAGCTGTTGGCCCTTTTCTTTCATCCCCACAGAAATGCCAGGAAGCCTTCCCTTGGTTAAATAGCAGTGATGCGATGTTCTGCATTTGGTGTTGGTTTGGTTTTAGGGTTCTGTTGCTCCTCAGTGCATTTGCTCTTGACACACCTGTGGGCTTCCAGTGGTCCACGAGGGCAGCTTTCTCCACCATACTGCCGTACAGTGGATTAGAGCCTGCCCCGAAGGGTCACGCTGAGAGCAGATGCACGGGTGGATTTGCTGAAGAGCCAGGACTGGAGTCTTGCCCCAGGTTCCCACCACGCAGCTTTCTGAGGGTTTTATAATTAATGCTAATGGTTGTGCCGTCATGGCTTGTTTAAATTACCCCAAGAGGAACATCATGTCTATTAAAGAAACTGGATTGTAGCTGCCCACCTGCTCTATTCGGGGACACGCAGCTTTTGTGGGAATTCTTCTGGGTAATTAAGAGGGTCTAAAAGCTGGCTTTATAGTCATTGATTGAACTGTAGATAACAATGAAGTCAAATAATTTTTTTTTTGAGGCAACGGTTTCCATCTTCGGAAGCATGTGAGTGATTTGAATTAGAAAGAGTTCCCCACGTGCTGCTCAGGTGTCTAGGAAGGCATGTAGCCTCCGGGGGTCCTGGGCATGTTCTCACTGGGGGTGTCTGGGGAGCAAGGATGTGTGGGGTTGTTCAGGGTCGTTGCCCCTCTCTTGGTTTGAGCCCTGAAGGAGCTCAGGGGCCACACAGGAGCTGCAAGATCTGCAGAGGTGGTGGGCACCGCTGCCTGAGCACGAGAGCCAAACTCCAGTGTGAGCCCACAGCCAGAGCAGCACCAGTCTGCGGATGTGGGGCTCAGGCACAGGTTTGCCACCAACTTGTATATCTTCAGCTATATATAACTTTAGGTACGGTTAGCTTACATGTGTGGGTGCTATGCGAGGTGCCAGTGTGGCAAAGAGACACTCTGGAAATTTGTGTTCAGAGGGCAGGGAGGCGCCATTTTATTTGTCTACATATTATGGTATCATGTTTTATATCAGTGTGGGCACTCAGGATGAAGATGGCACAGAGGGGTCTAGCTAGTACCAGCAGCAAGTACAGGCAGCAAAGGCCAGGCTTTGGAAGGCTTTATGAAACCATGTCAACAGCTTGGACATTGTCCAGTGAGTCTTAGATGCCACCACTGTAAGGGCTTTTTAAACAATAGCACATGTTAGCTTTAAACTTAAAACATGCACACACACACACACACACACACACACACACACACACACACATGTTCCTATCCGGTCAGTTTCAGGTGGACAGACAGTCAGCGCCATTGAGAGTAACACATCGCACAGCTGTGAGCGGTTCAGGGTATACCTTTCCACCCATCTCCTGAACCCTCTAGGCAGGACTCCCTTTTTTCTCCCCAGCCCTTCCACCACTCTTCTGTCTTCTTTCTCTCAGAATCTGACTACTTGTGGAGCCATACCTAAGAGGCATAGATGCGATTAGACTTAAAGAATAATCATCAAAAGTACGTAGGCACCTGAGAGGCACACCTGGGGACATCTGGCTTATGTGTGTTTGTGACTGGCTTACTTCACGAAGCGTATTGTCCTGAGGGCCCATCCATGAAGCATGTGTCAGAATTTCCATTCTTTTGTTTGTTTTGTGTGTGTGTGTGTGTGTGTGTGTGTGTGTGTGTGTGTTCGTGCTTTTGTGTGCATGTGGAGGCCAGAGGCCAATGTTGACTGTCTTTTGACGTCACGCTCCATCTTGCGTTTTGAGAACAATGAAAAATGCGTACTTAATGCATGAGGTTACGTAATTGGGGAAATTGATTTGTTTTGTCAAGTTGGTAAATGAGATGGTTATGGGGAATATTAGAAGTATAAAGATTCACCAGTTCAGTAAGCTGACTGGTCAGCAAGCTGTAGATCCAGTTTTGACCCTCCTGCCTCTACCTCCCTGCACTGTGGTTCCAGATGCCTGGGGCTAAGTCTGGTTTTTATGTGGGGGGGTTGGGGATCTGAACTCAGGTCGTCAAGCTTACATGGCAAATACTTTTCCCCCAAGCCAGCTCCCAAGCTCCATAATTTCCAGCCTGGTCAAGGCTGAATAATACTCTGTTTATATATGGATCACGTTTGTTTACCCACTCCCCCCCCCATGAGCTTCTGGCTGTTGTGAGAGATGAAATCTCTGCTTCCAGCTTCTGTGCCCACACCCCCAGCAGTGGAATTGCTGACTTCTTGAAGACATACCATACTGTTTCTCACACTGGCCATGTGGGTCAAAACCAACACTCTATCCCATCCAACACCAGGTGAGCATGGGAGGCACCTTAACATCAAAGTGGCTATCCTCTGCGCTGGGATCACAGGAGACTGAGCAAGACAGAAATCATCATTAGGTCAAGGCACAGCAATTTAGGGATTTCTTGTCAAATGCATAAGCTAGTCCATCCTGTTGGATCAGAGGAACCTGGGAAGAGTTCTAAGTGCAAATATGGCTTAGGATGAAATGCTGGCGCTTTGGGTCTGATCATAGACTTGATGGATCATAGACTCTTTACTCAGTGCAAAGAGTGCCCAACATGGCAGTGCATTCTCCAGGCTGGGGATGGGCTGTCTTCCCCTGTAGGTGGTTTCTCTTGCTGGAGAGTTAATTACTATACTCTAATGAGTGTATTTTGCAGGTGGTGCTTGGCTCGGGCTTGATTGCCCACAGCTGCCCCAAGAGAGGCAGCATTGCCCTCGTGAACACTACAGCTCTGTCTGGAGTTGATGGCCTTGGTTTTCTAGGCTCGTCTGACACAAGCCTACATAAATTTCGGAGACAGCCTCAGACTCCATGGACCTCATTAGACTTCAAAACCAAGAGAGTCGTTTTTTGATGGCTATTCCCAGTTTTGATTCTGTTGTAAGGAGGGGGAGTGGGCTGCGTCCCACCTGGCTGTCCGGCTGCTCTGCTAGCTTACGCCCGAAATAATTACACAGAAACTGTATTCATTTAAACACTGTGTGGCCCATTATATGTAACCTCTTACTGACTAACTCTCACATCTTGTTTAACCCATTTTTATTAATGTGTATCGCCACTTGACTGTGGCTTACTGGCATGAATCTAACCAGGGTCCGTCTCGGGCAGGAGAATCATGGCTTCTGCCACACTTCCCTTCTTCCCAGCATTTTGTTCTGTCTACTCCGCCCACTTAAGGGCTATCCTATCAAAAGGCCAAGGCAGTTTTCTTTATTCAACCAATAAAAACAACACATAGAAAGAAGACCCTCCTACACCATGATTCTACTACAAAAATGTCCTTTTAATATCAGAGAATTTCCAAGGCTTTCTTCCATGTTGTCCTGCTGACATTCTTAACACTGTTTTGCTCACTCAGTAGCTACTTGCTAAGAAAGTATTTTTTAAGCTTAACTTTCTATTGTAGAAAAAAATATATAAAAGCAAAAAAACATGGTGTCATCTGTCCCTGAGAGGGTTAATCTACTTTCTCCCCAAGTTCTTCTGCTGAAGTCTCAGACCCTGCACCACAGAATGCGGTCGTATTTGGTAATAGGCATTTAAAGATTAATCGAGTTAAAAATGAGGTTGTCACAGTGACTTCAGTCAACTCACCTGGTGTCCTTATAACAAGAGAACATCGGAACACAAATCTCACAGGACAGCCGTATAAATTCTTAGGAGGAAAGGGCCATGCACACATTGAAGAGAGGTGCCATGTGTACACTGAGGAGAGGGGACCACGTGCACATTGAGGAGAGAGGACCACATGCGCATTGAGGAGAGGGGACCACGTGCACACTGAGGAGAGGGGACCACGTGCACATTGAGGAGAGGGGACCACGTGTGCATTGAGGAGAGGGGACCACGTGTGCATTGAGGAGAGGGGACCACATGCACACTGAGGAGAGGAGACCATGTACACACTGAGGAGAGGGGACCATGTGCACACTGAGGAGAGGGGACCACGTGCACACTGAGGAGAGGGGAACACATGTACATTGAGGAGAGGAGACCATGTGCACACTGAGGAGAGTGATGTAGATGGGCCTTCTGTCTATGGGTTATTTTCATTGGTTAATAAAGAGACTGCCTTGGCCCTTTGAAAGGACAGAAAATTAGGTAGGCGGAGTAAACAGAACAGAATGCTGGGAAGAGGGCAATGAGGTAGACGCCTTGGAGCCAGCCACCAGGTCAGACATGCTGAATCTTTCTTGGTAAGCCACCACCTTGTGGTGCTACACAGATTATTAGAAATGGGTTAATCAAGATGTGAGAGTTAGCCAGTAACCAACTCTCTAGAGATAATGGGCCAGGCAGTGTTTAAATGAATACAATTTGTGTGCTATTATTTCTGGGGCTAAGCTAGCTGTGCGGGAGCCGGGCGGGATGAAAAAGCAGGCCTGCCCACAGCTCCACACTACAGGAGAGGGGACCACGTGCACACTGAGAAGAGGGGACCACGTGCACACTGAGAAGAGGGGACCACGTGAACACTGAGGAGAGGGGACCACGTGCACACTGAGGAGAGGGGACCATGTGCACACTGAGGAGAGGGGACCACGTGCACACTGAGGAGAGGGGACCACGTGCACACTGAGGAGAGGGGACTGCATGCACATTGAGGAGAGGGGGCCACATGCGCACTGTGGAGAGGGAACCATGTGTAACCAAGGAGATGAAGCATGTGCAAGGGAGAGGAGGCATGTGCACACCCAGAAAGCAGCCATGTGCACACTGAGGTTAAGGACCAAGTCAACAGGGAGGGGGCAGTGTGTGAACAGTGGTGGGGCATTGGCACTCCAGTGAGAACCAATCTATTCCCACGGAATCAGCATGAATCTCACCTGAGTGTGGAGCCTCTGCACCTGGCTGATTGCTCACTTAAGATTCCGTCACTCCCAAGCTCCTACCTTAGGTTCCAACTTTCCAGCATCTTTAGGGGGGGATGCCATTTCTAAGTCATAGCCATCCAGAAAGATGGAATGAGGACTGTGGCTCCAGCATAGAGAACCTTTGCCCCAGTGAAGCCAAACCAGTCATGTGGCCCTGGATGCACACCACCCTTGGGACTAAGCTGCACCCAAGAGGAGACAAAACAAGCATCATTCTTACACAATCAGGAAGTGGAGGATGAGAAATCACAGTAAAAAGTGGTCCACATGCTTACTGATGGATCCATCCAGGATACCTTGAAATACCAAATCCCCATCTGTGTTTAAAGCTACCCAATTCTCCCCCAAAAAAACATGCTGAGTGAACGGAGCCAGACACGAAAGGCTGCATATTGCACAATTCCGTTTATAGAACATTTCTAGAAAAATGACTAAATATAGCCCCAGAAGGCAGATGAGTGAGTGGTTGCCGAGTTCTGGAGCTGTACATGGGGTTGGCTTCAGACAGGCATGTGGGAGCACTGGGGTGCCACGTGTTCTGTGTCATCATGCGAAGCCTGAGAAGTTAATGCATTCATGAAAATGGTCTCCACTTACAGCGGGGACTGCTGGGGCTATGGGCTCTTTGCTGGTAAAGTTGTATTTTAGGGTTTCTTTTGCTGTGATAAAACACCATGATCCAAAGCAACTTGGGGAGGAAGGGGATTATTTCATCTTATATTTTATAGTCCATCACTGAGGGAGGTCAGAGCAGGAGCCCAGAGGCAGGAGCTGATGTAGGGGCCGTGGAGGAACACCGCTTACTGACTTGCTCCTCGTGACTTGCTCAGGCTGCTTTGTTATAGCACCCAGGGCCACCTGGCTTTGACCTGGATGGGGAGCACTGAGCTGTTCTGGGATAATGTTTTTGCACACTATGAAGAAGTGTCTCTGCCTATGGTGCCTTCTGATTGATTTAATAAAGAGCTGAATGGCCAATAGCTAAGCAGGAGAGAATAGGCGGGACTTCGGCAGGGACAGGAGAAAGAACTCAGGAAAAATCTGAGGCATGTGGTGATTAAATCTGAGACATGGAGGATTAGGACATACAGTGTGGGGGAGAGGTCACAGCCCGTGTGGCAGAATATAGATGAATATAAATGGGTTACGTTATAAGAGCTGGTTGTGAACAAGTCTAAGCTAAAGCCTAGCATTCAATACGATGTCTCCGTGTCAGTATTTGGGGGCTGGTGGTCCAAAGAAAGTCTGACCAAAAAGACTGACTACACTGAGCATCTTTGGAAGGAGAGCTGCTTAAGGATGGATGAGATCCTGGGGTGTACAAAGAGGTGGAAAAGCTTGTCTCGCGTGAGAGTGTTAGGAGTCAGAATTAGTTCTCTAGATTAACAGTGCTTATAGAGTGAATCTCTCTCTCTCCTCTTACTCTTTCTCTCTGTTTCTCTCAGCACACACACACACACACACACACACACACACACACACACACGTACACACGGATTACAGATTTATTAGAATAACGTGCATGCTCTGTTGCATCTAATTTGGCTATATGAACAGAAGGTTCAAGAATCCAGCAGATGCTTAGTCCCCGAGACTGGATGTCTCAGCTGGTCTTAGTTGATGCTGGAATCCCGAAGAAGTAGGCTCTAATGCCAGTGAAGGAATGGACTTGCTAACAGACAATAGCAAGCAGGCAGGGAGCCAAGCTTCCTTCTTTCTTCCTCCACGTCCTTATACAGGCTTCCAGCAGAAGGTGTGACCCAGATTAGGGGTGGGTCTTCCCTCCTCCAAGTTCCAGATTAGAAATGGATCTTCCCACCTCAAATTCACCAAAAATCCCTCACAGATATATCCCGCTAGTTTTGGGGGTTTAATTAATTCCAGATGAAGTCAAGTTGACAACCCAAGAATCGCCACCTCAGAACCTGCATGGTGTCCAGCAGTTCTCAGTGCTGTTTGACCACTCTCACTAATTGACCAGTGTTTTAAAACAACGCTGACCAGAGTTCAGAATGAATTGGTCTGGTGGTTACTATTGCTTACAACTTACCTTGAAGTGAGGGGTATTCTAATTCTCTAATTTCCTTTTCAGTCCTCAGCTGGGATTGCCTCTATACAGAGGTACCAGCCTTTGTGTGTGGCCACACAGTGGGGCAGTCGGTGGAGGATGCTCAGCCTTTGTGTGTGGCCACACAGTGGGGCAGTCCGTGGAGGATGCTCAGCGTTTGTGTGTGGCCACACAGTGGGGCAGTCCGTGGAGGATGCTCAGCCTTTGTGTGTGGCCACACAGTGGGGCAGTCCGTGGAGGATGCTCAACCATTGTAAAGATGAACAGCGCGCTCCTCCTTTTCTCAGGCCCTGTTCGTTGCTATCGCTGAATCCTGAATCTGGGTAATTTATAAAGAAGTGAAGATTATTTCACTGTTATGGAGCTCCACTGTTATGGAGCTGTTAGTTCCATAGGCAGCACATCCCCATGGGAGCCACACAAGATATCAAGCCCTGGTGGGCAGCGGGAGGGAAGGAAGGGATGTGTGGGAGCTAGAAAGCAAAGTAAGTTCCCAGATAGCCAACCCATCCTGGTGAGAAAGGGGCCATCCACGAACAGGAGCTCAGCTTCCTGACTCACACTTCTCACTAGATCCCTTCTCTGCACACTGCTGCATCGAGGGAGCAAACCGGCTTAACACTGCAACCCTCACAACCTTCCAGAGGTAGCCAGTTGAGTTTTCTTAACTGTCATTTTGAACTCATGGGCTTGAATACATTAGATAGGTGTCAAACTGGGCCAGGGATTACTTTCATTTGGGTTCAAATGTTTGACCTTTGGCAGTGGTAGAGTCATCAGCATGGTTTTTGAGATTTTTGTCATCCCCACAGCCATCTTTGATAGCTTCCTGGCCTTTCAAAGCGAAGCCATTTGTTTTCCATACCCCTCTCACTACCTTATTAGGGAAGCATCCTTTATAGTTCCTATTGCTAAGATACCCATGTTGTCTTGTCAGAATCTAAGGGCTACAGAGCCCTTTTTAGGTTGCAGTTTTTACTGCATACTGGACTATGTAAGGGCTTGGCTTACAGATCCCAGTATGTTCTGAAAGCTTTGCAGGTCTTTGTGGCAGTCGAGGCTGGGGAGTTCTGTGTGGCATTGCATGTGTGGGAGGCATTGAGGAAGCTGGCTGGATGCTGTGGGTGAGGTGTGGTCCAGCGCTCAACTGAGTAATGACCACGATGCCATTTTTTGACCGCGTTAAGATGAAATACGTTTCATCTTGACCATGTTAAGTAAATTTGGCCCAAACCAGCTTAGCGATGACACTTGGCCCAAAGTAGCCTTTGTTCATAGTGGACAGTGGTCCAGCTTAACAGGGGAGCAGAATGCAAAATAGCAGTTACAGATAACAAAGGGACTGAGTCCCAGCCAATCATAACAGTCCCTCAGCCAGTAACAGCAGGCCCTCAGTCAATCATAACAGCCAGCCATTCAACCAATCATAACTGCAGGCCCAGCCAATTGGTGGCAAGCAACAGCCAAGTTATAACCATATGCGGCAGATGCCCAGCTGTAGCCGGCAGGCGATCGCTGCGGTGGAGCCTGCAGTCTTCTGGCTGTAGGTACAGTTCTCCACACATGGTGCCGAGTTCTGAGCCATGCTGGGTCAGGAGTGCTCTTCTGGCACTTGGTCCTCAGGGTCATATTTTGAAGAACGCTTTCCTAATTCTGCTTTTCTGCTCATTTGGGGGTGTCTGTGGTGATGTGGCGTTTTCAGTGTAAGGGTCCCTTCGGGGTGGTGCGGAGACGGGCCCTTTTGTGCATTGCTTGTTCCTCAGCAGTGGAAATAATCACACAGCCAGGCCTGCTAGCGGACTCACGTAAGATTCTCAGCTCCACCCTTACCATTCTCAGCATCCAGTCCTTCCTGGGTGAGGGATTCTTCCCTGTGCCCTGCACTGTGCTGAGGCCGGTCGTGATCACGTCTCTAGCAAGACTTCATTTAGTCTGCCCAACCCTAGACCCCTGTTCGAAGTCATAATGCCCACAGGTGTCACAGCCAGGGCCTCCACAGCTCTACTACCTGCTGCTGAAAGAAGAGGTGAAGAAGTAGGTTACAGGTCCTCAGGACTAGCTGTGACCTCACTGACAACAGACTGACAGACAGACCCCAAGAGAGCATTGGTCCCACTGACACTGTGGGGTGAGCGGATGCGTTCATTTTAAAGTGTATTGTATTAAAATCATTTTGGATTTATAAGGAAGTACAAGGAAATGGTATGAGAAGTCTTTGATGCCCTTCATTCTTTCCCCTTTTGGTGTTGGCATTTCCTTACATCTTCATCCTGCTCCCTTTCTGTGTTGGCATTACCACACACCTTAACCCAGTGTCCTTCGCTGTTGTCATATAGCAAAGCTACTGTGTAAAAACCAGGAAATTGATATTGGTAATAACTAATGGGACTTATATTTCACCAGCCATTAATCTGTGCTTAAGTATATGTGTGAATGTGTTTGCCTGTCTGTGCAATAGTATGCCAAACTTCATGTGCCGCCACCAAAGGACTTCCCCCTGCTGCTGTCCCTGGCAGTCACACGCATAGTCTCCCATCATTCGTAACTCTGGGTGATCTCTAGTCTCCATATCGCTGCTACTCACGAATAGCTTATGGAGTCTTATGGTAAGGATCATTCCAGATTGGCTTTTATCAGGTGGTGGTATTTCTTTGGGGTTTAGGGTTCACTCGAGTTATTGTGTAGTTATTGCTTTCTATTGCTGGGTATTCCATGGTATGCTTCTGTCAGGCTGGCGTGTTTGCTTATCAAAGGACATTTGGGTCATTTCCATTTGGAACTTACAACTGTTACGAATACAGCGTCTGTGACTCTGAGGAGGGACAACGTTCTGCGTATAATTGAGTTTAAAATTTTAAAACATCACATTTTATTCTATTTGCACATGGGTGTTTTGCTTGCATGCGTGTCTGCGTCTGGTACCAAAACCAAGAAGAGGCATCAGATCTAGAATTGAGTTACAGGCAGTTGTGAACTGTCATATGGGTGCTGGGATTTGAACTTGGGGCCTCGGGAAGAACAGTCAGTGCTCTTAACCCGTGAGTCATTTCTCAGTCCCTAGGAGAGTTTTATCCATCATGATTCCATCCCCTGCAGTTGCTGGACTGCACAGTGAAGATATTTTTAATTGGAAAGGAAGTGCTGAGCTAGTCTCCAGATGCGAGACTGGTCCACACTGCCACCAGTGCTGGGCAGATGCCCTGGTGTCCCATCCCCACCAGCATTGGAAGGTGTCACTGTTTTCATTTAAGCCATTCTTGTTTGCATGCTTTGATAGCCCGCGGTTGTTTTACTTTGTACTTTCCTAATGGTTGATACTGTTGGGTGGCTTTTAATGAGGTTATTCTCCACCTGAGTCACTTCCTAGGTGACACCTGGGTAGCTTTTCTCTAGAACTTTCTTTTCTAATTAGATTTCTGGGAGACTAAAAAACCTACTTTGGGGGAAGTTCTTTATCTATTCTACACACAAGTGCATGGGATGTGCGATTTGCAAGGGTCTTCTCTGCTGTAGCAGGCTTAAGCTCAACTTGGCAGAGAGAAGAGTTTTAATCCTGATGAGCTTCATCTTTGCCATTTGTGCCTTTTGACTACAGTGCATTCAGTGCTGTGGCAGACGCCCCACTTAATCACAGCCCTCACGGTCCTCTCTTGGGTCTCTTTAAGAAGTTTATTAGTATATATTTATGTTTTTAAGGCCATGATCTACTTTGAGTTTTTGCTTGTTTGTTATGAAGTGTAAGGTTCAGGTCAAATTTCTCTCTCCTTCTCCACCCTCTCTATTCCTTTTTCTTTCTTTCCCTGCTCTCTGGATGCCCAGTTAGCACTGTTTCTTGAAAAGGTGCTCCACTCTTTTGATTTAATTTTCCTTTTTTTTTTGAAATAATTTGCTCACATTTATTTGTGTCATTTTTCACTGTTTGCTACTGTGTCTTTGTAGTAAGTCTTACTGCTGGGCAGGTGCTCCCCCTCTCTAGGAAGACAAACACATTTTAAAAATTAGTTAGTGTACAGCTTTCTTATAGTAAGTCTGTCTGCATCTACAAACATCTTCAGGACATTCAACACGACTTTTGAAACTTAAAATGGGTTTTAGATGGAGTTGACATTTTATCCAGTTTGCTTTCCCATCCACGAACATGGTATTTCTCTCCATGGTGTTTGTTTAGGTCAGTGGTTCTCAACCTTCCTAATGCACAGTTTCTCATGTTGTGGGGACCCACCCAACCATAAAATGATTTTCATTGCTACTTCATAACTATAATTTCTACTGTTATGAATCGTAATATAAACATCTGACATAAGACCCCACGTTGGGGTCGTGCCTACAGCCACTGGTTTAGAGCTTGCGTTTATCTTAGCATCTCCTTTAGTTTGTAAACTCTGGGCATGGTTTGTTACGTTCGTTCATACATTTATTATGTATGGACATCTCATTACTACTCTGGAGGAAATTGTAAGTGCTAATTTCTACTTTAATTTTTACTTTGGCTTACTTGTCAGTTTTAGACAATGTCTTAATTTTCTGCATGCTTCCTTGTGTCCTTTTGCTTACTTAACTGTATGCTTTTCAATGTTCTCTGGGTCACATTTGATCTATTCGCTGTATTTTCCCTTTGCTTCACTTGTGTGTGTGTTAAAATTTCCATGAACATTTTACCTTTGACATATAGATTATTTAGACGTTTGTTGGTTAATTTACAAGTTGTTGGTAATTCCCCCATCCCATGTTTTCCCAGTTATTGATTTCTGTGTGGTTTTAATTATTTTGAGTTCATTCGGGTTTGTCTAGTTGGATGTTCCATAAACCATCAAAAAATGTGTTGAAATATGCCTCATCTATAGTGGGTATGTAGCCAGATGCACCTAGCTAGTATGAAAATGCCACAAGTCAGAAGTCCATTTTGTAACCTCCTCACCAACAGAGCATACAACACAGGCCACTGCCGATGGGTGGCTGAACCTGATGCTTCTGTTCCTGCCCCAGCATCCCAAGGGGACCAGGACGGGAAGACGAGCCAGAGTCTGCAAGTGAAAATGTGCTTTCTACCAAGTGAGCACCTGACTGTGATAAGCCAGGTTGTTCTGCAGCTTGTGGGTGGAGTCTCCTAAGAGTGTCAGTGGGAGCCTAATGATTGCATGCTGATGCTCGTTTCTGTATCCTTGATGATTTCCTGCCTGGTAGTTTTAGCAATTATTGAAGGTGGTGTCTGGAAGGTCCAAAACGTCACTGAATTTCTCATTTCTCCTCTGTCACGGTAAGGGTTTATGTTAGTGAACCAGGAAGTGAATGTTTAGGGTTGCTGCGTCTTATTCTGAGCAAGTTTTTGTCATGTGATGAATGTTCTTTGTCTTTGCTGATTTCCTCTACTCTGAAGTCTGCTTTATCTGATCTCCATAGAGCCTCCTTTGCCTTCTCATGATGAATCTTTGTATGACAGGTCTTCCCCACCCTTTTACTCCCAGGTTAGATTTGCTATGTTCAGAGTGTTATGACTTAGATTCCACCCTTTTGCTTTCAATCTACTTGGGTTGTTGTGTTAATTGTAGGCAGCATATAGTGAGATATACTTATCTACTCTGACAATCTCTTTTATTTAATGTTACTAGACTTTTAACATTTAAAATGGCGGCTGACATGTTAGAGCTTAAATATGCCTCTTACATTGTTTTCATTTTGTCATTTCTCTCTCCTGCCTTTCTGTGGTTTATGTCAGCCTATCTTACACACTGCACTCGAATATACAGCTTTGCTTACTTTTCTTTGTGGCTGTTTGGCTATTATCACAGCCTAATGGTGCTGTAGTTTCATTACTTTGAGCAAAGTGCAGGAGACCTCTATCTTATTTCCAAGGAATCATTTATTCTCTCATTGTTTGACTAAATGTCTGAAAAGAGTCAAGTTAAGGGGGTCAGGATTTGATTTGGCTCATGGTTTGAAGGGACACAGTCCGTCATGGTGGGGAAGGCATGGCAGTATCTGTTCATAGTGGGAACCGGTCACCGGGGTTCTCCCTACCTCCCTACCTCACAGATCCACACATCAGGAAGCTGAGAATGTAAAACCTCAAGGCCCACTCCTAGTAACTCAGTTTCTCTGGTAGGGCTCCACCATCCAGAGATTCTGCAACCTTCCAAAACAATGCTACCACCTAGGGGCTAAGTGGTCAAAAACATTTCACTCTCAGTTCATAAAATTCCACCCCTGGCACTGAGAGCTCATGGCTTTGTAAAATGTAGACCGCACTCAGTCCACTTCAAAAATCCTCATAGTTCTAGAGGTTCAACACCATCCAAGAGTCCAGAGGAGAGCCTTTTCTGAGACTCAAGGGGATCTCTCAACAATGAGTCCCAGTTAAGAAAAAACAAATGAGTTGCATTCTTTCATTACACGCTGGTACAGAGTAAACCTCCTTGCTTCTTTTTTTCTACGTATCATCCCCAAAGAGAAGAATTAGGGCATAGAAAGGAAAGCTGGACCAAGCAGAACCATCACAACCAAAAGCAGCTTGGGAGTCAAGGACTGGATTCAGCTCACAGCTCTCAGGTCCCACAGTCACCAGGGAGTACAAGCAGGAACTCAAGGCAGGATCCAATCCCAGTTCTCACTCCCTCCCCTTCTCCCATTCCCTGTGGTTTGTTTATCTTTGTGATCAAGCCTAGGGAAGCACCTCCTCCAATGGTCTTTTCCAGTCTGGCTACCCTACTTTCCCCAGCACCAACCTTTCAAAGGAGTTTGCATTGTTGTGCCCAGAAACTCCTGATGGGCGGGGTCTTGCCCTGCAGGTGTCTTTCCTCTAAGCCCAGTATTCTATGCTTGTTTGTTTGCTTTTCCATTTATTTATTTAGAGACAGGGTCTCACTGTGAAGCCTTGGCTGGCCTGGAGCTAGGTCTGTACACCAGGCTGGCCTCAACTCACAAAATTAGTATTATGCCTTCCTCTTTGTTTTTTAAAGGCAAGGTCTATAGTTCTGGCAGGCCACAAATTTTGTAACTGAGGCCTGAATTTCTGATCCCTCTGCCTCTGTTTCCTAAGTGCTGTGATTACAGCCCTGTAAACTACAACTGGTTTATGCAGTACTGGGGACTGAACCCATGACTTTGTACATGTTAGACAGGCACTCTAACCACATGCATAAACCACTTTTTATTAAAAAAAAAAAAAGCTCCAATTTCTTTAACACATTTAGACCCTCCGACTTCCGACCCTCCTTTTGCCTTATATGCCACCTGAAACTCAGACTCCTTTTCTCTCCAAACTGTGTATTTTCCACATCTTTCTGTTTTACTTACTCAACATAAATCTGGCAAAGGACAGCTTTTGTTCTTTAAAAAATATAATGCTGGCATGTTCGCAGCCTCTAGTCCAGGCAGAGATGGCTAGAGCGGTGTAGGTTCCCCGCGGCGAGCGGCAGAGCTGGCGGGAGCATGTCCTGGACAGGCTGGTCCTGCCATGCGGCCGGGAGAGTCATCCAAGTGGGTGGGTGACCAGGCAGTGGATAAAAGGCTTACAGGACATAGTAAATAACATAAGGCTGAATATAAAGATGAACATTTATTACTTAAAGAGAAAGCAGAGAGACAGAGACAGAGAGACATAAAGACATAGAGGAGACACGTGTGCACATGCCAAAAGAGGGAACAGAAGAGGAATTAAGATGGCAACGAGGTCAGAAGTAGCTGGGAGTGGGCGTGGCTTGCCCCTTAAAGGGACCAGACCAAAAGAATAACAACAGTGAGCAGCAATCATGGCACAGCCGGGATGACTTTCTGTATTAAATTTTCTCCTGTCAAACAACTTCTGCCTCTCCTTTCCAGTTCATCCTCACTGACTTTTGTGGACTGCTGACCAGTTCCCATAGGGTTCCCTGTGAAACCTCATGATCCTGGTGTTCATTGTCACTGTCCTGCTGGTGGTCTGGTCCTCTGTTGCCACAATGGCCCCTTACGCTCTGGTTGCAGCACAGCAGAGCTTCTCTAGCCTGCAGCTCCAAATTCTTCCTTCTGTGCATCCCTTCAGAGTCCTGCAGACAGTCAGGGAGGCACAGCAGTGACCCCTCCTCAGGACCATCTTCTAGCCTTATTATTGTACTAGAAAGTTTATCAATCATAATTGCTATTCAAACTTAGAATTTTTAATACCTGGTAGGTTGGTTCAATATTTAATTTTTTTTAATTTAAGAAAATATCTTGAATGGGTTTTCATTTGTTATTTTCCCCCTTGCTTTGGTTTTCTTCTTCAGGAGTTTTTACAATTATTAGCTCTTCTTTGCTTCGGCCAACTTAATTAGTTCTCAATTTCTCTATAGGGAAGACAGGATATATATGTGATTGTCTGTCTGTCTGTCCATTTCAATGGTATTAGCCTAGGGCCTGTTTACACATGCCAGATAGGTTCTTTAATACTGAGCAGCTGTCCAGCTCTCTTGACTGGCTCTCACTAAGTTGCCCGGTCTGGCCTTGAACTTGTGACCCTCCCACCTCAGCCTTCCAGTTGCGGAGATCACAGGCCTGCGCTGTCCTTTCTGGCTTAGAATTATTTTCTCTGTCCTTGGTTTCAGCTTCCTAAGCTTTGCTCCCCTCTGTCTCCTATTCCTGGTGTCACCTACTCTGTCTGTTTGCTCACGTGTTCCTTTGGGTAAAAATTTCATTACGAATAAAACATTTCTAATTCCTGCCTGAGTTCTTTCACCTGGTCCTTGTGTGTTTATAATTTGGGTTATGCTGGTTTCCATGTCTTTTTTCATTTCTCATTCCCCTTTGGAGCACAGGTGACCTTTTGACCTGCTCAGTGAGCATGCGTTTTGAACATTCTCTGTCTGCCCATAATTCCCTCTTTTCCTTGTAGTGTTCTTATGTGGCGTGCGATCTCAGTCTTTTTATTGCTGTTTCTCAAATGAAATAAAGACCCAGGGTTTTTCTGAGTCACAGTTCATAGAACTTTCTCCTCCACTGTCTGTATTCCATAGACCCTAATCCCCGGTTCCTTCCCCTACTTCTGGATCTCTCGTTTCTGAAGACTTTGACCTGGTTAACTTAGACATACCCCCAGTAGTATTTTCATAGGTAGGTCACTCCAAGGGCCTACAGTTCCCAGTCTCCACTGAAGTCACTCCTCTGGTTCCTTCCTCCTCCTCCTTCTCCTCCTTCTCCTCCCCTCCTCCTCCTCTTCCTTCTCCTCCTCCTCTTCCTTCTCCTCCTCCTCCTCCTCTCTCTCTCTCTCTCTCTCTCTCTCTCTCTCTCTCTCTCTCTCTCTCTCTCTCTCTCTCCTTTCTCCCTCCTCTTTATCAGGCTTCCTGTTCTTTATTTGGGGGCTCTCATTCATCCTAAGTCCCTGCTGCATTCCTTGAATGACTGTGCAGAAGCCCAAACCACACAGGTCCTAAGGACTGTATGTTCCCACCTTGTTGTGATTCTAGGTGTGTGTGTGAAACACTCATTAGTTTTGTGTAAATGCGCCTGAGTAATTCATATTTCAGTTGTTGCTGTAATTGTCTTACGTAGATCTAGGGAGATTTGACGACAGCACCCCTGTTTTCCCAGATCCTGTAGGAGGCCCTCTTGTTGCTTGTGCCCTGAGGATGCTGCAGCTGAGCACACAGCTCTTGGCAGCATGCCTTCTTCTTATCTGTGGTTCTACCATGAGGACAGCTGAGATCCAAGAAAGCACCTGAACGTGCATTTGGAAGCAGAGTGATGCCACCTACCCACTTCTGGAGGGCAAGCATCTTGGGAACAAAGCCTACATTATTCTCTTATTTGTGTTCCAGAGAAGTGTGGCTCTGAGTCAAAGGGAGGGACAGAGTCACATTTGGTTGCATAGAGCCCCATGGACATGAGGAGGCTATACCTTCACCATGGGGTGGAGCAGGATCTTGAATGTTGTTCACTGTTGCTGGCTGACTTCAGAACTTTCAGTGGTCTGGGAGACCCTGTCCCTGGGCAGTGCCTTGTGGTCCTGGGTAATGGAGAATGGCTTTTTCAACTTGTTGGGCCGTGGAGGTTTTCTCAGCCTCTGTGTCTGTACTGGCTCCCTCAGTGGCCCTCTGAGTAACTGTGCTTTGGTTTCCTCTTTTGAAGCTTTGCTATCTGTTTAGTCCCCTTTATGTTGTTATGGCAGCGCAACAGAGACTGGACAGTCTATAAGAAAGGATTATGATGGCCCCTGGTTCTGGAGGGCAAAGAACATGGCACCAGCATCTGCTCTGTTTCTTGTAGGAGTCACATGTGTGTCAACTCCCAGAGGAGAAGGCACGTGTGGAAGAGAGGGATACGGAGCTGGTGTTCTTTATACTGCTAACTTGCTGCCCTGAGGAGCAGCCCATTCCTGATCCAGGCATATACAAGAAAGAGATTCCCCGTGAAGCCTCATTTCCAATCCTGCTGTACAGGAATCTGATTTGAGCAGCAGTGTGGTAGGAGCAGCCCACATCCAAGGCTTTGCATCTTTTCATGTGCAGTGAGGACAGAGGTAGGAGGTGGCGTCACAGAGGAGCAAGGCTGGGCTTGAGCAACAGAACCTTATCCTCTGTGATTCTGGAGGTCAAGGCCATGGGGCGTTCAGAGAGTGGGATGGCTTCTCTGGTGCTCACAGGGAGAGAGAGAGAGAGAGAGAGAGAGAGAGAGAGAGAGAGAGAGAGAGAGAGAGAGAGAGAAGACTTCACTGGTCCGACCAGGAGACTACTTAGAGTTAAGGATAGAGGGACCAGAATGTTACAAAGCTCCCTGTCGAGTCAAGGGATGGACTTAGGTGTGTTTTCCAGAATGTTCCATGGTGGGTATGGAAGCCACAGTCAGAACCAGTGTAGCACTTCCTCACATAGACTGAGGTGTGGTGTCTGCCACAGAAACGCCAGCCAACTCTTCTCCAGGAGGCGATAAGTGGGGCTCCCTGACCATCTGCCTCATTCCTGACTGCGTTAAGCTTTCTGCTGCCTGTATAATTTCCAGAGGGTTTGCCTCTTGTCTATTCTGGGGTTCCCTTTAAATGTCAGAATAATATTCAACCCTTCTCATCACTCTGTAAACCCCAGATAATGCCATGCTTGCTGGTCAAGTGGCATGCAACGGGGTGGCAGCTTTGTCAGCATACACAGGTGCACATGACCTTATATCCCGTGATTTTTACTTTATTATTTATCATTCTAGGTTTTACATAACAATTTATTTAATGTAAACTTATTCATATAATTATACCGTCTTAACCACATAATACGTTAAATGCATAAATCTGTTGCATAATTACTGTTATTAAAATGATAATTTCTTCTTTGTATTCCTACTCTGTGTGTGTGCATGTGTGTGTGTGCTTGTATTTGCTTGGATTGGTCACAGAGTCTTGTATTTGTTAAGTTATGACTCTACACATTAGCTTCACTCTGAGTCCCCTCATCACCATCATCATTGTTATGACTTGTAATAAAATTACTTTATTCTAATGAACTCACAAATAAAGAATCACATACATAGATGGTGCAAAGAAGCCACTCAAATACCTGCCTAGTCCACTCTCCATATCTCAGTGAATTTCTACATCTAGAATGACTGTTCTGAGCAGGGGTTATTAGAGGACGGTTTCAGAGCTCCTGCTTATGCTTCCCGTGCAGCTAATTCTCTCTGCATCTTCTTACGTTAAGATGCCCTTGGTATTCAACTTGGGGTCTTATCATCAACAGTCACTAGAAGCAGAGAAGTTCCCCATATAAGGGAGGCTGAGGACATGTGGATTCTTGATGCTGGGTGGGTAGCAGCCCTGGGAGAGGACTAAGTGGGTGGAGCGGGATAGAAGCTGGGAAGCCCAGTCTCAGGGCTCTGCCTCCTTGGCCAGGTCTCGTGCACACAGGTAGCACTCACCGTCCTCAGGAGTGTGGTCAGTGGACATGTCCTGGTCCCCGGGATTCCCTCAGGCCACACCTCAGGCTCTCTCAGCCATGGAGCAGCATGCTCAGTGACCACTGTGCCTGCCCTGTGTAATCACTTGAGTTGGAAGTGTCACCCCAGCCCCTGGCCTGGGAATTGCCCTGGTCTGGACTCCCAATTCTCAGCCTTCCAAGTGCTGACCCCTCCCTGGTTGGATCAGGACCACTCCCACAGAGTATTTAGGCTCACACTGGAAAAAGCAACATGTGGTCTTTGGGGTTTGAGTGGGCTCCTCTCCCTGCCATGCTGTCCCCATCCACCTGGAAATGTGGCATTTATTAAATGTGGACTTTTTTGGTTCGATCTAATCTGGTTTTATTGGAGGTCTTTGCGCTGGTGGAGAGGTTCTTTTTAAGAATTATTTTTAACAGATGGAGGTCTCCATCCAAGAGGGTCTGTGTTTTCCGGCGGGCTCAGGGCCCAGGGCCATGCTGGAAAATGGCCTTCCCGTGTGTCCTCTCTGCCAGGCCTAGTCGGCTTCAGGTGAGCTCCTCTTTTTAAGGTGCATGACTGATAGGGTTTTGGAGTGACCCATTCGCTTTTTGGGCTTTGCTGAGCCAGGCTTAGCTGAGGTAAATTTTGATTGGCCAGAGACACCTGCCATTCAATTTTCACAGCCTTCTTTTCAACTCAAGAGTTGTCTCAGTGAATGTTCTGTGACAGACTTGAGTCACACAGGCATGTGCTTCAAATGGGTTTCTTGGGTGGGGCCTCCATATGTTAAAAATAATCCTTAAAAAGAGCCTCTCCACCGGTGCAAAGAACTCCAATCAAACCAGATTAGACCGAATCAGAAATGCCCACGTTTAATAAATGCCTCACTTCTGGGTAGACGGGTACAGCATGGTGGGGAGAGGAGCCCATGCGAACTCTGGAGACCACATGTTCCTTTTAACAGCCTGAATACCCCGTGGGAGTGGTACTGACCCTCCCCAGGGAGGGGTCAGTGCTTGGCAGGCTGGGAATTGGAGTCCAGACCAGGGCAATTCCCAGGCTAGGGACTGGGGTGACACTTCCAACTCAGTATTACAATCACTACTCCTGTTTTTCATATGAATTATCCCACGGCTTATCATTTATAAAAATCTAGCATTTCCCCGATATATTTGCAATGGGTGCATTTTTAGTAAAGATTTCTTTTATGAGTCTACTTGGGTATTTTAAAGAAGTCACAAGTGGATCTGGGAGATCCCTATGCAATAATGGCTGTTAATACGAGAAGTCTGCCTGTGCTCCCTGGAAACCCGAGGCACAGCAGGAGCGCTGGTGGCCATCCATGCATGATCCAACACAGCAGAGACCATCAATGCTCTCCTAGGGGAAGAAGAGGCTCTGTGACTATAGAATTGGGAATTAGAGCACAGGCCACTGCCCAGTCACGGCAGAAGGAGCCTGCTGTGGCCAGAACAGGGCTGACAGTCATGGAATTCAATTCCCCTAAGGAAGGAAAATGTAAGTGTAGCTCCTAGGTAGTGACCCACAGTACTGGTTGTTGAGGGAGAAGCCAAGGAAACTTGAGATCAACTACTATCTTCTAAGAGTGGGGTGCAAGGGCGTGGAAGGGAGGAACAGCCCAAGGCGGGAACATTGCCTGACAAGACCTTAGGAATCTATACAGAGCGTAGAGATGGCTGTTCACAGAACACACTGTGCTTCAGGGCATGGAGGAGGTGTGACTGAGCAGTCCCCCCGGGAGCAGACCCCTCCCTCTGCTCTCCCTGGTCACCTGAGGCGCTGGTCCTAGCACACTACAGTGAACACCTCGCTGCCTCCCCCGCCCCCCAGCTCTCCAGCAGGACTCAGGCACAGAAGCCAAGGCACACAGATAGAACACAATTAGCAAACAATGACAGGCACAAAAGAACCACCATGACTCACAGTTCAAAGGGTCAGAAGCTAAGTTTATCCTCTGTTACGTAGCAAGTTTGAGGCTAGCCTGGGCTCCAAGAGACCCTGTCTCAAACAAGCAAGAAACAATAACAGAACCAGGAGAGAGTGTTTCTGGGTACAGTGGCACAGGGCATGTGTGGGGGTAATGGGGCAAATTTTATTTTTGTGTTTTTAATCTTGTTTTTAATAACATACTTATTTGTGTATGTATGTGGGGCCATGTGTGCCAGAGTGTGCATGTGGGTGTCAGAGGATAACTTGGGAAGTCCCATCTCTTCTACCATGTGGGGCTTGGGGACTGAACTTGGGTTGTCAGTTTTGGCAGCAGGCATCTTTGCCTGCTGAGCTATTGTACTGGGCCCAGGGTCCAAGTTTCATCAGTGTTGCTGTATAGACATGTTGAGGGTATAAACAGTCCAGCGGCGAACAAGTGACAAGACATGACCTTCCTGTTGACAACTGCCACTTGAACGTGACACAGGAAATGTCTTGCAATATGCAAATTATATCTTGGACCAAAATACATCTTCAAAATTTGTTTATTGTTTTAACAATTACAGATCTGTCAAGGGAATACTTATCCTTGCTGGTTATCGTCTGATAATTACTGAAAACATTTTTGTTTCACAGAAGACAAAGGTGACAGATAGCATGTCACATGTGCCACCATAGCAGGAGACAGGACAAGATGGTGGAGATACTTTTTGCAAAAGTCCCGTTATATATTTATTTTTTAAAGACAAAGACAGAAATAAATGTGGCAGAATATATCTATAAACACACCATGTTTTATAAAAAATGGCAATAAAAATGGTCAGTGAAGAAATAGCACACATAAAGGCTATGGAGACAGTTTCAAGAGGAAAGTGCTTGCCATGCAAACATGGACTTGAACTGGTGTTCTAGTGTGTAGGGGCCTGCTGGACAATGCCTGCAACGCTAGCACTGGGGCGTGTCCAGACAGGAGCACCCTTGGAGCTCTCTTGCCAGTGAGCTCCAGATTCAATGAGAGAACCTGTCTCATAAAAACAGAATGTGGATTGACATCTGATGCTGCTGATGCTGCCATTCTGGTGTCTATTAGTGTATGCATGCATGCATGTGGTGGTTTGAATAAGAATGGATCCCATTGGCTCGCATATTTTGAATGCTTAGTTCCTAGTTGGTGGAACTGTTTAGGAAGGATTAGGAAGTATGGCCTTGTTGGAGGAGGTGTGT
The DNA here is from genome assembly GCF_982192425.1 of Myodes glareolus. Classification (NCBI taxonomy): domain Eukaryota; kingdom Metazoa; phylum Chordata; class Mammalia; order Rodentia; family Cricetidae; genus Myodes; species Myodes glareolus. Next base: position 31,607,343 of record NC_142049.1, on the reverse strand, counting down.
CTCTGGGGATGGGACTTGGAGGTTTCAAAAGCCCATGCCAGGCTCAGGCTCTTTCTCTGCCTCCAACTTGTGGCCAAGATGTAAGGTCTCAGCTACTGCGCTAGCACCATTCCTGCCTGCCTGTTGCCATATTTCCCACCATGAGGGTCATAGACTCACTGTCTGAAGCTTTAAGCAAGCCCCCCCAATTAAATGCTTTCTTTACTAAGTTACCATGGTCATAGTGTTTCTTCACAGCAATCAAAAAGTAAGATAGAGCTACGCATGTATACATGTGTGCGCGCGCGCACACACACACACACACACACACACACACACACGAAATAGCACAATAGAGATGAAGCCAAATCAAGCTATTGCATCAATAAATTTAAGACAGTCTCATCATGTAGCGGAAGCGAGCTAAATCCTAGGATGGCCTTGAAATCCTGATCTTTCTGCTTCCACCACTAGAGTGCTGGAGTCTACCTGTTTTATACATGACTGGGAATTGAACCTGGGGTCTTTTGTGTCCAAGGCCAGCACTCTACGAAATGAGCAACATTGTTGGCCTCAAATCAATAAATCTAAGCAAATTTAACTCGTCGATCAAGCAGAGACGTAGTTGTTCATCCAGTTCATCAACCCTCCACGAAGAAGGAACCCTGTCTACATTGGAGTAATACAGAAAGGCCAAGAGCGATAGCAGCATTTACAACAGTGAAACCCAAGCAGGGCCAGGCCGGCAGTGCTAGATTAAAAAGCAAATGTTGGGTAACAGCTCAATGTGTTCAATTTGCAAATAAGACGTGGTAACTGTGATTGAGTGCGCTACGTATCACATGGTCAGCACCTCTACAAATGGAAACCACAGTCTAGAGAGGGAGACACAAGTATGTACTAGCTCCAGGACAATGGGACAGCCACTCAGACACGTAAGGGAACAAAGAAATATGTCTCAAGCAAACCAGACTTTGTACCATGTTAATAGAGAATGCAACTGTATTTCAAGGTTACATTAGACACTTATGAAACCTGACATATATTAGATTACAAAGGAAACCTCAATAAGGTCCTTATCATGGAAATGATATAGACAATATTCTACAGTCACAATGCAATAAAAGGAAAAATTAATCATTTGGTAAAAAAAGCAAAAATGGCCTACCGTGTGGGGAAAAAAACAAGATTAAATTTTCCTCAATATGTTCCTGGGTGAAAAAAATAAACAACCAATTTCCATAATTTCCAGAATATGATGATAATGAAGATGCATCAATGTATGAGGATCGGAATAAAGTTGTAGTTATGATCTCAGTAATAGTGTTAACAAATGGGCGCTTTAAACATCTTATTCCCAGGGTTAGAGAAAAACAGCAGAGTCAACTGAAGCTGAGATGTGGGAAAAGCTGGGAAGTAATGGACGAGAGAAGAAGAAAATGGAACCAGTAAATACCAAGTACTGATTATCTTTTGAGGTCAAGTGAACAGCCCTCTGTTTGACGTTGGGGGGAGTAAAAATACAAACATCCAGTTCCGACAGCACATTAACAAAACCATGGGAAGTGACTTCGTGCTGTGCGTGGGAGCAGCTGTGAGGGACTTGGAGAGAACAGACACTTGTGCTCGGAAAAGACAATCGATCCAGACTGACCTCAGCAGACACAGTGTAAATGAACCACTCTTCCTTTGGAAGAAAACAAACCAAACCAAACCCAAGTTTCTGTCTACATAACCCAGATAATGTCATTGCTACTTAGAACATTTCAGAGCATAGAGAAGAATAGAAACTTCAAGATTATGCCCTGAAAGAAAGCCCCCTACCAGATGATGTGAAATTTCTACACAGTCAATAGAGACTGTTTTACAAGTGGATTTGGAGGGAGATAAAATTTAATCAGCGTCTATCATCTTATACCAGCGTATGTTCCAGTGGCCTCAGACAGGTAGGTGGCCACCACGAGAACCAGAGGAAAGCTTAGGGAACTTCACACTTCTCTGACAGGCAGAATCATGATCCGGAATCCAAAAGCAAGGCAAGAAGATGGGTCAGTGCAGCTGCTTTAGGGGAAATGGAGAACAAGCGCCTCAAGCTGAAGGAAAGCCCAGCTGATAAACCCCTAGGAAATATTTGCTGGTTACATCCAGAGGCAGAGAAGACAGATGACGTCATTGTGAAGAGGCCTCCAAAGCACAGCCAGTAAATCCCAAAAGAAAGTGAGCAAGAGATCCCAGCAAGTAATTTACAGAGAAATAAATGCAAATGAGTATTTCAGTGTAAGAAAATATACCCATCTCTCACAGAAACGGGCATTAAAATGTAGGTACCATTTTACTGTTCAGACTGCCACAACTTCAGCTCTGATAGTGCCCCTCTTGGTGAGCTTGTGGAGAGCTATGCAGCTAGTGCCTGCCCCTGCCAATGGGCTGCAACACAATAGATCCATGCATGTCTGTGGCGCACAGGGTCTTACTTTAATGGGGCTTCTTTTACGCATCCCAACGAACTAGTGGATGATCTCCTATAAAGCTCTTGCATGCTTGCATCAAATCAGTTCCTAGGTATCTATTCTTTTCTTCTAAAGAAGTGACATCTGCCTAGAAGTGACCTTTTTCTGATTTCGTTGAGCTTGGGTCTTCATATTCTGTCCAACAATCTTGTCCGGTAGCTTGTAGAATCTACCATATTGCATGTCTCCTGCAAACAGTGGCAGCTGTGTAGGTCCACCCACGGCAACCCTTGTCCTTTAATTTTAATAACCTATGCTTCTTTCTCTCTTTGGTTAGGGATGACGGGATGGACAACATAGTGCTGCTGGGCTTGTGTAGTCCCCTGGAAGGCTTAAGCTTGGCGTAGGCTGTGACTGTAGATCCTCACTCTTCTGAGGGCTGCTGGGAGGGCTTCGTTGGTAAAGAGCTTGCCCTACAAGCGTGAGGACTTGAGCAAAGATGCTGAGCGAGGCAGCACACACCTATAATCCTAGCACTGGGGAGATGGAAAAGGATCACCTCTGAAGTTTGCTAGCCAGATGCTCTAGTCCAATTTATGAGCACCAGGATGGTGAGAAACTTGTCTCAAAAAAGGGCCAGATTCTTCATGACGTGTTGTCCTCAGACCAACACACACACACACCACAACCCCTATACCCGCCTCCTAACAGACATGCACACACATTCAGACGTTGCTGTTGCTTTAAGAGATTCTTTGTCCAATGTGTCGGCTTTCCATTCCTGTGACAAGGTGACTGAGTCAAACAACTGAAAGAGAAGGAATGTTTATTTGGGGGTCACAGTTTCCCAAAGATCGATCCAAGGCTTACTGACTTCATTGCCTTGAGCTCACGCAAGGCCCAGATAAGGTAAGGAGCAGATGGTGACCAGGAAACAAAGGGAGACAGAAAAGGGCAGGATTAAATCACTCTCCAAAGGTGCACCCCCAGTTCCACCTCCTAGTATCCCATCCTTTCAGCTGTGAACTCTTGGATGGATTAACCATGGCTGAAATTAGTTTCTTCCAACCGGTAGTGCCACTGGTTGGACATCAGTCCTTCAACACATGACATTTTATATGCAAATCACAACACGGTCCTAATTTGTGAGGGTTTTTTTTCTCCTCTCTTTAATTATGAATGCATCATATGTTTCAATTTTATGAAACGATTTCTGTAGCAGTTGAGTTCATCATTTCCCCTAACAAATTATTTGATGGCATTAATAGCTTTTCTAACATTCAGGCGCTGAACCATATCCATTGTGTTTCCTATGAGATGCAGGGCTCATGTGTTTTTCGCTTTAGGCTTTGGACGCCTGTGTTTATATGAATATGACCTGTCCTCTCTCATCATCCTCATTGGCTTTACTCTGGTGCACATAGAAGGCCCATCCTATTCAGTACCTCACCTTCTTCAGTTCTGGGAAGCCATTAGTATGAGACTGAGAGGACTTGTTCCTTGATGGATATCTTGAGACTCCCTGGTAGGCCAGATGCATGTCATGAGCAACTTCTAGCCACTTAAGAGGCTGGACCAGGAGTGTCACTTGAGCCCATGAGTTAAAGGCCAGCTTCCACTACATTGAAAGGGGGTATAATGTACTGAATAAAGGTCTGTTCAGAATGGGATAACAAACTTCACCCAGCTGCTCATTTCTCTCCAGCATCCGAACTTGGGATCTCAGTGGAATGAGGCACAGTCTCCAATGTGTGTCTGCTACAGCCTCATGCATGCCCAGCAAACAACCATTTGCATGGTCTTCAATGTGTGCCTGCTACAACCTCATGCATACCCAGCAAACAACTTTTACGTGGTCTCCATTGTGTACCTACCAGAGCCTCATGCATGCATGCCCAGCATACAACCTTTTGCACAGTCTCCAATGTGCTTGCTACAACCTCATATATACCCAGCATACAATGTTTTGCACAGTTTGCAATGTGTGCCTGCTACAGCCTCAAGCATGCCCAGAATACAGACTTTCACTTTTCTCAGCTTAGAAACACTGACCAGTGCACATAGTGAGGACCTTACCATTAGGCTGTCAAAGAGTTAGTGAAGGGCAGTTGTACTCACTCATCCCCTCCCCCACAGCTTCTGCCTTTTGGCGGTGAGACTAAGCTGGGGCCATGGATTCAGGTGCACCTGGGGCAAACGTCAGCTCTTTTATTTGGGGGGACTGTGTGTATAACTCTGCAGATGGGGCCTAAGATGTAGTAGCATTTCATTTGTGTTTTAATTAAGTCGATCTTGCCTGAGGATCAGACAAGTAAAACAGCCACACTGGTCACTCTTACAGACCAAATAGCAATGACACACACGTTTAATCTCAGTGGTCACACTAGCTTGCCATAGAAACCAGGAGGTAATGATGCATGCCCTTAATTCCAGAACTAGAGAGGATTATAAGACAGGAGGAGAAGGCTCTCAGACTCAGTCTCATTCTGAGATTCTTGAAGGCAGGATCACCATTTTGGACTGAGGTAGAGGTAAGAGCCAGCTGTTGGCTGTTTTGCTTTTCTGACCTTCAGGTTGAATACCAATTTCCGTCTCTGAGATTTATTAATTGTGCTTCACTATGATACTGTCCAAAGCCAACACTCCAGGGGAAAAAAGTTGTCTATCTCCCCAGGATATAGCAATGGCGTCCTCGAGAAGTGGTTAAGGGTCAGATGGGTTAGCCTCCATCTCTCTCCCTCTGTTCCCACCTTCCATCTCATTCAAGAGTAAAGTCACTGTCACTTCTCAAAGGATGGCTTTGATATCCACCCCCCACCACCACTGTTCATTAGTTCCTGTCCTACAGCTGCCTACCCTAGAAGTGTGACATCACGGGAGACTGAAGCAGTACCCAGTAGTTCACCGAAGTAGAATGCTGCCTGGTGGCTGAGTGTCCGCAATACGGACTTGCTGTACTTCAAGTGTTCTGGAGGTAGGGGAGGGGATGCTGGTCCGAGCAGAGAGCACGAAGACCATAGGTAGCTGTACTGCTGCCGGCTGCCCTCGGGCTGCCTTTATGAAAAGGCAGAAGGAAGACCAAAGAGTTCCCTGGTGTCCAGCTGTCAGGCCTGTAGCTCGTTTGGAGGGCACCCAAGGGAGCCGTGAAGGAGGTTCGTCTCCCCATCTTCCTTCCAGAAGTTGTTGGTAGCTTGTGAGCCGCAGCAGACCCAGCTGTGAGGATGCATACATGAGTACTGGGGCAGGGTGCACGTCCTTCTGTGGTGGGTCAGCAGCTGCAGCCTGCAGAAGGGAGCAGTCGTGCGGTGCTCCCCCAGGGCTGCAGGTGGGTGGTGGGCTTCCTTCTGTATAGCTTGCAGTCCAGCGATGAAGGGAGTTTATTAGCGGCAGGAGCTGGGCTGTATTTTTCCAAACCCATTAAGGCTCTTGAGCAGCCGGAGTTGCTTAATGGTCCTGAAAGCATTTGATTAGTACAACGGCCTCTGTACAGCAGGTGTGGGGATGCAGAGATTTTAAAATACCCTGGGTATGGGCCCTGGGCTCTCTGTGGTGTCAGCGTAGCCCGAGACTCACTGGCACCTGCCATCTTCCAAGGGTGCTTAAGGCTAAGGTTTGAAGTAGTTTCTAGGGTATACTTTGGCCGGCCCTCCTATCGCCCGTCCTGCTGTCCTACCCAGGACCCCCTGCAGGCTGGACCTCTTATACCCCTCCCGCTGCCTAACCTTCTCTACAGCCTTTGCTCTCCAGTGATGCTGTGGTCCCAGCTGCCCTGCCTCCTAGGTCTCCCTGGTTGCTCTGCTGTGTCCCCATTCCTCTTCATTAGAGTCGGTGGCTCTCCAAGGCTCTTGTCACTCTCGTCACATTGGGAGAAGGTAATTTAGTCTCCTTTGGGACTTTGTGATTTCAGGTATAGGGATTTTTTTGTTTGTTTGTTTTCAAGACAGGGTTTCTCTGTAGCTTTGGAGTTTGTCCTGGAATTAGCTCTTGTAAACCAGGCTGGCCTTGAACTCGCAGCAATCCACCTACCTCTGCCTCCCGAATGCTCGGATTAAAGGCGCGTGCCACCACTTCCCGGCAAGGGTGTAATTCTTCCTATGTCATTTGATTTGTCCATCTAAGACACCCACTACCCACCACAGTCGGGGACTGATGGTCCCTCTAGGTGTACAACACTCCAGCCAGTTTCAAGATAGTGTAACTTCTCTAGGGCAGGGAGTGGCATAGCAATTAGGAGCCCCTTTTGAGTAGGATCCAGCTTCTATTTCAAACCCTCCCTGTCTGTGGCAGCATGTTGCTGTACCTGGTGCAGTTGACCATACTTGGCAGGAGTCGCATATGTACTTCCCCATCCCTCTAGAGTCTTTCTCTGAATGCACCAGTGGACACCTGCCTGTGTTATTAGCAGATGGTTGTGGGGCACCTGTGGCCTCATGGCTGGGAGACGGAGTGAGGACACCTGTCTGGAGCCTTCTGACATTGTCAGTTTGACCTGGCTTGTGACTGTAAGCAACTCCTCGGCTTCTGGGACCTCAGGTGCTCGGGCCCCGAGTGAGATGGGCCGAGGAGGTCGGAGATGAGGTTTTTGATTGTTCTTTCGGTCTTTGCATCAGTTATTGAATGGAGCTAGGGTGAGGGGTCAGGCCCGCACAGCCAGAGCCAGCTGACCAGCAGAACAGTGTTTATTTGTGCTGTTGATTAAAAGAAAATTTATTTCTGAAGGCTGCCTTAAGATTTCCCCTGAGCGCAAGAGGGTGAGCAAGGATCAAGACTGTCTTTTCGAGATGGGAACCGTTCCATGAAGCTGAAGTACTTAGTAAATTCACTGTTGACCATTAGGCTCAGGGCAGTATGAGAACTCTGACTGAGTTTAATTTCTGATGATTTCCACTATGTAAGACTGGAAAAGTGGACCCACCACCGAGGTAATAAAGGATTTTATATTTGTTTTAAATTGTGTGGCCCAATATTTTGATATGAGTGTGGGGACTTTGTGGACTCTACTCATCTTGAACTCCTGTGTTTTGGATGACCAGGTCAGGCTGCCTCTCTGAGATGCTTCCTCACCCATTAATATGCTTCATGCAAGTTACAAAACCACATTTCACAGGAACAGGAATCTCTTTTTCTCTTGCAATTGAGAAATCTAGTTGGTTTCAGACAAGATTTGACCTATGGCTTGACCTTGTGTTCATGGTCCTGTTTTCTTTGCTCTCTCTCTTACGGTGTCAACTTCATCCATAAGTTATAAGCTGATTGGCCCCTTAGCACAGGCTTCTTATTAGATCTTATGATTTATATTAACCCATTATTCTGATCTATTTTATCCATATAGCTCAGTACCTTTCTCAGCTGACAGGCCACATCCTGCTTCCTCGGTGGTCTGCGCAAGACTGGGGAATAGCTTCCTGCTTCCCAGAATTCTCCTGTTCTCATTGCATCACCTCTACTTCCTGTCTGGTTGACCTGCCTATACTTTTTGCCTGGCCAATTAGCATTTATTTAAAATATTATTGACAGAATACAGATAATTCTCCCATACCAACATATATTCTGGCTGTCTATATGTCTATTTTTGCAATAGAAGAAATATCTAAAACCCTCAAAGTAGTCATAGCCTATTAAAACTCAATCGTTGGACAAAGAATTGATGTAGACAGGCACACAAACAAAAACAACGATTGTCGTGATAGGGGAAAGTGATGCAAAGGTACCGGAGAACCAGTACAAACTCAAGATGGGGCTTACTTAGAGCACACATCCTTCCTAAGTTCACAGGAGCCTGCCGTGGCTGCCCACAGAACCGGTGTTAGCCTGCTCGAGAAGCCAAACTGAGATTTGATAGTGGGCCACCCTTGGCAATGACGCTAGGTTGCTGTCATCTCTGTAACAAGGAGAAATGTGACATGAGACTCCATCCACACAGGTGGAAGCTGTGCGTTGGGCTCCCCCCCCCCCCCCCCCCCGTTGTAGGGTTTGCTGGAAGAATGAAACCAACAGAATGAACATTTACTAAAAGAGGATTTATTTGGGTGGTTTACACAGTATGGACTGGTAGTCCAACAATTGTTATATCCCACTGGAGAGACCGAGAACCCAGGAGCTGTTAATTTCTTAAAGCTAAAGGTGCCAGCGTCCTCATCTGGTGCTGGAGGCCCGGGGAATTCCAGGAGAGCTGCTGGGACCAGTCCACATTAGAAACAGCTAGTTATTGGTTTTAGTGGTGATATGGTTATGCCACCCAAGTCCTGCCTAACACGAAGCTTGGGTTTGGGGCCATCCATAGCAGAATCCTGTGTATTTAGTTTTCTAGTGCACTGTTTCCTAGAGTCTTTTATCATATTGAAAAACAAAAAAGACCCAAACTTAGAAGTGACTTTTTCCTTCTGTGCTTGTGGGGAACATAGAAACTTCCAGGGAACCGGATGTGAGCAAGGTAATCGCCGTTGTCAATCTCTGGGTGGGCCATCTGGCCCATGATGATTAATCTTGATTGTCAACTCAGTTGCATTAAGAAGTACCTGGAGATTAGCATCTCAAAACCTGGGTGTGTCTATGAGGGTGTTTCCACAGGGAACTCAATAAGGGGGAAGATGGTCCTGAATCAGGGCACTGGGGTGAAGGTGGACCAGGTGGAGACGAGGCACCCGCAGCCCAAGGATCCTTTTCTTCCTCTTTATGTCTACTATAAGGTAATGGCCTCCTCCCTCACCTGTGTCTGCAGCCTTGCTGTTCAGTTTGGGGTCAAGGCTAAAGTTGCAGAGCCAGTCAGTCACTGACTCTCTTCCACTGTTTGTATAGGTTTTTTGGTCAGTGATTCAGGAGTAACTAACATATAAAGCTCTGCTAGCAACTGAGCTCCTTCGGTCTATGTATGAAAGACAAGTTCTAGGGCCCGGGAACAGATCACTGGGAGGCCCATGTCTGGGGGATGTCTGGGTCCAGAGCACCTGTGGGATGGGTTTTAAGAGTCTGTTCGCTGGACCCTCTGATCCAAAGCACTGAGGCTACCTTGTGGTCCCCACTTCTGGGCCAGATTGTTTCTTCAGGGTTAGCTATGCTAGAAAACCCAGGCCACCCCAGGAATGCGGTCTCCCCTGCTAACTTCCTCTTTCAATGTATTCTCGAGAGTGCGCAGACCCTCCTGCTTGGTGGGAGGCATAGGCAGCCGATAACTTTGTCTGTTGTGGGTGCAAAGGTACAAAGTGAGAGGCTATGTAGTCAGGTAGCCTAGGCATGGTGATTGGTACTACAGATTCCAGACCGGGTGAGGATGGTGACAAGCATCATGGCAGGGATAGCTCCAATGTGTATGATTCTGATGGCTTTAGATACGTGTTTTCCACAGACTATTTAAGCCACAAGCCTGAGGCACAGGTTCCTAGGGACTACCTCACTTAATGGCTGAGACTGTCCCTGACCAGGATCCCTGCTGTATTTTCCATGTGGAATGTCCCCGTCCCCACAACCACCCCCTCTCAAAACAAAGCAAGCAAATACACAAACAAAAAATGCATCAAAAGCTTGGTCCGTAGGCTATAAAACTATTGGGAGGAGGTAGAACCTTCTGGATAAGGGGAGGAATTAGGTTGGTGGGGACGTGCCTTTGCTCCCTTTGCCCTTTAGTCTGATGGCTCCTATGTGGTACCTTTTTGCTATGACTGTTGCTCCACTATCCAGACTCAATGCAAGTCCTAAGGCATTGAAGCTGGGACAGGGCACACTTTTCCTCTGTGCTCTGCCATAGTAACAAATGCTGACTGCCCCAGTCACAGAATGCCCAGTCTCCTGCTGGCACCAACCTTGGGCCTCCAGGTGGCCTCTGGGAGTTGAATTCTCCCAAGGAATGTTATTGTCCCAAAAACCAGGGAGGGACTGGGGGAACTCCAGGGTCCCCTTTCCAACGAAGACCTGAGCTCAGGAGTGGCCATTGCTTGGTGGTAGAGGTGGGTAACCCTGCCTCCAGCTGTCTCTGTGGGGGGAAACAGATCTGCCTGGGATCTGCTTTGGGATGGCGTGACATGGGTCCCAGACATTGTAGTGCAAGGTCATCTGTCATCCTAGGTCTTCAAGAGCCAGGAGACCTGAGTCTGGGATGGCAATGGCGGGGAGGCTTGGGGCAGCAGGTGCTTCAGGGGAGAGGAGGCAGAAGGAGGGACTGGGCTGGTCACAGCCTAGTGAAGCTCTGTCCCCTGGAGGTGCTGGCATACGAGCATGTGTTGGGGGCGGGCACACTTGCCTTCACGTTTGCATTTCTTTCTTCTCCTCCCTTGGTCCAGCTGGAGGGCGATGAGTGATGAGAAACAGAAACACATTTGACCAACAGATCAAGGTCAAAGGAGAACAGAACAAACCTGGATTGATACTCTGTCATTTTGTCCTAAGTGTTCTGCCCAAAGGAGAGCAAGCTTGGAGTTTATTAGGCATGCTGTATTGCAACTGTTGTTAGATGGTGGTGAGAAGGGCGGCTGTTTTCATCAAGATCAATTTTGGATGGTGCACTGGATGATCCACGCTCCGTGTGTGTTTGTGTGTGTATGCGTGTGCATGTGTGTGCATTGTATACATGTGTGTGCCTGCCGTGGCACATATTTGGAGGCCAGAAGACAACTTTTAGGAGTCAGTCTTCTCCTGAAACTGTGGGTCTCAGGGATTGAACTCACATTGTAGGCTTAGGTGGCAGGCAACTTTACCTGATAAGTCATCTTGCCAGTCCAGGATTCTGATCTATGTTCTTGGTGAAGATCTACAGAGAAACATCCTCAGTAGTTTGATTGTGGGATATTGGGATGGATCTGGATGGCTGGATCAGCAGGAAGTGTTCTGCCCTGTGGTCTGGTCTCACTCGTAACGGCTCCCCTTCCCCCGCTGCTTTCTTCTCTGTCCATGTTGCCTAGGAAAGGGAACCATGGCCACCTGTGAAGGGTTTGTTAAAAACTTTCTGAGCACAGTTAAAGCACCAGAGACCAGTGTGGGACCCTCTCAACTGCTTCTGCCTGTTGCCTTTCTGTAACATACTGTGTCCATAAATGCGCCTTTCCCTGTTATTTTCCGGGCTGTCTGCGAGCACTTTGTTAATGGCACTGGGTCATAGCGTTTATTTTTTAGCTGTCACCGCCTTCTTTGCTTAACCTTGTGCTGGGGAGTTTCCCCCGCGGGACTTGTAGCTGGGGCTCGCCATGTCAATGCTTTCTGGTGCTGCTTGTCAGCTCCCACTGATGGATGCTCAGCTGCTTTCCAGTTCCTGGCTGTCACAAACAAGGCTGTCATGGATATTTATGTGTGTATCGTTGTGAACGTGAGCCAGATTTGTGAGGCGTGCTTTAGCAAGGCATTGCGGTGGGATTGAGGATATGAATCTTACATTTTACTAGAAGTCGCCAAATTGCTTTCCAGAGTGGGTGGGTGTAGTCAGGAGCATTCCCAACAGTTTGCGTGAGTCTCCTCTTTGCCCTCTCCTTGGCAACACTCAGCATTTCAGATGTTTTTAGTATTTGTTAGTCTGAATGTATTCCCTACCTGTGGTGGTTTGACTGAGAATGGCCTCCCTAGGCTCACATATTTGAATGCTTGGCCCCCAGTTACTGGAACCATTTGGGAAGGATTAGGAGGTGTGGCCTTGTTGGAGAAGGTGCATCAATTGGTTTCAAAAGCCCACAGCAGGCTCTGTCTCACACACACTTTACCTCCTACCTACAGATCAGGAAGTAAGCTCTCAGCTGCTGTTCCAGCACACACCTGTCACCCGCTGCCATGCTCCCTGCCATGATGCTCATCAACTCACCCTCTGATACTTTAAGCCCCAATAAATTCTTTCTTCTATAAATTGCCTTGGTTGTGGTGTCTGTACAGCAATAGAACAGTAACCAAGACACTGCATGAGGCCTTGATTTCTAGTCACTGCTTGCCACTGAGATGGAGCACTATTCGTAGATTCATGTTCATGTATTTGTAATTAACTGTATCTATTTGTTCTTTGGGGATACCTGGACCTACCTACTCTTTGCCCTATTTCATTCTTCCTTGTGGTCAGACTGATCCATTGTTTGAGTTATACACTGCAAACGTATTTTCCCTTTTATTCTTCTCAGAGTGGCACAGGGCTAAGAGTGTGGATTTCAGGGCCCGCCTGCCAGGATTTAAAACTAGGTTTGGCACTTCCTCTGTCGCCTTGGCCAAGGAAATGAATCGGCACATGCCCCTGTCTCCTCATCTGTGAGTGGGGCTTTGAAGGTTTCGAGATTTGTGTCTGTGAAGCAGCATTTTTTGGTCCTTTTGTTGCTGATCTAACAGAATACCACAGGCTGGATTTCTGGGACTTATAGGTCCTGTGGTCTGGGAAAGGCAGTAAGAAGGCACTCACATCTGATAGGAGTCGTATCACCCATGGCAGAAGATGAAAGGGAACGGCAGAGGAGGAGACAGAGAGGGAGGAGGAAGAGGGCTAAGCTCTTCTTCCATTAGAAACCCATTGCTGTGACAGCTACACCCCTCCATTGAAATCCACGTTAACGCATTCATGAGGATAGAGGCCTCGTACCTTTGAAAGGTCCTGCTACTCAACACTTACCTTTGGGTTCTATCTCCAGTGGGTAAACTGTGAAGTGCACAGTTGGACCACACAGATGGTGGTGAACTTTATCTGGCCCTACCCTGCAAGGTCACATGGGAGCCCGTACATAGGCATTGCCACCCTGTCCACGGCCCGAGTGAGTTCTGTGCCCAGTGCTGCTGTACTTGGCTCTCAGCCTTCTGCGCAGCCCTCCCGTCAGTCCCCAAGCTGCCTGAATAAAAAAATGAAATCCCAGATTCTCTCCAGGGGATGCCTGGGAATTGGAAAGCATTGAGCTCCTCACAGCAAAAATAGAAGCTTCGTTTGCTTTGGAGAAAATGACAGTAAGAAGGGCAGCTAGCAGAGGCGGCTGGGGAGTCTGGGGAGCCCTCAATGGTCCTGGGCACCTTGAGGTTGGATGCAGCTGTGCTGATCTGCCAGCAAAGCTGTCTGTTCCCTTTCATCCTGGCCTCCCACTGGCACCACTACTGGGCTGTGCCATCCACAGTCTTGGCATCCAAGGTCCAGCTTTTAAGACCTCAGTATTATACTGTCCTCTGGCAAGACGCCAGGAAACAGGATGGGTTTAATGTGGACAGTCATTGGAAAAATATGCCAGAGATTATAGGGAAGTCAGCCCTGCCAAGAAGGGCAAGGGAACTGTGCTCTGTCCCCAGGATGGCATGAGCCGCACATGGACAGACTTACTGAAGGGCAAAGTACAGCCGAGGCAGGCCATCACTAGTTCCAGAAGAGCTATTAAGGCGTAGCTGGGGTTTATAGTCATGCCTTGCTCGGGACATGTTCTGAGAAGTGTTGTAGGGAGGCCTTAAGTTTGTTCCCAGCTGCCTAGCAGGGAAATACATGAAATAATCACACAGAAACCATATTATTTGCAATACGGGTTGGCCAATAACTGAAGCATATTTCTGGCTAACTCTTATATCCTAATTTAACCCATCTCCATTAATCTGTGCATCACCACGAGATCGTGGCCTACCAGCAAAGTTTTAGCGCATCTGTCTCTGGTGGTGGCTCTGTGGCTTCTCTCTGACGCCACCTCCTTTCTCCCAGCATTCAGTTTAGTTTTCCCCGCCTAGCTCTGTTGTACCCTAACAGGCCAAGCCGGTTTCTTTAATAACCAATGGTATTCACAGCATACAGAGGGGAATCTCACATCAGGGAATTGTTGTCATTGTGCAGATACTGTCTACACCAGGGTACAGTGACATTACTGGGCATATGATCTCTGGCCACTGTCATTTATGTGCCATATTACATCACACAGATTCTATCATGCCGTCGAGTGTATAATCTCGGCCTGTTGTCATTAATGTGGTGTCATACTGACCAGATGTCATTGTGTGTCATGTGACTGTATTTGAGGGTGCCTTGGAGTATTTTCTGCAGAAGCAAACACTGAGCAAACCTTAGACTAAGTTCCCAGTGCTGCTTGGTTGGCACATTTCTGAGCCAGAAAGGCTAGTCATTTGAGAAAAAGTTTCTGAGTATTCAACCAATTGCAACAGTCCATGCCCCTACCGTCCACTCTTCCTTCATGTTGGCTGCCAGAGATTCCTCTAGTGGCAGCCATCACCCTTGAAAGAGCTAGTGTGAACCAGTGAAGACCTCTGCCACCCAGTCTCTGCTTTCAGAGGAAGTGAGAGCCTGGTAGCTCAGTGCCACCTCCAGGTCAAATGATATCTTTCCTAGTCTGAGACTTTGTAGCCATTTTCGTGTTGACAGTACATACAGTATTTTTAAGTCATTTCAATGGCAATAGTCAGAAGCACCTGCTGTAACAAGCAGTTGTTTTTGAAACTTTGAGATCATCAAAGACTCACTTTAAATCCAGCTTGTTCCCAAAACATTTGCACAAATAAGAGTCTTGAGACTTGAGCTTTTTATTCTGAAGATGCAGCTTGCACAGGGGGAAAATAACACACTCTCATCTTTATAAATAGAGTTATTAGCATTGAAGACGTTGCTTTGCAGTCAGCGCAGGGACTTGGCTGTTCAGAATTTGAACATCTTATTTATAAACAGTACCTGGGCTTCCGCTGTTGCTGTCTCTCTATCCCACTGGATCTGAGGACCTGGGGACCATTTCTGAGCTCAGCCTCTCTTGGCTCAGAGAAATATTGCTTTGATCAACTTTTGGAGTTGTGCATATGGGCCCCTTTCTTTCTTTGCTCTGGAAGATACTTGCTCTGTCCAGCTGAATACTGTCTTTGTGTATCAGATCAGTGACAGACCCACACCCCCAGTACTACAACACATGTCCATGGTCCAGTGAATCCCTGTTTTCCTCTCCTGAGAAGTTCCATCCTGAGTGGTCTGTGGGTCCAGCCCCATCTTTGGGAATATGACCCATCTTGTGGCATTCTTCTCAGGGCAGTCTGAATGACCTCTCGGATAACAGGTCCCAGAAAGACTGTCTGTTCTGTAGTCCACCTGTCCAGTGCCTGCTTCTCTCAGAGGCATCCTCAGGGCAAACAAGTCACCCAAACAACAGTTCTGGGGGTGCCAGGTTATAAGTGTGGGGATGCAGAAGGAAGCCTCTGTCTTTGATGTTTCTGAACCTAGACCGGTCCTTCTGGCAAGGACTCCTTGAGCCATCCCAGGGCCTCTGCAGTGTGTGGGCAGGATCCTGATCATGGATGTCTGCAGTGTATGGCCGGGGTCCTGTTCACGGATGCCTGTGCAGTTACTGCCCCTCTTCTTCACATTGTGCTCATTCTCCACCCCAATACAGAGTTTCAGACATCCCCAGTCCGTGTGTCTGTCACCTAGCCCCTAACAACGTGGGGTTTTCCAGTTCGCACAAGGCTATTGGAGGCAACCTAACCCATCGTCTACTTCTCTAGTGGTGATTTCAGTGTTCCTGGGTAGGATCAGAGTTCTCAACTCTACCCGGTGAATTGGACGTGTTCACATCTCCATTTTCCTGGTTCCTCACTCCTTCCAAGTCTTGGACTTTATAAAGCTGTAATGGTCTGTCTTGAATTTCCTAAGAAAATGCTTTCAAGGGTGATTCTGATGTACATGTACCACCCTTGTGCATGCCTGGGCTCATTCCTGGGGACCTTGGCTTTGAATGGATGGTTTATTGAGTTGCCCCACCCTGCCAGGAGTGAGGTAGGGTTCTGTTGAATCGTTCTCTCTCTCTCTCTCTCTCTCTCTCTCTCTCTCTCTCTCTCTCTCTCTCTCTTTCTCTCTCTCTCTCTCTCTCTCTGTGTGTGTGTGTGTGTGTGTGTGTGTGTGTACACACATACATGATCTAGGACTTCCCACAAGCCATCAAAAGTAATCAGCAAATTTTGAATCAACCCCTCTAAGGAATTTTTACTTCTAGAATGCCTGGAAGTGCAGCATTTCAAAGGCTGTTTGACCACAGCCTAATTTGTTTGACCACAGACTAATTTATTCCCAGAAACTTGGATGTTGAAAAATATAGGACCTATGGTGGCAATTGAAGTGGTGTCCTGCGAGAAACTTAATGAGTCATGGAAACTGATTCCAGAAATCACAAAAGTTACTTTCTGTAAGAACCTGGGCCTCAGGAATGTCATATGATGCCAGGTAGCTGAAAGCCATTCACTGGGTGTGTTCTCTATGTCTAACTCCTGCCATAGACAGGACGATAGCCCAGAGTGCCGTTGCTTCTGTGGTGGTTCCTAAGGCAGGGTGCTCCGGGAGGCCACGTACCCTGGAGGATCCTACTGTCTACACAGGGAAGGAGAAATCCTTTAGCTTGAATTTGCATGTCTTTCTGGGGAAGCCAAGCTGCAAGGTCAACTGTCTCCTGCATCCATCCATAACCAAAGCCTAGGAGTGGCGAGATCTCCTGGAATGCAAAGTGTCTTAGTCTGGTGGGAAATCTGCAGATTTAGTGTCCAGCCTGAAGGTTGCAGAAGACTAGAACATTATTCTGAAGGTGGCTGTGGGGTGGAAGGGGTGAGGAGCAGGTACTGTCTAATCATCAATGGCTAAGGAGGTTCCGCACCATGCCAGACTCCTGGGGAGCAAGAAGGGAGAGGAAAATGCACTCGAGAGTGGTAGGAATGACTGGACACACCAGATGTGAAGAGAAACCCAGGTAACCGCGGCAGGCACGGGGCTTCATTGTGTCCTTTTAAGCCACTGGCAAGAGCTGAAATTTCCTGGTGACCCAGTTAACTATAGGGATAATTACTGACCCTTCTGGCCTTCAAAGACCTTCCCCTGGCTTCATGAAGGTCCCGGAGAGGGCAGGAGAAGCTGGTGGTGGTGCTGGGTCCAGGTGGTAGGTGACCTTGCCTTTGAGTTAAAAGACTGCTGGGAAATTGGAGAAGATACACATAAAAAGAATGCAAATGAGTTGCATCAGAGTGGACAGGAGCCCTGACTCCGTATCCACCAGGGATGGCTGCACAGAGCCTATAAATAGACACTTAAAGCCTGTTTCTAAATTGAGTTCAGATGTGGGCCTGTTTCCTCGCACGGAAAAGTATTTGTGTAAGGTATAACACATACCACTGTCTCCAAGCTGGAGGATTTTCTGCTTTCTTAGGGACTCTATGTGGAGCAGGCGGGGGATGTGCTGCTTCCAGATGAATGAGACTCTGCCCTTTTTCCAGGGCCTCCCAGGAGAGGGAGCGCTGTAGAGAAAGGCTCTCTAGGGAAGGAGGCAGCGGCAGTTCTCCCAGCGCAGGGGAGTGAGTCCTTGGGCAGCTTCCCAGGTTTCTGCTCCAGGGCAGGAGAAACAAGATCCAGGGCACACAGGACCTCTGCAGACCCACAGTGAACTGGTAGGATGCCAGATGGTCCAGAGTGGGAAGTGATACATGCTTCTAGGGAGGAGTGTAGCTTGTATGGTTTGAGGATGTCCGGTCCCCTAGAAGTGGAGTTACAGACAGTTGTGAACCTCCATGTGGGTTCTGGGAATTGAACCCAGGTTCTTTGGAAGAGGTGTCAGTACTCCTAACCACTGAGCCATCTCTCCATCCTGGAGTCTAGCTTCCTAGCCAGTCTTTCTGGGAAAGATGAAGGCTCTCTCTCACTCAACTACCATTTTCTATTATGCTAATCGACACAAAAGATGGGTGCTTTGGGGGAAAAAGAAGCTTTATTTTGTCTTGGTTCTGGAGGTCCAGAGTCTAGAGATGCGTACCAGAATGGCTGTCCTGCTGGTAGCAACCCCAGGTGGTGTGTGCATGGCCTCATGTGGTGAGCAAGAGAGCAAGGGTGCTTGCGTGTTTGGATTTCTCTCCCTCTTGTGATAAGCCCACCAGGGTCAGTTGTGGGAGGTCAGGATGACAGGTCCTATCCTGATGCTCTCTCCTAGCTCCCCACCCTCCCCCAAACACCATGGTCAGAATAAGTTTTCGTCTCCAAATATCTCAGGAGAAACTAGACTCCAACACTAGTCTTGTAAAGGACAAGCCGTGTTTAGACCTCAGCACTGGTTGACTGGCTTGGGACCATAGAGTCACCTCTTAACCGATTGATGAGTGGGGGTGTCGTTTCCTGCCGCGTAGGTAAAGTGTTTCCTCCAGGGAGCTATAACGTATATTCTATGCACTAACTTCATAATGAGTTGATTTTGAAGGTTTCCTGGTGGCAAGCTTGGGCTGTGTCACGGGGACTCTGATGGGAGCGTGGCTCCGTGGCTTTTCTGGGGACTTGGTGGGTTTCACCTTCCCAACTGCCTTTTAATAGCTTTTATTTTCTTTTACCTTATTTTCCTAATGTGTTTACTAATATGTATATATTCTGTTCCCTCTCTTGCTACTGCCCCCTGGGGTTTGTGTATGTGTGTGTGTGTGTGTATGTGTGTGTGTGTATATGTGTGTGTATGTGTGTGTGTATCTGTGTGTGTGTGTATGTGTGTGTGTGTATGTGTGTGTGTGTATGTGTGTGTGTGTATGTGTGTGTGTGTGTGTATGTGTGTGTATGTGTGTGTGTATGTGTGTGTGTATGTGTGTGTGTATGTGTGTGTGTATGTGTGTGTGTGTGTGTGTGTGTGTGTGTGTACACGTATGTGTGTGTAGACCAGAGGTGAACCTTGAGTGTCATTCTATAGGTGCCATCCATCATACTTTTTGAGACAGGGTCTCTCATTGACCTGGAACGCCAAGTGAGTTCCAGGGATCTGTTTAGCTCCACCTTCCAGTGCGAGGATTACAAGCACAAACCACAGTTGGTGCTGTTATGTGGCCACTGGGGATGGGACTTAGATACTCCTGCTTGGGCTGCTGTTAAGCCCTTTGCCACCTGAGCAATCTCTCTGGGCTCCATGCTCATTGTCTCTGTATTCATGCTGATGCTGTGCAGCCTTGGACGCCCACACAGGAAGCAAGCAGCCCATACGGACTGCATTTTGGGAAGTGAGCATGTGGTGGAAATGCCTCACCTCTAGTGCTCACTGGGTGGGAAAAGGAGGCCTCTTCAGAGAGCCAGAATCTGCAAGGCACTGACTGAAAGGCTGCACATGCCCCAGACCTCTGGGAAGGACCCACAGTCATGTGGATACCAGGCTCCTGCCACCCCAGGGAGGGCACAGAGTCCAAGGACCTGCAGATCCCTTAACAGTCTTCTAGAGGATTCTAGTCACTTCTCTCTGGACATGGAGCATTTGCACAGGCCATGCCGAAGCAGATGAAATTCTCCAACACTGGGAGGACCTGCTGCTAAGAATGTCTGCTGAGGGAACTGAGAGGCCCTATCTGGTCTTGTTGGAAATGTGATAACACAAGTCCAGACCAGGCCTTTGTCACAGAGTAGAAGCCATCATCTCCTTGTGCCAGGAACAGACCTTTTTCCCTAGTGAATGAAGCCACCCGCCCCCCCCCCCCCACCCGTGACCCCAGGTCCCACAGCAGGTAGAGGGTGAACTGGCCACACAGTGTAGCTGCCTGCGAAGCCTCTGTCCTGGCGTTCTGTCTTGGAAGACTTCAGAAGGAGCTGAGGAGATGGCTCAATGAGGAACCATGCAGGCATGGGTTTGGAACCTTGGGTACCCATGTAAATATCTGTGTGCAGTGGCCTGCGCCTGCAACCTCGGTTCTGGGAGGGCAGAGATGGGAGGGTATCTGAGGTACCTGGTTAGCGAGTCTAGCCAGTTAGTGAGCTTAGGGTTCAGAGAGACTGTTTTAAAAAATAAAAGTGACTGAAGAAGATGCTTGATGTTGGCGTTTAACCCTCACGTGTGTGCACACGTGCACACACACACACACACACACACACACACACCATAGATTCCCAAAATAAAAAGAAACAAGAAACCCTTTTATCATTTCATCCTGCTTTAGCCGGAGCAGATGGAGAAGGGGATTAGATGCGGTTCCGAGGACAGATAAACCACTCTGACTTGAATCCCTCAAGTCTGTTG
Organism: Myodes glareolus; assembly: GCF_982192425.1. Lineage (NCBI taxonomy): Eukaryota > Metazoa > Chordata > Mammalia > Rodentia > Cricetidae > Myodes > Myodes glareolus. The sequence goes on along the minus strand of NC_142049.1, from coordinate 31,586,993 downwards.
GCTTTCCACCTCGGCTTTCAGTTGTAAAGCGCTCTCCGTTTAAGGAAAATGGAGGGCCCTGGTCCTCTTCTGGTTCCCTAATGAACCGTCATGACCAGGAAGGAGGGCTGAGACCCTTGACAGAAAAAGTGACCGACGTCCTTTCTCTTCCTTTAATAATTCCAACCCTTGCAGGGACACCAGCCTTCTCTGAAAGGGTCACCAAAGAAAGGTTCTACAACCATTGGGGTCAAGCTTTGTTCTGAGGAAATGAATATTCATGAGGTCTTTGAAGAACTTCATTAATATGCAGGTAGTCTCTCCTTCTAGAATGGTACATAAGCCATCATTATTTGCCCAACACGTTTTTCTTAAGGCAATAATTATGCAATAAAATGGCTAAAGAAACATTTTAATTATTTGTTTAGGGTTCTTTCTGCCATCTCATTCATTCACTCTTGCAGGTAATTCGAAGCCTTTCATTTAAATTTGTGTGCATGGAAGAGCCCTATATGAGCATCATCGTCATTTCTGGAATTAAGTCTTTTTTTTTTTTCTGTTCCTTCTGCTTTATTCCAGGAAGACTGGATCACCAGGAGGGGTTCCAGGACGTGGTCAAGGTACTCATTTTTGGTAAGCAATCAGAGGCGGTCTTGCATGGAGCAAACGTGGCCTCGCTTGGAATTCCTTCTTGCTTCTGCCGTGTGGAAACCGAGATTGCGTCAGCAGAGGGATGCTGTGCCGTGGCAGACGGATGAGTGCCGTGTCCATTTCCAGGGAACTGCATGGGTATAGTTCAGTGTTCCTGGGCACAGACCTTTGAAGCTGGTGTTGATTTGACTGCCAAGGTGTAGACAGACCCTGAGCCACCGCTGGCCCTTTACTTTGTCTGAAACTGGTCCTTGCGTACCACCCCATGGCAATAGCAGTATGCTGTTTGTGTTATGTGCCCTTTCTCTCTCAGACTAGAGTTCCTGAACTCTTGGGCTTTCAGGGAGTCCCATGTACTGAAGGTTGAGATCAGCAGCGGACCCGTCAGAAACCGACACAGACAACTGCTATGGGTTCAGGGTCCTCAGTATGGAAGTTAGACGTCCCAAAAGTGCTTGGGTCAAGTCGGCTTTCTGAATATGGTTGCGTAAAGTCCCAGGGTCAATCTCTAACATTGCAAACAAGTCAACAGTGAAAACACCCACCCCCCAAACAAAACAAAAGTAAAACAGCAATAACATAGAAAGCAGAAAGTCTATCGAACATTCCCGTGTCTGAACACTCTGAAATTAGAGGTACTTCTAGTCCCGAGCATTTTGGATAAGGGTTACTCAACCTGTAGTCTGCTTTGAGGAGTCAGCCATTGTGAAATTCTAGGAAGCCGAGCACAAGACATCTAATTTAGATCAGAAAGAGACCTCTTCAGCCAGGTGGTTCCAGGTTGCCATCTGCCTGTGCTCGCCCTGCAGGACCTGCGGGATGGAGCTTGAGGCTAGCCAAGAGTTTGCAGAGGGAAAGGTGGAAGGAGGAATGCTGGATAGCAAGGGAACTGGCTTATCTTCCTGGGCCAGACCTGCACCAGCTGGCCTGGTTGTAGGGAACCTGCTGGATGGGTGGGGATGTGTTTGGAGAGGAGGGAGCCGAGGTGAGGGTTATTAAGGTCAGGAAGCTGAGCATTACAAGGTCTCTGTGTCCTGACCCAGAGCTCTCAGAACCTCTGCTCAGCTCCACAGTGCCCCCTGGATTCATGAGAAGGAACAGCAACTGGACTAAGATGGAGTAACCACACAATGGCTCTCATAGGGAGGTGATGGCCTGTGGTGTTCAGGAGAGGAAAATGTGGGTATCCTACCTGGAGAAGCTGTGTGGCAGTTCTGAGGATGAAGGGAAGGAAGACTGACCAGGCCAAGGGTAGTATTCTGAAGGTCAAGGCTACCCTCAGAAGCACCGCTTTGCCTTGCTCTGGGTAACAGACATCCCTGGACCATAAATAATGAGGGTTTTGTTGTCTATTTGTAAAGTGAGATGACTGTTTACTTTCAGCATCTACCCTATGTCTGAGGGACTAATCACGAGGCTGCCGGTGCTGAACACAGATAAGAATTCCTGTGCCACACACTGGATGTGTTCTTGTCACAGATGTCATGGGTAGATTATGTGGTAGCTTTTGGCTGCGCCATATTCACGAGCTGTTAGGAGTCACAGAGCAGTCAGAGCTTTCCCAGGGGACAAGGTGCGGCTTCGGTGTTTTTCTGCAGCTTCTAAAGCATCTTGGCTGAGTGTGTCTGAACCCGTTCTCTGTCGTCCGTTTTTACATACCCTGTCCGTTCGCCTCACGCTCTTCACGGGCTTTTCCCATCCCATTTGATTTGTGCTAAGAGTGGGGCACACGTTTCACCCTTACCCTCAAGGTGCATTGTCCTTTCTCAGCTCTGGAAGGGTTAACACATTTAGGGGCCAGGTTCTGTGAAGGGGCAGGGTTTTGTTTGTAACTTGTGGTGGAAATAGCCTGTGAACGGTGGCTTTAAAATAATGAGGATGCAGCCTCTTGAATTACTGTGAATTTCTAATCCTGTGGAACCAGTACACCCTCCCACCCTCCAGGAATTAGTCACTGTGAAATTGACACCTTCAAGTCTTCTGGAATGAAGTCCAGGGATGTTTCAGTCAGTTGGAGCCGTAGGGTGGTTCAGTTTATACCTTCAAAGCCTGAGGTATTTTTCTTTTCCTTCTGTGCCTACAAAAAGGCCTTGATGGGATTTTAAGTGTACTGAAATACTGACAGGATCTATACCAGTTGCTACAGCCAAGGCCACTCCAAAGCGTTCTTACTACCCAGTATGATAACCCATTATTGAAGTGAATGTGCCTAGCATCCTTCCTTACAGTGTCCCTGAAGGCAAGCATATTCCTTCTTAGTAAGAAAAGTGGTGATGAAATGAACATTTTTAAACGTCAATTATGCCAGAATGAATCTCTGCTTGGAGAGCCACAGAGAGAAGCAGAGCCTGACTTTATATCTTTTTCTGCTGCAAATGGAGCCGTTTTATAATCTCAGAATACTAATACCCATGATGCGTCTGGTATGTTGGAGTAGAATAACTTTAAGAATGTGCTCCCACTGTCAGTAAAAGTTTGAGATCCTTTTCTGTTTTGCTTCTTGAAGAATCAATTTGTAATCCTCATTATTTTGTGTGTGTGTATGTGTGTGTGTGTGTGTGTGTGTGTGTGTGTGTGTGTATGTATAGGATGCACAGAGACTAAGATCATAAACTCAGTGGTTATCTTGCAGAATCACTGATAAGGGAGTAAACTGTGTTGAAATCATGGAGGGCTCAGAGTGTATGAAATTATTGCGATCATGAAGATGGCTGGCTAGTATAACCATAGCTGCTCCCGCCCCAGCACAGACATGCGCCAAATGCTGTGTAAAACCTTGCCGACCATGTTTGAAAAAAAAAATACAAAAACCCAAACCAAAATCACAGAGCCAGAACGCTAAAAGAAGAAGATGTCATTAGGCTGGGACTGTGAATTCCTGATGGGATGCTGCCGTGATTGAGACTGGTATTCGGGTGGAGAGAAACAGAGGCATAGGAGACACACAAAGGGACTCTATGGTAAGACTGCATGTGCAGGAACCTGGGACAGGGTAGAGCTAGCCTATGGTCCCAGTGGAAATGGTTCCCCCAGGTGCTTTTCCTATTGTTATGGTAAGATACCTGACTTAGGTATTTTTCTATCGCTGTGATAAAACGCCATGACCAAGGCAACTTGTAAAAGAGAGCATTTAGCTTGGGTTACAGTGTCAGAAGATTAGAGTTCATGGTGACTGGGTACAGAAGGAATAGATAAAAGCTCACCTCTTGATCACAAGCACGAGGCAGAGAGGGTTCATTAGGAATGACGTGGGCTTTTGAAACTTTAAGCCCCACCCCCAGTGACACACCTCCTTCAACAAAGTCATTACTTCCTAATCTTTCCCAAACAGTTCTACCAAGTATGGATCAAGTATTCAAACATATGAGCGAGCCTGTGAGGGCTATTCTCATTCAATCCATGATAATACCTAAGATAAAAGCAACTTAAAGGAGGAAGAATTTATCTAAGCTCGTGGTTCCAGAGGTTCATTGTGGTAAGGGAGGTGGAGAGGTTCCAGAGGTTTCTGTCCATTGTGGTAGGGGAGGTGGAGGTTCCAGAGGTTCATTGTGGTAGGGGAGGTATGGGAGGACATCGCAGATCTGGGGAGGCAGGCAAGTTCAATTCATATTACAGTGTCCATGGAGCAGAGAAAGTACCAGAAGCATTAGTTTAACCTTCTGAGGCCTGTCCTTAGTCACATACTAGTCTTCCAACTAGACCCAAAACTCCTACAGTGTCCTCCACTTTCCAAAATAGTGACTCTAGCTACTGGCCAAGCATTCAGCACATGAACTAGTAGGGGATGTTTCATATTTAAACTACGTCATGCAGGACAACTGATTGGTTATATAGCAAAAGATAAGATGAGATTGTACTTTATAGCTTACAAGTGAATGTCCTTGGAGTAGAAGGATAAAAGGTTAAAGTACATGGAAGACATTTTCTTCTCTCTCTCTCTAAAATAACAATTAATTACATCTAAGTAAACATTTTAAAGAGAACCAAGAAAAAGATAACAGAGTTGAAGAATGGGCAAATAGCATGAAAAAAGCCTAAATGGTTTATAGCCTAATGAACACTTCCTGTCTTCAATTGGGGAATTGCCAGTTTAGATAATGAGATACCATTTCACACCCATATCTTGGCAGATTAGAATAAACCAAGGATTTGATGAGCAAGGGGGTATTTTCATGCCTTACTTATTGAGGGCAGGTTGGTTAAAAGCCCCTTCAGAGAGCAACTGCACAGTTTACCAAAAGAACAAAATGTGGGTCCCTGTGATCCAAACACTCCACTCTTGGGTGTATATGCTTCTTGTTGGCCATGAATTAGTCAAAGTTTTCCAGGGAACCAGAAGTCATGGGACCAATCTCAAGATTTGGCAATATATTAATCTATCATTAGTGTGTCTTAGGACTTACTGTTGATGGGTTTATTATATTATAGAGATTGGCTCACATGTAGCAAGGGCCTGTGATCTGCCTTCACAATCTGGAGAGCCAGCAGAGCAGAGCTCATTGGCACACAGTTCCAAGAGCTAGAGCACAGAATATTGCTTCCTGCCCAGGTCCAACAGACTCACAGCCAGAGTACAGAGGACAGAACTCAGATGTCCTGGCTTGAGAAGTCAGGCAGAGAGCAGATTCTGTCCCTTTTCTGTTCTAATCAGGTCCTCCATGGGTTGTTGGAGGTCCCCTAAAACACAGTTCAAATGCACATCTTCCCAAAATACCCTAAGAGAGGTGGCCAGAATGCACGATGGTTAGCCGGGTATGGCCCAGTCAAGCCGACACATAGAAATAATCACAAGTCACAGTAGACATTTTTTGAAATAAATTAAAACAAAATAGAAGATACCAGGGCCCATTCTTTGTAGGAGAGAATGCCTTTATTAGTGGTGTGGGTCTAGTGGTTTGGGAGGTAGAAAGAGAGTAACAGTGGTTAATTAACAATGGTATGTGTTCATGGGTTTTTGCCTCATGTTCTCTACACTTTGTTCTGTTATCTCATAGCGATGATTAAAGAAGAGGTTGTTGTAGGACTGAGGAGTTAACTCAGTTGCTAAAATGCTCACCTTGCAAGCATGAAAACAGGAGTTTGACTCCCAGGACCTGCATACAAAAACCTGGGTGTGGTGACACATGCTTTGAATTAATGCCAGCAGTGGGGAGGTGGAGATAGGTGAATCCCCAGGGTTTCCAGCTAGCCCAGTGAGCACCAACCCATGAGAAACTTTGTATCGAATAACAAGGTGGGGGCTGGCAAGATGGCTCAGCTCTTGCTCCTGACCTGAGTTCATCCTAGGACCCACATCTCGGAAGGGGAAAAGTGAACCCCTCAAGTTGTTTTCTGAGCTCCACACTCTCACTGTGGCACTCGTGTGTCTATATGCACCTATAAATAAACATATAAATAAATGTAATAAAAGAATTTTAAAAATAAAAATAAAAATGCAAGGCATATGGTCCCTAAGGAAGGAGACCTGATGCTGAATTTCTGTGCACTTGTACCTGTCGGCACATAAACACATACACAAGACTGTGTGTGTGTGTGTGCATCCCCCTGACACATGCATAAAAAAGAGGTCGTGGCAAACACCCACATGTGACTCACCTCCCCCACTCTGTAGTGTGTGTGTCTTTGTGCCACCTTGCTTCCATTTGCCCCTGGATCCTCTGACGGACTGAATTCCTGGCCTCCCCCTTTTTCAGATGGTCCTGCATTTGTCTCTTCCTTGCAGTGTTGGGGTTTCTCATGAGCCAGGCTATGCTAACTGACCTGGCCCTGTGTTTTTAGTGTCTGCATTTTGGGCTGCTTTGGGCCACACATAGCTTATCCATCTCTCAGGCACTTCTGAACAGCTTCTCGAACAACTTGCCCTTTCGGGTGTTGGCTGGAAGTCTGGCCCCACAGCCCTGCCTGCTGTTGTTGTTCTGTTCCTGATCGCTAATATTGGCATGGACTCCCGTGACCACTGATGCCCATCCATAGCCCAGGACTTCGTGGGTAATGGCTATGATGGAGATATGGGATCATTCTTTGATTCTAGTTTCTCAGATGTCCAGAAATGCATTTTCATACTCTAAGTGGGAACTGAGGAGTTGTGGGTCAGGAGCTCTCTGGTGCCGAGTGTCCTCTGGGGGACCCGTAAAGGAGACACCTGATTATTTGTTCTCAGATCTGGAATGTGTTTTCAAATATTTGGAAACTTCTACTCTGACACCGACTATTTTTTTAAAGTTGCATTAAGAGAGAGAGAAAGCACCATCATCTCTTTAAAAAGATGAAAAAAATGTGTTAAAATAACACAGAGAACTGCAACTAGGTTGAGCCCAGCATAATTAGTGTGATTAAACTGAAGGAAGCCATCCTTTTATGTATGTAATTTTTTATTAATGCTATTCAGATCAGGTTAATTATGTCCAATTCTAATTAATGATAGCAATGAACAGGCAGCCTTTCCCAAACTGTATTCTGGGGAGTCCCATGCGGTGGCGCTGAATAGTTCACATATTCCCAGCTGGACAGTCCCCCAGAGCCAGAGTAAATAAAGGCCTTGGGAGGTTCTGTAGGTAGGATTCTTGATCTGCCAGTCAAGGCTCAGCCACAGGCGCAACAGGAGTGTGGATTTTAAGAGATTGGAAGAAGCAGCTTATGTGCTGGTGCAGTCTGTATAGGCAGGCCTGGGATCCGTAGGGAAGGCAGTGAGGAAGGCTGGCTGGAGCCCCATGCACGGCTCAGACTGCAGTCCATGAGCAGACCCTTTCCTTAAAGGATTCCTCTGCTCTGTTATACTGGTTCCCTGAACCGGGACTGGTGCTACTTGGGTGGGATTAGGAGGTGTGGCCTTGGAAGGTGTGGCTTTGTTGGAGAAAGTGTAGCACAGGGCGTGGGCTTTGAGGTTTCAAAAGCCCAAGGCAGGCCCAGGAGCCCCCTTTTCCTGTTGTCTGATGGTTCTGATGTAGAACTCTCAGCTCCTTCTCCAGCACCATGCCTTCCTGTATACTGCCAGGCTTCCTATCATACTGATCATGGACTGAAATCCTACGCAAGGCTCCAGTTAGATGCTTTCTCTCGTAAGAGTTGCCTTGGTCATGGTGTCTCTTCACAACAGAACAGTATCAGGAAAGTAGTTGCTACAAGGAAATGGGGCATTGCCATCACTGGCCTGACGGTGCTGCTTGATGGCAGAATGTGGATTGGGGGACTTTGGATTAGGCAAACAGCTGAACACTTTAAGTGGAGCTCAATGGAACACACTAATAGGAACATGGAAGACAATTGTGGTGAGAACAATGTAGATCATGATGGCCTGTAGAGGTTTCAGGGGTTAGTAAGTGGCCTAGAGACTATTCTTTCGACATTTTGGCAAAGACTGTGACTGCTTTTTGCCCTGTCCTAAAACTCTTCCTGAGGCTAAATTGAAGAGTTCTTGATTAACTGCTTTGATAAAGGAGATTTCAAGACAGTCTTATTAGCATTGACTGTGGTCCTGTCTTAGTACGATTTCTATTGCTGCAACGAAACACCATGACCGCAAAGCAAGTTGGGGAGGAAAGGGTTTATGAGGCCCACACTTCAGCATTGCTGTTCATCACTGAAGAATAAGGACAAGGATTCAAACAGGGCAGGATCCTGGAGGCAGGAGCTGATGAAGAGGCCGTGGAGGAGTGCTGCTTACTGGCTTGCTTCCCCTGGTTTGCTCAGCCCACCTGCTTATAGAACCCAGGACCTACAATCCGGGGATGACACCATCCACCATGGGCTGTGCCTTCCCCTAGGGATCACTAAGTGAGAAAATGCCTTACAGCTGGATCTTATCTAGGCATTTCCTCAGCTGAGGCTCCTTCTTCTGATGACTCCAGCTTGTGTCAAGTTGACGCACAACCAACCAGTACAGGTGTGGTTCTTCGTAATCACTCTTAGGCAGATCTATAACGATAATGAACAAGCTAAGCAAGGAAAAATACAAAAAGTACAGTTTGAGGAGAAAAGGAACACTGAAAGCGTCATGAAGCTAACAAAGTCCATGGCTCCAGGAGATAAGAAATTTAAAGAAAAGCTGGATGCTAAGTGGAATAAAGGGGGTGACCTCAGGGCGAGACTCCACCCCACTAAGATTCCAGCTTCTGTAAAGGAATTATAGAAAACCTTCAGCAGTGAAGGAAACCACACAACACCTTATGTCCTACTTTAGAAGTCCGTAGTCTTTAACAATCCCGATACCATTCAAAGTCCACAGTCTCTTTTGAGACTGTTCTAGTTTGGGTTCTGTAGCTGTGAGAAACACTTGACAGACAGAACCCAGGAAGGAAAGACTTCATTTCATCTCACACTTTACAGCTCCATTCTTGAGGGAAGCCAAGGCAGAAACTCAAGACAGGAGCTTGACGTAGAAGTTATGGAGGAGAACCGACTGCTTACTGGCTTGCTCCTAGGCATGCATGCAGCTGCCTTTCTTACATAGCCTGGGCCCACTGGTCTGGAGGTGGTACTGCCCGCAATGGGTTGGCCCTCCTACATCAGTGAATAATCAAGAAAATGCCCCGCAGGTGAATCTGATGGAGGTAGTTCCTCAGTTAAAGTTCTCTCTTCTCAGGTTTGTCAAAGTGACAGCCAAGCATACCCTTGTTGTTTGACTTTCCTTTGGGACCGCCAACTCACAGATAATGACATAGAGTCTTCTTTCTGCTTCGGAAAGCTTGACCTGAAATTGAGGAGTGTCTCCAACTCGCTCTTTTTTTTAAAAGAGTAATTTCAGAAGTCTTTATTTTAAAGATGTGGCTGTCTATAGTATGAGCACTGTTCTCAAACTTAAAATGTAATATTTCAGCCTAAATAACACATATTATAATCTCTGTGATATAATAAGTAATTTTTCCGATTCCTCTGTATCTCTGTGTTAAGAGTAATTTTAGTAGTTTAGCATCCAGCTCTTTCTATGCATCTTAATTTAAACAGCTTGTCCTGTTATGGAATATTTAATATCTTCATACTCACTCACTAACTTTGCACAGTGGTTACCATTCTTTTTTATTTATTTATTTATTTTTCTCGGCTCCCTACCCTGCCCCTCCCCTTTCCCCTTCAACCCTCCCCCAAGGTACCTTTGCTCCCAATTTACTCAGGAGATCTTGTCTTTTTCTACTTCCCATGTAGATAAGATCTATGTGGGTCTCTCTTAGTGTCCTCATTGTTGTCTAAGTTCTCTGGATTGTGGTTTGTAGGCTGGATTTCTTTGCTTTATGTTTAAAAAACACCCATGAGTGAGTACATGTGATAATTGTCTTTCTGTGTCTGGGTTACCTCACTCAATATAATGTTTCCTAGCTCCATCCATTTTCCTGCAAAATTCAAGCTGTCATTATTTTTTTCTGCTGTGTAGTACTCCATTGTGTAAAGGTACCACATTTTCCTTATCAATTCTTTGGTCGAGGGGCATATAGGTTGTTTCCAGGTCTTGGCTATGACAAACAAAGCTGTTATGAACATAGTTGAGTGCATGTCCTTGTGGCACGATTGAGCATCCTTTGAATATATACCCAAAAGTGGTATTACTGGGTCTTGAGGAAGGTTGTTTACTAATTTTCTGAGAAATCACCACACTGACATCCAAAGGGGCTGTACCAGCTTGCATTCCCACCAGCAATGCAGAAGTGTTCCCTTCTCCCCACAACCTTTCCAGCATAAGTTGTCATCAGTGTTTTTGATCTTGGCCATTCTTTCAGGTGTAAGATGGAGTCTTAGAGTTGTTTTGATTTGCCTTTCTCTGATGACTAAGGATGTCGAACATTTCCTTAAGTGTCTTTCAGCCATTTTAGATTCCTCTGTTGAGAGTTCTTTGTTTAGGTCTGACTCCATATTTTAATTGGATTATGTGTTCTTTTGGTGACCAATTTCTTGAGTTCTTTGTATATTTTGGAGATCAGACCTCTGTCTGATGTGGGGTTAGTGAAGATCTTTTCCCATTCTGTAGGCTGTTGTTTTGTCTTGTTGACCATGTCCTTTGCTTTACAGAAGCTTTTCAGTTACAGTAGGTCCCATTTATTAATTGTTTCTCCCAGTATCTGTGCTGCTGGGGTTGTTTAGAAAGTGGTCTCCTGTGCCAATGCATTCAAGTGTACTTCTCACTTTCTTTTCTATGAGGCTCAGTGTGCCTGGCTTTATGTTGAGCTCTTTAATCCATCTGGACTTGAGTTTTGTGCATGGTGATAAATATGGGTCTGTTTTCATTCTTCTACATGTTGATATCCAGTTATGCCAGCACCATTTGTTAAGCATACTTTCTTTTTTCACTTGATATTTTTTGCTTCTTTGTCAAAATTCAGGTGTTCGAAGGTGTGTGGATTAATATCCGGGTCTTCTATTCGGTTTCATTGGTCCTCCTGTCTGTTTTTATGCCAATACCAGGTTGTTTTCAGTACTGTAGCTCTGTAGTAGAGTTTGAAATCAGGGATTGTGATGCCTCCAGAAGTTCCTTTATTGTTTTGGCTATCCTGTTTTTTTTGTTTTTTTGGGTTTTTTTGCTTTTCTGTATAAACCAACTAGTTCTTATAACTTAAATTAATCTACATTTTGACCCATGGCTTTATTACCTCTCCTTTGTACTGTGTATCTGACTTGTTCCCTTTCCCACTAGCATCTCTGGCATCTCAGCATGCACCTAGATTCATTCTCTCTTCTCTCTCTCTCTCTCTCTCTCTCTCTCTCTCTCTCTCTCTCTCTCTTCCTGGAACTCACACCTATCCTCTCCTGCCTAGCTATTGGATATTCAGCTCTTTATTAAACCAATCAGAAGTCGCCTTGACAAACATACATCTTCACAGTGTATGAAAAGATTATCCCAGAACATATCCTTCACAGAGACTGAAAAAAAAATCTCTTAAACCCCTAATTTTAAAAAAAGACAACAAAAAACAAGTTATGTACTTTCAGTTCATAATAGCATTCAACTGAGGAATGGGAGCATAGCAACAACTAAGACCTACCAGGCAAACAGGGCAAAGAGCAAATCTTACAACTTCATGTCCAGCATCTGGGTCTTGTGATGGATTCATCTGGGCTCCCACTACATTGGGACACCCTGCCTTCCCCAATCCCTATTGCCTACAGTACAAGAAACCTTTCTTGGGACAGATTCAGTATGCACTTGAAGTTTCCTCTGATGATATTTAGGTGTCCCATTCCCAGCTTCATGTAGTTGTCTCTCAGGGCCTCCTTGCAGAGAACCTGACACTGACAATATTGCCTGGGTTCAATGGCTTTCTGAAAAATTTGGTGCAAGCCTTCATGTCTCTCTTGAATCTCTCATGCCTATAAAACCAGTACCACCTAAATACCAGTATGTAATATTGCTGCCAGTTCAGGATGTAGCCCATCCTCTTGGGCCACAGTTGCAGCAGCCTTTGCATTTCTTTGAGACTGACCCTGGGGATACATTTGCCTGCATACTTGCATTTGAACAAGGAGCCCCTATAGTGGTGGCCTTAGTTTAGATCCTTTTAATTTGGTTGTCATTTCACCAGTAGAACCCTTTAATGCACAGCGCGTTGCCCTCAGGATACAGTGTAGAGCATGAGGCATTTTATTTTTAACAATGTTAATTGATAGCAATTAATGCTGCTTACTACCTGCCTCGATTGGAACTGTAAATTCCTCGCAAACTGTGCTCTTATGTCTCCATTCCAGTTGCTCCCCTTTATTGTAAACCCAGATAAATTCAACGTGCAGCAACCGTGCCACAGGCCAAACTCTATCCTGTTTTAAAAATGTCTCCACTAAACAAAGTAGCTCATTATTTTTTAATTCAGTCCCACGGTCTCTGGACAGTGGCAGGATGAAGCAAGGTTCTTTTCCAGAATATAATCTGAGTGACCTCTATTCCCCACTCCTGATAGAGTCCCCATTGCCCTGTGAAGCCGTCTGAGCTAGGCCCCACCCCACTGTCTTGGCATGCTTGTCTTTGGACTCCCATTGGAATGGTTCAGTTAACTCCATTTAAAGCACTCTGGAAATTTCCTAGTCCAAACTTTCAACCGCTTCCACATTCTTTCCGCAAACCAGCTCTAAAGGCCTGCATGGTCGGCCTTTACCATAGCAACTGTCCCCCTTTTCATACCAATGTTCTGTATTAGTCATCTTTTTCATTGTTTTGGCAAAAGTAACTTGAGAAGGGAAGCAAGGGTTTATTTTGACTTGTAGTTTGAGGGCACAGCCTCTGTGATCGGGACGGCATGGTGGCAGGTGACTTCATGATAGCAGGAATGTACGTCTGGGACTGCTCACGTGTTGGCACATTAGGAAACAGAAGACAGGCTATAATATCTCAGTGACCACCCCCCAGTGTCCCAGTTGTAGTGAGGTTCCAGCTCCTCAATGATTCCATCGCTTTTCAGACATGCCAGCAGCTGGTGGCCAAGTGTTAAAACACTTGAGTCCATGGGGAATTTCCCATTCAAACCACAACAGCCTGCCTCGCCCAAGGTTCCTAGAATCCTGTCACTATGTGGTACTTTGGCTAATTTTTGAATTTTAAAATAGTGGGTGGACTCTTTGGGGACAGCTTCTTTCACACCGTGGTGTGCTTCTGAGTCATCCGCTGGTACTGAGTGTGACTGCTGGTCTAAGATTACATGGGATACATGTGTTTGTGTTTTCTTCATTTGGTGGGCACAGGACCTTTCCCACTTTGTGAATATTATGGCTCATAAGAATTTCCTTATAAGCTGGGTGCACGTGCTTACATTTCTAGGGTGTCTCTGCGGGGATCAACTAGAAAGGCTGTGGGATCTGGATGTATTTGTGCTCTAGTGAGCAGGACGAATCCCTTGTCTGAAGTAGTTGGTTCCAATGCCATGTTCAGCTAAGTGCAAGAGTTGGGTTTGCTTCACATCTTGCTACTAATTGCTGTTGTCAGTTTTAATTTTATATCTGGCAGTTGTGCAGTGAGATCCTGTAGCTTAAATTTGCATCTCTCAGAATACTAATGGAGTTAAATATCCTGTTAGAATTTCCCTTATTGTGTTTGGAACTCTCACTTGACGTTGCTGTGTGGGAACCTTGCTCCCTTTTCTGCTGGCTTTTTCTCTTTTAGTAATTTGTTGGAGTTCATAGATCCAACATATTTAGCCTATGTTACATATATATATATATATATATATATATATATATATATATATATGAGTATGTGTGTGTGTGTGTGTGTGTGTGTGTGTGTGTTGGAGACATTTTCTTATACTCTTTCTGTCTTGGTTCCAATGCTAATTTTTGATGAAGACAAAGTCAAGTTATCAAGCTTATAATTCAAGCTACTGTGTAAATGTCCTATTCAGGACATCTATGCACACTCTGAAAACTTGAAAGTACCCTGCAGTTAACCTTTTGAAGTTAACTAACTAGCTAGCTAGCTAACTAACTAACTAGTTGTAGCAGGCTTTCTTGGACTACCAGCCCGAGAACCATGACATGGAGACTTATTAATTGTGATGCTCAGCCTTAACTTAAACTTGTTTTTAGCCAGCTTTTTAAACTTAAATTAACCAATTTCTATTAATGTTTGTGCTGCCCCATGGCTTGTTCACCTCTTTTATATACTGTCCATCCTTCTTTTCTGTTTCTTCCGGTCTACCTGGCCGGCTCCTAACTGCTCCCTTGCACCCCCCTCTCTCTCTTCCCTTCTATTTCCTCTCTGTTCATCAGCCTCTGCAACACCTCCTCTGCCTAGCTATTTGACATTCAGCTTCTTATTAGACCAATCAGGTGCCTTAGGCAGGCACAGCAACCCAACTTTACATATTCTGTTCAAATATTCTGTAACATAAACAAACGCAACACATATGTATTTAGTTAAACAAATATTCATTCCCCAACAACTAATTGGTATGTCGGGTATTTTTCCTCCATGTGTGTCCAAATGGAGGACATAAGAGAGTGTCAGATGCCCTGGGACTGCAGCTATAGTCGGCTGTGAATCACCATATAGATGCTGGGAATCAGACCCAGACCCTCTGGAAGAGTGGCCAGTGCTCCCAACTGCTGAGCCATCTCTTCAGCCCCTGTAGTTAAGTTTTTGCCTTGCTGTTTTAGCTTTCACTTTAAGTTGCTTTTCTGAGTGTCTGAATTGATGCCAAGTAATTGATGAAGTAGATGCCAAGATTTGCTTTCCTTTTCATGGGTGTCTGGTGGATCCATCAATCACTTCATGGCTCTCTGCAGAGGATCTGGTTCCATTTCTGACGTCAGAGGTCTGGCAGCTTTCAGACCTCCTTCTTACTTCTCTTTTTGCTCCACAACTGACCATCCTAAGAAGGCCTGGACACTGTCACTCTTGGTACCAACCACATCTTCAATCCATGTAATCACACAGACTCCTCCAAGGTCTATTTTCCCAATCATCAGGCCCCTCCTGTATCCTCACACGCTTCTGGTGCCCTGTGTGGACCACATGGCTGCCTTGTTCTCCTCTTGGTCCTGTGTTTGATTGCCAGTCTCATGTCTGAACTCCTTTGGGTGGGAGACTGATCCCATCTGCCTTGACCCGATCTCAGCACTGTGGTGTCGCACGTTCACAGATGACGTCACTGTTAGCATTCAGCGCCACTGCCCTATTTGCCGTGTCTGAACACTGCCGTAGCCTAATTACCTCACTTTAAAAAAAAATGTGCTTGCTGTTGTGGTTAGTCCTCTAGTTGTGTTCCTTAAGAGTGTCTTACTGTGTTTACCCTTTGTGTTTGCACGTGAAGTTAGGCTCAGCCATTTCCTCGGGAAGTGAGATCCATTCTCTCAATTTCCACATAAATACTTGTTGCCAAATATGAACCCTGCAGGTGTTTTGATGACATCCTTTGAGGTACCTATCCATCTAGAATAAGTTGACAAGAGTCTGATGAGAAGTCTTCCAATCAATGTATTTTTGATCTCCCTTCATTGTGGTCTACTTCTTTTGGTGGGGTAATTTTGTGTATAGAACACCTTTTTTGAATTTTGATATTGTTGTTGTAAATGTATTTTTAAATTGTTATAACAGGTTTCATGACTTATCTATAAATATTTTTTCATGTTTTTCTGTTGCATCCAGAAACCTTACTGGACTTGGTTAATAATTCTGACAATTATTTGTAGGTTGTTTTAGCTTTTTATAACTGTGAAGTCATATTGTCCATGGCCAATAAGAGCTCCCTCTTTGGACCTGTGGAAAATCCCAGTTTGGTGATATCTATCTTAGGGGAAATTCTTCTGTTATTTTCTTTCAAAAGTTGTGATTCTGTTTCCTATTTTCTTTGAAATTGTTTTGAAGTACTCTATACAATTCAGAATAGTACCTTCTGTTTCAGTGTTGGCTTGTTGCAGGTTTCTATCAAGAGGGAGTGTAAAGTTTTCTGCAATGCTCTTTGTATCTGATGACATCATGAAATGTTTCCTTGCCAGTTTACTGATGAAGTGAAATGCATGATTCATTATTATGGTAACCTTGAATTTCTGGGTCAAATCAATCAGTCTAATATGATGTCAGTTTTCTATGTAATTCCTTTTAATTTTATGTGTTTTGTTAATATTTCTATTTGTAATTTTGTTCAAAAGTGGTAAGTGATTTGTTTTCTTCTGCAGTGTTAAAGCCTATGTTTGGGATCAGGGTAATGGATGCCTCATACAATGTTTGGGGCTACTTCCTCTTTTTTACCTCCAATGAGTTTGGGTAATGTTGGTGGCTTTTGCTTGATTTATTAGCCTGACTTTCTTAGTTTGCTTTCCATTGCTGTGATAGACACCGTGACCAAAGACAACTGGGGAGGAAAGGGTTTATTTCACTTTACACTTCCAGGGGACAGTTATTCACTGATGGAAGTCAGGGCCAGAACTGAAGGCCATGGAGAGGTGCTGCTTCCTGACCTGTTCCATGCTTCCTCAAGTGTTTCTTAGACAACCCAAGAGACATATGCATAGTAATGCCCCCATTTACAGTGAGCTGGGCCCTCAAACATCAATCATTAATCAAGAAAATGCCCCATGGACATGCCCACATGACCGTCTGGTGGTGGCCATTCTTCACTTGAGGTTTCCTCTTCTCAAGCGACTCTTGTTTGTGTCAAGGGGACACACATAACAAGCACACTGATTGTTCGGAGAAATTCACCTGGGAAGCCAGTGAGCTCTGAAGTTGCTTGAGAAGAGGGTTTTCATGGCAGATTCAGTTTCTCTTGGAAATACCGGGCCATTTGGAGATTTTCTTCCCATACCGGTTTGGTGTGTGTGATGTTCTAGCCCCTTTTCTGTCGCTGTGATGAGAAAAAAGCAATTGGGTGGATGGGGTGGGGAGGGACTCATCTCCTCTTAAAATTCCTTATCACAGACCATAATTATGGGGAAGTCAAGGTGGGAACTCTGAGCAGCTGGTCACACCGCATCCAGTGAAGAAGTGACTCTATGTCCTCTCGCTTGCTTGTGCTCACCTGCATTTCTTCATACTTACACACACACACACACACACACACACACACACACACACACACACACTTCAAGATCTTCTTTCTAGGGAGTAGGTACCACTCACTGTGGGCTGGGCCTTTCCATACCAATGAACTTAATTAAGAACACCCTGCGTGCTGTAGTGGTGTGATTGAAAATAGCCCCCACAGGCTCAAAGGGTGACACTATCAGGAGGGGTGATGTTGTTGGAGGAAGTGTGTCACTGCAGGTGGGTTTTGAGATTTCAGAAGCTCAAGTCAGGCCTAGTGGCTCACAGTCTCTTCCTGCTGCCTGTGCATCCAGATATACAACTCTTACCTCCTTCTCTAGCACCATGACTGCCTGCATGCCACCATGCTTTCTGCCATCCTCCAATAAATGTTTTCCTTTATAAGAATTGCTGTGGTCATGATGCCTCTTCACAGCGATAGAAACTCTAAGACACATGCCCATATGCCAATCCAATGTAGACTGTTGTAGTGTTATTTCATTTGTAGTTTATTAAATAAAGCTTGCCTGAAGATCAGGGTTAAACAATCCCACTGGTCAGTCTTACAGGCCAGGCAGTGGTGACACACACCTTTAATCCCAGTAACCACACTAGTTTGTCATAGAAACCAGGCAGTAATGGTGTGTGTCTTTAATCCCAGCACTAGAGAGGAATATAAGATGGGAGGAGCCAGCTCTCACACAGTCTCATTCTGAGGATTTCTGGAGGCAGGATCGCCATTTCAGACTGAGGGAGAGGTAAGAGTCAGTGACTGGGTGTTGTACTTTTCTGACCTTCAGGTTGAACCCTAGTATCTGTCTCTGGGTTTTTATTATTCATGCAATAGGTAGTCTCTCGTTGAGACTGTTTTCCCAGGTGATTCTATGTTGGGTCAAGTTGACAACCCTTACCATCACATGTGTTTTCAGTGATTTCTTCATCTCATGAAAATGCCATGCCTACTGGTATTGAATTGCCCACCATCTTTCCTACTGTCTTATAAGGACTGGCCACATTTTCAGGCTGGGGTCACATTTGTGCATTCTCCCTTCTCTACTCCCCACATCCCCATTTTCATGATTCTTTTGGGGATGTATTAATTTAATTCCCCCTGAAGAATCAATATATGACTCTGTAGAGTCTTCACCACCTTTTTTCCTTTGGAGAAAGGTCTTCCTGTATGTTTGTAGTCCAAGGTGGTCTTGAATTTTTTGTGTTATTCCCCTCCCACAACCTCAGTTTTTCCTATTTTAGAATTGTTATGAATTTCATTTTTTCTGTTGTTTAAAATATTTCTTCCCTTTATTCAGTTTTATTTGGGACTAAACATGTTGCTAATTTAAAACTACATGAGAAAGAAGAAATAGTTATGTATTTTTCTACTCTTATCCTAATATGAGAATTTAAAGGTGCAAATACCTCACTGAACTGGCTTTACCATTGTTAGTAACCATTGTGGTAAAACACAGGTAGACAGCTTATCATCTTCATATCTTGAATTTTGTGGTTCAGTAGGATTTTTGCATTTCAAAACCAACCTCTTAAAACATTTTCACCTTGCCTACCTCCCCTTATACCATTCTTTGGCAAGACCTCTGTTAAACTCTGTGTATGATGTGACCTTTTTAGTTTCCTCATTAAAGTGAAGTCATGAATTCCGTCTGTTTGTTTTCAGCTTTTAAAAGAAATAATGACTCTCAGTTCAGGATTTCTTCCCTTTTCAAGGCTGTATAGTAGTCCAGGGTCTGAATAAGCCATGTTTTATTTCTCTGCCCATTAGAAGATGGACGGACATTAGCTGGCTTCCGTCTGTGGCTCTTATGAACAAGACTACCAAGAACATGGGTGTGGAACATAGTTTTTTTCACTTTCGTTTTTTGTTATTAACTAACCAAAATGTGTTTAATTGTTGCAGTTCATCACTTGACCTGATGGCCATTTTAAAGGCGCTTATTTGCAAATGTTTTGCATTTTTTCCAAGTTTTATTTGGTTGTTTATTTCTAGCCCAATTATGCTGCAGCCAGAAGTGCCCTTTCAGTGCAGTGTTTTGAAACTTGCTTATCACATTTAGACTTTCCCTATATCATTAATTTTGATGAAGTATTCTGTGTGCACTGGAGTGTGGGTCCTCAGTTCAGGAGCATGCGTGGCAATGAGTGAAGGCGGCTAACCGTAGTGTATATAGAGCTGCTTTTGTTACTAACCTGCCGGTCGCCCATCATTACTGAGAAAGCTCACTTCACCACTGACTTCACGTTTGACTCTGTGACCCCGCCAGTCCTTCTCCTATAAAGAGTGAGGTCCAGTAACCGAACACATACCTGTTGAGAACTCAGAACTGGTGGGCATACATCTGTTCAGAACTCAGTCCTGGTGGGCACCCTTTTAGGACGAATTCCTTCACGTTTCTTTGGGGCAGCTTCCTTTTGTGAAATCCATGTGGTCTAATGATCACCACAGTGATAAAGAATGGACAAGCGTTGGCGTAGTCTCTGTGCACAGAGGTGCAGCCTGACAGAGACACAGAGAGCCAGACACTCCCTTAACCACCACATCCACTGTGTTGTTACTGGCCTCTGGTGATACGGTACAGACATGGCAATCGGTGAGCCCAGGCCCACATGTGATTGTTAACTGGAGTCTGCACTTCAGTTGTATCTTCTTAGTTTTTACCCATGACCATATTAACTCAATAACTATGCCCCTGGAGGCCCTTTCAGACAGCTGTGTAAACCTTACTTGTTTTTGGTGACCTCAGCCGTTCCGAAGAGCACAGATCAGGGATGACACACAATGTGATGTTGTTCTTCTGGTTGGATGGACAGTCACTCTGAGAAGTGCCATTTTGGTCTTGCTAAGTCAGGATTGTGTGGTTCATACTGATGACAGCACTCTTGAGCATATGAAAGGAGGCACCGTCTCCATGAGAGGCAGACAGTGTCCATACATTACTTGGAATTCTGTATGGGAATATTTATCTATTCTTCCAAATTATTTTTTTATTTACACATTTGTTTACATTACTCTAAACTCAGAATATTCGCTTTATACTTTGGGTTATGAACCAGACCTACATGGTTGAGCATTTCAAATCTGAAAATCTAAACTGTGAAATGTTTTAGAATCAGAGCCTATGGGGACAACAATGGAAGGTCAAGTTGAGAACAGATGGGGTTGAGATGGTTAATATTAAATGTGAGTCTGACACCTGTTAGAACAACCTGGGAGACTCTCCTCTAGATATGTCAATGGGGGATGATCTTGACCATATTAACCAGAGGAGAAGACATACCTCCTGTTGGCGGCACCATTCTGTATGTTGGGTTCCTGGAGAAAAGGAGCTGAGTGCGGGCATTCACTTCCCTCTTGTCTTGACCGGGCATAATGTCAGCAAATGTGACCAGCTACTTCAGGCTCCTGCTGCCCGACTCCTCTGCCCTGATGAACCGTACCTTGATATGTGAGCTAAACTTGGTCCTTTCTCCCTTAAGTCGCTCTTGACAGGACATCTTATCACAGCCACAGACAGGAAACCGAGACCCTTACTGCGAGTAAGGTAAATTACCTTCAGGCTATGTGTACGATTTGTGAAGTAAATGCAGGTCCTATTTTAGACCTGATTTGCATTCTCAAGGTTCTTACTACGTATGTGCAAAAGTTCCTAAACCCTAAACAAGTCTGAAATTGAAACTTGATCTTAAGTATTTCAGGCAGGGGATACAGAAGACACTGTTTGTCCTGTTCATAGGGCTCCAGTGTCTGTCCTTTCTTGAGGCGTGTAGGCTAGGCTCACGCTCACTTCTGTGTCCCTGAGAGCTTGACTCTTGGTTCTCTCTGCTGTATTAGCCATAGGTCAGAACTTCTTGATTCTCACACTGAAGGGTAAGTTACTGAGGTGTGTTTCCTGCCGGTTGCCTCCTCAGCCCCTTGGGTCCTAGTTGCTATGGCAGCTCTCTGGTACTCTTCAAATGTTATCAAGAGCTTCTGGTTGTATTTGCTGGATTATCAGATGCAGTGCAGTGCATCGTCGCTGGATGTGGCCCTTCCTGGGAATGACGTTTCTGTCTTTTCCTACCAGGTCATGGTTGGTGGTTCTTACACTTTACAGTCATACATCAAATATCCTACAGAGTACAGTGTGCATTGTGTGTCGAGTAGAGAATGAGGCATTCCATGCATTGCTTCACCTAGCCCTAGCCATAGCTGGCTAGAGCAGAGACATCTAGCCCTTCTTCAATGTAAAGAAAAATTAATGATCTCAGAAGATCCCGACTATCAGCAAAGCCCTATAAAAGACTGACACATTGTGCATAGTTTCAGTGTACTGTTCAGTTTGCATATATGGTTTAGGGGTCACATGAAGGTACTTGGCATGTCCAGCACTTCAGACACTCATCTTTGTGGTGAGAACATTCAGAAATCTTCCACTTTAGACAATTTTGATTGTACAATGTGCTCTTGTTAACTACAACCACCATACTATATAATCAAATAGAACTTGTTTCTCCTTTCGGCTACAACGTGGTACTCACCGACCAGTCTCTCCCAACTGTCAACCTCTTCACCACCCTCTAGTAACCACTGCTCCAGTCTGTTTGTATGAGAAAACCTTTCGTACATTCACAAATGGGTGAAATCATGCAGCGTTTATTTTTTTTTTCTTACCAGGTTTGCTTCACTTAACACACTGTCCCCAGACTCATTCATAGTGTCACAAATAACGCAACTTCATCTGAGTCATATTCCATATGCTAATGGTATTCCATTTTATTTATCCATTAGCCCATGGATTGTACATTTAGGATGAGTTGTACATTAGCTTTTCTGAATACTTTAAGAATAAAAGATAACGTGTAGTGGGAATGTGGAGGAAGGGGATTCCTGGCACACTGTTGGTGGGGCTGCTGCGTACTCTAAACCCCATGGGAAGCAGTATGGAGGTTTCTCAACAGACTGACAGATGGAAATGAGATCTGTGTGCAGACCTGGAAGGTTCTGATGAAAGGGTCTTGTGGAGAGCTGATTCAAATGGCCCTTCAGTCATGGACACCTTATGACAGGCAATTAATGGTGCAGGCTTCTGGTTAGTCCTTAAGTGATGTGAGCCTTTCTGCACAGGCGTGCCGAGGACCCACAGCAGAGATCGTGCTTTCTTGTTCACGTCTGTGGTGGGAGAGCTCCCTGCACTGGACCTGGTGGCTTCCACCCTCAGCCAGTGCCCCAATTTCATGACGTCTGCGGGTCTGAGGAACTTCTCATGCCTTGGTCGTCATCCAGGATGAAAAGAAGCAAATGCTAGGAACTCTCCATGGCCAACCCTTACCCACCAGGCAAGGCCGTGTTGTTACTCAGCCTGCACAGGGCTTACCTCATCTTCTTCTGATTTGCATATTTCCAGGCAGCCCACAGCATTTGAGAAAAGAACCTCTTACACTCTTGCCCCTGACTGAAAGCCATTTGTCTGCACAGGAGCTAATCCTGGGGTGTGCCCAGCCAGCTGGGCCGAGGTCTCTGAGGGGACTGTGGGTGCTGATCAGCATAGAGAGCTATTGGTAAAAAAACGTGTCAATTTTAGCTCCCCAGTCATTCCCATTGCAACTCGGCTGAGAGCTGGATGTGACAAGCGTTTCCTCGGGAGGCGTGATGTGATTACCTGCACTGAAACCATACTAGCACTTTTGACTGCGCTGCTGCCTGGGAGGCTCTGATCGCATCCATCCCATTTCCTGTTTCTCTGCTCCTTTGGCCCATTACAGAGTGGGAGGAATGGCGTATCCCTACAAGGCCTGTATGGAGAATTAAGTTCCATGGACCGATGGATAAGAGGAATGAGCTAGTGTCCCGGGGGCCTGGGGTATACTCTTGCCAGAGGTGTCTTTCCAGCAGGGACAGGCAGGTGGGGAAGGGTAGCTGCAAGGTGGAGTCTGGGCATGGAGGTGTCCTGCAGAGACGCTGATGAGCAGCCCCTGACTGTGGATGGGAGAACTGAAGGGAAGTTTAAGGGCCAGAGCACTGATGCTCACTCAGAAGCCAGGGAAGCCCACCATCACTCTTGGCTTCTGCGCAAACAGCAGGGTTGGAGAGGCATGGGAGACGGTAAAGCCTTCAGCAGGGGGAATCCGATGCTGAAGAAACATCAGACAATATGAGCTCTACTCCACTAAGGGGAGGTTACAGCTTAGGCCTCCGCACTGCCCTGGTAGCACCTTGGGTCACGTGCACTGCCTCTGGGTCTCTCGACTGGCCTTCTGTTTGCAGGGAGATTATAGCGTGGAAGAATGGCAGGGGAGCATTGTGGAGATTAGCCAGGACTCATGGAGGCTGATGTAACCTTCCTCCATGTGGTAGATCGGGGTGACCTGTGGTCCAGCTGTGGTATGATAAGGGCCCTGCAGCTAGCTGTGTTGCTGGCAGCGAGTTGGAAAAGTTGGACACTGATTTCACAGATCTGTTCATTCTAGTTTCTCCCGACTTTTCTGGGGCTGCTCTCTCTCTCTCTCTCTCTCTCTCTCTCTCTCTCTCTCTCTCTCTCTCTCTTTCTCTCTCTCTGTGTGTGTGTGTGTGTGTGTGTGTGTACAGGTGCCTTGGAGGTCAGAGGTATTGGATTCCCCTGGAGCTAGCTAGAGTTACAGGTGATTGTGAACTGCTGGACATGGATCCTGGGAATAGAACTCAGATCTTCTGCAAGAGCAGTATGTGCTCTTAATTGCTGGGCATTCTCTGTAGCCCTTAAAACCATTTGAATAATTTTGTGTGACATCATGGCAGTGTATGTGTGTGTCCCTTATAGTCTCTTTCCCTTTCTTATAAAAACAACCCTCCTCCAAAAAGGAAAACCTCGGGACCAATCATTGGGGTCCACCGTAATGTGACCTTATCGACTCAACATCATAAGACCCCACCTCTGAACACTGTTAGAAGCGGTTTCCTTTCTCCACAGCTCAGTTCCTGTAGTCAGTTGGATGAATTGTTTCTTCCCCATGGAAACTTCATTGTGGGGATTAAATTCCAAGACCTGAGACCTTGGGACACACACACACATATTACCTTAGGCTTAGCAATATACACAGCAGTGGTGGGCTTTATAGGCAGGGGCAGCATCCCAGAGTCTGTGATGTTTGCCTCCTCTGGGAAACCCCATCAGTCCCAACAGGAGCTCAGCCTCATTTGCGTTAACTGCAGTAGAGGCTTCCCTGAGCCACTTTTCTAGGCCCCATGTAATGAATGCCTTCCTGCTAATGAACTCTTAGATTGTTTCCTGATGGTTGCTCTCACAGACAGGATGCTTGTGGGCTAATGGTTCTCTCGAGGAAACAGCAAGGAGGTGGAGTGGCTGCCTGCGCAGCCCTACAGATGCCGCCATGTTGCTTCTGGAGTGGACTGCCGCATTTGGTGCTGATGCCAGAACTTGACTCAAGTGAGATGGAGGATCTCAATTCTCCAGTTTCCCAGATTCTTTATGAGGTCAATAAATACCAGGCTGACTCTCTGGTCAATTGTCTTTCTGTACCTTTTCTTAGTTCCCATTGGCTTCTTTCCTTCTTCCCTCCCTTCGTCCCTCCTTCCCTCCCTCCCTCCCTTCCTTCCTACCTTTGATACACATAGGGGATGTTGTCACTGCAGTCTATGCCATTAACACCCACCTGTAGAAACTGTCCCCTTGCTCTTTATTTTTGAGATAGAAACAATGGATCTCCCTTCCTGGTTGATGGTGTTTGATACAAAATTAGTTCTGTCTTTTTTAGCAGATCTCTAGAACAGACTTATTTGCACACCTGGAGCTTTGTTTCCTCTGGCCAGCTCCTGCGTACCCACTCCTGCCTCACACCCCCCAACCTCTGCCAGGAGTTTGTAGATCTGTAGTAGATTCTTCATGCCAGGGACAGCTTGAGAGTCATGACTTGGTGCACTTGATGCTGCTCTCTCCGGGTTTGCCCACTGCCATCAATGGCAGGACTACCTTCTCTCTGAAGGCCGAAAAACACGGTCACATGTGTGTGCCATATTCTCTTACCCCGTCCTCCTGCCAGAGGGCATGAAGGCTGTCTGCATAGGTGAGACATTGTGAATGACTGCAGTGAACAGGGTGGGCAGACATTTCTTTCACACCCTGACTTGTTCTTTGGATAGGTTATAAAGGAAAAATTATAGCTTCCCTTTTAATTTTTTGAGGATTCTCCACACTGTGTTCCATGGATGCCTTGCTAATTTACATTTCCGCTAGCAGCTCACAGGGTACCATTCTTCTACCGCCTTCCCGTGTCTGGTTTCCTTTCCTCTTTGAGTCAGCAGCCTTCCTCACAGATGTGAGGGAGGTTTCACTCGCTCTTGCCTGATGGGGGGGGTCACCCCTTTGCTTGATGACTGTGATGTCCGTCATTCACCAAGGCCTTCCCTGTGCCAAACACCCAGTATTCTAGAGACATCTGTTTGCCATGTTAGCCTTTCTACAGTTTATTTTTGTGAAAAGTTTGGGGGCAGATATGGCTCTTTAATTAAAAGAGTTGCAGTAATACAACTCAGCTATTACATCCCAGCTATTTGAAAATCCATCATCATCATGTCCTGCATCCCCACATGTGCGGGGCTGTTGTGGACAGTCTTGGAGACTTCTGCCCATCCTATGCTAATAAAAGCTTCCTGTGTAAGTTTATTTGTTTGACCTTCATTGTTGTCCAGTGGCTTCCTCTGCTCTTGGGGCTTTATTATTTTCACCGGGGCTTCTGTTGATGCTGCATTGCCTTTCTAAATTGATTGAAATCAAATTAAAATATTTACAATATTCTGTCATTCCAGGAATATAGTGTATATTCAGACAAACTTTTTATATGTCTCTATGTTGTTTCTTTCTAGATGCTTTAGAACTTTGTTCCCATGAGGTGCTTTTTGCTGTCACATCTTTCTAACTGCTGATGCAGAGGATGCCACTGAGTCTTCATATTGAGGACCTTGGTGTCTGGCTGAATGTTTTTCTTGGCTGTGCTGTTGCATCTGTTCATGCTGTAAGAGCCCCTCTTTATCTGACAAGTAGTTCCCCTTCCTCTCCCTCTAGAGAGCTCCACAGTGTGAGGCTCGTCCTGTGGTGGCAGCTGTAGCTGGGGCGACCTGCACAAAGCTGCAGGAGGACGGTGCGGCTGTGCCCTGCTCCTCGCCTCTGCCCCTCCTCCTACAGAAAGCCTTCTGTTGCTTCCCTGCCAGTCACGACATTCTGCTGCGTGTTGCTGTTAGATCGTCTTTACAGTTTCAGAAAGTGACTTCTCAGTCTGTTTTTTAAAGACTGTTGATCTGTCGATCTGTGTGTGAGTGTGTGAACCTGTATGCAGGTGCCCTCAGAGGCTAGAAGAGGGGTCAGATGCCCTGAACTAGAGTTAGAGGTGATGGCGAACTACCTTATGTGGGCCCAATTATCTCTAAGAGTAAGACGTTCTCTTAACTGCTGAGCCATCTCTCCAGCCCCTTCATTTACTCTTCAGTGTTTGCTTCTTTATTGGTTGATTGGTTGATTACAGAGCCTCACTTTGTTGCACCAGCTGGTCCGTGACGTTTCTTTTGAAGCAGGAACAGGTCAGGTTTCATCACACTTGGTCCTACAGAGCTTCTATTGACCTGTTGTTTTGGTCTAAGACCCCAACAGATGGTAGAGGAAGGCCCGTGGTGGCGATGCATCTCAGCTGACAGCCATTTTTATTTTGTTGAACTTAAACATTTCTCATTCACAGTAGGAGAGGAACCAGAACACTAGACACACACCGCCCTCACCTATCTGCTCAGTCTGAGTTAACATTTTGTTTATTAACATTTATTCCCCCACACACTTTTTTTTTGAAAATCTTAAAGTCATTATAGTCATTCATCATCATTTGCCCAGGATGCAGAAGCCACGCAGCAGGTTAAAACAGTGACCCTCAGCCTGACGTTTGAGAAAGTTACTACTATGATATGCACAACCTATGTGTCCTCACCTCTAAGTGAGACAGGTGGATCTGGGGGTGTGGCTCGGTGGGAGAGTACTGGTTTAACAGATGGGAGGCCTTGGGTTTAATCCACAGCACTGCAGAAACAAACAACCCCCTTGATGGAGCTTCCATCCTCCGACACATCTCACAGTGGGGTTTCAGCTGCAGCACACTGGGATACTCGCTTGGACCATCGCCAAGCTGTGGCAGCACAGGCACAAGCTAGAAGCTGGCTCTCCAAAGAACAGTTTCTAACAGGCAAGGGCCTGGGCTTGCGTCATTATTCCAGAGGCCGGCCTGTGATAATCCTGCGAACGCTTGCTGGTGCTGGGGACACGGTGTGTCCTCCTGTCTGCTGTGTCAGGGCATCGAGGAGCGGCAGGAACAGATTGTGCTGCAGACTGAACGCTGCCGTTCCTCAGTCTGCTCTGGTCCCCACTCCAAAGCAAGTGACTTTAGGTAGGTGGGGGCATAGTACCCCGTGTGATTGTGCTGTCCTTCAAATAAACAAGGGGGGGTCCCAAGTATTGTGTCTCTTCCCTTTTGGAGGGTGGTGCAAAGAATATGACTTGTTTTCCTCCATAGGGGGGAATCTTGGTGTGCTCCAGGCCCCAGAAGCTTCAGAGTGGCGCTGGCCTCAGAATTGTTATGGGGTTGACTTCCTATCCTCTTTCTTTTTCTTTTTCCTTTTTTGGTTTTTCGAGAGAGGGTTTTTCTGCGTAGCCCTGGGTGTCCTGGAACTCACTCTGTTGTTCAGGTCACCTTGAACTTACCAAGATCTGCCTCCATCTGTCTACTGACTCCTGGGGAAGGCTAGGTTCACAACCAAAAGTAGAAGGTTTCCTATCTTCTTATCTCTGGATCCCAGACTAGGTCATCTCTCACCAAGACTACCGTCTTACCTATTACAACCAGTCGGCACAACGTTGTCAGCGCAGCGCAGCTGTGATGAATTGTGGACTGCTAAAGTGATTGTGAGACCCCAGACGGAGTCACTGTCGGGATCAGAATTGCCACAGCATGGATGGAGCAGTGGAAAGATGTACCACCAGCCCAGCCAGGGAGAGGCACCCTGCTTCTGGTGGCACTTGCAGGCTGGTGTCGATGAAAAGACGTTCTTTGGGTGGGTGGCTTCACACCCTATACCAGTGGCTGAAACGATTTTCTCCTCCAATAATGTCATATCTGAGAAAGCCACTATAACTGAAACCACTAGCTGACTATGCTCTCCCACCATCCTGACTATGCTCTCCCACCATCCTGACTATGCTCTCCCACCATCCTGACTATGCTCTCCCACCATCCTGACTATGCTCTCCCACCATCCTTGCCGAAACCATTGACTTTTGCGGAGGTCATATCAATGAATTAAGTAAGACTCTGACTAAGAATCCGCAGCCCTGCTAAGTGTATCACTGTTGACAGTGTTGATTTCTGTACCCCACCTCCTCAACCAAAGATGGGCAGTGGTGTTCATTTTACTCTCTTGGGAATGCAGAGAAGTTCTAGAAACTTCCACGCAGCTCTTCCTACAATAATGGGCCTCGTTCCATGAGTCAGATAAGTGTTGAGTGGATTCTGTCAGTTGCAAAATATGTTTCTCTAATGAATATTCAGAAATTGGGCAAAATAGGCCTGTAGTGGGCCCATGCACCAGCTGGGCCCACTGTG
The DNA here is from genome assembly GCF_982192425.1 of Myodes glareolus. Taxonomy (NCBI): domain Eukaryota; kingdom Metazoa; phylum Chordata; class Mammalia; order Rodentia; family Cricetidae; genus Myodes; species Myodes glareolus. The sequence goes on along the minus strand of NC_142049.1, from coordinate 31,558,300 downwards.
AGTCAGAACTGAAATAAGTAGGGCATTATTTTAACTGTTGCCTTTAATGATGTTTTGGGTTACCATAAACTGTCTCTTATATAGCCAGCATCTAGTAACAACCTTCCCCAGGGTACAACTGGTGTTTTCACCTCCATTCACAGTCTTGTGTTGCCAGTCCCTTTGGGGGTACAATGGCAGCTGTGCAGTCCTTCCTCAGGAGACTTACGTCCCTTTCCCCAAGACATCATGAGTAACCAGCAATTGCCAAAGACCTCTCTCTCTGTAGGACAAAGCCTTGTGGCTGGGATCACAGCCCAATGTAGCTCCTTTTGGCATCTGGCCTCCACTATTCTAAGCATCTGGAAACCTATCTGAGTTGTGGCATTCCTCACAGTCTCACCCAGAAAGCAGAGCAGCCATGGGCCTTTCAGGGGTCCAGTTATTCACCCCACAAGTCTATTAGTCAAAGCCTTTGTGAAGGGTGCCTTCTGTGCCTCCCCAGGAGTTTAGCTGGGGTCACATATATTGAGTTCAGGTCACATATGTAGATCATCCCAACAGGATTGTCTTTGGATTTCTTCGTCCATGGTGTAACAGAGAAGCAAGAATCAGGAGTTATCCAAGGCAGCCTACCTTCATGTGAGGTCTTGGAGCCCTCTCTCATATGTTAAATTTGAAAGCTGGGATAAATCCCTCCATTCAAGAGCTTGGCCCAGCCTGCTACTGTGTTTCACTTTACACAGTCTACCTAACTCCCTCAGGCCACATTGCCCCCATGCTCATTCTCCAGACTTCTATTTCTTCAAGGTCTTTTCCTCCTGGCTTGCAGTGTGCACCTGACCTCAGAGCCATTGGACTTATTCCAAGTTATAGGTGTCATGGTAGCAAATGGTGATGGTTTTTTTTTGAAGAGACATAGCATCTCTTTGAAACACCATCCTCAAGTAAGGCTTCCATGAGGTTGCCAAGGTAAAGGTTTCTCCTCAGACACCTGTCTGTCTGGAGGCAGAGGAGTGCTTACATTCCTTGGACTTTGTTATCAGCTTCATTTGGACCTAATTAGAAATTCCTGTTTCCAGTTTCAAGGTCTCCTTCTTTCCTGGTTGCTGTTGTGACATAAAATTGACCAGATTGTGAATTCTCCTTACCACTCAGCAGTTTACATAGCTCGGTGTCATGTGTGACTTCTGGCCATAATAGCTATGTGACTACAAGAAATTCTTCTCTTGGGGCCATTATGGAAGCTGTTTCCTCAAACCAGGACTTGGTGAGTCAGGTGCCCAAATGAGTTCCAGAGAATCCAGCCTCCCTCAGCTCATGGAGTCATTACTCCAGCCTTGGCGGTCATGAACGGGAAGCTCCTTGTATTTCTAAAATGGTGACTGTTGCGTCTTTGACATAGCAACTGCAGTTGGTAACTGGACCGAGTGTGGTGCCGTTGCATGCTGTGGGGCACAAGCATGCCATTTTCCACTGGCAAGGGTTCGGCATGGCACTCAAGCCCAGGAACACCATGGCAAAACGTAGTTGCAAACCCAACCCCTAGAGAATTTTTCTTAGGACAGCATTGAGTTACAGTTCCCTAGCAGCCTGCATCCAAGCAGGAGATAGGAACAACTCAGCGGGTTAAAGAGAGAATTCCATGCAGAGAATGATTAGCCATAACAGAACAGTATTACAAGGTACAGGAGCATAGCTGGAAATGGTTGTGCCTGCCTGCCTGTAATCCCAGCTCTTGAGGGACTGAGGCGGGAGGGTTCCCAACCAACCTGGGCTGCATAGTGAGTGAGACCTTGTCTCACAAAACAAACAGACTAACAAAAACACACCAAAGCCAGAAAACGACACAACCAAGAATAGACAAGGAGAAAGGTAAAAGCCAAACAAATATTCAAACATAAAATATAGCCTGTAAGTGGACTCCTAAGGCTAAGAATGCCCAAGGAGAGGAAAACATGGAAGCCTCAGACTACACTCATGAGGCACTGTTCAGCCCGCACACAGCACAGAAACTGCGGGCTCAGCAAGCCGCAGCTGGTCTGAAGTTTCTGTTGTACCCACCAACTACACTCCATGGTGCAGGAAGGGACTGCTCCTGCTGGCTGGAGGCAGAAGGGACAGTCCTGGCTCAAACAGGACAGAAGTCATGGGGAAATACAGAACATGTGAACTGAGCAGTTTTGCTCTCCTGACCAGATGCTCGTGGGTTTGAGGGAGTGCAGCAGGCGAGACCAAAGCTTCGAGGTTGTAATTCTCCAGGCCTGTGGCCTGAGCTGGAAATGGCAGGGGACCTCTTCTTCCTGTATGCGCTGTCATCATCAGGAACGTGTAGAGCATCAGGGAATGCTGTCGTTCATCACAGAGCATCCGTGGAAGGACGCGTTCTGAATCGCAAGGCAGTAAACTGGTAACTGGCGCGATCCCTTTGCCATGTCTCGGTTTTGCCACATACTCAGTGAGTGTGGTGGCCACAAATTGCCCTTTATAAACTGTACAATTTCCTTTGAAGTTTGATTCTCCACATTCAGGACTACTTAAAGCTCAGCATATATATGTGCATATGTTCATGGATAGCTTAGCACATACATACATACATACATTTCTTTTTAAACTGTATTGGATTCAGAGTTATAAGTAAATCTTGTTAATTTAAATTGTATGTCTCCGCTTATGCCTATCTCTTTAACTGGATCTTTGTGAATGTTTCCCACGTGAATACAAGTCGTCAGTCTCCCCCTCACTCACCATCATGGGCATTTTGGGAGTGTGTTGCTAATCAGATCCAGGAACTATTTCTTTCTTATCTTTATATATTTCTCTGTTTACATCTCTTTTCCACAGTCAATATCACTGTACCTGCTTCATTCTTGTTAGCACCTGCTTGGTAGATTGTCTCTATTTCCTTCTTTTTGGCAGTCCTCATCTGTTTTGTTTTGGGTACAGGGATCCAGGAAGCCCAAGTCTGAACGTCTGTTTTTCAGTGTGCGCACGCAGACAAAGTATGAAGAACAATAGACTCACGTTCTAGGGCTGCCAAAGCATGCATCCACAGGCTGTGCTGCTTACATAGTGGAAGTGCATTTTCTTGCATGTTCATTGTTACTTTCATGTGCCCTCACCATTCATAGGAGAGTCCCCTTGGCTGTGTATGGAGGTGCACACCTATATCCCAGCACACGGAGGGCTGAGGTAGGAGGATCATAACCTTTATACCAAGCCTGATCTTTCTACCAAGCCCCTGTCTCAAACAAAACAACACAGTAAGACTGTCCTTAGGTCAGCATTGTTGTCATTGGTATCCATGGGAATTGGTTATAGAACCTCCTCGAGTACCCCAGATCAAGGACTGTTCAAGTCTTCTATGTCATAGTGCAGTGCTTATATATAAACTATACACATCCACTCATGAGATTTAATTTCTCTTTAGTTTACTTAAAAATCAAACAACATGGATGCTGTGTATGTAATTGTTAATTGCTTATGGCTTATGGCAGAATGCCTGTATGTGTTTGGAAATAGCAAAATTTTTCTCCTGAATGTTTTCAGTCCTAAATTGGTGGAGTTCTTAGGTGAGGGACCCCTAAAAACAGAGCCCTGGTTTTAACAATTAGATTCTAAGATGCATAAGAATTATCCACGATGCTTTATGTGAAGACAGGTTCTCAGGCCTGCCTCCAGCCTATCCAACACAATGGTTTAGGAGCTGCTTGCCATAGTTTTCTATCTCAGAGTCATTTTAAGAACAAATATCTCTGGTTGCCTTGGAATGTAGGGAACTCCAGAGACTTGGGAGAGTGAACAGGCTCCATGGACTATAGGTCCATAAGTCAGGAATGGTATCTATCTACTACAAGCTATTAATCGTGGATTACATCACTCTACAGGTGAAGGTGCCTTTTCTTAACAGTGCACACTGTCCTTTACTGTTCTTGGGAGGACATGGTCATCAGCAAACAAAGGTTCCTACAAGGGGTTCAGGGACAGCTGCACTGGGGAAGGGCAGCATTGGCAGAAATGCTCTCCTGGGGAGAATATCCCAGGAGGCCACAGGACATGCAGGCCAGGAGGAAGGGTAACTGTCCTGAGCCCATGTTAGAGATTAGCTCAGGAGAATCTGGTAGGCTCCCTGTCAGCAGACCCCAGAAGCGTGGGCATAGGACGTGATCCTCTTTACCATAGTCCGTCTCCCCACTGGGTCTGTAGCCAGATGTGCAGTGGTGATGCCCACATCTCTTCTGCAGTAATCCTCTGCTCCATTCCCATAGGGAACATCTCTGTAAAGTCTGTTGTCCATAAATATAACTGGATCATTTAAAATAAGCAAGGAGAAACTGATCACGTAAAAATAGCCCTCGGGAGATCTTTTATTCAGATTTGACAAAGTGATGGAGTAGACCACGTCTCATTTCAGCATTCTGAGTTTTCATTCTCCTCCTGCTATCAACCATCCCTGAGCCCCTATGTGGAGCTGCAAGAGGATGCTACCAAGAGACCCAGCTCCTGCTTGCACTGGATTTGGACTGTGTAGGTGTGAAGGGATCATGGACAGAAGCATCAGGGACCAGGCACACAGTCTGTATGAGTTACTGGGAGGATGACTTGTGTATTCCTATGTGGTCACGGGGTCGCTGTCACCAAGGGTGGAGAATGTAAGACTGTGGAGGTCATTAGTATCCCTTGTAAGTGGGAGCAGGCAGCGAGAGGCAACAGGAGTTGGATGGGACCGGGAAGAAGTTAGAGGATTACCCTTCCAAAGGATCGTTACCCCCCTATGCCCTGAGTCCTGTCCACACTCTCAGGCACTTCTGCACAATCCTTGAGACTCTGCCACAGCTGGACAGCTGCCGCTGTGATTCTCTCTGTACCTTCACATTCAAGTTCCATTTCTTCTACAGCACCTCTGAAAATGTCCCTTCCTGGGCCCCTTTCGCCCTAGATGCAAAAGAGTAGCTGGGAATTGATAAGGCGCTCAGCTGGGGAGGACCACAGAGTGTGAGGAACCAGAACCCCAGGCCTTTCTGGATAGTTAGTTTGGGAAAAAAGAGTTTATCTATTTTCCTGCCATGAATTGGGTTCCTATCATGTGAAACTGGACAGTTTTGTATCAATTCCTGTGACTCAGGTCCCCTGGATGATATTAAGTATTATGTAATATGTATGATATTAAAGTATTATGTTAAGCATGAGGACAGACATCCAGCTCCTTTACCTGGAGTAGGGAGCCTGAAGGGATGTGTGCATGCATGCACACGCATGCGCACACACACACACATGCACACACACATGCACGCATGCACACAAAGACACACATGCACATATGTACGTGCTTCTCAGTCCTTTGACCATCTGTGTGCTTGCTAGAAGGAGCTTGGGATAATGGTACTCTCACTGGTAAAGTCAGTGGTGGAGCCCCTGCCTGAAGTGTCTGCTGATTATCCAGCTTTATTCCAGGGGTATATTAGGGTGTAAGGAGAAAGCCATACTAGGTATATGCATGGGGGATGAGGGCTGGGAGGATTCTGGGAGTCTGTCCTGATTCTCTGAGGTCCGTGTGATAGATTAGTGTGAGGGATCCGACTCTGAGGTCTTTGAGGGCATATGTGATAGCAAAAGAAGGTGGTGTCATCTTACACACAGCAAAGGCCTCAGATATTCATGGCCTTGGGAGGTTCGGACGTGGGACTGCTTAGCCAGCCTTCAGCACTTCAGGATTCTCCAAATCCTTCCTTATCTCCTCCCATTTCTCTTCAACTGCAGCTGTGTACCCCAAGAGGTGACAGGACCCCAATGGGTCGTGGACCCTCTCTGGTTTCATCCCATCTCACTCACTGTCTCCACCTTTAGCTATGTGTTTGTCATCCAGAGGCTTCCAGTGCTGGAACCCTACTCAGGAACTAGCACTAGGATGTGACCACAAATTGATATTTTTAGAACTGGTGGCTTAATTGTACCAGGGAGCCTGGGTGGAAGTCCCCAGAGCTGGTAACATTTGTCCATTTCCCTATGGCGTGGTCTTTCCTGCTGCTGCTAATGATGGCGCCACCCAGCCGAGCCAGAGCGACAGCAGCTGTGTTGGTTTGAAGTGACTGAAATAAAAATAAAATGACTTTGAACTTAAAATGCCTTTCAGAATCAATATACAGATCAATAACGAGCACGCAGTGCTGGTCAGATGGTGTGACCGCACCATGTCTAGTCTCTTTCACTGGACAGAATTAGAGGCCATGCTTAGATGCTCAGGGTTTTGGCATTGAGTTCTGTTTTGGGGATTTTACTCCCCCTTAGTAGCAATGCTGGTTCTTGGGAGATGGCTTAATGAGCAGGGATGGTAGAACTCTAAAAATGGGCCTTTCTGGCCAGAGGACTGGTGTGTAGGCTAACAGGCTGAAGGAAATGCTTCATCTCTGGCTCTGGACGGAGGAACCAATTACCTTGTAAACATTATGGAGATTCCCACTTCCCCTTCCCTTGCTGCTTTCTCCTCAGCCTGGCCTTCAGCTGAGCAAAACTATGGAACTGGATGTTAGGCTAAAACTCTGAGACTGCCCAATTGTGTGGAGAAAGGAGCCAGAACAAGAAGTCTTTGGTAGTTGGAGATTATGAAAGAAATCTTGGAGAGGACAGCTACCTATTACCTACTACCTACCTACCTACCTACCTACCTATCATTTACCTTTCTACCTATGAGTCCGGACCAGCTATATGCATCGGATACAGGTACAGACCCTTAGCAAGGGCTTCAGAACTAACCTGCAGTGTGAGTCATGGTCCTGGAACCATATTTAACACCTAGACAACTCGTGTGAGGCAGAGACTCGGGGGTCATAGCCAAGCTTTTGAGACTGAGTTGGCATCTGAGTCACCTCCTGAAAATAGTGGGGCAGAGCTGAGGTCTACTCGAAGTGGGTAGATTGCCCCAGGAACCAAACAGGACAGAGTTGAGGTCTGGCTTGAAGTGGGTAGATTTGTCCAGGAACCAAACAGGATGGAGCTGAGGTCTGGCTCAAAGTGGGTAAATTGCCCCAGGAACAGAAGGGCATTCACATTCACTTGAGTCTCCAACGGGAATTCTGACAATGTCTAGAGTGAAACCCAAGTTTCTTTGATCTACAAAGCGCCAAGAAAATCTACATAATTCTCCAGTCAATCACGATTTTATTTTTTAAAAAGTGACCAGTTCTGAAATTGGGAAGATAACAAATATCACCCTGAGGTGGCCTAGATGTTGCAATTGTCAAGGACTTTAAAGTGTTTCATGAAGTAGATGTTAGCAATTTTTTAAGCAAAAAGAAGGAAATTCTTATTAGACAAATATAAAGTTTAAAAAAGAAGAAGAAAATGGAAAATTTCAAACTGAAAAATATATATGAAATAAAGACGTTCATTGGATGGCCTGGGAAGCAAAATAGATATGCCATAGGGGAGAATTATTTATCTGTAAGTAGTTGAATAAAATTGCCTCCAAGTAACAGAAAGAAAACATTTTCAAAAATAGGAAGTCCTTGGAGACTTTTAGAATAATACCAGAAATGTAAGGATTCACATCACGGAATCTCCTTAGTAAAAAGAAAGCTGTGTGTGTGTGTGTTCCCTCTACACACACACACACACACACACACACACACACACACACACACACACACACAGGGTAGGGTTAGGGTGGGCACAGGCACACACTCTTGAAGTTGGGGGTGGTGTCAAACTCTTACTATCCTAGCGTTCAGGAGGCAGAGTAAGGGGGATCATGAGTAAGACCTTGCTTCAAGCAACAGTCCATACCAAACTACAGCCATGTGATGAAATAAAAACCCTAACACATCTCACATCAGTGAAAGATACAGGCTTACAGACTGCAGAGGCTCAAAACCTCCAGCAGCATAAGCCAAAAGAAAAAGCACACACAGACACACAGTCATCATCCTTTTGAAGACTGCGTCTAAACACAGTATCTTCACAGCAGGCTCATTGTAAGTGGAGGAAATGGGGCTCAGCGACTGGATTTCTCATTAGAAGCTGCTGAGACCAAAAAACAGTGGGCTGGTGTCTTTAATATTAAAACAACAACATCAGCAAACCATGAGGTCAGGAGTCTGGGATCCAGTGACTGAATTCTTCAGGAATGAAAGTGAAGCAAGACTTGTCAGATAAAGGGAACCTAAGAGGATTTGTTTGCAGGGTCCCTGCTTTAAAGAAATGGTTTAAGAAAGGCACAGGTAGCCATTGTGTCAAGATGGGAGATGCTATTTGAATGTGTTGGTAAGGGTTTTGCTTGGAGACACTCATGCTTATACAGCTCTGAAGGCCATGGCATCACTATGCTGCAGTGTGTGTGTGTGTGTGTGTGTGTGTGTGTGTGTGTGTGTGTATTCTTGTTAATCAGTATTGTGTGTGATGGCTGCTTTCCCAGCTGAATAGAGGCACTTTCTTTCAATCTTAGGAAAGAAAAACAATGAAGACTGTGAAGACCTAAGTAGATAAAACTGACTGACTTCACCTCTTAGGCACTTCACCATGTGTGTGAGCGTCTTGTGCAAGCATTACCTTTTTGTGTGTGCTAATGTACATATATATATATATATATATATATATATATATATCACGTGTAGTATAAGAGATATGGGTAAGGTGTATATATGATAATAAAGCTTCATATTTTCCTTACAGTGGTAAAATTTTCTCAAAGTAGAACATAAAACATTAGGTGTGTATGGTGTAATCCATAGAATAAACATTAAAAATTATACAGAGATCTGAGTGTGGTGGTGCTTGCCTATAATCCCAGCATTCAGGATGCTGAGGCAGAAGGATTGAGAGTTTGAGGTCATCTTGGGCTATATAGTGAGACCTTCTTTCAGAACCCCAAAATACAACAAAAAGGGAAATTAAGTCAAAAGGGCAACAAATAAAGGAAATACTAAAGAAATGTAAATAACAAAAATTAGGCAGGAAAGGAGAAGCAGATGGACAAAGAAATGAAGGAAGCAAAGAGAAAATAACCAAAGGGGTAGATCTAAATTCAGCTTGGTCCATCAATATATTAAGTGTAAATATATTAAATATAAATGTAAAAATATTAAATGTAAATGACCTAAATGTCAGCTAAGAATGCACAGATTGGGTTCTATGCTTTCTCTATTAAGAAATCAACCCTAAAGAGATTTAAAGTAAGAAGCTGGAGCTGGAGCTGGAGCTTGGTGGGAGAGCTCTTGCTGAGCATGTCCAAATCCCTGGGTTTGATTTCTGGTACCAGAGATAAAACGGACAGGATCAAAACAGAAGGCTAGTCAAAGATACATTGTTCCAACTTTAACTTAACAAAGGCTGAAATGGTTGTTTTAATGTTGGAGAAAGACGACCTGAGGGCAAGGAGAATTACTAGCAGGTAAAGAGAGACAACTATTGATGATAAAAGGTCTAATTCACCAAGAAGACATATGTCTTAAATGTGAGTGTGGCTAACAGCAGAGCCCCTAAATGCACGAAGCAAAACTGACTGAAGTGCAAGGAGAAGCAGGCGATAACTCAGCAGTGCTCCCTCCGTAACTCGTAGAACAAATAAGGCAAAGGCAACAGAAGCTCAGAGCCGATGGACAGTCTGACCAACTAAAACGCCCTGTGGTCATCTGTAGAAAATTCTACCCATTAACGGTAAAATAGATTGTGTGAAGTGAGAATGGAGCCATCACTAAGGTAGATCAGATTGTGTATTATAAAACACATCATCATAAATTTAAAATAATTGAAATTGTGCGATGTTCTTTGATCATAGTGGGATTAAACTGGAAGCTGTAGAGTAGAGACATCCTCAAATATTTAGAAATAATATAACATACTTCTAAAAGACTCATGGGTCAAAGAAGAAATCTCAAGAAATGAAACAGCTTGAAAGAAGTGAAAATTAAATTCTGCTATGTTAAATATTGTTGCATGCAGCTAAAATAGGGCTTTGAAGGAACTTGATATTATGAAAGATGCACACTCTTCATCGGCATAAGCTCTTGCCTAGAGAAATGGATCAATTCATTAAAAAAAGATGAAACTACTAAAAAACTCATTAAAATAGATGACATAAATTTCCTTCTCTCTATTAAAAATGTCAAATTTATGGTTTAAAAAACTTCCAAAAATTTTCAGTTAACTTAAATGACTTCATTGCTGAATTCTTCAGATATTTCAAAAAGAAATCAGATAAATAAGATAATAATGATGGTTCCATCCTCCATAGCCTTTTGAAGAAAACAGAAAAAGCAATTCAGATGTGAATGTAGCATTCCTTTCGTATGAGAAACAAAGGGCACCATATGAACATTTCAGATCAAATACAAAATTAGATGTGAAAACTTCTTCACCAAGTGCACTCAGCATATGTAAGGTAAACACATCATGGTTAAGTAGATTAATCTCGTACATGGCTGGGGTTCAGAATTCAACAGTTCATTAGTGAATTCCGTGGTGGTCACAGTGAAAAGAAGAAGAATCAAGAGTGTCTCAGTGTGGGTAGAAACACTCAATAAAATTCAACATTCATTCTTGCCAAAAGCAAAATGTAACCCATAAAACAGGATTAGAAGGAAAGAAAGAAGGGAAGAGGGAAGACAAGATGGAGAGGCGGGAGGGTCAGACAGAAAGGGAGGGAGCAAGGAAGAAGAGCAAGACAGGGGAGGGAAGACAGGAGGGTCAAGGATAGACAGACGGACTGAGGAAGAAGGAGGGAAGGAGAATATTGTCTTTGGCAAGTCTGCATGCACACAATTGAATGAATTAAGCCAGCTCTCGTCAGGTTACATTATTGCCTGCAAAATCCCTGCCACCTACAAAATACTCCTGGTTCTAATGAATAAACTCAGTGAGGCTGATACTCAGTATTCAGTGATATTTCTATATGAAACTCAATAGCCAGTTATAGAAAGAAAATGGCATTTATAGTAGCATGAGGAAGGCAAGAAAGAAGGCAGGCCAGGGCCAGGGCCAGCGAGGGAGAGAATAATTACATTAAGAAAACATGCAGAGTGTTCATGCTGGGAAGTATAAAATGATGTTGAGAGAAAGGGAAGATGACCTAAATAAACGAAAAGATTTATCACATTTATGCATCTGGAGATTCAATATGGCTCAGATCTAAGTTCTGCCCTGCTTGTTCAATGGAGTCAAAGCAACCCTAATCAATCAAATACCTGATAGGGCTGAAAAAAATAGATATTGAGAAATTGCTTCTAAAATATATAGAGAAGGGCAAGGGAAATTGAACAGCTGAAACAACAGTCATATTCAGAGTTAAAAACAAAAAAGACAGCAGCCCTGATGGCTTGCGGAGATTCCACAGAGCTAACTGTGAGTGATGTGCACATTATCTTTATGGATGACGTTAGTGTTCCAGGCTGCCATAACAAAGTCCCTACAGCGATGGCACCAGCAGCACAAATGTATGACCTCACAGGTCGTTGGTAGGTCAGTTCCTTCTGAGCTTGAGGAGGGGACCTGTCCTACTTTCTCTCTAGAGCTGTCTCTAGATGTTCTCTTTCAGAAGGACACAGTCATCCCAGATCGGGGCCTGCCCAAGTGAACCTATCCAGAGAGTCACATCTGCCATGTCCAGACTTCAAATTAGGGTTGTATTCTTAGGTCCTATGGGTTTTGACATCTACATGTGTGGGTTGTTGTAACATGAGGGGCCTGCTTGTTGGGGTTTCTGTCCCACCCGGTACCCACAGCCGGCAAGTCCCAAAGAATATCACACACAGGACTCCATAAGATTATAAACTGATTGGCCCATTAGCTCAGTCTTCTTATTAACTAATTCTTACATCTTACTTTAACCCATAATTCCTGTCTGTGTTAGCCATGTGGCTCAGTACCTTTTCCAGCTGTCAGCTCACATGTTGCTTCTTTGGTGGTCTGGGCAGGAGTGGCGGAGGCAGCTTCCTGCTTCCCAGAATTCTCCTGTTCTCATTGCATCACCTCTACTTCCTGTCTGGTTTTCCCACCTATACTTCCTGCCTGGCCAGTCAGCATTTATTTAAAATATGAGTGACAGATTACAGACAATTCTCCCACACTAGGTTGTGGTGGGTGTGGGGATGGGACCCACATGTCCTTGGATTATTTTAAGTTGTCCTTGATGTATGTACTTGAAAATAACAGGACGGCAGCACCAACAATCATTGTAAGCCGGGCGGTCTTGTAGCTGTTTGCTCTGAGCGTGTTAGACTTCTTTGTTGCTATTGTGATCCCCTGTGTTTGCTGAGTGGAGAAGTTGCTTCTCGGGCAGGATGAGAAGATGGTGAATGATGGGCATGCTCTGTGTCAGCTGCCATCCTATCACTGCTCCTGCTTGTCCCGCACCTCGGTCAGCTTCCCGTCACTGTGACGAATACCTACACTATCAGCTTACAGAGAGGAAGGGTGGTAGCCAGGAAGCAGAAGAGCAGAGAGCGAGGCCCTAGAGGTCTATTAGTGACCTCTTTCAGAACACACTCCTACTGCCCTAAATAGGGCCCAACTATACCTCTGTAAAGGCTTCACCAGCTCCCTGTAGTCCCGTTTTGTAGACCAGACTTTAACACATGGCCCTCAGGAAGACTTTCAAGACCCCAGGCGTCGCAGCCCGCCAATGCTTGCAGGAACAAATATGCCATGCAGTGGTTAACTTCAGCATCCCCTCCCTTTCCCAGAAGCTCTTGAGAAGTTCTTGTGCAGAAGAATCCACTGTTTTTACTGGTTAGAGACAACCAGCGAGGAAACTAAAGTTTTGGTGTAGAAGCCCTTACACACATTGCTGACATGTATGACATTAGCTATGGCTTCAGTATGGTTGCGTGATGGGATTCTGGAAAAATCTGTTCTGTGGCCTTGGTGCTGATTGAGAAGGGCTGACAGTAGTTTGTGGCTGTGTTCTCAGGCCATTACTGGGCACTCTTTCTGAGGTAATGATGTGGTGGGAAAGCATAACATTATCCCAGAGGAACGAAGTAGTCCATACAAGTTAGTCCACACCGCCACCCTGTCCCCTTAAGAAGGGCTGAGACCTTCATACTTCCTGCTATAGAAAAGCCCCCTGACCCTGTGGCTGCCTGGGCTCCGTAGGGCCTGCAGGGAGGCACTAGTTGTTTTTCTTGTTGTTGTTTTGTTTCTTAATTTTTGGCTATAGCAGTGCCGTGAAAATACAAAGAGAGGCAGGAGGTAAATTCTGTTGTCCTATGACTCAAAGGCCATGCTTGCTAATATTCAATGTGTTTTCTCGGTTTATTCTGTTTGTATATGGCTGTAGTTGAGCCATAGCACTGCATTCTCTGTGTTAAAATCTGTAAATGTTTCCATTGCCACACAGTTGTCTTGGGGTTTTGCCAACACTCGTTTAAGTAGGATCCTGTTAATCAAGGTTTGATGTGTGTTCAACAGTTTTGAGCCTTCAAAGGAAAACATACCTTCTGTGATAAAGTAGATTCTGGGGTCTTGCTTGACACTGGTAGACATCAGCCTGGGTTTCAGAAGATTTATGAGATTGTCCCTCTGAACCCAGAGTTGCCTATAATTGTGAAGAAAATATCTGGTGACTTCTATCTAGAGAGTTCCAGCTGATTGAGTGTTCCCTAAGATCATGTCAATGCAAATCGTGTGTAGTCCAAGCAGCTAAATTACATCAGAAAACAACCAAAGAATGCTATCTTTACAACACACAAGGCCATCCTGGAAGACAGAAGTGCTGGCACCAGCCTGGCTGTGTCCACATCTCATCTGTATGCTATGCTTGTCCCCAGCCTGGCTTGTGGTGGCTGAATAGCGGTTTCCGTTTGCATCTGTTACCAGCTCCTCTCAGAGCCAGCCAGTGCGTTCTCCCGTGTAGAAGACAAGTGTGACGTGTCATGAGGACATTGCAGCTCTCTCTGGTCGACAATGAGCCTTTATCCCCATCTCATTAGGATGCTCCGGGAACCGAGTGCTGAGCCGTGTCAGAGGCTGTGTTTCCTGTTGATGTATGCGCTGTCACAGGATTAATGGAGTCTGGACACGGGGTCTCATTTTCTTGGACATGTAGCAGGCAATTGTGCTTCTCCTGTACATCCAAATAGCTTTCCAGATGGTCTGTTGTGAAGGATTTGTCTTTAATATGACTAATCAGAAGCAAAGGACCGCAATATGTTTGTGTATATGCTCTGCAATAGAAACCTCTGGACCCCTATTGGTATGCAGTTAACTGTTTCCTGACCACACACCTGCCTGTGTTCATCTGAGGATGTGGGCCACGAAATGCAACAAAGGTTTTGAGGTGTTCTGAACAGAGACCCTGGGGTGGGGGAATGGCTTCTGTCATATCCTTCGGAAGCCTTACAACATCATTTATGCAAGAGCAGTACACTGCATTCAATAAGGGAATGGGTTCTGTATCAGTAGAAGCCACTCTAACAAAAGTACTGCAGATGGGCGTGGCTCAGGCTGTCTGGGGGGGGGGGAGTGTCTAAGGTCAAAATGCTGGGGCGTTGCTATTTGCCTGGGATTCTCCTGTGATTCATAGATGGTTCCTTTGCACTGGGCCCTTACATGGTGGAGAGAAAGGCAGGTCTCTTGAGCCTCTTTTATAAGACTCAGAAGGCTCAACTTTTCTGGCATGACCTCCTCATATCTCCACCTAATGCCATCCTTTTAGGGGTTAAGATTTCAACATAAGAACTTCTAGGAGACTCAACCATATGGTCTATAGCAGATTGTCTACTTCTCTAGCAACTATTAAAATGAAACTCACGGTGAGTTTTTATTGCTTATAGCGTTACGTTAAAATAAAAGAGGAAGGGCTGAAGAGACGACTCGGCACTTAAGAACACTTGCTCTTGCAGAGGACCTGAGTTTGGCTCCTAGTGCCCATCTCGTGTCGCTCTTCACCAGCTATAATTCCAGTTCCAGGGGATCGGATGTCCTCTTCTGGCCTCTGCAGGCACCTGCACCCCCACCGCACACCCACACACATACACACAAATAAATATAAAAGTGTTAAATACACTATAAGAAAGGAAAAGAGGAGAACACAAAACTGCGTTTCCAGTAAGTTCTTAGCGTGAAGGGATGGGCTGATAAAGAACGGAAAGGAATACGGCACAGAGCTGTCTTTGGCTGGATCACTTGACACTCCCTTTTCTTGTTAAATGCACAGGGCAGTGGGTCACCATTTTCATCACCAGAAAGTAATGAGCCCTCAGAAGCAGTCACCTCCTCAGTATAAAACTCTACCCACATCATTGTAGCAGACAGCATGCCGGATTGCTCACACCTCTGGCTCTCTCCCAGTGAAGGGAGAGAAGCTCTTTGAGGCCTTCCACAGGGCAGCTGTCCTCCCACAGTCGCTGTGCCCCTAGATGTGCTATGTAGTTAAGCAATTGAAATCTGTCCACCAGTTGTTGCCTGAGTTCACCGATGATGGCAGCCAAGCAGGTGGCATTTTTGTGGTTCTGTGGGTGCTTCCTCTAGGCATCAAGGGGCTCCCTGAAAAAGTTTCCTTGAAGATGAGGTGTGGAAAAAGCAGCAACCTTTGCCATCCGGCTGTAAAGTATTCCCATGCCACATGTGATGTGTTGACACTGTGTTGGAATGCACACTGCCTGAACATCCCAGGATGTTGTTTTCATGTCTGTTCCACGACCGTATACCACAGAAGGAATGACTTAGGGGGACCAGAACTTTATTTGGCTTCTGTTCTGGAAGTTGGCAAGTCTTAGAGCAGGGGACTTGTCCCTGATGAGGGTGTAGCATGGTGGAGTATTAAAAGGGAACAGAGGAGTATGTGAGCTCACGTGTCTTCTTAAAGGCTACTAGTAATGTATTCAAGTAGCATTGTACAGACTGAGCAGGTTACAGTGTATGTGCTTAGGAATATATGCCTGTGTAAATATATATATGTGTGTGTGTGTGTGTGTGTGTGTGAACATATATATAAAACAACTATTATAAAAAAGAGGCTATGAATTTTAAAGAGAGTAAATGGGTATATGGAATTCTTTAAAGAGAGGAAAGTCAAGGGAGAAATTATGTAATTGGATTACAATCTCAAAAATGATAAATTGAATAATTTTTAGAAGATACTAATGACATCATGTGGGGTTCCACCCTCATAACTGCATCTAACCCAGTCGGTTATCACCGCAAATTCACTTCTAAACATCACTAACACATAAGCATGTCATCGGAGATACAGGCACGAGGAAGCTAGCTGAGCTGTTTTCTTCTCAGGAGTCATTGTTCCGCATCCATTTCTGCACATTTTTGTTGCCTCTCTGCGGCCACACCTTGTCTTCTGGTGTGGGAGTTGTCTGCTCTTCTCCAAATGCCCCCACTTTGCCAGACTACCCACTCTTCGCCCTGCCGGTGGCAATGGGAGCCACTTATAAGCTGGACACAGTCTACAGGAACTCCCTCCTTCCCTGTGCCCCATGAGTGGGGCATATAGACTAAGGTACTCTATTGCTTGGTAAAGAGGTCAAACCCATCTCACAGAGAGCAGGGAGTCCCCATACTGTTCAAGTGACATCCTAGGTCTGCTTGTCTCTGAAGCACTCGCAGCTCCAGGCTAGGCTTGGCACGCCCACCCAGAACATGCCATGAGCATGCAGATCCCCAAGCTGACATGTGCCTTCAGAGTGAGCATAACAGTCTGCTGGGAAGCAGCCCTTCGCTTTCTGCCATGCTCCTCTTCTATGTGCTCTGCCTCCTAGATGCCCCTGTGTTCCATTGAAGAGATGTACGTTAGGCTCAGTGTCACCTGCCACAGCCACTCTCTTCCTGTGCTGGTAGAGCCATGTAAGGCACAATTCTGACCGTGCGTCATCCCCCTGAACATTCATTCAGAGCTTCCCTTAACTTCCTATTTGTCGAGTTCAGACCTGAAGTGGCCACTCGGCTGTGGTATGAATATATAGCATGTTGCCTGGGATGTCGATGTGTTGGAAGTTAGACCTTGTGTGATAATGGGGGGGGTGATGGAGTCGTTAAGAGATGGGGGTAGAGGAAGACCCTTGAGTCACTGGGAGTGCTGTTCTCAGTGGGGATTAAGGTAGCTCTTAGGAGATCCCGAGTTACCTTTTGAGAGAGAGGATTATTACAACACCTAGTTGGTCCTTGGAGTGCTCATTGGCCCTCTGGTTTGTGTCCCCTGCCTTTTGACCATATTCCACCATACCTATGCCTACTACTACTAGAACTGAATTGGTGTCTTGGTCTTGAAACCTCCAGAACGGATGTAAATAAACCACTTTCTTTTATAACGCTCCCCAGCCTCAGGCACTTTGTTGCAGTAGCAGAAAGTATACTGATAAAACGCTCCTGTTTAACTTCTTCAAGACCGGCAGGCAGATAGGGCGTTTCAGTTTCCTAAGTTTGGACACCATCTCAAATACTTTGCTCAAAGTCTTCCAGAAAATTTGCTCCCGAGTTTGAACAAGGTAGTGTCCATCTTTAGCGGGAGCACACCGTCGTTACACAGAAGGTGCCCAGAAGGTGGAATGGAAGTCCACCTGCAGATTCTTTTGAAAGGGCATCATTCCCCTCCCAGGTGGCCGCTGTGGGTCCTTTTCTCTTTATAGTCACTGAAAGGAGGCCCAGGTTAGAGCTATGATGTCAAACCCACATGCCACAGCTGCATTTCATAGTGAGACGTTTGCAAAAACAAACAAAAATTCAGCCCTTACCACTGCCCACTGGAATCATAATGTGGCTCAAAAGAAAAAAAAATCGGTAATAGCGACGCCATCTTTCCTTCCTTAACATTCTGGTATTTGTCATCATTGTTGTTTCAAGCCATTGTAAATAAAATAAAATTGTCGTCTTTGTTCTTCTTGAAAATTCCAGCATTTCACTTGTCTTCGCAGCCCTAAGAAAGCACTAATAAAGCAAAAGCATTTCATTTAAATGAGGCATAAGGGATGTGCTGGGGCTGGAGAGATGGCCTAGCAGTCAGGACTGCCACCACCCCAGCTCTGAGAGGGAAGCAGAGAAAGAATAAGCCAGGGCTTGCTGGCTTCCAGCCCACCTGAGAAAATACAGACTCCAGGCTGAGCGAGAGATCCTGCTTCCAAAGTACAGGCAGCGGCTGACAGAGGGGGATACCTGACATCTCCATCTGGCGTCTGTGTCCAGGCATGGGCATGTGCACCTGTATATATGTGTGAGCATGTAGTGACAAAAATAGACACCCTAAATGGATAAGTCTTTGAAATTAGAAATAAACTCATGTATTTGCTCCTGTTATGTTATTGTAATAAAAAGCATGACCAGAACCAACTCCTAAAAGAAAGAATTTACTTGAGGGCTTATGGGAAGCACAGACAGAGCAATGTGGCGGCAGGAGCAGGGAGAGCCATCACATCCTGCGTGCAATGACATCAAATCCCAAGCAGATTGCAGACTGGATGTGGGACAGGGTCTGAACTCAAAGCCCACCTCTGGTGGTGTCCTTTCCTCAACTAGATTCACCTGAGCCTCCCCCAATCGTGCCGCCAACCAGGGACCAAGTGTTCACACATGTGAGCCCGTGGGAGACATTTCTCATTCAGATGAACACAGCAAAGGATACGTCTGGTACCATTTTTAGTTACTCCCACAGGGAAGAACATAGGAAGGTAGTCAGCAAGATGACCACGTGGTGGGAAGGAGAACCGAGGCTGTGTGTTAATGCGGTGGTGACATTGGCCTAGGGACACAACAGCTTCAACTAAAAGCAAAGCAATCAGCAATAAGTGAAAAGGCTGTAATTTTCCTTGACCAATATTTTTTCCCCTATATACCAGCAAACCAGGGAAATAAGGGGAGAGAAACTTCATTGCAACATGAACATAATGTAAGGATAAACTTAACAAAGGACGTTGATACATTTGGAGGCGACTACAAAGCCATTTAGGACTTAGGTCAATGTGGGGCTGTCTGCCGAGTGAACCTGGAGGAAAAGATCCAGTGCTGTCAGTTTGAAAATTTCTCTGCAGTAATTGATAACTGAAGGCTGTACCAGCCACGATGGTGGTGCGACCCCGGAAGACGTTGGCCTCAAGAGCGCTTAAGTTCGTCTGAGAGAGGAGATGTGAAAATAACTGGGAAGATCAAAAAGGAGAATAATGGAGAAAATTGCGTTATCTGGTGTTAAGATCACACAGCCACAGTCGTCAAAATGGCCTGGGGCTGGTGCTGGGGAGAAGAAATAGCATAGACGAGCGAGCTGGGGGAAAGCTGGGCTTCCACAAAGGTTAGCCTGTCCCATGACTCACGACTCTCAAGTTTATAATGGTGTGCTAGTGTACCCATGCAACTAGCCTGCTTCTCACCACCAGCCCAATGTTTAGAATCCTCTCAGAGTTACTCAGTGTTTAGTGGGATGCTAACTTTGTGCTACAGAATTTTCCCCAGCTGTAAGGAACCCTGGTGTTGGATCATGAGCGTGTTTGGGGTCAGGGAGGCTGTGTCAGTGCTCTCCAGGTTAGATGGATGGAATTCATTATTTTACTTACATGTTTTTTTTTCTTTCCTCTCTGTTAGAAACTTTTATCCCTTATTCATGTTGTATAAAAGCAGAACATTCGCAAAAAGAACTATGTACTAGATAATTAACTCAGCATTGAACCACTTTCTCAGTGTTTCTTATAATCAAAATCAAGATTTATTCTTTGTGCACAAAACATGTTCCATGTCTCAAAATAAATATGTCTGGTGGCGCATGTCTTTAATCCCAGCACCCGGGAAGCAGAGGCAGGCAAGCTCTGTGAGTTCAAGGCCAGCCTGGTCTACAGGACTAGTTCCAGAATAGCCTGGGCTACACAAAGAAACCCTGCCTAGATAAACAAAACAAGCAAAAAAAAAAACCAATGAAAATATTGTTCACAGAAATTTAAAAGTTTCTAGCAATTAATTTATTTAATAATTTTTTGCATAATTTATAGAGATTTATATCTTTTTTTAAAGTTACAATCCCTTCGTCAACCAGATCTGCAGATGAGTGACAAACAATTATTAAATGAAACAGCACTGGAAATTCCCAATGAGAGTTTTTTTTTCTAACAAAAGTTTAGTCTTCCCTTGAACTTCAAAAAGCTGTAGCTATAAACTACGTTCATAAGTTCAAAATAAATCAGTGGAAATAAATTACCGACTTTATGTAAATCAGTGGAAATAAATTGCCAACTTTAGAAATCTGAACTTTAGATATGTATAGTCTTTTCAAAGTGCAATAGTGGTATCAGGATTCATCCTCATTGTAAGTCCGGGAACATCTCTCTCTGGTATTTTGGGGTAACTGGCTATCACAGTGTATCTGGGAGGTTTTCTGGTACATAGAAAATTCAGTGTGAGGGTTGTGATGTGTTTTGGGTACCACTGCAGTCAAGGGACTGAGCAGGGCACTCTGGCGATGGGATGCAAACAGCTCTGGTTTATGAGCCCTGTGGGGACGCACGGTGTCAGAGGCAGACTGTTGAGGACTTGTGCTCAGAACTGGTCAGTGGCTACTGAGAATGTTCTCGTAGCTTGTCCTCAGCCTCCCCATGTCTGACACATTTGTCCTCACCACCTACATACCTGCTCAGCCCTGCCCTCCCTCCCTCCCTCCACTGCTCCAGTCTAACGTCTCACTTCTTTTCTGTTTTTATTTAGCTCTGGTAAAATAGCTATAAAATAAATGTACGGTCTTAACCACTTTTTATTTTAATGGAAGTTCTCATTTCCTAACTAGATGACTGGAATATACTTTTTTTTAAAAAAACAGTAGCTATGGGCTGGTGAGATGAATCAGTGAAGAGCGGTGCTTGCAAGCAAGGCTAATGACATGAGGTTCATCCTCTGGACCCACATGATAGAACCAGTTTCTGTGTGTTGTCCTCTGACCTCTACGGACAGGCTGGTGTATGTGCATATACATGTATACACGCAAACACTCATGTACACACAGAGAACAAATAAAGTAATTGTGATGCAGACAAAAGATATTGTGTTGTAAACGTCACCATTGCATTACCCAGGCTCTTGGTCACCCACCTTTATCTTGAATCTAGCAGCCACCCCTTCTTTTTGAGGCCTGTGATAACCCTTATCAGCTACTGTTCCTCCAGCTTCCTGTCTCCCAAAAGCAGCTCATCCATGGTAGGCCCATAGAGGGGATCCTAGCAGAGGAATCCTGAATGTGCTCACTAACAGTTATCAGTGCCCCTGCTTGGTTAAGAAATAAAACACTTATTACTGGGCAGTGCTGACCATGCTGTCCCAGTGTGGGTACACAGGATCCTTCCAGGGCACTGCACTGGCTGCTGGGCAGTGCTGGCAATGCTGTCCCATTGTGGGCGCACAGGATCTTTGTAGGATTCCTATGGTTCTGTGCTGCATATCCTGCAGGCTACAGCCACATCTCATTCTTCTTGTCCCCTTAGCTGAGTATCTCTCTCCTTCTTGCTACACTCCCAAGCCTGCCAGGAGTCACACATGCATTGAGCTCCCCATGGTTCAACCAAGACGGTTCTGCCAAGTGGCCCCTCTGTGAAGATAGTTATGGAATGGGAGGAGGGAAAAGACAGGGCAGACTTACAGAGCAGTGGGACCGAGATGGACTTCTGGGAACTTCAGATGTAATGAATGCATGTTCAGTGCGTTATAAAAGTAATGCATTTTTATTGTTAAAAGTGTTTGAACAGAAAATATAGAACCTAAACTTTCCTTCTGTGTTTGGTCTTCCCAAACATTCTCTCTTAATTCTGGTTTTATTGCTGTGATAGACACCATGACCATTAGCATCTTGGGGAGGAAAGGGTTTATTTCAACTTGAATCCTCTGGTTGCCGAGGAAAGTCAGGAGAGGAACTCAAACCAATTAGGAACCTGGAGTCAGGGAGCTGATGCAGAGGCCATGGAGGGATGCTGCTTATATGGCTTGCCCAGCTTGCTTTCTTATGTCATCCAGGACCACCTGACCAAGAGTGGCACCAATCAAATTGAGGTGGGCCATCCCACATTGATCATCAGTCAAGAATATACTCTATAGACACACCTCCAGGCCAGTGGGGGTATTTTATCAATCAGTGTTTCCTTTTCCAAAATGGCTGTAGCTTGTGTCAAGTGGGCATTTAAACTAACCAGCACACAAACTTTATTTATACACTCAATTCTATTGACTCACAGTGATGGTGGAAATGTGGGGTACAGTGTGATGCTTCAGTCTGTGTGTGTCTTAAGTGATGTCACATGGGTTTAGACCAGAAGATTTAATGCCTTTCTTCATTGGTTCAGACAGCATGGTCACATCCCGTGAACAGCTGTGCATTCACAGGGCTCTAAGCAAATGGGCTGTCCAGATACAGGGATACGGATTTGGTCCCATAACAAGTGGCATGCATCTTGGGTTGGCCATGGTCCATGTGACTCTGATAGTTCTCTCTCCCTTCCTCTCCACAGTGGCTGGTTCCAGGTCATAATGGCTGTGTGAGTGTCTGCCATGGCCCACCGCAAGCGCCAGAGCACTGTGAGCAGCATGTTGGACCACAGGACCAGACCGGGTCCTGTCCCCCATGACCAGGAGCCTGACAGTGAGGACACGGAGCTTCCTTTGGAGGGCTATGTGCCCACGGACCTGGAGCTGGCCACTCTGCGGCCAGAGAGCCCCACGCCCGAGGAACAGGAGTGTCACAACCATAGCCCCGACGGGGACTCCAGCTCTGACTATGTGAACAACACATCCGAGGAGGAGGACTATGATGAGGGCCTCCCAGAGGAGGAGGAGGGCGTTACCTACTACATCCGATACTGTCCTGAGGATGACAGCTACCTGGAGGGCATGGACTGTAACGGGGAGGAGTACATCGCCCATGGCGCACATCCCGTGGACACTGATGAGTGTCAGGAAGCCGTGGAGGAGTGGACGGACTCAGTGGGCCCTCATACTCATAGCCACGGGGCTGAGAACAGCCCGGAATATCCAGACAGCCACCTGCCTATCCCAGAGGATGACCCATCTGCCCTGGAGGTCCATGACCAGGAAGAAGATGGCCACTACTGCCCCAGCAAAGAGAGCTACCAGGACTATTACCCTACGGAGGCCAATGGGAACACAGGTGGCGCCTCACCATATCGCATGAGGCGTGGGGACAGGGATCTGGAGGATCAAGAGGAAGACATCGACCAGATAGTGGCTGAGATCAAGATGAGCCTGAGCATGACCAGTATCACTAGTGCCAGCGAGGCTAGTCCTGAGCACATGCCTGCGCTGGACCCTGGGGACTCCACAGAGGCCTGTCCACCCAGCGAGGCTGGCCATGGGTCCAGCAGGCATGAGGCAAGGCCCAAGTCGCTGAACCTTCCCTCTGAGGCCAAACACCTTGGAGACCCCCAGAGAGGACTCAAGACCAAGACCAGGACCCCAGAGGAGAGGCCGAAGTGGCCCCAAGAGCAGGTAGGCCTTGACTACCCCCAAGAAAGGGGTAGGCAGAGGGTCCTGAAGAGTGGGGCATTACCCAGTGGGTAGTGATGCCTAGGATGGATGATGGCAAGTGGAGGGGGGATTCGCTGTTGTATAGTTCACAACGGAAGCTAAGTTCATTTGTCCAGTAACTGTGACGGTTTGGGGATGCTCTGGTCACTTACGTGTCCATCCCTTAAATTCAGAAACCCGTACCACCCAAGGACTGATTAACAGCTCTGATCTCTTAGGGCATGCTCTGCCCTCGGGAGGTTCAGTCTGCCTTCTGCCGCCTGAATCTGCTCCTGACAGGAGAGTATCCATGTTACCCTCTTATTCGCTGAGGTGGCTCCTCAGGCCAGCAGAGCATTGGTCAGGATGGTGGCAGGGGGATGCAGGCTTTCATGGACTTCCCTACCTAGGCAGACAAGTACATCTCACAGTTCCCACTGCAATGTCTACAAAGCTCTCTTGACCTGACTGGGACTTAGCTGTGAACATGAACTGTCTTGAAAATCATTATTTGAAATTTGATAAAGTTGTAGGGAATAATACAAGGGAACCTAAGCATAGCCATGGTTTATTTAAGTCACATTGAAGCAAGTATGTAGTCTAATAAACACACTTGAGAAAGACACCATCCCAACCCCCCAAATAGAAAAAAAAAATCACCGCAAGTAGATGTAATTACTGCATCTGTATAAAAGAATTTCTTCTTGGCCCTTCATATGCACTGCATTCATGGTTTGTAAAGCCTCATTTTCTCCCAGAAGATCTTGTGAGTTTGAATATTTAGTCAATATATATTGAATTGAGCACACATACACGTGCGCACACATACACACAGTGAACGCTTATGTTTGGAATGTAAATCACATTGACTTGCTGTGAGATTCCCCACACATCTTGGTGCCTTTTGTTCTTGCTAAGTTAATAAGTACCAGCTGACTTCACTTTGGGGGTGCGCCTATCATTCACAGCAGTTCTGCCTTCACGGGGGGTGCTGTGGGATATAAAGTGCTATTGTACTAGTGAATGTTGTGGGCAGGGGTTCTGCGCCCTAGTCTGGGCTTTAGGCCAAAATGCCCATATGTTTATTCATTCATTCTCAGAGCATGGGTTTGTCCCCAACAGCAACGATGGCACCGCAGGGATGGATGTGGGTTGTATGGAGCTTGTGACATGCTGTGTTTTGTTGCAATAAGTGGCCTCCCTGTCAGAGGTCTGTCAAGAGAAAATTATCTTGGAACCTGGTGTAGAGTGAGAAGACCTGGTGTTTTTCTTTTTTTTTGCTTCATGCTAAGCAGATGCTAAGTTAAATGAAATTCCATAGTCCTTTGGGTTAGAGTGTTGGCGGCGGTGAAGGAACGCAAATGGGTGGATAAATTGGTGGTGGTGGCTCTTTAGAAGGGCAAGTAGAAGTAAGAAAGTCTCAGGCCATCATGGGAGATGAGAAGGAAGTCTGTTCTTTCAGAGAAAGGTATTGAAAGCAAAAGCAGGTGTCTTATTCTCTAAGACCAAGGTGTCCTTAAGGCAATGCTCTTAGCCAAGACTTTGGAAAAACTCATGAGAGCTAGCTAATGATTATACAAGGTTGGTTTTTTGGTTGTTGTTTTCTTAGTTTTTTTGTTTTTGTTGTAATGACTCATTCATTAATTTGTCCATTCATTTACAAACTAATCCTATCAAGAGAGAGCCAAGCAGGATCTAGCTCTAGGCTGACCAGGCCCTCATGAATGAATGACTTGAGCACCTTTGGCAGACTCTGTTGGGCCTTGCCATGTGGGTAAGGTGTATATCCTGTAGTCCTGGGTAGCTCATTTCACACAAGGATCCCTGAAAGTGGGCATGAATATTGGCTGGCGATGGAATTGCCTTGGAAACCAGATTCTCTAGAAAATGCATTGACACTGGCTACTTCATTTGAAGTCACAGCTGTGTTCCTAAAAGGAATCTTTTACTCCCATGGGGACAGTCAAGCAGTGCCAGGAACCATCTTAGTGCCTGGCCTAAGACTGCCAGTCAAGAGTGCCACCGAGTCCCTGGTCCAGTTCTTGAAGCCATCCCCATGGTTAGGGTATCACTGTCTAGAGCTGAAGTTGCAGTAGCTGAAGAGAGAGGACTCTGCAGCCCTGGCCTCTGTGTAGACTTTCTCTGTAACATGTGCCTACATGGTCCTCATAGGAAGCACCCCAAAACTATTTGATCCTATTTGCATTTCAACAAGGTGGCACATTTCAGTCAGAGAAGCAAACTGTGGAAGTCTTTAGCTGGAGGGACATGACAGCATCCTTTATGTCTCCCCTACTCATTTTAAAGTTTAAAGATGATAGTCAGGGTTAGTTTTTGAAGTGTGGTTTGAGTGCCCCTAATCTGAAAATACAGAATCCTAAATACTCCGAAGCGGAAGCCTCTTGGTTGCTGACATGGCTCTAAGAGGAAAATTTCATACCTGCCATCCCGAGACAGGTCACAGGTGAAGCACACGTGCACTAAAAGCATGTTAGGTTACCCTCAGGTTCTTCGTGTAGGAAATACTCACAAGTTCTCATGTTCTGGATCTCATCCCCAGCACATCTCATTATGCATGTGTGGACACTGCAAAGTACGAAAAATACCGCTCTCAGCCATTCTATGCAGGATGCTGTCCTGGAGAGCATCCTTGAGTGACTGCATGGATGACAGCAAGTACACGGGACAGGTGTGAGAGATGCATCTCCCACAGGCCAATCACCCATCTTAAGAACTGGTTACATATTTCCTATGCTCCCTTTCAAACCGCAGCACTGAATATAGAGTACACAGCTATCATCGTGGTCTAGGTATCTTTGTCATTCAGTACCCTTACACTGGCATATCATGAACATCTCTGCATGTTCCAGATGATTTTCATGGTTTCTCTGACCCCTTTGTTTTGTTTATCATCGTTGTTGTCATCATCACCATCATTATTGGTTTTTCGAGACAGGGTTTCTCTGTGTAACACCCTTGCTGTCTTGGAACTCCCTCTATAGACCAGGCTGGCCTTGAACTCACAGAGATCCGCCTGCCTCTGCCTCCCTGAGTGCTGGGATTAAAGGTGTGCACCACCACCCAACTTCACTGACCTTTTAATGTTGCATGTGCCACATTTATTTATTTGTCCATACTTATTTGTCCGTGCCTACCCTACTACTAAACGTGCAAGTGGTGGGTGGCATTTTTTCCTGTATGTGAGACCGTCACAAACTTCTTTGTGCAAATGGTGTTTTCTGTCTTTTGATGTATTTCTTGAGGGCCAGCCCTGACTCATAGATCAATGCGGACCCTTTAAATTTAACAATTAACTTGTCTGCTGTGTTCTCTCCTTCCATGAGGTATAGCTCCCACCTCTTATCTCTGGAATTTTCTTCTTCTCCATTTTAGAGTGCATCATGCATCTTTGCTGCATGCTTTCTTTAGCATGTTTCAGTTGCATGTGTTGGCATGTTTTCCTTGGAATTGGGACCACATTATTCTCACCGTCTCTGTGGTCATTAAGATACAGATGAGCCATCAGCTGTCCTCCTGCCTCTTTGGGATACAAAGGGAGTCATATGACTCCACCTTTCCATACTTGGGAGATAAATTTATAGTGGGCACTGCTTTAATTTGGCCTCTTGTGGAAAGCAAGTTATTTGGTGTGATAGGAAGTGGGCTGTGTGGCCTGTAGCATTTGCCTGTGCTGTAGGCTGCTGTGCTTGCTCAAAAGACTCCAGTTCTTACAAGTTACAGCCCATCATCAGGAGAAGTCAAAGAAGAAACTCAAAACAGGAACTGATGGAGCAGCCATGAAGGAATGCTGCTTGCTCCTCATGGCTTGCTTAGCCTGTTTATAAGGCTCAAGACCACCTGCCCAGAGATGGGGCTACCCTTCCTATAGCAATCATTAACCAAGAAAATGCCCTCCAGGTTTACCTATAGGCAATCTGATGGAGGCATTTTCTCAACCAATGTTCCTCTTCCAGGATGACTCTAGCTTGTGTGACGGTGACAAAAAGCCAACCAGGGCACAGTCTATGTCTTATGGAGCTGCCTTCCCAGGTAGAAGGCCATAATCACAGAGGAGACCACCACTCAACAGCAGTGGCTTCAAAACAGAGATCATTGACTCGGGGAAGAGGGGTAGCTCCCCCGAAATCACCAAATCCTCAAGGCTTCAATCCCTGAGAAAAACATTACATATATAGTGTTTGCTTTTAGCCTCTGGCAGCCATATTTATTTCAGATCATCTCCAGATGGTTTATAATGCCTAATACAGTGTCATGCCATGTAAATTGTACTGTGTTGTTTATGGGAGCCAAGGCAAGAGTGTGAGGCTAGGCTCAAAGCAGATACGGTTTCGTTTTATGACTATTTCCAGCCGCAGTCAGCTCAGGTGCAGAGGGCCGGCTCTGCTTGGTTGGCCGATGAGTTGGGGAAATGTCTCTGCATCACTTCCCTCTTCTTCAAGGATCACTCGTTGCTGGCACGTGACACCTGCACTGCTGTGGCAGTGTTTCGGCATCCCATAATTTCAGTCCCTTTCCATCTACATTAGGAGAGAAATATGTGGAAAATAGCCACCCAAATCTCATCCTAAGGTGCAGGGTTCATTACTCCATTCCAGGATGATATAACATCAACCCAAAAGGGACAATGGACACTTTTTATTCTTGACATCATTGGAAGGCAGCGATGCTCACACTATGCCACCAACGCTGCACCTCTTGGCAGCACTGGGAATTTCATGGTGGAAGATTTAATGATTGGTTGGCTTCAATTGACACAGAATTCTTGGGTAACTGTGAAGGTGCTAGGGGAATATGTGGCATGGTACAAAGGACTCAAAGTCTCTGATCGCGGGAATTCCTGGTGCAACCCAAAGATTCGGTGCCGAGGCTCCGAATGTCATGAGACAAATGAGCTGTGTCTTAGCTACTGTTCTGTGGTTGCAAAAGAAACACCATGACCAAAACACCTTATAAAAGAAAGCGTTTAACGGGGGCCCTGCGTACAGTTTCAGAGGGTTAGTCCATGACCACCGTGGTGGGGCAGACAAGGTGCTGGAACAGTGGCTGAGAGCATGCATCCATGCCTGCAGCAGAGTATACTGGGATTGGTGTGGGCTTTTGAAACCTCAGAGCCCACCCTCAGAGACACACTTCTTCCAACAAGGTCACACCTCCTAATCTTTTTGAAACAGCCTACTAACTAGGAACCAAACATTCAAATATATGAGTCCTTGGGGGCCATCATCAAACAACCTCATAGTGGTTGAGCTCTACATGGGGTAAGTAGCTCTCCCTTTCATAGCTAAAAGGGCTGATCTTTGCTCCTGGGATTGCTCACCAAGCTCTTGAGGAACACTGTAAGAACATACCTGTTCAGGGTCAAAGATCGTGTTCTGTGGGTGGATATGGTGGCCTGTGTTGAGGGGTTCTCTGTGCCGAATGACTGGGTTTAGCGAGTGCCACCTAGCTTGTTTTGGAGCCCCTCACTTCTGCCCCCTTGTCTGCTGCCCTATGCGGTCTGTTGTGAGATAAAGCACCCTGAAAAGTACCCAGAGCAATTTAGACCTTTGATTGGGGATTTCAAACTGTTCCCTGTCTGGAACCTTAGCCGCTCAGCTGATAGCATTGGGTTTACAGCCTAGTTCAGCAGCTCTGTGCCGTGGATCCAGTGAACCAAGTACATGTTTTGCTTATTTGTTGTTTTCATGATTTCTCTTTATCGCCAACCCAACAGTGTTTTCTAGCAAGAGTCCTCTGATAATAGGAAAACAAGAAAATCGATACCTCGTAGCCAGCCTCATACAGCAGCTAAAGTGAAGTGTGATCCAGGGCCTTCAGCCACATTGTGTGTCACGTCCATCATCGTGTGTTGCAGAGGTGTTTTGTCGGTGACATTTCACCGAGACTTGTTTTGTAAAGGACTTCTCCAAATTGCATGTGAATGGTGGCTCTAACTAGGCAGACATGGTGCTATGTGCATGCTTGTCCTTGACCTGTTTCTGGTGAAGTTGGGAGTACTATGCTCATTTTAGAAAGGGACCTTGCCGTGTCCTATCTGGTGGTACATGAAGCAAGGATTAACTCCAACTGTAAGAAGAGAACCGAGAGAGGGACTCAGGGGGACTGTTATCATCTAGGTACCTCTCTGATCTGCATGCAGTGGTCCCTCCCTGATCTGCATGCAGTGGTTCCTCACTGATCTGCATGCATTGGTTCCTCACTGATCTGCATGCAGTGGTTCCTCCCTGATCTGCATGCATTGGTCCCTCCCTGATCTGCATGCAGTGGTTCCTCACTGATCTACATGCATTGGTTCCTCACTGATCTGCATGCAGTGGTCCCTCCCTGATCTGCATGCATTGGTCCCTCCCTGATCTGCATGCAGTGGTCCCTCCCTGATCTGCATGCAGTGGTCCCTCCCTGATCTGCATGCAGTGGTCCCTCCCTGATCTGCATGCATTGGTCCCTCCCTGATCTGCATGCCATGGTCCTTCCCTGATCTGCCTGCAGTGGGCAGGAGGGGTACAGAAGGGCTGGGAAGAAGGACATTAGTGTTTGCCTTGTGCCCAGAGGGTGTAAACTATCCCAGTTCAGATAGTGTTTTAGAAAGTGCCTGCATACAGGGATTTGGGGGATTCCCAAGACTCTCTCCAGTCTTAGGAGGACAGACTCCTCAGACCATAGGTCTCTATGGAGGACATCTGGCCTCTTTCCCTCTGCAGCCCTCCTGCAACCCATCCTCCTCATCCACACATGCCTTCTGTGTCTGCCTGTGGGCTGCGTTCTGTAGCCCATACTGCTGTAGTCTATACTGCCCTGGGCCTCTATTTCTTGTAATTACTCTTTTCTCCAGGTAATGTGGCAGGGTGACCTCTGTATCTACTTTAACAATTTCCCAGGATTGTTTTTGACAGAGAAATCCTGTGGGTGCTGCTTGATGTTATTGCCTGCCCCTTCTCCCAGAGCTTCTGAACATGATACCCAGGGCATGTTGGCCCAGCCTGCAGAATCGTTCTATGTGGCTTTAAGAAGGGGCTAGTGACTGTTATTGTGAGGAAGCAGTTAATTTAGCAGAAAGTGTGGATGTAGGCAGGGGTTTAGAAAGTCAGGGTCTAAACTATTTTGGTTTTCAAAAGTTAATGAACTGACACACACACACACACACACACATATATATATATATTATTTTCAATTCAAAAATTAATGGAGTTCAGTGTTATAATTTCATCATGTATACAGTGTAGAATAGCTTAATTAGAACATTCTTGATTCTTTATGATAATTGTGAAGGCAGGGACTGGGGAGATGGCTTGATGCCCACATGTGATGGTCAGAGTTCCAGTTCCCAGCAGCCAAGTTAAGAAGAAGAAGAGGAGGAGGAGGAGCAGGAGGAGGAGGAGGAGGAGGAGGAAGAAGAAGAAGAAGAAGAAGAAGAAGAAGAAGAAGAAGAAGAAGAAGAAGAAGAAGAAGAAGAAGAAGAAGAAGAAGAAGAAGAATCCTTTTGTCCCAGAATTCAGAAGTCAAGGACAGGATCCTCCAGGCAAACTGGTTAAATTAACTGAACTGACAAGCTCCAGGTTCAGCTAGAGACCCTGCTTCTGTAAGTCAAGAGGAGAGTCATAACTCTGTCTCAGAATCTGGTTTTTACATACATGGGCATGCACAATCATGTTTATTAGCACAAACATGCACCTACCCATGAACATGCTCACAAACACATTCACATACGCACACCCTCTAAAGTTGTTAGTTTGTCTACTAATAGATGTCCCGAAGGTATCCTTTCCCTGGTCCCTATAGAGAGTTAAGCGTGTGATGTTTGAGACTCCCACAGCCAGGAAACCTGGATCTCACCTTGCTATACAGAACATTTTGGTCAGGTTGCCTGCACTGTCCAAACCCTTCTCTAGGATCTGGGAAGGAGTATCACCTCAGACCTGGGTGCCGATGGGGTGTGTGGTCCTGACTCTGATGACGATGACAAGTTTTAAGTTCAGAGAGATCTTCAGTTTGGGAGACAGACCATGCCAGCCGGGGGCTGGGGGTTCCAGTGGAGTAAAATGGTGGCTTTGCTTTCAGGTGACACAGGGAGAGGTGATCCCAGCTGATGAGGTAGCAGGAAGAGAACCGAGGCTGTGCAGAGCCGCAGAGGGGCAACCGCTCCTCTCTGAGGGTCACAGCAGGGCTGGTTTCTCATGCCCCATCTCCTCAGCCTCTTTCCTCCCTGGAGCCCTGCTGCCAGGAGACACCCATAGCTCCGGTAGCTGCCCTGATTTCCTTATACCTGCTTTCTAATGGAAGAAAATGATGGGAGACCCACACTGGCGTCACAGACATCAAGCTGAGCTCTCTCTCTGACATCAAATGATGCCCGAGGCTCTCTCTTGTCACTGTGGGCACCAGCTCACCAGTGTCTCCTCTTAAAGTCTGGTCTCCTTCAAAGACGACCCCACCCCCCTGCAGGTCACCCTGTGTCCTGAACTGACTGGCTCCACATTCCCTCTCACCCATTCAGATTGGTCCCTGTGAGTACCAGGCAGTGAAATTGCCAAAGTGATCACGGCCCTCCTTTTGCGCTTTCAGAAGTCATTCTAGAGGGGGAAAAAGACAACAGGGGACCCCTTTCCAGGGGGAACTGGGTACCAGAGAGAGAGATGCCCACCTCAGTGAGGAATTCCAGGGAGAAGACAGACTCTATCATGGGTGAGAAATAAGGGAGGCTTTAGGAGGTCAGCTCATGAGTGAGGCTAACCATGGAGGTATGTGAGTATCCTCAGCATGGACTGGACCAATAGCTGGGATGGACCATGGTCCCAAAGAGAGGACAGGGAAAGACAGAGGATCCAGACTGAGGGTGGTGGTGAGAGGGAGGCAGAGAGTGGTCATCTTGGGTAGGGGAAAGAGCTAGAAGAGAATTGGAGTATAAAAACCAAGGGCTAGAGACATGAAGAAGACCAAAGTCAGAGGGCCAAGTATGGGAGGGCTTGTCAGGAAGAAAGTGCTTTGGAACTGTGGTCCTGAGGATCCTCAGGGGCAAAGTGAAGCAGGTCTGGGGGTTTGGGAGGACGGAGGGTCACTCTCGGAAATGGGAAGAGGATATAGGTAGTATCTACAGGGACTTCCAAGGAGGGACCCAAAGAGACAGCAGCAGACTGAAGAGGATGACCTCTTCATTTGTGGTATTTACTAGAATATTCTTATTTGCCATTGAGAATGACTGCAGGTACACGATCCGAGGCCAAGAGTGGCCTCTGTGCATGTCCCTCTCTCTGTTCCTGTGTGGCTCCCATCCCTGGCCCACAGCATCCCACGGGACCTCCTATTTGCCAGAGACTGGACCAACATCCAGTTGACAAACATGATTAGTCGCATGTCATTGCCTACAAAGTACCGATCTCCGTGCAAGAATCTTTAGGAGCATCATCTGCTTGGAAAGGAAGTAGGCATGAATAAAGATGAGGTGTGGAAATGCATAATGTCACACATGGTGTGTTCACCTGAAATGTGACAGCGTGATGTGGCAGTCATGGAGTCTCATCCGTAGTATTCAGTCAGTCAGTGTCAAACCAGACACTAATGAGGATAGGGGCTGTTGTCGCAAGGCGCTCATCCACGATAACCTCCAGCCGTATGGCAGACTGTGTCAGACAGCACAGGAACACAAGCGCAACCAAGGCGTGTTGGGAAAGGCGGTGTGCGATGGTGTCCCTGGAACAGAAAGATGGTGACATCCCAAACCTGCGGAATCAAGGTTTACCCTCTGATCCCACAGAAGGGAAGCTGGTATCACTCCACCTGAGGTTGAGCCAAGGTCCAAACCAGTTGGAGCTGAGAGAGAGCCACGCCTAAGTTTCAAAAGCCCAAAGCCTGCAGCCTCTTGTTTTAACCTCTGACAAGTACGCCAGGAATGCTCCAGGTTCTGATTGTCCTAAGAGTCAGCTAGTGGAACCAGGTGGGCACTGTCCTTGGTGCTGACCCACTGCAGCACTGTCTCATGGTGGCCTGCTCCACCTACAGCCTAGTTGTATAGCACTGTGAGCCCTCACTGTATGATGGTTGGGAAGCTTCTGATCCAAGAGAGACATTCATGGAGACGGCTATGGCCGGACAAACACTGCTGTTGGAGGAGACATTACCCATTCACCGTCATCATTTTGTTTGGCTCGTATGTGTGCAAGCAGCCTCTGATTCTGCCTTTGAGACTGGTTTGTGCCCACTGTACTTTCTGATGTACCCTAGCGATGCTCCCTGACTCTTCCCACACAGCCCTGCTTCTTCTGGAGCAATTCTAGAAACCAGCTGGGGGATATCTGTTCCTGACTTCTACTCCAAGTGCTGGGGGTGGGAAGTATCTATGTCTGTTGATTTGGACCATTGCACACTCCTGCAAAGACTCAGCCACTCTAGAGCCTCAGACCACTCCATATCAAGACCAGGACTCCCAGGTGCCTGGAGTCCCTTTGTTACTCCTCTCTTTCTAGTCTCTAAAAACCGGAGCCTTTCCCTGCTGTGATCTACTCCCTGCTCCATTTACTTGTCCTGTGTGTGTGTGTACATACACATGCATGTACGTGTGTGTATGTGGTGTTGGGGTGGAAACTTACTACCTTATACATGCTAAACCAGCACTCTTACCATTGACTTGCACCTCTAACCTCCTCATTGTTCATTCATTCATCCCTTTTTTTCTTCCTTCTTCCCTCCCTCCCTCCCTCCCTCCCTCCCTTCCTTCCTTCCTTCCTTTCTTCCTTCATCTCTGGGTATGTAAAAGACAGTCTGAAAGCCAGTTTCAGAAGTAGCAGTCAGTCTTTAACAAAGGAGCTCACTTAGTCCTTGAAACTTAAAGACACAAAGTGGCGGTTTCTATTGTGTAATTGACTTAGGTTTCCACTCGTCTTCCCCTTTGAAGTTTCAGAAGAATGCGAAAACAAACAAACAAAAAAACAGAACACCTAAGACATGGGCAATCTGGCTTGTGGGGAGAGATCGTGGCCTGGTAACATTTTCAGGGATTTGGGGATCATATGGCCTAAATTGTTGTGATGGAGGGACAAAGAAAAGCATCTACCTACAGCACTGAGCCCTGCAGACAGTATGCAGAGCCAAGTAAGCCAGGCACAAGAGGACGGACACCATGTGACTCTACTTCCATTAAGTGCCCAGGAAAGAAAATAGAGCTGTGTCTTCCAGCGACTGAGAGAGCTTTGAGTGGAGAGCTGTGGCTTCAGAGGTTTAGGATTGTCAGTTGTGCAAGACACCAGGAGAGCTGGGTGTGGGTGGTGGTGAATCTCCTCAGTTGTATGCTTTAAAATGATTGGCAGGGTACACTTATTTACTATTATAGAAGATCTTTGTGTTATTAACTGGCTTGAGCCAGTTTGGAAAATCAGTACCCAAGCTGAGCCAGTCTGAGTGTGAGTAGCCAGAATCAATGGCAAAGCCATTTAGGCCAATCAAATTTGTTCGGTCAGAACAACGGTAGTTGAACTACCTTCCCTCATTTAGGTTGTGGACACAGGACATGTATGTGGTCATAAGGTAGTGGATCAGCTCTTTAGAGGCTCTCAGGCCATCGTAATTTGTAAGAGGATTAGCACTTCTTGATTTGGAAGGGAAGGGTCCCTTTTTCTCCTAGGTCTTGGGTTGTGGTCAGGATTAGACATAATTTTAGCTTGGCACGAGTGTCACATAAAAGATTATTGAAAATGTTGTAAGCACGGACGACTGCCAAAGGTCGGTGGCTGAGGTCATGCCCTGTGAATACTAATGTCAGCACACAGACGTGCCTTGAATTACAGTGGGTTTACATTATAGCAAAGCTCATAAGTCTTAATGTGGAAAATTGTTAATAAAAAATGCACAACCACTTTCCCAGCACCAGGACCTAGACGGTGCTGTGTTTTCTGCCCCCAGCTGGGAGGCTGATGGGAGCTGTGGCTTGCTCTGTTGCCAGCATCCTGACAGACAACTGCATTGCATGCTTCCAGCCCTTGCAAGGTCCCAATCCACAATCTAAAGTATAGTTCCTCCTGAATGCATGTTACATTTGCACCAATGTAATGTCAAAAAATGGAAAAGTCTGGTCAATAAATTGAGGCCCTTCTATCTTGTAAAATCTAACGTTGGCTGTTAATTCTGCTCTTTCTTTTCCCATGAGTTTTTTTAAAAACAAACATCACATTTTTACATTCCCAAAAGCTTGGCAGGGAGAAGCTAATTGGATCCTTGGTATTGTTTTACTATGCTATTTGGTGAAATGTCATTTAAATTTTGAACCACGGGATTTGGCTTTCACATCTGCTGAAGTGGGCTGCTCCTGTGGGGCTGAAGTCAATTGTTTATTATTGAAGACTAATCATATTAACTGACACTGAGGGCTCTTTTTCTTCTTAGGAGAACGCAGCTCTGGCAGGGGTTCTTCCATGCTAGTCATGCCAACCTGTACAGAATGATAGGAGTTAAATACGGAAGATGTCCCCTGGAAGTTGCAGCCTAATATTGACTTAGCATTGGCCATTGACTTGCTTTTTGACACGGCACCTTTGTTTCTTTCCTCTTTGAGATGTCAAGCTAGTTTTCTCAGAATGTGTGCACAAGGCTTGAGGCTAAGTGCTGGGCAGCTAGGGGAATTCAGAGAATGACCTAGGCCAGGCTCCTGGGAGGACTCCAGGTCTGAGCTGTGGATAACTCTAAGTAATTGCTTTTGAGCCCCCAGTGGGTTGTTCCTATTGAAATCTGTCCGTACAACTTCTTACCTTCAGATTAGCAGGAGGGAAAATTGCAGCTGCCTATATGTAACTGGCGGAACCAGTGGTGGAAGAAGCAGTGTTGACACAAAACAGGATTCATGAAGGGGGCTTAGTTATTCTTGTTCACGACATGATCAGAACCAAACAGGATTCTCCCTTGCTATGTAGTACGCATTGCCTTGAGCCATAGAGCTCCTGTGTCCCCTTGAAGGTCCTTAGTGGGACCTCTCCACATGTGAGGCAGGTGCACCAGAGATAAACAGTTATGTGGTGCGAGGTCTGTGTGGCCCACCCTTCGCTTGCTGCTGAAGGGTGACCGTCATGCAGCAGGGTACCGCTGAGCTGGACTTGGTCACGAACAAGGCAGGATATTTAGACATCTAGAGGGTTCTTCTCACTCTTTCTTTTTGTTGGTCACTATTTTCATTTCATTCATTGTCTTGGCAGTGCTGTGTGTATCTCCCATATACACATGCTAGGCAAGAGCTGAACCACTACTATACACTCTCAGCTGCCATTATTTGGAAATAACAGTAATACACACGCGATACAAAACTTGACATTGGGCCTATTTTGAAGTGAGTGTTCATTCAGCGTCTTTAAATAAATGCTCTGTAGCCGTAACTGCCATCTAGTCCCAGCACAATCTCATTGCCTTGAAAGACTCTTACCCTTAAGCAATCTTCCCTTGCCCTGACCTCTTACAATGGGAAATTTGTTTTCTATCATTAATGAATTCATATAATCTAGATATTTTAGTCCATGCTATGCTGCCTGGCCTCTCCCTTAGCCTGCTTTAGGAGTTCACCTGCATGGCAGTGGTATGTGGGGGCTTTATTCTTTTAGGGCCAATGACATTGCATGGGGCGAGTGGAGCATGCCATGCCTCCTATCTCCAGCCATGGATGGCATTGGGTTGCTTCTGTGGCTAATGTCAGAGTTGCTATGAGTATGCATGTGCAAGTTTTCAGGGGTTCCTTTTTTATTTGGGCTTTATGGAGTGTATAGGGAGGAGCAAAATTTCTGGGCTGTATGATCACCAGTGCTTGACTGTACAGTAGCCTTTTCCACTTCCACCAGCAGTCAGTGAGGGTTCTGCTTACTGTGAAATTGGAAAAAAATGTAGTCATCCCAATCCTGTGGCAGGCCCGACTTGGTCTCTCCAAATCCCCAGGCCTGGTTTCTAAAGGGTAGCTTTTGTTCACTGTAAATCTGTTTACTGACTGGGTTATCCCAGGGAAGGATGAATCTTGGCAAAACCCCGTACATCCAATTTCCATGATGCCTATGGGATGTCAAGGGCAGGGTCCTCATTGCCTATCTCCCTGTCCTTAATTAGAAGTGCCCTGCAGAGTGCAGAACACATAAACACTCAGGATTGGCCACCGGTGGACAGGGCAATCCTTTCACAAAGGTTGGCACACAGAGATGAGTTCAGAACAGTTGGGATTGTGCCCTGAAATGCACGGCAAGGCACCCCTACCCACTGCTTCCACTCTGCCAGGCTCTCTGGAAAGACCACAGGCCATAAGCAGGTGCCATGTCCGGTTGGTTATGCTGGTCTGTAGCGGAGAGGATCTCAGAGAGCTAGGCCTAGAGTCCAAAGCCAGGTCCCTGGAAGGGTGGCCAGATCGACAAATGGTAACAATAAAGGGGTCCTTTAAGTGAGAGAGCTGAAACTGTGTCTGGAGTTTGGGTTTTACAAGATGAAAAGGTGGTGATAATAATTGCCCGGCATTCTAAACAACACTTAGTGACCCTGAACTATGTGCACACATAATTGAGAGGGCGGAGTGTACGCAGTGGGAAAACTGAAGTTCAGGCAGATGATGAATAATTTTTAGTATAATGCGTTTCATGAAATGCTTGGCATGGGAGTGCATGGCCTTTTCTCCTCCCACTTACAGACCGACCTACAGATTTTAAAAGACAGATTCTCTGACCGGCTGGTGGCCTCTAATGTGTCCGCTGTGACACTTTTAAGCCATGCATCTCTTTGCAAAGGTGACCCCACTATGGGAGTGGCTATCACAAGAATAAGTACTGGAGCCCAGTCCCATTTTCCTCAAGGTAAGTATTACGGTGGTGGCCTGAATTGTAAGAGGAATGGAGAAAATGAATAACAGCAGAGGTTGTTTTTTTTTTCTCTCCTGAGCCCTGTATATGTCAGAGGGTAGATTCTCGAGCTTTCTAAAGAACATGTCCATGTTCCTGAGACAGACCCCGGCGGATCATGCTTTGTCTTGCCCCCATTCAGAGCTGCCCTCATGCAGCAGAACTCGAGTCGGATGGAGGAAGAAATCTTTGTAGGGATAGCAGATGTTCAGGGCAGGCTGGCTCCTTCTTTAAAACAAAGTCTGAAATGGTCCCTAGAGGACACGGTCGTCTGAGTCATCCACGAGCCCTGGGGTTCGTCTGTTGCAGGGTCATGCTGGAGGGGGAGGTGTGACACAGTGTGATACCGTGACTTGTGCAGATCTAAGCTGATGTTGTCTGTTCCTAACATGTTTGTCGTTCAGGAAAGGCTGTTGTTCCAGATGGCGTGAGCTGAGTGGGTGTGAGCTCGTTTACTGGGAGTTCATCTCAAGCAGTGTGGGTTAGATTACTGGGTTTTCAGTCGAGTTGAGCAGACGGAATCAGAATTGACACTTTCAAAATGCCAAACTTTATTTTGTACCAACTGGAGCCAACATATTTATTCAGATGATTTATTTGCATTAGTGTTTTTATTAAGGGTGTTTATCTCTGTGCTGAGCAGCTGTCCCTGGGTCCCAGCACAACTTGCTACCCTCAGAACTCCGCAGTGGGCTCCTCCTCCCAAGAGCACATTTCCCTTACAGCTTTGTACTGGCCAATCTCTGTTCTCCTGTGGACGGCTGATGGTTTCGGCATTGCTGGTAGTTTGGAAGAGCCCTGGTCATGTCTTGTTTTGACACGTGGCTGCATGGATCCCAAGGGAGTGTCCCACAGAATTTAGGAATCATCCTTACCCTGGAGCCCTACATTCATGGAGGCCTCAAACCCCGTGAATTCCCAATGCTGTGTCTCATGTTGCCAGTCCGCTGGTGGGGGATCCACACCAGATGGGTTTTCCTGAAGAGAAGCATCACAAGCCCACCCTCTTTCCTCTTCGAAAATAAACCTGGCTGTATATGGAAAGATGTGGTTGTCATGGTGATGCGCAGCCCACTTGGGAGTACGTTGGAGGAGATGTTGACATGGAGGAGGAGTGGTCCCCAGAGAAGACCTTGCTTTTCCATGGATGTCCCATACTGTAGCTCCACTTCAAACTGTCCCAGGGGCAGTG
Source organism: Myodes glareolus (assembly GCF_982192425.1). Classification (NCBI taxonomy): domain Eukaryota; kingdom Metazoa; phylum Chordata; class Mammalia; order Rodentia; family Cricetidae; genus Myodes; species Myodes glareolus. The sequence continues at coordinate 31,518,844 of NC_142049.1, read as the reverse complement.
CATAGGGGAGGAGTTGACACTTCTGTGTCCCCTGGCTAAGTCATGAACTCTAACCTAAGTTACCCAAAGGCCTAATGGCTGGTCTGGAGAGGGAGTACAGCCCCTTGTGTTCCATTCCCCATATCTGGTATAAAGATGTCTTTGTCTGTCTGTCTGTCTGTCTATCATCTATCTGAAGTTTAGGCACCACCCCAGCATGTGTGGTAGGGTTCTGTTTGCTGCTTGGTCGTGACTTTCTTGACGGCTTCTTGGGGATGAGTAGAGCTGGTCAGCCAGAGGCTGGGCCTTCAACAAAGGGGGTCTGTGCAGGAACTCATTGCTGGCTTCTTCCGGGCAGTCACACTCTGGATACAGCCAGAGACAGGATCCAGCACTCATCAGTGTATTGGTGTGACTTCCTGTTACTGCATCCTTGTGCCATCCTCCTGCTTGCTAGTACTTCCTGGAAGTCCCATGATTTAAGGTGCTGCTCGCCAGAGCTGCTTGGTTTGGGTGGTGACTTCGGTACCTTGGCTGTTGCATCTGTCTTCTGTATGATGTAAAGAACTGAATGCAGAAAACATACCGTAAGTGTGAAATCGTATCGTTTGAAGTAAGGGAGTTATAGGTGGAGATCCTGTTTTGAGAAGAAACCTACGTTTCACGCCGTGTTTTATTTTTGTAGTAGTAGTAGGTTGATGTGTTTGCATTTATTCTCACTCGAGAACCTACATTTATTCTAACAATAAGATTTTTAACTCTTGAATAATATGAGAGGGAGGTACCACCATGGGAAACACTATAGAGAATCATTCAAAAGAGCTAAAATGGATGCAACATCTGACCCAGTGGTTGTGACTGTGGGTGTGGGTCCAAAGGAAGCAAAAACAAAGCCTCAAAGACATAGTCGCACATCCAAGTTCTCAGCAGCATTAGTTGGAGGAGCCAAAGAGTGGAGGAACCCAAGCTGCCTTCAGTGGATAAATCATACAACCCGTGGAACACCATTCAGCCTTAACAAGGGACATTCTGACAATGTAACATGGATGGATCTTGAGGACATTGTGCTAAGTGAAATAAGCCAATCACCAACAGACGAACACTTTGTAGTTCCATGTGTTCCAGACATTTAAAGTGGTTCAATTCATAGATCCAGAGAACTGAGTGATTGGGCACTGCCATGTCAAGACGACTGAGGAGTAGGGGATTGTAGCTGCGTGGTCAGGTTGCTTTTAAACATTCGCTTTTATTTTTACTTATTGATATGTGTTTGTATGTGTACATATGAGAGCCCATGAAGGTCAGAAGAAGGTGTCAGCTCCCCTGGAGCTGGAGTTGAGGACAGTTGTGTGTGGCCCAGGGTGGGTTCTGGGAACTGAAGTAAGGAACTCTGGAAGAGCAGGACATATACTTAACTGCCCAGGTTTCAGTCTTGTGTTATGTATGAAGTGTGCCTTGGAATGGATGGTGATGATGGCATACAACAACATGGATAAACTTTATGCCATTCAACTGTACACTGAAAATAGGTCAGGTGGAAAACTATGTGTTTCATTAAAATAAAAGTAATAGTAAATAATAAAAGTTAAATAATTAGAAAACACTTTAGAAATATAAAAGTATACATATTTATTGTATAACAGTTCAATGACATGTGTATGAATACTTGGATACATTTACATGTGTTCCTACACATGTGTATGATATAAGATTAAATCTCATTGAATATCCAGTTTTTTTTTAAAAATCTGAGTTCAATTTTCTACTATATAAACATAATGAACTTTCCCGTTTCCAGGTTTGCAATGGCTTGGAGCAGCCGAGGAAGCAGCAACGCTCTGATCTCAATGGACCCACCGACAATAACAACATCCCAGAGGTAATTTTCTTCCAAAGATGAGAGTTCTGAACCAGAGTTCTCATGATGACGTTGCTGGCTGTGTTATGGTCAGCGCACTCTCCTAGTTTTGGGATCTGGGGAGAGAAAGTTCAGATCAAGTTTAGTCTGGGACCACTGTCTGAGGAAGAGATGTTGGTTCCCTGTCCTGGGAAGAGGGGACTCACATCACAACTGCACTGTGTACTGTTGGTGCACTGTTGATGGTGTGGGAATCCCTGGTGCTCCCTGATGATAGCATGGGGATCCCTGATACTCCTCGATGACGGTATGGGGATCCCTGGTACCTCCCAATGATGGTGTGCAGATCCCTAGTGCTCCTCGATGATGGTATGGGGATCTCTGGTGCTCCCTGATGATGGTGTGGGGATCCCTGGTGCTCCCTGATGATGGTGTGTGAATCCCTGGTACTCCCTGATCTGGTAGAAACTCAAGAGTAGCCTGGATTTCTTACAAGCACAGTCATTGTTTGACAGGCATCCCTGTGCTGTATAGGTGGTCTATGAGCAACCCTACCCACCAGATACCAGCAACCACTACTCTACCTCAGTTATGATAAAAAAAAAATGTCACCAGACACTGACCAGTGTGTTCTTGAGGACAAAAATCATCCTGATTGAGAGCCACTGGTCTAAACCAATAACATGGCTATCTGATTCTAATTAGGGCTCTGGCAAATTACCTTTTCTCTCCGGGGTAGTTGAGACTCGATTGTCAAGCCCTGTTGAGATAGTTGTAGTCCTCCCATCTCCTTTATTGTGGTCCTTTAGACATGCCCAGGAAATTCTCATGCCCAGTGGTTTGAGAACCATTGGGCTGACTGCACTTGAAGCTCCTTCTAAATATGATGAGCTAAGTTAGGGGTTCTTAACGACTGGCTTGTGGGCTTCTGTGAGCCTTCTTAGCATCCTGTGTCCCACATAGGACCAGCTTGCTGTGTGGATCTGATTTCTTAGGAACACCAGCCATTCGTGGGGTTAGAGTGTTCCAGCCCAGGGTGGTATACATCTTGAGATAGTTCTTGTAAGTCAGCCTTTCGCAGTTATTGTGTTCCGTTCTCTTTGTTATTTCTCAACAGACCAAGAAGGTGGCATCGTTTCCAAGCTTTGTGGCTGGTAAGTGACTTCAAATTGGATCTCTCGGGAGGCAGTTATACTTTATGGAAAAGCAAATGGTCCTTTTGTGCGTGGGTTTCCTCCAGAGACTCTTCCTTGGAAAGCACTGTTTCCAACAAGGTGCCCTCGGGCATTTGGCTCGTTGGGTGCTGCATTAGCCTGCTTGGGAGAGGGGCTTCCAGCTCATCTGCCTGATTCAGTGTAATGAACAGCAAGGACCATTCATGTGTTTTCCCCTCACTAACTGCATCACCAATGACACTGAGGGCTGGCTTAATGCATTGAGAGGTGTCTATCTGAGCAGCTCATTAGGATCTACTTTTCATCAGTGTGGTTATAATGACATCCAAATGCTGGCTGTGCCTTTTCACGCCCTCTTTCATTTCCCTCCTACCCTTTCCAGGAGTAGCAGTACCTGTTCATATTCCAGAAAGAGCAAAGCACACTGTCTTGATTGACTGGTTCTGTGTCAGTGTTTGGGGCGGGGGCACTCCTACTCAGCTTTTGATGAAGCTTGCTTACAGTGGCCTCATGTATCAGGTGTCCTTGGGTCCAACATCAGAGCAAAGATGTAGGCCTTTTCTCTGCCAGGAGAATGTTTCTTGCCTCTAATGTGTTATAATAAACAATGTGAGTTTTATTAATTCTTTCAAATAAGCTGATAATTAATTCCTATGAATATTTATAGGAGCAAAGTAAATGGATCTCCAGAAGCAAATGGCTTCAAACCTTTGCCATTCTGCTTTGCATTGATGGTAAATAACAGAGATCAAGTTCTCCTTTAAGGATAAGCTCAAACCAGGCTTAACCAGTTCCAACTGGTTCACTGTGGTCACTGTTATTACCAGCTTAATGCCATTTAATTTAGAAGAGAATCAGTTTTAATTGTGAGGACTTATTTAAAACCCAAGTAGATGACTCCATGTTGCCCAACGCAAATAGGCTCAAGTGGGTTTTGTCCAGCAGTTCACTTGTAGCTTTAGGTGTATTTTTTACTGGCTTCAACTGGCTCAAGCTGGTTTCCATTAGATCACGGCAGGTGATTGTAGTCACCTGGCTGACTGTAGTTCTTCCAGGGTCTTATGATTGGCAGGAAGAGACCACACCCCTCTTGTCACTTTCTGGTGGGGCATGGCTGGGTTCTGATCTGAAGGAGGCAACATCAGTGAAAAATAACACATCTCTCTGCACCATTTTTCTTGTTGGGCTAAAGCTAAAATGGACATGACTCAATCACAACCATTCAAGGCTATGGGGCCTTCTGGACTTAAGAAATGGATTTGTCAATAAATCATGGCTTCATTTGGAAAGAATTTCAAACTGTCGTGGTTTGCAGAGACAGTGCAGAAATCTTAACTCTATAAGGAGAGAGAGACAGGGGGGCACATTCCAGCAGCTGTCCACGTGTTCCATCTGACTGTGTCTTGGTGCTTTCTAGAAGGCTCATGTGTCTGGAGCTCCTGAGACTGTTTTTCCCTACATTAGAATGAGATAGAGCCTGCACACCAGCTCAGATAGATACATTGCTTGTGAGCCGCTCACATTAGTATGGGAAGCTCACACTGGTGTGGTCAACTCACAAATTAGCCCCAATTTAGGAGAGAAACTAACTGGTCATTATGAAAATATGGAAACCTTAATCAAAAGCCCATCTCTTCATCCAAGAGAATTCACATCCAAGAAATGTGTGCAGCAGTCACATAAAATGACAGAAAGAGATAGTGGTGAATGTCGCAGAAAAACCTAGACCCTAATGAGTTTTAGGGCAGCATCTGATGTTAGACACCTTTACCAGCTGGGATGGGCTCGTGTGCAAGCACCCACTTGACATTTGCTCAGCAGAGAAGCATGTTAGTGGTGTAAAGAAACCTTGAGGGAGCCACTGACCACTCCGTGACTATAATGTCAGGTTAGCTTCCTGGCTTCACTTGGTCTTGTCTTGAGGTTTGTAACCTCATTGTCTGTATGGCCCTAGCCATTGTTTCCTGTTCCAGCAAGGAAAAGAAAGAGAAATGCCCAAATCAACCGTTCTCTCTCTCTTCACATTAAGGAATTTCAGTACCACAAGTTTGTAAAGGGGCTAAGAACATGTCTCAATTATGTAAGCACCTGCCATGTAAGCATTAAGACCTAAGTTCAGATCCCCAACATCCATGTAAAAAGTCATGTGTAGTGATACATGTCTGTAACCCAAATACTTTTTGGTTTGCTTGAAGACAAGCAGATCCTCGAATTCATTGGCTACTAGCTTCATCAAATTCATGAACTCTGGGTTTCATGTTCAAAAGTAAGGTGGAATGCAGTCATGGAACATGCCCAACATTGACTTCTGGCCTCCCTCCACATCCATGTGCCTGCATGAACACATACATATTATACATACACAAGAGTGAATTTGCTATATGCCTGAGGTTGTATTTTGCATTATCTTTCTAAGCCTGTTCACCAGGCTTAGAAAACTAAGAAAGAATTTTTTCAGCTGTGTCAATGAGCAGCATTGCTATGACGAAGATACCTTGATTAGCAGACTGTGTCTAGGTGGGGGAATGTCAGCTCTATCAGTGAGCACCATTGCTATGATAAAGAATGGCTCTGTATCTAGGTGGGGGGATAATAATCATTAAGGGTGTCACTCTTGTAATTAGGATGTCTCTTGGATGGTCCCTGGAAGCTACGTGTAAGTGGTATGAGAATTACATGACCCCGAGAACTCTTGACAACAGGAGGTTTTAAAACTGCATGAGGTCCATACGCTCTTCATAGTGGGTGCTTTGTATCCTCACAGCTGAGCCATCCAGCAGCCCTGTTAGACTAGCTATGGACATAATTCTGTGTGGATTCTGTGGAAGAGGCAAGTGATCAGCAGCTCCCATCTCATTCCCCCAAAATAAATGGCCCCATTTCTGGTTGAGGAACCGCAAGAGTCTGAATGTTTAGGGGAATTTTTTAAAAAGACTTTGGGGTAATGTGGGTGTGGTGGTACAGTTCTGTAATTCTAACCCCGAGGAGGCAGAGGCCAAGGAACATGAGGAGAGTTCAAAGTCATCCTCCATCACAAATTTAAGGCTATTTAAGACTTTATGAGACCATGTCTCAAAAACAAAACACCTCGAATATCTCTTCAACACACTAGTTACTTTGCATGAACCAGAGCTGTGTTCCATGAGGCCTCCAATTTCACCCTGGTTTAATGCTGGCTGGATGGGGAACTCTGTACCGGGCATTCTGTGGTAGGGGGAAGGTCTGGAGAGGTGTTGATTGGCCTGGCCATCATCTGCTAAGTTAACACCTCTGTCTAGTGAGTGTTTCGGCCTTCTAGATGGAAGAGAACTTGGTAGAAATCCCAAGGAACTGAGAAATGCCCATGAGATCGTTGCTTAGGAGTGGACCCACCCACCCTCCTCAGAAGTCTAAGTTACCTGAAAGCTTGCTTTCTGCAGAGTTCATGGGAGACGGCCCTTGACCCTAGCTCAGGGCTTATTTCACATGGAGAGCTTGTTGTGGTTCTGAGAACAACTACAGGAGCTCCAAGAAGAGCTTCTGCATGCTGATGTTGACTAGGCATGGAGCTCCAATGAGGGCTTCTTCATCCCGACGTTGACTAGGCATCTTAGGGTTTCTGTTGCTCTGATAAGCGCCATGGCCAACACTAAACTTGGGAGTCAAGGGTTGACTTCAGCCTACAGCTCTCAGGCCCCACTCCATCACCAAGGGAGTCAGGGCAGGAAGTCAAGGCAGGAATATGGAGGCAGGAGCTGAAGAAGAGACCCAGGGTGAATGCTGCTTATTGACTTCCCCAGCCTGTTTTCCTACACTGTGCAGGATTGTTTGCCTAGGGATGGCATTGTCCACAGTGGGCTGGGCCCTCCCATATCAATCAATAATCAAGAAAATGCCCACAGACTTGCCTATATGCCGCTATTATGTAGGCATTTTATAACTGTGGTTCCCTCCTCTCCGATAATGAAAAGCCGACCAAAATTCAGCCAGTACACCTGGGCATGGTGTGGCCCAGTCCCATGCTGTTTAGTATGCCTGTACCATGTCACCTGACCAATTACCCTCAAGGAATGTGGCCTTTCTGTCGCATGCACAGTAAGACTAAAGTAGCACAGCCAGTAACCCATGATGAAGAGGGATAGTGCTGTGCCTGCCCTTAGAGCCATTAGTCCTTAGCCTGTGATTTTTATGTAGTGTGCCCTTGAAAATGAGGATAGTTGTGGGTGTGGCTTAGTAGTTGGGCACATGCTTGGCTGCTTGGCATATGTGAATCACTGAGTTCGATCCCAGCTCTAAAAATTGATAGATGGATAGAAGGATGGATGGGTGGAAAGGAAGATGGGGAAAACTTGTAGCAGAAGGTAGGCAGACCCCAACAGGTGCTTAGCTCGAGCCAGGCATGGTTGATCCAAATGCTCCAGTATATCAGCTCTTTAGTCACTTTGATAGCAGTCAGAGGGGGTGTCATGGCAGAGGAGGAAATAGAGGTTCAGGGAGAGTTAGTCATTGGCTTGGCGTCACCAGCTATGCAGCGGCGGAATGGGATTGGAACCTAGGCCCTGGTCTTAGCTCGTCATCCTCATGCTGTGCTGCCTAAGCAAAGCTTGGTATGTAGTAGCCCATGGAGAGGAATAAAGGACACACCATTCAGGTTGGAGAGCATTCCCTAGAGAAGACTCCTTCAGATGTTAAGGGAGACTCCTGAAGATCCCGGTGATGAAAGACAGGAGGCACCGTCAAGATGTTCCTCCGTGCAGGGCACGCTGGCTGGAAGCATATAAATCCAGGGTAGATGTGTCAAGAGTTGCAGCCTGGAAACAAGCTTGTGTAAAAATCCAGCTTGTGTGTGCTTCTTAAAACCCAAAGGTTGGTACTGGTCACAAGCCATGGCCCCCATCAGTGGCCGCATTAGTTCAAAATAACAAAGATCAGGGTCAGCCCACTCCTTACACTGACTCCTCCTCCTGTGTGTGAGCCCCAGCTCTCGTGAGATGTCTGCAATCCCAGCAGCCACTTTTCTGCGCTAGTCCCATCCTGCTATAATTCTTGGCCTCGTGTGCCAGGGCCATGGGGTTCCTTAACGGCCCATCTATGACTTGTCAGTGCGCCATGCCTGGCCCGCGTGCTGGCCAAGTGGGAGAATGGGGACCCAAGCACATAAGACTTCTGGTCCTGGCTGAGACTGCTCTTCTTCAAACCTTTCTTCTCTCAGGCGTCTTTTCACGGTGACAAAGCTACCCTATCGGGTGCTTATAGCCAAGATTTTACTTGCTTAAAATGAACACCTGGGGCAAGCCTGTCCAGGGGAGACCCCTGAATAGAGGTATCCTCTCTGACTGTGAGGAGACGAAGCTCTTGAGACGGCACGAGTCCGGGGCAGTGTTGACAGGCTAGGAATCAGGTGACTCTGTGGGACCACAAGGATCATGGGAGTTCAAAGAGGGGTTAAAGAAGTCTTCCTCTTTTACAAGCAAGATCATTTTCGTTAGCACTCAATGACAAGCATTACACATGTCTTAAAATAAGAACCTTTATTGCTTAGCAGAAGGCTTGAAAGATTTCTTTAGATAGAGTTTGGATCAGGCCAAGATCCGCAGAAGTGAAAATGAATTCCCTCTGGAGATCCCGGAGGAATGTCCTCCTTTTGTACCTGCGCAGTGCAGAGAACTCGGTTCAGACCCTGTCTTCTCTTCTGGGACGCCCTCCTGAAGCTTTCTGGGTTTGCACCAGCTTACATACAGACCCCCCTTTCAAATAGCCAGTATTCACCATGCACTTTCTTTTCTTGGCCAATACTGGCGAGCGCCCAGCTCCAGCTGACTGTTTTAAGCCGTCATTCAGGGCATGGTCCATGGGTGGGCAGGGCCATATTAGCCAGTCTGGTTCAAACCAACTCTTTGGAGGTTTCTGGCCAGTGCAGCAGTGACCAGCCTTGTGATAGGATGTGACCTGTTACATAGACTTGTATAAAGCAGGGCTAGAAGCTATGTCAACTGTCAATGTTAGAGCATGTTGACTTTGAGGAACATGGCTGAAGTGCCTTGCGAGAGAGGACGGTGGACACCGCCCTTGGTCATTGTGCTAATCATTTTTATGTGGCTGTGATCAAATCCCTGATAGACAATGGATGAAAGAGTTCTTTGTGTCACTCTTTAGACCACGCTTGCTGGGCTCTGTTGCAGTGGGCCTGTGGTGACTGGGCACGTAGCTGGGCAAATCAGCTCACTGCATGGCAGACAGGAAGGAAAAAGACAGAGAGCCCCGAGATACGGCCCCTAGGAATGTGCTTCCTACTTTCTTTAACCAGGCTCCACCTCCAAGAGCTTTCCTTACTTCCCAGTGATGTCAGCAAGTTATGAGTCCATTCGTGAGTGAGCCAGTGGTGGTCTGGTCACCTCTCAGTGGTTGGGCCACTGTGTGGGGACCAAGACTTTTGATGAGATACTTCATATCCACACTCATCACACTGACTGCCCTCCAGCTGACTGTTTTTAACACAGGCACTGGCTATACGGTGGCATCACGTTGATTTCTCATGTGTGACTTCTCTCAGAAGTGAAGTCCGCCAGAAGTTCATAAACTAAGTTAGGCCACTTGTGTCTCCCTCCTTCCTTCCCTTCTTGTTTTGTTTCGTTTCTCCAATAGAGTCTCTGTGTAGCCCAGGTTGAGTCCTGGTCCCCCTGCCTCTGTGTCTCAGATGCTGGGATCAAAGTACAACTTAGCATCCTTGGCTCCTGGCTCTTTTCTTAAGCCTCTCCTGCACACTGTTACTGGGACAAAGTAACTCATGTGAACTTAGGAAGAGGAGGTTTTATTTGATCTCTTGGTTTCAAAGGTTCCAGTCTGTGGTTGGTTGACTCAGTTGTTGGGGGACTGTGCTGAGGCAGAACACCATGGCACAAGGCAGAGGTCAGAGGACAAGATTCTACGTCATGACAGGATGTAGAAAGAGAGAGAAAGGGTTGAGGTCCCAGGTCCTCCTCAAGATCACATCCCAATAACCTAATTTCCTTCAACTATGTCTGTTTTACTACTAAAGGCCTATTACTTCATGATAGAACATCACCTAGGGGTCCTAGCCTCCAATTCATGGATTTCTGGGCGACATTTCAGATTCAAGTTGTTAACATAGCATTTGTGGGGCCGAGGAGATGGCTTACTACGTAAGTTCAAGTGCCAGAGTTCTAATTTCCAATAGCCACATAAAAACCAGACACAGTGGCAGAAGCCCGGAGACCCAGGACCGGAGAGCAGGGAAGCAGGGTGCTGAAGATGGGCAAATCCTGGGGATAGGAGGCTTGTGGCCAGCTAGTAAATCTGGAACCACAGCTTCCAGTTCAGTAAGAGACCCTGCCTTTAAACATACAGCGGAGAGCAGCACAGGAATACATGTAACATTGACCTTTGGCCTCCGCATGCACACATGGGTGCCTCCAAAATGTGTTTGTCAATGTGTACAACACGTTGTGATGTAATCTCTATAGCTAAGCTGGTTAATACGTCTTCCTCTATCCCCCTTCTTTGTGAAGTCAAGAGAGGACGCTTGAGATCTATGGTCTTAGCAAATTCCTAGCATATGGTTGTCCTTTGATGTCCAAAGGGCTCCCCCAGATACCCAGACCCCACAGATTCTCAAGTTCTGTTAAGCAACTGGCATGGTATACGCTTGGAAACTGCAAGTTCATACTCAGGGTACCTAGTTCCTCTCTGTCTGATATACAATACCTAACGCAGGTAAATGCTGTACAAGAGCTTACCGTGCTGTGTGGTTTAGGGGATTTCTGTGCAGGTTCAATATGTACAAGATCATTTCAGTCAACAGATAGTTGAACTAAGATTGGGACTGTGGCCCTGCGGGTGGTGGTCAGTAGTCACTGTGCCGTATGCCGGGTCTGCTTGGTTCACTGCCTGTGACTGGACGTGGTTATACTTTGACCAATGTTTCATTTAAGCCCTGACTTGGCCTTTCTGTTTCTTACAGATTTGTGCATCTGTTCACTTAAAAGACGTGAGCTCTTTGATTCATATTGGAAAGTTGCCCTGGGTTATCCTTAGCTATATTTTTGTGGTTTTGTTTTGTTCTGTTTAGACAGAATTTCACCCTGTAGCACACACAGCCTAGCCTTGAACTTGCAAGCCCCCAGCTCATTCTCCCCAGTGTGAGGTTCACAGGTGTGAACAACCACACCCAGTCTTTGTCCTTCACACACACACACACACACACACACACACACACACGTGCATGCACACATATATTACTATTACTTTGCTGAACTTATCTGGGTTCACATGACCAGTTGTTTTCCTTTGTAACCTTAAGGCCAGAAGAATCCTCACACTGTTCAGATTCTTTTCAAAAGTTTTCATCTAGAACTTCTATGTTTTTTTTAAGTGAATCTGATCCATCTATAATTTTTGGTGTAAAGATACTAACAGAGGTCACGTTTTGAGCGCCCTGTACTCAAACAGCTGACTGGCTGTGGGAGAACATCATTGGTGTGGAGGGTACTACCTTTGCTGTGTTTTTCTGGCTCTGGGTCCATTTGGGGATGGTCCCCCAGGTCCCGACTGAAGCTACTTTTGTCAGGATTTGCAAGCATTTTATAACTTGCTGGAGCTTGTCTGTGCTCCTGCGTCCCCCGCCCATCTTCCCTGGAGACTTCCATGGGGCTATTTTTCTATCTAAGTTTTTATTTAGATCAGCATATGTAGGCGCATACACTCTTGGCGTCTTTATTTGGCGTCCATTCAGTTTATCTAGTGAGAGAGGAAGTACCAGCTCTAGAGCACAGGCATCTCAGACGTCCAGAGAGGCTTCTCGCCCAATATTGTCAGACGTGTTTATTTTTAAAGCTTGTCTGGAAACTCTGACACATATTCTTTTCATTTATTCTTTGGTCCTTAATCCCGCTTATTGTTTTGGTAAATGTTATCTTTTTGCTTCATTACATTTTCCTGACTTGTTTGTAGGTACAAAGAAAGCTATTGATTTCTTTTCTATATTAAATTCTAAACCATTGGTTTGGTCAGTTTTCTTAGTTTTATTTTCCCCTAAATATATTTTTATTTGTCGTCTTGGGTCTTCCCTGGCTTAGAATCATACCATCTACAAATTAGAATCCCTTCCACTCTCCTTTCTTGCTTCCATCAATTCTTCCTCTTATCTCATCGAGCAGAAAATAAGAGTGTTATATAATAATGAGATGTGCCCACTAGTTTTTTTTAAGTAGCATCCTTTTAAAAAAAAATCCATCCTTTTGATTTGCAATAAAATGTTCACACATACAAAACTTAGAAAGACATACCCATTGCCATGCACCCTCACTGGCTTCAGGCTCACGGTGCCTACCTCCTCGTGACCCATAGTGCTTAACCCCCACCCCCACACTGTGACCAAAATCAGTTCAGGGCATGAAGGTCGATTTGGTTTACATTTGCAGACGACAGTCCATTATTGAGAGAAGTCAGAGCAGGAACTCAAGCAGGGCCTTGAATCAGGAGCCATGGAAGAATGCTGCCTGGTGGCTTGTTCAAAGACCCTGTGCTTACCCAGCTTTTATATATAATCCAGGATCACCTGCTTGGGGAAGGTACTGCCTATAATGAGCTAGGTTCCCCTCCATCAATTAGCAATCAAGACAAGACCCGACAGACATGCTCACCAGTCAATCTGATCTAGGCAATTCCTCAAGGGAGGCCTCCCAGTCACCCTTCCAAGTGATTGTAACAAGTTGACAAAGCTAACAATGATTGCTTGCCTTTACATAGTGCTCTTGGTGACGCATTGTGGAAGTCTCTGTCCCATTCATTCAGTGACACTTGGTTTTGCACTCTGGGATTGGTTGATTGTATCCTGATGGTGTCATCTGCATGGCCCTCTGTCCATGTCTAGGAAAATGGTCAGGGTATAGACAGAGGGACAATCATAATGAGTTTGATTATTTAGGTAGAGCTTCTTAGATAGTATTACATCTGGCAGTCCCTCTTTCCTTTTTGATCAGCAATAAATTTATCACTGTCTAGATCCATTTATTGCCTATTCTGATAGAATCATCTTCCTGCCATTGATTCTTTGAGCTCCTATACAGATGAACTTTTCCTGATTATACTGCACACAAGAAACACTGTCTGTCTTGAGTTTTTCTCTTTAACAATGTTTAAAATAATGGGTTTCCCTACCAGTCTATAAAGGTGAATGTCAGGCTTTGGTACTGTCACTGTGCATCCTTGGCTTGCAGCCGGGTAGGGTGGCCCTGAAGACACCTTGCTTAGGGATATTTCCATGTGTCTAACCAACTGGCATTGTGCTGTTAGTCCTTCAGTCTTAGGATGGCCTCAGTATGTTCTAATATTCTGGCATAATTTAAAACTGTTTCGTCCTGGAATGGAATCATTTAATCCTTTCATCATGGAGCTGGGGGGAATACTGTTTAGAGAACACAGTCTGGGTACAGTCAGGCTTCCCTGGTGAAGAGCTTTGGGAGTGGGAACATGTGATGTGCATGTGTGACAAGGCTCTCACCAATCCCATCTCCTGACAGTGACGGTCATGCAAGCCCCTCACCCTGGTCATAAGCTGGGAAAAATGATTATTAGGATGTCACCTCCAAAATTAGGTTATAGGAAGCGTGCGGTGTTCGTTCGCATCACTCCATCTTGCTTGTCCTTGAAGAGAGCCAGGCTGCTCTGCTGTGGCCCTGAGTTGCCCTGCAGAGAGGCCAGCAGGCAGGGGATCTAAGTCTCTGCCAGCAACCATGGCAGGGAACTTGGAACTGGCCTTTCTTGTCCAGGCCTTAAGATGGTAACAGGCTTCCCAGCCACCTTGATTACAGCCTCCACAGAGATCCGGAGCCAGAGGCCCCAGCTGAGAAATAGCTGTGTTCCCAAGATAATAAGTGTTTGGTGTTTTAAGCCACTAAATTTGGTGGTAATTTTTATGCAATTATACTCAATAAACAATAACTAGTGTGCTATATTTTCAACGTTGCACTGCGTAATGATTTGTACTATTCTTTTGCCAGGGCTCCAGGGCTCTTGTGCTCACGGTCTCTTGTTCCCGTGTCCCAGGCTCCGATTCTCAAAGTGATTATGCATTTGTCTCATTCTACTAATCACACTCTGGTCCCAGAGATAACAGCATCTGCATTGCCAAGGACGCAGGGCTGCAGGCTCAGTTAGGATTTCCTGGCTTTCATTCTCCTCCACAAGGCTCAGCAGGGATGTACCACCAAATGGCCTCAGGAGGGGAGGGAACAATCTCCACAGCCCCTGGGGAGTCCCTGGTACCTCTCTTCCCACAGCAGCTATCCCGGATCAATACTGTGTCTTGCGGTGGCTTTTTAAAAATGCTTGAACCTGGCTGGGCAGTGGTGGCGCACGCCTTTAATCCCAGCACTCGGGAGGCAGGGGCAGGCAGATCTCTGTGAGTTCGAGGCCAGCCTGGTCTACAAGAGCTAGTTCCGGGACAGGCACCAAAAACTACAGAGAAACCCTGTCTCAAAAATCCAAAAAAAAACCAAACAAACAAACAAACAAAAAACCCAAAAAACACGCTTGAACCATGTTTAGTTGTTTGATTACGCCACAACTGAACATTCAGATTAATTGTTTCATTTTTTTTCTTTTAATTCTTAGAGCTAAGCTTTCGTCCGTGTGTCTATGAAAAGTACTTGCGTGCGTCTAAAGTCACAACTCAAGATATGCTGTGTGCAGAGGCGCCCAGGCCTGGATCTTTACCTCCTGTCTTCTCTCTGAATACTTCTCCATACAGACAGCCATTTGTAACGTTTAACGTGGCTTTCTTCAGATCTCTAAAATGCACTGTTCCTTATATATACTTCTAAATGGACACATAATGCATAAAAGTCTTTTAAGTGTGAAATAGGATTTTATGGGGGGGTTATATGGGGGTTTACACTCTTGGTTTATGTGATGGCTAATGTTTCAGGTATATTTATTGAGAGCTTACCTTCCTCTGTTTAGGTCATTGGGGTGAATTTAGCTTTTTTTTTTCTCTCCATCAGGCCTTCCTTCTAACACTAGCCATGTGCCCAGGAGCTGCTTGGTGCTAGTGGCCTTCCAAACTGCTCACTAGGACTCCACTGTAGGATGGCGCCTGCTCAGCTGTGCCTGGGAAGCTTCCCAGGTTTTTGCCTTTACAAATAATGCCACAGAAAAATGCCCAGACACAGGCTAATGCTTATGGTGTGTCCTCAGCAGATTCGGGGACTGGGATGAACTTGGCTTTGGCCTTCTCTGTCACAGCTTCTCCTCCTGCGGCCACTGACCCTCGCCATTCACTGTGTTCTTCTTCTTCTTTTTTTTTAAGAAATTACATTTATTTTTTTAAGATTTATTTATTTATTATGTATACAATATTCTGTCTACATGTATGCCTGTACACCAGAAGAGGACACCAGACCCCATTGCAGATGGTTGTGAGCCACCATGTGGGTGCTGGGAATTGAACTCAGGACCTCTGGAAGAGCAGTCAATGCTCTTAACCTCTGAGCCATCTCTCCAGCCCTCACTGTGTTCTAAAGCACCACACTGTGTCATTATGAGTTGTTCCTGTCCATGCCAACCCTGTCTCTGTCAGGTCTGAATTTACAAGTAGCACCATCTATGAGCAACGCAGGGTGCTCTACATTGTGGTGTCTCAGAGGTCCAAACTGCTGCAGAGCAGGGCCTCGCTGGGCTAGGGCCTCGCTGGGCTAGGCTGGTGTGAAGAGAGAAACATTGTAGAACCCCAGAGCCTTTCCAAAGAGGCCCGGAGGCCATTCTTTCCCTTCTCTGGGGCTCCTTCCCACGGGTTGGCTCTTCATGGACCTGTGTGGCTTCCTTGATATGTGGTCTGAAGAGTCCCCCTAGAGTGACACATGAGATTTGTGGTCTTTCTGAGGCTGTGGAGACAGGTGTCCCTCTGCATCACGGTCCTCACAAGATCTGGAGCCTCTTCTTCCTCGCCCCCTCCTACTGCCTCCATCTGCCTGCCTTGGGTACCTGCACACTGGCAATCCTCCTCTTCTCCTCGGAGCCGGAACTGGGGAATGGATCACAGTCTGCCCCTGCCCACACTCCTCACCCCATGAGCTGGCTCCCACCTGCTAGCCCTTGAAACTGCTCCAAGGTCACTGCTGGCTGTCTTGTCAGGATGCCCAGTACATGGGGGCCCCTTGTAGATGGCCTCCTGCCAGCCCGGTACAGATGGGCTTGTCTCCTCTCTCTCTCTAAACCCCTTCTTGTCATGATGCCTGGCAGAGCTGGTTCCTGGGGCTTCCTTCTGCCACCTCGCTCCCTGTCCTCCCGACAGTGACTCACCCATGCCTGCAACTTTAGTTGGCATCTCTCACTGTTCACTCTTATTCTGTCATCTAACCTGGGCCGTCTTCTAAGCTGTTCTTCGAAGGTGCCCTGGCACCTGCAGCTAAACCGGCCCAAAAGCCCCACCCCAAGGCCAGTGCTTTTGCAAGGAACCCTTTACAGTGAGTAGGCACTCCAGTCATCTAGGCACAGATGGAACTTCTTTCCAGTCCCCCTCAACTGCAGCTCACATTCAGCCTGAGTTTGGACTGAATCTTCCAGTCCCATCATCCTCATGGTCTACCCCAGCATCCTCTCTTGCTTACTTGGACCCCTGCAATGGTCCATTAGCTACTGTCCGTTCTTCCTCTCTGTTTTGTCCCTCTGGAGAAAGTGGTGTGGTTGGGCTGCTTCCCCAACTGTTAGGCCAGAGTGACCATCTTTGGAATGGCTCCAGAGTCCTCGTATCTGGCCAGCGCTTTTTCTACACTCTGACCTATTCCAGCCACTGGCTCATTCCTCGCACTGGGTCATCTGAATGTCCTTTAGTCCTTCTCAATTGCTGCTCCCTCTGCCACCTCAGGACCTTTGCACCCGCTCTTGCCTCGGCCTGGAAAGTTCTCTTCTGTGATGTACTGATGCTGTCCCGTGTTACAGACTCCCACCCACTGGCAGCCCTCCTCAGGCTCCTCAAGAGGTCAGGCCTGCTGCTCCTCCTTCGGGGCCACACCTTCCCTTCCCGGCGCTCACCACAGTTCTTCACAATGAGCTTGTGTTGGCCTGTGGACTGGTGTCAGCCTCACCCTCTAGCCAGTGAGCCGTGTTTTGTGACATCCCAAGTCCTCCCAGGCAGGATACTGATTTGGGGAAAGTCATTTGACCTTGCTGACATGGTCTTTCTCATCAAATGAAACCATGAGGTTAGTTCGAGGGGATTGTGAAGGACTGATGGCTGGGACCCTGCTTTTACAGAGTGGGTGATGAGTGAGACCCGGCAGCCGCACCCAGGGTTCCCAGCTGCAGCTGAACAGAGTTCTGTCCACTTAGAGCTGTGCTCCAGCCCTGCAGCTCTGCCCTCTGGCACCCAGGGAGAGGCGGGCAGTTTTGGAGCTAGCAGCCTGTGCCCACTCCTAACATGCAGGGTTGTCCTCCCCAGGTAGCAGAGATGGGTGATCCCAGGTTCAGCTCCATGAGACCCCAGCAACTCCCAGTCCACAAAGTCAACAGAAGCCTCAGGTCCAAGTACAGACCCCCAAGGTCATGGATAGAGCACATGGACTCTCCAGGGCAGGAACACAGGCTCTCTAACCAAGGCTGCTTCACATAGGGAAGGAAGAACAGTGTCCCACACCCCTGTCAGCTGTACACACAAGACAATATGCTGTGTGACTCAGAGGTACGCCAGGAAAGGGGCACATTGCCCTCTGGGGACTGGGGCTCACCTGTCTGTTAAGCCTTTGGAGGTCCTCTGCTCACCGTCGCCCTCTGCTGGTGTCAGCTAAGGGTTGCTGCTGGAGTTGGGCAAAGGAAGGACAAGTGCCCTTCACACACAGGGCTGGCTCTGTACCCTCTACTGCTCCCAGGTATGTGAGGAGCAACAGTCTGGTCCACAGTCCTTTCAGGGGCATGAGCCTCACCAAGGCCCAGAAAGCTGGTCAGATCACCTGGGAGCCGACCGAAAGAATCATAAAGCAGCAGCCTCTGAGAGTGGGAGTCAGATTCAGAGACCCGTCCCTGCCCTGCCCTCCCACCAGAGGAGAGGACACTTACCTGGCTTAGACTCTGGTATTGACTGAGTCTCACCAAGGGTAGATAAAGGCCCTGCACCATCCACAGAGCACAGTAGTACTCCCTCCTCCTTTACACACACACACACACACACACACACACACACACACACACACACACACAATTACATTGGGCCCCACTTGGGGGATGCAGGCCTATGAGCTGCCCATTGACCAGTGATACAGACATCTCTGACCTGCGTTCACTGGAGAGAATTTAGCCCAAGGTGGCCTGTGATAGGAAAACTGAAGTCCTTCAGCCTGAAGTCCCAGAAGTCAGGGAGGCAGCATCTCGGTTGTGATAGTTCCTGTTCTTTTGTGTTGCATGGTTTCTGAACCCCCTGACTGGTACACCTGGAAAAGGACCTGCGCTGCCAATAGCCAGCTCCAGACCTCCAATAGCCAGCTCCAGACCTAGGGCTATGGTGCCTTTGATGGAAAGAAGAACCCGATGAGGCCCTGACCTTGGAGAGCTGCAGAGCTGGTTGAGGCTGTCTTGCCCTTGCGGGCAGGGTGTGGGAGACCTTATTTGAGAAAGCTACTGTGGATCTATGAATTCCAGAGGGTCCTTGGATTGGGAAATTCCTGACTGGGGAGAAGTTTCCTGATTCCACTCAGCTCCACTGTGGCCGTCTTGCAGTTTGAGCATGCCTGTCCCAATCCTGGGGCTTACTGAGTTCTCTAGGCCTGCCCAGGGGCTGACCAGGGCCCCTGCTTTACCCTCCGAAGTCTCAGCTGTATACTCAGAGCAAGTTCATAGGCCCAGTCGCCACAGATTTGAAAGTCAAAATCTTGATTCCTCTTTTTTATTCATTGAGAATTAACTCTGGACATTTTCATACCCCATTGCCCCATCTCACCCTCTCTCTCTCTCACTGAAGCCCTCCCCAATAAGTCCCCCCTTTCACTCCCTTCACGTCTTTGTGGTGTTTTGTCTTCATGGTGTGTGTGATGGACAGAGACAGAGAAAGGCAGAAAGACACACACATACAAGGGAAGAGAGAGGAGGGAGGGAGGGGGGGAGGGAGGGAGGGAGGGAGGGAGGGAGGGAGAGAGAGAGAGAGAGAGAGAGAGAGAGAGAGAGAGAGAGAGAGAGAGAAAACCCACTGTGTTTACTGGCAGCTTCTATGGCATAGGTGAGGGTTTATTTTCTGGAACATAACAGCTTCCTAGCTTGCTAGTAGTTACGCCCCTGAAGAGAGTGACATCCCTCCGTGAGCAACCATTAATAGATCCTAGGGAGAGGAACCTCATGAGCCCTCCCTCTTCCATGATGAAATGTTGAGCGACCCAATCTTGTAGAGGGTCAAACCACAGCTGCTTTGAGTTCACGGGTCAGGAGTTTCTCTGAGTGTTGTGACCCCTTTGCTCCCTCTGTCTTCACGAAGGGTGAAGTAGCTGCCTCATGGAGAAGTGCTGGCTCGCACACACCATCTCCCTGGGTCGAGGCACCTGGCCACCAGATGCCTGGCTTGCCTCCCTCAGGTTCCAGCAATTTTCTCAGACTTCTTCTTCTGCCATCTGAGTTTGGGCTAAGATAATCACAGGCACTTTGTTGCTTTAATAATTTAAGGTGTCTTCCATGGCGGCTATTGCTCGCCACCAAGAGCCAAGAGCTCCTCATTGCTGGAAGCTCACAACCCTGCCATTCCCCAGAGGAGTATGGGGCCAGTGTGTGAGGTTCAGAGCCGCAGAATGTACCACTCCCATCCCCAGAAACTTCTCTCTCTCTCTCTCTCTCTCTCTCTCTCTCTCTCTCTCTCTCTCTCTCCTGAACTCCCATGTGTATATATGTATGTATGTGTGTAGCATGTGTCTGTGTGTATATATGACATACTGGTGGCTAGCACTGTGGGGTAGGAGCCTGACAGTCTAGGAGGAAATTCTAGGTTAGGGGGGCTCCCTGAGAGTCCATGCCAGCCTGACACCCACCAGAGAGCTTCAACTGGATCGGTCTTTCTGACCTCAGTGATCACCGGGAGGCTGGAAGAAGTATGGTACCAAAGGCGTTACCCAAGCAGCAGGATGCAGCTGCACTGACCATCAGCAAGGTGGCAGCGACTGTGGGAGGAGCAACCTGTGGTGTGATCATTTGCCGGCATCTGGGTGCTCGCCGGATTGCCAATTTGAACCCAGAAAGCTCGAGTTTATTGATTGCAGGAGGCAGAGCCCCCAGGACAGCCCTGTAGCATGGCTCCTTCCCAAGGGTCTCCAGATGGAACCCCGTCAGCCAGGCCACATTGGCTGTCGTGGTGAAGGGTGCCAAGTGGTCATTGGACACGTCTCCACCTCTGGACACAGGCTTGAGAAAGGATGGCCTCCCATCCTCCTTGACTTGTCACACTTACCTACGGAGTTCTACAGTGGGACACACTTCTTCCCCAAGGACATGGCATGATGGGGGAGCGCAATGGCTTTATACTGGTATAAGGGCTATGCTAGCAGACTGGAAGTCACTGGAGCATCCGTCCATGCAGGATGGTCAGGGAGACCCTGACCAGCAGCAGGAACAGCATTGTAAGCCTGCTGGCTAACTGTAGTCCCACCTAATAGTATAAATAAAACTTTAAGATGATACACCCTTCCCATTCATTTTCATTTGCCTGCCTCAGCTTTTGTATCTCAAGTGCAGAAGTGAGCCCTTGCAACAGACAGGACAGACCGTGAAGTAGTCACCCTCCATCCCTTACAGAGCCTGCTAGTGGATCCCACACTAGAGCTGCAGTGCCCTGACAGGAACCATGAACCACTAACCTGCAGCCTTTAATGCTTCGATGTATTAAAATAACAGTCATTCCTTCCTTGATGTCTATGGAGAACTGGTTCCAGGATCCCTTTGGAGACCAGTCTGCCACTGCCATATCCTTTGTCGTTTGCCGACTCTCTTTCATGCTCACATTTGTCTGTGCACACCTTTAAAGCAATGACGACAATAGACGTGTCCTGTGAACGCGGCTCCACTGTAGCTTCTCGGGGAATAACTGCAGCGGAACATCTGCACTTGGTCTAGCGTGGATACAACTGTCTCAGGTCTCACTTCATAGTGCATGCTCTGAAGCTCACAGACACAGGGCATCCGCTGTGCCTTCGGGGACAGCCAGTCTTCAGCCACAGTGCTCAGAGCACCAGGGTCCAGGGGCCTTGCACTGGATGGTTGAGGCGGAGCACACCATCAGAGCGTCTGTGGTGCTGCCATAGTCTAGAGGCAACAGATAGGATCAGGGCCGTGGTGCCCTGCTGAGGCCTGGTTTGGGTGAGATGAGAAGCTGCAGGTTGGCAGCTGACTGGACAGGTGAGGAAAGTCCCTAAAGTGTTCAACATGGCCCTTCACGTACCTCCCATAAAAGGGTAGTAAGTGCTGCTGTGTTCTGAGGCAGTCCTTTCTGGGTCACAGCAGGTGCATGTTACCCTGGAAGCTGAGCTCCCCTCAGAGACAGTCCAACTGGGGTAGAGGGCCCCTCATCACACCATTCACGCAGCGCCATCCAGCCATGCGTGACTTGTACTGGCCTCCACTGAGCTGCAGTCCAGCTGCACAGCTCAGTCCTCCCACTCCACCATCCTGGTGGCTGTGCACCTTGTGCCCGGCCGGGCATGTGAGCCCTTGGTTCCTGGGGGTTCTCTTTCAGGACGTCACTCACTCTCTACCTCCTCAGTTCCAGGGCCCTGTGAGCCAGAAGACCTCATCGATGGGATCATCTTTGCAGCCAACTACCTGGGCTCCACCCAGCTGCTCTCTGAGCGAAACCCCTCCAAAAACATCCGAATGATGCAGGCTCAGGAGGCTGTCAGCAGGGTCAAGGTGGGGTACTTCTGGACCCTGAGGGCTGCTTGGGTGGGTCCCTGGGGGTGGGGGGAGCTCTGAAGCGGGGACTACAGTGGGCTTCGGGAGCTTTGTCCAGCACAGAAAGCAGGCATGGCCCAGCATCCCAAACCTGTAGCCTGGCTGGCAAATGTTAGCAGAGTCATCACTAGCTCCTCAAATGTGGTCCAGTCAGTCACTGGGAAACAGTATTTTAAAGATAACTGACGCTTCTAAAGCATTCCAGTCTTTAAGCATATTTGTTTGGAGCCTTAAATCCAGTCCCAATCGTGTATTTTTAGCACCAAAGTGCTTCTAGAAGCAGAGAGAATACATCAAGTGTCACTCAAATGCATAGCCTCAAGGAAAACCGGCACACTCAACGCTCTGTAGGTTTCTGGGCCTGTGTGGTTTTTTCCAGCAGGTGATGATGAGCAGGGGGAACATGAGACCATACCAGTGAAGCTAAGTTAGGTCAGGGGAAGGGACATGGCAATATGAGCTGGTGTCCCACCCTGGATAAGATGGAGCCTGACTATACTGTCAGTCTGTGGGAATGATGAGGAATAATGCTCCCCTGCCCCCACTACACGCTAATCTCCTTGGATGGAAGGACAGGGCACCACGAGCCCACCTATGCTGGTGAAGATAAGCAAAGTAGGGAAGACTCGGCTGAACCCAGCCTGCCCCTTTGGGCCTTATGGCTCCTGACTCACCTTGGCCTCTTTCCTGGTACCTAATCCCATCCTCGGGTCTATGGAGTGGTGGACAGTTATTTCTACGCCAGGGGATGTCAGGCATGAATGGTCTCTCTTTATTGTGTGTTCTCAGCAGGGTGGTGACTGTCCATTGGTCCCTGCAGGGGACTTGCAGAGTTTGAGTTTTCTCTGTTAAGCCCAAGGCTGAAATAACCTTGCCACAGCTTCCTTCCTGATTTTCTTTCTCTTCCATGCTGCTCAGAGGGTGCAGAAGGCTGCTAAGATCAAGAAAAAAGCGGTGTGTAGAACCCATGCGGGCCTGAAAGAGCGGTGCTTGTGTGCGTGAGTGCATGCATGTGTGCGTGCCTGGCTTACTTTGTGCATGGGGACTTCTGGTGGGAATTCAAGGAGTACCACAGAGCATAGGTTTGGCTTCTCTGTTAGAATGCTGGATTTGGGAATGAAGCCATATTGCTTATTTTAACGAGCTTTTCTTATCTCCTGTCTCCCATGTCCTGGAGCATGGTTCATGTCTGCAGAACTCTGTTTTGCATGGACACTCCTGAACAGGACATTTGCTTGGACAGCAGAGAGTGTCTAGTACTCGGCTTGCCTCATAGCGTTAACTGCGTTGTTTTGAGATTTGGGCCGTTAGTTTTCACCCACTAAACTGGGGCAAAGAGTAGTTTGTCTTGGAACTGCCCTCTCTCCCAGATGTGGTTCAGGGGCAGAGCACCTGCCTAGGGAGCAAAGGTCTTGGTATGCACACCTAAGAGGAAATAGAAAAAAGAAAACAAGGAAGGAAAAGAAAAGAGTTTAAGCCTGGGTAGACTTTCACAACTTAGGTTGACAGTCATTAGTTTGTTGACCTGGTCATTTCATAAATTCTGGTTATTTTCAATGTACTTGTATAAAACTCCAGCAAGCTTGGTGTCAGAGGGCCTTGGTAAGCCCATGGGAGACACAGCACAGTGGCTTCTTATCCATCCCATTTTCTTTCCTTACATTTCAACAAGAAATATAGCTTCCTGTGTCCTCAAAGTGGCAACATTCTTTGGTGCTGTGGCCAAAGGACCACACCTGCTGGGCTCCCTTTCCCTACAGGGGAAAACGGGGTGGGAGGGTAGGAGGTGGGGGAGTAGGAGGTGGGGAGGTTCTGTCTCAGTGCCACTGTGAGGTAGTTAGTATCTTCAGAGGTGTGAAAAACAATTAGAAGCTGTCCTGCTTAGGGGCAGGCCTTGAGCAGCTCTGCTCAGTTCCAGAGCTGAGCCTCTTCCAGTGGAGACCGCAAACAAAGTGGGACAGTTTCTCCTGCACCTGCATGTCACTGTCAGGCCTGTCAGGCGATGCCCAGCCGTGTTCTTTGTCTCTCCTGGTGGTCTTTGGAAGGGCGACCATGTGATTATGGACATTTAAGTAGAAAGGAAGGGCTTAGATCTGAAGCAAGCTTCTTTGAGAACATCCAGCAAGAATTAGCCAAGGGACTCGACTTGCTGCTGGGGGCGAGGGGCAGTAAGACCCCAGCCAGGCACCTGCTATGGCAAGCTGCCTCTTTGCCCTGTGCCCTGTGCCCTGAGAGCTTGCACTCAAAAGGGGGCTCCCCACCACGCATGCGTGCAGGCTTCCAGCGGCTGCCCCAATTTTGGTTTAGTGTTTCCTTCCCTGTCACCTCAGGGTCGCTAGGGGACAGTATAAGGCAATGAACTGTGGTGGGCCTCTGGGGTGTGACCACATCTGTGGTTCTGTCTTAGAATTCGGAAGGCGATGCTCAGACGCTGACAGAAGTAGATCTCTTCATCTCCACCCAGAGGATCAAAGTTTTAAATGCTGACACCCAGGTAAGCACCGGACAGCCAGCTGTCCTATCATGATAGCCAGCTGCTGCTCCTGGGGCCTCGGCAGAGCCGGCGTCCAGCTGCGGGAGAGCTTTTCTCGGAAGGACCGTGCTTCTATTCCTGGGTTCAAGGTGCCTTTGTCTCTTTGCCATTGTCCAGGAATTAGGAGGTGACACACTACACCTGTGGTTCTCCGCCGTCTAGTCCTCATGTTGTGGTGACCCCCAACCACGAAATTATTTTTGTTGCTACTTCCTAACTGTCATTTTACTCCTGTTATGAATCGGAGTGTATAGTTTTGGAGAGGGAAGTTTGTCAAGGGGTCGTGACCCACAGGTTGAGAACCCCTGCACTAGCCCCTCTGTATCCCCAATTCCGAACACCCTGAGTTCTTAGTAGCTGTTGACAGTCTTGCCCATACTGTTTGCAACATGGAAAGTACACAACAGTGAGTTATAATGACATCACGCTTTCTACTGCCGACTGATGTCGCTCTATGGCACGGTCCTGTCTTCCTCGCTCGCTTTTCTGCTAGATGCTGAGAACCTTCCTGTTCATGGTGTTAGTCTGGTGCTCTCCCTCCAAGCTTTGAATATTTTTCTACTTTCTGAGACCATAAGATATTTGGCAATAACCTTGCGCTTTACTTTCCTCAGACCAGAGCCAGGCATCTTTTTCAGGGCCCCACAGTTTGTTTTAGTAGACAATGACAAATATAAATGTGAACCTGGCTGCTGGCTCTACTTGCTGTTACAGTCCTGCCATTGCTCCTGGGCCCTGGCTGTTACAGGTGCGCCATTGCTCCTGAGCCCTGGCTGTTACAGGTGCGCCATTGCTCCTGAACCCTGGCTGTTACAGGTGCGCCATTGCTCCTGAGCCCTGGCTGTTACAGTCCTGCCATTGCTCCTGGGCCCTGGCTGTTACAGGTGCGCCATTGCTCCTGAGCCCTGGCTGTTACAGGTGCGCCATTGCTCCTGGGCCCTGGCTGTTACAGGTGCGCCATTGCTCCTGAGCCCTGGCTGTTACAGGTGCGCCATTGCTCCTGGGCCCTGGCTGTTACAGGTGCGCCATTGCTCCTGAGCCCTGGCTGTTACAGGTGTGCCATTGCTCCTGAGCCCTGGCTGTTACAGGTGTGCCATTGCTCCTGAGCCCTGGCTGTTACAGGTGCGCCATTGCTCCTGAGCCCTGGCTGTTACAGGTGCACCATTGCTCCTGAGCCCTGGCTGTTACAGTCCTGCCATTGCTCCTGGGCCCTGGCTGTTACAGGTGCGCCATTGCTCCTGAGCCCTGGCTGTTACAGGTGCGCCATTGTTCCTGGGCCCTGGCTGTTACAGGTGCGCCATTGCTCCTGAGCCCTGGCTGTTACAGGTGCGCCATTGCTCCTGGGCCCTGGCTGTTACAGTCCTGCCATTGCTCCTGAGCCCTGGCTGTTACAGGTGCGCCATTGCTCCTGGGCCCTGACAGTGAGTTCATCATACCCGAGACCCCTATTGGGATTGCAACTCTCCCTTCCCCATCCCATGCACTCCCCTTTGTCTTACAGTTTGGATCCTGGTTCCCAGCATCAGTGTGTTTCTACCATTTAGTTAATTTTCCATAACTGGGGGGGGGGCGACGCAGGGGAGAATGCCTGAGCTAATCAGCATCCAAGAAGAAAGGTTTGTTTGGCTCACTGTTTGGCCAATGAGAGTCTACAATTGCTGTTCTCAACCTGTGGCTTGTAAGCCCTGGGTGTCACATGTTGAATATCCTGCATATGGGCTATTTCCATTACAATTCATATCAGTAGCAAAATTAGTTATGAAGTTGCTACGAAATAACTTTGTGGTTGGACACGAGGAACGTATCAAAGGGCTGCAGAATTCGGAAGGTTGAGAACCGCTGGTTTATGGCCTGCTGGTCCCATTGCTTCTGCACTGGTGGTGAGCCAGCCGTAATAGTGGGAACATATGGAGGAGGAAATTGCTTATTTTCCTAAAAAGGCTTTTAGGAGAAGACAGGATGTGTCCCCAGTGACCTAGCTTTATTCCCCCAGGCCCAGCCTCCTGAAGGTCCCGCCACTTCTCAGTAGTACCACAGGTAGGGACCTTTGGGGGGACATTCCAGATCCACCTGCAGCAGTCAGCAAAGGGAAGGGTATGTGGGCAAAGCGCAGGAGAATCCTGCTACATCTGCAGTTTGTTCCGAGGGACTCATCAGCTCCCCCCAGCAGGGAATGCCACTGCAAGTGTATCTGCCAGGGAGGCATATCAGCACCCAAGGTCCTGTCTGGGGGACTGGTCACATAGGCATAGGGACCCTCTTTCTGCCATGTAGCAGGACTGCAGGATCCCAGAAGAGTGGAGGTATCCCATATAGGCTCTGCCATCCACACCAACAGTTCAGGCGATGGGGTCGTGCTCGGCAGATAGTGTGGTGGCAGCTGCTCTGACACGGACTTCCCATGTGCCAGCTGATGGTGGGCCCGATAGGCATGCCTCTCTTGGGACCACTAGTTAATCTACTGTGGTGGTCATTCCTTTCCATCCCCATCCCGGGCTGATGCTCGCGCCAGAATGTCGTCTCCCAGACCATGGGCCATCGAGAGCTAGTGAGTTTATTCCAAGTCACTGTTTAGAAGGAACTGGAAAGGTGTCAGCAGGACAGTGATTTGAACGGAAAATTGGAGCACTGGCAGATGGCTAGAGGGCAGGGACAGGTGAGCGGGTGGAGGCTGAAGTGACCAGGCGTGGCCAGGGACAGTGAGGCTACTACAGTGGCTGCTTCTGCCTGAGAAGCCAGAGCTAGGCAGAGATTTGGGCGCTTTTGCTAGTGGCCAGCGTTTCAGATGCCAGTTTCTCATTGATGAAGACGTGGCCCCTACCTGCCCAGTGCTGTGGCAGATGAGCCTCCTTATGACCTTGGCAGCAAATAGACCACTGTCTAGTCAGGTGTATGCAAGGCAAGAGGAAGAATCTGTGCAGAGGAAGAGAACTCCAGAGGTCAGAGCCTCAGAGACACCAGATTTCCCTTAGTGACAGGAGAACAAAGGCACAAAAGAGAGACTGATTAGTTTCTCAGAGCCTTTGAGTGCAGCCTTGTTAGGAAGGGGTCATGGGCAAGATGTCCAAGGAGATTCCCAGCAAGTGACAAAAGACATCAAGAGCAATGGACCTGGCTAGGGACCACTACGGAGCCTTGCTGACCACAGGCAGGCTCGCTGCTGCTTCTTCTAACTTGTGGCAGACTCATCATTGGCTTTGACACAGGAAAGCTGGGTGGACATGGAGTCAGCCTGTGTGGGGGCATACGTGTTACTGGGGTGCGCTCCAGCACATGGATGCTTCTCCTCCATGGCTGAATAGTCTCACCCCAGGCCGCTTTGTCCAGGATCATCGTGAAACACTATGTCAACTAGAGCTGTGGTCCTCAACAAGGGCTGCTTCAACACCCCCACCCTGATATTTTTGGTTTGGTATCCAGTGGGTAGAGGCCAGCAATGCCAGTACCATCATCCAGTACAGGACAGCCCTGCCTTCTGCATTAGAGTGACCCGGTCCTAAGGTGACAAAACTCTGTGTTAGCCTGGTTATTCGAGACGAATATTCTCAGTGCTCCCTGATGTGGCCTCCCCTCCTCCCCGGCAGGAAACCATGATGGACCACGCCTTGCGCACCATCTCCTACATTGCAGACATCGGGAACATCGTGGTTCTGATGGCCAGACGCCGCATGCCCCGGTCTGCCTCTCAGGACTGCATTGAGACCACCCCTGGGGCCCAGGAGGGGAAGAAGCAGTACAAGATGGTCTGTCACGTGTTTGAGTCAGAGGATGTAAGTAAGGCTAGGATGCGGGCTGTGGGGAGCTGGCTGCTCTCCCGAAAGCCAGCGAGCCACTTAGCTCCAGAGTTCACCCGTGAGAGAGGGCGGCGCCTTTCCTCACACTTGTATCTGTGAATAAACAGGTTTATTTCCCTTCATAGCACGGATGCTTCCGGAGCTGTTAAATACATCACAACTATCTAACCAAAGAAATCATTCTGCATAGCCTCTCACTCTGAGATAAAGTTCATCTTTGCCTAACTTTTCTCTTATGAAAATACACATGCTTACATGCCAAAGATGCATGCATGCACATGCTTACATGCCAAGGATGCACAATGCACATGCTTACATGCCAAGCATGCACACATGCACACGCTTACATGCCAAGCATGCACACATGCACACACTTACATGCCAAGCATGCACACATACACATGCTTACATGCCAAACATGCACACATGCACATGCTTACATTCCAAGCATACATAGAAGGATGTGTCTTCACCAAGGTTATGTAGGATTTGCCTTTGCTGTGTTTTTTTTAACCATATAACAACTTAAAACATTTTTTTTCAAGTTTTAAATACCATAGCTGAAAGATCCTAGAGTGACCAAAACCTGTAATCCCAACTCCTCTGAAGCCAAGGCCCTGGGATCATGTGTGTCAATCAGAACTGCCAAACAAACAAACAAACAAACAAAAACAACACCAAGAAACCCAAACAACAGAAACAGAACCTGAGGTGACCTTGGGATGGGGGGCGCCAGTGTCGCCATGAGGTCCTTGGCCTCCAGGAAGGCTGGGTTTGAGCTGTTATCTTTTCTCTGTTGACCTTCTGTGAAGAGGCCAGTCCACGCTTTTGTCAGTGGTGGCAATATTGTGGGAGCACCGATCTCTGAAGGGGCTAAGGCATGCTCGTTCACAGGAAGGCTTGCAAGCATTGCTGGATCAGTGTAGGGTCCGGGTAGTTCAACACTGGAAACACAGTGTAGAATCTTTCTCTGAAAACAAGTTCAGACCAGGGTGTGAGAGCTGTTATCTTTTCCCGAAGTCATCGATTGAAAGTGTTTTGAAGCAATGGGAGTTTTCTACTAGAAGTCATTTCTTTCTGTTCAGGCCTGCTAGTGCATGAGTGTGCACCACCGTATGAGGTTCTGTGCACAGGTGGACAGACAGGTCTGTGTGCTTTTTAGATGTCCTAGAAAGCCGGTGTGGTAGGTGTCAACTGAGATGTAGTGTGAGCAAGAGGCAGCGAGCAGTGGGGCTTGTATGCAGATCATAGAGGAGCAAGGAATGGGAGGGGCCCAGGCACAGCCGGGGCAGGCATCTTTTGGTAGAGACTGAGGGAGGGGCTGTCTTTGTGACCATTAGCTCCCATCCACTGGGCAGGAGATCAAGCTAGGAGTGCAGTGAAGGTAGAGCCCAAATAATACTTGAAGGAGTGAGAAAAAACTGTTCAAATGTCAGGCACCCCAGAGCAGCTGCTCAGAGAGGGGACATGGTGGTAAGCTTGTCCAGGCAGGCTGCTGAGGCCCAGGTGGCCCTCTATAAGGTAGGATTCACTGCCCTGGGGCTAAGGCAAGGCTAGATGTTATTGCGGAGATGACTGTGGAGATGTGAGCCAGGAAGCCAGGAAGATGTGAGCTAGGCACGACCTCCTCCTGACTTCTTTAGGACCTTGAACCCACCTGCAGGAAACCACCAGGCACTGAGGCCCTTGCACCTAGCCCTCAGCTCAGCTGGGGCCTTATAGCGGCCTGTACCCACAGGCCTGGCTGGGAACTGGAGCAAGCAAGGAACTCTTGTGGGAAGGGCTGCAGCGGGGCCTCAACTAGTTGGCTCCTGTCAAGGCCGGAGGGAAACCAGGACACAAGGGGAAGGGGTAGGGTGGGAAGGCATCAGGGGAGGTAGGGTCAGCAAGGGCAGGTAAGGACAAAAGGGGAGGTGGGAACCAAAGAGGAAAGTGGGGGCCAGCAGGCAGTGCAGACTCCATGGCTCTACGGATGGTGCTCACTCCAAATGGCATGGCTGACTTGAGTCTCTCGGGCATTTCCTTGGGATAAGGAGAGGGCGCATCTTATAGCAGGAAGAGTGAGTTGGAGGGTGGGAAGTGCCTCCCAGAACAACCTAGGACAGTGGGCAAAGACACCTGATGCCGTCAGTCCGCCCTTCCCAGGTGGAGACAAGGGTTTGGCGGTGGGAGCACCGAGACCACCCCTTCTCCTTTGCGGGATGGGTGGCAAAGTCCTCCCTCCCTCTGCTGTTTCCTCTCAGGACCCCCATCTGCTCCGGCACCAGTTCCTTTCTTATCCAGGCCGGCAGCGCCACCTAGCGGTTTCTGGGCTGCCACGTCCACCCACTGCTAATATGCTGATGTGGGAATATTGTTGGGCAGGCAGTTCAGCCTAGAATCAGTGAGTATTTAAAGCAAGGCCTTGTGTGCGGAGACTATGATCCACCCCAGCTTGATTTTAGATATGCTTATTCATTCGGAAGCACTTAAATCAAGCATTGTGCAGAGGGAGCAAAGAATTGAAGCCAGACCCCCTGTTCTCATATCATACTGAACCGAGGTTTTCGGAGTCACCCTACAGAGTAGGCAATGGCAGGTGTGTGGGAGGAGAAGCAGAGGGGGACTTGGGCTAGATGGAGTTCACACAGCAAGGGGGTTGAGCGGGGGAGGGAGATGTTGGATTTGCTATGCACTGAGATGTTCTCAAAAGTCCCATGCCTTCCCAGGGCTGCATAGCTTGGAGCATGCATGTGTGGTCCAGGAGATGGCCTCTTTAGATCCTGCCTCCCGGTGTCCTGTCTGTAGCGCAGGCAGGGAGGCTGTCTGTCATCAGCGTTCAGGCTTCCATGTGTTTCTTTCTGGGGCATAGAAAGACGTGATCTTCTCGAGAACACGGAGTCTGTTCTGGGTCCCAGATCCATGACTTGTGGCCCTCAGCTTGGCATACCCTTCCGTACCAGAGCATTGTGGCACACACGCCAGCCTCCACCTCTTAAGGGCTCCTAATTCCAGAGAGACAGGATAGACAGCTAACCATGTAAGTGTCATTCCAGGGGGTGGGGTGGGGTCTCAACTCTGCTTTTAGAATTAAATAGGCAAAATAAAAAAAATATATTACAGTTCCTAATTAAAGCAATAAAACTTTGTATTTAGCAAATACTTCTACTTTGTCATTTTCTGTGAGTTTACAAAAGCCTTGCTCTGTCCCAGGATCTGGACTTGAGGTCGCACAGACAACAGAGATCCTCATCATGGTGGCCTGAGGTGGGATGTGAGTGACAGGCAGCTTTTGCCAGCCTGAGTCATTGCCTTCATCGTTTAAGCCCAAAGAAGGGCTCCTTTGAAGGCATACGGGCACCTAGTGGAGCCTGTGTAGCCATGCTTTGCTCTAACAGGCTTGTTCCTCCCACAGGCCCAGCTGATAGCCCAGTCTATTGGGCAGGCCTTCAGCGTGGCCTACCAGGAGTTCCTCAGGGCAAATGGCATCAACCCTGAAGACCTGAGCCAGAAGGAGTACAGTGATATCATAAATACCCAGGAGATGTATAATGATGATCTCATCCACTTCTCAAACTCGGAGAACTGCAAGGAGGTGAGCCGCATCAGCTAGGGGTCCCGAGGAGGTGAGCCACATTGGCTGAGGGTCTCCAGGGGGTAAGCCACATCGGCTAGGGCCCCCAGGGCTGAGCCACATTGGCTGGGGGTTCCCAGGGGGTGAGCCGCATTGGCTGGGGGTCCCCAGGAGGTGAAACACATTGGCTAGGGATCCCCAAGGGGTGAGCCACATTGGCTGAGGGTCCCCAGGAGGTGAGCCACATCAGCTGGGAGCCTCCAGGAGGTAGGTAAGCCACATTAGCTGGGATCCCCTCCAAAGCTCATTCTGCCAGACCCTGCTCTTCGAACTGAACCCCCAGAGAGATGGGTCAGGCTGCCTGGGTGTGGGGCTCTCTCAATGCCTCCCCATCTCAGCCCACCAGACAAGGATGGGCTCAAGGTATCCCACTCACCAATGTGTCTAACACAGGGACTCTCAGAATGTATCTTTGCTCCTGCCTTGGAGCTGTGCGTGCAGGTGTGAGATGAGATGCTTGCAGTGGAGACAAAGATTCCAATCAGTCTTAATGGCCCCGAAAATGTGCGTCTTAATGTTGTTACCACTCAGCTTAGCACAAGGAGATATTTCTGCAAAGCTCACGGGAGGCATCTTTAGAATAGGGAGCCTGGGTGAGCCGGCAGTGAGATTCTGGTAACAGAAGCCCGAGCAGGTCCCAAAGGCCTTCTTTGGGGGCTTTGGAATGAATGAGTCTGCTCTTTGGGAATTAATGAGGGGATGATTTTGTGTGTTTATTGGAGGAGTGAGTGAGTGAATTATCCTGGATCCTTGTTGAGTGTGTGCCCGATCCTGGCTTCCTGAATGTGTGGTGAATAGTTAGACGTTGTTAAAGCAAAGGCGAAATAGGACTTTGCCGACGAGGGTAAAGGCTGGACCATGGGATAGACCTCAGAGGGTTTGGTGGGTGGGAAAGCTTCAGGGTCCAGGAGCCATGTTAGCATCCCGGAATCCCTGCTGAGTTTGTCAGTTTCTCAGCTCCCAGCATGCTCCTGGGTTAAATAGTGTTAGAAGCTGGTGCAGGGTGAGTCCAGAGGAAAGGAAGTTCTCTCAGCCCCAAGCCTTCCCTAGCTGAGATAAACTGGCCTTTGCAGGGCAGGATCCATGGGACCAAGGCCAGTCATGTCTCTCCCTGGATTTGGCCACCAGTGTGCCCTCTCACAGTGCCCTTTCCCTTGCAGGATTTGGCCACCAGTGTGCCCTCTCACAGTGCCCTTTCCCTTGCAGGATTTGGCCACCAGTGTGCCCTCTCACAGTGCCCTTTCCCTTGCAGCTGCAGCTGGAGAAGCACAAGGGTGAGATTTTGGGTGTGGTGGTCGTGGAATCAGGCTGGGGCTCCATCCTGCCCACGGTGATCCTGGCGAATATGATGAACGGCGGCCCTGCAGCTCGCTCAGGGAAGCTGAGCATTGGGGACCAGATCATGTCTATCAATGGCACCAGCCTGGTGGGGCTGCCCCTGGCTACCTGCCAGGGCATCATCAAGGTGTGTATTCTGGGATCCTGTGCCAGTGGTCTCCTCGGCCCCTCTGCCCTTGACTCACGACCCAGGAGCATTCTGGGAACTGAGAAGCAAGGTGTCCCTCCCTTGCCCAACTCAGAGACTGAAGCCCAGAGAGACCCAGGGATGAGTCCACGACAGTCAGCTGATCCCACGAATAGCACACACCTGAAATCAGAGGAAGACCCAAGCTTCCCCAGCCTAGGAAAAGGAAGGTGCCATCTCACTCCTTGGCCTGCTGTGCCCGGGATATTCCCAGGTTAGCCCTGCAGGGGGCACGTCTGGAAGTTTTCTTAGTCACAGCAGCCTGGAAGGTGGGCTGTCTTAAGTGGACACGGTACTGGGAGGTTGGTGCTCTTTCTGACCACCTGACTTGTGAGCTTGGGGCTTTGAGAGGTGCTGAGGAAGAGGGAGCACATGTAGGTGGGGCCAGGTCTTCATACGGCCCAGTTCAATATTCAAGGTAGGGGGTACTGGTTTTGGTAGCAGCGCTGCCAGCTGTGCTTGACTCCCCGTCCTTCCTAACCATGAAACTAGGATCAGCCTCTCTGTCCTTACAACATGAGGAACTTTCCTAAGAGCAGAATGTGACATGAAGGGCCTTTATGAGCCCATCTAGAGTAGCCTCTATCCAATGGGATAGATACATACAGGCCCAGCCTGGCTTTTTCAGAGCTACGTGTCCTGGGAGCCCTGTATGTATCTGCATCTCCGGGTAAGTTAAATTGTAGCCATGAAAGGTCAAAACACTCTGGCCTGGGGTGCTAGGGGACAGACTTGTCCTCTCTACAGACTGGAGCTGCTCTTGGCTCCTCGCTAGCCTGTCCTGATGCAGTCAGGGCTTCCCTGAGCCCCCAGCACCTGCTCAGATCCTCACTGAGCTGGCATGTTCCTCTTGGGGAGGTCAGTCTGTGGAGTGTTTTTGACTACACAAGATGTCTTCATAACCCTTGAGAAGAGAAAGTTCTTTTGTATACAGCCTGATGACAGGCCACTCCCATACCCCCGAGTGTGTCCCCCTGGTATTCAACCCCTCAGTTCCTCTTCGCGTGGATCAGCTAGTGACATGTCCCCGTGCTCTGCAGGGCCTGAAGAACCAAACACAGGTAAAGCTAAACATTGTCAGCTGTCCCCCGGTCACCACGGTCCTCATCAAGCGTCCTGACCTCAAGTACCAATTGGGCTTCAGCGTGCAGAATGGAATTGTGAGTCTACCCCACACTCCCTGCCTGGGTTACCCACTCCATGTGTAGCGACTGGGCACTGAAGGCTGGGCTGCCGCTCTGTCTAGGGAGAGCTGACCAGGCCAGCTCTAGGGAGAACATCCAGGCCAGGCAGATCTGGATAGAATATGCTGGCCAAGGCAGACAGGGAGGGCCAGTGTGTGGCTTGGGATCTGTCAAACATAGACCAGTGTTCTCTTTAGGTGTATTCTCATCAAGGCAAACGTTGTCAGCTATTGTAGCCTGGACACACACAGCCAAATGCTGGCGTCATTCTCACTGTGCTCAACAAACGCATCGTTATTTGTTGTTTCATTCATTCTGTTCATTTGCTTATCCATTCAGCAGACATGTGTAAAACCCTGGCTCCCTGTCAGGCTCTCTGGCAGGCACTAAGAAGACAGGAAGCCTTCCTGGAGGAAGGGATGCTGAGGCCAAGCATCTACCTGCTTCCCAAGCATAAGTTCTTCCAATTGGGCACTACCTTCTCTGACTTGCTTGATCGGCATAAACTCAGGCTCCTTGGTTTACCTAGTGTGAAGGTCCCGAAGGACAGAGCTACTGCCACTAAATGAGTACAGAAGGAACCTTGTCCCTGATTGCTTACACGGCCGAGAGAGCTTCGGGGTGACGAGGAGAGCATCTGCAGGGAAGACAAGGGGATGTGGGGGCTCTCCAGCGACCCTGCCGAAAAGTACTAAGACGGCATTCTAGAAGGACAACTACTAGTGAGAGAAACTGTCTTCACTGTTTCCTGTAGGGTCACAGAACCTAGGTAGTGTCACAGGTCCCCTTCTGTTTAGGTCATATAGCCTGCAAGGCAGATTGTGTATCATGGGGCTGGAGAGGGGGCATTGGCAAAGAGTAGGGGGAGACTCTGGCTTGAGCCTGTGGGAGCTGAATTAAGATGAGTGAGAAGAGAAGGGGAACCCTGTGGTGGGCCAAGTGGGATATGAGCCCCTTCCTCAGAGGCCAGAGCAGAGACAGAGGGCAAGGTGTGTGTGTGTGTGTGTGTGTGTGTGTGTGTGTGTGTAAAACGGGTGCTGGAGGTACCAAGGGGTTTGCAATACCCTAACACAGAGGAGGCCTGTAGGGTGGAGGGAAGCCTGTTGGGGGCAGTGAAGTGGGTAGTAGAAGTTTAGGGGTGCAGAGTTCAGAAGTCTGGCTCTGAAGGGTTTGGAGTTGATGGAACAAATGTATAATTTTGAGTACAAAATTGTTAGTCTCCAAAGGTCATGGTGCATGCAGGAGGGGATTTTGAGGTGGGCGCTGTATGCTCTAACTGCCCAGTATGTACTCTGGGGAGTCTCCAAGGTGGAGACTTCTTGACTCCTTGGGAGATCCAGTGGGACAAAGGAGGATCCATATGGAAATAGCCTTAATTGGGTCATGTGGGGCCTGTCTGCAAACTAATGTGTTGTGCTTGGGATGAGATGAGGCTGAAAATGGGAAAAGCACTTATGCAAAACCAGCTGCGTGGTAGGCAAACTTCCCCAGGAGGCTCAGGGGAGTCTCAATCACTGTGCATAGCAGAGAGGAACTAGGCTCCCGGCAGGCTCAGCAGGAGAGATGGGCTGATGGGTTGGCCTGCCACTGGTGGGGTGTGGGGAACCGACTGAAGCAAGTACCTAAGACCTTACAGGCAACTGAAATCCAGGTAGGGCTGGGTGCCTCAGGGATACCCTCTGAGCTTCACAGACTCCTTTGACCGGGGGTCCTCATCATTGCCCTTAACTGAGACCCCACCTTAAAACCTGCTCCTGCATGCCCCATGGCCTGGCTAATTAACACAATGCTTCCTAGGAAGCAGCTGGAAGGAGGTGTGTGCCTCTCTTCTCCGTACATGACATGTCCCTCTCCTCTCCGTGGCCTCTATGGATGCTGCTTTTCTTATGCCTTGGCTTTTAGTGAGTTTTGTGAATGAGTGGATGCAGTACCACTTTCTGACTCAGTGTCCCCAAACTCCTTGTGTTGCTTAAGAGTTTATCACCAAACTCTCTATGAGGTGGGAAAGGGTCGGACCGACTGTCTTCCTCAGAAGAGCACTGGGGTGTGGCTGATGGAGGGATGCTTGCTCTAGGCAGCAGCAGGAAGAAGCTTTCTGCCACCCACACTGTGGTGCTGGCTCTTCTTTTTAAAACTGCACTCTAACTCACAGATGGCCTCGCTCATGAGTCATGAGTGACACTTTGGGTTCCTGCAAAAGTAGTTCCTTCTCGTCCCGTATCTTTGGGACCCGGTGGAACACGTGCAGGGTGTGGTGGCCATGTGTGTGCTGACTTCGTCTGTCCCCATAGATCTGCAGCCTCATGAGAGGGGGTATTGCGGAGCGAGGGGGTGTCCGCGTCGGTCACCGTATCATCGAGATCAACGGACAGAGTGTGGTCGCCACAGCCCACGAGAAGATAGTCCAGGCTCTGTCTAACTCAGTGGGAGAGGTAAGATTGTGACCCGGCCCCCAAGTCCATTATGTTCACAATGGCGTCCAGGATGACTGGACTCTTATTTTTTTCTGTCTAACAGCCAACCCGTGGGCCATATGATATGCTCTGAGGAAAGTAGTAGCCCTTTCAGGACAGCCTGACCTGTGGGATGCTGGACTCACTTCCACATGCTGGCTCATGCCCTGCTTTAACATCTGTGACCCAGCTACTCTCCAGTGGCCACTGGATGCCCCACCTCACAGTGTCCATGCATAGGAGGAGCACAGTGGGTGTAGTGCTCTCAGACGTATCTCGGGGCAAAAGTCACTGGGCAGAGGCCACCAGGCACAGTTCCCAGCACCTTTTCTGAACAGAATCCTGCAAATCCAGCCCCTAGGCCAGGCGGCTCTGGTCTCCTCATACTGGTGTGTCATTGCTGCCCCTCGTGCCCAGGGTCAGGCTGCTTTTCCCTTGCTGTTTCACTGGTCTGTCACCATCCCCTAGTTCAGCTCTTCTTGGGTCATCTCCATGGTAGCAAGAGAATGGCCATGAGGGTCCCAGGGGAGGGGTGCAGCTGTTCTCAAGGATCCCCTAAGTGAGCATCACAGTGCACGGTGCGGAGCAGGCTAGATTGGGTGATGCCACAGTGCACAGAACGGAGACTTAGCCAGTATGGGCAAGGTTTGTGGGATGAGGATGTGTGTGTGTGTGTGTGTGTGTGTGTGCGTGTGCATGTGTGAGGTGGTGAGCATGTGTAGTGGGGAGAAGTTGAGGTGAGGGTGTGGGTGTATGGATGTGTTTATATAACGTTTGGGGAGCGTGTTTAGTTGGGGTATGTATGACTCTGTGAGAGTAGGTATGAATGTGGGTGCTAGTGAGTTTAGGGGTGTCCGTACAAATGCATGCGAGTTTGTGGTGTGTTGTAATGTGCTCACGGATGTATATGAGAGCAGGTGTGTCAAAAGTGAGAGGTGCTCGGGTCAGTGTCTATGTAGATGAGTGATTTGATCTGTGATTTGTGGGGTAGACGTGTGCTTGTGA
The DNA here is from genome assembly GCF_982192425.1 of Myodes glareolus. Taxonomy (NCBI): domain Eukaryota; kingdom Metazoa; phylum Chordata; class Mammalia; order Rodentia; family Cricetidae; genus Myodes; species Myodes glareolus. Next base: position 31,480,813 of record NC_142049.1, on the reverse strand, counting down.
CCCGTGCATGCGACAGTGGAAGAGAGATGGAGTACAGCCACAGGTGTGGGCAAGTGGGGGTGGGAGTGTGAGTGTGGGTGCATGGGAATTCGTGTGCGAGGCTGTGTTTGTGATGTGTGCATTCATGTACAAGAACGAGTGTGCATGAATGCAGGGGTGTGTGTGTGTGTGTGTGTGTGTGTGTGTGCACGTGCAAATAAATGCCTTTGTGAATTTGCGGGGTAAGCATGTGCTTCTGGTGTGTAGAGTGGGCGCATGTGAGTCCAAATACATACGCGTTTGGGGGATTGGGAGGAGTGTGCCAGTGGGAACTGACACAGGGTGGTCACAGTGAGTGGGACCAAGGGCTTTGAGAATGTGTGGGTGCTAGGACAGAGGGTGAGGCTGGTGCTCAGCAGAAGTGCTGGGGGAGTTGGGTGTCAGCTGATATTTGGTTGGATTCTAAGGTCCCTGCCAAACTCCCTCTGGTGGCCACCTGGTGATCATGCAGGTAAAATGGTTGGGGCTCCCATCTTCCTCCCAGGCTTCCTATGGCAGGAAAGGGTGTGAGTTGCTATTTCCTAAGGGTATCCTGGTTAATGTCCCTCAGTGACAAAGTCAGCATCTTGTGAAATACTGGGGCCAGCACATTCCTTGGGCTGTCAGTAGTGATGGCTGACTCTCAAGGAGATGACAGGAAGGAACCATTGGCTGCCTCTTACTAATGACTTCCAAGAAAAGAAATCCAATTTTCCTAAGTAGACATTTAGAAATGACCGCCCTCATGGGAGTGCTCAGCTTCACACCTAAAGAAATCAATCCCGTGGAGGAGTGGGCCCGGGACCCCAAGAAATGATTCTGCCGCCTCAGGCCTGAGCATAATTGCTACCCAAGGAGGCAGCAAACTAGGGGTTGAGTGACAGACTCCATTTAGCTTGTGGGCTGAGGCTGTGTCTTCCCAACTGGGAGATTAAAATGTCTGCCTGTATTTTCCACTAACCCCAAGCACATTTGGAGACTGAGTCGCTGGTAAGCAAGAGAAGACGCCCTCCTCCTCCATGTTGATTGTGGGTGGGGTAGAGAAAGGCTGTCCTGGGATGTGCAGGAGCTGAACCATGGATGGAGCAAACATCTGCAGATTTTAACCTGAATGAGCTGGGCAGAGTAGAGTTGGGGTTTGCTTGCCTGGGGCAGAGTGGACCTGGTGGGGGGGGGCAACTGAGACCCTGGCAGCCTCTGCAAGAACACCCCTGATGGACACCCAGCATCCTCCTTGCAGCTCTGGGGCGGGGTGCCTGCATCCTACGGGCAAACTGTAGTCACCATCAGAAGTCTGATGTTTCGTTCTTCTAGTGTCAGTGTGATGAGATGAGGGAGAAAAGAGAGATGCACAGTGCACAAAATCCTGGAAAGAGAGGGGGTCCCCTGCCTCAGCCCGGTCTGTCCCTCCGAGAGCGCCCCCCCCCCCCCAGGAACTGGACAGCTGCTGTTCCTTTTTACTTGATTGGGAAGCGGCAGGCAGCTCAGCCTTCCTCTCTGCTTACAGATCCACATGAAGACCATGCCTGCGGCCATGTTCAGACTCCTCACAGGCCAGGAGACCCCGCTGTACATCTAGGTACACTCAGCCTCGCCATGGAGCAGGGACACCAGGCAGACCCACCTGGGCCCAGAGGAGCCAGAAGCCAGGACAAAGCCCTGAACCCTCATCCCATAGCCCAACCAAGAACTCTGGCTCCCCTGAAGGGTGTGTCCTCATCACCTAGTTTTCTGGTTTTGTTTTGGTTTTTGGTTTTGTTTTGGGTTTTGCCACACACACACACAAAAAAAGGTACGTCCTTAACCAAGGGAGAGTCAAGGGACAATCCTTTGTGAAACTTACCAGTCCTCCGCCACATTCTCATCGCGGCTGATGAAGGGTGCTCACAGGTAGTTCTGTGTGGTGTGCTGTGGTCTTCCTCCCTGAGGCTATGGGATGTGAATGTGGTGCCCGCCCCTGCGGCTGTGAAGGGAGCCCTCTGTGATACAGCTGCAGCCATCTCCTCCCTTTGGCTGGGACACTTGGGGTCCAGCCGAGTCCTAAAGGGCCCCTATGCTGGCGTGGCCTCCATCTGCACCGGAGCAGGGGCAAGCTGGCTCCTGGGACCCCGGAGGAGGCTTTGTGCCGCGTATGGGAACCTGTGATTGATTGTAAGTATTTACGCAGCAAGGGGATACTCCCGAGTTAAATAAAAAAAAAAAAAATGATGGTCACAATGCCAAAACTCCATGTTTATTTAGCAAATATTACTGTTTGGACTTTGACCTTGGCAAGCCATTCTTCAGACATTTAGGTTTTCCAGCGACCTGTGACCACAGCTGCTTCTCCTGTCCTTGCCTGTTCTGAGTCCCCTGAGACCCTGTGAATTTCCCTGGACATCCTCACGTGGACTCCTTCTCCACCACAAGGCTCCCTATTGGGGGGCAACATCCTGCCAGGAACAAAGGCAGAAGCATGGGAGACTTCCCTATTTAAAAAAAAAAAATACGTATACCCCGTAGTGACACACACACACACACACACACACACACACACACACACACACACTGTCCCCAACAAAGCAAGCCCACAGCAGAAACCCCCACCTCCTCCCTTTCTGAAGGGAACAATGAGAGCGCAAATTACTTGTCCAGTGAGGTGCTTGGCCATCCCGTGCGGAGCAGTGTCAGTGTGTGGAGCGGAGCCCGGCTGGCTCTGCTCATTAGCGATCAATGTGACCTGACATCATTTTGTCTGGCAGTCTCTTTTTTTTTGGCTCAGGCCTTGAAGAATACACTGTGACTTAAGAAGCCTTATTACACAGTAACTAAAGCTTTAGGATTACTGTACTCGAGGAGTAACCTGTGTGTTGCATGCAGCCGACCCTAGGAAGACTTCCTGCATATCGCTAAATAAACCTGAAGTCATGACAGAAAAGCACTTGGCGCGCCTCATTTGTCAGCTGAGCGGGCCCGGCGGGCCTCTCTTTCCAGTTGGGACAGTGGCTCTGCGAGTCTGCCTGTGGTCCTGTCACCCCTCCCTGGTCTGGAACCTTCGCAGCTCTCACCTAGGAAGTTTGAGGGCAGGTGCTAAAATCACCAGGTGTCACTGATGGTATCGGGTCACCCGGCCAGTTCCAGGGTCCCTACTTACCTGCTGCATGGACAAGACATGGCTAGAGATGTCTGCTGACTACATAAAGGAGCAAGTGGAGACAGGCTTCTCCAGATATTTCACCTCTGTGGTGTGAGCATGTGAGAGGAAGTCGGCCCTCACCCCTGGCATTTCTCCACACGTGTGATACATACATGTAGAATATTAACATCTGGGCTGCTTTGTGCTGCTCAGTGGCCACAGGGGGGGCTGTTGCCTGATGTGGGTGTTGAGTTGGGTAAAGGGGTAAACTTGGGATTTTTCTCAGGATGCTGGGGTGAGAGACTTTGGCAAGCCAGAGTCTCTGACCTGCCAGACAGAGCAGGTCCCACCGTCGTGAGCTGTTGGCCATGTGCTTTCATTGCCCATGATTCTGCAGGAACCTCCGGAGGGGCCTGAGCCATGTGCTCCCCTCCCTTCTGGCCATCAGGGCAGGTGAGAAACAGCCTTTCACTGTGAACTCTGGCTCCAAACAGGGCGGTGGAAAGACACAGCACCAGAAATGCAACACAAAGGTCTCCCCATTCCCCAAAGACAGAAGGCCCGAGAACAAAGAAAATGCTTCCCTGTGCTGACATTCGAAAACTGCTATCTAGATGGCTTGGTTCTTGCAGAATGAAAAGAACAGTCCCTGGGGTGAAAGCTACAGAACAAAGGAGCAGCACCTGCTGCCCGCCCAGCAGAATGCCCCTGTGTGTCCTGGACAAGCATGTACCCAGCTCCAGACAGATGCACTGAGATGAGATGAGGGTGCCACATCCACTAACTGTTACATAGTGGGTGTGGGGTGTGCATGTGTTTTCTTTCACCTGTGTGCAGGCACGTGTGACCATCTGTGCACATGTGGAATGTTGTCCTCTGTCACACCTAATCTTATCTTTGGAGACAGAGCCTTTTACGGAGCCTGGGGCTTGCTCTTTCAGCTAGGCTGGCCACCTGGCAAGCCCCTGGGATCTGCCGGTCTGCACATCCCAGCAGTAGCAGCGGGGCTACAGGATCACCTCCCTTCCTCCAAATCAGGTCGTCATGATTGTCCAATGAGCTCTTTACCCACCCAGCCCCTAGTACGCAAGTTCAGGACCTTAAAGGGAAGACGTCAGATTATACCACACGCCCAGGTTCTTTTGAATGTCAGGTACCACAGAGGGGCAGCTGTGGTTTGGACCTGTAGGCACAGGGGACTGTCTTTGCTCCTCAGTCCCTGGCACTGAGTTTTGGGTGGACAGTTGTGGTGGCCCACCAGATCCGGTCCCTCCAGGACCCTCTTAGTCCCAGTTAGACCTCAGTGACCAGAAATACTTTTTATTAAAACACTGATCATTATGAAAACACCTTGAGGTACATTAAATAAATACAAACTTTCAAGTTGTACAAACAGGTCTCTGGGGGCCTGAAAGCAATTTCCTATCAATTCTGCATCAGCCGCATCTGTGAGCTGCTCTAGCAGAAGGGGAGGAGAGAAGATCCGACATGAGCTTTCTGTCCCAGGGTCGGTTGCAAGCATTTCATTTTACCATGGCCTGCTTGAGACCTTTAGTCCTTGTGATGGGGCCTCCCACCCTGCCTTCCTCAAAGTAGAGTTGATACTCACAGTGGGTTCACATCAGCATCTTCCTGCCCCTAGGCAGACACTTGAAGGATGTCTTAGAGGGTACTGGCCATTGTTTTATTATTATTATTATTATTTATTGGTTTGTTTTGTTTTGTTTTCTGGTGGTGGTGATGGGGCAGGACCAGGCAAACCTGGAGTGAGAACATCTCCTCCCAAATGATCATGGTTGGACCCAGTTCAGACATCAGAAAAAAAAAAGAAAAGAAAGAAAGAAGAAAAGAAAAAAAATAATTAAAAAAAAAAAGAAGAGAAAAGAAAAGAAAAAGCTTCCAAGACAAATGTGCAAGCAATGTGGAGGATGACAGTTTTTGCCTTATGGAACCCACATATTGCCTGGGGTTCCTAGTATACTAGATCACCACTGAGGCAGCGCTAAGGGACCCAGAAGAGACAAGACAAATCACAAGAACATCATTTAGTGGCTGTAAGCCTGGAGCTGAGCGTTCCTAGTCCTCATGTGGGCTGCGTGGGGCCCTGCGAAGGTGAATGCAGATTGACCTGTCTTCTGACAGTCTTGTTCTGGGAAGCCAGGGGTTCTCACCCACCCAGGAGCATCAAGGTCTGTGGTTTCTGCGCCCATAAGATAAGCCTGTTAGGGGAGCCATCTCATAACCTAGCCTGAATGGTTTGCGCATGTCCCTTTCTTGAGATTGCCTAGGACTCAGGGCTTCCAGGAAGCGGTGGCCTGCAACTGAGGGACAGTGCAGGTTGAGACGAGAGTGCTGCATGGCAGACGAGGGCCTGCTGTAGAGAGGCAGCGGGAAGGCCAGAGTCCTGCACGGTGTCCAGAAACCGTTCACCCTGGATGCATCATGAAGATACCCTGGAGCTTGGGTCAGCTGGGTGGGGTGGGGCCCGGCCTCTCTTGGATCTCAGCTTGATCGGGGAGCCACAAGTGTTTAAGCGCCCTGTGGCATGGACCCTTCAATCAGGAGACACCCTGCAGCTGCCTGACCTCACCTCACCTCACCTCACCTCATTTTTGAGGTGATAAAAATGCCTCGCGGCCAGGCTATGGAAGTTTTTCAAACTGATAGGTTCAGGGGAGGCCATTCTACCTGTAAGGGATTTGACAAAATCCTCACTTGAGGAAAACGAGAGGATTCTATAGTCTGGATAAAGTGCTTGGAAACTCATCTCAATTACGTCTCCCGCGGAAAAGGCAAGGTTGCCATCATGTGCCTGATTTATGTTTTCTGGCTCCATAACAGTAGGAAGGCCACAACTTACGGCAATGGTCAAGTCATCAGAGCATGGAAAGCCGACCACCATTGGGTGTCTCCCAAGCCATATGGGGGCTGAAGCCCCCCCTAGCTTCCAAACACATGAAGGTCCTCAGTATATTGGTTACAGGGAATTGGGGGGCTGGGACATGGGAGTAGAAGCTGAAGGCCAGGCAGAGTGGAGAGAAGGGTTTCTTAAGCCTACCAGCTGGACACTGAATAATGGTGGTCACAGTCTGGTCCACCCTGACACTTTCCGTAGACATAGGGCCTCGGTGCTGATATCGAGGCTCACAGGCCAATTGGGGTACAGTGATCTCACGTGCTTGGAGCTGCTGCTTTTGGATGAACCAGATATGGGTGTTCCCATTTTTCCAGGAAGTTCTTGCAGGCAGTGTTGGTCTGGACCCATTGCTGAGACATGGTTAGTGTTGATGGTGCCAGAAAATGAGGTCTGAAAAGCCAAGAAAGTCTGGGGGTGGTCATCTTTCCCAAAGTCACCTGGCTATGCCCAAGCTGGTTTTGCTCTGCTTCTGTATTCTCCCAGAAATAAGGGACTGACCATCTACCTCCTTCAACACAGGTGGGTCTGCTGCCACCTGAATGGAGGAGGAGAACTCTGGCTCACAAAGGCATGCCGTAGCCAAAGGTGCACTTGTAGCAGAGATAAATGCATCTTAGCCCGCATTGTGACCTACCTAAGTCGGTTGGGTGAGGTCAGATACCAGGGGAGCCCTCTGACGGATGCAGATTGCTAAGACACAAGTGACAATTCTTTGCTGTGGTTAAAGAATGGGAGGCCATGGGGGAGGGGCACAGGGAAGGACGTGGGGGTAGCAGCTCACAGTCAGAGGCCTAGTGGGGAGGTCCAGGACACAAGGAGGCGAGGCGGGCATTTCAAGCCTTCACGACACCTGCTCGCTGTCCAAGCGTGCCTAGGAAGAGTTTTTAATGGTAGATTTATTTGCATGATAGCCCAGTGATCAAAAAATGTGGGTCCAGGCTGTGCTAACATTGCCTATTTCCTTTGAAAGGAAGTGATGGGTCTGGATTTTTTTTTAAAGGTTTCACTGCAGAGTGATACCAGTCACGTGGCAGATGGCTCCGTGGCGGCTGCCACCTTCTGCTCACGTAACACTGAACTGAACTGGGCCCAGAAGACAACCTTGTGTCAAAGGCCTTGATTTGGAACAGATACAGTGTCCTTATGTTCCACAAGTGTCACCTGTCCCTGGATAGGGATTCCGGTCACATTCTTCAGTTCAAGGTGCTATCCCCCCTGACGCAAGCGGAGCTTGCTGAGTTAGTGGGACAGGGGGCAAAAAGTCCCTGGGAAGACAACCGATGGAGAAAATATAACAGTTCCCTGCCCGGGCCACCAGAGAGCCTCGCCTGGGAATTCTGGTTGCTCTCTGCCCTGCAGGCCAAAGGCCTCTCTCTGTCAAGCACGGTGGCATCATGCAGGACTGGACTTGCAGGCACTGGGTCCATCAGTGTCTACATCCAGGTCTGTAGCTGCTTCATAGCTGGTCCAGGACGCCAGCACCAAAGATGGCCTCCTCCACCCTGGGCTCCTCCGAGGTGACCGCTGACCGGACGGTGCTCACCACGTGTCGCACCTCTGAAGGGAGGGTACAGTGTGAGTGTTCCAAGAACTTAGCCACCAAGACCCTGGTGTCTGTGTAGCCCTTGCTCTCCACTAAGGAGTGCGGCCGTTCTTTGGAGACGGTCTGTAAGCTCTCTGGCTTGGTCCCTTGGTCTGTTTTCCAGGTATCTTGGTTGCCAGCAGACGAGAGCTGGTGCTGACCGGCAGCCGTGGCTGGGCGTGATGCGGAGACTGAAAATCAAAGTGAAAGAGGAAGTCTGAAAACAGCTGTGAGCCAAACGAAACCAAAGTTCTAGAAAGATAAAATGAGCAAGAGTACGCTGTGAGCTCTGTTTCAGAGAAGGCGCCCGAGTGTGACCCACTTCCTGTCAGCATGGGGTGGGGGGAGTCGGGGTTAACCTCTCAGGATTGAGATGGGGAGTGAACGGAGGGGTGGGCCCGAGAGAAGGGCTGCTGAGGGGATGCTGAGCTCTCCCCAGCCTTCTCCAGCTCCAGGACTTTTGTCCTTTGTGGTCTGATGGCCTGCTGGGGCCGAGGAGGAACAGCCAGACAGGTTTAACACTAGAGCTGGGGTGGGAGAGAGGTAGTGAGATTCCTTCTCCGTGTTAGCATAGACAGCAGCCTCTATCCAGGGCCTTCTTCCAGTGTCCTCTAGGCTGGGTCTGGAGAAATGACTCTGGCTCCTATTCGATGTCATAACCATCACTCCACCTCAAAATCAGGACACACACTGCTTAGATGGCACCTCCAAGAGCTAGGCATCTGTGGGTAGTGAGATACGGTCCACTGACCGAGGACCACATTGAGAATCAGCTTGCCTAATATGTCACCTAAAATAGACATTCTGGGTGGTCTGCGCCAGGGTCCTGGGGGTACTAGCAAAGTAAAGAAATACAGGATGATGTATAAATCTCTTCGGCAGAGCTAATGACTCCCTAAAATAAGCAAAATAAGGCAAAGCCGGGTGGCAATGGCCCCAGCCTTAGCACTCTGAGGCTGAGACAGGAGATTGAGGTCAGTCTGGGCTACCCAATGAGACGCTGTCTCAAAACAAAACTAAATGTAAGAAAACAAGTTAAGCATATGTGTTCTGCGTTCTGTTAGTTACAGGCTTTGATAGAATCACCTTGAGACAGACACTCACGGTCTGGGGCAACAGCTAGAGAAGCTGGATGCAGGGGCCGCGAAGGACCCCTCGTCATGACTCAGCCCTTCACAGTAGGTGGATGCCAAAACGTTTGAGGGGTGCCTCACTTCTCTCCAGAGCATCCCAGGGCAGTCCTGTCTGCACCTCAACCAAAAGAACACCCAGTCCCCACGGGAAGGGGCAGGAAGGATCACTGGTAAAATTCACCAGCTGCCTAGGGCTGAGCAGTTTGATAGATGGTGGATGAGCAGGCACGTGGATAAAAGGAAGTCACCTTGTAGTTCTCTCCCAGGTTCAGGTCCCACAGGAGCCCAGCAGGTGCCTGGGAATGCCCTCCGATCCCAGGGCTCTCCAGGGGAGCAGAAGGTGCATGCCTTCAACTTGGGGAGCAATGGCAGTCTCATCTCCCGAGAGGAGACTGAAGTCGCAGGCTGCTTGCTGCGTGGACCTCAGGAAGGAAAGGTGGCCACCTCTCCCTTCCCCCATCCTGGTGGCTGCTTGTCACACACAGACCATGAATTCCAACAAGAGGGATAGGCCAAAGAAAGCTATCAGAGGCCCAGAGAAAGGACCTAATCCTTGGGAGCTTTCTCATGTGAGACCCCTCTGAAAGCTCCGTGACAGGGAGTGGACACCGAAACCCCTGTGTTGCCCTTGGGGGTGGCATGAACAGGAGCTCTGGGGCTGCAAGTTAAGGAGCAAAGAGAGCATTCCAGGTTTGAGCTGACCTTTCTCCATGGAGGTGCAAGTGGTGGGGGAATGTAGCACCCAGATGTTATAAGCACAAAATTTGATGTTTCTACCAGGAAGACGTTCCCAGATAGCTGGCTTCTGTCACTTTTTTGGTTCCTTGCAAAGGCGGCTCTTCCTTGGCATGGCCAGACTCTAGGCTGCCTGGTGTTCAGCTACACAGGGGCATGGAAGTGAGGCTGGTGTGGGCATCCCCATGCCTTCTGTAGAGTCCTTAAAAATGCACATCAGAGGAAGTTTGTGCTGCGATGCAGTCAAAGGCCACTAGGAAGTCCTCACTGGCAGAAATTACTCCCCTATAACCAAGGTTGTGTCCATCCTCCAGACTCAAGGACATGAGAAAGACTCCCAAGGAAGCTGGTGTGGCATATGCTTCCTGGGCAGCTGGCCACAGGAATCCCGTAGTACTAGACAGTGCCCATGTGGAATAAAAACAGCTCATGGTAACTAAGGGCACTGGTAAGTGCTGCCTGTAGTGGTCTGGGTAGGTGTGACCCCATAGACTTGTGTGTTTGAATGCCTGGCCCATAGGGAGTGACATTATTAGAAGATGTGTCCTTGTTGAAGGAAGTGTGTCACTGTGGGAGGTGGGCTCTGAGGTCTCATATGCTCAAGCTATGCCCAGTGTGGCACACAGTCTCCTTTGGCTGCCTGTGGATCAAGATGTAGAACTCTGAGTTCCTTCACCAGCACTATGATGATAATGGAGTAAGCCTCTGAAACTGTAAGCCAGTTCCAATGCTTCTCTTCCTTCAGAAGAATTGCCATGGTCATGGTGTCTCATCACAGCAATAGAAACCCTGAGACACTCCCTGAACACACCAGGGACAGAGGACATACCACCTACACAGTCTTTATCCGTGTTCACCAGTTGGAGCATCCATGCAGTTCGGTGCTGATGCTCAGGTCAGAGCTGCTGGCCACCTAAAGGGATCTCATTACCCTAAACTCTTAAATCCTTCCTCCCTTGCCAGAATGATGTCTCCCTGGCAACACAGCAAGGACCTAAGGCTCCCTTCCCCTCCACCCCAACTCAGGGCCTTCAAGTGTGCAGATGACACTTTCCCGGATCCAATCTGGGCCTCGATTGTCAAAGGTCACTTGTTCTATGAGTTGGGTACACCCTGAGAATACACGTGAGCCATACCTGCTTCACTGAATGCGCGGGAGGTGGGGTCGCTGGCGGAACGGGCCACACGCCCTGGGCTTGGCTGTGCCTGTGTGTTCAAGCTTGTTGCTTCTGGAGACATGTGGTGAGAGACTGGAGTAGGTAGAAGGGGTGGTGGGGTGTCCAGAGTGCCCTCAGGGGAGGGGTGGCTTGGACCCAGTGAGGTGGCACCCTCTGATGTTGGGAGACTTGTGCTACTAGCAGGCACTGCAAGAAAACAGGCTATTAGGGTAAGTGGTTACAAATTCTGAAGGCAGAATCAGCCAGCTACCTGCCCTCCAGACCCTACCTATATAAACTCCACAGTTAGAAGCGGGCCAACACTGAGGCAGGTTACCAAACCAGTACCTGACGTGCAGTCCCTAGATCAGATGTGTGAGACAAACATAGCCCACGTGATGCTTGTCTTGATTCCCAGAGTCGGCCCTGGGCAGCACCATCAACCTTACCTGGGAACCAGCAGAAATGAACCCACTGGGGGTGTAGGTCAGCGGCAGGCTCTGCTTTGGCACACAGAGATGTGGGGAAAGGATCCGGGGGAGCCTGGTCACTCAAGCTCCAGCTGGACTCAGTGGAGCTCTAAGTTGTGAGCATCACCACTGTGAGCATCACCACTGTGGACCAGTGAAGCTGACCACGTCTGTGCTTCCTTCCCACTCAGAGGCCAGAAGCCCATGGGTTGCACCAGGGGCTGTTTCACGCATGATCACGAAACCCCAGTGGATTGACACTTCCTCCACTCGCCTGGAATTACTGGCTCTGTCCAGAGGCAGACGTTGCAAGGCGATGACCTGCCTGAGGGAACCTGCGCCATCACAGCAGCCCAAATTCCATCAGTGGTGGGATGCTTCCAGCTCTGTTCCTTCCTTCTCACCCACGGGGCCCATTCAGTGCCCCATGCTCCCCCTGTGTCTGTGAGCTTTCCCCAGACCGGACTTCAGAGACACCTACCACTCAGTACCCACTACAGACTCTTGAACCGGCCTGTGGAACATTCTAAAACATTCTTGCCTAACCACCCCCGCCCCCACAGAAACAGTTGGTGACAAGTAGCAGCCCATTTGCAAAACAGAAATGGTACCAATACATCACATATAAACAAATACCCGAATCTTCAGGAAGATTAACCCTTCTTTTTGGAGGGCATCAACTCGGGAGAAGGAAATCCCTAACAGGATGGCTGTTATGGATTCATATACCCTCTGCGGTTTGGAGCAGAGAATTCATGGGCAGGATGGAAACCGCAAAGGGAAGGAACTAAAACTGACAGTAAAAAGCTGTGCGTTTTGGCCCATGGAATCAGCTAAGCAGCGCTCATGGGGGTCCACAGAGACCGTACAGGTCTGTGCAAGGTCCCGGACTTGTATGTTATGGTTGTCTTCTTGGTGTTTTGACAGGACTCCTGGCAGTGGGAGTGGGGGGTATCTCTCATTCTTCCCTGCTTTGAGGACCCTTTTCCCCTTACTGGGCTGTGATGCCCAGCCTTGATGTGAGGGTTTGTGCCTGGTCTTATAGTATCTTTCATGCCTTACTAGGTTGATGTCCCTGGGGGGGTCTGCTCTTTTCTGGGAGGAGACAGTGGAGGGGAGGTAGGTCTGGGAAGGGGGGGAGGCTGGAAGGAGTGGAGGGAGGGGAAGTTACAGTTGGGGTATGCTGTATGAGAGAAGAATAAATCATTTTTTTTTAAAGTTTTGTGCTTGCATAGGGAACATGGTGCCACCAAAGCGGAAGCAAAGCAGGGGACGAGTCCGCGCCATGAGTAGGAAGGTCTTGCAAGGCCTCACACATTTCCTCATGATTTGATTTAATAAGCACTTCTTCTCAAGAATCTACTCCCAAAATATCTTCCAAGAAAGAAAACACTTCAAATGAAAGATGGAAATCAAATCCAGACACACACATGGACGACAGACTTGTGAAAGTTGCTCAAACCCAAGGCTGGGCACGTTTATGCCCTTGGAGGGCAAGAGGACCCCTCAGGAGGGACGGCACCCTGCTCTCACTGGTGGGTGTAACTTTCCTATAATGCAATTTGGCTGCTCTATTAACACTTAAAATACATGCTCCCTTGGACTCCTCAATTGTTCCCAGGAGTTTATTACCAGACATAATTTGACAACTACTCAGAGATGAAGAGATTGTTTAAAAAAAAAAGAAGCAATAATTGATCATATCAGAAAACTTCAAAGACAGAAAAGACATTTTTTTAACCCCAGCCAACCTCTGCTAGTTACTCCCCAGAGAACTACATAGTAGTGTGCCAGGATCATCTGAGACAAGCTGAGCTGTGTGGTGCAGGCCTAAACAGTGGTGTGTCAAGATCATCTCAGATAAGCTGAGCTGGTTGGTGCAGTGGTGTACCACGATCATCTCAGATAAGCTGAGCAGTGTGGTAAAGACCTACACAGCAGTGTGCCAGGATCACCTCTGGTAAATTAAGCTGTGTGGTGTAGGCTTGTCATCTCTGCTACATAAGAGGCTTAAGACAGGAATATTGTGTTCAAGGCCTGTCTGCACTACATACAGAGTATTTCTCTAGCTTATCCTAGGCAACTTAGCGAAAACCTGTCTTAACATAAGAAGTAAAGAGAGCACTGAGGATGGAGATCATTGTAGAATGCTTGCCTAGAATGTGCAAGGCCCTGCATCAAATACTAGTATGGCTCCCAAATATAAATATACATATACGTGCAAACATACATATATACATACATTACATACATACACACATACACTAGTATCAAATACTAGTACTGCTCCCAAATATATAAGCATCATATAATATACATTATATTAATTAGCATCAAATACTAGTACTGCTCATATACAAATGCATAGACATAAAATACATAGATACATATGCACACACTAGCATTAAATACTTGTACTGCTCATACACACACACACACACACACACACACACACACACAACCCTTTGGGAAGGATTTAAGTATATATTTATTTTATCTTTTTGGAAAAGATTTAAGTCTTGGGGGCGGGCCTCTGCATTTGAACGCAGTACCTGCAGAGGCTAGAGGCATCAGATCTCCCTGGAGCTGGAAGGGTGGTTTTGTGCTGCAGGATGTGGATGCTGGGATCTGAGCATGGGTCCTCTGAAAAAGCAGCACGTGCCCTTAACTGCTTAGCCATCTCTCCAGCCCAACACCAAAATCCATATTTTAAATAGCTTCGATTCATGCTGCCTCTCTTCTTGATTCAGTTTTCTTACCGTCGGTGCTAACACAATCAACTCATAGATAGGCAAGTGTGACTTCACTCTGAATATATATTTAATTACTGGAAACACAAAATCACAGTAGATACTGAAAAAGCTCCCAGCCCAAGACTAGTGACTGTTTTTTCTTGCTGTCACCAGGGTAACCCTGCATGCCTCTTTTTATGACAGTTAGGATCCTAATGGACTTCCGATTTTTCATCCAAAAAACCCACACCAGTTTTCTTAATTAATGTAGAATAATGCACTTTGCATGTGCCACGTGTTTTTTTTTGTTTGTTTGTTTGTTTTGACTCTCATTAACGAACTTCACTGTGGCCCCAGGTTTTCACTATTTTGAAGAATGAAAACACCTTCACTTTTAGGGTGACTTTCCTTATGTTAGACCCTAGGGCACTTCCAGAAGTGGAGAGTACTCTGGCTAGCAATATAAACATGGCTTGTAGATAAAGAGCCCTAACGTGATGGGCTGGTTTATAACAAGCCAGCTAAAAATCGGAGTTGTAGCTCCCCTGAGGTCTTGCCAATGTCCAAACCTCATCGCTACATTACTCATGATAGTTTAAAACCAACTAGAATCTGTGAAGAGTCATAAAACTAAAGGGCAAGTTCAGCATGGTAACAAGGGACAAGATCAACGGAAGAGTGAATCACATCTCTATCATGTGGTCTGTCACACTCAATGACTATGGGACTAGAAATCCCAAATGCAATACTGTTCCTGAGTGAAGGGAATGAAATCCTGAGGCATGGAACTGACCTTCTATGTGCATGAGTTCTGCATTTGTCCACTCAACCAACAGTGCTTTTAAAAACTTTTGTATCTATGCTAAATGTTGTAGTTTGAATGTAATTGGTTCCCATGATCTCATAGGGAGTGGCACTAGTAGGAGGTGTGGCTTGTTGGAGTGGGTGTGACTTGTTGGAGGAAGTGTGTCACTGTGTGTGTGTGGGGGGGTAGACTTTGATGTTTCCTGTGCTCAGGATACTGCCCGGTGTCTCAGTGTACTTCCTGTTGCCCGCAAGGTGTAGAACTCAGCTACACCATGTCTGTCTGCACACGGCCATGCTCCCTGCCATGATGATAATAGATCAGATCTCTTAACTGAAAGCCACGACCTCAATTAAATGTTTTCCTTTGGAAGAGTTGCTGTGGTCTTGGTGCCTCTTCATAGCAATATAAACCCTAACAAAGGTATCAGGGACTAGGGTATTGCTGTGATGGGCCTGGCCATGTTTTTGTTTGGAGTAGCATGGACTTTGGGAGTTTGGGTTAGGAAAGCAGTGGAATGTTGTAAGCACTGCTTAATGAGCCGTCCTAGTAGGAGCATGGAAGACAGTGGTGCTGAGTGGGACTTGATGAACTGTGGGGCCTGGCTCAAGAGGTTTCAGAGGAGGAGAGTGTTGGTATGTGGCCTAGAGATTGGTCTTGTGATATTTTGGTGAAGAAAGTAGCTAAAGTAAAGAGTTTAGATTCATTCCATTGCCAGAGGAAATCTCAAAACAGCCCAGTATTGTCTGTTTTGTGGTTACTAGTGATAGTTCTAATGAAGATTCATAATGAAATGGAGCAAGCTGAGGAAGGGAAAATACTTCTGGAGGAAAAAGAGCACTAGGAAGTGGGATGGAGCTAAATTCTGTGTTCAAGGAGATGAGGAGATTAAGGAATGAAATAATGGGAGTATTGACCTCAGGGCAAGATCCCACCCAGCTAAATTTCCAACTTGTGAAAAGGAATTAAAGAAAACTTTAGAACTGGCTGTGGTGGTGCACACTTCCCAGCACTGGGAAGGCAGAGGCTGACGGATCTACGAGTTTGAGGTCAGCCTGGTCTACAGATCCAGTTTCAGGACAGCCTAGGTAGTGAAGGAAGGTCAAAGACAGAAGGTTGGTGAAGATATAATTGAAGGAGGCAGCCATATTCTGGCCCCAGCAAGCAGCAGAACTTGGCAACTTTGGTCACATGATTCTGGCTTTAGAGTTAAAGGTAGAAGAAATGGGTTATGGAATTTACCTCCATGCCTAAGGAAAGCTGCTGAGGTCAGACATGTGGCAAGGGCCTAGAGAGACCATTGTATGAAGCTGTAAAATTGAAGCCCGGATTGCCTTGGAGACCCCAAGATGTTAGAGATGCCAGAACCTTGGGATACCTGCCAAAAGAGCTGCTGACAGGGAGTGGAACCAGCCCAAGAGAAAGAAATGTGTTGCGATCAACAAAGCTGAATGGAGTTGGAGATCTGGAGAGCACTCTGACATGTAGATACAGAGTCTGGAGTTTTTCCATCTGGCTTTTGGTCTTTTCTTTAGTATTTTTCTCACTATGTTTTCTTTCCTGCGTTTTGGAACTGTAATGTATATCCTGAGCCATTATAGGTTGGAAGTATGTGATCTGCTTTTTGATTTTGATTTTCATAGGTTTTCATAGATTACAACTAAGAGATTACATGAATCTCAGAAGGGACTTTGAACTTTGGACTTTAAGACATTGTAGAGACTGTGATAGACTATGGGGACTTTTAAAGTTGGATTAAATGAATTTTTCATTATAATAGTATTCTAAGACTATGGGGCCCAGAGAGTGCAATGCGGTAGCTTGGATATAATTGGCCCCCATAATTACCTAGAGAGTGGCAGATTATGAAGTATGGTTTGTTGGAGTGGGTACAGCCTTGTTGGAGGAAGTATGGCACTGTTGGGACAGGCTTTGAGGTTTCCTATGCTCAAGATACTACCTGATGTCTCAGTCTATTTCCTGATGCCTGAGAAATGTAGGATTCTCAACTACTTTTTTTTTGTTTTTTTTTTTAAAGATTTATTTATTTATTATGTATACAGTATTCTCAGTACTCTGCCTGCAGGCCAGAAGAGGGCACCAGATCTCATAGATGATTGTGAGCCACCATGTGGTTGCTGGGAATTGAACTCAGGACCTTTGGAAGAGCAGGCGGTGCTCTTAACCACTGAGCCATCTCTCCAGCCCCCTCCCAACTACTTCTCTAGCTACACAAAGCACAGAGGGACCATGTCTTGAAAAAACAAAACCAAAACAACAATAAAATCAATAGCATCGATGGATACTTTAGAGGTGACTTATTTTAAAGCATATTGGAGAACATGCATGTATTATATGAAGTATTTTGTCATTTTACCTAAGGTACTCAAATCCCTTATATCTTTGGGTTTTGGCATCTGACAAGGGTCCTGAAACCTGTCACCCTGATATCAAGGGATGACTGTGCACCTAACAAAGTGTGGTGCTAAACATTATCAAGGGGAGTTGAGAGAACTCAGAAGTGGTCCAGGGAAGGGGACTGAATTTTTGGATTGGAATGCTCAGTTGTAGGTGAGCAGTCTTTCCAGGTTGTTGTATGGGTTTAATGTGGTTTTTATAGAATCCCAGAAATGGTTTTTGAAGGTAAAGATGACTCATTCTGAAATGCATATGGAAAATCACAGGCCCCAGGACTGAACCACTGTGCATTAATTAATAATGTGGGAATGATACTTTTCCAGATTTTTCAGTTCACTTGAGGGCTGCTGTCGTGGGCAGCATGGCATTGGGAGAGCAGCACACAGATTAAGGGGACAGAATAGAGAACCTAGAGACAGATACACATAATTACGTCCAACTGAATTGGGGGGGGGGGTTTCGAGACAGGGTTTCTTTGTAACTTTGGAGCCTGTCCTGGAACTAGCTCTGGTAGACCTGGCTGGCCTCGAACTCACAGAGATCCACCTGCCTCTACCTCCCGAGTGCTGGGGTTAAAGGTGTGCGCCACCGCCACCCAGCTAATTGAATTGTTTTTATTCCAATATGGGTGTTGACAGTCAAGATCTCTACAACTGAGTTACATCCTCCCCATTTTCTAACATATATATTACTAAAGCGCAAGAGGAAAAATGGACTGGAGCAACTGAACACACATAAGGAAAAAAAATACAGAGAAGACACCCTGACCCAACCTCATTGTGGTACAACAATGACCGGAGCCTAAAGGCTCTATCTGCTGGCCTAAAGGCCTCCGAGGTATTGATTAACTAGTACAATCTGGAGCCCCTAGTACTTGGCATCACCACCAGAAGACTGGGTACTGGAAGTACTCCCTTGGTCTTCTGGTCAGCTCCAGAGCTCACTGATAAGGTCCTGGGCAAGGAGTACCCAGATTCCTCTGTCCAACTCTGCCTATCCTTATGTAATAGCCAGAGGAGGGTTCCAGCTACCAGCCAAACCCTTTCCTTCATGATTTCTCTAGAACAACTTGTAATGTGCAGGCATCTCATGGTCGGGAGCTGTGGGGCACAACCCAAGAATGTAGCAAACTGGAATGATATCACCTTCTAACCATACTTCACCAAACCCCAGAGAAACTTCTGATGGTTCCTTGGAGTGACCCAAGGAGGGGCATGATCATTCCTGAATCCCATGATTACAGAGACTTGGGGTTCCTTCTCTAAAGGATGGCTCCTTCCTGTTTTGATTAGATGTTAATTAACTCTGTACTGGAGGCAAGAATTAATTGTGGTTAGTCATGGGATGTCAAGAGTTATGTGACAGATAAGCTGTTCCTATGAGTTTGGATGAAGTCCCCAAGAAAGAGATCCTCTGAACCCCAGTTCTCTTATCCCTTTGATGTTGGGGTACATCTGCTTGTCTAACCCCTATCCTTCAAGCCAGGTCAGTACCACGGAGGTTCTAATGTGCTTGGGAATCTGGCCTTTCACGTTCGCCTTTCAGAACTGTCAAGCTTATGACGTCCAGGAAGTTCCAGGAAGCTGTCCTTGGAAGCCTGTTAGTCTAGCTTGCCCCCTGCTGATGGAGGGGATCAGGCACAATCACCTGGAACAGATGCTCAGGAGTGAATACTGCAGTCATGTCTTAGAACCTCATCATGTTGAGACGTTTATAAATGGAAACCCATGTGCTAAACCTCCTGAGCATCAGAGCTTGATGTGGGAGAATTGTCTGCATTCTGTCAATCATATTTTAATAAAACGCTGATTGGCCAGGCAGGCAGTATAGGCGGGAAAACCAGACAGGAAGTAGATGTGATACAATGAGAACAGGAGAATTCTGGGAAGCAGGGAAGTTCCTCAGCATTCCTGTGCAGACCACCGAAGAGGCAGCATGTAACTTGCCCAGCTGAGAAAGGTACGGAGCCAATGTGGCTAATGTAGATAAAGATAATGGGGTAACATAAGTTATAAGAGCTAATAAGTAGCCAGAGCTAAGGGCCAATCAGCTTTATAACCTAATGTAGACTCCGTATGATTTTCCTTGGGACTTGCTGGCTTGTTGGGGTACTGGGCGGGACAGAAACCCCAACAAGCCGGCCCCTCATGTTACAAGAGCTCACCCTCTCCTGCCGTGAACATGCCGAGAACACACAAACACACAGCAGCCTATGGTTAAGTACAACTGTCTAATTCAAAGTCTCGCTCATAGGAGTGTGCGGATCGGTCATGCAGTTTACTGAAAACATAAAATCCCAGAGTTGAAAGCAGTTTCCACTGAACAGCACATCACTTTCTTACCACCATAAAGTAAAAAAATCCTGAGTCAGATCATTAAGTGCCAGGAACTAAATAGTCTTCCTTGGTCCTAACAAAGTGAGCCTCAAGCTGAGTAGTATTTTTCATCAAATTCACATCCTCAAGTGATGGAGAAAGGACACTAAGGGAAGAGGTGACCAAATATCCCAAAGAAAGTGGGCGCTCTCCCAGGGACACAACTTACTGCATCTAGGCTAGGGAAGAATGCTGTGGCTAAGGAGCCATGCTACATACAGATAGAGAAGAGGGGTGGGAACAGGTGGGGAGAAGGAAACAGGAGAAAAGGGATATCTTTGGAAAACACACAAGCAGTACATCGAACCGAGATGGGTACGATTACCTGGTGTGCTGAAGCCAGCAGCTGTGTTTGGGTCCCCGGAACTGGAGTCAGCCACCTGGTGATCGACACCTGGAACCTATAGCAAGAAACACGCAGCATTACCCTTGCTCAGGAGAACACCCACTCAGGCCACCTCCAGTAACACAGCCGGTCCTCTGAGCCCTCAAACTCCTTTGATTCCGTCAACACAGAGTCCAAATTATCAGGGCAAAGCTTTCCAGAAAGTTCCAAAGGGTGAAGTAGGAATCTCTGTGTACCATGAACTATGCTGAATTCATGAGGATGCATCTGTTGGGCTTGAAGGACGGGGGAGAACGTGCAGGTTCTGTGCAAGCAGCACTCTATTTTATGCAAGGGCGCTTGAGCACGTGTGGACTTTGGCATCTGGGGAGCGTCCTGGAACAAATGCTCTGAGGAACAACTGTGTATTTTATGAGGTGGGTATATGTGAGACTCGAGAATTCAAGTCATCATTGCAAAGACTGAAGCCCCTTTCTCTGGCCTTCTACACTCAGAGTACCTTCCAGGGCACTGGCATACACTGAGTCAATTCACCTTCTACTAGGGCACAATATAGAACCAAGACAGGTTTGCTGGATAATTTTGTCCACTTGACACAGCTAGAATCAAGAGGAGGGAACCTCCTTTGAGAAAACGCCTTCATAAGATTGGGCTGTAGCCAAGCCTATGTACAACATTTTTTATAGTTAGTAATTGATAGGGGAGGGCCTAGTCCATTGTGGGTGGTGTCATCCCTGGGCTGGGTGGTCCTGGGTTCTGTAAGAAAGCAGGCTGGACAAGTCAGGAGGAGTAAGCCAGTAAGCAGCACCCACCGCCCCCATGGCCTATGCATCAGCTGCTGTCTCCAGGTTCCTGCTTTGAGTTCCTTTGATGATGTACAGTGATATGGAAGTGTGAGCCAAACAAGCCCTTTCCTCCCCAACTTGCTTTTGGTCATGGGGTTTCATTACAGCAATAGTAACCCTAACAAAGACAAAAGGCCAGAGGATCCTCCATGGTCATGGTGGGATGTAAGACAGTCCCTACACCAAAATGCCTTCTCTCACTTTTTCCTTGAGGTTCCAGGAAGAATAAACCATGGGACAAATGGTCATGAGACCCGACTTGCTTCACCCCAGCATGGCTAGGGCATGGAATGAACACTGGATAAATGGCTGCATCCCAAGTGAACTCCCAGCCTACCCTTGACTAGCTTACACTTCTTCTTCCTTTTGTTACCATGCAGACTAAATGAACAGGAAGCTCCTGGGAGACTCTCTTGTCTGAGCTTTGGGTTACGGTCCAGGTACACGCGGGGTGGGGGTGCCAGTCTGACTGCCAACTCACAGTGTGACAGCAGTGACATACCATTAAGAGCCACCCTGGCTTGGTGGAATGTGGACTTGGCGCGTTCTCTTCAAGTTTAGGTCAGGGAGATTCTGCCACTCTCCTCTTGGACTGCCTTCATTGGGGTTTCTATTGCTGTGGCCAAACACCATGACAAAAAGCAAATGGGGGGGGGAGGTTTATTTGGCTTATACTTCCACATTACTGTTCATCCCTGAAGGAAGTCAGGACAGGAACTCACACAGGGCAGGATTCTGGAGGCAGGAGCTGATGCAGAGGCCATGGAGGGATGTTGCTTACTGGCTTGCTCTTTATGGCCTGTTTAACCTGATCTCTATCTATCTATTCCAGGATTGCCAACCCAGGGATGACACCATCCACAATGGGCTCCCCCACTAATGGAGAAAATACCTTACAGCTGGATTTCAGGAAGGCATTTCCTCAACTGAGGCTCCTTCCTCTTTGATGACTCTAGCTGGTTTCAAAACCAGTCAGAACATGGAATGTCTCCGATCTGGAGAGGCCTCGGGAAAACAGGACACAGGGAGCTGAGCCCCCGGTCCTCCTGCTCTATCTCACCCTGCTTGGGCTGTGTGTGGTGCAGTTTCCTCTGCAATAGGCACAACTCTTCCAACTGTGCTTCAGGCATCTGGCATAGGTCTGGACGACATGAGATATGGCACACCTTGTCCATGTGCCACATTGGCACCTACCCCTTCGCCAGCTCAGGAAACAATATCTGACTTCTTGTGTTATTTCAGAATTGCTTTGGGGACACACTGGCAAGTAATGAGCTCAAGAGGAGACTGGCGAAGGTGAGGCGAGCCCCTGCGGCTTGGTCCGATTCCAGCTCAGGTAATTACATTCCTGCCTTCCGTGGCACCAGCTACTTCAATCAGAGAGCTGATATTCCTCAGCTCTCTCTGCAAACTATGATGGAGTTAGAGCAGGTGACCCAGCTGTGGCACCAACACAAAGGATGTGAGCTGCTTCCTGTTGTGGTGGTGGGGAAGCGGGGCGCTGAGGCGAGCTGGAAATCAAGCTATCGCCAGGGAGGAGAGCAGCCTCCATGCGGCCTTTCATCCCACTGATAGGCTTTGGAGCAGCAGCGCACATGCTGTTCTCCTTCCTAAGCTCCCAAGACTGCTGGGGAGGGAACCGAGGGAGAGAGAATTCATGCTACCCTCGTGTCTACACACACCTTTCCCCCATGGTATTCACTACACGCCTATAACCAATTGTGAAAATGTCTGCCAAGGATCTTCCACTAAATAACAAAAAGAAACTGCCTAAAGGGCTATTTCATTCCAGAAGTCTCTCTCCAATATCTAACCCCATATATATGTATATGTATGCGAGCGCACACACACACCCCTGATGGGGAAGGAGAGAGAGGGAACAGAAACTTAGAAACCTGTTTCTTGAGAAAGCAAGCTTTGGCAATAAAGAAATATAAATAAAAGAAGAGAAATAGAATCCACAAAGGAACAAGGTCAAGAGGAAATTGGATTTGCTTCATATTCTGCAGGGCATCACTCACTTCCCTCTGGCTCCTGTATTCAAGCACCAGGAAATGTAGTTTGGAGAAAAGATGGCTCCTGGGAGTGCATCTGTCACTTCTGAGTAGAGTGTTAGGGGTTTAATTTGAATCTGATGGCAGAGGCCACCTCGGTGCACAGAACTGTGGGGGAAATGGCCATTTGGCTCAGCGGCACTCCAGAGGCAGTAAAGGGGACGGACAACTGTGGCATGAATCTAAATTGAGATTTGAGTTCAGCCGCCAAGGCTCATAAACCGGGATCCTAGCAGGATGAAGAGTGTGAGGATTGCGAGAGACAAGATTCCTACATAACTTGCCCTGGACACCACAAGCCATGTGAGACTGTGGTGATTTTAATGAGATCTGTCTACCATAGTCTTGGGCATATGCCCAGTTGGTGGCCCTGTTTGGGGAAGTTTAAGAGGTGTGGCTTTGCTGGAGGAAGTATGTCGCTGGGGCGGATGTTGGAGAGTAAACACCATACTACTGCTAGTTCTTTCTGTTGGTCTCTCTCTGTTTCTGTCTCTACTGCTGTCTGTCTGCCTCTCTCTCTCTCTCTCTGATTTGTGCTTGCAGTTCAAGATGTGAGATGTCAGCTTGCTACTTCATCTGCCATATCTGCCACCTCTCCACCATGACGGACTTCTATAAGCTGGCCTGGTCAGGATGCAGAGAAACAGAATAGGGAAGGGACTGAACCTGGGACTTGCTGGCTCTGAGATGCTCCTTGGACCACTTGTCATCACTGAAGGATCAACTGGAATTTAGGCGGATGGGCTCTGTGGGGAACCCTGCATGGGAATTCTGCCCATTTCTGTGATGTGTTTCTCACTCCTGGATGAAACCACATTCGTGAAAAGCTACTGTTTGGGGGCAATTATCAACTGCCATGGAGAATGAGGGTTTTATATATTCAAGATCATTTCTGAAACGCTTCACTTGCAAGTTTTAAAATGTAGAGGTCATTTCCTCTAAAATACAATTTATAGGACCCACAGCTGGCGATACCATGCCTGCCCATCTCCTTTCTCGTAACTTCCAGTGTTGTATTAGACTTCCCTTCCTAGCTGAACTGCTAACCAGTCAAGTACTTCTGGTTGAGCTAACCTAGACACTGAATTTATCAAAGGCACTTCCAGTTTGGCATGCAAGGTCAGAAAACCTACACCCAGTGCTACAGCAGACATCCCCCCCCACCCCGCTCATCTCTGCATGCTGCTGGACTCCCCCCACCCCACCCACCTCTGCATGCTGCACTCCCCCCCCTGCCCACCTCTGCATGCTGCACTCCACCGGGACCACCTTTCTTGTTTCCCACACACCACAGCCCTACCCAGATGGTCAGGTACAATTCTTCCCTAAAGTCCCAGGGAAGGTGAACTGTCCCTGTCCCGTCATCACAAGGACTGTCAACGCCATGAAGCAGTAGACTTGTGTTTTTATACCCCTCAGCTAAGAAGCATAGCCACCAGTGATCCCTGGAATGTGAGTCTGTGTCTAGTCGGGAACGTCAAGTGAGCAATTCTCAGTAACTTGGCTGCCCCTGCTAGAGGTTCGCCAGCCTCTGTGACATTGCTGTGGAGCACAGCCTGGAGTTGTAAGAAAGAATGCCATCCATACCTAAGCCAGAAGGGAGCGTGTGCTGATCAAGGAAGGGAATAGGTCTGAAGGGGCATCCTCAGTCAGACGACCGAAAACAGCCTCTCCGGTGCACACTTGGCATCTCAGTTATTCTGGAGGCTGGAGAGGAATGCTCCGTTGAGGCTGGGAGTTCAGGGCAGTCTGGACAGCGCAGACTGACCCTGTGTCAGGAAAAAATCTTTGCAACGGCTGCCATCTCTTACTCCCCTGCTGTCTGTATGTTGTCACGTAAGCCCTCTCCCTCTATCTAGTTTGCTCTACTCTAGCCAGTGCTGATAGGCAATTTATACACCCTCTGGCGTGCAGGGGCAAGCAATTAACCACCCCCTCATCCAGGGAAACCGCTCATGCTGCGAAGGGGGAGCTTCTTGATGTCTGGTCAAGGGAGATGGACCACCCTGGAGGAGGGGGCAGGTGGCTGACGCAGCCTTCCCTCTGTGGTTGGTAATAGGTTTCACTCACTTCTGGACTCCCAGAGATGTCTGCGGAATTGAAAAGCACCCTGACACCTGAGCATCAAAGAAAATTGGCCTGGGAGCTGCAGGTCCTTAATCAACAGATGTGCCCCTGCTACACAGGTGGCCTGGAGAGGGGCCACAGGGCATGTCACACACATACCTGGCTGGCTCCAGAGCAAATTGAGTTTGTGCCAGTACCTGCAGGTGGCGGGCTTCAGAGCTTTGACCTTCAGCCCTCCTTACCCAAGTTCTCTAAGAGAAATCATGGAAGGCAGCATTTTCCAGTGCCTTTGGGAGAACAGTGTCATATTGATCCCAGAACCGTATATTAGCCTGAAATATATTGCATTCTTCAGGGAAAGAGAAAATTGGTGATGAAACATGAATCAATATCCTTCTCGTGTGCAGTATGGGGTGGGGGCACTAAACATCACACTCAAAGTCTGTAGCTGTGGCCCGCACCTGCACTTGGGCCTTGCAAGGCCAGCATGGGGCTCCTGAAAAAAAAGGGGTCTTATTGTGAAGCCAAGGCTCTGACAGGGCAGTGTCCCAACCCCAACACTGTCCACAAGGAAGGGCCCACAGAATCATGATCCATCCACCCAGCCTCCTCTTCTAAAAACACTGAAAAAACTAGTACTTTCTCACAAAGGGAAGCAAAGAAGTGGTTCCCTAGCACGAATCTGGAATTCTCTGATAGCAGCAAGCAGGCTTGCTGGAGAGTGGGAAATGGCAGAGCTTCCCGCTCAAGGCAGCAACGAAATTACACACTACTGCAGACATGGCTTTGAGGCCCCTGCTTTCCAGGATGGGGTTGCCCATCTGCACCCCATCATCACCTCTTGACTTCTTGGTGTCTATCACCAATGGTTCTAGTGTACTCTCCTCTGAGTCCTGCACTGTGGGTTTGGTGATGTTCTTTCCCAACCAGGCCTGGTACCACACTTGCCTCTAAGATCCATCATGGTAATGTTACTGTGTTCACCACAAACCTTGACACAGTAACCTACCCCAGTTCTCAATGAGTCCCAATAACTCCTGGGAATGGACCCGGGATTGGGATTTGATTGACAAGGTTTTGTGGGACTAGGGGATACCCGCTGAAATCTACAACCCGTGACACATTCCCTCACGTCACTAAAGCTGA
The DNA here is from genome assembly GCF_982192425.1 of Myodes glareolus. Classification (NCBI taxonomy): domain Eukaryota; kingdom Metazoa; phylum Chordata; class Mammalia; order Rodentia; family Cricetidae; genus Myodes; species Myodes glareolus. The sequence goes on along the minus strand of NC_142049.1, from coordinate 31,454,898 downwards.
GTTCTCAGATCCTCCTTGGATGCCCGAATACAAGCTTGGCACCTCTGAGAGCTAAAGCCTGTCATCACAAACAATAGCTTCACTATTTTTATTGTAAACGGAAAGGTAAACTTCATTGCTAAGTTGCAGGTTCCTGCTCAGCTTGGAAAGCCTAGACAAATGGCTGTCCAAGCTAGGAGATTGCAGAATCTCTCTTTTACCGAGTCTCTAAGCAGCCTTCCCCCAGGCATTTCCTACACAGCGACTTTTGCCATGCACACAAAAGAGGCCAAAATCTGGAGTCTGGAGTTGCCATCTGCAGCCACTCAGAGCATTTCAGGACTGGAGTGGGCACAGAGGCATTACTCAAGGATCCTCTGGTTGTGTCAGGGCAGGCGGGATTCACCAGGCTGACCCACTATGAGGGAGACTCGCTGTGCTAAATGCATCTATTTCCTTTGATGCCAACAGCCCGAACATTGCCCATGCGTCCTTCTGATCACTGCATGCATGCACCCTGCTGCCTTTACCTGTCCCCCGACTCAGCCTACAGAAAGTGACCAACCTTCGTGGCTCGATTATCCTTGAGGCTGAGCCGCTACAGTGGGCAGATAGCACTCTATAAACAGAGCTTCTTCATGGGACCCACATCCTGCCGGTGGCTGAGGTAAACACCAGTAACACTGATTTTCCTCCACCCCCGCGTGTTGTTCTGATGTCCAAGGTGCAGGGTCAGAGCTTGAGGTGATGTCAAAAAGGCTGAGCCCTGCACCAGGGCTGTCTTCCAGGGGTCAGTCGGTAGGGAAACGGGAGCAGAGTGTAGACATAGCTCAAGTGCCCTGTAGAGCCTCCGCATTGTGGTATTATCCAGCTCCATGGCTTGTGCTTGGGACAGTTTTCAGCACATACCTGACTACCACGTCCCCATCTTTGTCTCAATCCCTACAGCCTCCACTTAAGGCCTCCCTGGCCCCATGACCTCACCTCTGCCTGACTACAGATTTCACACTCCACAAGGACAACAATAATAATGGCTAATATACAAAAAATGCTATCAAAATATGCCCAGAGACTCCCCCGACTTCAGGATTTACCATGTTCCCAGTCTTTTTCTGAATCAGCACCATTCCCTTTCATTCAATGAACTTGATACTAAGGTGATTTTTTTTTCCCTATCATTTGTCAGTGAGGAAACCAAGGCTTTACAGACATACTCAAAATGCCTGCTCATGGCTAGGAACCATACACCAATGGGAGCTGGCACACACAGCTCAGAGAAGGCCTCACAGCCATCAGTAGAGGCACATCTCTGGCCTGGGGCTGCCTGACCTCTTACAAATCTATCCGATCATGTCTGCAGCAATGACCAATACAGGTCTTGGTCCCCTAAGTCCTTAGTCCCCAAGTTCAGCTCCCCCTGCTCTGGTCACGAGTTAGAAGCTGTCTCAGCTTCTACATTCTCTCCAGACCCACTGGGCAGCATGGGAGACAGACAAATCTGAGTTGGGCTGTGTGTCTGGCTGCAGGAATTAAGCTGAGTAACCAAACGGGCGAGTTCACATACTGATGTGCCCAGGCTCGGGCTGGACTCAGCATCCTGCAGTTTACGCAAGGCACACACATTTCACACATTACACGGTACATGCAGAGGCTTCATCACAGGGCAGTGGCTGGTGTCAGTGACACCGTCAGCACTGTCAGGGAGCTTTCTGAGGACAGGCCAGGAAGTGTGGTGTGCAGAGGAGCTGATCTTGTCAGGGCCCAGGCCTCACCTGGCTGGCGGGAGTCTGACCCACCACGGCCTCATACGGTGGGGGCAGCTCAGCAGGATACAGCATGCCAGGGCTGTTGATGGCAACATCGTATATAGTGCTGAATGGGGAGGAGGCGAAGTCCAGGTGGAGGCCCCTAGAAAACAGGACAGCCCATCACATGGTCATCCTCTGAGAGCCTAGAGTCTGACATTTCTCTTCAAATGTTGACTATCTAATATTGTCATGGTGAAGATAAAAGCCTGAGTCAATGGGCAGGTTTAACTTTGGTCTTTCTTCTGAAAGATGCTCGTATTTCATTGACCACTTCAGCTCTGTCTACTATAATTAAGACAATGATAAAGCCGATGAAATTTCTAATTAATGTCCCACGCTCTGTGACGACTGTCGCTCAGGAGCAAGTTTGCACACATAAGAATACAACAGAGTTCACTACTGGCCTACGGTGTCATTTTAGGTGGCACTACAAAGATACAAACAGAAATCTTCTGTTCAAGTCAGGCCTTGTGGTGCTTGCCTGTAATTCTAGCCCTTGGGACAACGAGGCAGGAGCATGGTGAGTGTGAGGCCATTTGGAGCTACCTAGGGAGTTCAAAGCCACCCTGGCTGTACAGTGAGGCTGTCACCAGCAACAAAATACAAATGGAATGCAGTTAACTCATCGCCACCACCAAAACCCCAGAGAACAAAAATAAGAAAAGAAATTCTGTATTTCCAGGTCACATGGCCTTTCTTCATTGGCTATCCTTGTAAGGCGCATGTCTCTGTACCGGCTTTTATTCTGTTCCCCTCCACACCTTTCTCTCCCCTGCCATCAGCACTTCCTCCTCCCAAAGACGCTTCCTGTCTGTGGCTTCTCACGCATCACGGGACACGGGACACGGGACACCGAGAGGAAGACTGACCTGTGGGCCTCCGCTGTGGGCGTACAGGTATATTCTGGAGGGTAGTAGGGTGGAGGCGGGAGGGGGGCAATGAACTCATCGAAGTCCAGGGTCTGGTGGAGAACGGTGCCGTGTGGAGTCACGCAGGCAGCACTGGCCGAGTGGGACCTCTGTGGGAAGAACTGGAGAGCACAGAGAACCAGCGTTATCCCAGGGCTTGTGTGGCTGGCGGCTAAGGGAGCTAATTGCAAACACATTTACATAGCACGGTTTAGGCTGCCAAGCCATGACTGCTAAACACGCTCTGTATAAAGGATAGCTCTGACCTTGCTCTGCTCCACTTCCTATACTGCTATGCAGGATGCCTCTGATGTGTGTGTGTGTGTGTGTGTGTGTGTGTGTGTGTGTGTGTGTGTGTTAAAGAGCTGGGAAGTCTTTAATGCAGATTCTTACTGTGAACCTTCACTCCTATGACGCTAATGCCTTAACACTGCAGTCAAAAGGACACTTGTCACTCATGTTCCCACACAGCACCGGCAAATCCCTGTCACAGTGCATTCATGGTACACGCCTACACCTAAGTCCCTTCTCCGAGTCCTGCAAAGTGCTTCGGGCCTGCACTGTGAGCCCAGCCTGTCTCACACACTTCCTTAGAGTTCACTATGGGCCCTAGGAGCACTAATACCTAGGGATCCACACACTTTGTAGAATATTGCCCCCAAAGGTGAAGAAAGCCCACCATGGGCTCCAGAATATCCTGTGGGGGCAAGTATGAACACTGGGTGCTACTTAAAAATATCAAGGGAAACATATTTTAATAAAACAAATGCCCTCTGCCTGCATTTCTGCTTCTAAAGTATTAACCGAAACTTGTTTCTCTCTCCATCCTCGGGGCACTCCTACCAGAGGTCACGTGTTCTACGGAAATGCCCGAGACACTGCTTTGTTTATAGGTATAAAATGACCCACACTGCATGGGCTCCGCAGCCTTTCCCATAGTGTGTCAGCGAAGTAAGAGAGAAGAGACAAACACCAAGAATCACAAGTACGCAGTTAAGTGCAGCAGCTTCATTGGCAACGACAGCTCTCCAATCAGTGTGGGACAGGGCATCTACCGAGCATCCACAAAGCAGGTGAGATCTAACTGGGCCTCGAAGACGGGTGGGGCAGCACCTCCAGGCTCTAAAGCAGATGGCCAGCAAGTGGTGTGTTTCAGAAGAAGGAAAAAAATGAGGGTCTGTCTGGTCAATTCTTAATGGGGATTTGCAGGAGCCAGTGAGGATATTGAAGCTGGGTGGCAGGGAACCAACTAGTGGTGGAGGGATAGGGTGGGTTCATCCAGACAGGGGGGCCAGGCAGTTGGAAAATTTCTGCACTTGCTAGGCTGAGTCCAAGGTTCAGAATACGGTCAAATGCAGTGAAATCAGTGTGCTCTGGGCTGATGGCTTCATCAGAGTGAGGGACGCAGGGACTCAGAAATGGCTACCGCCAGCCTTCCCAACACAGAGCACATTCCCTGCCCTTCCAGTTAGGCTGACTCGTTGCTGGTTCCCTTATTGTCAGAAATTAGAGGGGAATTGCTGGCTGTGAGCTGGTTGGATGTATGCTGTCATCCTCTGCTTCATAAACTGTTAATCCCTGTGCTTGCTGCTCAATAGCTAGGCGACGAGGGGAGGGTAGATGTCCTGGGGGTCCAATGAGGAACTATTTTTGAATAAATCTCTATCAGAAATGAGAAGAACCAATCATCTACTCAAACAAAACTCATGAAATGCAAAAGCACTCAACAACAGCAACCCAATGCCAAGTTAAAAGACAGTGCCTCCTCTCTGAGCACGACTTTGTCTTTGCTGGGGACTGCTGCTTTCTTTCAGAAGTTGCCTTGGTCTTGGAGTTCTAATCCCAGCAACAGCAAAGTAATAAATACGCTGTCAGGCTGTCTGTGTTTTATCCACCTGTTCTTTTCTGAATGGGGCACAGCACACGCTCAGCCAACATCAACAGAGTAGATGGATGGATGGATGGATGGATGGATGGATGGATGGATGGATGGACACCTCTTTGCTACATTGCCCTTGCTCTCCTGCCCCCGCAGAAGCAGCCAACGGAGCAGTGAAGGAGCAAGCTGCCCAGGCTCTGCTCCTGGCATGTGGGCTCCATCTTCTGCAGGAGCTATTTTTAGAGCAGCCCAGATGAGCTCATGCTGCTGGAGAATCTCTTACCATCAAGACCTCTGTGCACTGAATCCCATCCAGTTTCCAGCTGCCTTCCAACCAGTGCCAACCACCCCCTGCTCCGAACAAGGTCTGCTCAGCCACCCTCCACACCATGCGTGCTTTGTCTCCTCTTCCTGGCAACTTAGCCCCTTCCCAGATGGCAACCTGCCAGCCCTCCTTCCGTGTCCGTGACTGGAAGGCCTGTCTGCGAGCCTGCGATCTCTGCACTCAGGATTCATGCTCTGGGGCCTCATGTCTACACCTTCATGGTTAGGTATAAAGCACAATTCTACAGCTCCTGGAGAGGGTTAGAAACTCCTGTATGGTTCTGTCTTCCCTGGATGGTCTAACCCACATGGAGTCACCAGCATAGCTGTGTGTGGAAACTGGCCGAGCTGCTTACACATTCTCTCTTCCCACCAGGATTTGTCACTCATACTATAGCAGTGTGCACCCGAGACTTTATGTTCTGTCTGCTATGGGAGGGGGGTTTCTTCCAGGAACACCTGAAAGCTAGAGGCACCAAGAGCTGCCGTTACTTGACCCTGGGTAGCTTCCCAAGGCACACAACATGGAGCCCCTAACTAAAATCTGGCTCAGCTCTTACAGTCTAGCTTTCTGTAGTCTGGAAGAGACCATGAAGAGGTTAATGCACTTCAGACCGCCAGTCAGAGTCTGGTCGCCAGACACTGAGCAACCACTGAGATTCACGTGACTTTGCACCTTACTGATCTATTAATCTCAGCTTCCCTTCCCCTGGTGCCACCAGGATTGTAACATGAAATGCCACCCCGTGTCACAGATCCATGCAGAAGGCTCAAATGAAGGCCTCTGTCATGGCCATTATGTCTCTTGTCTCCGTGCCTGATCTGCGGGGGAACAGGATGGAGGGCAGGCTTGGGCAGCAAGGGTCTGGGTGCCTCAGCAAGGTCTGCCCAATGCCTGGCTCACTGCCTTCCCTGCCCCCAGCTTCCTCCCGGCAATTCTGGCTCTTTGGGTGACTGTTAAACTCCTGGGGTGAGTCACGACTTTGAGGATCCTGCACATCTTCCAGCAGCACGCTCACCGTTATCAGGGCCTGTGCACACCCATCTGCACTTTCCAAGTGGCTCTGCTTAGAGAGACATGTGAGCAGACGTGCGCGGATCGGGCACGCGGATGGGATGACTGTGTGACAGCTGTGGATGCTTCCGAGGCTAAGGTGGCAGCGAGGGAAGTGGGGAGAAGAGTGATGCAGCAGAAAGTAGGGAAGTGAGATTACATTTAAAAACAAAGCTAGGAACGACACGAGAGGCACTTAGGAGGGAAAGCACCATCTCCACTGTGCTGTGCCAATAAGCGGAACTGCATCCCCATCCAGTTACTATTTCTGCACATGTTAGAAGCGCTGGGCTTTACCAGTTCCGGCAATAGGAGTAATACTTGCCATCTCATGCATTCATAGTGTTAGTTCCAACTGCAGCTAATTATCCCCAATATGGATGCATTCGAATTTTAAGATGTGGGTACTTAGAATCCTAAAGCCCTTATAGTACGGCTGAGCCCTGGCTGTGGTCATGACCTTGAGTTGCCTGTCTCCGTGAGCCAACTAGAGATCTGCCTGGTAACTCCTACAGTAAACCAAGGAGGCCACAGAGCAAATGGGTGAGATGTGTCAGTCCATGATACCAAGTTGGGACTCTTCTGAAAAGTTAATGTGACAGTTACATATGAGCCACAGCAGAAATGGCTGGGGTTTCATCCGCTAACTCTCCAGAGTAAAGTGAACATGACAGTATGGCAGAATGAGTGCCCATGGATGGTTCATGGCTGCCTTCCCTGCATGGCTGCCCCTGAGGCAGTACAGGAGGATGCTCTCCTTTAGTGCCAGGTAAGAGAACCAAGGTAGGGTTGTGCTGGATAGCTTTATGTCACCTTGACATGAGCTAAAGTCATCTGAGAGGAGGGCTCCTCAATTGAGAAAATGCCTTCATAACTTTGAGCTACAAGCAGGCCTGTAAGGCATTTTCTTAATTAGTGATGGATGTGGGAGGCCCCAGCCCATGGTGGGTGGTGTCATCCCTGGGCTGGTGGTCCTGTTTTCTGTAAGAAAGCAGGCCTAGCAAAGGCATGGGCAGCAGCACCCCTCCATGGCCTCTGCATCAGCTCCTGCCTCCAGGTTCCTACCCTGTCCTGTTCCTGTCCTGACTTCCTTCAGTGCCAGACTACATTTTGGAAGTGCGAGCCAAATAAACCCTTTCCTCTCCGGCTTGCTTTCTGGTCATGGTGTTTTGTTACAAAGCTAAGACAAGGGCCCAGACTATGGTGCTAGGAATAGGCTTTACCCTCTCGGCCCATCATCCCCGTGTGGAGAGTTACTCAGGAAGGTATGTAAGTATGGCAGCAGGAGCCTGGTGCATGCATCGGGAGTGCCCCACAGTGCTCTCTGAAAACAGCCTTGTGTGTTGGTTATGAGGTATGGGCCAACGGGAGGTTGCACACATGCTGGTGGAAGCTGCTTGCCAGTAGCGACCTTGTCATGAATTAGTGCTTCTTAGGGGAGCTGTGGCTGTGGTATGACACTCGCCAAACATGTACAAGACCAGGGATTCAATCTCCAGTACCACACAGACACATCCCCCCACACACACACAGATACACACATCTATACACTCATATAGTCATATAGACACAGAAACACACTTAAATAATACTTCTCACTTTGAGAGTCTCAAATAAAAATAACAGAAGAATGACTGGTAAGTAACATGAGCCACAACTGGGCTCAACAAATGGAAATCCAGCCAGAATTGAGATGTCAAAACAAGGTACGGCAACACTGAGGTCGTGGTGAGCGGCACAACGCAGAACCGCAGCAGAGATCTCATAGAATCCAGTGGGGTTATGTTTCGGAAACTGACAAACTGATTCTGAAATTCACAGGGAACGACAAAGGTATGGGGTTTTCACAACCAGCTTGAGAATAGAGGAAACTGGAAGATTCTCACTCCCATTTTAAAAGGGACTCTAAGGGGGTGAGCAAGGCTCTGTGGGGTTGCTGTAAAGATAGACACGAAGGCTGATGAAATAGAACAGTGAGCCTCTAGATAAACCCATACATCTGTGGTCAGCTGTTTACCACCAGTGACCCGGAGCCAACTCCGTGCCTTAATCTTTGCATTTCAACAGATGGTGCCAGGAACCACACAAAACTGGACCGCCCCCACAATATACATTGCAACCAACTCAAGATGTTCCTCAGTGTCAAACGAAGACTGCAAAACTCTCAGGAGGAATAATTTTAATTCCTTGGGAGACAGGATACCAAAAGCAGAAGCAGGAATGGAAAAAGGAGACACACTGGGCATCATTGAAATTAAAGTGTTGTGGTTTGGGAGCTACCACCAAGGGTCAAGATGATCACCAGAACAGGAGAAAACACGTACACACCGCACTTCTGAGGAGAGACCTGTATATCCAGAGAACACAGAGAACACCATGACTCAGCAAGAAGAGACAATTCCAGTTTTAAAAATGGGCAAAGTCAGTCTGTTTCTCCACAGAAGATCTATAAGTAGCCATTAAACACACAGGAAGAGAACCACCATCAGTAATCATGGGAAAAGGGCAAATCTAAACTACAATGGAATACCACCTCCAACCACTAGGCTGGAAGAGGGGCAGGGAGGAAAGACACCTATTTATATGCAATTGTATGAGCTCTTAGATATGATGGGTACACGGAAGGACCACCGCGAAGCTTTCATATTTGTCTCGTCCATTTGGGTTTCTTTATGTACCGCTATGAAATTTAGCTTCGTCCAGTGATCACATAGTATTCCTTTAATTAAATGACTGGAATGAAATGAAGTATAAAGTCTGAAAAGAGATCTCAAAGCATCTCCTTAAACATCCTGGTTCCATTTTTTTGGATGTGTCTACAAACCTACAGGGTCAGTCTACTTCTTCTAGAGCCAGCCATACTCCATATGGCCACCCTGTGTCTAAAAAAAAAAAAAAAGAAAGAAAGAAAGAAAAAAAGAAACCGCTTCTCTATATTATATGATCCGTCCTCTCAGCAGTTCTGGCAGGATGGTAGGACTCAAATGCTTATAGCGCTATGAACAGCTCTTCCTCCTGCCCCTTCGCCCCACCATGCCGCTGGAGCATACACAGCTCAGCTCAGTCTGACCAGGAGACCAGAATGCTGCCTGTGCCTCACCAGCAGGAAGCTCAGTTACTCCTGTTTCTAAGCCAGGAGGTTTCTGATGGCAGCTTGTTGTGGCTTAGATGTGGTCAGTCCTTCACTGTCCCTGTGTTGGAGGCTTGGTCCTCGGCTTGGTGCTTCTGAGGGATGGACGTGAAACCTTTCACAGGTGAGGCCTCCTGGGAAGGGTGGGGGTGGTGGGGGTGGAGTTAGGTGACTGGACACAAGGCTTTTGGAAGGAAGTAATGTTGGGCTTTTGTTCAGAGAGCTTGTTATGAAGTATAAGCCTTATCTCATCCATCTATCTTTGCCCATCGAGATGACATCCACCATGCTGTGACACAGGGGAAGAGGGGTCTTAATGAGTGCAGGCACCATGCTGTTTTGCCCCTTTGACCTTCTAAATCATGATTACCTAACCTCTTTATAGGAGTCTACCCTAGGGTATTTCCTTATAACAGAAAACTAAGACATAGCCTTTGTGTTCCTATAATAATTTCCTTGCTCACAGCACACCACAGTTAGTAAAGTACAGTAAAGCAGTACTGCACTTGGAGTCAGTGCTGTGATGATGTCATTACGGTGAGGTCATCATAGTGATGTCACAGCTGTGACGTCACTGGCGCTATGTTCAGTAACTGGCTGAAACTCCTACCATATTGAAAAATGAAGACAAAGCTGGAGGCATCGCAGAGTGGTAGAGCTGTTTCCTAGTGTGCACAAGGATCCTAGCACCGCCAACAAAAATCAATGGAGGTCAGCAGGTTGTCCTGTGAGGCCCCTTTCCTGGGTGAGGAAGCTACTGAACAAGTAGGTTCAGGGATGTGCTCAGAGGCACCATACAGGCAGAAGCAGTGGGGCTCAGATGCAGCCATGCTTGACACATGACCTCAGGCCAACTTCTGCTCTACATGGCCACCAATAAGGGCAGTGTGTACTTTGGCTTAATTGTAAATGCTTACACAGCTAGACTATGCCTTATTCTTATTTAGCTGGCAATTTTCATTTTCGTGTTTAAAAGTAGGGGGAATACAAACTGCCATCATCTATGGCCTTTAGTTCTGTTAGTTTGGTTGAATTGGTATGATATTTACAGATCAATAGCAGAATCCAGCGAGGTGGGTAGAGCCTTCTGGTATTTATATTTAACCTTTCCTTTATACAGCACGCTGGAGAAAATTGCCAACACAAGGCCTCCATAAATGAGGCCAAAAGTTCATCGTGCTGAATAACTGCTTAATTAGACACCTTCCAGAACACCACGACCTCTCAGAAAGGTCAGCTCGCTATGACAGCTGCGTGGATGTATGGTGTGAGCACCAGGCTGCACGCCACATACAATTAGGACCAACGGAGGTTTAACATATTGGTAATGATGCTCTCTGGCCTTGTATCTTGATTAACGGACGCGCTGCTAAAAGGTAGGTGGGGAGGAAGATTTAAAAGAAAAGCCCACTATAGGGATAACTTGTCTTTAGTGAAATGCTTAAAACATTGGGTAGAGGGCACAGCGGTCTTGTGGGTCAGGTTGAAAGACGAAGAGAGCTTGTGTGGCTTGTCCCAGCCAAAAATTGTGGTGTTGGGACGTGGGTCTAGTGGGAAGTGCTGGGGTAAGAGGGCTCGACCCCACCTGAATGGATTAATGCTATCTAGAGGGAGTGATTTACTCTAATAAGCAGGGTCAGCTACCACTGGGGGACAGGGCTGTTAAAAAACAAAACAAAACAAAACAAACAGCTCTTGTCTTTGTTCTGTCTTCCACATGCACCTACTTCCCTTCTGCCATTTGCCATGAGGTTTACACCAGAAGCCAATCGCATACTAAGTGAACCTACTTTCTTTGTAAATTACTTACTTCGTCTTGGCTATTCTGTTACAGTACGAGAAGACAAAAGCAGAGAGAGAGAGAGAGAGAGAGAGAGAGAGAGAGAGAGAGAGAGAGAGAGCGCAAATGGAAGAGAGGAAGAGAGAATGGGCACAAGAGTGACTCTTACCCTTTTAGCACTAAAAACCAATACCAATTTCTTTTTATTATGAGTTTCAAAATAATGTCTTGAACTCGAGGTTGTGGTCCATTCATGCTGAGACGACAAAGAGCCATCATGACTTATGAAGTGTGTGTTTAGAGATGTTTATTAACAAGAACACGACCCCTGCTCTGGCCTTCCCACTCCCATGGGAGCAGACGGTTAGTTTTTTTTCAAAGACTCTGATCATGACACCAGATGGGGGCCACTGGACCATGACCTTAGGGTTAATTAGCAAATTTCAAAAGCAAAGAACAGCAGTTTTTCAATCTGAGCAATCATCTTCTAACAACTCCAAACTTCTTTTATTACAGAGAAAACTGAAGAGTAGGGACAGGCCTTGTTCTGAAGGTCCCAGAGGGTGCCCAGCACGGCAGGATTTTAACTCAGGGACATATTCCAGGTGCTCAGGGTGGGGGACTCTATCATAAACATGGAACTCTGCTGATGTCTGAAGGAAGGTCATGGCAGCAAAGATGCTGAATCACCCTCTTCGTGGTGCATCACAAGGTGACTCTAAGGATCTCTGTGCAGTTTGGACTGACAGAACCCAGGGTTCTCTAATCAGAAGCAGAAAACTCATACACACTGGACTCCAGCTGTTTAGAGGAGGGAGGGCTGGGCTGGCCACTCTGAGAGGGCCTGGGCAGGAGCGGGGTCACTCACCATCTGCAGGACATCAGCAGAGACCATCTGCATGCAGCACATGGCTGTGGCCAATGCGCACACGATGGTGGAGAGGACGTTGAGGGCACACACGCTGAAGAGGAGATCCTGAAAGAAAAAAAAGGAAGGAAAAGGGTCAGTTCTTCCTGGTCACCCAGATGCAGAATCCAGGGCACACAGTAAGCCCGGGGCAGCGCCACATGAGCAGAATGCTCGTTTTGTATGTGGCTGTATTTTATTCACACTCAAAATTAGCCTTTAAAATACACCTATTTGTTTGTGTTTTTACTATGCTGTTCAAACTGTTCTTAGTACTAAAATATGTCTTTCATAATTTTGGTAATTCTTAAGTAGTCTGTAAAATAGCTGAGAAAATATTGGGATGTTCATGTCAGAAGGTGAGTAATTTTTAATCAGTCACAAAGTGTATCTCGGCAATGATGAGTGTTTAATACAATGTCAAGTTTTTAAATGACTTTTTTTCTATTTGTGGAATTGTAGATTCCCATGTAATTGTCAGAAATAATGCCAAGTTATCATGTGTACCCAGTGGTAGCATCTTGCAAAACCACAGCTTGGCTCACTATCCCAGCCAGGATACTGACAGCCCAGTCAAGGCATGGAACACCCCAACACTGTGGCTCTCCCGGGTTGCCTCTTAAAAAGAAACTTCCCTCCCTCTGTCTGCTTCTCTCTCCAAATACCTTCTGTCAACCACTCGCTTGCTCCTCAATGCTTGTTTCAAGAATGTTGCATGAATAGAATCACAGAGCCTGTGACCATTTGCAATTGTTTCTCTTTTCTCCTCATTCCCCACAACTGTCTTATGATCCACCAAGGCTGCTGTATGCCTTAACAGTCCAGTCCTTTTTATTGGTGAGTAGTACTCCACTATATGGATGTACCACAGTTGGTTTACCCTGGGTAATCTGCAACTTGGGACTATACGAATAAAGCATGTCCACTTTGTGCAGGTGTTTATGTGAACGGAAGTCTTTATTTCTCTGTAGTAATTGTCCAAGACAACAATTGCTAAGTATAGTTATTGCATAGTTAGTTTTGCAAGGAACAGCGAACCGTTTTACGTTCATGCCCATAATGCATGGGTGACCCAGCTTCTCTGTGGCATTGCAAACATTTTGTGTGGCTTCGAGCTTAGCCGTTCTGATAGGTCTGTGTGGATTGACATTTCCAGCTCTATTTCCAATTTCCCTGATGTGTAAAGATGTTGAACGATTCCTTCTCGCTTGCTAATTGCCATCTGGTTCCTCTTTAGTAAAATGTCTTTCAGGTTTTGCTCATTCTCCCATTGGCTTGTTTGCCCTTTCACTCCTGGCTTTTAAAAGTTCTTTAGATCAGTTCTTTTCACAGGCACACGAGTTGCAGATTATTTTCTCCAACTGCAGCATGGCTTTCCAAGAACTTCCCATGGTGCCTGGGTTTGGGGTGCAATAACAAAAATGTCACCAGATGTGTGACTATAGAAACAAGACATTTGTTTTCTACCTTTGTGGGCTAAAGGTATAGAGCAAGGCATTGCATTTTCTTGCTGTGGCTTCTCCTCATTGGAACAGGGAAGCAAGTTCTCTGGGTTCTCTAAGGACTTGAACCCATGGAGAACTCTACCTCAATGACATCATTTTGTCTGGAGTCATGATGCTCTAATAACATCATAGTAGGGTCAGGATTTTAGCATTTCAGCATAGGAATTTGGGGTGGAGGGGGGACATCCAGTCCATTGCCAGTTCATAGAGCACAAATTTCCAAAATCTCTCTCTCTTCTCTCTCTCTCTCCCTCCCTCCCTCCCTCCCTCCCTCCCTCCCTCCCTCCCTCCGTCCCTCTCTCTCTCTCTCTCTCTCTCTCTCTCTCTCTCTCTCTCTCTCTCTCTCTCTCTCCTCTTGCCATGCTTTGGATGCCAAGTCTGTCTAGCCCTGAACACTTAAACATTTTCCCATGTTTTTTTCCCTAAACAATTTTAGAGTTCTGTTTATGTCCATGCCCATGGCTCATTTTGAGATAATTACTGGATAAGGTTTAAGTTGCAATTCATTTTTGTCCTTTTAATTTTAATTTCCGCATGCTCATTGTGAGTATATAGAAATGTAGTGTGTGTGTGTGTGTGTGTGTGTGTGTGTGTGTGTGTGTGTTTATGTGGTATATTGTGATCTTGAATTCATTAGTTCCAGTCATTTTAAAAAGACACTTTGGCATTTTCTATGCAGAGAATGAAGTTCTCTGCAGATGTTGTTTCTCTGCGCTTCACATGCTGCCACCCACTTGTCTTGCCTTATAGCACTAGCTGGAACTCTGGCCCCTGGGAGTTGCAAGACTAACGAGATGACCAAAGCAGACACCTTCACCTCGTTCTCCTTGTAGAGGGTCTACTCCACGGCATTGTTCTCTGCCTTAGAAGGTCTATCCGTGGCATTGCTCTCCGTCTTAGAGGGTCTATCCGTGGCATTGCTCTCCGTCTTAGAGGGTCTATCCGTGGCATTGCTCTCCGTCTTAGAGGGTCTATCCGTGGCATTGCTCTCCGTCTTAGAGGGTCTATCCGTGGCATTGCTCTCCATCTCAGAGGGTCTATCCATGGCATTGCTCTCCATCTTAGAGGTCTGCTTCATGTCATGGTTCTTTGTCTTAGAGGGTCTGCTTCATGGTATTTAACTGTCCAAAGGCAATTCATTCTTCTTTGGGACATTAATAACGAAATGCCATAAATATTATTTACAAAAATCCTGTTTTTACAAAAAAAAAAAACGGAGCTGGAGAGATGGCTCAGAGGTTAAAAGCACTGGCTGCTCTTCCAGAGGTCCTGAACTCAATTTCCAGCAGCTACATGGTGGCTCACAACCATCTATAATTCAATCTGGTGCCTTCTTCTGGCGTGCAGGCAGAACACTGCATACATAATAAATAAATCTTTAAAAAATGACCTCAGAGATTCACAAAATTGACCAATGATCCATCACTCAACTCTAGCCTTTTTGAATAGGCAAAACACTATACACACCCCAAAAGCTACCAGTAAAGATTCTCTTCACAGAAGAACAACAGTGTTCATATTAGATACAGTGATCTATCAAAGGGTGAGCATCCCTGAGAGGAAAGAAAAGATGATTCTCTCTGTGACTGACATTGTGCATGCATGCAGGTGTCTGTGTCCATCTGACTGTCCAGTCCACCAGAATTTCCAGGGCTTGTTCCTGTAGTCATGAACCCATAGCTTTAATTCTGTAACACCTTCTAGGAAGTCGGTCACTGCAGAAGTCACTGTCTACTCCCTACTCCCTTTCCTTGGAACCTCAAGGCCAACTTGTGAGATAGAAAAGGGGTGTGATTCTGATAATATTATGGAGTGTAAATTTAGCTCACGGCATTCCATGGTTCCCAAGGTTGTATAGTCCAGTGTAAGTGCAGCCAGAGGAAGGAGTCTGGGTTTATGGTCTAAGCAGTGCTCAGTCTGTGGCTAATGGTTCCCACTGTCATCCCCGCCATCTTGACACCTCTAAATAATGTGAGAATCCAAGTCTGCCCAGCCCTGTGAGCCCAGGCTCTGTGTCTCTAATCCTTTCGGGTAGCTTTGTTCCGGGCCTCTGGTAGCTTCTTCCCCAGCATATGGTAACAGTGTTCAACAGAATACCCAAAGGACACTCTTCACAGACCCCGTAGGAACCACAAGTCCTTTATTGCATCCCCATACATTTTGTCAATTTGGCGGTTGCTTCATGCGGGAGGTAAATCTCATCTTTGGCTACGCCATTTTGGGAAGAGGTTTTGGGTGGCGTTTTTGTTTTGGATTATGGCAGAGCTGAGCAGGCTGTGCAAAATTGCCACGGCCCCTCCATATGCCCCTTCTGCTCCTCAAGCCACTAACGAAGGAACGGGACGGGGGTTTAAACATGGAGCAGAACACAGACACAGTTCTGGAGAGAGGATGAGGAGCTCAGACTGTGTTTGTAACTCATTACCAATGAAAATGTGTGATGTTGGAGTGGCAACAAGAGCTTCATTTAAAATGACTGAGAAAGTAATTTGAAGGCTCTAGCATAGAACCTGAGCTTTACCAGGGCTCCAACGTTTGGAAACGTGAAGAGACTGGTGATATGCTATTGTAGAGCAATGTGGGCCATGGCCCACGGATGTATGGAGACAGTGTCTGAGCCAAACTTCAGAGCCCAAGTCAATACAGTATGGCCATGTTTTGCTGATGAGTAGGGAGACAATAGCTGAGGGTGAAGAGATGACAGGAGGCCATCCTTGTTAGTGTAACCCGGGACACCAGCCCCAGGGCCAGGGGGTGATGGGAGATGACCATTTCAAACACGTATCATCTGGGACATGGGATGTACCATTCCACAGACAAGCTGGAGAGTCATTGGCAAAGCAGATCTGTAGCTCATGATGGCGTCCAGATCTGGAGGAGCAGAGTAGGAGCTGTCCCATGACCTTGACCTTGAGAATGTTCCTCACGTGTCCAGTGACCTATATTTACTCCCATTTCTAGATCCATCACACTTCAAGGGTCAGGGTACCCCAACCAGTACCCTGAAGGAGATGCATGTCTGCAACCAGATCACCATTTTTACCTTATGGGGACATTAGAGAACACTCTGGAAGGTTATACCGAACTCTTCATTATACATTTCACATGTGTCTGAGGGGAATTCCAAATTATAGTGATCCCTAGCAATGCAGCATAGCTAGAAATAGATTGAAAACTGGGAAGTTGAATTTCAGTGACCACATGTCCCACTGTCACGGAGACGAATGCCCTGAAAGTACCACTAATTTTGCCTCCGCTTCCACCAGCCTTAAAACCTCTCACGAATACACACCCTGAGGCGAGCGCTGCTTTATGTCTTGTGAAATGTGTTTATCTGAGACACATTCCAGAATGACTTCTTTCCCACGGCTCCCCCAGCTGCTTCTCTAACAGCACAACACTGGAATTGGGTTTAAATGTTGCTTTACAACTCCTTTCTGGTTTCAATGACACCTTCACCGCCACGGCAGCTTTCCCAGGGCCTCCCCGCGAATGCTAGAGTTCAGTCTGTAAAATCCCTGTCCACGGTCAGTGGGTATGGCAAGTTTGGAGACAGCACGTCTGTCAGTGCTGATCACAAATCTGGCCGCTGGACACTTGCCACCCTTACCTCCCAGGTTACTAATCTAATTCTGAAGAAACTCCCTCACAGAACACATCATGCATAGAACAAGAACAAGAGGGAAAAAGTTGTAGATACTCTGGCAAATCTACAAACGAGGAAGTCTCCAAAGATTCTCTGCACTCCCACTAAAGCGGGATTCTCCCAGCTGGAGACGGGTGTCAGCAACGACAACTCACAGATGCCTCCACATCGGGGAAACGTGAAGTCCAGGGCTTTGATACCTTTGCCTTCTGGAAATGTCCTTGTGCAGATGACAAGCCCCTACAACCCTTTCCGTGAGTCCGTTCACTAGGTTTTTCTCCTTTGACGTGTTTTCTTTTTTTATTGGCTGAGGCGTCCTGCTGGGCAGCCTAACCCATGAAACAGGAGGTGGAGGATCATAGATATCTGATGTAACCGAATGTGGAGTGGAGTTGGGCTTTGCCTGGCTTGTCATTTTAGATACCTATGCCCTGTATTGTTTCTATCCTGGGCATGTCTGACACTAGCTATGTTCTTCTCTCCTACCGACATTTATTTATCTGTGTGGGGAGGCAGTCAGCCACGGGTGTGGGCACACCTCCAAGTTCCTTCAGATCCAGATCTTGACTGCTCACTTCCCTGGGCTGACTTTGCAAAAAGCAATTCTGGAGAAAGAGGAAAGAGGTGACATGTGCCCCAAAGTATAGATTTACTACGTAGGCACGGACTCCCCATGTTCCACATTCCTCATCCATCACCAAGCTTGCTGTATGCACAGGCCTCCAGACTGGGGACTTTGACTGAGGGCAGATCAGTCACTCTGGACAGTGCTTCTGTTGGGAGCATTCAGCCTCCCTGTCTCTGAACCAGGACTCTTCTGTCTTCTGTCAGAGAAATAATAGCAACCAAGAACAGGCTGGTTTGTTAGTTTAAGAGGAGATAAAGTCATAGACCCTATGGGAGAAATAGAGAACATTCCGACTTCCATCTGGAAGGATAGCAAGACCAGAGACCACGTCTTCCACCACTGTAGATGGTAGAATGACTTGTTCATAAACATTCATTTGAAAATTTGTAAGCTACCTCATTGTACTCTTTTGAATTTTAAGTTCAGACTTGAAGAAAACAATGTATACCAAGGGATAAGGGTGTAGCAGAGGGAGAGAGAGGAAATAAAGATATATTTAACAGAAAAGAATACAAAAAAGTATTAGAACTTGGTCTGTGACTAAGAAGGCAAAAATATATTTTGATGGAAAGAATGAATTAGTAATACCAAGATAAATAACTGCTTATACACATGCATGAAAAGATTAATAAGGTGAAAGAGAAAGGAAAGTTAATACATAAGTATATCGTTATGCTTAGAAAATACCAACGTACTTAATAATAAAAAAAACAAACCTCACACAAATGACAAAAGCAAATAAAGGATAAAAGTCCATCCGCAGACAGGAGTAGCTGTTCTCAGCAGAAGAATGGGATGGTGGACAAGGATCTGAAAAGTTCGTCATGGATGGCCAGCCAGCTCAGTGGGCAAATGTGCTTGCTGCCTGACCTGAGTTTGATCCCTCAGACCTAGGTGGTGGGCGAGAATTGACTCCTGCATGCTGTCCTTTGACCTCCATACATGCACCAGCCATCTATGACGTATATATGAGCGTGAATACACACACACACACACACACACACACACACAAATAAATAAATAATGGGAAATACAAAGATTTCAGTAATAGCTGAGAAACGCACATCAAGACCACAAGATAACCTGCTGGACAAATTCTCCAAATAACCTTGCCAAGTACCGCAGCGAGCCAACAAGGATGCCAAGATGTTTCAGGTGGAAGTAAATGATTTGGTATTATCTTTTAACATCGAATATTTCCGCTAGTCTCCTTGGGGTGCACTCACCTGTGGCTGTAAGGTGGACACACAGGTGTTTGCTCTGACCCGCTCTCCTGCCAACATCAACTCTCCTTCCCCAGGGCGGGGTTGAGCATTTTGTGGTTTATATACAGACGGAAAATTCCTGAGCAGGGAAAACAAGCTACCAACACACAGAGCACATGAGGGATTTGTGGAAATGGGCTAGTTATAAAACCGGAGTGAGTGAGGTAGAACGGAGTTGATAAAAAGTCGGAAAATGGGCAAAGAGCAGCGGAGTTCACAAAAAGAGCCGGGAGACATGACACACAGCAGATCAATAGGAAAGGTTGGGGTCACAGTCAATGACACCAGGCCCATCATTTATGAATGGAGAGCCATCAGCAATGTCACACTGTTCACAAGGGAGAAATTAAAAACCATAAATCTGCAATATGCCACTGCAACTTCTGGATGAAAACATAAAACCAACCTGCAGCTCTGAGGGAGAGGAGGGTGGGTGCGCTCGATTATTTGTGAGTTTTGCACATGCAAATTTGGCTACTTGCTAAGATCTATTTTTAACTCCAAAATGTCTCTCTCCCTCTCCCTCCCTGTCTCTGCCCCCATCTCTGTCTCTCTTTCTCTGGATGCATGTGCACTGTGTATTGTGTGGGTCTGTAGGGTGTGTGTGTGTGTGTGTGTGTGTGTGTGTGTGTGTGGTGCACGCACCCATGAGTATGTGTGTGCATGTGGAGGCTATAGCAGGATGTCACGTACCTTCCTCTATCCCTGTCTGACTTGAGAAGGGGTCTCTCAGTAACCGGAAGCTTGTCCTCTGGCTGAGCGGCAGGTCAGTGAGTACTTAGGACCTGTTTATCTAGTTTTTCACTGCTGCTGAGGTTACGGGCACGTATAGGCAGTCATGCTTGGTTTTCATTGAAGTGCTGGTCCCTCAAATGCAAACTGGAGTCTTACACTCACAGAGCACTTGCCACTGAGTCATGTCCTCAGCTCCTACTGACCCCCCTCACTGACCCCTCTCCCAAAGAAACCCTGTCAAAGTCATAAAATAACCACGCAAAACATGGTTCTCTATAGATCAGTTGGTAAAAGGTTCTGACCAAGGACTTGAAGGAGCCAAGCCCTGTTTTTTTACCTAGGAGTAATTGTTTCCTGTGGGATTCGGTGTGTATGGCAATTTTAGAAAATATAATTTTATGAACAAAGAAAAATAACTGCATTCCTTAAACAAGGCAAGAGGCATAAATTATAAGAAAAATGATGAACATTTGTATTAAAATGTTAAGACATTTAGTGAGAAAAAGGCATTAAAACCAAAGAAAGAAAGAAAATTAGGGTGCAGATGGAAGTTCTGTCCGCAGTACACTCCAAGAAACAATTACTATTCAGAAGGCAAAAGGAACATTTACAAATTCAAAGCAAATTACAACTCAGTGTAAAAGTAGTGAAAGAGATGAACAAAGCCGCTCCGTGGTCTTAGCACATGCAGGCTGCGGCATCACCTGTGGCCAGGAGGATACACACACCAGCCCTGGGATGATGTTCTGGTCTGCTCTCAGGTGCCCACAGCAGAAGGCATGGAAACAGACAGAGGCATGGGGACCTGGACAAAGTGGTGGCGGGAGCAATGCATCCAGCCAATTCGGAGCACAATTTAGCAGAGTTCCGTGAAGTGGACGACACACGAATTGCAGGACACAGTGCTTTCCTCGGTGCCTGGGAGATATGAATGCGATGCTTGGCGTACTACTGTTTGTAAGAACACATCGAGAGCCCACATTTTCATCAAGGAAATGCTGTAGGTCCACACAGGTAAAAGGAAGCGTTGAAGTGAAAATGATCTGGATTCCTTCCCATGGATGACTCACAAGCAAGGGCAGATGTAGGCCAAATACAAGGTCAGAAGGGCCATTTATGTGCAGCCTGAGAATATGCCAAAACATATCTTTAGAAGCAGCACTCAGGCTTCTGGACTCCCAAATGTGAGGTTCGTCCTCACCAGCAAACAAGTGGGCAGGTCTCCAGGATCAGACACCAGCAAGGACGTGTCTGATCCAGTATGGTTCCTAACCACCCAGAGATAGCTTAGATCCCACAGGCTAAGCAGCTCCTTGACGGCCTCTACCCAGCACCTCAGATATCTATCTCTAATCCCAGGCTGTTTGACTGGCTCGTCACAAACTGAGCTTCTAACAGCCTACTCGATGGGTTTGATTTGCTACAGGAACTCAGAACCTCAGAGAAACACGAACGCATGGCACTTGATATCTGAGTGTACCTGTGAGATGGTAAGGCGGGGAATATGGGAGGGGCCGCACAGTGCCATGTCGTCTCTGGGTTTGAGTCTTCTGGAGAGCCCTACAAGTTCAGAGATTTGGAAACTTGGTCTTGATAGTGAAAGTAGGTCACTGGGTTGTATCCTGGGGACTTTGCCTTCTTGGATTGCCCCTGACTCTGCTTCTTATCTGCCACAGAGAAGAAATCCCCCTCCCATGGTGCTCTGTCTCACAACAGGGCCAGACCCACAGAGCCAACTAACCATGGACAAAACCTTCTCAGACCACGGGCCAAAAGAAAGCCTTCTCCTCACACTCTACACTGTTTCTGGCAGGGTTTGTCATGTGACAGGGAGGCTCACCAAGACACATGCTCAAATGTTGACTGGAGACCGGTAAGCAGGCCAAAGAAATCAGCAAAGCCTAGAAAATCCCAGCATTAGCCAGAGTAGGGCCCAGCTATCATCACGGGCTTGACCAAAAAAAGGAGGGAGCCATATTACCAAGGTCTAGCCAAAATAGAGCCTAGAGGGCAGTGCACCTTCACAGAGCAGGGTGTGTAGCCAAAACCTGCCAGGGAAAATGGGCGCTGGAGGAAAACATGGAGCCCACCCTTTCACCCTCTCTCCTCCCAGTGTCTCACATGGGGAAACACAGCTAGGACGGTAGAGAGAAGTGAGTCCAGGCATGCACTGTGCAGGGTAAACCCTGACGCTCACAGACAGACTCAGCACAGGCCCTGGGACTGGCAGGCGATAAACAAATAGTCCATCTGTCTCCAGCTCTATCCGGGATACATTAATTCAAACAACAAAGTTGTTAACACAGTTAACTCCTTTATATGTAGTTTTGTTTTCTTTGGTTTCGATTACCCATGGTCCAAAAGCATTAAATAGAAAATTCCAGAAAAAAAAATTACCACAGGTTTAAAATAATGTATTATACCGTATTTACACAGATGCACTATTTTGCTTTTAGTTCCTGTCAATCTCTCACCATGCTTACTTATAAATCAAACTATGATGTAAACACATACGTATAGAGAAAATAGGCACATGGACCTTGGAACCATCTGTGATTCCACGTAGCTCCTGGGAGCCTTGGTCCATGTCATCCGCATATGAAGGGCACTCCTGTTTTGGTAGAACAATAGCTCTGGCTTTGGTTAAACATTTTACGTACATAAATGGATGTTGTATAAATATCCAAAAAAATTAATATACTATAAGATTTCTTACCTACCTAGTGTCATCTATAATATATGTGTCTACCTATAATATAACTAGTTTTTAGTTTCTTTACAGTGGTTAGGTATTGTTTTGAAAATGAAAGTTCATCCTTGTAGTGGTTTGAACAAGATAGTCACCATAGGCACATGTGTTTGAACACTTGGCCCCCAGTTGGTGGCACTGTTTGACAAGGCTGAGGAGATGTGCCCTTTCTGGAGGAAGTGTGCCACTGGAGACAGGCTTCCAGAGCTTCAGGCCTTGCCCAGCTTCCAATTCGTTCTCTGTGCTTTGTGTTTTCAGTCCAAGATGTACATTCTCAGCCTGCTGCTGCAGCCCCACGTCTGCCATGATGCTTGCTGGTGACGGAACCATAGACACAAACAAGCCCTTCCTTCCATAGGTTGCCTGGGTCGTGGTGCCTTATCAGAGGGATAGAAAATAGCACCTGCAATATGCACTGAGCTCTGCGGTGCTCAAGGTCCATGTTGTAATCACTGAGTGTTGGGGAAATGCCTCTGCTGTGCAAACCTTCTCACAGCCATTGTGGGACTCTGTCATAACTCTAGCTCTATGCTGAATCAGTCTTAAAATGATAGGTTTTCTTGAATAAATGCCAAGGTAGCAAAAACGAGATGAAAGAGATTAGTGAGATTTCAGGTGACAAAGGTTTAGAGCCAGTCTGGCCTGGGACTTTATGGGGATTACTACCTCGAGGCCCCTTCTTCACCAGCACGATGTGAGATAAAAATTAAAAGTCTGGGGGTGGTCAGTCGGGCACTGGAGACTCCAGCTGGTACTGCAGCCGAGGGAGGAAGCCTGCCATATGAAGGGCCGCCTTCCATGGAGTGCTTCACGTCAAGCCAATGTGCCTAATAAATTGTTATCTGGAAAGTGCTTGGTCTATTCCTGACCTCATACCCAGGAGATGCCATTGGTGGGAGCACCACCCTTGGGGCGTTTGCTATTCGTGGTGGTGTCACCCTGAGTAGTCCTGAAGAAAGTGCTGGGGACAGGCTGGGGACAGCAAGGTTTGTGCCTAGAAACAAGGGGTGAGGCTGAGGGTTACATGGCTGCCCCTGGCTGTCAGTGTGAGGTCTGCTAGACTTTGGGCCAGAAGGGACCTGGCCAGATGGTTGGAGAGGGATCACGTTGATCCTCGGTGTGTCCCTTGTACATGAGTGTGTACATGTGCATGTGCGAGCATGTGTGTGTGTGTGTATGTGTGCCTGTATGTGCATGTGTTTGTGTACATATGTGTACATATGTATGCTTGTGAGTGTGCATGCATCTCACTTATGGAGGTCGAATGTGTGTGCATGTATATTGTTTAACATGTTGTGGCATGAGATAGGTGGCTGGCTCTACAGAGATTGCAGAAGTTGAAGGTGAGGCTCTCATGATATCTAGGCATAAAGGCACCTGAGTGGGAGGTCCTGGAAAGAGAGGTTTGTCGTCTGTGTCTATGAGAGGGATGGGACTTTACCCCCTCACCACAGAGCCCAGGGAAGGCTTGGGGGCACCACTATGTAAGGGTGAGACGTCGCCTTCATGGCCGTTGGAATAAGGCCAGGCACCAGGCAAAATTGATGTGTGCAGAAGCATGCCATCCTTGGAGAGCCTGCTCTGGAGGCAGGGAAACCTGAAGGAGCAAGCCCTCTCCCTCCACAACAGGAGGCAGCAGTGCCCTCCGAAGGCCACTCATGGGTGATTTGTGAGCTGTGACTGGAAGTGGTGACTGATGGGAGTTCTGAGAGGTGGCCGTGACCTATGGCCTGTGACCTGTGGACAGCTCTACGTGTAAAGACCTGAGGTGGAAGGGCGAGAGGTAGGTCACAGAAGGGTGAGCGTAGGGGTCTGTTGTGCATCTGCAGAAAAATCGCCTTTGTCATTCATTTCTGAACGATTAATTCACTTCAGGAAGAGAGTGTATCAGCAGAAACTATGATGCGATTCGTTGCATTTACATTCGAAAATACTTAGTCCAAAGCAAAACAGTACATTTAAAAGATTATTAATAAATATGACTTAGGTGTCAATAATATAGGTGTTTTATTAGAAAAGAATGCAAATGAAAGAAATGAATTCGGTTCATGTAAACGCAGTGTAGTGTTAGTGAGCACTGTGGCTTGAATATTTTTATCTGCAGAAATGCCTGCTTTGAGAATGTTCTTGTCAAGGGAATGACATCAGGAGGTGGGCTCTTTGAGACAGAAGGTCAGGGGAATGCAGCTCCTGTGGGATTAGTGCCCTCGTGAGAAGATGCTGGAAGGGAACCACTTTTCCCCTCTCTCCCCGATGTGTGATGGCAAAAATGAGAAGTCAGTCACTCCTGAGTCCTCTGGAAAAGAGTCTTTGCCAGAGCCTGGCCATGCTGGCCCTCACACCTGGGACTTGCCGCTCCCACGATGATGACAATGAGAAAAGGAAGATCTGGTGGGGCTCAGGGGCGGCTCTGTGCTTGCTGTATTCAGACAGGTCTCTAGCATAGAAGCTACAAGTGTTCTGTGTTCAGATCCCTATGAACAGGCACAGCAATGGGTGTCAGGAACCCCAGTGCTGGAGGGGGCACAGAGACAGGAGAATCCCCAGAGCTCACTGGACAACCAGTCTAACTGAATCAGTGAGCCCCGAGTTCAGTGGAAGTCCCTGTCCCAAAACATACGTGAACAGCGGCGAAAGAAAATACCTTCTGGACTCCACAGAAACATGCATGGGGAAAGGCACCTGCATGCATGCATACACACATACATACGTACGTACATACATACACACATACACACACATATATACAGACACAGACAGATGGACAGACAGACATACATGCGTGTACACACACACACACACACACACACACATACACACACACACACAAAACTCTGCTGTTTCAGTCACCCAGTGTAAGCATTCTCCTGCTGTGGTCCACACTGACCAAGGCATGCATGCGTGCGTGTGTGTGTGTGTGTGTAGTTCCTATCATTAAGAGCATCTCTAAGGCCACTTGTCTTCTGACTGTAGGACCTGCATTGTAGCATTCTGCACTTCTTGGGGGTATGCATGCTCCCACAAATAACAAGACACAGCCACCTGCACACCCTGAGCAGTACAGCGAAGGCCTGCGCCTGGTATTCCTGAATCCTGAATGCAGCATGGAGATATTCAAACCATCCGCCCTGCAAGGTGCCTCCCCTCTTGCCTCCTGCTGGGAAAGCCAGGAAGGTGTTGGAAACAAGGGACATTTCATCAGCTGTTTTAATTCTGACATAAGGAAATCTTTTCTTTTCCTTAGCAATCCCCTTTCCCGTAAAGGCAAAGGTGCTCACGAAATGGCTCAGGTGTTCCAAGCTAATTAGTCACTGGCTGAAATAACAGCGTTCCACAAGGTGCTTTCTCGGTTTTCACGTGCAATGTTTTACAAGGAGAACTTCAGAGGAAACAAAGGCCTCACAGCTGAGAGCCCCGTGGAGCAGGTAGGAAAAGGCCAGGCAGATCTGGCCTGTGTGTTAAAGGCACTCTCACGCATACTGCAACTGTGAGCGTGCAAGCCCGGGAGCCGGCGCTGTGCAGCTGTGCACCCAGCTCCACGCAGTAGCACTACAGGAACGTTGGTTTTAACTAGCGCCCTATTCCATTACTGTGTGCCGCCTCGCACGGCCAAATAATTCCCCAGGGACACATGTTTGTGCTCAAGACAACCCTGGGTCTATCTGTTTCGCTTAGGAATTGAAGGCCAATTAGCTTTGCGCATGACTGGAAGAAAATGTCAATATTAAAGAACTCAGTGAGTTAGCCCGCTAAGCCCATGATCTTCAGGCAGGGATCGCTCTAGACGTCAGAATCAGGCAAAGCAGTCAATGACTGTCCCTTCATTAGTTATTGATTTCGTTGGCGTTGTGTAATTAGGCACTGTTCTAGCAATTCAGTGCTCGTGTGTCCCACCCCCTTTAATTCCAGGGACAGCTGGGCAGAGGATGGTGTCCTCCAGTGTCTGATGCGCTCCTGCAAGAGATGGCTTTTCAGTCACTGGTCCACTATCCTCTAGTGGAACAAGGGAGCAAGGCCTCATGAGGAGGGAGAACTGTGGGGAGGACAGGAAGCCAAGAGGAAGCCCCAAGAGGTGGTGGCTTTGGGGTTGGGCCTTAAGAGCAGTGACTGGCTAGGCAATCACCTAGTGACTTCCATTTGAATGGAAAGAGGTCGGGCAGGTAGAGAAACTATTGCAGCCCATCCCCTTGGCCAGTGGCATTACAGGTCCACACTATGGGTGGGGACAATAATGGCTCACCTGAAGTAGGTCAGCAGAGATGGACACAGGGAAAATAATACAAGTCCCATTGCCAGGTTACTCAACAGGGGCAGTGAGGAGAGGGAGGTCAGAGAGGGCAGTAAGGTCGTGGCCCCTTACTGTTCTATACGCAGTTGGGAGAGACAGAATCTTTGCATCACCCTCCCATCCCTGTACTCATGGCACACATATCCAGCGAGGGTACACTCCGTATCAGCAGATAAAGATGGACACACAGGTCCAACAGAGCAGCATTTATTTGGGGGGAACAAAGATTGTAATCTGGGTAAACTGAGATAGAGGAGACTTGACTAGTGTCCCATGAGGCTAATGCTAGAGAAATTTCTTACAGGGGGTTTGCAGAGTATTGACATTCACTGACTGGATAGAACTCCTCAACCCTTCCTGTTGGCTAGAAAAATACTATTCCCAGCCAAAGAGACTGTAGATACTGACTTCAGCTGTTTCTCAGAGTCTACTGGAACATTCTGTAGTTTAATCTTTAGCAGGTATGAGTACAAAAGCCTCTTGGTAACATCCTGACTCCACTTTAGAAGGCCCTAGTCGGCATTATATCATTTTTCTCTTATCCAGTCTGCCAATCTCATGACCATTGTGTCCAGGACTCTAACTCACGCCCATCTGCTTACCCTCCATGCTCTAAGCAGAAATTGACACCCGGGTCCAGGCCTGTCTGTTGTGATGCAGACTCCCTGAGCATGGATGGACCTGCTCCAGCATAAGCTAGCATGGGTCTCTCGCAGGTCGTAGCCTATGAAGGGTAGGCAGCTACAGTGGGTCCCCTCTCTGCTCTCTGATGAAGCCCCTTTGCCAGGACTGGACACTGGCTTGGTTTTCTGGTACCTGGTCCCTAGCTTAGGGAGGGTATTGGCTTACTGACTTCATTTTGTGAGGAACCCATTCCGGGGCCAGTCAGTTGTGGCCAAGTAACCTGACAGGTAGGAGGTGTTGAACCCAGGAGCTCACCAAGCCTGGATGCTCGTGCTCAGAGCTGAACAACAGTACTCTCTAGTTCCATTACTACACCATTGTGACAGAAGGCATACCTGTAGCTGCTGTCTCTCCCCAGGAACTCATGTCTTGGTCACATTGTACAGGAAGTCTCCCTCATCTCATTCTCTTACTCTGGGGCATGTGGCTTTGAGTGCTTCTTCGCTGCTCTGGGCTTGAGGACCTGGTCTGCAAGCCTCGGGCCAGGTTAGCCTTCCAATGCCAATCTCTGGAACAACCTCTGCCCTGTGTGGGCCGTCATCTGCCTGTGGCATCAAGATGCTCCTTACTGGGGGGGGGGGTCTGGATTACAGGGATCTAGGCCACCAGGGGAGGGTGGGACCATTCATTTTCCTGTCTCTGTAACTGATTGTCACAGCTGGACTGATTTTGGTCACCTAGGAAATCCATCCATAAAGCCATCCCAGAAAGCAGACAGTCACTCGGTTATTTGGCTGCA
Organism: Myodes glareolus; assembly: GCF_982192425.1. NCBI lineage: Eukaryota > Metazoa > Chordata > Mammalia > Rodentia > Cricetidae > Myodes > Myodes glareolus. The sequence goes on along the minus strand of NC_142049.1, from coordinate 31,426,890 downwards.
GACGTGTCATGAAGTGCTTCGAGGAAGTTATAGTGGAGAGAGATGATTATTCCTGTATTTAAGTTCCTGTTGAGTGGGAACAAAGTTTTAATTGCTTTAAAGCATGCCTCGGAGTCTCTCATTAGCAATTATAGCAGCAACTGATAACTATTCATAAGAGAGAAACTTTCTAGTTCAAATTAATCTCTTGATAACCAAAAATAGAAGGAAAATCCCACTCTTTTTATTTAGATGATTGAGGAATAGTTAAGATTCAGGAAAAACAACAGGGCTTATTTCAAACATTATTTGGGGAGGAAAATGCCATTTTAGCCCTTGAAGAAAACTTTGCAAGTGGAGACTTGTTATGCTAGTAAATTCCAAAATACAGACGCCTGCCGATCTAACCTGCTGCTGGTTTAGCTGGAGGTGAGCCTTCAAGGGGCAGAGTCCTGGAGCTCCCGAGTCCTGCGTGGTAATGCCTATTTCATAGAGAGGCAGTGTCATTTCCCCCCATGTCAAAATGGCAATTTATCCTTGACACGACACCAGAATGGCACCTCGGGTGAAGGGACACATTGCCTTTTCTCGGGAGTCTATCAAAACTCAAAACTCCTTACTCTGGAAACCATAAAGCTTTGTCATTACAGTGTAAAGTGTGAACTTCACTTGGTGGCTATTTATTTCCTGGGCAGAATCCATATCACCGAAAGCTGGGCTTGGGGAACACATCCATCAGGAAGCGTTCCGTGAGGAAGAGAGCAAGCTCAAGGCGGAACATGTGAAAGCGTGGCTTGTTAGTTTCCTAGTGATTTTTCCAAAGACACGGAACATCCATGAGAGTGAGCAAGTTTATTGCTGCAAATTCAGAAAGGAGTCAGTTACTTGCTGGGCTTTGCCTTGTTCCTGCCTCTCCCATGCAGCTTGCAGTAGCTGAGCAATTATCTCCTGCCTGGCTGGGAAGCCCTGCTCCACTTTTGAATGCGAGGTGATTCTGGGATTTAGTGCACATGCCTCAGGGTCTTCATCTGTTAAATGAGAGCAATAGTACTCTTTCTTACAGGGCCATTTCAGGGGTAATATTAGTTCAGAAGTGTGCTTCCAGCAATCCCTGGCACACAGCAAGGGTCAATAAACAGTTCCTATAATTACAGAAAACTGTTAATCACCTGGGTGCCTGAGTCTTAAAAACAGAGGCCTGTGAGGAAGAACTCAGCAGAGTTCTTTCGTCCTTATCGCTGATGCTCAAGTAAAGCAATACTGCTGATTGTCAGACAGTTGCATGGCTTAAGTGTCCCTACCAGAGCATGCTGAGATGTCATCCCTCTCGGGAGGTATTCAGATGTGGGACCGTTAAGAGGCAATTAGTGATCACGAATAGGTTAATCATGTAGATTGATTAATGGGCTAAGAGACTGTCTCCAGAGCAGATTGTCACAGAAGCTAAATTGGTGTTTCTTCAGTGGTACTATCTACCTTGTCAAGATGCAGTTCCAGGTTGCCACCAATAGGGGAGATGCCAGCACCAGGCTTCTGGACTTCCCAGCCTCTTGAATTGTTGGACAATTAACTCTTAGTCTTTATTGATTACCCATCTTGGGCATTTTACTACAGCAACCCAAAATAGACTCAAAAGTCACATTTATCCAAAGAATGCTCTTGTGTGGCCTGCATAGTATGCCATATTCTTTTTCTCCTTTTGATCAAATGATCGAACAAAGTTCAGATGTCTTCCCACCTTTCACCATTCTGCTTCCCTGGCTCTCGAACGTTCTCATGGTGACGTGTTTTACCCCCATAAGGTTAAGCATAAGCAAAAGCAGTTTGATTAAAGTCTAGGAAGATGAAGAACGAAGTTAAAAGGAATGAAGAGGCACTTGTGGGAAATAGCAATAGCACAGAAAGCCATTTAAGTGATCTTATTAGCCTTTGCCTCCAGAGTGCTTGGGAAATGTCTGTCACCAGAAGTAACATTCCCAGTCTATTTAACTAGCAGTCTCAGGCTCCCTTAAAGCTATCAGCATTCCTCTTTCCCCACTCTGCCTGACTGGATGGTTTCCTTGAATGCCCTCCAGGGCCAAAGCAGATAGTGGTTCATTTAGGGATACAGGAAGAGGGTTATTAAGGATCATGGTGTGTGTGTGTGTGTGTGTGTGTGCATGTGTGTACGTGTGTGTGTACATGTGTGCATGCATGTACACACATGTGTGTACGTGTGTATGCAATGTGTGTATTGTGTATGCACGCATGTGTGCACGTGTGTGTGCACATATGTGTATGCGTGTGTGTATGCGCATGTGTGTATGCGCGTATGTGTGCACGTGTGTGTGTGTGTGTGTGTGTACGCGTGTGTGTATGTGTGTGCACACATGTGTGTGTCTTCTCCATCACTCTCCACCTTATTTTTTGAGACAGGGTCTTTGACTGAACCCAGAGTCTGTCATCGAAACTGGCTGACCACTGTCATCCTCCTGTCTCATTTTCCCAGAGCTGAGATTACAGGCATGTGCTATCACTTCTAGGCAACATACGTGTTCTAGGGGACTGAACTCAGGTCTTGATGAATGGTAAGCACCTTACCAATTGAGTCACATCCCAAGCCCAACCGTGGAGGTAAACTTCAGGGCACGGTGGTCAGTGCTAGAGTGTGGGATCAGGCTGAGGAGGAACGCAGAGGAGAGAGCAACCGGTGGCTCCTTTGGGTCAGTAGTGCATCCCTCCCCACCTCCCCACAGCACATAACAGACAACAAAACCTACCAAGGACCAGGAAGGACCTGAGCCCTGTGACAGCTGTCTGCCAGGAATAGTGACATATGTTGGGTAAGAAACCCTGCCCCCTGCCGCAATTATCAAGGTAACCCTGGCACTTCATTGCTGGGGCCAGGCCAGGAGGCCAGAACGTTTCTCTTCCTTGCCTCCAGTTTTGACAGTCACATCTCTGAAACAGTATCTGCTGTAGAGGACGTTTTCTAATCCCCACAGTGGGTGTCTGAAGCCCATATGTATGACGGTGCTGCCTCTCTCGGTCGCGCTTGGGGCTGCTGTTGAAGAAAAGGATGGTTGTCTGAGTTGTGACCCCTCAGCAGTTGATCCTGTAACCCATGGCATAAATGACTGATGAGCAGGCAGTGCACACAACATGGGTACCCTGGACAAAAGCGTGACTCATGTTCCCAGTGGAACACAGTGCGGTGGTATGAAATTTCATCACGCTGTGCACAATGGCACACTGTTCCAACTCTTCAGCTGTTTACTGCTGGAATTTCCTCTTGAAGAGTTTTGGACCAAGGTTGACTGTAGGTCACTAAAATCTCAGAAAACAAAAGGATGGCAGAGCAGCACCGATTAAATCAACCCCTACACTCCTCCTCCTCTGCTGGCCTCTGAGGGTTCAGCCCCTCATTGGCTGTTGGCCTCCAGCTGGAGCCTCTTCATCCCAGCTCCACAGCTGCTGGAAGATCCGTTTCCACAATAAATCTAGCTGCCGGGGCCAGAGAGATGGCTCAGAGGTTAAGAGCATTGCCTGCTCTTCCAAAGTTCCTGAGTTCAATTCCCAGCAACCACATGGTGGCTCACAACCATCTGTAATAAGGTCTGGTGCCCTCTTCTGGCCTTCAGGCATACATGTAGACAGAATATTGAATACATAATAAATAAATAACTAAAATAAAATAAAATAAATCTAGCTACCCTTCTTCCCTCTGACACCACTTTCTGTCCCCCACTGGTCCTAGCTTTTACTTTTTCCCCTTTTAGAGAACAGGATCTCATAATGTTGCTCAGACTGGCCATGGACTCCTGGGTTCAACTGATCCTCCTGCCTCAGTCTCTCGAGAAGCTAGAATGAAAGCAGTGGACCAGCATACAGGAGGTAGAGGAGAGTGGACCCGAGGTCAAGAACAGAAAAGAGAAGGGGGAGGGGAAGAAGAAGAAAAGTAAAGAGGAAGAGGGGGATGGGGGAAGGAGTAGAATAGAGAAGAAGAGGGGAGGGGGAGGTCACAACCCCAGCTTTCTACCCACCCTGAGCCACCAGGACTGATGATGATATCATCCATTGGTTGTTTTTGAGAGAGAGGGGCAGCAGCTGAGATGCTAGGTCCCATTAGGGAAAAGTTTAGGGAGGGAGCTGGGGACCAGTCCCAGGGAGTCCTGCTTGTCCGCCCAGCCTCTGTGACTCCGCACAGATGGAAGCTTGTAAAAGCTTGCCTGTCTGGGGATCCTCATCTGTGAGGGAAGTCTAGGTCATTCCTGAGTGTGGAAAGACTGACAGATCTACAATAGCCTGGAGCAACAGCAGGCAGTGAAGGTGAGCCAGCATTGGGTCATCAAAATGTTAACTGTTTAGCTCTTGCAGGTGACGGGCATCTGTACCTAAGTGGGTGCATCTGGGTTAGAGTCAGCTTAAACATGGAAGGAACTAACACAGAGATAAGGACTCGTGGAGCTGTGGAAGTGGGTGAAAAAAAACGAGAACTAGACATTTTTAAACAAGGAGACTAAGACTGTTTCTGTAACAGCTGATGATTATCTATAGTGAGAAAAACTAAATTATATATGTATACACACATACACACATACACATATATTTGAAATAGGGTCTCATTATGTAGATCAGGCTAGCTTTGAACTCACAATCCTCCTGCCTCAGCCTCCTGAGCGTTGGCACTGTCTCAGGCTTAGATTTGTGTTTGAAACACATACACAGTTAAACCCCAAATGTGAAACGCCAAGTTTTGAAACATAAAATCTAGGTATGTTTATGAGTTCAGTACAGGAAAATATTTCTTAAAATGCAACACAAAAATGACAATCACAAAGGAATTGTGTTTTCCTGCTTTACAACTAAAGGCTTCTCTGTGCCAGGCAGCACCCAGACAACATGGAATGGCGAGGCCCAGACAGAGGATGCTAGAATGGAAGAGGATAACAGTTTAGAATAGAGAACAAACAGCCTACGAGGGAAAATGGACGAGACTGGACAGCCTCCCACTAGAGACACAAAGGGCGACACGCCTTGTGTGAGATGATAGCATCCAGAAGGAAGGGCGCCTCTTCTAGGTCCCATGAGATCGAGTCAGTTCGGTTGCCATGGAGAGCAAGAGGGAAGGTCTGGCAGGTGTACTCTTCCCCCACCACAGGTACGCATGCTAGAGAAAAATCTAGCTGGTGCAAATCTAGCAAAGTGCACCTGGCTGTTGAGTGCCCACTGCTACAGTGGAGAAACTGGAAACAAGCCAGATCCATTCACAGGAGACACGACAGTGGCCCATATCTACATGGTACAGACACGAGAAGACGGGTGGGAAGAGACAGTCGTTCATTGCACTGCTAAGGAGCAAACTTTTATGTAAATTTTGATGAGGTGTGCAGCTGTGCAGGAGAATGGCCAAAGTCTCCCCACAACAAAGGTTGCCTCTAGGCAATGATCAAACCTGTAGAGGGAAGGAGGGAACACTGCGGTGAGGGGTTTTATCTGGGGATGTCACAGGGCATTATAATAAGCCATGGTCTCAATGCTTTACCCACAAGGTTTCTGTGCTCAAAACGTAAACTCACGCAGAAGACCTGGGTTCCATCCAAGCTCCCACATAGCAGCCCACGACTATCTGTAATTCTAGTTCCAGGGGGTCTGGTGCCCTCCCATCTGCATGTTTAGCTCCTTGAGACCTTATGCCTTCACCTGACCTTTGTGGACTTCTGAATACACGTGGTACCCCTAAACTCATGCAAGTCCAGACACACACACATAAAATAAATAAATAAGATTAAACTTAACCTTAAATGTATATGTTGAAGGCAGTTGGAGGCAGGTTCATTAGAGGTGGGGGTGGTAAGGGCTGGATGAAGCCAAGTGGGCGGGATACCCTCCCCTATGACAGCATTAGTGGCTTTTAATGAAAAAGGAGACATGAACTCAGACACTGCTGTCCCATCATGTGATACCCTCTGACTTACCAAGACCAAATGCCACGCTTCTGGACACCCCAGTATTTAGAACCATGGGCCAAATAGGCCTCTTCTATACTTTATACATTTCTGGATTGCAAGAATTTTGTTAGAGCAACAGGAAGCACACTAATGCAAGTGTCATGGCTAGACGGCCTAGAGCTACTGTTATCACATCATTCTCATCTCGTATGTGTGTGTGTGTGTGTGTGTGTGTGTGTGTGCGCGCGCGCGTGTGTGCACTTGTTAATTAATTCTCAGGGCAGGGGGTACATTACTCAATTCTAAGAATCTAGGATGTGCCAGCAGGTGCATGGGACAAGGGACAGCTGAGGCATCCATCTGAACAGCAAGGCTTTCCTGACTATCCACAGGTCAGCCACAGTGCTTCAGGTACCACCGCGTCTCTGTCCTCTAGCAAGTGGATTACACTGGGAGCAGAGGATGGACCACATCAGGTATGGAAGCCAGAAATCTAGTTATGAGGATGCTGCTCAGTCCCTGGCATTATGGGGTTCTCCCATCCTTCTCTCTAGAACGAAAATAAAGAAGTCCACACTGCTAACCTCACACAGGTTGGAAGACAATACAATGTATTAAAAGAGCTGTGCATATAAGGCCATAAAGGATGGCACTCAGAGAAGCCCACCAGGTTCCTATGGAAAAAAAAATTAATAATCACACTATCAGGTCTTATTCTGCCCCTAGGTTGCTTCGGCCATGGTACATTACATCCCAAGGCACAGGCTCTCTCCGAGGCCCCTCTCAATTTGACCACCTCCCCTGTGGCCTTGATATAACAAGAACACACAATAATTTTATTCAGCTCTTCCGTGATTACATTATTCCTCGGAAGTTCCTGTAGCCAGTTGCCGATTGATTGCTGAATCACATCAATGCCCAAAAGAAAGCTATGAATTCAGCTCTCTCTCTCTCTCTCTCTCTCTCTCTCTCTCTCTCTCTCTCTCTCTGGTCCTATCTTTCCCTTCTTTCCTCACTCACCTATCACGAAGGCTTTGAGAGCTTCCTTCAGTTATCCCCATACACGAAACTGCACTTGCTTCCACTCCCGCAGTTTGCTCTTCCGCCATTGCCAGGCTGCCTCTCACGGCCTCTCCCTTCCCTCATTCTCGCACATCTTCTCCTATGGCACATTTACCACTCCTCATCACAGTCTCCTCTCATGTCGACCCCAATTCCAAGCTCTGAAAACAAACTTCAAAACAACCTCTCGTTTCCAGGTGTGGGCTCAGCCAGCGCTCTTTCCCCAGGCTGCTTGCTCAGCCGCGGATGCGCTCGCTCTCCAGCCTCATGCTTGCCTCCTGTAGGAGGCAACAGAACCTCCCTCAAGCCCCTTGCTCAGACACTGGAGCGACTGGGATGCTTTTAGTGTCCAGATGAGATCAGTGAGTCCTAGCCTGGCTGTCCACTGCGAGCAGACAGTCCCCTGTCTCCAGACCTTGGAATGGAAGGCACACAGCAGACAACCCGCGGCCTGAAGAAGGGAGCTGCGGGTTCCTGTGAGGGGAGGACTGCACCTGTTTCTCCCACAATGCACCTGAGCCCTCCCTAGACTGCCCCCTAAGGAGGTGGCTTGGATTCTTCTGTGTCACAGCACCTGTGTTAGGGGTGGCTACAAAATTCTGGTTAGGAGGGGAACTAGGGCAATAAACTGGGTGGACAGTACTTGGGGAAGGAGGCTGAGAAGGTTGTCACATCTTAAAGGTACATTTCCAGGGTGCATCGCATTAGACCTTAAAATATCTAAATAATGAGATTGCAGCTCATGGAGATGAAGAGTGTCTTTAACATTAGCCTTTCCAAAAATTGACCCCGTTTGTATCACAACTGAGTTCCTGTCTAGCCCCCCAGACACCTAGCAGTCCTGGCTCTTCAAAATTAAGATGCACTTCTTCATGTACTTCACAGAACTTCATATAAATGTTCAGAAAGTTATACTATCTATATTACTTGGTGTTTGTATCGCAAAATTTCTAGAACACGCCTCTATCTTTATTCATGTCTGTGGTGACGAAGGATTCTGGTCCCTAGGACTTTTGTATTCAGGTGTGGTAAGAAGGGGGGGCAGTATATGTGTGGCCAAACATCTGTGCCTACATCATCACCACATGTGCAGCTGTTCTGGCTGGGGATTATTAACAACAGACCCACAGATGCACCGGAGCTCTTCCCACTTTCTCGGTCGCTGCCCACCCTTTACTTGTAACTGCCCCATCCATCACCTGTGAATGTCTAAATTGTGTGTCACATTTATCCTGTGGAGGAGGTGCACGTGCTTTGGAGGTCAGGAGAGAACCTGTAGGAGTCTGTTCCCTTTTTCTGTCACGTAGGTCCCAGGGACTGAACACAGATCACTAGGCCTAGCAGCTACTCTCTTACCTCCCGAGTCATCTCAGCACACCCACACCTAAAATTTTGCCCACCCAGCAAAATAATGGATATACCACTTGAGACAGAGGGAGAGACTGAAAATACCCATAATCCGATGCTTTTACTTTGTTACAGCAAATGCAACACATCACAGTCTTAGTGGCTGTACACGTAGGCACAGAGAGATGCTCCAAAATCTTCCGAAATGAAGAAGCTAATCCTTCTGACTGAAAGGTATTTTTGCTGACTTCAGAGACGGTCACAGGGTGCTTGCTGAACCATGCCCCTTGGTGTAAGCCACAACTGTCGGCCTAAGATAGTCTTCCTGTCACTGTGCTGGAGGCTTCACAAATGGCAGGCAGGGTGGCAACTCGGCAAGTGACTAGCATGGCGGTCTTGGTGACAGAGCCCAGGTAGACAGGGTCAGAATCAAACTGAGCTGCTGGACGGTGTATGTGGTGTGTGGGGAGATGGCTGTCATGTATGTAGTGTTGGAATTCATGTGTTGAGGGATGGTGATGGCAGGGAACATGGGTTTATTTTTCTTACCCTCAACAGAGTAGAAACCTAAAAAGTAAGGAGGTGAGGGCGTAAGGGTTCGGCTGTCCTGGTGTGATTTGGAGGTGGTGTGGTACAGGGGGAGAACCAGGTCACGTGGTAACCTGGAGGCGGGGCCGTGCTCTGTGCTGGGGCAGCAGAAGCTGGAACTGGACCGGGGTATGTTAAGAGCAGGGAGAACCAGGGCTCTACGTTTATACACAAATTGTTTTCATTTCTTTAGCACGAGTAAGAACACGATCAAGACTGAGGCATGAGTTGGCTTTTCATGTCTCCAGGTTTTTAAGGAAATTGCCTTGTTTTCTCCCTCCACCCAAGCCTTTTTTTGGAGACAAAATACCTTTAAAGTAAGAAAGAGCACACACTCTTGGGAACTCACTGGTTTCTTGAAAAATGTTGATCTCCTCGCCTGGGGTTTAGCTTTCCTTGGATTATTTGGCTTAGTGTAACTTGACAAATTAAATCAAGGTACAGGAAAGAAGGTGTTCCAGTCTGTTTTGAGTTAGAATTGGGTCATTATAATAAAACCACAATGGCTTCCTTGAAAATAGCAAGGAATTTAGGGGGATAATTATAGTATAGCGCATTATGGATATTCCACTAATCAATTCTGATTTTTATGACTTTAAAAATCCTGTAAATACTGAATAGAAAATGTCACAGATTTGTGTTGGGTTTGACCTAGTGAGTACAATCTTTAAACACTAATTTTTAAAAAAATGTACCATTTCTTTGTCATCTTATCTTATAACAAGAATAGGCAATATCTCACCCAGAAAGATCCACAGACTTGCGTTTTCAGTTACTGACTCGCCACTGTCAAAGTTTTGGGAAATCAGATACCCATATCCTCACCTTTAAACCCTGTTTCCTGACTACTCAGAATGAATGCCGACAGCTATGCCCCTTCTGATGAAGGGCAGGGATCATGGGGGACTGAGCTCCACAAAGGAGACTTGCTCACGGCTGTGGAATAATCCTTCTGCACACTGTGAATATGTATTACTCTCATTGGTTAATAAAGAACTGTCTGGCCTATAGTTGGGAAGAGATTGGGTGGGAAAGGCAGACTAGGAGGATGCTGGGAAGAAGAAGGGCAGAGTCAGGAGTCACCAGCAGATGCAGAGAGAAGCAAGATGGGCATGCCATACTGAGGAAAGGAACCAAGCCACGTGGCAAAGTGTAGATAAGAAATATGGATTAATTTAAAATGTAAGAGTTAGCTAGTAACAAACCTGAGCTATTGGCCAAGCATTTATAATTACTATTAAGACTCCATGCTGGTTATTTGGGAACTGGCTGGTGGGAAAGAAAAGTTTGCTTACAACTCATTGCCCATATCGGTGGGCCCCTCCTGACCTCTCCCAGGCTGTGGTCTTCTTTCCCATACCATGAGTGCTTGAGTGCTTGGACAGTAGGATGTCATCATGCTCTAGTCTATAGGGATCCGAGAATCCTAGCCTGACACAATGGAGTTCTGGGTCCCCTCAGGTTGTTGGCTCTGTTCTGTCCTCAACTTGACAGCTACAGAATAAGACATTTTGCCATGGCTGTGGTATGATGTTTCAGAGACCATCAATATCTTTAAGAGAGAAGGGGTTTCTGCTCCAGGGTTCTCTATTAACGCTTCAGAATGGCATCAGTGTGGCATGATATGGTGGGGTGGGGAGAGAAAGAGCAGGGCAGTGTAGGAGGCAGGAAAAGATTTAGGGGCTTTGAGACCTCCACACAAGCAAAGACTACACGAGGCAGGAGACACCCAATGTCTGCATCTTATTCTGGATTCCAAGTCCCTTCGTCATCAGCCACAGGCATAGCTCTGGACTCTTTTTCTGGCCGGCAAATAATTCCTGTGCAAACTCCATGTACCACACAGGGGGCAGGGCGGGCAGTATCACAGGCAATAGCATTTAACCAAACCTCACTAATTCAGTACCAGTCATTCAAACACTACCAAAACCAAAGCTCTTTGACTGCTAGGTTGATTATATGGGATTTTGCCAGCATCAACTGAGTTCCTTAGAAACGCAGGATGGATAATCTATAATTTAATATGGACACTTAGACACAGAGTGTTACTAATCAGATAAGTAAGACCTCAAATGGGACTACACAGAAGATCAATGATACCACTCTAATTGCTGACCTAAACAGATAGATGGAGGAAACCAATCAAGGAAGCATTTCTCCAGCCCCCTCCTCCACTAGGTATTGGAAGCGTCAAAGGCTAAGCAGGGCTCCCATGACCATCTCTACAGATCAGTCCTGCCCAAGGTGACCCCATTCCCCACAAGCCAGATTTGTTCTAGGGCCCAAAAGCTTTACTACGAGCAAAGCAGCACAGGGCCCCCGGGGAGCCCTCCCTTCCTCGGAGGAAGCCATCCATCACAGCATGTCTTAAGTTTTCAACAGCAACGTTGGGCTAAAAATGACTGTGCCAGTAATTACAAGAAAAACCGACAAAGCGATTAGATGTATACGTCTCTCGGAGGAAGAAGTCTCTGTAACTGTGAAAAGAGAGTAGAACGTCTTAAGTCAAGCCTATTCGAAGAGCACAAGCTTGGGTAGCATCGAGGGGTCCGGAACCTGCCTTAGTGCTTTGATGCATCCACACTGCTCAGAGGAAAGGTCTGAGGACGATGTGCAAAGAGCAGGATGAAGGGAGAAGGCAGTTGTGGTCCAAGAGCCAAGCCCCAGGCCCAAGGGCTCCAGGACTATGATGGAGACTGACCAGGGGGCTGCCAGAGTTCAACATCGCACTGAAAGCAAAGGGAAAGACAGTGGGTGCAGGGACAGCAGGGAGAGACGGCAGGGGAACAGAGTGAACTGGGGTGGAAGATGCAGTCTTAAATGAGAGGAAAGGGGCAGTCACAAACTATAGATAAAAATGATCCACAAAATATGCCACTGTTGTAAATACACTGAACTGAGGGTAGGGGACAGGGGAATCCAAAGATACTTCAAAGAAATGTGCATGGGGTGGGAGAGATGATTTGGGACCTGAGTCATGCTGCTCTTGCCAAGGAACCAAGTCAGGTTCCCAGCACCCATACTGGGTTGCTGACAATTGCCGTAACTGATGGATCTCATGCCTTCTTTTGGATTCTAGGGGTGCCTGCACTCATATGTGCACACCTACACGCTGAAACTCTTTTGTAATAATAATAATAAATCCTTTAAAAAGTAAACCTGTCTGAAATACAGCGGAATGCAGACACACATACCCAATAGTCATGTGGTATCAAGACATGCCTTAGTGCAACTAATAGTCCTAATAATTGAAAAATGCTATTGAAATTACACCCAAAACAATCATGCCAGCTCTTTGGGGGATAGGGGGAAGATGGGCCATGAGTAAGAACATAAAGGTACCTGACCAGACAGATGGAAGCAAGGTGGGTTTGGTCATGCTGTAGTAACAAATATCCCAACAAAACATTTCTCATTCATATTATACATCCAATGAGTAAGTTGCAGGAAGCTGTGTTTCCTGCAGTGACCCAGCTGATGGGCAGGACAATGAAAAATTTCACTTTCCATGGCAGAGGGAAGGACCTCTGAAGACTCACCCTACAGTCAAGGCTTTGGAAATTATACCTATAAATTTGCTCACGTGCCCTCAGCAACCACAGGGAGCTGAGAAATACAGCCTTGCAAGGTAGGGGAAAGCTACAAATTTTTAATGAATTCGTTACAATTTATTTTTTAAATTAATTAAAATCAATTTTAGTTTACATGGATGTGCGTGCATCTGAGCATGTGTATTGCACCATGTGCCTTCAGGAGCCAGCAGAGGTCAGAAGAAGCATGGGTCCCCAAGAAGTGGAGTTACTGCAGGTTGTGAGACACCATGTGGATGCCAGGAACTGAACCCAGGTCCTCTGTGAGAGCAGCAGGTATTTTACGTGACTCATCCGTCTCTTCAGCCTCAGCTGGAAAGGCTGAGAAGATGTCAGGAGGATCTTAGGACTTTCCTTATGTAAATATTTAATGACAGAATAGCATGTCCTAAGATGGAACTGCTGGGGAGCTGTTCTCAAGAATTTCATATTGGCAGGGATAGAATCTTCTGGAACAGTATTCAATACACCTCACAGAGAAAACTGGCAAAAGCAGCGCTTTACAGTTAGAACAGGATACGGGGTACTGCAAAATCCCAACTGAAGTTGAGCCCATTTGTGCTTCAGGTTACAGGGCAACCCACCAAATTCTAAAAGAAAGAGGGAATCTCCAAGGAGAAATATGAGAGCCAGCTTGGAGCAAATGCAGTCCAACACCAGCTCTAGCGGAAAAGATGGGCAATGAACAGGACCACACAGGTAAGTCACCAGACAGATGAAAGCAAGAAGAACCGGTCTAGTGGAAATACTACAAATAGGGAACAGTGGCCTGCCAGGAGTAGTGGCTCATCCATGAAATTTCTAGCAGTCGAAAGGCTGAGGCAGGAAGATCCCCAAAGTTCAAGGCCAGCCTAAGCTACACTGTAAGACCCTGTCTTGAAAAAAAAAAAAAGTCAAAGAAATGAAAAACGCTCTCGGACCATCAATATAACCATGGGAAGTGACCGAGGAGAGTTTGGGGTGTCAGGTTGGCTCAGCACAGAGAAGTCACTTTCCATGCCATCAGACTGCAGACAATGAGAGTGTACGATCAAAGGGGAAAAGAAGAACATGTGCTAAACGTTTAGTATTCTGTTGTGCTGCTGCCGGCACTAGGGAGGCTTCCTTCTTTCTGCCTGAGAGCCACAGGATTAAGGAGAGCTGGGGGATTAAGATGTGCTCAAATTTTCCTGAGCTCTGCTTGTACTCCTGCCTGTTTCAGCGGAATCCCTTTCCTCTTATCTCAAGGAAGCAAAGGTTTGCAAAGCATGCTCGCAAAGACGTCTTAAGACATGCTTGGCACCGCTATCCTGTTAAACTGCAAGAGCCCATTTACTAAAGAATGACCTAAGGGCTGTCCGCAATAGCTGCACCTCTACCTGTGCTTAAACCGCAATAGAAACTTCCCTTCAGTAGCCAAGGACCTAGGGACCACCCAGGGATGCTCACACAGACAGAATCCAGAGACGACTGACGGTTACATAGACGGAATTCAACACCGTGGCTCAAACTATAGAAGCTGGAAAACAAACTGTAGGGTGGGGTTGGACTCCAGAGCTTTAGCTATGTCCTCTGCCTGCTGGAATACAATACCTGGTATTTGGTTTGTTGAGAGCCTGGTTTCTATAAGCAGATGACCTACATAGAGGCTGTAAGAGGACGACAAAATACAACAACATCCTCTCATGGATGGGAGTGGAATTTACTACCCACTGATGGGAATTACTGGGCAATTTGGAACAAGCAGTATTTATAAGCTTTAATGTCAGGAGCAGGAAAAAAAAATGTGTGATCCCCCTTCCCACCTCCATTCGGCAGTGTTCTGAAGTTCCTGGTTATAGCAAAATAAATAAATAAATAAATAAATAAATAAATAAATAAAGCCAGGAAGGTGAGTGAGCCATCTAGACTGGGGTGTGAAGTGGTTGATGGACTGAGTGAAGAATGCCCAGAGAACCAGTAAACCACTGATCCCAGGCGTGTCTATGAAGGAGAGCTGACCACAAGTCAGTGGAACAAGTGGGGAAGTCCATTCTCAGTGTGGATAGGGCACCATCCAATCAGCCTAAGCTTCAGACACAGCAAAACATGAAGGTGAGGTCCCCATTCTCAGTCCTGATGTCCTACCTGCGACATCAGAGAACTTCAAGCACTCTGAACGCCAGGACCTATGCCACTGAAGGTTGTAATCTGTTTCCTTGATCCGGAAGCTTTTTGCTTAGACTGAACTTCATTGCCAGACTCCTAGGGTCTTCAACTTGTGGACAGCCTGCTGTGAGGCTTCTCGGTGCCCATCGGAAACCCCCCCCCGACTGTATTTATGTCTATAAGTGTCCTGCCGGGTCTGTTCTCTAGAGACCCCTGGCTAACACAGAATAGGAGATGTAAAACGACCTCGACATTACAAAGGATCAGCTACCAAAGAGTCCCTACTGCTAGAAACTGACTTTAGCAAGACCACGGGACACAAGATCAGTAGCAAGCATCGAATTCAGATATAACACTAAGAGACGATTCTGAAGTATTATGAAAATGGCACCAATAAATGGGGAAAAGGGATAAATAACTCAAAATGTGTGAAGATCTATAAACTGAAAATTACATGCTGATGAAGATAATAAACACTGTTGGAATAAAAGGAGACCTAAGTAGACCTGTTCAAAATAATGTGTGGGTTCCACACGATCTCAATCAAAATCCCAGCAGGACCGCCATAGAAACTGACAAGCTTGTTCTAAAATGTATATGGAAATGCTGAGAACCTAGGATAATAGAAACAAGTTTGGAAAAATAACAAAACTGGAAGACAGCAAGAAGCCACAGACAGTTGCGTCCCATAATCTCCATCTCGCTGCTCTCAGGCAAAAGCCAGCTCTTATCCCAGCACCACTATTCCCTATAGGGACCTCCATTGGGGGTGGGGCAAGGGCCCCTTCTCCTAATTCCAGTCATTGCTATGACTAGATCATCACCTCCCCACCATGGTCATCAACTCTGTCTCCCCTGAGCCTTCTACCTTGAGTGTATTTTGCAAAAAGGATCAATAAGCAGTTTGGGAGAGCCTTTCTTTTGTCTTCAACTCTGCATCCAGATGAGGAAGAGCCATTGACGAGGTTCAAATAGTCAGCTGTGCTAGCCAGCCTTGGCTTGAGTTCCTGGACTTCATCCCATTTGGCTACTCCATAAACAAATTTCCCATTGCCTCTCCTCATCAAAGGACAGTGCACAAGGATGAGACTTCACAGTCCTGGCCATCCCAGGCTTCAGCCTGCACCTTAGAGAAAACATCATTCCCAAACTTCAATTCACATCTCCTTGGAGGGTTTTATGTAAGTAGACCCTGCGTCTCACTGAGTAAAGATCTCAGGAGGATGTCCAGGGCCTTGGGGCAGCAGACCAAAGACTTTATAACCCATTAGCTTATAACATAGCAGGACGGTTTGGCTAAATGTTTGCCGATGGTTCACTGTTAGAAGCTGGATCCTTGGGGCTGGAGAGATGGCTTAGCAGTTAAGAGCACTTGCTACTCTTATAGAGGAACAGAGTTCGATTCCCAGCACCCACATGGCAGTTCATAACCATTTATAATTCCTGTTCCACCCTGCTCTGGCTTCTGTGGTCACCAGGTACATACAGGCAATTTTATATTTGTATATACAAAATAAAGATAAGTAAATATTAAAAGCTTGGGGGTTTAGGAGGCAAGACTTCAGGAGTCCTCGGGTCACTGGTAGAAACCGTCCTGGGGGATTGTGGGAGCCTGATCTTTCCTCTTTCGCTTCCACTCCCTTGCCTGTGGTGAGGTAAGTGGCTCTGTCGCAGGGCACGCTCCTGTCATGCTGTACAGGCACACCACAGCCCAGAGCAGAAGGCATTGTTTGATCACACACTTGAAACTCTAAAACTATACAACAAACTAAACCTTTCCTCTTCCAAGTAGATCACATGGATATCTTTTATAGTGCCATAAAGTGACACACACAAGTGGTCCCCAGAGCCCGAGATGCCCTGGCTTGCTGGGTTTTCCAGGAGGTGGTGGTCATACCATCTCTGTCATTACCTGATTATGTTCTTTACATGCAGAGAGAAAGCATACCTGGGCTCAAGCACTAGCTTACACGATAGCAGAAAGAGATTTTAGAGTAAGCAAAGTCCATTCACCCCCCATTGCAGTGGGCTATGAATGGCCATGCAGGCACTGGACACTGCTCCTGAGCAGACCCCAGCATATGAGATGCGTGGACTATGAAGGTATGTAATGGAGGGCCACAAGAAATAGTTGGGACCCGAGAAGCCTCCCTGTGAACCTGCAGCTCTGGCTTCCCCCGCTCTCACTTTGGTGGGTACTAGGAGCCAGAAGCTGGCCCATTTCCCCATGTGGATAGAGCAGGTATTGGGGAAACTACCTCCAAACCGAACATAGGTACATCCCATGTGGCTACTGTCCTTCTTCTCCCCAGGCTGGAGCATCTTATTTGGACTTATTTGGAGCCTGTGGTAAACATAAGTCGTTTCCTGCCATAGGCCAGAGTTCTCCACTGCAAACAGTCTCACCACCAACAAAGAGGCCCTTTGATGGTAGCACAGCTTTCTAAACATTTCAGCCACTTCCAGTCAGGTCAAGGAAAGGACTGGGTTGACTGTATTTTTAAGAAGCCACTTTGGGTTTTCAGTAAAATAGCCCTTGAAAGAAGACAGACGGGGGGGGGGGGAGATAACATAGATGGTATTTCCATGTGCCCTCCCCACTTTTTCTTTGAGACAGATCTCACTGGCTGGCCCAGGCTGGCCTGGAACTGACAGAGATCCACCTGCCTCTGAAGTGCTGGGATTAAAGGATCGTCATCGTGCCCGGAAAATATACTCCCTTAAAAAAGGATCAAACGCTTTATGTAAGAACCATGGGCGATTAGAAGATTTCTTCCTTTATCATTTAGTTACCTTTGCTTGTTTGTTTATTTATTTGTCATTTATATATTGGTTGCATGAGCATGCCACTGTGTGTGAGGAGGAAAGAAGACATTGTTCTGGGGTTAGTTCTCTCCTCCTTCCCTGTGGGCTCTGGGGTTCTAACTCAGGTCACTATCTTGATGTCAAGGGTCTGCACTCACCAAGCCATCTCACCAGCTCTACGTATCATTTTAGAAGTCAAACGAATCACCATGTAGACCTTGATGGAGTCACAGCAGAGGTTGTAATCATGGTAAGCTCATCTGTGAAGAGCTCTTCCAGCCATTCTTGCCCTGCTTTGATTTGTCAGAGGCAGAAAAATGACTGGCAAAGATGGAAGCGGGGACCCAGAAATCAGAGCTTCCAAAGGACAATCTACAACGCTTTAAAATACTTTTCCCGGAAGGGTGATGCTCAGCATCCAGCCACCTGGATGAGTCAGGAGCTGAAAGGATTCGCTATGCTAATAAATCTTCCTTCCGGTCTCTCCGGAAGAGCCCTGCAAACAGGCACCGCCCAGCCTCACCTTCAAGGTCAGCCGCACAGCGTTGCAGTTCTCCTGCAGCGGGTTCAGCTTCAGGGTCTCCCCGAGGTTGCTGCATCCGGATGAATGGTGCTGCAGCTCGCAGCAGACGCACACCTCCACGCTGTCGAACTTTATCTAAACAGGAACACAGACAAGTCTCGCATTAGCGCGGCAATGTGGCCTCCGAAGTATGCTCTGAGATAGCATAGCAAGGACACGTGAAATGGCTCCATTGGAAACATATCAGGACAGCTAAAACAATTTTCATTGACCAAGGCCATGAGTGCCACCATGAATCACTTCAACTTCTCTTTTCAAAGCAATCATTAAAAAAGAAAGCGGAACTGAAGAGCTGGCTCAGCGGGTAAGGGGAGCCACATGCACACTGGTATCGGAGTTTGAATCCCTAGAGTCTGGGGGACGCTAGGCAAGGTAGTACATGCCTATAACCCTAGTGTTCCTGTAGCAGAATGGGAGGCAGAGGCAGGAGAGTTCCTGAAGCCCACAGGCAAGCCAGTTTGGTGTGGACAGCAACAAAGAACATAGGTTCTTATAATCTTTCTTGAGAAAATTCTTCTCTCATACAATACATTGCAGCCACAGTTCCCCCTCCCTCCACTAGAGATACAGTCTTAAGAAAGGTGGAAGGGGAGGACAGATTCCCAAAGTTGCCCTCTGGTGGCGCATGTGTATGTCTTCACACACACACACACACACACACACACACACACACACACACACGCAGAAAGAGAGGAACGTTATTTTTCAAGGAGTCTTTAAGTTGCATGAACTGCAGGTGAGCTACAAGAATAACTGCAATCTGAAAGGTACTCAGGCATTTACTGCGCTGTAGAGATGAGCTTTGCCTCGTTCTTCTCTCATGGCCAGAAATTTCTCCATCACTCCACGGTTCCTGGACGTCCTTTCCATCCATCAGTCTGCAGCCCATCTTAATCTTCAAGGCTCGGTGGGGTTCCCCATCCCCACCTCTACCCAACAGTCGTTTTGCTTCCCTGGAGTTACAACTTGTTGTCATACTACATGAACGGTCACTGTCAGGGGATTCTGAATAAATTAAAATAGCTCAGAAAATTAAGGGCCATGGGAGGAAACAAATGCATTCATAGAACTTAAAAAAAAAAAAAAACAGTGGCAAAGCAGGAAATAAGGTATGAGGTTCTCTGCTATAAGAAAAAGAACAGATTTGCCAGTGCCTGAGTAGAAATGGGATTTTAAAAAGAAAAGAAAAGCAAACCCGGATATAAAATGCCTAAACAAAAAACAGTCACTTAAACCTGTGGGATTTTATTCAAAGCTGATGTAACATGAAACAAATTCTTTCCCTCAGACTAGCAGGTGCCCACTTCCAATAAATCCTGACAAATGCTTCACACCGGGTGACTCAAAGTGCCTATGTTATTTTCAGACAAATATTGGCCTGTTGTAACTGTAACAAATGAGTTTTCATCGTATGATGTACTGCGAAGGATGGTGCCATAGGCATCCATGTATCATGCCTGTCATTCCTAATCAGTGGATGTGGGCAGGACGTATCCACCACATCCGCAGAGCTAAGGAATGTGCAGGGATTCATCAGGGGCTGGCTCTTCCTACAAGGCATGCCCCCTGCAGGTATGGAGCTCTGGTCCCCAGATGTCAAGTTGCCTTTCCATTTGGGCTGTGTCCCTGGACAACGCCCACACCAAGCTCCTTCCCTGAGTTCCTGTAACTCTCCTGCCACACTGCTTACCTAGGCTTCCAAGTGTTTATCCATAGAGCGTCTTTCTTTATGCCTTTGCTTTCCTCGTGTGCAAGCTTGTATCCCCAGCATCGCCACATCAATCTACAGGAGAACAGCTTCAGATGCATCCCAGGTCACCCTCAAGACTGGGGACTGGGGATTTTGTGTCTTGCTCTCACCACCCAATGTGAACAAAAGGGATTGGATGGGAGTGCTGAGCCTCAACTTCCCTACCTAGGCTTTGTGCTTCTGCACCCTCCTTCCAGAACTAATTACCTTCCAAAGAGACATGACTAAATTCTAGGGAATTGAAGGGCCCACCCCAGGCCTCAGCAGGAGATTCATAGAGTATAGCTATATATTTGTTTTTCCCATTGGTACAAGCACACATGACGTTATTATGAAAAGGCTAATAGTTTTCAAACTATCCAAATGAAACCTCTACCAACAAAGGGCATAGGCATTCAAGCTCACCTGCATCTTCACCAATTCTCCCTAGGGGATGCTGGACTCAGACACTGCTGTCTGTGGGGTGTGTCATAAGATAGCATCACGTTTTAGGAGATGGAGTCCATCTTCAACCTTGCCCATTGCCTTCACCATTCATTTTGTGAAAGAGAACACACATTTTGTGAAAGAGAAGTGTTCAAGGCAAACCCAGGCAGGCCTCCTCTTCTGGGCCAGGAAGCTTATCACCTCCCTCCTTGTCTTGGGGATCACTTGCATACTTCAGTCTGTATATTTTTACCAAAGACACTTTGATTAATTTCACTAATTTTATGCAATCTGAGAATGTTACTATATTTAGATGAGGAGAGTGATGCTCCTTGTCATCCTATTAAATGGCATGAATACACTTTATTTTTATGCCTAACCTACTGTGGCCTTGTTAGAGGAAGTGTGTCACCGGGGGGGGGGGGGGGGTGACTTTGATGCCTCTGGCTTAAGACTCCCTTAGCATGACAGCCATGCAACTTCCTGTTGCAAGTGAGATGTACAGCTCTCAGCTCTTCCTGCATCACATCTGCCTGTATGCTGTATGCTCCCCATGACAATAATGGACCGAACCTCTGAAACTGTATGCGAGTCATCCCAATTAAATGTTTTCGTAATAAGAGTTGCTGAGGCCGTGGTGTGTTTTGACAGCAACAGACAGTAGTTAAGAGTAAAGCTGCTAGCCATTCTGCATTTCAAGTCACACACACACACAGCATTTCATTTGAGGATAAACAGACCCCTGAATGGAGCTACTGGGCCTCTAGGGGTCTTTGTAATAGATCACGCAGGAAAATTTCCACAGTGTGTGTGTGTGTGTGTGTGTGTGTGTGTGTGTGTTCTAAACAATTTACATGCCACCAGAATAGTGCCAGTGTCCTTAACTTTCATATTCTGGCTTTATAATTTTGGCAAGAAAAGTAATGAAGGGAAAAGTTCACCAAAATGAGAGACTAAGCCAAGAAGAATGCATGCAGGCAAGAGATAGAGGAAATTCTAAAGCAACGAGAAAAGAGCAAACAGACCATCTCTGGAACCAAGCGAGTCACACTGAAGCAGGAGACAGAGGCTCTGGAATCTATTCCAAAAATGGGAAACAAAGCTCGCCAAAGCCACTGGGGCAGGCTCATATTGACAGATCCTCAGTCCTTTTGGAGCGACCAAGGAGAATTAGAAACAGGAATGTAGAACACCAAACACAGCATAATAAAACCATTATAACTCCAGACTCTAAGAGCCAGTACACACATACATGATTCTGTTAAATATGTGGCTTGCAAACCCCACAGTTTCTCATAGTATAAAATTGCCCTTTTCATCCTCCTAAGACAATTACTGTAGGGCAAAAGTTTTCAGCTTTGGTGATGTCCAAACTTTTACTCTTATGTTCCAATCATTAATGTAAGAGCTTTTCCTGAGCCCTAAATGTTAATGATGTTCTACTGATTTTCTCTAATGGCCTTATATTTTTATCACTATTTTTTGATTCACAAGACTTTTATAGTTAATTTTTGTATAAGATGCAAGACTTTGGTTGAGGCTGATGATTTTTGCCTAGAGATGTCTAACTGATCTAATGTCTGTGGCAAGGTCTTTTCTTCTGCATTGCTTCAGATCCATGTGAATCCACTTCTGACTTCACTGGTCTGTCTGTTTGTCTCCACCACACACAGTCTTGATTATTGCAGCTATAATCCAGAAATAGAAAAGAAGTTTCCCCCCATTTTATTCTTTTCTCCCATTTTATTTCCTCCTCTTACTCCCATATATGCTTTAGAATATGACTGTCAGTGTCTATAAAAATTCTTGCTGGGATTTTGATAGGAGTCAAATAACCCTGCGCGTCAATTTAGGAAGAATGGACACTGATTTTTATGTTATGTTTGAATTCAAGAATAGGGCACGTCCCTCCACTTCCCTTGATTTATTTCACTACTGTTACAATGAATGAGCCTGACACACGCTTTGTTAGATTTATAAGTATTTTGAGTGACTAGAAATGATACTTCATTTTACATTTCAGTGTCTTCTTTCTCATTCCCAAAGCAGACCAATACATCGAATTGTGTGTTTCAACATGTCCTGTAACCTTTCCAAACCCATCTGTTAGTTCTTTGTCGGTGTTATCTACTTGCATTGTTTGCTGTCCTTTAAAAACTTTCATTGTGATTTCACACAAAGACATCAATGCCATCTAAATCGAGTTGGTTGTATATTTTCCTTTGCGATCTGTAGCCTGTAATTTTATTTTCTTGTCTGACTACATAGGCTGGAACTTCCATCACTGTGCCCATGCTGAGTAAGACCCGAGAGAATAAGCCAGCTTGCTGTGTTCTGCACTTTAGGGGAAAAGTACTCATTCTTCCAGCACCAACTGTGTTAATTGTAGGATTCTGCAGCCTTGTTTCCAGCTTGAGGGCATCGCCTAGGCCTAAATTTTTCCAAGTCATTTTGTTTGTTTGTTTGCTATGTTTTTCTTAAAAGTATGAGCTCACTTTCTTAAATTCCTTTAGACATTATTCAGTGAGGAGAAGGCTACTACAGTTGGCGTGTGGAACATGAACCTGCAGTCGGGTTAGGCACAGTTGTCAGCTCATAAAAGAAAATTCTTCCGAACAGTCACGACTGCTTTCCAGTTCTACAGGTCAGATCACGGACTTCTGGCACCTTTTTTTAAAAAAATGGAAAATCAATTTTTTTCATACAATATTTTTTAAATCTGATAAGTTACTTTTAAAATCACAAGAGGACGTTCAGTTTTGCCAACTGTCCTTCCTGCATCAGCTAATATAACCATGTGGCTCTGCTTCTTAGTCCTGTTGAAAGAATGGATTAAATTGATTGGCTTTGTAATGATGTGTATAATTTAGAAACATGAATATGTATTTCCTTTTGCTATTTTCAAGGACTTCTGTGCATATATAAATGAGTAATCTCCAGGTCTCTTCTTCTGTATTGTCTGTGTACTTTTGGTTTCATTAAACCAACCAAGAAGTGTAACTTTCTCTTCTATATCCTCAAATAGCATGCAGAAATGATATTAACTTTTAAAATATTTGGTATATTTGTCAGTGAAACCTTCTGGATTTGGCTATCTTGTTCTGGGGAGTCTTGAAATTATGGTGGATTAATTTTGCTATTCCTCAGTGTCTCTATTGTTTTTTGTTAAAATTAATCATATATATTATAAGTCTATGGGGATCTAGTGCAGTGTTGACTTTACATTGTGAATTTCGTTACACCCGTTTACAAATCTGTCATTCCACAAGCCAAGTCTTCTGTGGTAAAACATTTAAAAATCTACCTTTGGTAATTTTTAAATATACACAATACTGTCATTTATTATACATACCACTGTGCAATAGCTCGCTAAGGCTTATTTCTTCTGTCTACCTCAATGGCTCTCAACTTTCCTAATGCTATGACCCTTTAATACAGTTCCTCACATTGTGGTGATCCTCCCAACCATAAAACAATTTTCATTGCTACTTCACAACTGTAATTTTGCTACTTTTATGAATCATAATGTACGCTATCTGATACTTTGATGGTCTTAGGTGACCTCTGTGAAAGAGTAGTTCAACTCCCAAAGGGGTCGTGACCCACAGGTTGAGAACCCCCATCTAATTGAAATTGCGTATCTTCTGACCAGCACATCCCTTTCATGTCTCCTGCTACAAGGATTATTATTCCGTTCCTATGAGGTCATTATTTGGATTCCAATCTAAGTGGCTCGTATGGTGCTTGACTTTCTGGGTCTGACTTGTTTCACTTAGCACAGTACCCATGTATCTTACAAATGATAGAATTTCCATCTTTTAAGGGCTTACAAGTACGGCGGGTGGTAATCATCAATCTAACAAGGGGCTTTCATATTGCTTCCATATTTTCGCTATGAGGAGAAGCAATGAACCCACCTGTGTGTGCCGCCATCCTTCCAGCACACATAGTTCATATCCTTTGGACACAGACCAAGAAGTAGGGTAGCCAGAACACATGGCAGTGCGATTTCATTTCTGTAGAACTCCTACACTGTTTTACAGAGTGGCTGCGCTAATTGTATTCCCACCTGCAGTAAATATATTGGCAAAATGGCGCATGATTTCAATAGACGGAAGAAGCAGGCATCACTTTAAGCCAATTAAGAACAGGAAAAGAGTTATGTTTCTTAAAAGTTCTCACAGATAAACAGCAAGCATTGTCAAATTGGAGAATCAGGGCAGATACACAGCTGGCTCCTGGATGGAGAGATCTGCAAACCCTCCAGATGTGAGCTTTCCCAAGGAAGACATGGCAGTGTGCTGGTGTTCAATCAGAACCCCAATGCTGCAGGCTGATTGGAAGATGGTACTTTCGAGATCTTATAGAAAAATAACATATGCAAGAATTACCCAGAATGTTCTTTACAAAGGATAACCATGGGAGGGGTGGCTATCAGTCTCATGTTCGAGGTGCTGAAATCAAGACACTAATATAATGGTTTTAAAACAGAGACTAGTGAGAGGGTGTCCGGAAGAGGAACAATGACCCAACAGAGTGTGATACAGGGACAATGACATTTCAGTCTGGTGTAGGGAAAACGTAGTCTACTTACAAGGAGCAAGCTTGGTGGTGGTGTGAACTAATGCGGCCACTATGAAAGTCACCATGGGAAGACTCAAAAACACTAAAAAATGGACCCAGTCCATGATCCAGCTATTCCACCCCCGTCTGTCTACCTGAAAGACTCGGAGTCAACCAATCACACACATGCTTGAGGGTCAGTGGGTAGAGGTGCACTGCTCTTGGTAGCTGTGTTAAGGAACCAACCTAGATGCCAACAACAGAGGAGTGGATAAAGATAAGGCAATGTGCAAATTCAGTAGAATTTCATTCACAGGTAAGGGAGAATGGAATTAGGCAACTTTTCAGGAAATTCGAGGCAACTGGAAAATATCGTCACCTTAAACGAAGGTAGTCAGTCACACAATACCACGTTTCCTTTTATTTGTGGTCCCTAGATCTCACATAGATGCATACAGATGAATTAAAGTAGAAACGAAACTGTATGGAACAAAGGAAACTAATGGGAAGGGGAAGAGTTGGTCGGGGAATACAGGGCATTGCTCAATGTTTAATGTACAGTTAGATGTAAATATGCTATATATATATGTATATATAAAGATGCTTAAAGTTTTGGCAAGAATGTATAGAAATTAGAATTCTCTTGTACATTCCCTTGTATATCACTGGCAAGAAGGCACAATGGTGTGGCCTCTGTGGGAAACAATGCAGCATTCCTTCTTAAATTGGAATTACTGTGAATTCAGCAAGTCCACTTGGTGCATACACTGGGTGAAAGGAGCCACAGTTGCAGAAGGGCAGCCACTGTGGGATCCTGCTAGGTGGGGCGGGAAAGAGGAGAGAGAGTTCTAGTTTCTCAAGACGGGAAATGTGTAAAGACGAAGAAAATGGGCTTCATGCTATTGTACACATGGTTAAGGTAGGAAATTTGAAGATGTGCTCTAGTGATATTTAATTTGTATTTAATAATTAAGCTGCCTGAAGTTCAGAGTGCAAAGCTAAACCACTAGAAGCCATGGAGTGGGGGCACACACCTTTAATCCTGGTACAAGGGAGACAGAGGCAGACGGATCTCTGTGAGTTCAAGGGTTACCCTGGGCTACACAAGACTGATCCAGAAACAGATCCAGGTGGGTGGTGGCTCACACCTTTAATCCCAGCACTAGGGGGGCAGAGAGAGGAACATAAGAGGGAAAAGACAGGAACTCACTGGAGTGTGGAGTCTGAGGTTTGGTAGAGACCCAGTGCAATCAGTTTAGGCAGACTGAGGATCACCCCTTTGGTCTGAGCATTGGTAGAGGTAAAAAGTCTCTCTAGTGGCTTACTGCCTCTATAGCTATCTCTGGGTTTTTATTATCCATGCTACAAAGTGTGTTTTCTGCCACAACTGAGAATTAATATCTGGTTTTCACAGACTTACTCATTAATTAAAATAATGGCGACAATAGCACTAGCACATGACATTGGCTCTGTCTGATCTTTAGCAGGGTCCCAGAGTGGTGCGGGAGAATTGTCTGTATTCTGTCAATCGTGTTCTAAATAAATGCTGATTGGCCAGGCAGGATGTGTAGGTGGGAAACCCAGACAGGAAGCGGAAATGATGCAAGGAGAGCAGGAGGAATTCTAGGGAGGAGGAAGCTGATTCCCCCACTCCTGCCCAGACCACCGAAGCAGCAGGATGTGAGCTGCCCCACTGAAAAAGGTACTGAGCCACATGGCTAAAATAGATCAGAACAATGGGTTAATCAAGATATGAGAGTTAGCTAATAAGAGGCTAGACCTAATGGGCCAATCAGCTTTATAACTTACGGAATCCTTTCTGTGATTTTTCTCTGGGACTAAACAGCTAGGGGGCCAGGCAGGACAGAAAAACCCCCAACAAACAGGCCCCCTCATGTTACACCAGAGAGTTATGTGGTTCAGTGATACTCTGAGCACTCTGTGACCTCCAACAGGTGACAGCTATATCCCAGCAAACCACTGTAGTTAGGAACACAGACAAGCCACAGACGGATTCCTGTACTCAGCCTCACTGCCTCGAGCATGCTCTGAATGCTCACATTAGCTCCAGCTGGGCATAGCTGAGCACAAAGTTGCCGCTTTGCTGCCCCACCCAATCTACTGAATATTGAATGGAAAACACAAGTGTAGGTTGGCTTTCAACAGACATAAAGTAAGAATCCTTGAAGTTGTGACTTGGGCATGCCCTCTGTGAGCCAACAGTTCGCTCTCACTGGTCTCTGTCCCTCCTCTCCTGTCTTGGCTCCCCTGGGCTAATAACTCAGCTCCCAGGTTCAGTCTTCCCCCGGCCTGTCCTTTGGCAGCACCCGAAGGTCACATATCTAGTTCATTTGTGCTTCTATCAGAGGACGGCAGGGGTGGAGCATCCCTCTTTTTTGTTGTGTAAGCCCTTTCTACTCCCAGACAGGCTGATGGACCATAAATAAGGGGGGCAGGTTAGCTTTTAAATGCTCCAAAGAGATTCACAAAGAATTACTGTGGTTTCATTTGCAAAGCCCTGCTGTGTCTTTCCCAGTGACCCCAACGCCAAGGGGGCACTCCTGAAATAAATCTGTCAGCTGCTTGTACACCCAGATGTCAGGGTCAGGGAACTAATCATGAGCTTTCCCGAATTCTTCTTGGAATTAATCACAAACTCCGTGAAATAACTGATGGAAAGGATTTATTTGGATGTCCCTTTCCTGGGGCCACTAGAGGGTACTTTGGAGTGGAAAAAAAAATATGCTTTTCAGCTAAACCAACCTGCCTTCCTTTCCCCGGGATTACCCTGCAGTACAGAAACAGTTTTGGCTTTGGCATGAGCTGTTTCAGTGTCAATGACAAGCACAGAGGTGGAGCTAAGATTATGTAATGCTTTGATCCACGTTCATGAGATGGTTGAGAATAAACCACACTCATCTCTCACTTCACTACCCGCTGAACATCAGATACCCCACCCCACTGCAATGGAAAAGCAGAGCTGATGGAGTCAGCATAGTAGAGCCCATAGATAAGAGGGACTTTTTTTTTTTTCAAATGGACTTTGGGAGCTGAAGAGACGGCTCAGAGGTTCCAAGTACTGGCTCCTTTTTGAGTACTTGGGGTTTGATTTCCAACACCCATACTGCAGCTCGTAACGGCCTGTAACTTCAGTTCCATGGGATTTGACATCTTCGTCTGGCCTCTATGGGTACCGGGCATGCACATGGTATACGCATGCAGGCAAAACACCTATGCACATAAAATAATAATTAAAAAAATAAAAGGTGAACTTCTGAGCCAGGTCGGTGGTCTGCACTTGCGATTCCTGAACTGGGCAGGCAGAGCTAGAAGAGCGACGAGTTCAAAGAAAGCCCGACCTATGGAGTAGAACTCATTCTACAAACTAAATCAAAGGAAAGCACAGTAAAGGAGTGGTGCGGGAGAATTATCTGTATTCTGTCAATTGTGTATTTTAATAAAACGCTGATTGGCCAGGCAGGAAGTATAGGCGGGAAAGCCAGACAGGAAGTAGGGGTGGAGCAAAGAGACTGGGAGTATTCTGGGAAAACAGGAAACTCCCTCCAGTTCTGCCCAGACCGCCAGAGAGGAAAGATGTAAGCTGCCCCGCTGGAAAAGGTGAGCCATGTGGCTAACATAGATCAGAATTATGGGTTAAGATAAGTCATAAGAGCTAATAAGTAGCCTGACCTAATGGGCCAATCAGTTTATAACCTTATGGAGTCTTGTGTGTGATTTTCTTTGGGCTTGCCGGCTGTGGGGTACTGGGCGGGACAGATACCCCAACAAGCCGGCCCCTCCATGTTACAGATGGCACCCACGTGGATATCTGAATCCACAGAAAGCCTGAGAAAGTTTGGGAAAGAATAGAGTAAAGCATGTTTTGTTGGTAGCAGCAATTTCTTGGATCTGCTCTGCTTGCTAGAGCAAGCAAACACTCTCATCTAAGAGAGGCTTCCTGACTCAGCTTTAGCTGCAAAACCTTGCAGCTCTTTTAAAAGGTCCTGCCATGAAACACTTAAACGGTGTTGATGAAAAGCTGAATGCATGCTTTTCGGTTTTCAGCCATAGCAGGAAAAAAGCTACACCGCTTTAAAATGCCGGCTTTCTGGGCCATCCTGCCATGTTACAAAGGAGCTGAAGTCCAATACAGCCAGGCTCACAAGTCCTGCTGGCGTGGTTCTGACCCAACCACACCCACCTCCTTGCCCAAGGTTATAGTGTAACACAGACTTGACAGTGGTACTTGACTGGTACACAGTGGAGTCACAAGGAAAGAGGGAAAAGCAACCATGTGGCATATTCCCTGTAGTTTCCTACTGTAGGTTGATTAGTGCTAAATCAGAGGAGCCTTTTTAGAGACATGTGACCACCCATGGCATGCATGCCAGGCACAGGGTGCTTACTCAGTCACTAGGGATCCTATGAGCCACTCTGTGCCGTCTAGACTTTTCTAGAACTTGGAAGCTTTACTAAATTAGAGGGGAGCTGAGGGTGTGCACCACATGGATTACGGGGTGCATCACAGCTATGCAGCTAAAGGAAAGGACAAACTTGTCGGGCACCCACGTGTCTTCAGCTCATCTTCCAAGACCCACGGTTACTGTGTTAATAATGTGCTTTTACCACTAGTACCATTTCCTCTGTGAAACTGGGTGTGTCTGTGTCTGTTGTATACATGTTTGAAGCTGTGATGTCTTCTTGATGGATTGTTGTTCTCCTCCATGTGAAATGATTTTCCTCTCTTCTGACTAGTTTGGGTCTGAAGTCCATTTTGTCAGATACTGGCACAGTGCCACACTTGCTGTTTCCTATGAACGTCTGTTTAGAATACCTTTTCCCACCCCTTCAACCTGAGGCTGCATCCATCTGTGATGCTGATATATGTCTCATATATGTACCAATAAATGGATTCCATTGTATAACTGAATCTGATAGCTTTTGTCTTCTGGGCGGGAAATTGTAACCATTAATAATCAGAGTTAATAGTGAATGATATGTATTTGCTCTGGTCATTTTGTTGATTTTGTAGTGTTTGGTGTTTTCTATTTCTCATTGGCTTAACCGCTCTACTAGATGTAACTCATGTTCACCCCACTATCTTCGATAATCTAAAAGAAATGAAGGAACGTTTAAATGCATATGACCTACCAAAATTAAACTTAAGATGAAATAAATTATTCAAAGAGACCTAGAGCAAATATTCACACTGAAGCAGCAATTAAAACAACCTCCCAACTGAAAACAAAATGTAGGCCCAGATGGAGCCACTGCTGAATTCTATCAGACTTTTGAAGCAAAACTAATACCAATAATTCTCAAACTAGTCCACAAAATAGACAGCTAGAATTAGCCAGATACCAAATCAAAGAAAAAACATTTTAAAAGGGATAAGAAAATTACAGGTCAATCTCTGTACTGAACATAGATGCAGAAATCCTCAATAAAGTACCTGTAAACCAAATGCAAGAGCATAACAAAAAGATCATTTACCATGATCAAATTGGCCTTATCCCAGAGGTTCAGGAATATACACAGATCAATACATGTAATAGATCACACAAACAGACCCAAGCATAGAAATCATATTAGAATCTCAATAGACACAGAAAAGGCTCTTGATGAAACCTGGAATAAGTTCATGAAGAGACTTCTGAAGTGACGGAGAGAAATGAAACACACCTCAATACAGCAAGGGCTATGTATGACCCACAGACACGCTGTGCCATGTGGGAAAATGTGAGGCTTTCCCACTCAAATCAAGACATGAGCTCTTCTGTCTCCACACTTAATACAGTACTTCAAATGCTACCAAGGTCACCAAGACAAAGAAAGAAAATGAAGGAATACAAATAGAAGGGAATAAAGCCAAAGGATCTTTATTTTCAGATGCAATGATTCCCTGTATATAAACCCTGAAAACAATTTTCCCCTTTTCTGTAGGATGCCTGCCTCCCTACCCTGCTGACTGAACCCAATTCATTTTGGATTTTAATTTTTAATATTGCTGCCTCTTTACAGTACCAAAGGGCTAAGCAATCATGAACAAAGGCATCTCTAAAACTGGGAGTCCAAATAAGCCTTCTCTCTTTATAAGTTGATCTTCACAGATATTTTGTTCAGCAGTAGAGAACTGGCTGATACACTTGTGTTCGAGTGTGTCGGTGTATGTACTAGAGTTCATGAATGGAGTGTGGATTGTGTAAATATTGCAGAGTTCTTGAACACTCAAGGTCAGAGGACGTGACCGAGGAGGCTCTTCTGTTAAACCTGCAGTTACTCAGGTCGCAGAGATGGGTTGTGCACACAAACAAGACGACCTGAGCTTGGACTCACAGTGCTTGTGTAAAAAGGTGGGCATAGCAGCACACACCTAGAACTCCAGTGCTGGGGACGGAGACAGGAAGATCCCTAGATCCTCTTAGCTAGTTCATCTATTCAATTGGTGATGGTTGTGTGCTGTGAGAGACCCTATCTTAACAAAAATAAGGTGAAGGGCAATAGAGGAAGATAGCCCAATGTCAACTTCTGGCCTCCACATTTGAACCCACATATACGGGACAGACTGTACACATATACACACATACTATATTTTGAGAAAACGGGAAAATAAAGCTTTAGTTAAGCAAGCAGTATGAGAAAGGCATCAGGGGAACAGGAGAGTGGGGCTCTTATACTTGATATCAGTGGCATGCCAGTCAGCCCTTAACACACACACACACACACACACACACACACACACACACACACACAGGCTATTTGAAGAGACAGGGTCTCACTACATAGCCTTGGCTAGCCCTGAACTTACTATTTAGACCAAGCTGGCCTCTGCCTCCCGAGTGCTGAGATGAAGCGCATGTGTCATTGTGCCTGGTGCTTATATATTTTAAATTGACAACTAATACTATGTGTCTTTATCCTATACAATAACATGTTTTGAAACACACACACGCACATATACACAAAAGCTTAAGTGCAGCTCATTAATAACACAGGACTTCATATACAGTATTTGTAGGACAGTCCTTAGTAGCCATTTTTCTACTTTCTTCAGAACGCATTTTACCCTACTGCATGATCTCACCCGTGTGTGGACTCTAAAAGCGCGGACCTCATAGTCACTGGGGGTAGACTGAGGATCGCCAGAGGTAGTGGTTGGGTAGGGCCTGGGGAGGTGCTGGTTAAAGGCTCAGTCACTGCAGCTACACAGGAAGATGATGATAGTTTCCCACTGTACTCTCTAGGAGCCAGAGCAGGGCCACCCCATCAGCCCTGACCAGGGTCTGTGTGTGCTTGGCTCAGCATCACTCTCCGCTCCGCTCTAGGGGCAGGATTACCTCAGCGTTGGGGTTTGAGTTCTTATCCAGCTCACGTGATTGCAGAGCAGCGGGGGATAGTAAAGGGCACGGCTAGCCTCAGCCTGGCTCCCCCGAAGACGACTCGTCAAAATTCACCCCTTAATTTACCCTTGAAAATCGAGTGGGAGTTTGTCAGTGTGTTACCTTCATTACGGCGATTCAGGCCATGAAGGGAGTCTGCTAATAAGAACCAATTACTACTTCTGACTTCTGATGTTCACACCCCAGAACGCAGGAGGACAAGTCTAGGAAAAGCATTCATTCGCTGTCAAAGACTGGAAGCTGCTACATTCTTTTCTTTCTTTTTTCTTCTTCTTTTTGGTTTTTCGAGACAGGGTTTCTCTGTAGCTTTGGAGCCTGTCCTGGAACTCACTCTGTAGATCAGGCTGGCCTCGAACTCACAGAGATCCTCCTCTCTCTGCTTCCCAAGTACTGGGAGTAAAGAAAGGCGTGTGCCACCACTGCCTGGTGTGTCGGAGCATACACAAGTGAGGATGGTGGGATATGCATTACAAACATCCATTCCTTTAAGACGGACAGTCTGAAGGGAATTTGGGCTTGTTAGTTTCCCATTGCTGGGTTAGAGCACCATAGGCAATGATTTCAGAAGGGGGGAGAAATACGTTCTGACTCCTGGTTGATTGATCATGTGGTTTTGAACTGTGATGAATCAATATTTCATGAAGAGCAAAGGGGGCTGCACTCATCACAGCCAGGAAGCAAAAATGAAGAAAGAAGGGGATGTGGTCGGGGTTCCAATATTCCTTTCAGACATGCTCCCAAGGCAAGTAGAAAAGCCAGGCTGTCTTGGTATCACCAGAGAGGAACTGAAGAGCTCCACATGGAGACTCTGTCTGTAGAGCTGTGGTGGAGGCTGCAACCTCCACCTCCTCCTGGGATTGCTTTCCTTAATTACGTGGCCTGAGCTGCACTTTCTCCCAAAATCTTATCAATTAGCACTGCCATCAGAATGGTTGCATTCGGTTGGAAGAAATAAAGGTCTGAAGAGAATCGTGCTAGCTAACAGGAAAATAAGAATCACTGAATAGCTTTCTTGATGGAGACTCAAACAAGAAGAGGAAGAAGAAGAAGGAGAAGGAAGAGGAGGAGGAGAAGGAGGAGGAGGAGGAGGAGGAGGAGGAGGAGGAGGAGGAGGAGGAGGAGGAGAAGGAAGGAAGGAGTAACGATTGGGGAGGTGGAGGCAGGAGGACCAGAAGTTCAATGTCTTCCTGAACTATAGCCCACACAGGAGTCCTCGCCTCAACAAACAAACGCTAAAGTTTCAAAATGACTGTCCAGCTCAAATTTTTCTGACTGAACACATTCTAGGTTTAAAAAAAAATCAAGCTTAGCCC
Organism: Myodes glareolus; assembly: GCF_982192425.1. Taxonomy (NCBI): domain Eukaryota; kingdom Metazoa; phylum Chordata; class Mammalia; order Rodentia; family Cricetidae; genus Myodes; species Myodes glareolus. Next base: position 31,393,427 of record NC_142049.1, on the reverse strand, counting down.
ACCCTCCCTCATCTTTTCCTTTTCTGTGCCTTCATTGTAAAAGCCCACACAAGAATTGCAATGTGAGGAGCCAGGGGAAATCTGATGGGGGGGCACCTGCCCTCCTGGTGAAGACTTCATTGGCAAGGGGCACAGCAGGACCCAGGTTCCCTAGTGCTCAGACCCCTCTTGGTCCTCTAGTCACAGATACAAATGCCTGCCTGCCAAGTGGCATCCTTTCCTTCCTAGACTGTAAATATAACACAATAAAATGCGTTTTTATGGTTCTTTCCTAGTCTTAAACTTAATAATGTAGTACAGTTTCATGCCCTTCAGAGTTCTCCATGGGAAAGCACGGCTCACAGAAGTGAATGTATTTCTGGGGAAACTGGAAACACTCACACAGTACCTACAAATGACAGCTGTTCCTCCATGCCCATGGAATTCTGGGACTCCAGGACATGCCCAGCTCCAATCCCAGAATGCTCGAGTCCTTCCCCAAAAAATGGTATAGTATTTGCCTAAGAACTGTCCTGTCTACTTTAAATAACCTCCAGGTTACTTACGATATGGAATGAACACACTGCCTACATACTTCAGGTACATGGACTCTGCAAAGTACTTGGTCTAAAGCAGATTCAAGTTTAATCTTCTGGAATTTTCTGGAACTTGTTTTTGCCTTTTGGGCCAGGAGTTCAGGTAGCTCATGTTGGTCTTGACTTAGTCCTCCTGTCTTAGGCTCCTAAGTGCTGGGTATTGTTGGAGTGTTCATGAACTTAGGGTGCTTGGATCTGAAGCTGCAGAGCCAGCGATAGTTGGAATCTGGGTCACTGATGGAGCTAAGTGGCACAAACATGCTAAATAAAGAAGTTGGGCAGAGTGACCGACTGGTTGACCTTGGGCCAGGGGGACAGTTACTTAAACCTAAGGTTTCTTTTACTCCTCAGCACTGGAAAGGCCACATTGTGTTTGAGGGTGAAATTTGAGAACTCAACATCATTTTCTATTTCTAGCTTCTTTTAAGAAATGCCATGTTCCAGGCCTTATAGGCCTCTGGGTCTATAAGCTAGTCCCTCAAGATGAGGCTTCCTGGCTCCAGCTGCCCTGAGTCTGTGGCCCTCACAGATATCTCTACTTCAAGAGGTGAGATACCCTCTCCCATCTCTCTGCCGTGTCCCCACAGTAGACTCCTGTCCCTTAAGGACAGATTAAGGGATCCAGGGAGACAGACACAATATGGGGGTTGTATCAGTTATAGGGCCTGGCTGTCAGTTTCATGCCATCTAAAAGTCAGCCAAGAATCCACACAAGGAGGATCTCTCTCTCCCCGCTCTCTCTTACAGACACACTTTAGCAAACATTAAATCCCTGTTAAAGGGGACAGAGAGATGGCTCAGTGGTTAAAAGCACTTGATTTTCTCTCTCTCTCTCTCTCTCTCTCTCTCTCTCTCTCACACACACACACACACACACACACACACACACGCACACACACAATAACAAATAATAAAGTCCCATTAAAGGTGATAGAGAGATGACTCTGTGGTTAAAAGCACTTGGCACTCTTCCAGAAGGCCCTGGTTCAATTCTTAGCACCCACATAGTAACTGACAACCATCTGTAACTCCAGATTCTGGGCAATCTGACACCCTCTTCTGTCCTCCTCTGGCACCAGGCAGGCATGTGTTGCATAAGCATACACACAGACAAGACACCCAAACATAAAATAAATAAATTAAAAATAAAATAGTAGAATTTAAAAGCCCTGCTAGCTAGACACAACACCCACCCAGGACACCTGGCTACAGCAGTGTCCTTGCTTCAGGTGAGAGGCAGAGAGAACAGGGACATCACCTGGTACCTACAGCCCTCTCCCAATTCCCGGAATGGGGGACTTCTCAACCCAAGACATTCCACAGACCCTGACAAAATAAAGGCAGTTCTCTGGAGAGCTCTCAGTTGACAGAGGACTGACCAGGGTGAAGTCCCAACTGGGACTCAGCTAAGTCCAAGGCTTGCCCACGCAGGCAGCAAACCACTAACTTGAAACACTGGTGTGATCCAGCCCAACGGGTGTGAACTGGACCACACACAGTGGTGTGGGGGCTCCCTGGAATGCTAAGAGGTTTATTCTTGTTCCTGTCGCTGAGGTAGACGGTAGTCACCCTTCTAGTTCCTTCTATGCCCCAGTGAGCAGTTGTGAGAGAGAGGCTGACAGTTGTCCTCCTAAGAGTGCCTTTGGTTCTCTAGTGGCTGGAGAGACACTGGAAAGATCTAAGGGCCCCAGCCCTGGGATCACAGAGAAGTCCCACCAGAGGGCAGCATACCATGTGTGCTGCCAGGTAGATGCAGCAAAAGCACTCAGGACCTTGGACCTAGTGAGGAAGCCTCGCCTAGACTCAGGGAGGTCAGAGCGGCACACTCGCAGCCCCTCACTCTGTGCTTCCTTCTCTGTGACCACAGGGCCTTCCCTTCAGTTCCCAGACCACACAAGGTAGCCCTGGGCACCTGCAGAGCCCTAGTTCACAGGCCACCTGCTCAGAAGCCCCTGGCCTGCAGACATTCCACGGCCTCTCTCCTGCACGCAGTTTACATAACACTGCCCTATTGCAACATGAGCTCTCTCTGAGGTAGGTGAGTCATAACATTCTACCTTGTTACCCAGCACCAGGAATGTGCCAGATATGGGGTCTTCCTTGGGTCAGAATGCGCCATCCAATGAGCAAAGGGACAGCATAGATACAGGTCCAGCACACCGAGAAACATTTACCTCAATGGTTGCTATGTTACTTTATTGACTTTTATTCTGTTAGGAGTATTTTCTCTGCAAGGACACTTTTGAGTTTGGAATCAACTTTCAAATCTTCATTTTTGCCATGATATCTATTTGTTCATAGCAAGGCAAATTCACTCAATGATAAAGTATAACTTCTGTGTATAATGATATGCCCAAAAGAAAAAAAAATTATGTGTCCCTAGAACAGAGCACCAGTTGAAGTAAAATACTAAATTAATACTAAATTTCTCATGAGGCCAAGAAAATCCAAGACCATTCCTGAACCATATTTAGTATACATTAACAAACAAACAAACAAACAAACAAGCAAACAACCTTTAGCAGTTCCAAAGCCCGTGATGAAAGCAATGGCTAGCAAGACTCGGAAGGACTCTGTACTGCCAATTGAGTTTTCCTTTACCCTCAGAGCCAGGCACGTCTAACTGTCCCAGTCCGAGGCTGTGTCCTCTCCTAATTTACTATTCATGGTCAGGAAGCTAAATCAGGGTTTCCCTGGTTACTGAGGGGCTCTTCTGAGAGATGTGGCTATGTAATTGGCGTTGGCTTGGTTACTGGGTGTTTTAGGTGCTGAGATGAGAACACTGGTAGTAAATGCTGCCGTGAGCCTCCGAGAGAAATGAACCGGCTCTGGATAAAATGAGACAGTCCGGAGATTAAGGTCCTCCTCAAGATGTGCCACCGAGTGTCCCCACCTATGCTCCTGACACTGACAAGCCCAGAAGCAGTCTGGAGAGTAAATGGACCATGAAAACAGTAAGAGCTGAAAACACGCACACACAAAACGGACTCATGAAACGAATTCAGCCACTTCAGCTACCTGCTGGACTGTCGCACAGAATTTGCCATGAATATTCTGTCTGAATCACCACTCAACAAATGTTTCCCGAGCTGCTGCCATAGCCCCGTGTTGGACACAGACAGATATTTGGGGGCAGCTTGCAGAACAGGCAAGCAAGCAAGTGATAAGGATGCGACCCCAGAGCTGATGTTTTAGAAAGAGGAAGGTGGGTACCTCATGCCTCTGCCAGGTTGAGCACAAGGCAGAGGCTTAATGGCTTTAGAGCAAGTCTGAGGTCTGTCGGCAAGCACCTGGAGAGCAATGCCCATGGCAGGAGCCTGATCTGCCTGAGATGCCAAACCTCTTGTCCACAGTGGTATCCAGCTCGGCACGGGTGGCACACAGCACTTCCATGATTCCCAGTCTCCTCCCCATGCCCAGGAACCACCAGAGAGAAGGAGGAGCTGAAGGAACGGGGGTAAAGGGCTGGCTGCCTCCTGGAGAGAGTCCATCTGCAGACACTGTTTTAGACCAACAGACTGAACCACAGTTATTTTGTCTTCCCATGTGGAGGTGAGTTACAGACAGCAAAGCACTTAATTCTGCATGTCTAAGTCATATTGTGAATTTTATTTTTATATGAGACATGTCAGTAGGACCACAAATACCTCCCACAAAACTTTACCAATAAAAAAAGAAGAAAAAGACCTTAAAACAGACCAAAAAAAAGTTAGCTGAAAAAGGATATAAAGCTCTACTTAGATGAATTACCTGGATGGCCATCACAAGACAGAAACAGAATTCCCAGGGGCTGGATGGAGGAGTCATGAGGACATACTGCTATATGACACCAAGTTTCTCTTTGAGGTTACAACAAAATTCTGGAAATGTGGAGATGTTATAGTTCACGTGGCATGAATGTTCTTAATGGCACCACTTTTTGCAAGTAAAACAGTTAAAACGGACCTTTTATATCATGTCTAGTTTACCATAATAAACCCACCCCTCTTCATAAATAGTGGACCATTTCATTGTCAGTTTACGAGAAGCCAATGAAAAATAGAAAAAAACACAAAATATCCAAATGATAGTAGACAAAAATCCTGTATGTAAAAGAGCACAAATATTTAAAATATATAAAAAATATCCTAACATGTTTATTAAAGAATACTATTCACTTGTAGTTCATGCTTCTTAAGAAGCTGAGGCAAGAGGATAGTCTGAACCAGGCATTTGAGGCCAGCCTGCTCCATACCGAGAGGGCAGTCTATCACACCAAATCAGTGGTTCTCGACCTTTATAATGCTGTACCTCTTTAATACAGTTCTTCCTGTTGTGGTGACCCAACCATAAAATTATTTTCCCTGCTACTTTACAACTCTAATTTTGATACTGTTATGAATTATAATGTAAATAGCTATGTTTTCCAATTGCCTTAGGTGAGCCTTGTGAAAGGGCCATTTGATCACTTGACCCACAAAGGGGCTGCAATCCACAAGTTCAGAGCTACTTACTAGATGCTTATCTAAGAAACATGGAAGGGTCTCATATGAGCATCCCAATAGTTCACTCAAGAAGCTACATAAATAAGAGCGATCTTCTTGATGACACCAGAGTTCACCTCCTGCTTCCTGACTGTGTATGCCATGACCTCACACTTGGCTGCAGTTATTTGCCCCTGAGATGGACTGAGCTCTCACACTGAGAGCCAAAGTAAGTCCACCTTCCTGACATTGCCTTATCAGATATTTTATCAGAGCAAGGAGAAAAATAACAACTCCACTAGGTTTTTCTAGGAAAGAGGAGACTATGTTGCAGTACAGACAGAACAACTATTAGCCTAACACCTAAACCATACAGTCATAGTAGGGAAGGGGGAAGGAGAGGAGAGAAGTGAGGGCAGGGAGCATGGGGGAGAAAATTCTACCAAAAAGCATTTAAAAGACCAAGCCCAGGAATATATAAAAAGGATTATGGATAACAATCAAGTGACACCCATTTAACCAGTACATCAAACTGAGGCAAGCAAGATAGTTTAGGGCCATGGGACCCCTCTTTGGTTTGGGTTATGTGCACACAATATTTTTTATTTTAGTGCATTTGGCGACCTGCTTTCTTCACCTATATGTTCTGTGCTTACACACCACTCTCCCAACGATGCTTATACTCGCATTTATAAACAATGGTGAAAGTTTTCCCACCCTGGTAACAATCAGATTTAGACAGTTTCAAGGATATTCCTGATATATTTGGGTATGAAGAATTAAAGGACCAATCTGATCTGAACTAGCTTTGGGATAAGTGCAGAAAGGTAAAACTGTGTCCTCTAGTACCTTTTAGAGAGAACCCTCTGCTGAGGGATAATGCTTTTCTACACTGTAAAGATTTGTCACTTGTATTGATTGAATAAAACACTGATTGGCCAGTAGCCAGGCATGAAGTATAGGCAGGGCAACCAGACTAAGAGATTCTGGGAAGAAGAAAGTCAGAGTCAGTCACTAACCAGATGCAGAGGAAGCAAGATGAGAATGCCTCACTAAGAAAAGGTACCAAGCCATGCAGCTAAACATAGCTAAGAATTATCAGTTAATTTAAGTTGTAAGAGCTAGCTAATAATAATCCTATGCTAATAGGCCAAACATTTCTTAATTAATATAAGCCTCTGTGTGTTTCTTTGGGATCGAATGGCTGTGGGACCAGGCAGGACAGACACTTCCATCTACAAATGATGCCCAAATGTTTGGCAAGAATTTCCACACAAAGCCTGAGAAAGTTTTTTAAAAAAGAATTCTAGACAGAAAAAACAGAGTCAAGAGCAACTTCTTGGTAGCTGTCTTTACTCTGGTAAAGACTTTGTTTGTTGGCAGTGAGCACAGACATGACTCCCTTAAGAGAGGCTTCGTGACTCAACCTTAGCAGCAAAACCCTTGCAGTTCTTTTAAGAGCCTCTGCCATCAATTACTTAAATGGTGTTTATGAACAGCCAGCATATCGCTTTTTGGTGGTGGCATGAACCTAGAAACTGCACAAAGTTGTGGCAAATAAATATGGTTCCTGCCAGTCATGAAGTTAGATTCTCAAAAAGCTAAGGAATGGGGTGGAGCAAGCCACCAAACCTGCAGATTTAATCCTAGCCATATGGCTTAGCATATTAAAGACTCATATGATCAGAAAAAGACTAAAAACATATACAGTAAAGACAGATTCAGACAAGAAAACAAACAAACCGCTAAATGTTCTACAGTGTGTTTAAAAACATACAAAGGCTTGGGAAAGAAAAGAAAAAGCATAAAGTCCTTTAAAAAAAAAAGAAATAGAGTAGCCAGGCATGGTGGTGCATGCCTTTAACCCAGTACTTGGGAGCCAGAGGCAGGCAAATCTCTGCGAGCCAAGGCCAGTCTGGTCTACAAAATGAGTTCCAGGACAGCCAAAGATACACAGAAAAACTCTGTCTCAAAGAAAGCAAACATTAAAAAATAAAAATAAAGGAAACAGAATTTTTTAAAAAAGCAATTTGAAGATGAAAAATACACAGAATCTGAATACTGTATGTCATTGTGATGTTTTTGAATAGTATATGAATGCTGAAGAAGGAGCAACATCTGCTAAAAACATTTGATTATAAATGCTGCTGGATTAATCCAAGCTATATATTTTGAAAATGCCTTGACTTCAAAATTTAAGTCAAAAAATATGCTACTTTGGATAAGAGGTTTTGCTTTTTTATCCACAGAAAATGAGAGGCTGTGGATTCATTCGAAAAAATATATAAGGTAAAAAATAAATAAAGTTTTATTAAGGAAGACTCCCTGAAAAAATCTTTAATGGGAATGGATGGCCCAGATGATCCAACATTTCAGGGCACCTCTGTTGCAGTTTCCTCTGAGTTCTACATCCAGAACAGCTTCAAGGCTGCTGACTGAGATGATCCAGGCTCACAGAATATTCCAGTCAGGATTTGACCATAATCCTAAATTTTCTGTAGATCCCCATAAGATTATCAGTGACCCCAATCAGCAAGAAGTACCCTAGAAAACTATGCCCACATTCCCAAAAAATAAATTATGGATGCTTGTCTTTGTTTAGTGTGCTGGTAGTTATCAAAAATTATTAAATTTCACTTTTAAAAATTAAACTATTAAACTATAAATGCAACCCTTAGCAAGTCAGCAATGGGGAAGATTGACTATATTTTGAAATATTTAGTTAGATAAAATGCAGCTACATAACTTACAGAACTGTAAGGTTTGCATGCTTGCATATATATTTGGGTATGACACGTATATCTTACAAGTAGCTAACACCATGCCTTTATCAATGCCTGATAAAGGCATTTTCCTTTTAAGCCTGGGAAACTAGTGGTGCAGATCTATAATCCCAGTTATTTGGAAGGCTGAGGCAGGAGGGTTACAAAGTGAAGGCCTGCTTGGACAGTTTAGTGAGGTCTTGTTTTAAAATTAAAAAAAATATTAATAATTAAAGGGGACTTTCCATATAACATGGTAGATTAGAAGTCATAGTGGAGCAAGTGGCTGGTTAAAGTTAGGGAAACCACGGCGGGGGAACATTTTATCACTGTATCTTCTGTCCCCACAATCACACGTTTATTGCCCTCAAGGAGATTCCTGACTTTCAGACTCACTGCTGCCACTACAGCCACTGTAGCCAGAGCCACCACTGTGGATGTCTGCTGGCACACGAGACTGTGGGACTTCTTTCCTTTCCCCAGAATCTACAGAAGCATCTCCAGTTGGGCTCTTAAAAAGGGGGGTCTCCAGTAAACCACTGCCCCAGTGCAGCCCCACGGGAAGGGTCCCCAAGCTCCAAACCCACAGTGCTGCACACGCCCCCGCCACCAATATCTCCAGCTGCCACCCATCCTCACCCAATGGTAGGGAGCTGCCTTGGCTAGATGAAGATGTGTTTAAATATCCTTAATTCCTAGTGTGGTCTGGAGCAGGATTTGAGGGAGACAAGGCAGAGGCTTTCTCATGGTTAGTCAAATCCAGTACTGAAGTCGACCATGTTTATTATCCTGTCTCCCCTCCAGCTCAGTGAGTCCTACAGACAGTCCTTATTCATGTAATACACAGCATCAGCAGCAGCCTACCGAGGCCTCCCCTTTGTCTGCATGTTATATATTTTCTCTTTCTTTGCTTTCCCCCCTTTCTCTACACTCTTTTCTTTTTCTTTGATTTCTTTTTTTTTCTCATTTAAACACTGCCTGGCCCATTATCTCTAGCCTCTTTTTAAAATTTATTTATTAATTAAAAATTTCCATCTCCCCCTATCCTCCCATTTCCCTCCCACTACCCCCCTCCCCCTCCCCCTTGTTCTCCAGTCCTAAGAGAAGTCAGGGTGCCCTGCCCTGTGGAAAGTCCGAGGCCCTCCCCCCCTCCATCCAGGTCTAGGAAGGTGTGCATCCAAACAGACTAGGCTCCCAAAAAGCCAATACATGCAGTAGAATCCAAATCTGGTGTCATTATCATTGGCTTCTCAGTCCGCCCTCATTGTCAGCAACAATCAGAGAATCTGATTTGATCACATGCTCATTCAGTTCCATTCCAGCTGGCCTTGGTGAGCTCCCATTAGATCAGTCCCACCTGACACACTGATGATTATCTCGAATGTCACCATAGAATCTTCATCCAGCGACGGATGGAGACAGGGACAAAGTCCCTCATCAGAGCAACAGACTGAGCTCTCAGGGTCCAGATGAAGAGCAGAAGGAGGGAGAAGATGAGAAAGGAAGTCTGGACTGCAAGGGGTTGGTCCACCCACTGAGACGGTGTGCCTGTTCTGACTGGAGCTTACCAGGTCCAGCTGGACCAGGACTGAATGAGCATGTGACCAGGCTGGACTCTCTGAATGTGGCTGAAATGGGCAGGGGCTGATTGAGAGGCCATTGAAAAAGAACCTTCATCTGGCGATAGACGGAGATAGAGATAGAGACCCACATTGGAGCACTGGACTGAGCTCCCAAGGCCCAGAAGAAGAACAGAGGGAAGGAGAACATGGGCAGGGAAGTCAGGACTGCGAGGGGTGCGTCCTATGGAGAAGGTGAGACTGTTCTTTGTCCTCTTGAAGTAACATAGACTGGCCTGGTTTCCAGTCTCTGTGACTTTACCTCCTAAGAGATGAGACCATTCAATGATAGCTAATTGAAACACTTTACCTTTTATTTTTTGGTATGTTCTTACCCAAAACTCCATCTTACTGATACCTTTAGAATTTTTTTTTGCCTCTATTGCTCCTTATAGTATATACCCCATACTTAATATATATGTATGTACCCCATACTTCTAGCAACCTACTGCTAGACCCACAGAGATTCCTTTTCTCCCCACTCACACTCAAAAATAATTTATCTACTAGTGACATCCATCAGTGTTCCTTTACTCCTAAATCAATCACTACTAATGGAGTGGATGTTTTGTCGTCATGGGGTGTTACAGACAGTATTCAATTCTCAGGGGGAAGACAGGGGATAGAACTTAATGCCCAGTATGCTAATCTAACAGAGAAACATATTACCCAAACCATACTGAAACCTAGTCTCTACTGAATGCTACAAACTTCTACAGTGGAAGAAAACAGGTGACCTGAATTGAAACAACAAAAACCAAATCAATAATCTAACCACAAACGGTAAAGTCCCAACACAAAAACATACGCAACATGAAAAACCAAGACAACATGCTTCCTCCAAAAATTACCAGTCCACTGTAACTCACAACAAGAAAGACGGAGATCAAACTCTGAACAGAGAAATCAAAGGATGATCACAGTTAGACGCAAAGAATTCAAAGAAAATGCAAATAACCTCCTGAATTCCCAGAGAACACAAACAGCTGAATAAAGTTAGGAAGCCAATTCAGGATATCAAAATAGAAGTCAACATAGACAAATACTATAGGAATATGAAACTAACTAACCGAAAGCACAATAGATAAATAGAAAGCTCAGAGGACACCCTGATGAACAGAATGGCTAGTGTGGAGGACTGAATGCCAGCTGGAAGATGGCGGAGAGGAATCTGACCATTTAGCCAAGGTCAATGATAACTTTCTTAAATGTGTCAACAGAGCATGCAAGATCTTTGTATGCCATGAGAAAGCAAACTCTATCACTATGAGCAGAAAAGAAAGAGAATTTCATTCCAAGGGCAGAGAAAATATTTTCAGTAAAACCTCAGAAGAAATATTCTAATGGATGAAAAGAGAGGGTGATCCGTGCACAAGAGGCACAGAGAATAGCAAATACGTAGGACCAGAAAAGAAACTCTCCACATCAGGTTGGGGTTAAAACACTGAATACATGAAAGAAAACAGTGTATTTAAAGCTGTAAGAGAGTAGAATCACGTCCCACATAGGGACAGCTTCCCACAGAACAGCTGAAGCTTCAGTGGAAAACTTAAAACCCAGAAGAGCTTAGACAGACGCATTGTATAGTCCAAAGGACCACAACTGACAATCTAGCCTAATAAACCCAGAAAAACTATTCTTATGATTGAAAGAGAAGGAAAAACTTCCTACAACAAACACAAGTGAAGGAATTTATGACCACCCATAGATGATATTGGAAGAAATACTTTGGAGTGAAGAGAAACACACAGAGAAGACACTACAAGGAAAACCCAAGCAATGCTAAGATAATCATTAGGCAAAAGAGCGTTGGGAGAACAAAGCATTACAAATCCAACAGAACGGCAGACACCAATGCACATCTTCCAACAATAACTCTGAATATAAATGATCTAAGTTTTTCTATCAGAAGACACAGACTAGAAGACTATAAAACAGAATTTTTTAAAAAATAAAAAAATAAAAAAAACAAAAAACAGAATTTTCCTTTTTGCTTCCTCCAAGAAACACACCTTACCATTAAGATAAACATTATTTTAGGCTGAAAGAATGAAGAATGGGGTTCCAGGCAAATGCAACCAGGAGAAAAGCCGGTGTGGCTCTTCTAATGTGACAAAACAGACTTCAAACTAAATCAAGTTTGAAGATATAAAGGTCACTTCATACGGACCATGGGAAAAAATCCATTAGAAAAACTTACAGTTCTAAATATATACTCACCAAACACAGGTGCACTCAACTTTAAAAGAGCAAATAGTATTACATATGAAGATTCAGGTTAGTCCCAACACAATGATGGTGACTTCAATACCCATACCCACCATTAGAAAGATGGACTAGTCAGAAAAACAAATGAAAAAAACACTGGAATTAAATGACATCATAAGTAAGATGAACCTAATAGATAGGTACACAACATTCCCCGCACTCAGATTGGCCTAGAAAACAGATGAAAACAAAGTTTGGCAAGGTTGGTAGGAATGCAACCTGGTGCAACCACTATGAAAGTCAGTGTAGAGGTTTCTCAAAAAGCTAAAAATAGAACTGTCATATGGCCCAGTTATAGCACTCCTGGGCATACACTGAGAAGACTCCATAGTCTATGGCAGAGATACTCACTCAACTGAGTTCATTACTGCTTATTCATAGTAAACAGAAAATATAAGCAACCTAGATATCCATCAGTTTATGAATGAATACTGAAATTGGGGTACATAAAACAAACTCTTATTCAGCTTTGGACAAAAGTGAAATTCACAGGGACTTGAACCAGAAGATATCCTGAATGCAGTAGCCCAGGCCCAGAAGACAAATGCCACATTCTCTGTCTCAGATGCAAACCTTAACTTCAAGTTCTTAGACTTGTGTGTTTCACTTGGGACACATGTAGAGGACAAGATACTCGTAAAGGAGTGTTAGGTGGGGCTTTGAGGGAAGGGGCATGGTAGAACACATGTGATATGAAAGTAGGGTTACCAGGGGTGGGAAGATTTAAGTGGAGGTGGGGGAGGGGATAGAGAAGAGACCAATAGGGCAAAAGTTCACCAACAGTAAGGCTATATGGAAAAGGCATATGTAAACCTTGAAGGCATATTTTAAAATATAATTTTTAGAAAAGCATGTGAACAGAGGTGACTTGCTTGTATGAATAATGCCTCTTTCAGAGGCCATAGGTTATTAAATAAAATCTCCAGTGCCAGGTAGGGGATACTTCCTCCATGTTGTTGGTCATGGCGGCCTCAGTGGCCCTCTAAACAATATAGGCTATGCCACTGCTCTTGGTTGCCTAACAGAACCAGACATTAAGACCCTGTTGCTGAAAACACTAAACATTTTGGTTGCAGGACATAGAGAAATTAGTTGGAACTTAGCTGGAAGCTTCCTTCCTGCTGCCTACTGTTAGGATTTTTTCTTAAAGCGAGCTCTCTGCCAATGCAAAAGTTCCAATCAAGCCAAATCACAAGCCAAATTTAAAAAATATCCAGGTTTAATGGGATTCCTACGCTCTCAGGTGGCCCCTCGCGGGAACGGGGAGGCCGCAAACGCGACCACCAAGGTTGAGGAAAGAGACCACTTGATTCTCCTTTGGGAGCTATCTTAAATACCCCTGGCATGCTGGGATTTGGAGTCCAGACCAATGCAACTCTCAGGCCTGGGGGCTACACTCCCAACTTAACACCTAAGTTCCCTAGTGCTGAGAGGTGCTGGTCACCTGTGGTGAGAAAAGTGTCAGAAGTCTAACCCAGCTGTGACCCCTGTGGGCTACAATACTGACCAGCCAGGAAAAGTGAGCCCACTGGGTACAGTAATAATAGGGTACAGTACAGTAGCCAGGTGGTGGTGGTGCACACCTTTAAACCCAGCATTTGGGAGGCAGAGGCAGGCAGATCTCTGTGAATGTGAAGCCAGTCTGGTCTACAAAGTAAGTTCCAGGACAGCCAGGGCTGTTACACAGAGAAACCCTGTCTTGAGAACAAAAAAGCAAAGCAAAACAAAAATAGTGTAGAGTACAATGGTATGACTGTTAATGGGCGTAACAAACAACTCTCTGCCTGGATGTGAGGCCAGCCAGCTCTGCAGAAGGGAATTCATGCCTGGTACTGTAAATCTGGACAATAGCCCATAGTTGAAGAGTGGATAAAACCTGGTGTGGAACCTATTAGCACTGTCTGCTAAACTGGCATGTTTTCAATCTCTTTTTAATTAGTGCTGTTTTCAGCCTAATGGGTCAAAGAAATTTCCTTTTACAGTGGGCAACTGTTAATGCAGGGTCTTGTAACCGCTCAACAGATCATTTATATCTCCCCCTCTAAGGCACAGGAACACTATGGGAAGGATACAAGAACCAAAAGGTGCGGAGGAGTGTTGGGAAATGATGTCTTTTGAACATTGCATGGCTAATGCACCTATGAACTCAAAGGGGCTACAGCTACTTTCACAAGACAGAATCTGTTAACATTGCCTCAGAGATGGAGGAGGGGCTTAGAAGGTCTCACCCCTTTTTGAGGAGCTACAGTCAACTAACGGCTGCTGGTGCTGGTGGTCTCATTTTCTTTGGTGGTGTAGCCACCCGTGAGTTGCCTGCGATCCAATAAATCAGCAGTAAATGATTAGTAGGTCACAATAAAATAAAATAAAAATACTTAAAGGGGTGGGGGGCTGATGTGGGAGTCCCCTCTGTGTGCTGTGATTGCCATTAACGAATAAAGAAACTGCCTTGGCCTGTTGATAGGGCAGAGCTTAGGTCGGCGGGGAAAACAAAACTGAATTCTGGGAGGAAGAAGGCAGAGTCAGAAGGACGCTATGCAGCTGCTGCCAGAGTCATCCAGAACTTTGCTGGTCGGCCACAACTTTATGGTGATATACATATTAAAAGAAATAGGTTAAATCAGGATGTAAGAGTTAGCCAATAAGAAGCTAGAGCCAATGGGCTTCTTGTTAATGAATACAGTTTCTGTGTGGTTATTTTGGTTCTGGGCAGCCAGGATGAATGAGTGGTTCCATGTAACAGGGGACCTAGCTCAGGGATAGTGTTTGCCTAACATGTGTGAAGTCAAAGAGCAAATGCTTAGTACCATACACACACAAAAATCCTAGTAACCAAGCAAACCAGTCCACTCTCTACACTCGCTCAGCATACCAGAAGAGCTATTCAACACCAGATGAAAAAACAAATAAAAAGCAAACAAGTCAAGAGTTAAAAAACAAATTGTCTCTACATTTTTAAGATGTCATGATTTAATAGGTACAAAATCCCAAAGAAATCTATCAAAAATGCAGAGAACTAACACATGCATTCAGCTAGGTCACAAAATAACAAAACACCAATAAAATAATATTCCCATATAGTAAATATAAATATTCATAAATTAAAATGGAAAGAAAGCATCATTTGAAAGCATCTCAAAGAGGATGAAATCCTTCAGTAAACACATGGCAAATAAATACACTACAAATAAACAAACGGGAAGACACACAATGTTGACTGTTGACGCCTCCACGTAGACTACTGGGTCTCAATCTGCGGCTCACAACCGCTGCAGGACAATGGTCTGGTACCCTGGGAAGAGGAAAGGCTGAGTCTGTAGTTGTGACCCAGACACAGAGGAAGCAAGACGAGAATGCCTCGCTGATAAGGGTGCCAAGCCCCATGGCTGACACAGACAAGAATTATGGGCTAATTTAAGATGTAAGAATGAGTTAATAAGAAGCCTGAGCTAATAGGTCAACCAGTTTATGATTAATGTAGATTTCTGTGTGTTTCTTTGGAACTGAACGTCTGTGGGACCAGGTGAGACAGAAACCTCCATCAACACACAACCCTTTGAAGGTCAGATGGCCCTTTCACAGGGGTCAAATATCAGATATCCTGCATATCGGATATTTACATTACAATTAATAACAGTAGCAAAATTACAGCTATGAAGTAGCCACAAAATAATTTTATGATTGGGGGTCACCATAACTTAAGGAACTGTTGAGGGGTCTCAGTATAGGAAGGCTGAGAACCACTGATATAGACAGATAAATGTCATTCTGCCCTAAACTTTAACAACATCCCCATCAGGACCTCAGCAAGAATTTTGTATAGCAACATCATAGTCGGCAATTTATTCTGAAAAGCCCAGTCCATGGAATGACTAAGAAATTCTGAAAACACCGACTACAGAGAGGAATCACTGTAACCAGGATTACATTTTAATGCATAGCAATTACCAAACTGGTGTGACATGTGGAGGAAGGACAGACAGGACACACAGGCCAAGGGGACAGAAAAGACAACTTAGACATTAACTTGTTAAGTACTTTAAATTGATAACTCATAGAGATTTAAAAACCAATTAAAGAGGTGGAAAATGGGCTGGGGCGTTTTCTGGTGATAGACCACTGGGCTAACATGTATGAATCATGGTGGAATGTGCCTGTAATCCCAACACTCAGGGAGGTGGAAGCAGATGCTTATGGTTATCTCTGGCTACACTGTGAGTTCAAAGTCAGCCTAGGCTATAATGAGATCTCAAAAAGTGGGGGGGTGGTATAGAAATTATAATAGCCACATACACCAAGGTTTCTCATGGTGTTATACAATGCTTGATTTTCTGTGGCCACCTGCTTCCCTGGGTGGAAAAAAGAGTCCTTTATCAATTACTCCCAGGAAACGGGCTGCACTCTGAACAGAGAAATCAGGCACCATACGTGGGAGACCACAGAGAGAGAAAGTCTGAGGTTCAGCTCATCAGGCAGAAGGAAGGAGGCAGCTGCTGCTTCCGCATCCAAATGACTGCACACATGTCAGGACTCCTGGGCCACCTCTTTTGTTCTGGGGGGCACAGGCGCATACCAGAAAGACTGGATGGGGACTGGAGAGGCATCCAATTAGTGTGCATACCATGGTCACAGGAAGGATAGGGACATCCCGGCTTCACGGCTAACAAGGACAGATCACACTATCCCTGCGGTGTGATCAGGCTAATTTAAAAGAACCAAAAATCACTGAGATAGCTGAGGGTAAACAAAGGAAACCATGCTATTATTTACTCCGAGGGGGTTGCCCTTTACCCTTTTATAGGCTTATGTGATGCTCTTATTTACTCTCTGTGTGTGTGTGTGTGTGTGTGTGTGTGTGTGGTCCTTTAACCTCTTATAGGCTTGATGTGATGCTCTTATCTACTGTGTGTGTGTGTGGGGGGGGTCCTTTAACCTCTCATAGGCTTATGTGATACTCTTATTTACTGTGTGTGGGGGGGTCCTTTATTCTCTCATAGGCTTGATGTGATGCTCTTATTTATTGTGTGTGGAGGGGGGGGGCGTCCTTTAACCTCTTAGGCTTGATGTGACCACAAAGGACATGCTCATGCTTCTTACAAAGCTGTATATATATATGGTTGGCTCCACACCTCTTGGCTGTGACATCCATTTTAGCTTAGGCTCCTGGAAACTATGTTCTATAGAGAGGTGGTGTCTACGCACTCAGAGATTTACCTTGCTGTGTCACATTTGTGACGTCCTGGGTTCTAACTCCCACCGTTAGAAAGATAATGAATAAATTAGTTAATTAATTCTACAGTCTATTCTGCCCAATTATAGACAAGAAACAATTCTTGTCTTAGAAATCCCTCTACGTGCCGGTACTTCACATCCTTTCCCTATCCTTCAATTAGCAGCATCATTCTAAAGGCCAAATATAATGATTTGCTAATGGTTAAGAACTGGAATCTGATGCCCATACTGCATACATAGTTGCGTGATTCTGGAACTACACACTTAACTCGCAAGGATTCTTGTTTTCCTGCCTATAAGAAGGGGACAGCAGTGTCTTGTGCTCAGAGTGGCCAGAGGTAATTAAGTGAGTGTATACAAGGGGCTGAGGTCATAGTCCTCAACCTGTCAAATGACCCTTTCACAGGGGCCGCATATCAGACATCCTGCATATCAGTTACACGACACTTCATAATAGTAGCAAAACTACAGTTAGTAAAAAGCAACGAAATTATAGTCTGGGGTCACCACAACATGAACTGTATCAAAGGGTCACAGCATTAAGGTTGAGAACTGTTGGGCTGGGCGCTGTTCCTTGCACATGGCAAGCACTGAATACAGACAGCAGCCATGACAGTCTTCATTGTCACCATGTGTCAAACAGTGCTAGGTTGGCAGAAAAACATTAAACAGCACATTTCAAGATTGGGACTCCATGAAATGAGCCAAACATATGCCTCACCCTTCGCCTGCATTTCTAGTTTCTGTGACAATTCCAAGGACAAATGGATTCATTCACTGCACTCTACAGTGATTTTTTTTGATTTATTAAAACAATTATCACCCGACTGCATTCAAATTTCTCAGACATGCAGACAGGAGTGCTTGTTCATAAGGTTGAATCTCAGTGGTGCAGAGCAGGGCAGAGCACCCTGTGCCTCCAAGAGACACATGGTCAGTGAGGCTCAAGCAGAGCCTTGCATAGGAAAAGCCTCCCTCACAGATATCCACAACATGGGCTTCCTCATGTGAACATAAAGTGTTATATTTGGACACATATGTGTACATATATATGCACACAAATATCTATTAATATGAAAGATGTGTCTATATCATTAAGCAAGTGCCTGTGTGAGTGGAGTGGGAGGCAGAGAGATAGGGGGACTTGCAGTTTTCACCCAACGTATGTGTTGCTTGCATCTTTCATATGAGACTTGATTTGCATTTTACTTCACATTTTAAAAGGAAAAAATGAGAAACTGGTGTCTTTTCATTTAAGACAGGATAATCATCATCCTATGTATCAAATTTCATTTAAAAAGCATTCTCAGTTAGACTTCTCATTTGAAAACACAGGAAAGGTGTGACAGAAACTCCAAGCAGACTGGAAGGATGTGGTCATTATCAACAAAGCTTCATTTAAACAGAGCCCATGCCGTCCTAGTTGGATGCACACAAAGTCTGGAGTTAAGCAACATGGGGAGGCATTTGGGGACAAACTGAAAAGCAATGTTTCTTTGCCTCTTACCATGATTTTAATTGAAACAGCATGTTTGTTTTAAATCTATAAATGGTTTTTTAAACTGCTATGAGGGTTCTTAGGAAAGAAACCTCAGGGGGAAGTGTTTCTGTGCTCTCTGCTGGCTTCTCTGCCCAGGCTGTCCCCAGAGTGCCACCCACCACGACTTCTCCAGGTGCGGCCCACCCGTGTGTTCTTTAAGGTCACTACTAAAGGTGTGCTCATGTTCATAAAAAAATAAACCCAGGGGATAGAGAGGCGGCTCTGTGGTTAAGAGCACTTGCTGCTCTTGCAGAGGGACTTGGCTCAGGTCCCAGTACCTACCCAGCACCTCGCAACTGTCTGTAACGCCAGGTCCAGGGAATCTGATGCTCTCTTCTGGGCTCTAAGAGCGCTTACATTCACGTGGTTCACATATATACCCTCAGGCACATATGCATACACATAAAGTTAATAAATATTTAAAAATGAACCCAAGACCCATAAAATTTACCAATATTTAAGAAAAACCTCTAAAATTTAGAGAAGTGAGAAAATTGTTCATAAACTTAAAGTTGGAAGGTTTTTCTGGGCAAACCACGTGATCTGGAAGTCAGCAGGGGATGCAGATGGACAAGAATTGGATATAACGTAAATATCCCTCCAAAAATAACACCATGGCAATTGTCAACATGTCAATAACAAACCTCAAGAAAAAAGGAACAATTACAATATATATAACAAAGTCTAGGCTTCTTGACATAGTAAATATTTATTAATCATAAAAATGACAGTATAACAGAGACCCAGCTAGAATTATCTCAGTTATCTGAGAGAAGGAAACCTCGATTGAGAAATTGTTTCCATATAGGTAAGCCTATAGTGCATTTTCTTAATTGGTGATTGATGCTGGAGGGACCAGACCATTGTGGGTGGTGCCACCCCTGACTGGTGGTCCTCGGTCTGTAAGAAAGCAGGAGAAGCAAGCCATGAGGAACAAGCCAGTAAGCAGTACCCCTCTGTGACCTCTGCATTAGCTCCTACTTCCAGGTTCTTGATTTGTTTGAATTCCTGCTTTGGCTTCTCTCAATGGACTGAGATTCAGGATATATACACCAAATAAACTCGTTTTTCCCTGAGTTTCTTTAAGTCATGGTGTTTCATCACAGCAATAGCAATTCTAACTAAGATGCATATTCATACACACATGTACACACATGCACGCATGCACATATGCACAGGCATAGTCAACAGACATACTCATACACACACAGAGGCACACAATATACACTCATACACACGAGAGAGAGAGAGAGAGAGAGAGAAAGCTAACTGTAATAATGTAATAAGGCTGTGTCTGTAATCCTACCACTTGGGAGGCAGATGTGGGAACATTTTCAAGACTTTGAGGCTATCCCAGTCTACATAATGAATTCCAGGCCAGCCATACATAGCTACATTGGTGAGATCCTGCGTCAAAGAAGTGGGGGGGGGAGATAATTTACAAGAGTATGTTTTAATCAAGAGAATCCATAGACGTGAACCAATGTGACTGAAATTCATTAAGCAACTAAGAAGCTAATGAATTAATACATCTTTGAGACTTGAAGAACACAGTACAATTAGCCCTTAAATGTCTTCCTGTAACATCCGTGCCTCTGCCCTTTGCAGAGAGTTTGCCTTGCTCTACTCACCAACTGGCAGCCTTCTAGGGAGCTGACGAGCTGGGCGTTCTGGCAGGAGAGGATGGAGCCGGCCAGGTTGAGCATCACACACACTGCGGAGAGCAGCATGAAGAAGGTAATCTGGAAGCGAACCAAACGCAAATTGATTACCCACTTGGCAAGGCTTGGAGGGAAAAATGACTTGGTTTTCCAAACACTTTGGCTTGACGAAGTAATTACATGAACAATATTTATATGTTTTAAAGGAAAACGTGATTGTTTCTCAAGATGGCAGCTTCGTATTACCCTAAATAGCAAAAGTGGAAACTCCGAAAAGCCGTAGCAAGTTACCATGGATTTCTTTGGAACTTAGCGATTTAAATTTTAGAAGCTAAACCCGAAAATACTACGCATTCCAGACGCTCAATAGGAACATGCCAGAACTTACTAAACAAAATTGAGGAAAGGAGTATATTGATTAGAAGGATGTTAAATTGATTTTGTTTAGTTTTCAGAGTAGAAAATTTTGTACGTGTGCAAAAGAGAAGCGGATAAAGAGGCCCTGGGTACTCATCACCCACCCTCAACAATCAGCCAACTCAGGGCCAGCCGTTCTTCACTGCTCTCCATGGGGAATATTCTGCCACAAATGGAATGCATATACCCACACCTTAAGTGTTTCAGTGTGTAGTTCTAAAGAATTGTGAGCCGTTTTTAAAATGTTACTGAAGTACTGTTGTCATGATTATTAAAATTGAACAGTCAATAGTACCAAATTCTAGAATGTTCATCTCGCCTCACTTGTCTATTTTCCAAGCTTTGAATCAGATCACCCAGGATATAGTCAAGGTCCCTAAGATGTGACAGCTATGAAATCTTCTCTTCTTTCCTTTCCTCTCCACTCCTCTTCCCTCCTTCCCTCTTTCCTCCTCTCTCCTCCCCTCCCCCCCCCCCCCCGTCTTCCCTTCCCTCCTCTTCCCTCTTCTCCCCTCCAGATAAGGTCTCCCTACATATCCCATTCCAGCCTCAAACTCACAGTCCTCCTCCCCCTGCCTCCCAAATGCTGGGAAAATTCTAAATCCACGGGTCTCCACGTTAAAACGTCCCGAGGAAACGAATTCATTAGCCCACAGAGCGAATAACCAGGTCGAGTTTTATAAAACACCTCTTTGGGATCAAGAGTAATCTAAGCTAATATGATCCAAATCAGGCAGAGTACCAGGAAAACTTGTAAAGACTTTGAAACAGGTGAGAAATACCAGCTACCAACGGTTCCAAGTGCGCCCTTCAGGGCTACCTTGCCCTTCGTCACCATTAAGCCGATTTAAACCATTCCGAGCTACAGAAAAGGACATTATTGCAAATGACTCTTGGCAATGCAAATGTAAAGAAATTCTGTCTGACAAATGGAACTGTCACCCATGGCTACCAGGAACTTTCCCATCTACTTCTAATTATATTTCAGGATTACTGACAGCCCACATGTCTGCAGTGTTTGAGTTTCTACTAGAAATGCCTGGAAAATGTCCCAATTCCCTCTTGAAATAAGAAGTTTTTATCATCTTTGGCCCATGTTTATCGTGATGTTTAAAGCTGGTTCCTGAGTGTTCTGCAAGGATGACTAATGAGGTGATTTGGTGTGTATGTGTGTGTGTGTGTGTGTGTGTAGTGTAGTGTTGTGTATCATTAGGGACCATGGATCTAAGCTTAATGTGTGTGTGTGTGCATGTGTGTGGTATATCATTAGGAACCAAGGATCTAAACTCTGTGTGTGTGTGTGTGTGTGTGTGTGTGTGTGTGTGTGTGTGTGTGCACGTGTGTAGTATATCATTAGGAACCAAGGATCTAAACTCTGTGTGTGTGTGTGTGTGTGTGTGTGTGTGTTGTGTATCATTAGGTACCATGGATTTAAGCTCAACAAACACATTTCATCACTACACACTCAAGTTGATCCCTGGGCCCTTCGGGTCTACTTGGAAGGTTTATGAGCTTCAACGTCTTTCTTGCTCCCTGGTTCTTTGGGGGTTCCAGGACCACCTTATGCACTTCCTACCTCAGATATGGAACAGTGTGGGTGCCTTTCAATGAAAACAAGATTTAGAGGTCACAACTTTTGTGCCCAAGTTGTTCTTCTCTCTTTAGGTGATCATTATTTTCAACTTTCCAGTTGGCAGACTCTCCATGAGTTTATATTGACATTTCTGAATCACACTGGAAGATACGTGGTTTTAACTTAACCCACCCATTCTTGGTCTGCAACTTCTTCCAACCATGCCAGAATCCTCTGTCTTCAACATAATTGTGATTAACTTCACAGCACCATAAACAGCCTCAAAATAGCCATGCCCTTCCAAACACAGAAACACACCATGGAGACCATTTAAAATGAAGATCTCTTTGTAGCCTTAGGATGCATTCTACCAGGAACAGTCGAAAGTATGGCCCTGTAAACCCACATGCTCTCTTCTGTGTAGTGTCTCACTGTTCAGCTATTGTTTCTAAGAATGCATTTCTGATTTCCATAGTAATTGACAGAAACGAGGGGACAGACACATCCCTGGGACACTGGGCAGGTGGCAAACACTGTTAAGATAACTTTAAGTGTCAATCATCAGTTAGGTTTATATCGTAAGTGCTCGTTCTGATGTTCACTTCCTATAAATAATAAAGGAAGTGTAGACTGGTCAATCTGACACCACTGTGGAGGTGCTAGACTCTCCCTCGCTTCTCTGGCTTCCCTAACAAAAGGGCTGTCAGTCAAACAGTCAGCCACCCCACCCTTATGCTCACACTGACCATTCTGAACACTCCAGGGACACTCTGAAGAAGCTACACAGAGACCATAGCGGCTTTCTCTATCTATCTCCTGAAGATACAACCCAGTCAGGACTGTTTCAAACAACTGACGCTCAACTTTTTGCTATCATAGGTCTTGGGGAACTCTAGATGGCCTATTTTCCCCAGGCTGGAGGAGGAACACTTCTCCTGGTGGCCTAATAGGATTATTGTGACTGGTACGAAACAGACAACACTGTGACTGGTGGAAGGACCAAACCTTATTCCTGTGACAAGCTTGCTGTGATTAGTGCACAGGTCTTTCCTCTGACTGTCCCGTCTGGCTATTTTGCTGATTGGTGAGTAGCTGGGGACATCTTCCTGCTGCCTCCCCTGCTGTTCCAACAGTAGGCCCCGTATAGACTTCTCTTCTGGCCTACTTTAAGGGGAGTGTGCTGAGCCAGTAACACAGGGGAAGAAACAGTGAAGAAAGCAGCATCAGAAACAGTGGTGGTGAGGGCAGAGGCAATGGACAGCACCAGCAGTCATAGCGGGCACCAGGTTTAGCCAGTGGCCAGCTGTTTGGGTTCTGGAGAAGGGGTGGAGCTGAGCAGGTTGCATATCGCATTGCAGAAGGGCTCGGGCTCACTATCTACTTCACAGCCAAAGAAGAGGCGGGGCAGAGCGATTAGCAGGTTCCCCTGCAGAAGCACAAGAGTGCCTGGCTGCACTAACAGCTGCAGAAGATGCAGAGCTGCAGGAGAGTGGCAGCAGCTAAGAGCCGTTGCAGACCTCTCCTGAGTGGCAGCAGCTATGCTGGCAGGCACAGCAACAAGACACAGCAAACAGGGAGCGGTCGTAGCAGGGACAAGAGGGGTGAGAGGGTGGGAAGAGGGTGGGAAGAGGGTGGGAAGAGGGTGGGAAGCTGAGGCTGAAGGACAGAAGGCTGGAAAGGGAGAAGATGAAATACAGGCCCTGATGTCAGAAGAGCCCCAGAGAGCTGTGAAGACTTCCAGGAAGGATGTCAGATCCCCAGGTTCAGGAACTGTAATATGAGTCTCTATCAAGGGCTGAGAAATTCTACGACTTGTGGCCTGCCCAGAAGTTGGGCCAATGGTTGCTAGCAAGGGCAGAGAAATCCCATGTACCTGCAGCTACCCGAGTGCTAACACTTGTAGAGGTAAAGCCCCACTACCTGAGGCCTACACAAGATGTTAACACTAGAGGGCGCCACTTGCCGTTGCTGTTGCTGCTGGGTTGTCCTCAAAAACCTAAGGATTCAAGCACTGCCCAAGCCCAGCACAGAAAGGGCTCCCCTCGCCCCTGCCCCAGACTTTCTATCTGGATAGAGTTAGCCAGTGAATTGGCACTGAACGTTGATTCAAGCGTCTCAACTGTCAACAAAAATTTCCACAGCACAGGAAGAAGCAGCAAGGTATGGATAGTCACAGGAAAAGAAGCCACAGGAAGCCTCTAGCTCAGACAGGGCAGTTTAATTGAAATACTCTTAACGAACGATCTTCACTGTTCTGAAATTGCTGCAGGAAACCTTGGGCCCAGAACTAAAGGAAACCAGGAAAATGATAGATAAGGAGAACCGAATGTCAACACGGGGTACAGAAAGGAAAGAGACAGAAACTGCAGGTACAAAGTGGCGTGGTTGAATGCAGACACAAGGACTCTGGCTGCAGACTTCTGCTGTTGTAAGAAGCAGGGTGTGCATTGCAGGGAAGCAGAGGCCAACCTGCCGAGGAGGAAGAGAAGAGAGAGGGGTAAAGAGAAGCTAAGCAACTTACAGAAACTACCAACTAACAGCGGGGGCACCCAACCGATCACAGTTCTAGAGCAGCAGAGAAGGTCAGAACAAACCGGAAGGACGGACTCATGGCTAAAATCTCCTGGTATTTGATGAAGACACATGGTCGCATGTTGTGAATACCTCAGAGTCTCCAGAGACTCAGAGAACCACAACTGAACTCACTATAACCAAGCTAGCAAAGTCCAAAGACACGGAGAGAAGCCTGGAAATAGCAAGAGGCAACTCTTCACTCCATAAGACTGAGTACGACTGTTCTTTAGACACCTTGTAGGTTACGGGGAGCGGGGTGATATGTTTAAAGTTGTAAATGGAAGAAAACCCGTCAACCCAGGATAGATCCTGCAAAACTAACCTTTAAAATTGAAGGCCAAGGTAAGATACTTCCAAATAAATAAGAGTTAGTGTTCAAAGCAGTAAGGCATGGGGACCCCACACTGAAATGAGAACATACTAGAGACTAACTAAAGCCATACAAAGAAGTGAAGATCCCTTTTTAAAAAATTAAACATTTATTTTAAAAGAATTATGTTTTTAGTCTGTTATTTCTCTTTTGGTTTCTCAGATGGTATAAAAGGTATTAAACAAGTAAATGGTCAAATGCAATGTCAACAGATTAAATAACAAGAGAGTGAAATCAAGAAGAATAAAGTTATTAGATGATGATGTTATCAAGCTGGAACCAATCCCAACAAATGACCAGGAACTAAGGGTGTTGCTAAGGTCTGGATGTGAGTTGTGCTCCAAAGGTTGAAGGTGAGTTGAAGCTTGGTTCTGAGTCAATCCTGGAAAGTGGTAGATGTTTGAGAAGCAGAGCCAGGCTGGAGATGCTTGGGACTTTGTGAACACTGACCTTGGAAGTGAACCCCAGTTTGTTCTATTGAGACTGAGTTGTGAAGAGAGGACAGGCCCCACTCTGCCCTCTGCTTCCTGCCTCTCTAGGTGATGTTGCCTTTTAGCCTGTGCCCCTAGGATGCCATTCACCGCTGGCCTTTATAGAGCAGAAACTGAGCCCAGAGGACCTACTTAATCTTGGATGTTTCTGCCTTGAGTTCTAAATCAAACAAAGTATCCGGTGTCAGATACTTTGATATAGCAACAGGAAATGACCAATAGAGAGGTTAACTATAATTTTCATGGTTAACACTGAAAAAAAAAACCTAAGAGATATGTGGCAGGGTCTGGTGATGGCTCAGAGGTGAAGAGCCCTGGCTGCTCTCCCAGAGGACCTGGGTTTGATCCCTAGCACCAATGGTGTCTCACGACCATCTCTAACTCCAATTTCAAGGAGTCTCGCACTCTCTTCTGGCCTTCGTGGGCAATGTACACATTCAGACACTCAAGGCACCCAGAGGCACAACCAAATACATAGAAATAAATAGGCCAGGGTAATTAAGACAAACAGTGAAAGGATATAATAAGGAATACTATACCACACTAGGAAAGTCTAGCCAACTAAATGAAGTTATTATTCAAAGAACCGAGGGATCAGGCGTGGAGGGGATGAGAGGGGAGACTACTGAGATGACAGGAAAAGGGGGATACTTCCGAGTGAGGTCGAATCCTAGTGCAAAGGAGATTCCAAGAATCTACAAGGATGACCCCAGATAAGACTCCTAGCAATAGGGGATACGTCGCCTGAACTGGCCATCTCCTGTGACCAGGCAAGACTCCCGTTGGAGGATTGGAACACCAAATCAGTCACATAACCTTCGACCTACAGTCTATGGAATATGCTGGGGTAAAGGTGGTGCAGATGCTGTGGGAGTGGCCAACCAGTGACTGGTCCAGTCTGAGACCTGTGCCATGCGAGGGAGCCCAGCTGGAATGCCAGGACCTGGATGGCCAAAGACCTAATATAGAACCAAACATGACAAGCAAAAGAAACAAATAAGATAAAATTTAAAAAATGTCAATGTAATGATGCCTAATGATATTCTGTACACTCATAGATTGGTACCTAGCCCATGGCATCAGAGAGGCTTCATCCAGCAACTGTTAGGAATAAATGCAGACAGTCACAGCTAAACAGTAGGCGGAGCTCAGGGAATATTTTGGAAAAGGGGCAGGAAGGATTATAGGAGCCAGAGGGGTTAAGGACACCATAAGAAAATCCAAAGTCAACTGACCAGGGCTCACAGAGGCCCACAGAGACTGAACTGACATTCAAGGAGCCTGCATGGGATTTTTCTAGGCCCTCTACATATATGTTACAGTTGTATAGCTTGATCTTCCTGTGGGACTCTTAACTGTGGGATAAGGGGCTGTCTCTGACTCTTTGGCCATTTTGGGGACCCTGCTCCTCACACTGGGTTGTCTTTTCCAACCTTAATATAAGGAGAGGTACTTAGTCTTGCTGCAACTTGAAATGCCATGTTTGGTTAATATCATTGGAAGGCCTGCCATTTCTGAATAGAAATGGAGGAAGAGGAAGACTGGATGAGGAGAGGGACTAGGAAGAGAGGAGGGAGGGGACACTTCAGTCAGAATGTAAAATAAAGACAGAAAGACAGAGAGAGAGGGAGAGAGAGAGAGAGAGAGAGAGAGAGAGAGAGAGAGAGAGAGAGAGAAGGAGGAGGAGGAGGAGGAGGAGGAGGAGGAGGAGGAGGAGGAAGGAAGGAAGGAGTAGAAAAAAATCTTTTTGTTTTGTTTTGTTTTTCAAGACAGGGTTTCTCTGTTGCTTTGGAGCCTGTCCTGGAACTAGCTCTTGTAGACCATGCTGGCCTCGAACTCACAGAGATCTGCCTGCCTCTGTCTCCCAAGTACTGGGATTAAAGGTGGCACCACTGCCACCCAGCTAAGAAAGAAACCTTAAAACATGATGATCTAAAGACTTGATTTGCAGTCAGAAATATCATAGTATGTGTCTCTTAAAAAGAGATCTAAACTACATGTTACAAAGGGACTAACTTTAGACAAAAGGCAAAAAAAAATGTTTAAAAGGACAGCACAAGAAAACACACCTGGTGATTAGAGGAAGAGCTAGTGAGGCTATACCAAGGTCTTCAAAATAGATAAAAAATTGTATGAGGACCATAAAAAGTGCATAATGTACCAAAAAAGGCAGTTCATGGGAACAGGCAACTATTATCACACCACATAAACACATACTCAAACACTCACCACACAGACACCACATACACACACACACACACACACACACACCACATAAAAGTAAACCTTAGGATGGGAAGGAGATGCATTCACAAGGAGATGCTTGTGATACATTCACAGGCAATTAATCAGAAACCAAAATCCTAGCAGAGAGTGAAAAGTGCAGCCCCATCTCGGTTCCCAGTGAATTCTCCTAAGCACTTTAAGAGTGAGTAACAATCCCACTTTTTCCAAACTTGGAGGAGACTCTGGAGCACTTCTTGCCATGCAAGGCTGCCATCATGAAACCAAGCCTGGTAAAGAAAACTATAGATACAAAAGTACCTAAGGTGGCAGAAAATCCTTGGCAAATACGGAACGATTGCAATATGAGGTCCACACTCTGGTCAAAGTGGAGCAAAGCAAGAAATCAACAGAAGACAAAAGGCAATGGGTCTCTACCATGGCCTGGTGGGGGGGGATCTGCTGTAGAATAGCAAGAAAGTCAGAAAAGCAACATAAATGCCGGAAAGGCATCCCAGCATCCAGCAAACACAGCATCATTTGTCCCACTGTGAGAAGTCTTATCTTCAGAGACACAGCTAAAATATGTACAAGTAGCTGGACAGTGGTGGTGTTCGCCTTAACCCCAGCGGTCAGAGAGGCAGAGGAAGGTGGAGCTCTGTGAGCTTGAGGCCGGCCTGGTCTACAGGGTGAGTTCCAGGACAGATAAAGCTACAGAGAAACCCTGTCTTGAAAAACCAGAAAAATTAGTAAAAATGTACAAATGATATAAGGAAACAAGGATAGAGACACAGTTGGAACAAAATTACCCGCGAAGCCAGGTGATTGCATTGCTTTTCTACTTTAATATGTATAGAATTTTCCAAATAAATGGTTTTAAAGACATACTTGGATCCACCCCACCCCAATAGGCCACATGCTGGTAATCTCAGAACATTGGGTGCTGAGGAAACAGAACTGAGTTCAAGGCCAGCCTGAACAGGTTGTTGCCGTTGGATTTATGCATGTGTGTGTGTGCCTGCATACACCATGTGCATGTATTGAATGAAGTCATGTCACCTGGAGTGATAAGGCTTTCTCTAAGAGGCATAGACGAACTAACCGCCCCCACCCATGTCGGACCTTCCCTTGAGGGGTTTGTTGGTCAAGGGCATCAGAGAAACTCCGTATTTATGCTACCCGCCATTGCCCTTGGCTGCTTGAACTAGATTTGACCTAGAAGTCTTCTCCCCGAAGACTAGTGTTCACAGGACTGAAAGGAGCTATGAGAACTGCCAAGGGAGAAAAGCAGTAAATAGCCCATCCAACTGTAAAACCTATGAACCAGATTAATTCCCAGCATAGTAAAACATCCCCAAGGGTGCAATAGTGGCAGTCACCATCTTGGGGATAACTAAGAGTTTTCTAATTGAACCTAGTAATATAAGAGCGAAGCCATACTTGATACTATAAAGCCAGCCACAACTTCTGGCTGGTGAAGACGAGAACCCCAGGCAAGAATTACTCCTGTCCCTTTCTTAAATCGCCATAGTTCCTGACTGCATTCTAAACCCTTATCCTCAGCTCACAGATAAGCGCAGCCCTCAGCCCGCAGCAGCGCCGCTTCTTTTGGCACCAGATGCAGACCACAGGAATCTACAATTGATCAGAATGCAGAGAACAGCTCAACACTGGGTGCTCAACCTCTTTCGACACATCTACAACACAACCACTACACCCAGGGCTCAGGGGACGGCACACAAGAGGGGGCACAAAGAGTGTAAAAGCCAGAGGACCAGGATATCTGCCGTGAGACGGTTCCTCTATGTATGACGGGGAGGTTGCACCCATGAAATCTTAACAACATGAATACCTAAACAAGTCCCCCAAATGACAATACCAGTTGGCACACCAGTGCAGATGGGGGAGACTCACAGGCCTCGTTCCTAGATGAAGAACTGCAGGATATTAAATGATGGCAGAGAGAGGGAGAATTAATTTCCTTCAGGGATGGAGTCCCTCCCTAATTGGTTGTCTAATCCGATTGGTCAGTCTAATGTTCTCAGCAGGCTGCACTTATATAAACAGTGTGTGTGTGGGGGGGGAACAAGAGGGATTGGAGTGGGCATGGGGAGGGGTAGAAATGATGTCAATATAGCACTCACGTATGAAATTCTCAAAAATAAAAAAAAAACCTTCATAATTATGATTAGCGAGAACTTTTCAAAGCATAGTACAAAATACATGGATTATAATGCTAACAATTAAGACACATTAAAAAGCCAGATATGGATGGCAAAACAAAAGCCCAGATGGTATTTGCAACTGGATTCAGCAGTGAACTGACATGCAAAGGCTACAAAAAATCTCCTGAAAAATCAATGCACAGAAAGAACGTTTGATGTTTAAAATCTGATGCTCAGAACAGAGAGTAACAGGCGGGCGGAAGCACCGTTATCTTGAGTAAACCAATCAGACAGTCAACTGTGAAGATCTCAGAAAACTGAGATGCCATTATTGTATGACAGTTTTACCTGAGACTATGGGTACGGATGGCAGCATACGCACAACACACCTGAAAGCTGACTCAGAAAGGTCCGGGAGCCAGTGGGCAGAGGTAATTCATACGCTGACATAAAATGCTTACCAAGAAAAGAGGGACTTAAGGAAAACCTAATCCTTGCTTTAAAATCTCTAATCTACTCACACTGCTTTTGTCAATATGACATCAGCCAGGGCCATCTGGGAAGAGAGACCCTTAGTGGAGAAAACGCTGCCATCAGATTGGCCTGTGGGGCATTTCTTGATTGCTGATTGACTTGGGAGGGCCCAGCTCACTGTGGGCAATGCTATCCCTCCACAGGCAGGTGGTTCTGAGCTGTATAAGCAGGCTGAGCAAGCCAGTGAGCATTTCTGGCCTCCAGGTCCCTGCCGACTCCCCTCAGTGATGGACTACAGGTATGGAATAAAGGTACCTCACCAGCTGCTGTGGTCACAGTATCCATCACAGCAGGAGAAAGCAAACGAGGATACTATTACCAACAGGAATCAACTCTCCGTAGCCCTTCTCACTCCTCCACACCTCCTAACTACCACAAATTAACCTCCAGTTCAAGGGTGATGGAAGTCACCTGCCCTCCCCAGTGCCCTTGGAAAGTATCTGCCTCCTTTGATGAAGAACCTAGAGCAACTCTCCTCCGAACAATTGTGCTCACTGCACGTGTCCAGTGTTTGGCTGAAATCTATTAAGAACTCCAAGGGGACTGTCTCTTCTGGCTCATCTATAGCAACATAGAATTGTTTTCTCCAGTCGAGATGAGAGTTCAAACCTCACCCCATGGAACCAGCCTGACCTTTAATTCAAACTGAGTAGGTCAGATGACCTCCAATTCCATCCTGTTACTGGACTGTACCACAACTCCCAAAGCCCTTGTGGTTGTCCTGTTCACACTGGTCTGTCTGGGCTGCCCTCACCAGACATCATACTAAGCTCTTAAAAGAACTATTCAAATATGCTAGAGAAAATGGGGAGAACTTCCGAGCCCCAGAACTTGTGACCGTTCTTCTAGGACTGACCCAGCATGATATGAAGAACAAAAAGTAGCTCAAAATCAACAGTAAAAATAGGGTATAAAGTGACTAAATTCACACAGGCCCTTTGCTGAGGTTTACATTAACTTCCATATCTATTCACAACAACTGCATACTCGTTATGGGATTTGGTCCATTCCATAGATACACAAGCTAAATCCTTGGGATGGGACTGGAATTTGCACACTGACAGTGTGATTTCCAAACTGGCCTGGGTAATCACTGTGACAATGTTTTATAAACCCGAGACCTACAACTTGCTCCAATATACACACTCATGCACTTCTGCAATCATCGACCTTAGTATCGGGGTAAACAACGTTCAGAATCAGACGTCTCCTTAAGAGTCACAATTTCTAACAGAGAAACAACAAAAATATTGATGAACTGACTCAAAAGCACAGTATTTATTATAGACAGAAAAAAAACCTTAAATGGCATCCACTGGGTAACAGAGTAATAATTATGAATATAAAAATATCACAGAACACATCAGATAGGTTGTTTGGAACCAAACGCAGTGCTCATATCCATACAAAATATGTATCTTTAAAGTTGTGTAGACACGAGGCTAAAACAACTGTATTTCTATTTTGCAATTTCAAAAAGACCTTTTCTCCCTCCCATCCATGAACTAGAATGATAAGAGATAATAGCTATTTTGCTGTCTTGTCTTCTAGGAAAGCATCAAAGCAATTTACCTAAGTGTTCTTATATGTCTAACATCATACAATTTCCCAGTTATGTTTGTAAAGCTAGAAAACTCTTTAAACATTAGACAATAAAATAAAGATTTTTCCCATCTCTTCGGCAATGAAAAATTAAAGCCCCAAACCATAATAAAACATCAAACCCCTGCACAACATCCTAAGGCTACATGATATTTACACTCTGCAGAATCAAGCTTCCTCCAACTCCCTTGCCCTGTTCTTTTCTCCTGGGTTTCGAGTTCCTCAGACTGCACCTCAAGAGTTCATGAGGACGTGTTTGGAGCACCAGCTGCAGGTCTGGCCCTATTCTCCTCATCCGCCAAGGCCTCGCAGTATTGTGTGGGCCAGTCTTTGGGGTCCTGATTGTGGACTTTGGCCACAAACTTAAGAACTTTCATCTTGCTGGTTTCCAGGTTGGTTCGCGGGCCCCACTGAAGTTCATAGTCCACGGGATCGGTGTGGGGTATCCTCCGGTACTCCAGGTAACGCTGCCGCACAAAGTCTTCAGTAATGAGTTTCTTTGGGTCACCAAAAATTAAATGCTTCTTAGTGGGGTACACCCCGAGGCGCCGCAAAAAGTCCCAGACCTCGGTCTCGGTGATGGTGTTGCCTTTCATGAAGATGAGCCCCAGGAGTATCATGAGCAGGCCCGTGGTGGGTGTGCCCTGGTCGCCCCTCACTTCGGCGTCCTCCTCCACCGGCTCCAGCATGTTGATAAGGATGTAGGTGTGGCTCTTGGGCTCCAGCTCCACCAGCTTGTACCCGAACACGTACTGGAGGCGCTCGGCGGCCAGCCTCAGTAGGTTGGGGTACACGTCCCGGTAGTCACCCACCACGTGTTTCAAGATGTCGGTGCGCTTGATGGGGATCTTCTTCTGGTCCTTGATCAGCAGAAACTGCACCAGCTCAGCCACCTTCTGCTCCAGCTGCTTCTGGGTGCGCGGCCCCACGGCGGGGGGCGACAGGGAGGCGCGGGAGTCCTGGGACGAGCCGCCCGTACCGCGGGACGTGCTGGGAGCCTCCTCGCCAGCATCTCCCGACTCCCGCTCCCTTTCGGTCTGCGTGCTGGGCCGGCCGCGGCCCCTGGGCTTCTGCAACATGTCACCGGGCCGCAGAGAGCTGACCGCGTTCACTTCGCAGTAACGGCTAGAAGCCTGTGCCCAGCGCGCCCGTAAGGTTCTGGGCGGAAGAGCGGCGCACGCATGACGTCAGGTCGCCTGCGCACTGCGTCCCGGCGGCGGAGCGGTACAACCGGGAGTCAGCCTGAGGGGGCGGGGCATCCGCACTGCTACCGCGCATGCGGAAGGTCTTGGCGGTGGCTGCCGCTTCTGGGCTCCATCCCCGTTTTTAATGAGTATCGAATGGTGTTTATGAAATCATATAAATAGAAAACAAGAACCAAACTCCTCGGCAAGTGTACGGCTGGATTCTAGGGCACACCGGTTTAGGCGCGCTTCATAGGTTTTGCTGAGTTTTTAAGTTAGAAATTTGTATATGGAGCACAAAGGATAAATGTGTGGGCTACTGTGGGGAGGGGTTAAATAAAGTTTAGAGAAAGACCTGGGAAATAAAATAAAACCGTTTATTTGTGTACCAAATGAGGACATGAAAAACCCAGAGGACTCCGTTTGGGTGCCTTTCCTAAGCACAGTCATCCCCCCGGGCCAGTTAATTTCTGTGCAATCCCTGAAGTCTGCAGGGAAATAATTCTCTAAAGCAAGATTTCTCCCACTATTTCCAGATTCAGTTCTCTTCATTAAACTTCAGTCATATGAGTATGAGAAAATACATATAAGCATTGCCAATAATGTATTTTATCTTGGTATGTGAGCTGACCTTTTGGAAGACGTGTTTGAGAAAACTGCCCTGGACATGTACCCATAATTTTAGCAGAAACGTGATGTTAGAGGAATGCTACCCCCAGAGACACTTGCTCTCTCCAGAGGATACCATTTAATTTATGTTGCCAGTGATTGGGGATAGCAATAATGTGGATCTCTTGATTTCCTTTCTTAATACATAAGCTTTAAAGTCGCAATAAGAGAGAAGAGCTAGCATCCCTTACAATTTGCAATGTGTGCGGTTTGTAGATGGTTTAAATTGTGCAACTCTAATAGACAAAATGAGCCATTTCATTAACTCAAACCATCAGCAGTCTGTTGCCATTGTGGCTACAGATCTTAGCAAATGTATTTCTTCTCCATTTACTGACAAAGAAACTGAGCTTTCCTGCCTTCTTAAAGCTACAAAGAAAATAGGTAAAACTGTTCAAAGAATGAACTCAAATTGATTTCCTCTTTAATGCAAATATATTCAGAGGAAAGCAATTTGGATCACATTATCTGAATAATAACATCAAAACATGGTCTTATTAAAATTTCATTAAATGTAAGCAGCATAAAATTTTTGTTTATGATTCAATATGAAAATGCAGAATGATAATGGGACCTGCAATGCAAATATAAAATTCCATTCCATATTGTGATGCAAGTATTCAGAAACCCAGTGAGCTACGAGCAGGAACTTTCTGTTCCATGCAGGGTTCAAAAAGACATTATCAAGTACTGCTGTCAGTTTCAGAGGCTGCCATAGTCAGAATGTGTCCTCCGAAGCTCACATGTTGGAAATGCAATCCCCAATGTAGCAGCACAGTTGCTTCACGAGTGAATGAATGCCATATTCTCTGTAATGGGCTAAGAGTGAGTTTATTTTGCCATTGTAGTCTCTCACCATCTCATGATATAGTGACCCTCTACAGATGTGGCTACCTGCCTTTGACCTCCCAACCTCCAGAGTCATGACTGAAATACAATCCGGCTATTTCCAAATTATTTACTCTGTGGTATTATTTTACAGCTACACAAAATGGATTAAGGTCAACTAAATAAAGCATAACACCATGACATTCTCTTTTATTTATAGTGAGTCGTTCATTTCCTCCAGTTCCCTGCAAATTGAAATCTGTATTTAAGTTCATAGAAGCCTCCTGCAATCTAAAATTCTGCAAAAGGTCCTTCCAGAAGGATCTGTTGTGCCTTAAGCCAAATAATTCCAACAGCCAAGAGATAAGGGAGAAGTGGGAAATAGGATGCGAGTTGTTGTCAGCAATCAGGCTGGTTTCCGGTATTTTCCGTGTTAATTTCTTCACAAAGCACCACGGAACTTCAGCAGTTGGGCTAGCGCCCAGGACTAGAAACTTCGGCATCTTTCAACAGGACCCCCACACAGATAACAGACGACTGTGACTCAAAACACATGAAGAAAGACACCAGTTTTAAGTCTTAAAACACCTTTCTTCATACTGTCCAGAAAGGCAGTGAGAAAACATGGACATGGGGGGACCTCCTGGCATACACTCAGACAGAATATTGTATCCATAATAAATAAATAAGTATTAAAAAAAGAAAACATGGACATGGAACAAGGTTACTAAAACAGAGATTAGAATTTGCAATGAGAAAGTCTACCTCAAATAGACAATGGAGGCCGTGGAGGCTTGGGCAGAAGCTGTGACAGTAACAATACTGATAATGACAAATGGCAGCAGCTAATGCCTTTACAAAGGTAACTGTAGCTGGGAGGTGGTGGCGCACGCCTTTAATCCCAGCAGAGGGAGGCGGATCTCTGTGAGTTCGAGGCCAGCCAGTTCCAGAATAGGCTCCAAAGCTACAGAGAAACCCTGTCTCGAAAAACTAAAATCAACCAAACAAACAAACAAAGGTAAGTGCAAATACTGTTTCTTTAGTCCCACAACAACCCTGTGAGGTGTTTAATTCCTTTCACTCACAGAGAAGCGGATGTGTGAAGCACAGGCATGGTGACCTTGAAAAAATAAAGCCTTGGCGTGAGGGAATTCAGACTAAACACCTGAAAACGCTACTGACACTCCAAATCTCACCTTCCAGACCAACATTATGATACCATTATTCCTGGATTCAAGGAATTGGCTGAGCTGTTTGCTAAGTACCTAGCACAGGGTCTAGCAGGGTGTTTAGCATTCGTTTCCTTCCGGAGGGGTTATGCTAATGATAATCTCAAGGATGATACAAAGTTGTGCATGTGTAAAAGAAGGGAAATCTTACTCTCTTAGGGTCCTTGTTGGGCCGCAGAATTAAATTCATGAGACAAGATTTTAATTTAATTTGATTTTTGTAATCCTGGGGGTTAAATCTGGGGTCTCACATACATTAGGCAAATGTCCTACCACTGCGCTATATCCACAGACCATAAGACTCATTAATTAGATGAAAGCACACACGTTTAATCAAAGTGCTACGGGACACCGTTGCTTTTTTTAATGAAACAAAGTTTCAAAGAAGTAGCAAGACCTGGATGTTTTTGTATTTGAAC
The DNA here is from genome assembly GCF_982192425.1 of Myodes glareolus. Taxonomy (NCBI): domain Eukaryota; kingdom Metazoa; phylum Chordata; class Mammalia; order Rodentia; family Cricetidae; genus Myodes; species Myodes glareolus. The sequence continues at coordinate 31,357,029 of NC_142049.1, read as the reverse complement.
GAAGAGAAATAATTGTGGAAATGTAACTAAATTCTGTAGCAAGGCTAAAGGAATGTAGTTATCAAAGGTTGTCCAGAGATTTCTTGGCCATGACCCAGTAATGTTTCTTTTCTCTCTGTGCATAGGCACCTTGCCCTTGGAAATTTTTATCTCCTGTTGTAAGGAGGAGAGGAGCTGAGGCTGCCCTTCTCGCATCTGCTGCTTTTCAAGTGTTTTAGCTCAAAGTGACCCTCACACCAAAGTGATGTATTCCGGGTGGCATATTCTGCTAACCTGAGCTAGAAAGGTGTTCATCTTTCTAGGAGCGTGTGCACATATAACAATCAGGGAAAGGTCACTGCGTCTTTAAGGCTGCACACTTTGAGAAATAGAAAGGCTGATTGTTGTTTGCTTGTTTGTTTGGAAGATAAATGAAACTTACCTCCTGGGTGAACCCCACTCTGCAGTGACGTAATGTTCTGCCCATATGTGGCTCAAATTTTTAGCAAATTCACTGTGACTGACAAATGGTAAGAGCAACTCTCTGTGGAAGCCTCGGAGTCACCAAGACAAATGATTAAAACAGACAAGGAATTTCCAGAGGCCTTGTGTTAGTGACCTTTTTGCTTTTATCATCAGACCCCAAGCACATGGGGGCAAAATAAAAATTCTTGGAGGCAAACCCCACACTAGCAAAGATTTCAAAAGCACCGAGCAAGGCTACCCAGCATGCTTTAAAAACATCTCTAAGTAATTAAATGCTGTCTTCGATCTCCTTGGCAGCGAACGCCTGCCAACGAGCTCCAATCATCGTCATTATCTACTAGAGGCTCCTCTCCATTCACTGATATTTCTCATAGAACCAGAAAAAGATTTTAAATCCTCTGACAGCAACACGGTGCTAAAAGCAGGCGAGGACCTTTGGGGAAGACAGGGAATGATGAAAGCATGCAGTAAGCATGCACGAACGGCATCCGGGGTGGGAGTGGGGGTGGGAGGGGGAATGGGACAGTGTGCAACAGGTGTGCGAAGGAGCTGCTCTTGGTGCTAGAAAACAACCATGGCAATCAAGACACCTTAAAGGGTTCAGTAAAGTTCTTCACGTGGGCTCACTATGTCTACCCATCCCTAACAAGATCCTTCAGGTGGATCCACATGGCGGACCGCATAGAACATTTTGCTCCTCGTAAAAGTTGATCAAGCCTAGCAGAGCTTTCCTTGGCTGGGGAGATAGCGCCTTGGCTCCTCCCACAGCCACTTGGCACAGAGCCTCTGACTGAAGGCTCTTTTCAAGAAATAGAAACTCACAGTTACCAAGGGCCTTGATTAGAAGCACTCGGGTGTATTGAGTTACAATCTCAAACCGGAATGAGATTTGATTTGTTTGCTTGGTTTCTTCCTCCCACTGCAATTTTTTCCCCTCTGGAAATTGCCTCTTCCACCTCTAGGAGACCTTTATGCTACTCTTTCTTGCATTGTTGGTGCACGTGATTTGGGTTAAAGATGGTGATTATGGCATTCAACCAGCATCTTTCAAGGGGCACTCAGATGGGTCCTCTTCCTTGCGCTAAGCTGAAGGGCAACATAGACCTTGCTGTAGTTTGCCCCCCCTCCAAAAAAAAAACCTCTCCCTCATGGTGATGCCGACTCAAAAGATACCGAAGAAGTGGAGAAATAGTTCGAATCCTGCCGTCTGACTCTCTGTGTCCTGAGTTTAAGGTTAGATTCCTTCAGATAACTGGACCCTGGGCATCTTTCACCTAATCTGCTTTGAGCTGCTCTCTGGCCCCTGAAACGAAATGAGCTTTAGCTAAGTCTGCAGGTACACCAAATTTCCAGAGGAAAAAGAATACAGGGGCAGGAGACCCTGGTGCACAGGGACAGGAATGGGGGTAGAGAAGGTGGCTACCTCCCCTGAAGACCTCTTAATACCATGGGAAGATACTGAATACAATCTCACACAGAGTTCTGTGGCTGGGGAATTTGCTTATATTTTATTGTTAGGAATACAGATGTGGGAGGCAAGCAATGAAGGGCCACACTTGTATGTGCTTTCTAGCCACTTCCCCCTGGAGTTTCAGACAGCTTGGAGGATACCGTCATATGTCACTTATCTTGGCAGGTGATTTTGTCACTGAGTAGACATAGGTGGTGTAATCTTATAGTACCACCAAGGCATCTGAGGTCCACAGTTGATTGAAATGTTATAGTGTGTGATGCATGGCTCCACTTTAACCTACCTACTACTCCAGATTATTCATGTTTTGACCCAAAGCATTTCTCCACAGGCCCCAGCATGCAAGAAACGGGGCCTCATTCCTTTAAAGCACATTTTGGCCTGCAGTAGAACTGTGCTCACAAGGCAGGGGCACCAAAGAGAACTGTCAAGGCTAACAATGCAGATAGGTTTTATGAAAACCATATACATTGAGATGGAAAATAAAAGTCAGCAGAAAGAAATAGATAAAATGTCCTAAGTATGAACAAACATCAATAAAAAATAAAAATAATAAAAACTACCCAAGGCATACAGGAGGATCCCGTGTAAACATGGCTATGGGTCCCCAGGGAGGCGACTACAAACAGAAGTAGATGGAACTGGAATCCTGGAACATCGTAAATTTACACAGCCCATGTCTCTGGTTCCACATCCTTTCTGGCTCTCTCCCTTTGACTAGCAAGCTGAATGGCAGTCTTTCAGGGCTAGAATGAGATAATCAAGGGTCATGGATTCTCCAAGGTCTGCAGAGGCAGGGACAAGCAAAGCCCCCTCATGTGACCTTATGCCACACACAAAACAGGGCAAAGTGGGACAGTCCCACGCCAATTAGAGCTGGCATTATAAAACTATAGACTGAAAGAAGTAAGTTCGTGTGACCTTGACACGAGCAGCAACCTTTTAGATACAAGACCAAAAGCATAGCTGATAAGCGAGAAGACTGAGAAGACTGGGCCCGGAGGTGCAGGCTGTAAGGCTGGCGACATGGAGTATAACTTAGCAAGGGTATGACTTGTGGTGTGATGGAAATTCCAGAAATTTAGAACGTGGAGCAATAGCTGTAAATATGCTAAACGAACTCCAAAATAGTACTTTCGGCAGGTATAGTTTGTGGTGCATTAGTGGTAACTCAATAAACCGTATTTTAAAAAACAACAAGTTAAGGCTAAACTAAAAGTCTCTAATAAGCCAAGTGAGATGAAACAGAATAACAAACCAGCATTGGGAACTGTCAAGTAGATCAAGTCACACGCCCAGACTTTCTGCAGTAACAACAATGAAAAAAATTAAATGATAAAATCAATCAAAATTCAATGAAAGAGTTTCCTGTGGGAATAATGATTTCAGTCACAATCAGCAAGCACGCTTATTTACATTTTAGATTAACTCTAAAATAGGCACCTTTAAAATATGCAGCACTGTTTAAGAAAAGTGATTTTGTTTGAGTTTTTGCCACCAACTTCCTGTGGGTTCAGGCAGAAAGTCTCAAACTGGTTAGGTATCAGCCTTTCCCTACAGAAAGAAGAGTCTGGGTAGGCAATACACCTCAGTTTTAAAGCACATTATTCTATGAAAGAATTCAAAATGAAAAACCATAGATGCATATTGGAAGTAATTAAAAGCCATTCTAATAGTTAACACTTAACTGTTAGCTGTGAGTGTGTGTGTGCGAGCACACACACAACGGTGAGAGTTTATGTGTATCACATCTATGCAAGTGCCTGTGGATTGGAGTTACAGGCAATTGTAAGTTGGTTTTAGGAACCGAACCTGAATCTTCGGCAAGGGCAGCAAGTGCTCTTAACCACCGAGATATCTCTCCAGCCCACCTAATTTCTTGTTTCTCAGGGAATTCACTGGAGGTGTCGGGTGAGCTATAATGAGTTTCCTATCTTGGTTCTAGCTTCATTTGAGTGCTAACACTGTGACTTTTAGAACAAAGAGATATTTCCCCTTAGAACTACCCAGGAAGCAGACTTCAATGAGGACGGTGACAGTCCTTGAGGAACTGGAAACGGGAGCTCTGGCTGCCCCCTGGCTTAAAAGCCATGCACACCAGCAGGCTTTATGGGTCCCATCCACTAGCCCAGCCTTAGCACAGATTCTAGAGAAAGGGAAACATGAAGGGTAGGTGGCAGAGTGAGTTATGAACACAATGTAGGGCAGTGCTTCCCAGGTGGTGTTTAGCCACTGCTAAGAAACCACCTGCTACCTGGAAAAAAAAAATCCCCCACATTGGAATCAACCTATCAGGCTGGAGAGATGGCTCAGCAGTTAAGAGCACTGGCTGATCTTCCAGAGGACCTACATCCAATTCCCAGTACTCACATGGTGGCTCACAACCTTCTATAACGGGATATAATGATGCCCTCTGTTGGCAGACAGGGCACTCATACCTAAAAAAAATACATTAACAAATAAAATTTTCAAAAGAATCATCCTATATTGGGAAATGTGCTTCAAAGCGACCTGGGAATTTTGCTTGTGGCTTTGTGCCTGATTCAGGGACCTAAGATGGCACCTCTGACCTGGCAGCAGGTGCCTCAGGTGCCTTTCTCTCTCCCCTCCTCCCCCCACCCCACTCTCTCTGTATTTAACTCATCATCTATGGGAGTGCCTGGGGCCTCTTTACTGATTTAGAAGCTGCCCTTCCAGCAAGAATCTTGTGTGTCGGTTCCTCCAAAAAGGGACTTTGGGGAAAAGCTAGTGAGAGCCTGCTATTACTGGCTCCTGAACTACCTCTGACCTGGCCATTTTGGTTACCTCATCCTAGCCATAAGCATCTTATTTATCTTCCTCTGTGTTTCAAGCTTTGCCCTGTTAACCCTTCATCTCCCTTTTATCTCCAGCCTCTGTCCTCACTGCAATTTCTGTGAGTAGCCTTCACTATGAGCCAATTTCTCTGACTACCCACAAAGCAAGCTCCCGCCTCAATAGCCCAGTAAAGGCAACCCAATCTAGACTATTCTGAAAATTTTAAAATAAATTAATGCCTGTGAACATTTGTGGAAGATATGCTCATGACACATGGTTTAAAACTAAATTTGCTCCCATGTTTCTTAGGCACATTATTTTTTAATTCCACACACAACATTGAAGAAACCTCTACTGCAATTAAAAAAAATCACAAAGCAAAACAAAACAGCTGTTTAAGTAGAGTGGATTAAGTAAGCCTCACACAGAATTACATACACATCTGCTCTCATCTGGCGCAAAGCTTCACATGTTTCATGTACCCATGTACCATCTTGAATGTCCCCCAAGGTCATGTGCTAAGACTTGCTTCCCAGGTCACTGTGCAATAAAAATTGGTAGAGGCTTTAGAAGGGGCATAGGGAAAAAAGGATTTGCAGGGGTAGGGTGAAGTGGGGATGTTGCCCTTGAAGTGGTTGTTGGAAATTTGGCCGACTCAGTTTCTCTGCTCCCTGATTACCATGAGCAGAGCAGTTTCCTCTGCTGTGAACTCCCCCAGGATGTTCTGTCTCTCTACAGGCCCAAAGGCAACAGGGCCAAGCAACGTGGGACTAAACGTTAGGGTTAGGGTCTCCTCGCCAAATCGTGTTCGTCGGCTTTAATGGATCTCGGTGCCAACTATTGCCTAAGTATGCCGTCTGAGACCAATAAGGTTCTGTGCGTAGGGAAAACGCAGTGGCCATAAATGAGAAAGACTGGGAAAAAAGAACGATAGTGGAGAAGCCCGCCCACTTAGCTGACTGACAGGTTTCTGTCTCCAAGCGGCCCGTTTGGTGGCTCACAATGCACTACAGTAACAACGATGATTACTGTTTTGCTTAATGTAGACAAATGTAACACTGTCTCCCCAAGCCGTGCATACACCCATTGATGCGCTTTCTCTGGAGGCCACAAGCTTGGGAGTACTGTGCTTTGAACTAACTGGAGCAGTGAAGGTCCCTCTATTTTGCCTCATGTTCTAGGGGACAAGAAGTAAAAGTCTTACAGAAATGTGATCACTTTCATGTTTTTCGAGGCAGGGTTTCTCCGTAGCTTTGGATCCTATCCTGAATTAGCTCTTGTAGACCAGGCTGGCCTTGAACTCTACAGAGATCCATGTGCCTCTGCCTCCCTAGTGCTGGAATTAAAGGCGTGCGTCACCACTGCCTGGCTCCTGCAGAAAAAAATACTAAGAAAATAGTATGAAAATAATTCAAACAAGAAGATTGGTGCCCAAACTCCTTGTTTTCATTTTGATAGACTTTAAAGTTCACAGTGTAAATTCTGGGATATGTGTATATGTGACCCTGAAATACCCCTGGTGGATGGGGTCACTTCTATTACAGAATTAAAAGGCCTACCCCTAACTTCCTGTGAACGTGTAAATCGTATGCTGGCTAGCAACCTTACTCCATAGGAGAGCTGGACAATTCATCAGTTATAAACTTCAAGTGGGCAATCGCTAGAAATCTACCAATAAAGGGAACTAATTTCTCCCCAGATGCTACTGTGTTTGCACGGCATGGTTTTTATTTTTATTTAGTGCATATTAACTATACAAGACAACGAGTTTTGTTTAACATTTTCTTACACCTATAAATTGTTCTCCGATCATGTTTGCTCTTTCAACCTCCTCTTTGGAATCTCCCCCGTCCTGCTGGTCTCGTTCATGAAAGAGATATTTTGGCTGCTGTATGAAGCTGTCACAGCTGTCAAAAAGCTTTGAGAAGGAAGGAAGGAAGAGAAAGGAAGGAAGGAAGGAAGGAAGGAAGGAAGGAAGGAAGGAAGGAAGGAAGGAAAATAAAAGAAAGGAGGGAAGGAAGGAAGGAAGAGAAAGGAAGGAAGGAAGGAGGGAAGGAAGGAAGGAAAATAAAAGAAAGGAGGGAAGGAAGGAAGGAAGGGAGGGAGGGAGGGAGGGAGGGAGAGAGGGAGGGAGAGAGAGAGAGAGAGAGAGAGAGAGAGAGAGAGAGACAGACAAACATTCCAGGGAGTAAAGAAACTTAATCTCAGTAAGACAAAACAAAGGAAGTCAAAAGTTTGGGTAAGAAAGAGGCAGAAAGTGGAAGATGAGAGGGATCCTGTAACACCAGGGAAAATGCAAAGACGGCAAAGGAAAACACCTAGGAGCAGCTCTGCTGAGGAAGTGAGGGAGAGACCGCCCTGCGGGTGTTCAGCAGAGCAGCTGCCTCTGTTCAGCTGGCCTGGCCGCAGCACTGCTCACCAGCTAGGAAGCTACCCTGGGAAGGAGGACCCTAACTGCACGAAAAGAGCCAGAGCTAGACTTTCTGGAACTTCCCTGCCCTCTGAAGCTGGCAATACCATTCCCTAATTTGGGATGGATACAGCAAGACTCTTAATTTTATTTTTTTCTTTTTTTTGAGATCTTATTAATCCCACAAGTTTGAACAAAATGGTAGGAAAGACATCAACTAATTTGCTGTTTCCTTGGATGTAGCCAATCACTAGCTACATGCCGATGAAATTTCTAGAATGGCTAGATTATTTATAATTATCTAAGTGGTCCACACTGTTCATGCATCTTTCCCCCAAGCACATTTACTTCTAAGCAAATTGCCCAATTCAATGTGGTTATTATTCTGGACATTTAAGAGCTATGTACTGGGAAATTTCACCGAGTAATTAATTAATGTGGATACATCTGTTATGCTAATCCTTCATTTCTAAGTGTGATTATTAGATGCAACTTACAAAATTCAGCACAACTCACTGCCACTTAATATTAACAGCCATCCACATTCTTACGTGATGAACCTTACTCAAGAATGCTCTTTCTAAATTTATAAACAAATTATGCGGCACATTCCATGGATGTTAAATACCAAGCAAGTGTTTGAGAAACGGACACGTGATCCTATCCAAGTCAATGGATTGCCAGAGATATTTTGGGTGACATCTGAGAGATATTTATTTGCTCTTCAATAGAGGCTATAGGCAAAGGCAAAAGAAAACTGCCCTTTTATACTGCCATTTCCCATCTGCTTGTATGTCCCTAAGTAGTGGCAACCACCTTATGGCTAAGATTTAAGCCAACACATTAAAAAATACATTAAAAGTGGGGAACTAGAAAGAATGAAAGTCCTTGACTTGGGTAGACTGTGATCCACATCCATAACATTTTGTCTATGCACCTGCTCTGGCATAGCTTCCTTTGTCAGGATTTTGTGTTATGTCGTATTTCACTTGCTGCCAAAAAACAGCCCAAAAGCTTCCCAACCAACATGACAGACTAGGTAGATAAGTAGGAGAATTGGGCATCTGGCTATATACCAAATTCACCTATTAATACGGGGGTCCCAGGCGAAGCCCATGTGCCAGCCGCCCTACCTGTCTCCGCTCTGCATACAGCTGAAGGGTGAATCTGAAACGTTGCTGAAGTTCAGATCTTGGTGCACAGGAGACGACTTCCTAAATATAACCCAGCAGCACAGACACTGAGAGCAGCAATTAATAAATGGGACCTCCTGAAACTGAGAAGCTTCTCTAAAGCAAAGGGCATGGTCAACAAGACAAAACGACAGCCTACAGAATGGGAAAAGATCTTCACCAACTCCACATCGGACAAAGTGCTGATCTCCAAAATATTTGAAGAATAAGAAATTGGTCATCAAAAGAACAAGTAGTCCAATAAAAAATGGGGAATAGACCTAAACAGAGAACTCTCAACAGATGAATCTAAAATGGTTGAAAGACACTTAAGGAAATGCTCAACATCCTTAGCCATCAAGAAATGCAAATCAAAACAACTCTGGGATTCCATCTTACACCTGTAAGAATGGCCAAGATAAAAAAACACTGATGACAACTTATGCTGGAGAGGTTGTGGAGTAAAAGGAACACTCCTCCATTGGTGATGGGTGTGCAAGCTGGTACTGTCCCTTTGGATATCAGTATGGTGATTTCTCAGAAAATTAGGAAACAACCTACCTCAAGATCCAGCAATACCATTTTTAGGTATATACTCAAAGGATGCTCAATCATACCACAAGGACACATGCTCAACTATATTCACAGCAGCATTATTTTTCATAGCCAGAACCTGGAAACAGCCTAAATGCCCTTCAACCAAAGAAGGGATAAGGAAAATGTGGTACATTTACACAATGGAAAACTACACAGCAGAAAAAATAATGACATCTTGAAATTTGTGGGTAAATGGATGGATCTAAAAAATGTCATATTGAGTGAGGTAACCCAGACCCAGAAAGACAAATATCATATGTACTCACTCATAAGTGGCTTTTGGACATAAAGCCTGGAGTTGAGTCTGGCCTTCTGAGACTTCACTTGGTCTTGCTTTGCTTAGGAGAGGACAGGGAGTTACAACCCAAATGTCTCAAGGTCTTTAGGAGTATGAATATCTTTTGTTCCTAGACTCATGCAGAACCTCCAAGTTTGGATTGTTTTCTGGCCCCTGTATTGTAATGTTCAAGCCACAGGAAAAGAGAAAGTTCCTAACCAATCAAGCACACATTCTCTGCTCTCCGGTGGTCACTAATGGGGCCTGAAGCACATCTTTATCCAGAGGAAGACCAACCATCCTCACAGTCTATGGTGGAGCACATATGTAGCATTCACAGTTAAACCCAGGGATCCAAAGTCAGGGATAATCTGCAGGTCATACGTCACATGACCTGGAGAGATGCTTAGTGTGTGCTGGAGACCAGGGTGGGGAGCAGCCGCCCCACGGCAGAGTGTAGCTAATCAGTCAATCCAAGGCTTTCCTGAGCAGCAGACAGGGATGAGGGCCTTGCAATCCAAGGGTTTCCTGAGCAGCAGACAGGAAGGAAGATCCTGCAAGGAAGTGCAAGGAAGCTAAGTGTAGGTACCAAGGTCTTTTTCCCTTCTCCTGGCGATTGCAGGGCTGTGTGACCTCCAGCTCCCTGGAGATTCTGTACTAGCACTGGCTTGAGGGGGGTTAGCTTAGGAAGAACCTGTCTCTCTTTGTTATGGTGATTCCACCTGTATTTAAGGTTTTAGCAGTGGGCTCCACATGCCTGGCCTCCCCCAGGTGATTCTCCCTGAGGCTCCGGGGCCTTTATTCTCCTTCCTGCTTCTGTTGGGAGGAGGCCTTGCCCTTTTTGATCCCGCTTGCCCACTTCTATAAATACTCGACTTGAGTTTAATAAAGTTGTCATTTACTCTTGTAAATGAGCAAGGTCCTTTTTTGTGTGTGTCTGCTTTAAACCCTCAGGACAGTCGTCCATTCTCATGGACCCGAGTTCGGGAAGGCGCGTGCCTGGATCGGATGTGGATATCCACAGAAAAGTGCGGGGTCTTACAGCTAAGGTGCCAGTTCTGAAGGGACTGAGCTTTCTTCTTTGAAAGCTAAGTTGTAACTGAGGCGTAAGGATGATTCAGAAGAGAAACTATCTCCCCTCATCCCACCCCAGCCATATCTAAAGAGACAATTTGGTAGAGTGATTTCCCAGCATGTCTGTGGTTGTAAGTTTAAACCCTAGTGTGCGCATGTGTGGATGTACACCACCACAGAGGAGGGGCCAGAGGGATGAAGGGAAGAGGGAAAGGAAGAAAGAGAGCGAGGTTTGCCTGCTCATTCGCTATGGCACCATGGAGAGAAAACTATCCCTGCATGACTCCATCTCTTCCCAGGAATGGATTTGGCCTTAAATGTAACTATCAGAGTCTGAGCTGCACCCACACCAGACTGGGAAAGATCTAGACCCAAGCTGATGAGTAGAGAGAGCAAACTTGAAAGCGACCACAGAAACACAGTGGTTTGGAGGAAGGAGGCAGCCAAGTTCTAGAACAGATGGCTACGGTGGAGCAGAACTAATAGCAGAACAGAAATAGACTTTATAATAGAAAGACGTAATGAGAACACATAAGGAGCTATTATTGGAGTGTCATAAAACGCTACTAGGCCAGAACGGAGCTTGGGGTTTTAATTTAAAATTTTAGAAGAGGAACGGTGAAAAAGGAATGGTGCCCACGGAAAGAAAGCACATTATGGTTTTAGGGGACCAAACGAAAGATGTGGCCCATAATGCAAGGCAAAGAGTTAAAATGAAGCTAAAAATCACAAATGAAAGATGAAGACATGGAAGACAGGAGCAGGAAGCACTCTGGGTAAATAACAGGAACTGGGGAAGGACACAAAGCTATGCCAGGGAGTAAACAAAGGGGGGAAAAAAAGGCCCATGTCAAAAGGACCCATGTCAAAAGTGTCCTGAAAAGTCCAAATTTACACACACCCTGCAAAAATCTCTGAATTTTTAGCAATAAATCATATAAGCATCGATGAGTTTCTGGGGATAATTTTACACCATAGTCCTCACCTGTGATCATAGAGCGGCGCAGACCAGGAAAGACAGACCAGGACAGTGGTGAGAGAGAACACTGGGCTAAGAATTTTCTCCCCAGGAGTGCTATCATTATGCTAGTACAGAAGAATAGATTAGTGGACACACAGTGTTAAGATGCAAAGACTGTCTGTGTACGCTAAAATAAGTCTGCATATTCCCACCAGGCACAAAGTAAACAAGGATCCTAGGAAGGAGAAAGAGGATGGCAATCAATATTAACAACAGATTTTATAACGCAATCACTTAACAATGAACACACTGTGGGAAATGGGTTGCCATGTGACTTTGACTTATATTTCAAAGAATACTTGACAAACCTGTTGTCTGAGGTTTTCTGTCCTGCCCAGTTTCCACAGTCGTTAAGTCCCAAAGAAATCACACAGAGAGTCTACATTAACTATAAGCTGATTGGCCCATTCGCTAAGGCTTCTTATTAACTCTTATAACTTATATTAACCCATTATTCTTGTCTATGTTAGCCACATGGCTTAGTAACTTTTTTGGCGAGGCAGTCACATCTTTCTTCTTCTATGGCTGGGAAATGACTGTAGAGGAATGGGCTTTCCTCTTCCCAGAATTCTCCTGTTCCCATTGACCCACCTCTGTCCTGCATATACTTCCTGCCTGGTTACTGGCCAATCAGTGTTTATTTAAAATACTATTGACAGGATACAGACCATGGTCCCACACCACTAACCTATATATACATAAGCTGTATGGGCTAATCCACTCTTCATTGACCACACATCTGTGCAACCTTCTAAATATTGTCATTGATGATACTGCAGTGGTACTTTTATATCTAAATGCAGAGAAGGCATAACAATAATCATTTCATAGACGTTTTCAACTTCATTACTCCTATGGAACCACTACAGGATCCTGCCCGTCATACATGGGATTCAGACACTGATCAAATGCGAGGTGGGCATGCCCATGTTTATAAAGATCTCAATATCGGTCATAAGGATCCTTGAAATGAGAATGGAAAATATTATTAAAATCTGAATTCAGATAATCCTGAAACACCTCAGGAATGAGAGCAGGAGGACCCATGTGTTTGGCTGGAAACTCAGCCTCAGTCCCACTCCTCCTTCTCCCAAACCCTGCCCCCCACAGAAAGACCACCAAAAGACCAGACTCCTCCCCCAAAGCTCAAGACCTCACCTACAAGGTATTTAAGCTCTGGTCCCTAGACACACCTGTGATTTCTCTTCCTCCCTCCCCCAATTTACTCCTGGGGGGCTTGAGAATCACTTGAGAGCACTTAGCTCATTGAACCTGGATTTTCATTTGGCTTAATCTGCCTTATTGGGTTGGTGGAGAAACCCACTACCAGGGATTCAAAAATACCTATCAACATGAAGTGCAGAAAAACACTCTTCCAAAGGCCTCAGATGGGCACACAGAGAGGGTGGAGACATCCACTGGTCTCTGCTGCCAGGTCTGAATCTCTTGCCATGCCTTTCTTTCTGTTAGACACTACCATGAGTAGGGACTGAATGCATTTTATATAGTGATGCGAACAGGAGATAGAATCTGGAAGTTTAGGGACAAGGACCTCAATTCTTGCCCTTGCTCAGAAGCCAGAAATACCTATGAATCTATCCTGAGGCCAGAGATGCAAGAAAATTATGGGGTTCTGGTTCCTGCTTCTTGTTACTGCTCTTCTGTTAGGAAGCTGCCTAGAACCTGCCTGTGAGGGTGTGTCCAGATCTTCAGTGCAGACACTCTGAGGGGACAATGTTTCGCCAACTGGACTGACCAGTTCACTCCATGCCTCCCCAGTTTACACCGTGAGTCCCACTAAAAGGCACCTAACCCAGAAACTTGATGACACCCATCTCTGGGACCCTGCAATACAAGAGCTCTAATGATCAAGCTCCTATGAACCCATGGACCCATAGCTCCTTTCTAAACACCTGCCTTGTTGTGATCTGTGAGCTTCATCCTTTGGTCTGCAAGACCAGAACCCAGCAGCTCTAAGTGGCAGTGCTGAGCTGTGGTCAGCTCCTGGCATCTTAACTCAGACTAAGTCCTCTCAGCCGCAAAGCATCCCTCACAAAGAAGGACTAGATTTTCCCAGTTCCAACAAGCTTCTGGGTTGAAAGTGCTAAATGTGACAGATGCGAGTATTAGAACCTCTAAAATGAATGGCCTACTAGGAGCTACTTAGGTCACAGTGGGAGCGAGTTTCCTCTTTTTACACACTCTCTAGGCATTATGACACCACCTACCACGAGTTCTCAGCTGAGTGAATTTAATGCTGGCACATTTAACTGTGAGTTAAATAAACTTCTTTTTAAAATATATATATAAACTATCCGCATCTGGGTTTTGAATTACAGTAACAGAAACTAGACCAATATAGGTAGTATTCTGCCAAATCCCTCGCTAGGAGGCAATGGCAGTAAGCTGATTTATGAGGCCGAGAGAGGGTCTTGCCACGTCCTTTACCAACCTTGTCACGTCAGCAGCGGTGTCCCTTCCTCAATTTCCAGCTCCTTTAGGCACAGAACAATCTCCGTGCTCCTTAAAGAAATGGCCACCAGCAACAACAGAATAGTGTGTATACCATCTGCCCATAAACGGGAAAAGCACAGAGGAAAATGGAAAATCCTAGGACACAACCAAACAAAATTAACAGAAAGCCTGAAATCTGAATAGTCTCTGGAGCTTATGAACTCAGAATTTCAAAACTGAGTTTAAAACAATTCCAGATCCAGATCACTGCACTGGTAAATTCTACTGACCGTTTATAGACGAAATAACCTCAACCTCAACTGAGTGTTTCCAAGGAGAAAATGGAGGACTATTCCCTCAGTGTCTCTTATGAAGACAACATTACGATATAAAAATATGGCAAGGACATTTTAAAAATTGAAGACTAAAGGCCAACTTCCCTCGTGAATATATAATCAAAATCCTGAATAAACACTAACAACAAAAATCCAGTGAGTCAGCAGGAGCAGGGTGAGGTTCAAATACGGAAATCACGTTCATTTAACATTCAAAAATCAACCATGGCAGCATGCCATATTATCGGAATAAAGAATTCACTTCATGTGGTCTTTGCAAAAGAAAGGCGGATCAAACAGTCAGAGCCCAGCAAAACTCTGCAAGCTTGAAACAAAAGAAAACTCAGTCACTCAAACAACTGCACAGTGTCCACACCACCATGATATGCTTGGAATGTCCCCTCTATGATGAGACACGAGACAAAAGCCCCTCATGTCCACACATCACTGGAAGACCAGACTGTGGAATCAGAAAAACGAAAGAAAAACCAGACATATTTAGAAGGAAAAAAATTGTTAGTAGTAGTATTGTTTGTTTTTGTTTTTCAAGACAGGGTTTTGCTGTAGCCATCAAGCCTGTCCAGAATCCAGCTCTTATGTGCCAGGCTGGTCTCAAACTCACAGAGACCTGCCTGCCTCTGGCTTCCGAGTGCTAGGATTAAAGCCATGCACCACCATCATCCTTTCTTACTTCTAGCAGCAGTTATGAGAACCAAAGGAAACAACAGGCAGAGAGATTTGAAGCAGAAAGTCTCCTGGGCTCCCTGGCCTCACAGGGGCAAGCTGCCTTACAGGTTCACGCCCATGTGAGGTGCATTGTAAGCAAGGATCCAGCCTCTGCTATGCTGAGCCACTGAACTTCCAAGGGTTTTCTGGTGGACGCTACCACAGCGCAGACTCCCATGCTATCAGACATCTCACTCCTGCCTCAGCTGCACTTGGCATCCCTCAGCTCTGATGTGTCAGTCTGGTTCCCTGCTGGGCTCACAGGGGACAGGTTCATAGCTGCACTTCCGTACTTAGGACTCTAGGGTACTTGCTTATTCCAGACTGGAGACCAACCCTTTAGTGTTTGTCCTTGGCCCCCTACCTTCTCCCTTCAGAAGTCTGCTGACTGATTCTGGAGCCTTTGTAGGACCGGGGCTCCGTCAGTCAATTTCCTCCTGGTACCAGGCTTTGCTCTCAGCCCTCAGCAGGGGGAGAAAGCAGAAAGAAGCCCACCCAGTCACTATACAATGGCTCATTTCTCATCCTTTCAAAATGCAGCTGACATTTCCCATCTGTCCAGTTCCTTTGAGAGTTTCAATCTTTCTTCTTTTGTTCTTTTAATGTCATTTTAATATCCTTTTGTTCCTCTACTGTTCACTCACATCATCTAATTTTAATTGTGTTTTGGGAAGAAGGGTTATAAAAAGAAATACTTGTTGGGTGTGTATTTACTTTAAATATTGCATTGTAACTATTGCTAACAACAGCACATCTTTAAGGCTTACACGGGGTCATTTTCTTCTGAGAAGTTCAAAGTACATTTTAAATGTCAGGTTGAAGAACAAAAGGAAAATGTCATTATTACCATTTTAAAGTTAGATAAAGTGAAGCCTCGTGAAAGCCAAGAGACTGCTGTGTCTCTGCTGCTGTGGCCGTGGTGTAACCTCCTATTCTCAGGTCAGGGTCTCCTGGTTTTCCACTAAGGTCCCACTGTGAGTGTGCCATTTATATTCCCTTAGAAACTATTTTCAATTGCATTTATTTATTATATATGGGAGTATACATGTGCTATAGTTTACACGTGGAGGCTGGAGGACAACTTCAGAGTTGGTTTTTTTTTCCTTTTTCCATTTGGGTTCTAGGGATCAAACAAGGGCTTAGCAACAAGTGCCTTGCCCACTGAGCCATATTCCCAACGCTCATATCCAAGGTTTTTTTTTTTTATGTTTTACTTTAAGAGAAACTTTCATATCCATAGTCCGGAGAAGACCTCATTGAGTTCTCAGCATAATGCAGTGCATGCTATGGCCCACTCCCAACTACAGGCACCATTAGGGTGAGCCTTCACAGAGAAGGAAACCTAAGGGTAGAGCTTGTAACATGAGGGCCGACTTGTTGGGGTATCTGTCCCACCTGGTACCCCACAGCCGGCAAGTCCCAAAGAAAATCACACACAAGACTCCATAAGATTATAAACTGATTGGCCCATTAGGTCAGGCTACTTATTAGCTCTTATAACTTATGTTACCCCATTATCCTTATCTACGTTAGCCACATGGCTCCGTACCTTTTCCAGTGGGGCAGCTTACATCTTTCCTCTCCGGTGGTCTGGGCAGAACTGGGGAGGGAGCTTCCTGCTTTCCAGAATACTCCCAGTCTCTTTGTTCCACTTCTACTTTCTGTCTGGCTTTCCCGCCTATACTGCCTGCCTGACCAATCAGTGTTTTATTAAAATATGATTGACAGAATACAGACAATTCTCCCACACCAAGAGCTGCGGATGGACTGGAAGGGAAAGAGGCCCTCGGCCCACGGAGAGGGAAAGTGGACAGTTGTTTGTCTCCTTTGTCGTGGGGTTCAAGTATACTGTCCTGAGTGTCCTGGTGGACGGGGGACAAAGAATTAGACTCAGCCCACAAAAACGCCTTCCTTTCTGTTTGCTGCCTGGGACACGAAAAGCTGCAGAGAAACCATCATGGCGCAGTCTTAGAAAGGAAAGTAAGGAGAGCACTCCAACCTCCTGAGAAGAGTTACAGTGAAGAGCTTGCAGAAGCATTATTCCCCTTCCCCCAAGGAGACAGAATGTGTCTCATGTACAGTTATCCAGAAAGTAAAAATGAGCATGACAGGGCATTTCCACCCCAGGCACAAGTCAGAGCTGTGTTTGAGGAAAGATGGTTCCTTTGGGGGAAGAGAAGTCTTTAGTCTGTGAAGCTGGAAGACCCAAAGACGCATATGAACAGAGAGAGAGTCTCAAGGCCTTGCGGAAAACAACCAGAGACACTGTGGGCTGAACACATTCCAGAGCAGTGCAATGAAACAGGAGTTCCAGCCACAGAGAAACAGCACAATGCACCCTGGACACTCAGCCAACTGCCCAGAAAGCCATCCCTGGAGAAAAGGTGGCTTGTGGACCAAGGCTTGCAAACCCCTGCAAAGGAGTCAAATATGACCTGTTGAGCCACTATTGTATAGCCTGCATCTAAGAATAGCTTTTATATTTCATTGAAGAAACATATGCAGTGAGTGGTTCCCAATGCTTGCCATTTATAGTAAGTTCTCAAAGCTGCGCTTTAGACCTATCACAACAAATCCTAAACAGAAACTCAACTCTGGCAATCATTGGCGTGATAGATGTTAGCTAGATAGCCAGCAACGAGGTTTTTAAACAAACTCTTGGACACCGAATCATTAAAAAAAAAAAAAAAAAAAAAAAAAAAAGATTTTTTCCCCTCCCAACTAAGGGAGAAAAATGAAAAAAAAAAATAAAAACAAGAAAAACAGAGGCTACAGAAACAAAAACTGACAGACATGATTCGACAAAACCAAAAAGTTCTGAATAGTAAAGAAAATACTTCATAACAGCATGGAGACCACTCATCAGAAAAAGGATTACCATGCAGAGCACATGAAACGCTAATAACAGCATAATTACAGTAATCACAATCGCCTGATTAAAATAGGCAAATGATCGAAACAGAGACATTCCCTCAGAGTGTATACAATTGGCCAACTAGCACTGGAACACTTGCTCGGCATCGTTCACCCTCCTGGAAAAGCTGAGACGACCCTGCCCCAACTAGAAAGGCGAGGGCATAGAAAGAACACTGCTCCTGAAGGTGAAGGGTAGGGATATAAATTAGTACGGTCTAGAAAACAGGATGTGTGTGCCTCAAAAACTGGAAACAGAACTACTGCAGGACCTAGCACCCTGCCATGGGTGTCTACACAAAGGAGAGGCAATTCACGTGTCAAACCGGTCTCTACATAAGCTTGTTTATGGCCGCATGATTCTCAAGAGTAAAGCTACAGGGTCAACCTGAGATTCCATCACCAGATAAGTGGATAAAGACAATGTGATACTACATATATACAATGGAACGTTAGTCAGCCAAGAAAAACGAAACCCTGCCATGTCCAGCAACATGAATGGGATTGGAACACATTATGTTAAATGAAGTAAGGAGGCACAGGAAGATAAGGTTACATGTTCTCATTTATCATTAAACAGCTGGACTGATGGAAGCAGAATGTAGAACAGTGGTGAGCAGAGTTGGAAACTGATGGGGGGAGGAGGAGAAACACAGGGGACAGTAAGCACAGGGGTCCAGTTGAATAAGAGTGATGTTCAAATTCCTGCATAGTACAGTAACTGTTACAACAATTAATTGCTTATTTAGTTATGATTCTGAATAGTCTCATCCCACAAATGACTAATATTTAAGTTGACAGATAGGCCAATTATCAGTTCTGAAGGTTATAAATTGTATGTAAGTATTGAAATGTCATACTATACTCCATAAATAAATACAATTATTATCTATCGATCAAAACTAACATAGGAGCAACTTGGTTGCCCACCACAGCTGCACAATAAGACTGCATTGCTAAAGACATGATACACTTTGGTTACATGACGTAGAGAAACCGAACAAGAACTAACACGGAAATTCCCTTCCTGCTATCTAGTTTCCATAGTACCAAAGGGTACTATGGAGCCTGCGTATGAGGAAACACCAACAGACTTACCAAGACATGGGCATGCTTCCGAACTGACGTGATAAGCAAGATGTATCTACTGTTACAATAGTGGTATAACTGTTACAGGGTAACCAACACTTCCAAGGGAGGGAATTCCTACTTAGTACTGTAAACATAGCCTGAAGTCATGGCTGGGAAGGACATACGCCCTACTGGGCATCACAACTCCGTTGTTTTGCTAAATGGACATGTCAAGCTGCCGTCTACATATTTGTACTTATGTCCAGTGCTAATCCCCATCTTGTTCAGGAAAGCTTCTTTCTGCAGCATGCATCAGTCAACACTGGGAGCTCCAAGTGTCCTAAATGCTTAGAACAAGTGACTAGATGCTCTTCCATAAATGGGGCGTTTATGTCAACACTCAGTCCCTCCAGCTAAAGCTCGGGAAGTGTGATGGAAGAGGAGGCTGGAGAACGTGGAGGAGCGTTGACAAATGCTGTCATCCAAGATCTAGCATGCCACTGCATTCATGCAAGATCATGCCAGTGAACACTTTGGATTGGATGTGCAAGGGGCTCATGAGCTTCTACCCAAAGCTGAGAAGCTTCTGGAAACTGATGGTCACTGAGGGAGAGGGAGTAGTTTTTTTCCAGGGTGTGGCCTCTGATAGGTTGCTCAGGTGGTAGTCCTACACTCTTAGGACTACCTAAGTCAGACAGCACTAATTGGATTCAATTGTTGACCATTACAATTCAGTTATCGACTTGTGTTTTCAGACAAGGAGACGAAGGTAGGAGAGGGAAATTTTGGGTGGATGGGTCTAGTGGAAGTGGGAGAAAGGATTCCAGTATATGAGATATACTGGACACATGTATGAAATAAGAATTTAAAAAAAAATAAAAACTAAAAATAATGAAACAAGAACCAGGGACTTGGCTCAGGAATAGAACCCTGGCCTAATACATGTAGGGCTCTGGATTAGTTCCTAGCTCTGCAGGAAAATGCAAATACAAAATGACATATGTTTATAAGAACTGCATGCACGAACCCTAACAGAGATGGTTAGCATCAGTATTAAAAGTGTGCTCCAGGGTTTAGGGCTCTGGGCTCAGCTTTTAAAAAGTGGGAGAGAAAGAAGGAAAATTAACAAAGACTAAAACAAGAAATAAATATTTTTGTCAAGTCAATATTCAGCATTTTTTTCTATATTTTTGAGATGAGTTTAAAACTTTTTTGAATCACATTGTCCTAAGCATCTCTTGCCTGAAATATTATAATTAATTTTTCTACAAAGTCAGAAACTAAAACAAAAACTTAGGAAAAGGTTGCAAAAAATGAAATGGACTCCATTTAATTTTTTAAAAGTGTTGCATGTACGTATGTTCTGCCCCCATGTATGTCCACGCACCACATGTCCCTAGTGTTCATAGAACTGAGACAAGGGCACCAAGGACCCTTGAGCTGGAGTTCCACTCAGCTGTGGACACATCTATGGGATGAAATGCAAAAATTAAACTGTCCAGCGCTAAAGGATGGGAGCTGGCAGCGCTGAGGTGCAGGCCTGACATGAACCCTTCCAGAGGACACACAAAGACCTGCTCTCCAGTGAGCATCATAAAGCAACATAAGCTCGGTAATGCTTCCTTATGCTAAAGGAAAATTACATAATCATCTCCTGTCTTGTGAACACAGATTCAAATATCCTTCGCAAAGCTCAACAAATAAGATCTAAAAGTGAAAAAAAAAAAGGATTAAGGGAGAGAAGAAAAGAAAACTAATATCCATGCGCGTAAACTGGAGATGCACACAAAATATGGTGAGCACATACGGCTGAAGGCAGTGCACTCTGTTGGCCTGAGGCGGGTTTAAAGAGCACTTTACGATCCCACACTGAAGATGAGTGCACAGGGATGCTCCGTGGAGCATCCAAATGAACTCCCAGCACAGGTTTTTTTGGCTGCTGGAGGTACAGCAGCCCTAATTTGCATGTTTGAAGTCTAAAATGCTAATGTTTCAAATTGGAAACCTTCTACGCACAAGCATGACATCACCAGTGGAAAATGCCTTACCTGCCCTCAGGTGCTAGAGCTCAGTCACCCTGCAGGGGCAGCGAGGATGCTATATAAACTGGCATTCATGCTCTGCGGATATGATGTACATGAAATATAAATGATGTTTGTGTTTACACTTGAGTCCTATCCCCAAGATATCTCATTATCGACTTTAAAGTATTCCAGAATTCGAATCTGAAATACTTCCCGTCCCACGTAGCATGGGTAAGAGTGGTTCAACTTGTACTCTCTTGAACTTCACAAGTTTCCCACGCATGTGAGTCCTGTTGGTCAGGACCTCTCAGGGACAACGTGGTCCACTCCATGACATCTGAGGCTTCTGCTCAGTGGCCAACATGGCCTGACTCTGCTGTAGTCTCCTCGGAGTCTCTGGGGTAGGATCCTACCTCACAGTCTTCAGATCTGTTCTCCCTTTTACCTAGAGCCCTCTTAGCCAGGACATCCACCAGGCTGGACATTCATCCTTCTCAAGTCTCCTCTATGGAAGCCTTGTCTGACCATCTTATGAGATA
Organism: Myodes glareolus; assembly: GCF_982192425.1. Taxonomy (NCBI): domain Eukaryota; kingdom Metazoa; phylum Chordata; class Mammalia; order Rodentia; family Cricetidae; genus Myodes; species Myodes glareolus. Next base: position 31,335,684 of record NC_142049.1, on the reverse strand, counting down.
ATGAATCTTCCCTGCACCCTTGGTGTTCTCTATAGTCTTTCTGCCTTTAATAACTTAACACAATCCAAATGTCTACACTGTTTCTGTTTCCTGGCCGTATAGCTATTCCCTCCAAACTGAAACAGTCTACCTGGAGGAAGATTCATTAAGTCTCAGGAATTGTCTAAAATTCCCAAGTCTCAGGAAGAACCTAGAATTTATAGGATTCACAGGTCAGTTGCCGAGGCTATATAAATAGGGACAATCATTGGTGAGAAGAATGCTGTTACCCATGCCAGGGTGGGAGTTTTGGTCTGACGACAGTCCGCCATGTTTCTGCAATTAACCCCTTTTCATCCTCCTGTAAGTAAACCCAATAAAATCAATGGTGCACTAAGTTACACTCGGGTGGAGTTGCTTTTCTAATCTGTCATCAGTGCCCTATCTGGGGACATTTGTTAATCTTTCCCCAGAAAAAAAATTACACAAGGCCCCATGTTTTCCCAATCAGCATGCAAACTTCACAGACGGTTATATTTTGCCTGATTTGTTCACCTTTGCCTTCCTAGAGCCAGCATGCCTACGTGGGTGCTGTGTCCCACGCCTCTAATTCCAATATTCTAAACGGTATGAGTTCAAGACTAGCCTGGGCTACCCAGTAGAACAAAAAAGAAAAAACAGAAACCTTATTTTTTGTCCACACAGTGACTAGAAGGACAGCTGAATGGGTGCAGACGTAAGGCGTGATCTCATGCAGTAGATCACTGGCTTCAGGGTCTTAGACGGAACAGAGTTCACTTCCTGTAAGTTCTGTTGCACCCACTCATGTAGCAAACCACATAGAACTATTCAGGGGGTAAAAAGTACAGAATATTCCAAAAACCAAAACTTATATTTGTTGCATGCTGAGCAACAAGTCCCCAGGATTGCAGTGATCTGTAAGCAGGATTTGCTCAGGCACAGCCACGTCACACACCATCTGACGTCACCAGCACTGGCTGGATGAGCACCATCCGTCCCGTGTTACTCAGGAGCTATATAGTTAAGGCCTCCATAAGGGTACCTGTAATGACCACGCACAAGCTTCTCATGTCACCATTCCTAAGTAACACAGTATAACCACTATTCATGCAGCATTTACATGGTATCGGACGTTACAAGTGAGCTGGAGATGTTTTACAGTGTACAGGAGGAGGTGCGGGGGTCATACATGAGCACTACGCCATCTTTCACCAGGGACATGAGCTGCTCCCGAGCATTCATCACAGAAGGGCTGCCGTTCTCCCGACGGATGTATGCATATGCTGCCATTACGGAGAATGAATGAAATTGTGTGCAGTCACCACAATTTATTATAACAAGCACGGTACAGAGCAGATGCTGCCAGGCCACTTTTGTTTCCATTAGGAAATAAGTTGTATATGAATAAATGTGTAGATACAAAATCACCAGTGATTACAGTAGGGGACAAAGCCACTGCTCACAATGGAAATGTTGGGGAGGAATGCAACGTACGTTTCAAACAGGCCTTCCATGTTTATTGTGCATTTTTCTGCACAGTGTGAATTTAGTAACTATGTCACTTATATTTTGCATTAAACTATCAATAGCGATTTTTCCTGCTAAGATTATGGGCTATTGAAAAAGATTTTTTTCTTTATACTTTTTTGCTGCTCATTGTTACAAAACCAGAAAATAAAGGGAATCTTATTTAACAGAATTCAAGAAAAGCATTGTTAGTTTCTAGAAAATTTCTTGGAGCCCCAAGAGAGTTCCATTCATCAAATAACACTATCTGAGGAAGCAAAAATACATTTTTTTTGTGTCGCTAAGGTTTTCTACCACAGAAATTTCAGATATTTAGAGTACTTTGTTTTGAACATGGTCTGCTCTTCTGTAATTCTACCATAATTTACAATGGAACAGCATTGACAGGAAAAATGTTTAGCAAATGGATGTGGTTTAATTTTTTTATTTTTTTATTTTTATGGTGAGTCTGTATGTCTCCAGACATTTTGTGTGTCTGGGTAGTGGCATTGGGGTCAGCTCAATGAGTGACTCAACAGACTAGCATCCTGGAAATACTGGTATGACAGTTCAAGTGCCCCCTCCACACCCAGTTCACTTGTTGGAACCTCATACAGAATATGATGGTTCTAAGCAGTAAAGTTTGGGGGAAAGTGATTAAGTCAGGAGGGCTCAAGTCATGAGGGACTTGAGGTACCTGACTGGGCAAATACTGAGCAGTGAAAAACCTTCCTGGGACAGTGAGATAGCTCAGTAGGTAAAGAAGCTTGCTGTCAAGTTTGAAGCCCTGAGTTCAATCTGTGGAATTGACATGGTGGAGGGAACAAGCCAGTCATGCACTCACAAATACCAAATAAGTGTAACTAGAGAAAGAATATAATCCAAGAAGCAGAGAGATTCCCCAGACACCAAACCTGCTGGAGTTTTATTTAACCTTGGACTTCCTAGCCTCTCTAAATGCAAGTAGTTTCCTGCTTTTTGTCGGGCAAAGTAAGTTTTTGGGGTGTTCATGGTGACCTTTCAGGTGATCTTGGTCCATCAAACCACATTAGTCTGGAAGGATTCCACAAGTTCCCATCTTCTGTGGAAACAAAAGCATAACTTCTTTTCCAAAGCAACATATCCCTAGACCCAAATTTTGAAATCAAGAAACCTTTAAAGTATATATGTTAGTTTAGCTTGGCAGCCTGTACAATGAAATGTTTCTCTGTACTTAGCTCATTCACAGCCAAAAATTCAAAGAAAATATAATATACATAATCCAGACTCTCTGTGTATATTCCATCTTTATTTATTTTTACTCCTTTAATCTAGGACTGTCTGTACTCTGTCTCTTTAAAGACTTTGTTTTATTTTTTTTAAAACCAGTTACTTTAGCTCTCTATACGTTTTCTTCTCTCCCCCAGCCTACATACATTCTTTTTAACCACGGTGACCCATTTAGAGGTTTTTTTCATCTGAATTTGTCTTTACTGTGTAGTTGTAATCCTTTTCAGTTCGGAACCACTTCTTAAAATGCTAAGTGGCGTGGCTAGAACTAAGGCTGCTTTGCCTTTTGGCAGAGGTCTGTTTGCTGCCTCTGAGAGCCAGGTACATTGCCCCATTTTGGGGCACACAGCGGGTCTATGTTGCCATTAAGCAAGTCATAGCACTCTGCTCACAAACCCCAACTAAATGCTCTGTAGCTGGACCTCCCCAAAGAGTCAGAGCTGTTCATGCTGGTGAACCAGGAAGCCATTGTTCAATGGAAATTAACAATGAAATTGTTAATTAACAATTAACAGGAAATCATTTTTTAATTGATTTTATTGAGCTATACATTTTTCTCGGTTCCCCTCCTTGCCTCTCCCTTTCAAGCGTTTCCCATAGTCCCCTGCTCCCAATGTACTCAGGAGATCTTGTCTTTTACTACTTCCCACGTAGATTAGTTCCATGTATGTCTCTCTTAGGGTCCTCATTGTTGTCTAGGTTCTCTGGGATCATGACTTGTAGTCTGATTTTCTTTACTTTATGGTTAAAAACCACTTATGAGTGAGTACATATCTTAATTGTCTTTCTGGGTCTGGATTACCTCACCCAATATGATGTTTTCTAGTTCCATCCATTTGCCTGCAAATTTCAAGATGTCATAATGACATTTTGAAGCTGTTGTTTTTAAGAAGCTGCGTTCTTTTTACCGCTAAAGCTGAGTCAGGAAACCTCTTAAAGGAGCCACATCTCTGCTTTCGACCAGCAAACAGAGCAAGAAGCTGCCAGACATGTCCCAGAACTTTGCTGGTAAACCACAAGCTTCATGGTAAAACATAAAATAATAGAAATGGGTTAATTTAACATATAAGAGCTAGCTAGCAATATGCTTAAGTGATCGGCCAAGCAGTGTTTTAATTAATACAATTTTGTGTAATTATTTTGGGTCTGAGTAGCCAGGAACAAACAAGTAGCCTCCATCAACAGAAGTCTGTTTAAATGATTTATAAATTACCCAGCCCTGGGTATGTTGCTGTCATAGCTGGAATGAGCTCAGACATCTGGGGTCTTGTTTAACAGTGTATGTTTAAGCTCTATGCTTGGCATTAATTTTTTTCCTTGTGCCTTTGTAACTTTTTCTGTTTGCTCAGTTTCACTTTCACTCCATCCCCACATACATTCTTTTTGTATGATGTCAGAGAGAGAGAGAGAGAGAGAGAGAGAGAGAGAGAGAGAGAGAGAGCTTGGTGAAAGGTTCTTTTCCAATAACATAAGAAAAAATGGGAAAGTGGCTTTGATAAGAGCCATCTGAAAAAACTCACTTGGATGGGATAACCCAATGGGTACAAGTACTTGCTATCCCAGCCTGCAGACCTGAGCTCCAGCACTGGAGCCCATGGGAGAACTGTCTCCTGCAAGTTGTCACCTGCCCTCCACAGATGAAATGTGCACATGCACACCTTGTACATGTGCATGCACACACATGCACACACGCATGCACACACACAGATTAATAATGAATTAAATTTTCAGAAAAGAAAATTATTTGATTGCTAAGATCTCGACTAAAATATGTTACTCTGTTTACAAGGAGTTGAAGCTACTCGCCTATCTGTCTTTTCCCTTCAAATGGGAGCTGTGAAGTCCCTATTCACTGCATCATTGTACATAGTGGTGCTGTTGGGATAGGGAGCTCAGACTCCATTGTCTAAAGACACTTAGCTCCTTTCTACTAATGCAGCAATATCTTCGGCAGGCTGATGGCAAATGAAAATTAATTCCACTGCAAGCTGATAAAGTGAAGTCCATTAAAAAGCTAGACTACTTTAGATTAGATTTTCAAATGAATGAGACAAGAGCCTTCACAATGGCTCCAAAATGGGCATATTTATAACCCTGCCCTGCCTGCCAAATATAATTACATCCTTTTTTCCTGCCAACCATTTCAACTCATTTCACAGCAAGTGGAGAGAGAGAGAGAGAGAGAGAGAGAGAGAGAGAGAGAGAGAGCTGTTATAAACAGGGCACTCCCCACAAGAAGAAAGAACTGTTTGCAGGATCCTGCAGCAATTTGAAAGCTGATCAACTTGGATCATTCTGTCTTGGGATGTTCCATGTTTTTGTTTATTTGTTTATATATCATTTACTGTCCAAATTAACAACACGTTTCCAATAGTCACATAGTAGAAGGCCTCATCCTGGGGGCTGTTTCTAATGTGCTGAGCACTCTGATATGGAACTACAGTTCCAGTTGATCACACTGACCACAAACCTGAGTAAATTCTGGCTACTGTCCTACTTTAAACACCACAGCCAAAAGTAACTTGGGAAAAGGGTTTATTTCAGCTTATGGGTTGCAGTTTCTCATCAAGGGAAGCCAAGGCAGGAACCGAAGGCAGGAACTGAAGTATAGAGCATCAAGGAATATTGCTTATTGGCTTGCTTAACTACTTTTCTTACACAACCCATGTCCACCTTTCAAGGGATGGCACTGCCCACCACGGGCTGGGTCCTCCTACATCAATTAGTAGTTAATAAAATGTCTCACATTCATGCGCAGAGATCAATCTGATGGGGGCAATTCTTTAGTTGAGGTTCCCTCTTTCCAGATGTGTCAAGTTGGTCACTAAAGCTGACGATAACTGTCACTCTGCGGACAGGCTATTATCTAGGTCTGCAATGTTCCCCAAACACTGGTGTGCTAATGGCTTGGTCCCAGCTTGTGACTATATTAGAACATGATGGAACCTTTAAGGGGTGGGTCCCAATAAGTGATTACATTTGGGATTTGCCTTCCAAAGTGATACTGATACACCTCCACTTCCCATTTCTCTTTCCTTCCTGGCTGACCTAAAGTGAGCATCTTCTTCAGCTCCTGTCATATGTGCTCCATCAACACAGGCCCAAAGCAACAGGGCAGCTACAGAGCCACAAACAGAAACCTTTGAAAGAGTGTGTGGACAGAAAATGTTCCTTCTAAGTCGCAACTATTTTGTTGTGTAACAGAAAGCTGCCAAACACAAAGAATCATTTGTCATGTCAGATTTGGGAGGCTTATTCTTCTTAGATTCATCTTGCGTCCAGCCCATTCTGAACCTCTGAGATACTCCAAAAGCCACTCTTTCTTGGCTCTGGCTTATCTATCCTGCCACCTGGAACACAGAGAGCTTGGCATCTGCTATTTCCTGCCAATCAGCAGAAAGAAGACACAAAGGGCCATTGTCAATGTCATGACTGTCCTGACGAGTTCATGTTTTTGTGTAGTTATTTTTATTTCTTTATAATATACTGTATAATTTGTTCTGAACTAGTTGTCATTGCCATTTGTTTTCCTGACACAGTCAGATCCACAGAAATGTCTAATCCTTTTCTGGGGTTCTCCAACTGCTGTAGTTGGATATGGTACAAGTTCTCTGAGGGATCATATGTTGGGACTCTGTGGAACCTGTATGGGGGTATGACCCAACGGGAGAACTCAGTCAATAGAGATAGGTTCTTGAAGAATGTTTCTTGAGAAGTTCCCTCCTTGCTCTCCAGTTCCTGTTTCACCTCATGGTCTGTTCCGAAATTGGTCCTGCTATTGTGATGTCACTTGCCATGATGTCCTCATGCTAAATGGGGATGCCCTATCCTGAAATTCCAGCCCCCACAAAAGTTGGCTAAATAAATTTCATTATAGCAATGGAAAATGAACCAATACACTCATCAGCAAGAACAATTGTGATTCTGGACAGATATCCCCAAAACCAGTCATATGAATACAGAACTTCAACAGTCATAGTTATCATCTCTTTGCCGGAACCTTCCTTCCAAACTGTATTTACTGCCCATTCCTGCTCCACTGTTGGGCCTCATGAGGCCCGGGCGTGAGGCCCAGTGTAACTTCCTGAGCCTAGCTCGAGTTTGGAGACCTGTCTTTGGCCATGACTTCCGCATGTGAGTGACTCAGCACATCCCAACCTAGACCCACCTGTGTCTAGCCACCGCTAGTGTGGCAGAATATTATTGGCTCTTGTTCCTTACTCCTCAACCCACCACAAGCTTCTCTACCCCCATCACAATCCTATATAAGCTCCTGCCTAATACCATTAAATGAGTTCCTGCTTTGACTTGACTCCCTATCATGTCTGATAGGGAGGGCTGTAGATCTGATTGTCCTGCATCATGGGGTTGTGGAAATGGGAGGATACTGCACTCACCTTTCCCTGGGAAATAAGGAGGCTCAAAAAGCCTAGCAACTGGCGCCCAATGTGGGGTACTGGTCCCAGGGCAAAGAGGTCTCAAGGGGAGTGGAACCCCACAATGGGTAACACAACTTCACATGAAAATGACCCAGCGCTTAAGGTGCTGAGATCTTCAACTATTACACTCCTTAAGGTACATTTTCACCCAGCTACTCTGCCTCTTGGTAAGGAAAAGGTCAGAGACTGGGAGAGGTCTAAATAATCTGAAAATAACCAACTGGCTAGGAGGGCACGGGGAAAAAGATGGCTCATTTATGAGACCTCTTTTGCTGCCCTCACCTGGATCCTAGCATGGAGTTTGTACTCCAGGCAGAGGCCGTGTCTAATCCTGCCATGCTCCCTCAACATAGAGCTCACTCACTCACCCATGGGAGCATCCGGCCAAGTCATGCTGAGGGGGGAGGGGAGGTCTACCAACTCCCCAGAACTGGGCAGAGCGCCTGGAAGAGTCTGCAGAGCTGCTTCCAGACCTTATTGTCCATGTGCAGACCAGCCTTGAGAAGAAACTGCCTCCCCCACCCCACCCCCGTGGGCTTAGAGACCAATTTACTAAGCTCCTAGTCTGGGAAGGCATGAACCGAGATACTAGGATGGCTTGTGTTGGCCTTAGGGAAGGGTCCATGAGTCAATGGGCTGTGGCATCACAGAATGTCAGGACCCAGTCACATGCCAACCAGACTCTTGCGGCAGCCCTTCAAGCCCGGACCCAAACTCTACCCTCTTCTATTATTCAAGCCCTGGCAACTGGACAGCAAAAGTAAACACCTGGGAAATGTTTCTTATGTGGTCAACTGGGACATTTTAAGAGGGATTGCCCACAAAAGGACAATAAGACCCAGGTGTGGAAGGGACCCCCTCTATCTCTCTGCCTTCGCTGCCACAAGGGAGTAGCACTGGGGCTCAGAATGCTGCTCCAAATTTGATATAAATGGGAAGCCCATTGCAAATCAACCTTTAAACTGGATGGGGGGGGGCACCTTCCTTCCCCCTTAACCAAAGGAAGGAAAGATGCACCTTTAGTTAACTGGACCATTCCAATGGTAGAGGGGTTCTGACCCAATATGACTATGATCTTTGGGGGACAAAGATTCCAATGCCTGATAGACACAGGAACTGACAAGACAGTCCTCAGAAAAGAAGAGATTCCAACCAACTGGGGTCTCATAACCAGGCCGCCTATCATGGGGGTTGGAGGAAGGTCTATGTCTCAAGAAACAGTCCCATAACTTGGGTGGGGCTGGACGGAGACAAAGGGAAGTTCAGGCCTCTGATCCTCCCGGAGTTGTCTGCAAACCTCCTGGGACAAGATTTGTTAGAACAAATGGGTGCTGTTATTACCACTGACCACCTAGTTTTTTATGATGATAAAACTGAGCAAGGTGCCATCAAGCAGACCCCTGACACTTGGATCAAGCAGATCCCCAACACCTGGATTCACCCCCAAAAGTAGAGGCCACTGCCCCCAGGGCCACCCAATTAGGTGGGCACCTGGTAAGCTGGTTAGGGTGGTACAGTGGCAATTACCTGAACTTAAACTGAAGATGCTCAAGGAAATCACCAGAAATTTGTTTAAAGAAGGATGGATAAGACCATTGATGAGTCCCTGGAACAGACCTGTGTTTGTAATATGTAAGCATAATGGGACTTAGAGAATGCTCCAGGACCTACGAGCAATCAGTGCCCATATAGAGCTAGTAGGGGCCCCTTTAAGAGGCTTACCTTGGGTCCCAGCAATTCCCTCTCAGTTTCACCTCACTGTAATTGCTCTAAAGGACTGCTTCTTCTCAATTCCTCTTCATGAGGAGGATTGTGAAAAGTTCACCTTTTCCATTCCTACAGTTAACTCCTCTCAACCTGAGGAGAGACATGAATGGACTATTCTCCCACAGGGAATGGCCAATAGTCCAGCCTTTTGCCTACAATATTCCATGCCACTGGGATCCCATACAACCCTCAGGGTCAAGCTATTGTTGAGAGACAGCCTTTCCCCATCTGAAACTGCAAAAGGCATTATTACGGATATGGATGTGTCTTTCCAAACAGAGGGGAAACACCTATGTGGCTACCCACTCATAATTTAAAATTTCTCCCCTCCTCTCAGGACAGTGGGGAAGGCCAAGGTGAAAATAACCACTGTCCAAGTGAGATTAACCCTTGAGGAGAGTGTTGCCTGTTTATCTATTTCAGATGGCCCACCTGGTGACAATCATCTTAATTCTTCTTATGGGCACCAAGGTCCAGGTAGCAAGCCCCCACCAACCACAGAAGGTGACATGGATCCTGTTGAGTGCTGGTTCTAGAGGGATCCTAATCCAGACTTCTCAGATGACAACACCCTGGACATGGTGGCCTGACCTGATGTTTGACCTCTGTGATTTGGACATAGGAGACAGGATTCGGGTGATAGAAGAAAGGCCTGAATGTCGAGGCTCTGGAGGGTGCACCCTACCCCAGGCATCTTACCCTATGAGCCTGGGTGTTCTCATGTCTTTAGGAGACATTCCCTCCTGCAGGCACCCTTTTATGTATGCCCAGGAAGCAACCCAACTACCTCCACTATTAGAAACTTGGGATGGGGGCTCCTAATTACTGTTGTTCTTCCTGGGGATATGAGCAGACTGGGCTAGATTGATCTGTTGTTTTGGCCCATGTGTTTTCCAAAGACTGAAACAAGCATTCTAAAAACAGATACAACAGGTACATGGCCCTTTGAGTACATTATGCCAGGCTTGATACATCTCTCCCCACGGATGAACTCTCAGTTTGAGGGTGTCCAGGCCAAAACTCTAGATAGGGGTGGCTCTGACTTGTATTCTCTCCCTGGTGAGCTATTCTGACCTGGTGACTAGGGTAGAGGGTAGGATTTAAAACAAAAGGGGCAGATGTTGGGCTTCATGAGGCCAAGGCTAGTATAACTTCCTGTGCCTAATTTGAATTTGGAAACCTGTCTTTGGCCATGACTTCCGCATGTGGGTGACACAACACATCCTGACTTAGCCTCTGCCCAGTGTGATGGAGTATTATTGGCCTTTTTTCCTTACTCCGCCTCAACCCATGCCAAGCTTCTCTACCCCCCACCACAACCCCATATAAGCTCTTGTCTGATGCCATTAAATGAGCTCCTGCTTTGACTCAACTCCCTATCATGTCTGATTGTCCTGCATTGTGGGGCTGCGGAAATGGGTGGATCGCGCACTCACCTTTCCCTGGGAAATAAAGAGGTTCATGAAGCCTAGCACCCCACTGTCAAAAGTAACCCTTTAAACTTAAAGGTCAATGGGCTGGAAAGACTTGCTAGCAGGTCTTGTTGGTGGAACTTACTGCAAAAACAGAAAGAAGGGAAATGGAACATAAGGGCACCTGGATGGTCTGGTCAACTGAGAAATGTCAGTGTGCCTATCGAGATGAAATATTGTTGTCTTCATTAGGGTTTATATTGCTGTAAAGAGACACTGTGATCATGGCAACTCTTATAAGAGAAAACATTCAATAGGGTGGCTTGCTTACAGTACAGAGATTCGGTCTATTGTCATCACGGTGGGACATGGCAGCATGCAGGCAAGCATGGTGCTAGAGAAGAAGCTGAGGGCTCTTACATCTTCAACTGCAGGCAACAGAAAGCTACCTGGGATGTTGGCCATGGCTTGAGCATATATGAGACCTCAAAGACTACCCCTACAGTGACACACTTCCTCCAACAAGGCCATACCCTACTCCAACGAAGCCACACCTCCTAAGAGTGCCACTCCTTATGAGTTTATTATGGGGACCAATTACATTCAAACTACCACAACTGTGAAGAAAAACAGACTGGGGATAGGCGTGGTATCAAGACTCTCTTGCCATGTTCCTGCAAGCCTGCTCTTCCAGAAGCACTGTTCATAATAGCCAAGATACAGACAGACTTAACCAAGATGTTTACTGGCCCATGAATGCACAAAGCATAGTATAATAATATAACTAAACAGTATCCATCCCTCCCAAAAGATAAAGTCTTATCACTTGAAACAGCATGGATGGACCTGGATATTATGTTAAATGAAAAAAGTCAGACACAATGTGTTCATTCGCCAGCTACGGAAGCTCAAGGTGGTGGTCACATTAACACAGAGATGAAGAGTGGTTACAATATGGAGAAGGGAGGCTGAGGTTGGGTAACAGGAAGCAAACCATATTAACTGAAGGAGATTTTATGCTACTGTTTTAGAGAATGATAGCGCAACTGTAATCTCTTACACATGGGAGTAGACCATGTGGATTCCTAACACAAGAAGCAGCACTGTTTGTAGAGATAAAAATAGTGATACTCAGATTTGATTGCTATACCTGCAGGAGTGTATCAAGCTATAACACCTCATAAATAATTATGGACATTATAAGCCAACTTAGGTTTTAAGGGTTTGAATTATCCTTCTGTTGTGACTGGGTTTAACTTTAGATCTGTCTACCAGACAGCCACATCCACACATTGCCCAGGCAGTTGAACACATGAGTCAAGAGCCCAAGAAAGCAAATAAGATACATCATTAAGTCTCTGAGTGTGACTGAAGCCACACTAGAAGACAGGAAGAAGGGGACAGAGAGGAAGATCCAGGAGTTGGCCTGCAGGACAGGCTGAGAAGAGGCAGCCTGCAAGGGAGGGAGGTACAGGAAGGCTCTGCTGACCTGGACACCACACGGAGAGGATATTTTAGAAGATGCTATAAACTTCAACATGAGGGGACAGGTTTGGAATATGATGGAAGCACTCCAAGACACCAGCCATGATGCCCTGTGGGCTGTTGGTAGTGTTCCTTAAAGGATGAAATGCAGGGCAAAGATCGTGAGGCAGGAAATCAGAGTACTGGGGAAAGTCTCTAGCACCAGGATAGGCTATTTGGAGATGAGGGAGAAGGGTCCGGTATGCTTTGTATGGAGCAGTGTAGATGAATGCAAGAGGAAATGGCCATCCTTCGTGCCTGGGAGGCTGCTGGGCACCAAGGAGTTACAGTGAGAAGGGAAGGAATGCCTACTGATGGGGGGGGGGTCAAGTCTGGTATTCTGTATTTCAGTAGGACAAGTCTGGTATTCTGTGGCAATTAATTCATTTTAAGGCAACTGAGAATTCACTTCTAAATGGATGAGCCTCTCTTCCCACTCACACCATACCCGTTTTTATACTTTTCTTACATTTTCCCCCAAGAGCAAGTTATAGTCAGGTTCCCATAACCTACAGAAAAATTCAGCAATATTCTATTTTTAAGCTCTGTTGCTAAGAATCTAACTGTTCAAAAGCAGTTTTTTCTCCCTGGTTTTTCTGTAACGGAATTAGAACATTACATTCAAATATATATCTCTACTGATACCACATAGGGCACCCTCTCCTTTTTATAAAAAAAAAAATGCTTAAGCAGAATCAAAACCTGAGAACCCAATTTTAAAAGTTGGTCACATGTTATCAAATTTATTTATAAAATACCCAAAGTCAATTTGAGCGGTTAAATAATCCAAACATACTGACAACTCCCATTATTTTCTCTTATTTCAGAGAGTGGTTTAAGACAGTGTTGCTACACAGTCCAGGTTAGCCTGTAACTTGCTGTGTGGTGGACTGGGAGCCCCAGCTCATTCCCATGGCTTTCTGTCACTATTCTCGCTCAGCATTGAGAAATTAGGTAGAAAATTCTAAATGACTTATAGATCAGACACCTCAAAAGAGGAGTTCACCGCTTGCTTTTACAATCTAATTATAACAAATATTAGGTGTTTACTATATAAACATAGCTAAAAAAATGGAAAAAATAGATTAAAAGGAAAAAATAATTTCTCCATTTCTATAAACTGATTATGACCACCTCCCCCAGGTCATATATTGCAGCCCCGACCCCTAATGTGACGAGATTTGGAGTTTTAGGAGGTAATTAAAAGCACATGAGGTTATAAGGGCGAATCCTGTCTGACAGAGATACTGTGCTCAGAAAGAAGAGAAGAGATGTCTGTTTGTCTCTGTCTCTGTCTGTCACTTTCTCTCTGCCTTGGCACCCAACTCTCTGTGATGCACCTCTACACACACACACACACACACACACACACACTCACTCACTCACACACACACACACACACACACACACACACACGGTTCATGTGGGTATTTTTTGTTTGTTTTTTGTTTTGTGTGACCATGTCACACCTCTTAAAACATACTTTGAGACTATCAGACATGAATGCAATGCATTTCTGGTTTTGTTTGTGTTTTTTAACTACTTACTTTGTTATTAATTATATGTATATCTGTGCGCCTGTGTACAGATTTGGGCCTAGGAGAACGGGTGCCCATAGAGGTCAGCAGAGAGTTGTCTGGTCCCCTGGAGCTAGAGTTACAGCTGGGCTGTGAACTGTGGGGTGTGAGAACTAAACTGAGCTCCTCTGCTCCAGCAGCAAGCACTTGTAACTCCCGAGTCATCTCTCCAGCCCCAAATTCGAAGCATTTGAACTCATCCACCCTTCGGCTCCTACTCCAAGCCTTCCCTGCTCCCTCTCCCATACCCTACTCAACTTCTCCTGTTTATTCATACATGTACCTACACACACACACACACACACACACACACACACACACACACACATATATATATGCACGCACACCTGTTGAATTGCTATAGAGTGACCACCAGAACTCGATGGTAAAACCCTATTGCTGTAGATACCATTCACATTTATCACTGGGGCTGGAGAAATCAGGATAGTGTTGTCCCGGAAGCCTCCCCCTTGCTGGTTAGCTTTCACAGTGTACAGAGGTACTAGGCAGGGGGATGAAAGTTTCCGATCATCTTACCCGGCTGCACTCCATGAGCTGCAATAAGGACCTGCCTGCTGAGACATGCACAGTGGTGCAGCGTATACGCTGGGGGAAACCACAGCTGTCTGATTGGATTCAAAGCCAACCCAATCTAGAGATTGACTTGAGACTTCCGGTCTCCAGAACCTTAGAGAATAAGTGCCTTTTCCTTAAGGAATCCAGTCTGTGGCATTTTACTGTAAGTCTGAGCTAAGGCAGTCAGTTAAGGAGGCCTTTGTTTGTTTTTTAAGTAGAGAAAGAATATATTGTTTATAATGCCCATTGTATTATGTCATCATTGTTTTGTTTATTGAGACAGGGACTTACTCTGCAATCCAACCTGTCCGCAGACTTGCAATCTTCCTGCTTCAGACTCTTGAGTGCTGGAATTATATATATATATGTGTGTGTGTGTGTGTGTGTGTGTGTGTGTGTGTGTGTGTGTGTGTATAAATGTCTGGCAGTAAAAATATTTAATACATATATGTAACATTTTGGGGAAGATGAACAACTGAAAGTTCAACCAATTTCTCCCCACCCCAAAAATGTCTGCCTACAGTTTGCTTCATCTATTCTTGCCAACGCCATCAGTCCCCCATGACAGGAATGTGGGTGGCCCTCTTGATGCTCAGTTTTATATTGTCATTAAACTCAAGCCTGATGATGCCCGGTCCCAGCAACAGGCAAAGCCGAGATCTGTAGACCAGATCTGCTTGTCTCACAGAGATCTGCCCACCTCTGCCTTCCAAGTGCTGAGATTAAAGGCGTGCACCACCCCTTGGTCCCAAGACAGCGAAGGAGCCACACAGGTAAAGTTCTCAGGGCAGTGCCTGGAAAAACACAAGAAATATTTCCAGACCAGTGTGAAAGAGTTCAGAGCACTGCACCCCAACATGGGGTCCCTCGGTGTGCTGATCAGTCTAAGCTAAAGTTTCTTATGCTTCCTCAAAGACCTTAGTACTCTTTATAGTACTGGGGATTAACCCCAGGGATTTATGCATTCAGGGCAGGTGCTTTACCACTGAGCTGTCTGTCTGTCTGTATGTTTGTATGGTGTATATGTATGCTGTATGTATGTTATATGATCTTTGTGTGTGATGTATATATGTAGGGTATATGATGTGTGTATATGATGTATTATGGTGTATGATGTGTGTATTTATGTATGTATTTTTGAGACAAGGTCTCACTCTGTATAGTTCAATCTGACCTAGAACTCACTCTGTATCCCAAACTGACCTTGAACTCACAGCAAACCTCCTATCAGAACATTCCCATGTGCTGGGATTACAGGCTGGGATGCTCAGCCTAAACAAAACCTCCAAATTTCCTTTTGTCTTCAACAAGACAAAAAACATCTCATATAAAAGATACCCTCCCCCACCAGGGGAAAAGAGACATTATTCCACAAGGAGCTACAGCCAAGAGAATTTGGAACAAACAGTCTTGTTAAAATAATTATCTTCCTGTACCTTCCCCACGGTTTTCCAGCCACTGCCTTCTCTTGCTCATCCCAGATAAAAGCATGGGGGTGTGGGCGGGTAGCTCTTCTGCTGGTGGTACTTTTCTAGAAGGGCTCTTGTGTGCATAAAACTGTGTAAGCCTGTGTGCTTTTCTCCTTCCTGTTAATCTGTCCTATGTCAATTTAATTATCAGACCCAGACGAAAACCCTGAGAGAATAGAGGAAAATTGGCTTCCCTACAATTCAGTGTATATTTATAATGTGAGAAAATACACTCAGAAGCCATTAAGTGGAGCTGCAGTGATGGTGACAGCTATGAAGCCAGATCCCTTCTCCAGTGCCAGTCTCCGTAACGCTAAGGCCTTGGCACCTGTCACTAGGTCATCACTACTGATACAGGGTTCAGTGGGATCGAGACAAGGTCTCTGCAGCTTCAAATCAAGTGAATGATGCTTAGTCCCCATGTGTCAGTGTCCATATCTGTGTAAGGTGTTGGATAGTAGTGCCCATCAAACAGGGTGACTGCAACATTGCTCCAAGTAGAAGGTTGCATTAATCATGTAATACCTGGTACCTGAGAGCCCCCAGCCACTGACCATGCCGACACAACATGGTGGGGAAATCATTCCCCCTTGTGGTGGCCAGGAAGTCAGGTGTAAAAGAGAGGAGGGGAGGGGTAGGTGTATGCAAAGTATGATGGTGTATAACTAGGCTTATCACTAGTTGAGATATAAGGATCATAAGTTCACTGCCCACCTGTGCCACAGAAGACTCTATCACAAACAAACAAACAAACAAAAAATAACACAAACAGGAACCTCATTCAAACCTACCCTTCAAGAGAACATTCCTAAAGGTTTAGCTTTGTTCCCTAGGCTCTGAGGGACAATTATCCGAACTGTACCATAGTCCACAACATCCTTTATCTGATTCTTGACACGGACAAGACAGACATCATAAGAGTTTCACTGGCAGCAATCAGAGAGAAGAAGGGAATGGCATCATGCATATGAACCAGGAAGGGCACCAGGGACAGAAATCAGCAGAGAAAGGGAGATTCTGAAAAGCACTGGAGTCTTCCCAGACTCACACCCAGATCATGGGAGAGCAGACAGAATTAGGAGAATTCTTGTCACCATTTTCAAACCCGAGGTGGTCGGAACTAAGGTGGACATAGGTAGCATCCGGGAATATAATGTTTCCTCTTTGCTGTAAAAGTTCATGCATTACCTGCAGGAGATCAACCCAGGAAGATAGGATCTAGGCTGAAGGGAGTGATACTCACAGCTGTGGTAGCCACCCTCATTTTAGCCAAGAGGGCACTCAACAGGGCTTCATAAAGGGCACAGGAGTCCTGGGCTATAGCAAGGGAGTGTGGAGCAGATGTATATTCTAGATTCGCTCTCCTAGCTGGACAAGCACCGACGACAGCATCTCTGTCTGCAGTGAGTCTCTGACAGGGAAAGGCAGGTCCCCGTGGGGCACTCAGTCTGTCAAGAAGCATCTACACACATCACAGCCATGTTCAGAAGTGCAGGGACGGACTACATCCTGCCCGAGCAGGACAAAGTGTTGGCAGAGCACGTGGGCAAACACGCAACAGATCTATCAGGCAAGGAAGCAAATGGAACCAGACGTGTGAAAACAGAGCTCACGCACAGGGAAGACGACACCAGGAGACACACTCCCTCCAGCCACTGCCGGGAGCCTAGGAAGCTAATGAGAATATGAATCCAGCAAAAGAAAGATTGGAAGTGATAAAAAGATGAGGCTAGGATGAAAAGGAGACTAGAGACCAAACCAAGGAAACCAATTACAAAGTGAGAATTAAAATCCCACCATTGCAAATCTCATAAATAATTTAGAAACAGCCGGGAACAGAGAAGACACGAGTGAAAAATCAAAGTAATGGCATGGGAGGAAATGTGACACTTCCGGAGTTGTTCTGAGGAAGGGAGAGGCTGTCTACGCTAAATTACAAGGAGGAGGCGTTGTATAGACCCAGGAAGCTTTTTTCCGAACTCTGAAAGTAAAATGCTTTATAATGGAAGAGTTATAATCTAAACTTCACTGTGAACAGCCATTTCACTTCTATTAATTTCAAAGACAAATGTTCAAAACATAAACAGGGACTATGTGGTGTGGTAGGGCATATGCTTAGTTGTGGGAGGACCTGAATTTAACCCTCAGCACTGCAAGAAATAAAAAGGAAGAAGAAGATAAAAAGAAGAATTAATACTAACTATCCCGTTAAACTAAATTTAATATTTCTTAACGCACACATATTAGACAGGTATTGTGGAGTATACCCATAATACCAGCACATAAGATATGGAGGCATGTAGTAGCATTTCAATTGTATTTTTAATAAATAAAGTCTGCCTGAAGATCTGAGAGTAAAACAGCCCCACTGGTCAGCCTTACAGACCAGGTTATGGTAACGCACACCTTTAATCCCAGTAGCCACACTAGTTGCCATAAAAACTGGGCAGTGCGTGCCTTTAATCCCAGCCCTAGAGAGGGTTATAAAATGGAAGGAAGCAGCTATCAACACTCAGTCTCATCCTATGATTCCTAGAGACAGGATTGCCATTTCAGTCTGAGGTCGAGGTAAGAGCCAGTGGCTGGCTGTTTTTCTTTTTAGACCTTCAGGTTGAACCCCAATGTCTGACCCTGAGCTTGTATTAACTATGCTTCAGAGGCAGCAGGATTAAGTAGTTCAAAGCCAGCCTCAGCCATACAGGAAGTGTGATGGCTACTCCCAATTATCACCTGATGGGCTCTAGAGATGCCAGAGAGATGAGTATCTGGGCTACTCAAGAAATCTAGCAATTTCCTCAAAATTGAACTGTTCCATCCCAGGTGTAGGCTCCTTACGACTCAGTAACTTTTAAAGGGAAGCTCATTAACACTCTGAAACTATGGTCTGAAGTTTCCATCTTGGAAGGAGGCTCATTAAGACTTAAGAAATAAGCAACTCACAAGTCTCAGGAAATTCCTGAAACTTACCAGATGTGCAAAGCCTTCCCTTCCCCGAGGTTATGTAAGGAGGAAAGATGACTGCAGAGAGGAAACTCACTGACTTGTCAAGACAGCTGGATAGTGCAGAAAGCGCTGGCTTTTGTGAGCCTAAGCTGGAGTAGGCTTTTGGTTGATGTTGCTGTTTCTGTGTTGTATCTGCTCCTCTAAGTAACTCCACCCACACTGCCATAAGTAACTCAGTAAAACTCAGTGAAACGATTCACTATGAGGAACCACACCACCATCACATTGGGAGAAACACAAGCCCAATTCACTATGAGGAACCACACCACCATCATGTTGGTAGAAACACAAGCCCGATTCACCACGAGGAAACGCACTACCATCAATTGGTAGAAACACAAGCACCTTCACCACGAGGAAACACACCACCATCGCGTTGGTAAAGTTGGAGGAAAGCGGCTAAAGGAGGAAGAAAACGCCTGACGTTCCTTCATTTCCAAATAGTATGCCAGAATTGGAGGGCATTCCTGTCACACTCTCACATGACAGAAAACGTATTCATTGTAAGCTGAAACTCAGTGGTTCAACCAAACTGCACTTCAGTAATTGTTAATTTGGTCTGGTGTCCATAACCAATCTGGAGTCAATTAATATTTGTTCATGTCTCTCACCTGATAGCCTAAAGAAGATTACCTTGATTAGGCTAACTGAGGCAGGAAGAATCACCCACTGTGAATGGAATTATTCCTTGGGCTGAGGTCCCAGACTAAAGAAAATGGAGAAATCAAGTTGAGTGTAAGCATTCATCTTTCTCCACATTGTGACTGTGGGTGTCATGTGACAGGCCTCTGCTGCCATGACCTTCCTGCCATGACGGACTGTAGCCCTGTACTGTGAGACAAAATAAACTCTTTCTCCTTTCAGTGGCGTTTGTCAAGGTATTTTGTCTTCAACAGAACAAGGAAGACAGGGAACTCAAGGCCAGCCTGGGCTGTGGGAGACTCTGTCTTGTGAAACAGACAAAGTATTATTCCTCCACAGCTCATATCTGTTATCACTATCTGGTGCGGGAGAATTATCTGTATTCTGTCAATCATGTATTTTAATAAAATGCTGATTGGCCAGGCACAAAGTATAGGCTGGTCAACCAGACAGGAAGTAGAGGCGGGGCAATGAGAATAGGATAAGGCTAGGGAGGAGAAAGCTCCCTCAGCCACTCCTGCGCAGACCACCGAAGAGGCAGCATGTAACTGGCCCAGCTGAAAAAGGTACCAAGCCATATGGCTAAAATAGATCAGAATAATGGGTTAAGATAAGTTATAAGAGCTAATAAGTAGCCTGACCTAATGGGCCAATCAGCTTTATAATCTTATGGAGTCCTGTGTGTGATTTTTCTTTGGGATTTGCCTGCTGTGGGGTACCCGGGTGGGACAGAAACCCCAACAAGCAGGCCCCTCATGTTACAACTACCCAATTAAGTACTTGTGAATTTATGGACATAGAATATTAAACTGAAAGTTTCTGGGCAGTCCCACTCCGCAAATTATTATTTTTGCTACTTTTTCTGTATTGCTTAGTTTACTGAAAAAATGTACTGTCTTTTTTTTTTTTTAAGTATAATCTTAATTCTAAAGAGAAGGAAGTCCATGCAGTGTTCCTGCAACAAATGAATTCTAGGAACTAATGCAGATGTAGGAAATAGAAAGCAAAGACCAGTCCTGCTGTGAATCAGTTCATGGCAGGTGACTGATTCAGGAAGACAAGAACCAGTCACAGCAGCTTCACACCAGAAACACAAGCTCGATTCACCACGAGGAAGCACACCACCACCGCGTTGGTAAAGCTGGAGGAAAGCGGCTAAAGGAGAAAGAAAACACCTGGCGTTACTTCATTTCCAAATAGTATGCCAGAATTGGAGGGCATTCCCATCACACTCTCACATGACAGAAAACGTATTCATTGTAAGATGAAAATCATCATTTTAAATAACAGAATCAATTAGACTTCTCATGTCAAGATATGGAATAAAGGCGTGTGAACTGTGTCTAGTAAGCTTCAACGTAGAGCCTGTGCTGTTAGCCCCGCACAGTTAGAGAAGACTATGAGAGAAATAAAGTATGCAGATCTGGTTAAATTCTCTTTATTTGTAGAGAATGTGGCTCTATAGGAAAAATATATATAAAATAATAAAAATACAAGAAAACATTCAAAGGGTTATAAAATCAACATACACAATTGGTAACGTATATTCAAACCACAGACATTCCATTACAAACTACAACAGAAGGTAAAAGTATATCCACAGTTGCAAACACACACATTACAAGATTGTGAACATGACAGGAATTACCTAAAAGCCACATAATGGCATGGTGCCATGTTCATGAAAGCAAAGAATTCAAATAGGAAGATACATCATGCAAATGGATAAGCATAGACAACGCTAGAGAGACAGGTTTGTGCAGCTCAGTAGAGCTCCTGCCTAGCATCACGAAGCTCTGAGTTAGAACCCCAGCACCGTATAACCAGGTATAGTTATGGCAGCCTGTCATCTCAGCTGGAGGCAGGACAATGAACCACGGTGAAGGTTCATGTTGATAGCACCCAGAATCACTCAGAAAACAAACCTCTGAGCATGTCTGTGATGAGGTTTCTAGGCTAGGCATGTCTGTGATGAGGTTTCTAGGCTAGGTTACCCGAGGTGGGAAGTTCCACTCTCACTGTGGAGGCGCCATTCCATGGGCTTGAATAAAAAGGCAACCAAAATACCATCTCTGTCTGCCTGCTGACGGCGGATCCAATATGTTCCTGCTGCTATCACTTCTCTCCCATCATGCACTGCACCCTCAAACGATGAGCAGAATAAGCTCTCCCTTCCTGAAATTGCTCTTGTAGGTATCTTGTCTCAATAATGAAAAAAGTAATTAATACACAGGAACTAAACATAGCAAGTTCGAGGCTACCCTGGTATACATGAGACCCTGTCTTAAAAAAAAAATAAAGTCCATCTCCCAAAGGTAATCCATAAATTTAATGGAATTTAATGACATTATGATAAAGCAAAATTGCTATCAATGTTTCCTAGAGGGCAGGCAAATTGATTATACGCCTCATCTAGAAGAACAACTAAGAGAAATCAATAAAGAATAGCAAGGGAGGCTAGCCCTGGAGATACTACAGTGCCCCATAAAGTGTCTGTTGGAATGAAAAAGGGCAATTCTGATCTATGAACTGAAAGACAAAAGAAAAAAAAACTGAAATATCCAGAATCAGACACATTGGTCTACTGCAGTCTAGTATATGACTAGGAGGTCACCTAAAATCACTGAGAAATTCCACACTGCCGACAACTGACATGGTGTGACTACGTGCTGTAAGGACAAGGGAAACGATGCACCTGCTTCGTGCCAATTACATCAGAATTATTTCCAAATTGAACAGAAATGCAAATGAGAGGGAAAGTAAAGGACAGTAGAGGGAGGGAGGAGGGGAGGAGTGAGAAAAAGAGGGAGACAGAGAATCAGAGAACATCCATGTAAGCACTAGAAGAAAATTGAAATCCCTCTATTAGCTTTGGAATTGAGAAATAGACCCTGTAACTGCGTTTCCACAACAACAAAAACCTGATAAATTTAGCTTTACAAAATAAAAATCTTTTATACTCTATACAAAAGCCACTAGAGGTAAATCAAAAATGCAAATGATAACCAAGAAGCGAGGAAGAGTACCATGGAGTGAGGCACAGCATCCATCACACTGGTGGGGCCTAGGCAACCGCTCTGCACATCCATTCTCTGGTCCCCAGGATATAGCATTGCATAGCATTTTGTTACAGAACCAAGAGCTACAACCACACGCAGAAAGCACATGCACACATGTACTACATGGACAATGTACTATTTGCTTGTGAGTTCTAAATAGAAGCAGAACACAGGTGAGGTTCAGTTTCCAACACTCAACAGATTTAAGGAAAATGCATAAAACAGCAACAGTTACGGGGGATTGGGATGTTGAGAGAAGGTAAGGAAACAGGTCAGAGAGAATGGCGATCACAACTAGAAGTTTCAAGAAATACTAACTATTACCAAAACTGGCATCCCACATCTCAAGTCCACCCTGTTTCCTGACTACACCAAGAGGTAGCTGACCTATAGTATCCTGTTTCTTCAATGACTTCATAGTATCTGGTCAATGATGAAACTAATTGACATGTTTTCTAAATGTGTCTCCATTGTTAAGCAGGATGTGACTACATTTTTTCCTAGCATGTGGATCTATGGGCATGTGGTCTCCAGCAGCAGGAAAAAATAAAAAGGAGAGATTAAAAAAGAAAGAAAAACCCTGAGAGACACAGCCAAGAGCAGAAAGAAGAGAAAAAGACAGGGAGAAACCTGAACATGAGGCACATTTGGCAAGGGAAGCAGTTATATTTGCAGGAACGTTCGTGGCATGGTGGCAAGACCATTTTGGGATCTAGAAACAAAATAGTGTGATGTCTCAGACTGGCTTCCCTCAGGGAGAAGGAGCAGCAGTGGGTGCCGATGACAAGAATGGCCAGGAGTGAGTGACAGTCATAGCAGGCAGCAGAAGGCCAGCTCCGTGAAGCATGTCCTTCACTCTGCATATGCCCAAGCTTGTCCACAGTCACCATCTTTAAAAATACAAGAGAGGGTAGTCAGATCCATGTTATTCTTGACGGCAGAACCTTACCATCTCAAGTGCCTCTCAAGTTATAAGGCAGATTAATGACATTATAAAAGTCATATGCAGTATGATTGTATTGTGGACAAATTCTTGGTACAAATATAATTTTGTCAAGTTACTGAAAAGTATTGTATTAAAATACATGAAAATATGTGTATATATATATATATATATATATATATATATATATATAAATGAAAGCCATCTAAAGGAGATTTTTGAAAGGAAAATAAGAAATTCAGGGTTTGATAATTACATAGAACTCCAATGGTAGAAAAGAACTCGGTACATGGCCCCAAATATCCTTTTATTGTTGCTCCTTTCAAGTACTAGGTCAAATGGAGCTACCCTGAGGAGCATCTACAACCCTATAAGTTACCACCATCAATACCATCACACGTGCAAGAGCCCAGATGCCAACTCTGCTACACCTCACAATTCTCAGGCATATTCTGCCTACTGGTCCATTAAAAAAGCATAGTAATCAAATTATGGTAATTACAAAGCCAAAGGCAAAACCATGTTCCTTTTCAAATGCCCTGGTAAATGGAATGATGTAGAACTGAAATACTTGAATCAGAATACTCAGAGACAGGACCACAAAGCATTAAAGAATTTCATCTTTAGTCTCTGAGGATTTGCATTCAAAGACTCAATCAAATTTAAATTCATCACTTATGCAAAGTGGAACAGGAATCTCCCATTAAAATTACCATAACTGCTGGCTTGTTAAAATGCTCAAGTGCATTAGATATACCATAGAAAACCCTAACTGTGTTCATTCCAATAATATTTATGTACTAACCCAGAAAACTTGTACAAGAGCCATGTGACCAAGTCATGTGACACCTCACCGCTTCAGAGGTTTCAAAGAAGCCTGGTTCTGGCCACAGAACGGCAAGAGGTGAAGGCCAACTAAATAAACGCATGTCAGATGCAGCCTCCTTCCAAGATGTCACAAGTGTGGCTTCTGCACTGGGGCAGTACAGGTACAGGTAAGTTAGAAGCTCTGTGGTGTCGCCAGCACGCTGGCTACCCTTTTTTTGCACCTTGGGTCCTACATGACTGAATGTCTACTTGAACTTGGTTCCCATAGTGAACCAACAGACAGGTTCCACAGAACTGTTCTCATTTGAGGGGCTAGCTTTTCAAAGTTCCAACAGAATAACATATACATTGATGGCAAATTCTCAGCAGTGCAAAGGAAGGGACAGTTGTGCCAGCTCGTCTACAGGCTTAGTGCAACAGGCAGAAGCTAACTGGCAAAGAGTAGGTAGTAACCAGTTTCCGCAACCAGATGTCCTCTTTCACTCGGATTGCTACAGCCCTTTCTTTCCTTTGCAAAAGTGTGAGCGATGAGAAGCCAAATTTACTTAACGGTCCATATAAAAAAAAAGCCCTACATTTTAATGATATGCCACTTAAAATAGCAATTCTATTCAAAGCAGAAGTATAAAAAGCAAGGCCATCTCATTCTGACATCTGTGCCACCCACTCAAACTGAACTGGAGCCTCCATTGGAAGGTTCCAGGAGCGCCTCACTGCTGCCAGGGGCATTGCTACAGGCACCAGAAGACAGTTTACAGCAGGCTGTCATTTAATTTCAGATGAATGGAAATATGGAGTCTGCTGAGCTCCAGACACTCTTGTGTTTTCAAATTAGACACAGCGGAATGAGGAAGAACATGGGAGCTAGACACCAACTATAAAACACAAGCCACGTCAGAAGCGCGGAGGGAATTGGTGGAGGTTTGTTTTGTTGTTGTTTTGAGGAAACGTCTTTTTGTCTAGCCCAGGCTGCTCTCCAATCCACAATCTTCCTGCCTCAGGGCCATGCTCCAACACACCCAGCCATTAACCCAGTCTTTCTGTGCCAGAAGCAGAGGGAAGTCTCACTTCCTCTGCAAGAACACACCTGAATCCAGGTCGGATTAACCATGGCCCTCTTGACTGTTCAGAAGTTTGCATTCTCCAACTACTGAATCTAAGTGCTGTCGTCGGCCAAACAGCACAGCAGAGTGGACCCACACCCCCAAGACTAGGGTGAAGATGCCTAGACACATGCACACGCCCAAGATTAGAGGTGGAGATGCCGTTGACTGAACAGCATAGTGGAAAGCACCCACACCCCCAAGACTAGAGGTGAAGAAAGCAAGTCCCAGAAAGCAAGTCGCTGGTAAGAGAGCCACCTGGACTAACCATTCGTATGTAAAAAGGCAATGGTAGCATCCAGTTTCAGCTCCTACAGGTACAGCACAAAAGAACACACTGAAAACGGGAGGCTTTGGTCACATTCCTAAGAGAGGCAGAATCCTGACAAACTTCTCTGGAATCTGAAGCCCGTGAGGCCAGGGTCTAGCATCTGCTTATCCGGAGACAATCCTGGAGCCATAGACTAATGAGAATCCCCAACAGATTGATCTTGGCCCAAATGCTAGAGGCATTTGAGCCTGAGCTAAAAGTAAAATAATAATTAATAATAATAATAATAAGGTTGCTGGATACCAGCCCTTAGGAATTCCCACACTTGGGGACATTTAATCTCTAAGAATACTCTCATGTTCTCATGGCTAAGCGCCCAGGAAGATGGCCTGTGGGCTGTGTACAGGGAGGAAGCCTGTTCTTGGGGAAGTGTGAACAAGAGGCCCTGTATGGCAGCCTACTCTGCAGGAGAACAGACTTCACTAGCTCTTTCTCAAATCTAGAAAAAGGGATCTTTTCCCACTTCCTTCTTACCTAAGGGAGAAGAAGTCTAAGAAGCATTTGTGCTGCTCATTGATCGGGTACACGGCCCACTGAAGACTCAGTGACCATAGTAAATCACCTCACCCCCATGCTTCCCACACCAACAGTGTTCCAGCACAGCCATATGAGTGACAGCCAACAAAGCTCTGAGACAAGGACTTCTCAGAGAAGTCCAAAGACAAAATAAAGACAAAAACAAGGAGAACAGATGAGTCTGGAGTCTCTGCCATCCACAGTGAGAACCCACTTAGCACAGCCCACGTCCTTTATCTCGTCCCACACCTGGGTCTGCTTATCTCAGCTCTCACTATCCACTTCCGGCGATATGGCTCACAGTCTGGAAAGTCAAAACTACAGACATAATGAAAAAGGCAGTGGTTTCCAGGGCTCTACAGCAGTGGGGGGAGGTTTGGCTCGCTGAAGTGCAGGAAAGTGGGGCGCTACTTTTACATTTCCGTAACAGTGAACACATGACAACAGGCATATGTTTGAGCCGATGTTCCATACTAATAAACCCAAAAGTTGACCAAAAAATGTAATCATGTAAAGTGACAGAGAATCCTAGAATGGAGTGACGAGTGTGACAGGCCAAGAGAACTGTATTAGAAATATGTAAAATGACCCCACTGAAGTAGGGGCTATGCTGACCCTGGCAAGTCTTAAAGGCAAGCATAGCCTGCACCTGCAGGCAGATGAAGCTCTATGCCAGCAACCCACGCAACCACAGCTTGCTAAAGCTGTCTCCCAACTAGGAGTTCCAGCGAACAACAAGCATCACCCCACCTGCACACTGGAATTAAACAAGGGCGCAACCGAAGAGCAGAAGCCGAGGGTCAGCTCACTACTGAAGTGAGAACGGGGGCAGGAGGCTAAGGATGAGCCCGTGGCACAGACTGTCACTGAAGACATCACACTGAGCTCACGTTTGTATAGACACAGGTGGCTACCGACAGAAACATCTGTAACACACACGCGTGTGTACACATTAATAAGCACATGTATGTTTGTATTTTGCCAGGAGAGTCTTAGAAGCAAAGGATTCTAAAAGTACTAAAGAGCCCAGCGTTCAGATTTCCTAATACCATTCCCTAACAAAAAAAGAGATCCAGAATCCAGCCTCCTCGGAGAAGGGGCTGGTTTGCTCAGGTACTAGGTGAGAAGCGTGGGATCAGCAGAAAGCAGAGAAATGATGGCTTGGGTTTGGGTACAGCTCAGTGGAAGAACATTTACCTAGTACAGGTGAGGTCCTAGGTTCAATTTCCAACACTATCTTTTTTTAAAGACAAAGTCAATGGACTCACAATGCTGGGGTTGTATTAAAGGGACACAGGAGCTGAACGGAAATAATTTTAGCAACATAATGAAATAATACTGAATATAACAGAAATAAAGAGTCACACATCTTTATCTATACAAGGAAATAAATAATGAAGAAAGAAATCTCACAAGCAGAAAAATCACAAATAACTCAGGCAGAGCCTTCACCCTCAGGCTGGAGGAAGGGTCACTCCTCACGCCTCAGGTAAGGGCTACAGAGAGGGACTTCCTCCAAAAGAAGCACAGTGAGAAAGAAGGTAGCTCATCCTAAAGATACCTGAGTACCCTTCCCTTAGTCGTGTGACCAAGGTCCACCTCAGGCACAGCACACACCGTGACTTCATAAACCTTGAAATAAAGAGATGAGAAGGCCCCTTTGCCCTGTGGTCTTCTGCCTCCACATGCCACCAAATACAAATGTCAAACAGATTATAAGAGAGATAGAGAGGGACGCATCCTACAGAACTTCTGACCAGTATTCTTCGGAAGGCCAAGGTCACAGCCAAGAGAATATAAGGAGACACAGTGAAGGGGTACAATCAAAGTATTGCTCACACTTCACATGACCGTGACAAGATGTCTAGCAGAAACAACCCAAGGGGAAGATGTGTTTGAGCTCGTAGTTCTTCAAGGATTTAGTCTATCCTGGTGGGAACAGCTCAGGCCTTGGAGCAGGAGGGAGTACACTGTGGAGACTCCTCTAGGGAGGACCAGAAGGCAGGCCAGAGCTAGGAGTGGGTATAACCTTCAAAAGCCTAACTCCTGTGACCTACTCCTAGACAGATCCAACTTCCCAGACTCTATAACCTTCAAAGCGGTGTCACAGCTGGGGACCAAGTGTTCAATACAGGAGTTTATGGGGTCATATCAGATTCAACCCCTAACATGCGACATCCTGGGTGAGATCTGGGTAGACACTAAAGAAATGTGAGTAGACTATGGGTTTGTTTGAATTAATAACACTACATCAGCACTAGCTCATTAATTTTCATAAATGTGCTGTGCAAATCCAAGACACCACTAATGGGGAAAACACGGGGTGTTCTTTGGACAGCGACCCCAGTTCTCCATAAATGTGAACTGTTCTAAATGATAAAGCTTGTTTTAGAAGTCCAAACAGCAATCACAAAGCATAAATACCTCCCGCAGTCGCACTCAGCCTCCCTGAAAGCTGCCTTTATAAATAAGCGGATGCTGGCTGCTCAGATCCCCAGGGCTGGCCACAAGTTGTATTCTTCACAACCCCTACAGCATGCCGGTAAGCTGCCCCTGCCCTGATTCTATCCCTGAATCAAATTAGTTGTGTAAGAGATGAGTTCCAGCCAGAATGAATGGGCTTCCTGTAATGTTTGCTGCTTGATATAGGAAGAAAGATGTCAGAGCATGGTTTTTAGCAACACCAAAGGGGACTGTTTCTCAGTCTGCAACAGGGGCATGCTGGTCACTAGCTGGCATCTGCCTACTGGCATGCAGAAAAGATACAGCATTGCAGATTGGGCATCTCATCATCCTAAAAACAATCTACAAAACTAGAGGGTTCCCATCAGTGACAACGTGGTGCCAACACACATGATTGTGCAGCATGAACCCTGGCACACCCATGCCCATCAGTGACAACGTGGTGCTAACACACATGATTGTACAGTGTGAACCCTGACACGCCCATGCCCATCAGTGGCAGCATACCAAGAAGACAAGCTGAGCATCTAGGCTGAGATAAGCTATTCACCTTTTCAAGTGCCCTCATCTCAGGGTGGCAGACCTACTCAAGGCCAGAAATAAAGCATTCATACTTTAAGCTCCTGGTAGTTCAGGGGTCTTGGCGAGGGGTGTTGGTGCCTGATACACCAAAAGCGCAGTTTCCCTCACACCCCCAGCACTAATCCACCCGAGCAGAGGAGGTGGAGAGCAGGGTGTCTAAGGAGAGGAATGGGACGTCGCCCCAAAACACAACTACAGTGCCACATAGCCAGTCATCAGCTTTGGAAGGACTGGGCAAGGACAAGAAGCTCGCGGCACTAACACACGAATAACACGTGCCAATAATTTACACACTCTATGTGACAATCTACTGCTTGTTAGGATAACACTACAAACCACCAAAATAAGATGCACCTTAGTAAAATGTATCCCAATGTGAGCTCACACAAAGTCCAGAAAAAAAATCTGCCGGACTCCTCTCACTCCGAGAAAAACAGGCAAAAGGAAACAGGAAATCCCAAGACTGGTGCATTGCTCATACTTAATCCCAGCTCTAGGAGGTTGAGGCAGGAGAAGCAAGGACAGTCTGGCTACATAGCCAATCCCATGCCAGTCTGGATTACAGTGTGAGACCCTGCCAAGAAAGAGACAGTGGTGGGAGCCGGAGCAGAGGTGGGGAAAGGGCAACAGAGTCCCTAAAGACAACTGCTGCTGATGGAGCAGTGGGATCCTAACAACACCCGCTGGGGCATGAAGAGTGACATCAGTAAATGGTTCTTAATGCCATCTTGGGAAACCAGGAAGAGGCCAAGGGGATGGTCAGAACCTACCTACAGAAGAATTGGAAGCAACATCAAGAGCTGTGCTAAAAGCCAATCTCACTGAAGCAGAGAGCAGAACTGTGGTTGCTGAGGCTGGAGAAGGTGGTGAGGGGCACGGAGAGAGGATGAACAATGGTACAGACGTACCCTGGCATGGGATGAGTGTCTCCCATTCTCTAACACAGTAGAAAAACCTCAACGCCAACACTGTGTACTTAAAATAGCTAGCAGAAGAGATGTTGAAGGCTCCCAGCGCAAAGACATGAATGCTTCGGGTAATAAATATGCTAGGTAGCCTATATGACATTATACATGGCACACATTATTGACACGATACTGTCATACAAGTATGTACAAATACAATGCTTTCATTGGTTAAATAAATTATAATAAAAATTTTTAGAGGATATGAATAAGTTAGTGCATAAATAATTAAGAGAACGGATGAGTCATACTCTAAATTAAAATAACCATTACCACAAAGATTGCCTTGAAACTCTATACAAATGTATGCAGTTCCTGATATGAGCCCAGAAGAGATGGGTCCATGAAGGGTCAGTGAGGAGTCTTACAGGGGAATCATTAGTGCCAGGAGAAAGAAAAGGTAACTGTTAATTGGGCCCTGTGCTGGGGGCAGCCTGGACAGATATCTGAAGTCATGGCACAGAGAACCACATCCTCATAGGTCACATTCCACCCTTGGGAAAAATACAGGCACTTCCATCAGGGGCACCTAGTCTTGAGGGGAAAATGGACAGCTACATGCTTTAAAATGCATTAATAATAAAATTCGATGACCTTACTCTTTTCAGTATTATACCCTTCTGTTCTAATTTGTATTTATTTATAGTGTCGAATTATTCTTGTGTCTTTATCTGCTTCCTTTTACTTCCCAAGGAAAAGTTAGAACTTTTTAATTTCAAAGGCAATCCTACTTTGTAAGCTGAATTCTATCTCCCCTGAAACTCATATATTGGCATCCCAACCCCAAAGACCTCAACTGTCTTATTTTAACACAAGATAGCGCAGCCAGTATCCATCAATATGAGGCTGCAGTAGAATAGAAGGGTCCCAATACAATCCAACAGTGTCCTCATGCAAGGAGAGAGCTGAGCAGACAGGCATGCATATAGGGAGGGTGCCATGCCACCAGAAGGGGACATAACAGAATGATGCACCTGTGAAACAAAGAAGAGAAGTGAGCCATCAAAGTTTGTAGAGTCCGGAAAAGAGTTCTTTCCTGGGGCTGTTGGAAGGGAGCAACCCTGCCAACACCATCGTCTCAGGCCTGTGGAATATTGGCTGAAGGCGTGCTACATTTGTTATGCTGTGGAGTATTTGTTTTAAGAAAAGTTGGCAAGAAGCAAGCCAAGTTAAGGCCAGGCATTCATAAGAAAGAATAAACAAGACAACTACTTCAGGCTTTAGTCTCCATGGCACTGAGAAACAAGGAACTTTCTGCTGCTTGTCCTGCCCAATCTATGGTACATTGCATCAACTTTCTCGGAACACAGTCACCCAGAAGACAACCCCAGAAGACCCAGGGCAGATGTTAGGGTTGTCACACATTACGGTGACCATTACTTATAAGCAGCTCCAGCCGCTTGCTAGAAACTAGGTGACTGCCACCAGCAGGACAGAATGCTTTACCCAAATGCGCATGAGCATTTTCCAAGATGGCCATTCATCCCCAGCAGCTCCTTTCTCATACAGTTCTGAGGGCGTCTTCACAGTTTGAAGATCTTAAGGGCTACGATGAAATGGTCTCTGCCAATATATGAAACATTTGAACAAGATATTAAATATTCAAGTGGGACATTATGTTGAGTCTCATCTGAGGGTATTAAAATACTTTAAAGTTGAAATTGAAAAGAAGCTTTTTGTGGAACACCAGAGGCGGCTTCTCTTCCTGCAGAGCAGGAAGGTCTAATTCTTACCCTGTGCATATGGGCCAGCTTTTGTGGCTGGCTTGAACAAGAGAAGGTGCTAGAAATGATACTCAAACAGAAAGATGAGTCATAAGGATCCAAGTAGCTTTGGCCCAAAGCACCCCAGGAGAAGCTAGGTACCATGCAACAAGCATGACGTCATGAAGTGGGCACAAACAGCCACATGGAAAGGCCACGGGGAGCTAGAAAGATGGAGTGGCAGCTGCTCCCGGCTGTGAAGCCTCTGCTTTGCTACAGTATGTGAGGGGAACAACTGTGTCTGTCAACTTTCAGCCACTGGGACAAAGTACACAAGGAAAGTACTGTTACTAAACCAGCGCACTTGTCTCCCTTTTATCCTGGGCTTGTGAGACAGAGTACTGGGTAGAGAAGAGCTGTTCAACTCCTGGAGTCAGGAAGGGGAGAGAGGGAGACTACAGGACCACAAATGCCCTTCAAGGACACATCCCAGTCAGTGACCGCCCTTCTCCAAGTAGATTCCACTACCCATAATCTCTATTGCCTCGCAGCCCACTAAGCTGTAAACCTTTCAAGGGAGGTCAGATCCCAGATCCAATCACATTCCCAAGCCCCACCTTTGAACTCTGTTGCACTGGGGGGCCAAACCTTCAGGACGTGTGGTTTTGAGGGACATTTAAGATCCAATCCTTAACAAGAATCCTCTCGAATATACAGACCCAGGAGACACGCCACAGAGAGCCAAGAAAGTTGACCGATAGTCAGAACTATGATCCTAAACTTCGGGCCCCAGTCCAATGTCCCAGCCATCTGCGGGAACTGCAGTCACAAGTAAAACATTTCCACTGTGCCCTTCCTAAATTCCTCCATCACAAAATTATGAACACAATAAAAATGTAGCTATTCAGTGTTTCTACATTTCAGGGTGGTTTATATCCACAACAGAAACTAAAGCTCAGCTCTCTGTCAGTGAAATATGTTTTCATCTCAGACTTTTTAACAGAGTTAGGCAGGTTTATCCAGGGGCTGCAGTGCAATTGAAATTCCATTAGGGATGCTTTTTAACAATCAAGTGAGATTAATATAGCTTCTTGCTACAAAGGACTGCAGGATCTTTGCCAAACCACATCCTACACAGTGTTGCTACCCAGCAGAAAAGTATTCGGTGTTCACTCTCCTCTAACAACTACCCAAGGGAGGTGGCCAGAACAGGGAGCCAGGGCACACTCCTGCAAGGCTCAAAGACCAAGCAGGACTCGGCTTCAAAGTGGGAGTCAAAGAGATAACAGAAGTGAACGTCTAGGAACATGGATGGGATTCATGGCTCTGATACCAAGGAGGCATCAAAGATGCTGCAGAAACATGGGCTGTTTACCTCAGTAGGGACAGGAGTTATATCTGTTGCAGTCAGAGCCAGCTCTTGTAGCTCAAGTGTTGCTGCTACAGACAGAGTGCATCTGCCTTGCTGTCAGCTGGGACAAAACGTCCTCCCCACGAGAGACCTGCCGCTATTGTTTCTCTGCTGGCTCAGTACACACTGAAATGTAGAAGTAAGCAAGGACCATGACCTATATCCACCTCTACTCTATGCTCAACATTGTGCTGTGTATAGGACTCCTTGCTCTGGAGGCCTCAAAGTCTATGTCATTATCATTAAGGTGGGACAGGAGGCAGCTCTCCTTGATTGCACAGCTGACTCCTGGAATGCAAGTCCAAACCGGTTTGACCAGATTATCAGATGGTAAGAAGAGGGACCGGGTGAAACCAACTTACACCCACTCCCCCACCCCCTGACGAAGAAATGGCAAGGCATTCCGTCTATGCTGGACACATGCCTCCATTTTGCTCCTGTTCCCTTTGCCTCCGGTAGGTGC
The DNA here is from genome assembly GCF_982192425.1 of Myodes glareolus. Taxonomy (NCBI): domain Eukaryota; kingdom Metazoa; phylum Chordata; class Mammalia; order Rodentia; family Cricetidae; genus Myodes; species Myodes glareolus. The sequence goes on along the minus strand of NC_142049.1, from coordinate 31,302,133 downwards.
AGAGCTCGCTACCGGAACGGCCAGGTCTGATGTTGCCTGCTGGCTTGTTTATTGAAAATGAAGTTTTATTTCGGTTATCTTGTTGTGAAGGGGGAAAAAATTAATTTATGTATAGCAAGGAAAATTAATTGGAGACTATGAAGTTCTTGCAGACTTCAAAGAAAAGCATTACACAGTTGTTAGGACCAAATCACAGATCCCCACTGATAGACTTGGGTGATTATGCAAATACTAATTGAAAGTATAAAGCTGGGAGTACTGTGGGGAGTGCCAATCCATTTCCACTTAATGTCAGAACCCCAATGGCCTCTCTGTGGACCTGTGTGGGAACACAGCAACCTGAAAGCCTGGGACTCGCAAACCCCACTGAAGCTGGAATGGGAGGGAGCTGGAGAGCTAAGGCACTTACTTCTCCCACACACCAATTCTGCTGTAGGACTGGTTACGGGGAGGGCAGATTCTGGTAAGTTCTGTAGGCATTCATCCACTGTTCTGATCTGAACCTGAAAGGTCCCTGGCAAGCTCATAGTTTGAAAGCTTAGACCCTAACTGGTGGTGCTATATTTGGAGGTTCTGGAGACTTTGGGGGGGCATTGGCTGGAGGAAACAGGTCACTGGAAGTGAGTTCTTGGGAGTCAGTTATTCCTGACACCTTCTAATTCCACTCTCTGCTTCCTGGTACCCCATGAAGGGAACAGCTCCTCTCTGTCTTGTACTCTCTGCCACCATGATGCTCTGCCTGAGTGACCATGGACAGAACCCTCTGAAACCAGGAGCCTAGGTGCACCTTTCCTGGCTCAAGTTGTTTCTGCCAGGTATTTGTCATAGCAACAAGGAAGCAACTAATACAGATAGAGGCACAAACTAGCAATTGATGGACCCTGAAGTCCAATCACAGAGGAGTCGCCCCAGGAGACCACTCTCACACGACCATTGATGTAAAAGCAAGACGATTTAATTAATTCTGTCACAACAGGGTCTTTCAGCATTTGAGAAGCCAAAAAGACCCCGAATAGCTGGTACAGTTACTTTTAAAGTAAAAAGCCATAGAAACAAGGGGGAGAAACTCAGGGTTTGTTCTTCAACTATGAGGACTGGCTTATTCAAAGGGCTATTAACAATGATTGGTCTGAGCCAGGGCTGGAGGAAACATTTGAGGGTTACTTTGACCCCTTCCCAGGGACTAAGTCAAAACATCAGGAACTGAGTCAACACCTAAGGGTTATCTTGCCCAATAACTGAGTTCTATTTGGAGAACATTCACAAGGACTCAGGGAGATAGAAAGTTCCCAACATTTCAGTATGTGCATGTATAGTTGTTAGGTCTTTGGTTCCCAGGGGAGGGGGGAGCACTGCTGCTGAGAGGCCTCAGAAATGGCCTCAGAGTTGTCAGAAATGGCTTCAGAGTTATCCTAGAGTTTTACAGCAATAACTGTCAGAGCGTGAGGCCAAAGGACACTGTTCATGTCACCTGTGACAAGTTGCTCAGTGTTGAGCTCAACCCGAGATCAATCAACATCATTGAAGATTTGACCACACATCATGTCTGCCTGTGCTTCTTCTTAAGCCAATCAGCTTTTATAATTACCCATGATGTTCTGTCCCGTGTTACCAATAGAAAACTAAAGAACAGAGAGATAGCAACTGACCTTTGATCCCAAAGTGATCCCAAGCATAAAGCGGCATCTCAACTCACCCACCCCAGAGCCTGTGTTGTCAAATAGTACAATGACATTTCAAAGCTGTGCTGATGTTAATAAAACTGTAAAATGCAACCTCCATGGGAGGCATTCTCCTTATCTGCCCAATAAGAGTTATCATATCACTCTTTTTACAAGGATTCCTTGAGGTGGGGTGTGCTTGGATGAGTGTGCCTGAATGTGTGTAGAATCCTTCACCTGTATCCACGGAAGACTAGCCCCCAAGCATCCCACCTGCCAAAGGCACCAAAGCCCAGGGATGCTTAAGTCCCTTATACTAATTGCATAGAACTTACCTGCATCTTCCTGTATATTCTGTACCATTTCTAGATGACTTAATACAATATCAATGCTGTATAAATGGTTCAATTATTCTGTCCACAGAAGGTAGAAGGTATATATTCATGGAGTTGCCTGTATATGTTAATATGTCATCTGTCATATATAGTAATACAAATCACATAAATATATGAGGACTATTTGGATATAATATATTCATATGTATTATGGTTTGGTATATAATATAGGTATATTATATATCTCATATTGTACATACGCACACAGAGTTCCTACATGGAGGAGGTACTGCTGGATTAAATACCACCACACACCTATAGCAAGGGCACATCACTGACAACTGTAGCCACACTGGCATCAAAACCATCAACAGAAAGAAAAGAATAAACACCACTGTTTTATTGGACCTATGGAATAAGCAGGAGGGTAAGAGACAGGACTTGGAGAGAAGGCCAACACAGCAGACAGGTATGGACTGACTCCATGGAGCAGGGTCATGAATGACAGCACAGGAAATTGTTCCAGGGATAGGGAGACACCACAGCTATACAGCTACTTTTTCCCTTGGCTTCAGAGGCCCTGAGCCTCTCCATTTACTTGGCTATTGGTGACTTTTATAGACACCGTCTTAGTTACTTCTCTATTGTGGTGACAAAAGTGTTCAACAGCAACTGGGGAAGAACTGATTCATTTCATTTACACTTCCAGAAACCAGGCTGTCACTGAGGAAGTCTGGTGCGGGACAGTTCTATATGCTGTCAATTATATTTTAAATAAACGCTGATTGGTCGATAGCCAGGCAGGAAGTATAGGTGGGAAAACCAGACAGGAAGTAGAGGTGAGGCAATGAGACCAGGAATATTCTGGGAAGAAGGAAGCTCTCTCACTGTCCTGCCCAGATCACAAAAGAAGCAAGATGTGACCTGCCCCACTGAGAAAGGTACCAAGCCATGTGGCTAAACATAGATAAGAATAATGGGTTAATATAAGTGACTAGAGCTAATAAGAAGCCTGAGCTAATGGGTTAATCAGTTTATAGCCTAATGTAGACTCTCTGTGTTATTTTCTTTGGGGCATGAGGGCTGTGGGAATTGGGCAGGACAGAAACACCAAGCAGCCCTCCCTGTTACAGAGGTCAGGACAGGAACTCAAATAGGATGATACAGAAATCATGGTGGGAGGGGTGCTGCTTACTGGCTTGTTTCTCATGACTTGCTCAGCCTGTTTTTTTATAGAACCCAGGACCACTAGGGATAGTACCACTCACAATGAACTGGGCCCTCTCCCATCAATCATTAATTAAGAAAATGTCCTACAGGCTTGCCTACAGCATGGTCTTATCGAGGCATTTTCTCAACTGAGCTTCCTTCTTCTCAGATGACTCTAGCTTGTGTCAAGTTGACCTAAGCAGGGTAGATGATAACTCAAAGTCTGCCTGAGCATTTGCCCATGGCCTCTTTCCTCAACATCTTAGCTATTGATCTGTCACTGTCGGTTCAACACTCAGACAGGATAGAAGTCAACTGTAACATGAGGGGCCGGCTTGTTGGGGTTTCTGTCATGCCCAGTACCCCACAACCGGCAAACCCCAAAGAAAATCACACACAAGACTCCACAAGATTATAAACTGATTGGCCCATTAGGTCAGGCTACTTATTAGCTCTTGTAACTTATGTTACCCCATTATCCTTATCTACGTTAGCCACATGGGCTCAGTACCTTTCTCAGTGTGACAGCTTACATGTTGCCTCTTCGGTGGTCTGCGCAGGAATGACTGAGGGAGTTTCCTGTGTCCCAGAATACTCCCAGTCTCTTTGCTCCACCCCTACTTCCTGTCTGGCTTTCCCGACTATACTGCCTGCCTGGCCAATCAGCGTTTTATTAAAATATGATTGACAGAATACAGACAATTCTCCCACACCAGTCAACTGTCAACCAGGTTGCTTTTAATTAAACAATGTTACATTCTTCTCTTTAATGATGAAGCAAGCTATTTTAAGATACCATTTTCCAAATAAAACAACAGAAGGAGGCACAAAAAAAATGGATCTAAATTTAGGTCATAATATTTTTCCCCCAGCAAACAGTACATTCAATTCTGTTTTAATTTTTATCTGATACATCTGGGCCTTGGAGTCAACCTGGCCCAGTCCATTTCGGGGTGACAGACCACTGGGAATCAGTCAGTCTTTCTGTGTGGTTGTAAGGGGTTCTGCCATCCGCAGAAATAGAACCATACCTGCTCTTAATTGATCATCTATGGAGAGCCCATTCCCCCAAAAGACTTCCATCCTGGAGCTGACTTCTGATTCAGTCCAACAACGGCTGGCTGCCCAGTCACAGAAGGGGTCTGAGTGGCGCCCAATAGAATCACACAACCGTGCAGCTCCAGTGTTAACTGTGAGGGTCAAAGCCTGGGGTCTATGCCTTCTGGGAGGCTTCTTTATGAAGGATAAAGGAAATCCAGAAGGAAGAATTAGAAAAGGAAATCCAGAAGGAAGAATTGGAACAGGTTTGAAAGGCTGGGGATGCGGAGATGGAATTACACACAGCTTTGCATGGGGACAGACAGGTGGGAAGTGAGAGTCCACAGGGGGACCCAGACTCTGGGACAGTCTGCAGCGTTGAGATGCAGAGAAGAGCTGTGGTATGAGATGACAGCAGGAGAATCCACACAGGGGAGCACTCAGCCTTCCTCAGCTATCTGTCACAATACTATTTCAATCATTGGATCTGAACTAAATACAGATCTAATTTACCAAATAATGTTTTAATGACAATGGCGGCGGCACCCAGCGGTGCTCCAATTTATGCGTAACTGCGAGATAAATTACATCTTTTGACTTGCAGAAGAAGATGTCTAATTAGGGAGGTTTTCAAATATAAAGAATCACCATTGTAAGGCATGCCATCTTGTTGCTACAAAGCCACTCATTAATATATGAAATGTTGCTGTTTAATGAACTGCTACATGAAGCGCGGTTCCAGTAGTACCTGAAAATGGAATATGACAGCCAGGCCTGCAGAGGGACCGGATACAAGGCCCGCCGTGGACTGCCCATCATCTTCAGGTGGCGGCACAGACTGAACGTTTTGCCCACAAAACATTATATCAGATCAAATTCTGGATTTTTAGCCAGCTCGAGATTAGGGTTTGTATAAGGGCAAGATATTTAGGGCTTTTTAAAAAGCACTAATATTTACCAAAGCTTCCTTAAGGGCTGTTTCAAAGTCGCAAGATAAAACCATTGAAGAAATCTGTCCAACAGGTATATCCAGAGAAAGAGAGAAATCGTCAGAATTCTGCGACTTTGGACGAAATGAGGGCAAAACTGAGATGGGGAAGGCAGGTATTAGAGACCCAAGGAAAACAGCAGCTGGGGCTGGCTAGCTGCCTCCTGGTTGGGCAGGAAGATGTGAGGGAACCAAGGATACCGTCTCCCAACAGTCAAAATGTCCCTCTGTGGTAAGCATTTCTCCAGCTGCAGTTAGGGGCTTCCTCCTGCATCAGACAACGGCACCAGGGCACCTTCCCAATCGGGGCGGGGGCCTGGGCAAAAGTCCATGGCCTGAAGAGTCCCCGGGGTCATCCTAACACATCATTTACAGTATGATTTTGACCCTCTTCGTTAGCTTTTCAAGAGGATCATGGGGGAAAAAAAATCCTAAAATGGAAAGCTAGTCCATATTGATTAAGGGTTAGGATTTAAGGATCATACTACCCATTTTATGAATACTCATAAAAAACTTCTTCTAAAACCACACATAGGACCCAGTGGGCTGTAGATCATCCGCCTCACGGACTATCCACTGCGGTCTTCTTAGCAGCACATGCTTTGTTTTACTAAATAAACTTCTGTCTAAACTGCCACTGTCTCTGTCTCTCAGCTAAATTCTTTCTTTCAAGAAGACTTGGGTGGAGGAGAAACCTTTGTCCATTAGCGACATGAACCAGAATCCAAACCAACAAGCACACCCACCTCCCTCTGAGGCAAATTAAAGGGTTAGGGATGAGACCTCATTGGGTCCTGGGGTATGAACAGGAATTTGGCAAAAAGGCTGACTGTGAGAACAGGTCAGCAGGGGCGCCACACAGAACCCTGAGATGAACGCCACCCAGAGGGTGTAGCAGGCTGGTCAGGCACCAGCTGACAGACTCAGAGGAATGGAAGGTACTGAGAAGAGTGCAAAGGCATGTAGAAGGCGGTACTTAGACAGGAGGGCTTGTGGAGGGATAAAGGTGGGCACAGTGCTAGTGAGGGGACCTTCAGAAGGATGATGCAGTATTCTCTGATTACACAAGACAAGTTAGCAGCTAACGAACTGCAATTGAGTCACTAACTGGAGTGAGAATTAAGGCTACGCAGGAGAAATTGTGAAAAGTGACAATGACATCCCGCATATAGAGGTTTATTGGTTTTGGTGACTCTATTACTGAGACTTTTATCAAAGCATTTATTTTCCTGGGAAACCACCAGGCCCTTTCAAACATTCCACCAATGTCTTAGCCAGGATTTCTATTGCTGTGAAGAGACACCATGGCCACAGCAACTCTTATAAAGCAAAAACACTTCATTGAGGTGGCAACTTACAGTTTCAGTGGTTCAGCCCATTAGCATCATGGCAGAAGGCATGACAGTGTGCAGGCAGACCTGGTGCTGGCTACATCTTGATAAGAAGGCAACAGGAAGTGCACTGTGAAATTGAGGAAGCTTAATCAAAGAAGACTTCAAAGTCTGCCCCCACAGTGACACACTGCCTCCAACAAGGCCACACCTCTCAATAGAGCCACTCCCCATGGACTTATGGGGGCCAATTACATTCAAACTACAACAGCCAACCAAATTTGTGAATGGAAATGCTGCCAATGCATAAAGAACACATAATGAAAAGACAACAGTAAAGATCTGGCAATGTGGGAGAAATGTTTTGGGTTCCATTCCCAGGATCCAAAAGAAAACAAACTGGTTGGGCAAACAGCTCAGGCAGACAATGTCTGTTGTGCAAGTCTGATGACCTGGATCTGATCCCCAGAATCCATGTTGAGATCCAGATGTAGTAGCTCACATCTGCAACCGTAACATGCCTAATGCAAGAAGGGAGGTAGAAAAACAATCAGCCAGAAGCTTGTGGATCAGCTAGCCCGAACCAGCTACAGCAGCAGAAATGACTGCTACAACAGGCTGAAGGAGAGATCGAACTCCCCAAGTTGTGTGGTGACCCACCGCATAAATACAAATGAAAAAGGTATGAAACGCCTCCAGGGCTGGGAAAAAGCAAGGGGCATAGCTACCTATCTGCTCCAGCTTTTGCTTCCGCTTTCCTTCCCTTGTCAACGTCATGCTTCGTTTATTTACAGTTCCTGAAGGCCAGACACCATGGAAAAAGGAAGCTGGGGCACAGTAGGGATCCAGCCAGAACCAGCTTCCGGGGCACAAGGCTTGCACTCCATCCAGAGAGGCCTGGGTAGACAAGAACTCTGAAATACTCTCAGGGGCAGTGGGAAAGTCAAGGCACTCCTGCGGGCCGCTCATCACACTTCCCGAAGCATTTCACAGAGGTGCAGCTGAAATCTAAAACCCCGCGGGTCTACCGCACACTCTGCCACATTCATTCGGAGGCTTGTGTCTTTGTTCCTGCCTTCACTTGCTTTTCTGTTCGTTCCTCTGCTCACCCTTTCACCGTGAGGTTGGTTACTCGTCTATGGCGACATACCGAGCAGGGAATGAAGATACAGTGCTCTTGTCACAGCTCAGCTGTGGGGACCGAGGGGACACTTAGAGGGTGATGAGCATTGCAAGGGTCAGGGTGCAGGTGCCACCGGCACACTGAATCAGCACCGGCCTGCAGCAGACTGAGACCGGCAGGAATGGAAGGCTCTCTGCCAGATCTGCAAATTAAATCACATCCACAATACACCATACACACACATTCTTATGCATCTAGTGTTGAGTACTATGTAGGAAACAAACAGATTGTCTGGGAAGGGTTGGGTGAGGACCATCAGTGAAGGAGGTGGCAGAACTTGGGACCTGGAGCCCCTGTGACAGGGTGAAGGGTACGGATGCGCACTCCAAGCACAGGGGGGAAATCTCAGATATTTACAGAAAACTGCCAGGGGACCAAAGCTAGAGCGCAGGACAGCGTCGGAAAAGCAAACAGTTTGGGCAAGATCTGCAGGCCAAAGGCATTCCTACACGAGACAAAGCAACATGCTGATGGGTCTTATTCGTGTCTTTAGATGATGCTCACTTGGGCCCTTACTCCCATAAAGGGTTTGCTGCAAGTGAAGGCCAGTCCGTCCTAGGCATACTGAAGCAGATTCCAGCCCTCTGACATGCTTGCACAGTGCAGAAATTCCCCCAGATCCCGGCTGCTGTGCAGATTGGCAGAGAGTAAGTAGAATCATTGAGGTGCCGTGAAGACAGAGATGAGGGAACAACTGGGGGGGTCTTAGGTGCACATTTGTAAGGCAAGGTAAAGGCACCGCTGTGCACTCCACACCTGCAGTTTGTATTATCTATGATAGATATGATAGATATCATATAGATGTGATAATAGATAGGCATGCTTCCCATTCACAATATTGTTAAATAAGGGATTTCTGCCAAGCTGTCAGCTAACCAACTGCTTCCTCGTGATGGACCCTGGTGTTTCTGGACCACAGGCACTGTTGGGATGAGGTCCCTTTTCCCAGCACAGGCCTGCCTTCCAGATCAAATCCCACAGTGGAGATTCCTGAATTGAACCCTGAATTAACTTAGACTAGGTTAAACCCTGCCAAATTCTCCCCGCCCGCCCTACTCCCCACCCCCGCCACGGGGAGCTATTCCATTTATACCCCTATTAACAAAGTACGAGAATGTCTGGGTCCCTACTACGTTATCTAGCTGGTGGGAAATTTGCCCAGACTTACAGGCAAAATATGATATTTCCATGCTGTCCCTGAAATTCCTGTTCCCATAGGAAGTCTGCAGCGCTCCCGTGGTTAAAGTTCTCTTACATCTCCTTTCCCCTGAGCTCTGGGTTCAGTTTTGATTTGGATGCTTGTGGTCTTTTTCTACTACATTTCTAGGAAGTATGGACTGTTTGTGATCTGACTTGGAAATATTTTCCCCAGCTTATTACGCTTTGGGGTTTGTTTGCTTTTGGAAGAAAATGTTTTATTTATCTGTTTAGCCATGCAAACGTTTTTTTTCTTCTTTTACTTTGATGGAATCACACTTATTCAAATTTTATAGCAGCAAGGAATGGGACATGAGCAGGTCAGAGGAAATGGGGAAGCTCTTGGGTTCAGTTTAGAACGGTCTCCAAATGAACTGCCAGCGGGAGAAGGCAGACCACGTTGATTCCTTAGCAAAGCCGAGGGAATGATGGGATATTTGCTCTCCCTTCCTTATGTCTTCAGAGAGGAACAGCTGCAGACAATTTTACATGTTGGTTTGAGCAGGTCATGACGCACAACTACTCTGCCACAGAATCGTCTAAATGTAGGCGTGACGCCATTCTTTAGAACTCGTTAGTATCTACAGTAAGATTATGCATGCAGCTCTTGCTCCGGAGTGTGTGTGGGCCTCATCCGGTGAGCTGGAGGCTGTATGAGCAAAGACCGGCGTTCCCTGAAGTAGAAACAATTTCCTCCCAGACCATGGCAGGGAAAGAAAGCCCATCTGAGTTTCAGCCCACTGTCCTGTGGAATTTAGATGCGGGACTACTATTTTAGCCTGTATCTGCGTCCTGCATGCTTGCACCACACAGTTCCCACTGGCCACATAGCTCTCCCTTCGGCTTTCTGTCTGCCTTTGTCTCTGTCTCCGTGCCTGTCCCTCCCTAGGTGACTCTGTGCTCTAGAGACCCACGAATAGCACGGGAATCTTACTATTTCCTCTTCAAGAGAGGGATAAAGTAATTAGCTGTGACAGGGATAGAGTTGGAGCAGAGGTGGGAATTCTCTGTTTAAGCATCGCTATATTTAGATTTTTTTTTTCTGGTTCCAGGAATCAAACCCAGGGCCTCAAGTGAGCTAAGCACATACTCTATCACTGAGTCAAACCTCCAACTTCACACTTAGAAATGATAAACCATGTAACCACCTACTCAGGGTGGAAAAAATATTGGGGCAAAAGTAACTGTTAGGTATAAAATACATTCTATGTAGAGTAAGAAGTAAAAGTTATATATTTTCTATAATAAATGATTCAGGTTTATTCAGATGAATTCCTTTGTTTGTTGCTTGTTGACAGAGGGCACAAATGCTGTCCCTCACACAGGCTGGGCAATCTGCACCTCAGCCCTTAGAGTAAGCATGCAGCCCTCTACCATATCTGTGCCATATTTAAAATATATAGGATGTTCTCACTCCTGGCCCCAAGCCAGGCAAACATACCATGTACGTGTGGGTTTCTCACAGGGCCACTGCTAGCCTGAGAGACTCCGGAAATCAAGACTCACTTTCTCAGGAACCGTACTCATATGCAAGGATTCATATGCAAGGATTCAGGGCATATACACAACACACCCACATAAACTCATAACAACACATTTTGAAACACACAGGTAAACACACACACATATAAACATACGGTACACACAACACACGCCATATATAAAAAAGAGTCCTACACATACTACCTATAGGCACAGACTTATCCACACCCACGTCTATCCACACGAGCCTCCGTAAGTCTTTGCACTTTACCAAACCTGCTCTTTCCTTTGTAAAGTGGGCAACCTTGTCCCGGCTAGATGAATTGTGACAAAATCCCAACAGGATGGGGACTACCAAGGTTTCAAAGCCCTGAATGAATTATGCCTCCTTTGCCACAACCTTCATTATCACAGGAGAAAAGGGACATGTGTTTCCTTAGTATGTGAAAGCTGTCACTAGGGGCTTATTTGGGGTACTGTCACTGGGTCCCTTGAATGGCATTCCCCACCCTCTCTAAGAGTAAGCATCCACTCCTGAGGAGCTTGCTCAGCCAAGTGTGGCTAGGGAGGGGCCTGGAGCAGGAAAACTAAAAGCCTGGGTGGTCCTGACAGCAAGAGCATCTGATCTGAGATCCACACCTCTACTCTCTGACTCCAGCACCAAGTCCCTCTATATGCTTATCTTTTGGGTGTGAGTCTAGCCTTTAATGGCTGAATCATCTCTCCAGTCCAACTCCTCTCTACTCAACCATGGGGAAGGAGGACCAGTGCACAAAGCCCTCGCTGATGCACAGAGTGAGACACACCCCCTAGCACAGGTAAGTGCACATGAGCACACACACGACTGATATTCCTGGGGAAAAGCCACGGCTCACCTGTGTTAAAGAGCACAGAGAGCTGACTGACTGACGACATCTTCCATGACTGTGGAGAGCTGGAATGCTGCAGATGAGGAGAAAAATTATCCTGATTGCATTTAGGCCCCTGAACAGCATCCATTGCCCGCCTCTGTGTGTGACCTAACATTTTTGTCATTATCAGATGCAATTGTTATGGAATGCACCAACAAACCCCTAGCTTCCAGCAACCTGAAAGCTGAGAAGGCCATCGGATAACATGGGAATCCTAGAGCAGACAGCTCTGCTCTGCCGCCACCCATGTACCTGATGTTCTCATTAACGGAGTTTGATAGTGTCTTCATTTATGATTAATGGTCCATTGCCACAAACACATAAGAACCAGATCCTTGCCATGTTGGAACGTAGTATTTGGGGAGACAAGAATCTTGGGCTATGACTACTTTAATTTGGCTTAAGAACAATCTCTTTCTTTGAAGCAAGAGTTGCTTCATCAACAATATACAGACACACAGTACATATACAGACGCACTGGCATACCTGGACATATGTTACACATACACACAAACAACCTTTTCATGCTGGATCCCATTACCTTGGCAGGCACTATGTGGTCCTTAGGAACACACTTTCTGTTCAGGCGCCATGTGCTCTCTGAGTGTCCAGGGTTCTTTCTGATAGACTTCCTGTCTGAGGATCCTATGCCCCAGGTTGATCCCAGGGACAGGTCTGAGCATCCTGTTCAAGTTCAGATCACCAGATCCATGAAGTTCCAGCCCAGATTAGCATCCTCAATAATGCCCCTCAGATGATCTTCCGAATCCTGGCTCACCCTTCCTACTTCCTTGTCTCAAGCTCTGTTTTAGGAATACTATAAAGCCAACTTGAGTGTGGAGAGTTCTCTGCAACCCAAGATGGTACTGTGGACTCAAGAACCCAGCTCTGCAGTCTCCCACCTGCCTCTCCAGAAGTGCAGGCCTTCAGTGAGGCAGAATCATGACAGTTGACACATTCCTCAGTAGATACTGGACTGAATACCTTACTATAAACTATTTAAATTCTCATGACAACCGTATGAATCACCATGGTGATTACCACTTTCAAATGGAGAAAAGGAGACACAGAAAGTGAGTAACTTTGGAGGTTTGCCCAGCTGCTAAGCAACAGAACCAGGGTCCAATTCCAGCAGGTGCTTCAAGAGCAGAAGCGGCACCAGGCAATGTAAGGCATGATGGGAGCTTTGGAGGTTCAAGGTAAACAGAAATCAAAAAAGATATGAACAGCCAGGCAAAGAGAAAGATGAAACTAAAGGGGGAAGAAAAGATAAGCAGATGTCTGTGACCTAAGGAAGGCCAGGCAAGAAACCAATGGGAAACAAAGGAAAGTCACTAGTTCCTGGGGAAATTCTCTGAGAGCAAGGATTAAGAAATGCCATCATTCTGAGGATGCTTGGATTCTGCTCCTAGGCAAAAGCTCTCTCTTTCCAATCCTTCTTTCTGCACATGCCCCACCCCAAGATGGTAGCAGAGCAAAGGAGCTGCAGACAGTGTGGGACTCACTTTGCTAGCATCCATTTGTTTCCACAAATTAAGCTCATTAAATAAAATGCCTGCATTAACTAAGTTCTTTTATATTTTTATAGGCTGGCTCCATGAAAGGGTATCTTCTTTTAGCTTCATGTAGCACTCTGCAGACATTCAAATTCACTTCCCTATCATCTCCCACCATGGCTTCCAATCTCCTGAGTAAGCAAAGATTTGTGGTGGCATTATTCAGAGATTCTGCTTTCTCTTTTTATTAATGAGGTCATGCGACCTTCAGAAAATGCTCTCATTTTGTGGATTCTTGGCAGTAAAGGAGGGCAGATGACCTTGAGTGAAACCTGACCTTAGCTAGTCTTTTCCAGTCTATCTGGGCAGACAGGGGAATTTTAAGCCACAAGTCAAGAGTACTGATTTGTTTCCAGTTGAGTGAATAACTACCTATTTACAGCTCATAAAAATGTCTAGAGCCAATTGAGGATGGCCTGACATAAACAGTCATCCAAATTGCCCTTGAGAAGCCCTGGTTAAGTTCTGCCTGAAGCTCATGCTTCTTGATCTCACATTTCTATAGAAAAGGACAATTCTTGCCTTATACTGAACATTTTTGTGCATTTGTGATGGGGCCATGTAGATGGAAATGGTGCTTTGGTTTCCCGACCACTCAGATCCAAATAATCACACAGAAACTGCATTAATTACAACTCTGTTTGGCCAATGACTCGGGCATAGTTCTAGCTAGCTCTGAGGTCTTAAATTAACCCATTTCTATTAACCTATGTATCTCCACGAAGCTGTGGTTCTGGCAGCATCTTTCTCCTTTAGCATCTCCATGGCATGTCTTTTACTCCACCTACTTTCTCTATAAATGTTTTCCAGCCTGGCTATATTCTGCTCTGCCATAGGCCAAAGCAGTTTTATCCATTAACCAATAAAAGAAACATATACAGAGGGACATCCCACATTATTTCCCCTTTTCTATGTAAATAAAAAGTAAGGTTTTAACTTTAACATAGTAAAATTACATATAACAAAACAGGTACCAAGCAAGAATTATACTTATAATATTCAGCCTATTTGTATCTGGAAAGTTTTATATCTAATTTATCTTTTATCAAAACTAAGGAAAACTATATCTGTCTTCAACTCTTCAAGGATCCCAGAAAGATAAAATATTACATAAGTAAACAGGAAATGCATTGTAAGCAACTTCCAAAACTTTAGAGTTGACAGACAGCTTGTTGCCTGGACAGTCACCTAAAGTTCTTCTGTAACATTGGGGCATTTATCTTCAGTCTACAGGCCCATAGTATCCAGCAGGAAGTATAGTATCTTGCTTCCATAAAGCAGGAAATTAGAAGATCGGTTCTGCCTGATAATGGCAAAATTATCAGTTGCTTTCTTCTGTGCCCTGCAGTATGTCTGGCAGTTTTTTCCTGTGAAGCAGGACTCCTGAGGGACCATCTCACCTACTTTAGGCAAGCTCAGCAGGCATTTTTCTGTGAGTTGGACATGTCCAGTTTATACAGCACACCATCAAGCAGTCCAGGCAAGAACAATTTCTTGCCCAAATGGCTAGCTTTTTCACATTGAAGGCAAATTTCATAACGAGTTTCTTCAATGCCCATCAACCTCTCTGAAGTAATTTGTGCTTCCAGAAGCAGACATGTCTCACTGTCAAGAAAAGTCAAGGTTCTTAAAACCTTTTAAATGCCATATTGTGTAGGTCTTTAAAGTGTTGAAGATTATCTAGCTGAAGGATATCTCTGTAGATCTAGAAAGCCTAACTAACATGACTCCAAGTTTGACTATTATAAGTGACTATCTATTAACCTGTATTTCTTAACTATGCATTACATTTGTAAATGAGCTACACAAACACAACACCTTATACAAGAGCAGAAATACATATACACAGTGTAACAAAATTTGTATCAATAGATACATACCAATGTAAAGTATCTCTTTAGCATATCCCCCCTTTAAATGAAAATAAACATTTATAAACAAGTCATTTTGGGAATTTGGGTATTGTTCTCTCCAAACTGCTTCCTGCTGTTCATTGAGCAAAGTATTTTTAGGGTTTATAGAGACTTTTGGGGGGATCTTGTTCCATCAAACCACATTAGTCTAGAAGGAATCCACAGATTCTCATTCTCGGTAGAAACAAAAGCAGAATGTCTTTTCCAACATAACATATACTTAGACTCAAATTTTGAAGTGAAGTACCTTTAAAATATATAAGTTGGCTTAACCTAGCAAACTGTACAATAAAATTTTTCTCTGTAGTTAACTCATTCACAGTCCAACGATTCAAAGAAAAGACAGTAATATACATAATCCAGACTCCCCATGTATTTTCCATCTTTATATGACTTTTCTTTTACTCTATTACTTTTTAATATTTACTTTAGTATCTTTTCTCCTTTAATCTATGACTGTACTCCTCTCTCTCTCAAATCTATGTATATTTATCCAACACTGTGACTCATTCAGAGGTTTTTTTTGTTTGTTTTTGTTTTTATTTTTGTTTTTTGCCTGAATCTGTCTTATTGTGTAGCAGCAATCATTTTCTGACCAGGAGCACTTCTTAAAATGCTAAGTGGTGTGGCTAGGACTGAGGCTGCTTTGCCTTTTGGCTCCACCCAGTCCAACATGGCAGAGGTATGTTCACCACCAACTCTGCAAGCCATGCTTACCGCTCCAGGTCCAGGGACACAGTGGGTCTATGTCACCATTAAGCAACTTCTAGCACTCTGCTCACAAACCCGTTTAAGTGCAGGACCCCCTGAAAGAGTCAGAGCCACCATCTCGTAAGGAAGCAATGCAGTTTTTGCTGCTAATGCTGAGTCAGGAAGCCTTCTCTTAAAGGAGTCGCACCTCTGCTTGCTCCCAGCAAACAGAGCCTATTGGAAAAACAAGCAGCTACTGAGAAGCTCTAATTGATTCCTGTCTTTGTGGTTCTAGAAGTTCATTTTTTTTTAGCTTTCTTAAATTCTTGCCCCACACTGGCGTCATTGTGTATCTGGAGACTGCACTTTGCTTTCTTGACCACTCAGACTCAAATAAATCATATAGAAACTGTATTAATTACATCACTATCTGGCTGATGATTCAGGCATTATTTCTATCTAGCTCTTACGTCTTAAATTAACCCATTACTATTAATCTATGTATGGCCACAAGGCTGTGGCTTACCAGAAATATTCCAGCATCATCTTTCTCCTTTGGCTGCATCATGACATCTCTTTGACTCCACCTGTTTTCTCTCTCTATCTCTTCCAGACTGGCTATCTTCTGCCCTGCCATAGGCCGAAGGAGCTTTATTCATTAACCAATAAGAGCAACACATATACAGAAGAACATCTCACATCATGGCCATGTCTTGATAAACCTGCAACAGACTGAAGATACCATAGGCTGCAAAGGCACCAAATGCAGCTGACCTACTGAGCATCATAACCAACAGGCCAGCTTGGTAGCACACCACCCTACAGGGCCGGTAGTCTCCCAGGTGAGGAGTGGGTGACTGGGAGAACAGTTTCCCGCCACTGCCCAGCATACAGAGAAAAGCCTGGACCTCCCACGCTAACGCAGGAACTAATGCTGGTTTCTTCTAAATGTCTGTCCCCTTCACATCATACAAAAGTGTAAAAATCACTAAATCGAACCTTGTTAGTACAGATGTTTGTGCTTGATTTCTTAATTTTTAAGTTTGCATTGCTTTCCTGTTGCATACAGAGTCATCACTATATTTTACACGCAAGCACATATAAACACAAGGAAACATGTGTTACAACAGATCTGAGACATAAACCCTCCCACAATACTATGTTTTTTATTATTTGTTTATTTCATAAGAACCTTCAAACAGATGGGAGATGGTATCTCTTGGTTCTGAGCCGCATTTCTCCTCCACTGATTAGAAATGCTGATCTCTCTTTTTTTTTTCTTAAATAAGCTTTTTGGTTTTTGAGATTATAATTACATTTCTCCTTTCTCACCTTCAAACCTCCTCTATACCTCTTCCATCCTCTTTTAAATTCATGACTCCTTTTCTTTAATTATCAGGGGGTATGTATTCTTACATACGTAACTACAATCTGCTCAGTCTGTATACTTGTATGTATATGTTTTCAGTCTGTCTATATGGTATTGGATAGCCAACTGGTGTGCTCTTCTGTTGGGAAATATTATTTTAAGGTGTGTTACATTTGTTTATGCTGTGGAGCATTTGTTTAATGATGTAAAGATGTGTTGCTTTTGTTTATGCTGCACTTGTTTAACTCTGTGAAGCTGTCATACTTTGCCTATCTAAAACACCTGATGGCCCTAATAAAGAACTGAACGACCAATAGTAAGACAGGAGCAAGAATAGGTGGGGCTGGCAGACAGAGAGGATAAATAGAAGGAGAAACAAGGACGAGAAGGAGCAAGAAAAGGAGGAGAGAGGATGCTAGGGGCCAGCTATCCAGCCACACAGCAAGTCATGTAATAAGAGTGAAAAATAAGATTATAGAAGGAAAGGAAATATCCCAGAGACAAAAGGTAGATGGGCTACTTAGAGTTAGAAAGGATGGCAAAAAACAAGGTAAGCTAAGGCCAGGTATTCATAACTAAAAATAAGCCTCCATGTGTGATTTATTTGGGGGCTGGGTGGTGCCCCCCACAAAAAAACCAGGCAACAACACTCTTCCCTGGGAAAGACTGTATCTCCCACACTCAGGATCCCTCAATTGCCTGCAGTCTGCAGTTTTCCATGTAGGCTTGAGGTCTTATGGGCTTTCCCCATCCACCTCCACATGTGTGTTGGTATTGTCCTTGTTCAGCTTGTGTTTGGGCGGTCACGACGGTGAGACTTTCTGAGTGTAGTTTCTGATATTCCCAGGACACACTCTCACAGCAAACTAACTCCCTGTTCCTCTGACTCTTACAGTTTTTCTGCCCAGCCCCCTTCCTCAATGATTCCTGAGCCTTAG
The DNA here is from genome assembly GCF_982192425.1 of Myodes glareolus. Lineage (NCBI taxonomy): Eukaryota > Metazoa > Chordata > Mammalia > Rodentia > Cricetidae > Myodes > Myodes glareolus. Next base: position 31,284,332 of record NC_142049.1, on the reverse strand, counting down.
GAGTAGGAGCTGAGTTGTAGAGGTATCATTTAGGGCTGGGCTCCACATCTCTGCATTTTGATTGGTTGTTGCAAAGAGAAGTTTCCTTGAAGAGACGTGAGGACTACACTTGTCTGTGGCTACAAGAATAGACATTTAGACTGCAGTTAGGGACCATGCTTGTTTAGTAAAGTGGCGGTTGCAGACTCTCCTCCAGGATCTCTGACTTCATTAACTCTGGGTAGCTGACTATGTTTCCAGTGCCAGGCATAATTTTTTTCTTTTTTATCATAAGTATCTTAGGGATTTGGGTGTGCAATCTCAGCAAGTTGGACAACCAGTTGTTCAACAAATGGCCTGGACTACATAAAGGAAAATTCCAAGGCTAGCCTGGGTTATGTTGCCTCAAAAAACCATGGGATAGAATATGGGATATCAGTGGTAGAAAGCTTCCCTGGCATTCACCAGGCACTGGGTTCCATGCTAGATGCTTGCTTAGAAACATAGAAAAGAAAGTATTAGAAGAAGAACACACTATTATGACTTTACACATACACACACACACACACACAAAACTGGAACCAAGGATCCAATCAGAACAGTTAACACAGGGGCTCATTGGAGGCTAATACTGGCTAACAGACATCAACAATAGTTGCATAGCAGGCTGGTTTTCCATGGTGGCGTATGCTCCATGTGTCTGGTGGCAAAGATCAGCCTGAGTTTTACTGTCTCTCGTGCAGCACTAAGCATCAGTGGAAGGATGCTGCTGGGGGCCAAACTTCCGACTCACTGCCGTGTGCCTGGGGAAGCACTAAGTACACTGTCACAGTTTACGGGAGGCACAGAATGGGGAGAATATGCTTAGGTTAAATGGACTATGCTGAACTGGGGTCTAAAAGGTCAGTGGGCTTCTAAGCGGGAACTGCCAGGAGTCAATGTCTATGACTGTAGTCTATGACTCCTAAATTCACCTACTTAGCCCCCAAATAAATATCTGAGCATAACTTCCAGGTATCAGAAACTAGTCTCAGTTTTGGGGTGCAGCAGGAATAACACTGGTGAGTGAATCTCAGAGCGGGAGGATAACAATTCAGAGTACTAAGAAGGGTGCTCTGACTTGGTTGAGTGTTCCTCAGAAGTCTCTGGGCCCCTCCAGGTAGTGGTGGCACATCACTGCCAGCAGCGGGGAGGCAGAGGCAGGTGGATCTTTGTGAGTTTGAGGCCAGTCTGGTCGTCCAGAACAACCAGAGAAGAGAGAGAGAGAGAGAGAGAGAGAGAGAGAGAGAGAGAAGAAGAAGAAGAAGAAGAAGAAGAAGAAGAAGAAGAAGAAGAAGAAGAAGAAGAAGAAGAAAGAAAGAAAGAAAGAAAGAAAGAAAGAAAGAAAGAAAGAAAGAAAGAAAGAAAGAGAAAAAGGAAGACGGACTTGGTCCCTAAATGGTACCACTAGGATCTTTAAGAGGCAAAACCTAGTGGGAGAGCCTTAGGTCTTTCAGAAATATGCCCTCAAAAGGGGCCATGGGACCTGTCTCCTCTCTCACTGTTTCCTGGCTGAAGCTATGACATGTTCCTACCATATATGGCTCCCTCACCAGAGGCCCAAAGCAACTAAGCCTCCAGAACCATGAGGCAAAATTCAGCTCTCTTGACTTCTTCTGCAGCACACGCTGGCCACTGTACTGCAGCGACACAAAGCTAATACAGGTGGGAGGCAGAGGAAATGGAAACAGGAAGGTGGAACCTGGAGAAGGACAGGCGATTCTCAGCGGGGTTAGCCTCAGTGGAACGCTGACAATTTACAGATCTTAGCTATCTGGGGAGGGAAGGTTCTAGACTCTGGGACTGGGGAGAGGGAGCTGGCTAGGACTTGAAGGCAAGGGGGTCAGGTGAAGCATGACAGGCAGACAGACGGGGACACATTGAGTCGCCTGACTGTCAGCCTACCAGAGCACCTCCAACACAAAAACGACATGCTTAGAATGAACTGGGAAGGACCTCTGTGTCTCACAAAAGTTAACATGGCTACAAAACACGCCGTGACTTCTGTAGAGTAGCCCACAACTGTCCACACCTTGGTAAAAATCCAGCCCACCAGGAAAATGTCAAAGGTCACAGAGAAGAATTCACACACAAGAATCCAGAGACAGAGACTCTGGCCACATGGTATCAGGTAGTAAAATGCTGTAGTTCAAGTTCAACATTGGGCAATAACCTAATCCACACCCAAACCTCCTAACTTTAATGACCCGAGGGAAAACTTAATGGCCATTCTCTCGAAATTTTTCATATAAATGTGAACTTCAATCTGAATTCTAATCCAATAATTTAACCTGGGTCAAAAAGACAATCAGAGTATCCTATTCCTAACTTGAGGACTTCGACTCAAATTTAACTCCAGTGTGGTAACTGCCCGATTGGAGGACAAGGGCAGTTGATCTCATATGCACAGCTGATGCTGGCTGCGGTGGGAGCGGGAGAGGGCTTCTCACACCTTCCAGAAAGTTCTTCAGACCTTCACACATCAACGACACACTCTCTGGCCTAAAAATTTCTGCTCTCACCGAGAAATGTATGTAGCCCATCATGCCCCTCCCCACACCACAGCTCACAAAAAGCAGAGCGGTAACATCTCCCCCATATTAGGTGAAAGGCGATCAGAAGACAGCTTTATGCATACACAATCGCAAAGGCAAAACAAAGTCAGAACGTAGACTCCAGATTGTTCCCATGTCTACTAAAAGAAACAATCTAATCAGGAACATATATAAGCTATGCTGCAAATAAGTTGGCATCAATTGTGAATACATAAATTTTGGCTTGGGGACTTCCATCCATGGCATACTGGCAAGCCAGACTGTAAACTAACAATATCAATGATAGCACGGATTGGAAACATCTCTAAGCTGCCAGAAAGAGGAAGGAGGTGGTGTTTTGGTTTCCAGTACAAAAAAAACCTCAGCGACAAGGCAAAGGATTCTTGGGAGCTAGGGAGTGCAGGGCAGAGATGGCACACTGGCCCCTTAGCGTTTCATGTTTGCAGATACGGAAAACATTTATCCTCAAGATGCGCTGGCTTAAGGGCGTCCCATGCTGTGAAACACAGACACAGTCAACCAAGCAATAACTGGTTTCTTTACCTGTGTTATTAAACTCAGCTGTCTAGCAAGGAACAGGCGTGTCTCAGTCTAACTCAATCATTTGATGGCTATTGATCTATTTGGGATTATTTTGTAGGATCTTTCAGCTCTTTAAAGTGTTCATGAAAATTAGGCAGTTCATCTAAAATTTCAACTATATTGACACAAGATTGCTGACTAACACATCCAAAAATCTCTATATTATTTTTCCTTTTTATTCTTCTTTTCTATTTTATCTAATAATAAGATAGTAACACAATGAGGAGTATGTTCAAAGAATGTTGAGCTTCTTTTGATTGTTCCATTATTCTTGGATTTTTAATTCAGTATTATTCTTTTGTCCTCACTTCAATCACTCTTTCTGTGGATTTATGCATTTACTTTTATTAAAAAATTATAAGTAAAATTCATCTTGGAAACTGAAAACACACAAAAATCCTATGAACTTCCCCTGAAGTCTATACTACTTCCTACTATTATGAATGAGATAAAGAATGTCTCAGCATTTCATTTGCCCAACAGGCATGACTCAGGAACTCCTGAGGGGGGAGGCATTTGCTTATTAGAAACCGAGGATGTGTAAGGTTGTTTGCACTCCCAGAAGGGAACAGATAAAGAGTTAAAAATAGGGCCTAGAGAGATGGCTCAACATCCACATTAGGTAGTTCACAACTGCCTAAAGCTCCAGCTCCTGGGGATTCGACACCCTCTTCTGGACACACACATGTGGGCACGTGCACGAGAGCGCGCGCGCGCGCGTGCACACACACACACACACACACACACACACGAATCTTTCTAAAATTAAAAGTGTAAGGATGATAGGTTAGCAGCAGCAGCGACAAACAACAGCAGTGTCCCTAGTTACCTATGTGCTGGTAACATTTTCAGCATTTTGAAAGTTTCAAATGATCTCTTGGAGAAAGATGGATGGCGCTATTATCATCACTGTCGGAGAAATGAGGAGGACCAGCGCTAGCGCAGGTAAACAAGACACACATCACAAACAGCCAGGCCCACGCTAGGGGGTCTCGGTTTTCCCTTGAGCAGGAGTTTTCTCATGTTCCCCACAGTTGCCAAAGCAAACCCCGCGAGAGTCTTCCTGTTTCTGGCAGCGCATCTCGGGTCCCGTGCTCCAGGAGCGTGGGCTTCACCTCGCCGTGCTGTCTGCTCGGTTTCTGCTCTAGCGATCTCCTCCCGTCAGATGTGTGTCACCAGCTCACTCATCACCCGAGAGATGCACTAGCTCCCCCATCATCTTCCCATTTGTGAGCATGCTCCTCCTGACCCCTGTCCCGGAGCTGCTACTCGCTCTGACATGCTGACGCCCATGGGCTACTGCAGCCAACCTGGCTCTCCTTAGGGGTGGCTACTACCATCTCATTTGTCAAATAATTTCCCTATTTTTGCTTATTAACTTCCCTTTTGCTATTTCTTAGGGTTTTATTATTATTATTCTTTCTTATGTTTTTTTTATTCATTCTTGTCCCCCTGGACCAATCATTTGGTTCCTATGGTCATTATCACAGGGTATTATTCCTTTCTTATTTTAACAGCCCTTCAAATTCCATTTGTCAGAAAAGTAAACAGTGGGATCCCAGCCCTTGTTTTTGTAGAATAAGCCATACATATTTTTGTAACAAAAAGACTTAGAAGTCAGGTAAAGATGACACTTAAGGTGTGTTCCCATGTGATATGAATATCCCAAGTTCATTAACATGCCTATGTCCTTTCATAGGATGTAAACTTAGAAGAGAAACAAAATTTTCAGTATTTTCTAAAAATTATACGTGTGTGTGTGTGTGTGTGTGTGTGTGTGTAATCTATTATCATCATCATTCAAAATAACAACAAGGTTTTTTTCTTTTTTGGTGATGGAAAAAACCTCTCTGAAGTCTTATGGCTGAGCCCATTTGAAGGCATGCACTTCGGGGAAATGCTGTAACATCAGAACACAGTGGAGGTCATGAAAAATGCCAAATGAAGCTTGTGTTTCAGCATTGCAGTGACAGGGTCTAACTAGACCCTTATATAGGCTTATATTCACAGGGAGGCAGGAAATTTTGTACTGTACATGTGAACCTACGTGTATGTATCTATATGTGTGTATATGTAGAAAACCACACATGCATATATGAGTATTCTTGCTGAGTTTTTATGCACATAGAGCACTCGTGCATGCAGGCCACATGGACAGTGCTTACTGTATGAACAGGCCCCTGTACTCAACCCTGTGTGATGGAGAGTACTTTCATGAGTCATTTGGACAGAGCTGAGAGACATCCCAAGAGCTGGCTGAACACTATTTCTGGTTGTGGTTGAGTTAGTTTGGGGAGAGGCTAGCATTTAAATCAGTAGATTGAATAAAGGTGGTCCACCCTCCTTTAAGGGGAGGAAAGGCAAGATCTATCCATTTGGGTTCAAAATCGAATAAGAGGGCAGAGGAGAGGAGACTTTCTCCTGAGTTGGGGCTTCCATCTTCTCCTGTCCCAATTCTCTGGCCTTCAGATTCCAGGATTTATATCCTCCCTTAGGTCCTCAGGTCTTCAAACACCGCTAGATTATACCGCGAGATCTTCTGGGTCTCCTCACATCTGTCAAACTGTAGAATTCACTGTTCCCATGATCTTGTAAGCTGTAACAGTCCCTCTATCGATGTATTAGATAGATTCCCTCTTGGATACATTTCCTTGAAGAACCCTGATCCACATTCATTTTATCAAGATACACACACCTAATAAGCAGCAAGCATGCACTGCCTAACAAGGCCCTTTTGTAACAGAATGGAGGCATGTTCCAAAACACTAAGGGCCATCATGGGTTGATGCTAAGGTAGATATTTTTACGATAGCAGATGAAACCCTCGGATAATTTTGATGAGCCACTTTGAGGGTAAAAGGACATTCCCTCCACGAAACTGGAGGGACTCTCAAAGACAAACAAGGAGGAGATGAGAATAGTTAGTATCCAGAAGGAAAGCACCAAGACAGAAAAGATTTCACAAGACCAGAGAGACAGTCCCAATTAAAATCTGCACTGCAAATAGGAAAAGGCAGGCCAGACACTTCCAACAATTAAAATTAAAGCTGTTAAAGTGACTTTTGCGGAATAGAATGTTAAATTCCCCCAGTTTTGCTAGTTTCCTCTTCTCTGCAGATCCACCATGCACCCCTTTCAGCTGTCAGTGGACCTGGACTCTCTGTCTTCTGGGGGTGGGGGTGATGTGAACATTATCAGGGCCCTTCTGAGCTTTTAGGAAACAGTATGTACAACTCTGGGACTCCGCCAGGGCAGAGCCACTGTGTCTTTAAGGCCTTTTATAAACTGTGGTTCTGGGTCATAGTTTCAGGTTTTTTTTTAAGTGTTCCACAGCTGGGTTCTGATTCTACTGCATGTACTGGCTTTGTGGGAGCCTAGTCTGTTTGGATGCTCACCTTCCTAGACCTGGATGGAGGGGGGTGGACCTTGGACTTCCCACAGGGCAGGGAACCCTGACTGCTCTTTGGACTGGAGAGGGAGGGAGAGGGGATAGTGGGAGGGAAATGGGAGGAGGGGAGGAGATGGAAATTTTTAATAATAATAATAATAATAATAATAACATTTTGTAGACTAAAAATAAATAAATAATACATTTGCTAATAAAAAATTAGTTTAGAAGCCACTGATGATAAGGAATTCAAGCACTCCTGAAAAATATTAAAAACTGGGAAGTACAGACTTGAACAATCAATCATCCATGCTTCCCAAGGAGAACCCAGAACAGACATTCTATTCTCATTACAAAATGAAACTTGCCTTGACCTCAGAATTTTCCTCAAATTGGCAATGCCAAAATCCTGATTGTCAAAGAATTCTGAACCTAACCAAGTTGCTCTTATGTTAAAGTGACATATGATTGCTTTTTTCATACCCAATGGGACACACACACACACACACACACACACACACACACACACACAAAGAGACAGTGGAAATTCATAATGCAAGAGAGCTAAAGTCAGGCGTGGAGCAACTGGTGAGAGGGTGAGGCCTGGGGCTCAGTACGGAGTCCCACAGAGACATGTGATGGCTCCTGCTGCCAACTTGACAGGATCTAGACTCACAGCGGAGATACTGCTCTGGGCAAATCTGTGAGGGATAATCTAAAGGAGGGTAGCCTCTGAGGAAGGGCACGGGGTTTATCTAGATTAAGGTTAGCCTCTGAGGAACCATTCCTTCAGTGAGGATCCTGGACTGTATAAATCAGAGAAAGCAAGCTGAGCACTAAAGGGCATCGCTCTCTGATTCCCGAGTGGGTGTGATGTGACCAGCTGTTTCATGCTCATACCACCTTGACTCCACCCACCGTGATAGTCTGCTCCCTTGAACTGTGAGTTAAAAATAAGTCTTTGCTTCCTTAAGTTCCTTGGGTTGGGTTTCTGGGCAGTGGTGGTGCACGCCTTTAAACCCAACACTCAGGAGGCAGAGGCAGGTAAATCTCTGTGAGTTTGAGGCCAGCCTGGTCTACAAGAGGTAGTTCCAGGACAGGCTCCAAAGCTACAGAGAAACCTTGTCTCGAAAAACAAAACAAAACAAAACAAACAAACAAAAAACATTGCTTGGGTTAGGGTATTTATCAGAGCAACAGCAAAAGAAACTAATAAGTTCCTATGACCTGAGATAGAAGGAGTTCACATGGACAGAATAAAAAAAAAAGTCAACTTTATCACTTTTCACATGGATAGCTGTAAATTGGTGTTCTTCTGGGCAGACTTCACCTATGATGCAATGCCTTCTATTCACATGATGATGGGGGAGGGTCACCCAAGCACTCACTTCGGCTGGGGAAAAAAAATCACTGAACTCCATATTTTAAACAACCACGTCTTATTCTCTGTGAGGGTGAGAGTTTTAGCTTTGGTTTGGGTAATTTCATAAGTGAAAGACTGAAAATACTTTATAAAGATCAGAAGACAGAGCAGAAAAGATAACATTGATAAAGCAGTGAGAAACAAGATGCATCAAAAGATGGCAAGTCCATCTGGGAGAAACCACTGCATTGTAAGAAGCCTAAATGAGTGGGAACATACAGTTTCACAGAAAGGACACTTGATGTTACAAAGACATTAACTCCCCCTGCTGTGGTATGCATACATGTGTGTCACAGGTATGTGTGTTGTTAGTCCTCTCTTACCCATGGCGGACTGGGAAGTGGTAGAACCTTCAAGAGGTGGAGACTGGCAAGAGGTGTTTTGGTCATTGGGAATCACCCCCCAGAGTAGGACCACAGCCTTCCTCTTTTCCTCTTTGTACATCCCAGAGATGACCCGATTCTCTATGTAATCCTCTCACCATGACAGACTGCTCCCCCAGAGTGATGGAACCAACCAACCAAGGATTGAAAGCTCTGGACCACTATATCACATGGACCTGTTCTTTCTAGAGTTTGATTATCTCAGGTATTTTGCTATAGTCAAAGGAGACCACACACCCCCACAATGATAGACACAGCACAGATCCAATTAAATTCAAGAGAGGGTTTTTCGCTGGATCTGAGAAGTCGCTCCTAAAACCTCCATGAAGAACAAAGGGTCAGGACTGTCAAGACACTATTGGAGGGAAACATTCTAAGACCTGTGTTTGATAAGGAGATTTGATAACATTGGAAAGATTCAGTTCCCATAGTTTCTCTGTGTCTAACAGCTTCTGCTACTTGTCAGATGTGTATGTGAGACCCTTTCCAGTCAATTTCAGTCAGTTTTCAACTATTAATACACAAGCCAGTCCCCCCAAAAATGTGCCTTATGCTCATCCCTAATTGAGAATTTTGTTATTAAAACACTTAAGTCTAAAGTAATTTGGTTTGTATACACAAAAATCAGAACACAGGATGTTGCGCTATCGCTGTAACTTACTAGACAGCAAGAGATTATTCAGGGGTCAGAGACAAGGCACATGAGTGATAGTCTTCATTAAAAGGAGCTGGGCATTTGAAAGAAAATTTGATAACTAATAGCTTATGTGGTCCACATTGTTCAAAGCTGCCTAAGTAGAGACGGCTCCTCAGAACCGCATATTAAATTTGCTTTCAATTAGTATGGTTCAGCATTTTATTCTTATGATTTGTATGCTTGGTGATACTTTTAAAATTAACTGTGCCATGGACAGACAGATCACATACTTCCCAGCTGTAATAATTCTCCTAATGCTATATCTCTACAGCAGTAATTACCTTCTTTCTGAAAGAATATGCGCTTGGATCTCATGACACTTCATCTATTACTTTTCCTATATTAGAGCTACCTCAGCGTATTACATTTTTTTTCCCTTAACGACTTTTTTCTATTAGGAGACCACAAAGGCCCTGGGGCAAAGGAAGTGCATTAGGAAGGGGAAGCGTTTTAGCAGGGTTGGGATTTCTGAGGAGTACACCAGCCCGCTCTTGCCAAGAACACACCAAGCAGCAGACCCTCTACTTCCTGTCAATCTGGACATACATTTCAAAACAAAAGGCTTTGAAGCTCTCCATTAATGTAGGAAATTAAATTGCCAACACAGGGGCTGGAGAGAGGGCATGGTGGTTAAGAGAACAGGCTGCTCTTCCAGAGGCCTGGGTTTTACTCCCAACATCCTCATGGTGGCTCACAAACAGTTATACCTATAACTCTAGTCCCAGGAGTTATATGACATCCTCTTCTGGTCTCCTTTGGCACTAGGCATGCATGTGTATGTATATGTGTATATATATAGGCATATATATGTGTGTGTTATTATATTATATACATATAATAAAAATTGGGGGAAAGACTGCTTATGTAGCAAGTCACACACCACCATGCCACTGAATTCATGTCACTGAATTTCCCATTCTGAGCCGAGGAGTTGCCCTACTTCACTCTTGCCTCAGCTGGCTTGCCAGTTGGTTAAACCAGTTAGACAATGAAGGATCCATCTGGCCTGGCAGCTGGCTCTTTCCTTTGCTGACCATGAGCGTCAAGTGCTCACTTAGTGTGGGAACAAAATCATCTCCACAACCAAAGACCTGCTTACTGAGAAACTACTGCACAGTGGGAGTGAGCCATCGGGGGTCCCTAATATCAGAGGGGCTCGAGCCCAGGCTGAGGGCTACCACAAGGCTGTGGAAAGGCCCCAAGAACCAGCCAGAGGCTCCTTCGCTGTTATCTTCTTTCTCAGAAGCTGGGACAGTTTGTTTTCCTTCCAACCTTTCCCCCTATGCTTTGCCTGCTCCCTGGATTTTCTTTATTCCGCTCTGTGGACCCGGAGAGAGTGTCCCCTGATCCACCTGACCAAGTGCTACCGATCCAGTGCTGACGCTCGACCCCATCAAAGTTCAGGGTCCACCCATCTCTATATCAACCCCAGAGGAATCAGCAGAATATGATGAACCACATCCTTAGAAAGCGAATGAGACCGACTACCCATGCTGTAGTAGTTACTGCCCCAGGACTGTAGTCAATTACGTGTTTGAAAAGGCCAGCTCTTTCACCCCTAATGGGATCCTGGTCTTGAGGGGATGTGGTAGGCTCTGTATGACAGCAACAGGTCTTCACACTCCTTTTATCTTATATGTATATAATTAGCCCTTGACTAATAATGTTCCAATTTACTATAATTTCTTCACATTATACTTCCACAGTCAGCCCTTCGTAGCTGTTGATTCTGCATTGGCAGATTCGGCAAACTGTGGGTTGAAAATACTTGGGTGGCATAATGGTATTTCTGCAAATACAGGCTTTACCCTTGTTATTCTCTAAGCAATACAGCAAAACTATTTACATCCCATTTGCGCTGCATTTTGAATTATAAGTTATCTAGAAATGATTTACAACTTATCAGAGAATAGCTTGTACGTAAATATTATCCCACTTTAATATAAGGGACTTAAGCATCCACTTATTTTTGAAATCTACAGGGAGTCCTGGAATCAATCTTCCACTGATATGAGGGATGACTGGAATACTATTTTAATATTTTATAGCTGACTATGGGCTAGGAAAGTGCCCTCAAAGGCCCATGCCTTGAAAGCTTGGTCCCTTGCCTGTGGAGCTTCCAGGAGGAAGTGGACCTTTGAGGATGTAGAGGAAATATTCTCTCTCTCTCTCTCTCTCTCTCTCTCTCTCTCTCTCCCTCCCTCCCTCCCTCCCTCCCTCCCTCCCTCTTCTTCTCTGCAACACAAGTTCTGCAGCTTGCTCTGATACATGCTCCATTAGGGTTGTTCTGACTGTCACAGGACTGAAGGCAACAGGGCCAAAACCATCACAGACGGAACCTTCTGGAATTGGGAACCAAAATACACATTTCCTCCTTGGTAACTATCTAAGGTATGTGTTACTACGACAGAAGGCTTCCTAAGACAGACATGGCGCCGCTTATTCTCCCAGATCATATCATTGCCCCACCTAGCCTAGACTCAAGCTTCCTGAAGGCAAAGAACCACCTCCCACGATTCTTATTTCCCACTCAGCTCACAGCTCAGCGCTTGGCACAAGTGTCCCGTTGTCTGGGAGCTGCAGCGGTGCAGGGTCTGGCATCTCTGAGAACCACTGTGGGATGACTGCCCTTCACTGTACAGTGTGAGAAACTATCCCTAGGTCGCCCTCTTCACGGTCATTGCCAAAGCACACCAAGATGCAGTCAGCCTACACTGGCGCAGCTGGGAAATGCTTCTCTGTTGAAAATTTGTTTAAACTTTGTTGATGCCCACCATAGGGTTCTAAAGAGTCAATGACAAGCCAACGATCTCTCAAGGTTCTTGGGTCTGCATACACAATTCATGGCACATTAACCACTGGGCATAAATTACAATGGAGAAGTCATCAATATAAACATGAATACTCAGGGCGTGAGACCCTGTTCCAAGCTCTGAGCTTGCAGAGGGCCTGTCTCTTCAGCACTTTTCCTACAGAGGCCGCCACCTAGGTTTTGATGGGAAAGGTACACCATTCTCTACAGGAGCCATGGGACAGAGAATTCTTTCTGAGAGCCTTCCTAACAGCAGTGGAAGCAGTGATCGAGGAAAGCCTACTGTGACTGTTTCCAGGTGAAATTTTAAGATACTGCAGTTAACTCATGGGATGTTGAATGCATAATCACCTTATCAAGAATCTTTGTCAACCCTGTATGTAATCTGCTCATTCCTCTTGCCAAAAGCAAAGTATTAGTCCATTTCTCACTAAAAACATGCCTGATGGATCCAAATAAAGCCGCTTCTATTCCTCACTAGGGTCATTTAAGGAGATCTAGATCACTGTCCGCTGTACTAAAACGAACTGTTTTCCCATGGCCATTTTTAGTTTCACACAGTGTCTTATTTGTAATTTTCCCCCATCATTCCTGGGGTCAGATATCTTGAGCAAAGAAAGTTAAGGGAGAAAGGTTTATTTAACCTGACAATTCCAAGATACAATCCAGCCTGGCAGGAAAGCAATGGCATCAGGAGCTTGGCAGCGGCTGGCCAGATCTGATCTCCCGTCAGAAGAGGAATGTGATGCGTGCATTCATAGTAGAACTCAGCTCAGTTCCTCCTCTTTCACGCGGTCCAAGGAATGGCGCCTAAGGAATGCCGCTAACCATGAAGGCTAGATCTTCCCGCCGCAATTAGGAACAGCGCCTAAGGGATGGTCCTACCCACGATGGCCAGATCCTCCTGCCTCAGTTAGGAATGCTGCCACCCACAATGGCGAGATCTTTGGAGCTCAATTAGTACAATCAAGGTAATTCCACAAAGACATACCTATGGGCGCATCTCTCTGGAGATTCCAACGTCTGTAAAGCTGCCACTCACCAGCAAGATCCTGAGTGGTCTGTTTAAATCTCTTTCCTCGTTAGCACTGCCTCCCTGTTAACAGGCCATACTGCTAACAATGTAAGGGAAATGGAGACGGAAGCAATGACCCAACGGGCAGACGCAATTGCTGTGCAAGCAGGAGGACTCGAATTCAAAGCCCCAGCACCCACACCAACATCCCTGGCAGATCTACACACGCCTGTGAAGAAGAAAGGGTGAAGAATGAGGACAAGGGAGCTGGAGAGATGGCTCAGTGGTTAAGAGCATTGCCTGCTCTTCCAAAGGTCGTGAGTTCAATTCCCAGCTCACAACCATCTGTAATGAGGTCTGGTGCCCTCTTCTGGCCTTCAGGCATACACACAGACAGAATATTGTATACATAATAAATAAATAAGTAAATATTTTTTTAAAAAAAGCATGAAGACAAGAAAATTTAGATACTTAAACATCTTTACTTGAAAAGTAAAATTCCTCATTGCTTCAAAGACCTGGACAGGGAAGTATATGTCTGACTTATTTTCCTTTTCTTCTACAATTAACCCATGAAGATTCATCTTTAATATGACCAAGCAAAATATATTCTCTTAAAAAGAGGTCCTGCTCTTTCCTGACTGTAAGAAACTCCCAAAGTGGATTCATAATGAATTTCCTGAATAATGACTTCAAACAGATTTACATTAAATATATTAACCTTTAACTCACCTATATTTTAATAGCATATTAAAGTTATATTTGAGATCAATTCACGGCTTAGGAAGAAAGCCCCATAGGCTTTCTAGAATTCATATTAAAGGTTAAAGTGATTCATATTTTTCCCCCACAGAATCTGGTCAGACATATGACTTTGTAGTATGACTAGGGCTGAATTTCTGATGGGCACGGCAGGAATCATTTCTGTAGGTACAAAAATTCAAAGACATTTTTGGAAAGGAGATAATGTATGCAGCCCAGGGTTTTAAGATTTCTTACATTGAAAAATGATCAGCATAGCAATGAAGAGGGAGAAATAGAAAACACTAGTCCCGGATGAAGTTCATCCATCATGCACTCCCCATTTCTTGGCATTTGCATGTTATGTTAAATACTGCAGTGGCGGGAAACAAAAGCAACAGAGTCCAGCTGAAGGGAAAGACAAAAAAAAGCATTTCTCTTCATCTGTGGGTGTCTAACAAACTCAAGACCATGGCAAGAACTAGTCGTTTGGAGTTATTCACAAATATGTAAGGTTGTTTTCAACCCACGATGATACCAGCAAGCTCTCGTGACTGCCCAGTACAGTACTTGGACCCAGGTGATATCTCCTTGTGCCACAAAGGTAAGTTGACCAGGGACAGATGTAACCTTGAGTCTAAGGCCATCTCAACACTTGCCTAAATCGATGTAAAAATTTGCAAATCAGTTGGTGACAGCTAATAGCTGCCGGATTTCAGTTAAGTTTCACTCAACAGAAGAAAAATCATGCTTAGTACTGGAAATCTAGCCAGCTAGTGAGTTCATGCACCTTAGGAAAGAATCTATTATTGCCACTTGCCTAGACTGGTATAATTCCTTACTTCATTCTAAATCCTTATGCTTATGCCCACAGATAAGTAGAGGTGCTACCTCTCATCATAGAAGCCTGTCTTTATAGAAAACGGAGACCAGAAAACCACAACTGGAGGCAACGCAAGAGATTAACAGGTCATGGAGAACCCAACAGACATATCTACATCACAGTTCCAGCATCTATGACTCAGGGAACATCGCTGAAGAAGGGGCAGAAAGATTGTGGGAAACAGTTTCTCTTAGAAATGGCTGCATAAACAAGACCAGAGCAATGGCAATGTAAGTAGGCATATTAATGTGGAAGGGGGAACGTTTCATGGGATTTCACCCCTAGACAGAAACTATAGGCAATTAATGACTACTGGGAGAATGAGAACTAGCCTCTCCCAAGGACAAGCCCCCTGATTGGTTGTCTAGTGCAAAGCAGTCAGCCTTGAAACCATATATACACCACCAACAAAAACAGGCTCGGCAGGTTGTATCTATATAGAGGGGTTTGTGTGTACACACACACACACATACATACATACATACATACACACATATGTAACAAAAGTAATCTAAGAAAGGGGGCGATCAGCTTGAGTGGAAGAAATGGAAGAGCTGGAAGGAGGGAAAAGTAGAGAAAGCTACTTTAATTTAGAAACATAAAAAAAGAAAGAAGCTGGGAGGTGGCACATACCTTTAATCCTAGCCCTTGGGAGGCAGAGGCAGGCAGATCTTTGTGAGTCTGAGGCCATCTTGGTCTACAGAGTGAGTTCCAGGGCAGCCAGGACTGTTACACAGAGAAACTCTGTCTCAAAAAGAAAGGAAGGAAGGAAGGAAGGAAGGAAGGAAGGAAGGAAGGAAGGAAGGAAGGAAGGAAGGAAAGGAAAGAAAAGAAAAAGAAAAGAAAGAAAATAAAAACCTGCTCTCTATGTGATAGCTCTAAATAAAAGCAAAAATGGTGACTCATTGGCCCTACAAGTATTTTTCAAGTCGCAGTCCAAGTTACAAGTCTGAGTCACACCCTAGAGAGCTAATGAAAGTGGACATTTAGCTATGTGTCCTATGCCTCAGTTTCTCCTTGGATAGGACAACAGTTGCCTCACTGGCTATCATGAGATCTAAGTGGAGGCAGTATGTGGACAGGTCTCAGCCACCCTCTGCATTATACCCATAGTAGTCACAGAAGATGCACTGAAGTGACGAGGTCGTGTGGCTGTGCTTTCTGGCCCTTCAACTCTCGTCTCCAGAGGTTTCCCAGCACATCTGGAAGGCAGAAACAGCTGGTGTAGGGGCTACAGATTGATCATGCATTTTCCTTATTATTAGTCATTTCAGACAAACTGGATGCATCCTAATTTGGGGGTTCTGTCTTTGCAATGTTTGCAATTTAAAGAATTTTAGTAAATTTTTGCTTTTTCATTAAGGCCCACAGCAAAATTGAGTCGGGAGACCTGAAATTTCCCATCTATTTCCCCTCTCCACATATGCACAGCCTCCGCTGCTACCACATCCTCCACCAGGAAGATGCAGAAGTGAGCTCACGGGTGCATCACTAAACCCCAAGTCTATGGCTTCTGATGGGGCCCGCTCTTGGTGTGACGCATCCCATGGTTCGGACAGATGCCTAATGGTGAGCCTTCGCACTTACAGGATCACCGAAAGCATTTCACCTGCTGTGGCTAGACATCCCTTCCCTACTACGCCTGACTGTTAGACCTTCTCCACGCCCTTGCAGCTTCTGAGCTTTTGACCGTCTCCACCAACTGAGCTTTATCAAAGGCATACAGCCGTTCCTGGATGGCTGCTTTCATTTGGTGATAAGCATTTAAGCTTCTTCCTTGTCTCCTCCTGGCTCGACAGGTCATCTCCTCTTAGCACCAAATGCCCCCTGTCTGGACGCACCTGCTAGTTTATCCACTCTACTGAAGAAAGACTGAATTTTGAACCTACCACCCGAGGCTGTGATTTTCAAACACTGAAAACTACTATGTGTCTTTTCCCCACAGAAGACGGGAGAGAAAAGAGTCTCTAAGTGGTGTTTCAAACATGTTCACAACATAAACACTGGACTCTGTGATTTTCCACACCTTCCTGACTACTGTCACCTTTGTTAGTTATTTCTACTTACGTCTCAGCAGCCAGAATCCTAGCACCTGCCAGCAGCCCCTAAGCCAAAGGTCTACAGTGAAATTCAGCATTTGTTCTAATATTCTGAATGAATGTCATTGGTGCTTCTTGGGCACGGGGCAACTTAAGAGCCATCTGAGGCGTTCTTAGATGACTTCTGTACCTCCTGAGTTTATTTGGCTAATAATGACGAATGCAATCAAATAGAATGTGTTATTTAAACTGGGATGTTCTTACTCTATTTATTAAGATCTAATTAGCAGAAAAGAACATTTAGTCATTTTAATTGACAGG
Source organism: Myodes glareolus (assembly GCF_982192425.1). NCBI lineage: Eukaryota > Metazoa > Chordata > Mammalia > Rodentia > Cricetidae > Myodes > Myodes glareolus. The sequence goes on along the minus strand of NC_142049.1, from coordinate 31,267,475 downwards.
TCAATGAACTTTAATGAACCCAGACAGCCATGCAAACACCACCAGAATGAAAGCATAGAATGTTCCATGGAACCCAGACATTCCCTTGAGCCAGTGTGCTGCAAGACTCTACCCACCACTCAAGCCCTAGACGAGTAGCAACCTATTCTCTTTTGCCACATCCAGAGAATCCTGATCACGTGGTCTTTCATTCTTGGCCTCCCTTCACCTTCTCTTTTCTCTTTCCTGTGCTGCTTTGAAAGGGACCCAGGCTCAGGCTGACCTTGATGCTGCACTCTCCCAAGGTCTAGGATTGCAATCGCGTGCTATCACAACAGTTCCGGCTCCTTTAGCCTACTTCTTTTGAGATTCACCCATACTGCATCTAGCAGCACCAGGGCCTCTTCAGCCCCGGGAGTCCGCTATTAGAAATCAAGCTGGTGCTGACCTGGAAGCTTTGCCCCTACTGGCTAGCCTTCCTAGTTTTAAAGGTGCTATGCATGCTGCCAGAGGAAAAAAAGCAATCAATGGTCATCCTCGGGTATGAACCCCATATGCACTAAAATAACAATGGACCTAGAAAGATGTGTCAACTGGTGCAACAGAGGCTGGGGTGTCGTGGAGTAACTAAGTACTTTCTGATTGGATTTCAGGCCTCCGTTGCAAGATGAAACCCATACCTGTTACAATAACTGGGCCAAGAACCCATGGCTGGACAGGGCACAGGTTCTAGGAGAGATCTTACCATTGTTCTACTAAGTTGACATAGTATTAAAAACAGCTCCTACTGTCCTGGATTGTGTTCACAGAGTAAGGCCTTTCTCAACCCTTGCCAGAGAAGCTTCTGTTTGCAATAGATCATGATCAGCACAGAGACCCACAAGTGACCGAGGTAGAGAGAGTAAGAAACTTTGCAATGTCCAGCCTTAAATGGAGTATACTTCCTCCTTTGTAAGCTCCAGAACTATTACAGAAGAGGAGGCACAAGAGGGTGTAAGAGCCAGAGGTGCTGGAAGACTACAAGGCCATAGATGTCTTCCAGACACAGCAGGGTGACTGCACATAGCAGACATTATAGCAGGCACAAGAGCCGTGTAAGGCTCAAGGCCAGACAAACCCCAGCATGAAGAGGGAAGTTGGGCATGAAGTCAGCCAGGAAGTTACTGGCAGTTCTTGGCTGCTGGGAGGGAGACAGTCAACTGACCACACCCCACGGCCACACTCAAAAATATCCCAGCAATACAAACAGGCCTTGATGGGGGAGGGGAATCACAGATGCAAAGATTGTGGGAAGATTTGGAGACGGGAAGGTGAATATGATAGGAAAGTCTCAAAGAACCATAAACATAAACATAAAAACATTAACATAACATCACAAACAACATCATAAACAAAAATATAATGTAAAAACATAAAACAATCAAACAAAAAGAGCTACACGTGCTACATTGAAATGCTCCAAGGGGATAAAGAATTGTGTTCAACATCTTTCCAAATGGCACCTTTGAACTACAGGTGCATCTTACTAGGAGATACCAGGAGACCAGAGCTCTGTGGAGTCAGGGAAATGATCTTTCCAGGTGTGCCTTCAGCTGGTGCCCGTGACAGGATCTCACGTCTCAGCTTGCCAGCTGACGGCTCTAAGAGGAACCCCTTTATATTGTCCCCTTTAGATGTTCTCCAGGGGACATCGGGAAAATGGCCAAGTGAAGACCTGAAATCTCACTGCTGCACAAAAAGAAGCAAATTCCCAGAGACGCTGACAGGCTCGACTTGCTGGGAACTCTGGAAGTAATCCAGAATCTTTTGGGCAACCTTGGGATTCTTTTTTCCAAAGTAAACAGCTGAATCTTGGCCTGGAAACTGAACTTTATGGTTCTTTGGCTTGCCCTACTCCATACCCTAACCCCACCTTAGCCTAGAAAACCATCAGTTCACATACCTGGGGCAGGCCTAGAAGCCACCTGAAGGGAGGAGTCATTCCCAAACAACTGTCATATGACTATTCTAGCGATTATTTAGAGGTCATACTCAATGATAATCTGTACTTTACCTTACCTGGAACCCACAAAGTATGAAAAGCCTGCTCCCTGGGAGAGAATTGTCACATACAGTTATAGGTACATATTTTTCATGCTGTCGTTGCTTAAGTAGTGGATAATATCTAGGGAAGATTAGAAGGGACATCCAAAAAGCCTTTCAGCAAAAGCTGGGGAGCAATATATCCATAGCTTTTGAAAAGTCCCAGCATATTTCTGAGAACACAGTATGCCACCCGGATATATGGAGTTGTATTTGTGCCCAGGATGGACTTGAGACATCTGTGCACTGTAGCCTCTAAGTCTAGGATTCAATGTAAGCAGGAAGTGAACACTAAAGCAGACTGCCAACTACCTGGCACAATGTCCAAGGTGTGTCCTAGCAGACACACACAGCCCCTTAGCAAAAACTAGGCACTGACCGCAAGCATTAAAAGGAATCTTTGTCTAACCATGATCCAGCCAACTACCAGATTCACTGCGTGGACAACGTAGCAGCATGGCTGACAAGAACACTATTTTATGGAATGAGTTACAGAATCACTAAACAAGCAGCAAAAAAATCTACAATAAACAGTATTAAGAATAAAATACGGAGAGGGGTAAATTTAATTGCCATAAGTGACAAGTTATGAAAATATCTGAATCTGCAACAGGAAATTGCATGGCGTGTAAAGATATAGTGAACAAGGCACACGTTAGAGTGGGAAAAAACGATACATGTAAACCGTCCCCGAGGAAGGCAGATGGTAGGCTTAAAGACTTCGGCTTAGCTCTTTTAAATACGCTGGAAAGAGCTAAAGAAAATCTTGTTTAAGGAAAGAAAAAAAAACCCACAGGATAATCAATGACGATATTTCACCAAGTAGAAAACACCAAAAGAGAGGCAGGGGTCATAATACAGAATCAACTCTACATTATGCAGCTGAAGAGAACAGAAATTCAAATGAAAACTTCTTCAGAGAAGTAAAACAGCAAGACTGGGTAGGCAGAAGGAATTAACAGGGACCTGAAAGATTGGCTAATTGACATTATCCAGTCTGGACAGAAGGGGAGCAAAGAACCAAGAAACACAACAGACCTTAAGCCAGAGGTTCTCAACCTGCTGTCTGCAATACCTTTGGGGGTTGGATAACCCTTTTACAGGCATCGCCTAAGACCATGGGAAAACACAGATACTCACATTACGATTCATAGCAGTAGCAAATTACAGTTATGAAGAAGCAGTGAAAATAATTTTATGGTTGGGGGTCACCACAACATGAGGAGCTGTATGTACTAAAGGGTTGCAGCCTTAGGAAGGTTGAGAATTAAGGCTGCCTTAAGCAATGCATGGAACACTACCAAGGATGCTAAAACACACACACGATGAGATGTAGAGAGGGAAGGAAAAAAGGGAAAACAAGGATTAGAGAGAACGTTTGAAAAAGTTATGGCCCCAAACTTCTCCAATTTGATAAAAAAGACACAAATCTAAACTTCCAAGCCCAGGGAGTTTCAAGTAGGTCAAACTTGAAAGGACGGATACCTGGACACGTCTTAGGGCAACTGTCAAAGCTGACGTCAAAGAGAGATCACAGAACAAGAACAAGTGACTGTCACTCACACAAAGGATTCCCAAAAAATCAATGGCGAGTCCCTTATAAATCACAGATGACAAAGGGCAGCATGGGGCATATGTAAGGCCATAAAAAAGAATAAAAAGAAAAGCTAAGAGTCAAGAATTCTATATATAGCAAAGTCATCCTTTTAAAATGAAGGAAAATTTGAGCCATTGCAAAATAAAAACTAAGATAATTTGTTATGAGACAGGTCCTATAAGAAACGAGAGAAAGAAATAACATCACAGAGAAACACACCACTTCTCCTGTCTGATTTAAAAGATGATTGAACGAAACAATAGTTGCAAGGTTGGAATGAGGGGCACACAACACACCAAGCTTTAATTTGTATTAAGACAGCATAAAAAAAAGGAAGAACAGAGTTACAGAAGGCCAGCTTCTGTACAGTATTGACATTAAGTTAATATTCATCTGAAACAGCCTACTGTATATTACGATGTTCATCTTGTTATCAAGGCCAATAACTAAGAAAATAACACAAAAATATATCCTTAAAATAAGAGAATTAAAGTAATATGCCAGGGCTGGAGAGATGGCCCAGCCACTAAAGACTAGGCTCACAACCAAAAATGTCAAGCAGTATGCTAGACAACATAAAGGAGGGCAGTAACAGAGGAAGAGACAAACACTTTAACATATGAGGCACTTAGGAAACTTAGGAAACAAAGAGGGTTTGAGTCATGATCCTTCCTTAACAGAATTTATGTTAAGTGGAAAATATCTTCAATTGTGGGCAGACATTAGGAATATATATATATCACAGCCCAACTATGTGATGTCTACAAGAGACTTTATATTCACAGAGCTAGCGATTCTTTAGTAAGTAGAAAAGGGACAAGCAAGGACTGCTAGTGTTGAGCAAAACAGGGCCTAGGAAAGAAAGGATGCAAAATGACCTGTGGGCTGTGGGGTGCATGTATCATAAAATATGAACGATGGTATGAAAAAAGCTACCCCAGAAAAATTGGAAGTTCTCAACAAATTGCACGGCTGTCTGTCAAAATGAAAAACTCAACACTAGGGTTAGCTATAGAATGTATATAGTAGGAGCCCACATAGCTAGCTAGAAAATAAGAGAGGAAATATATCCAAAAAAAGAAAAAGACAAGAAACTGATGGGAAATGTTAATGACCCTAGAAGGTCAATTTAGCAGGTGTAATATCTTTTTGGAATTCAAGTAAGAACCAGAAAGGACAAAGAAGAGATGATTTGCTTGTAAACTGCAGTAACAGTTTCTGGAAGAATCAAATAAACAAATAATCAGAACCAGTGTGGTCTCTGCAGTGTGTAGCAACCAGATCTGAGGTCGATATATTATAGCATTTCAGAAACTGTAACAGAAAGTGTCTCTCAATATTACAGGTATCATTGGTACAGAAATTCATTGATAAGATCAATTCACTCATGATGAAAAAAATCCACAATAACAGACAACTTGAGATATTTATTCTAAACTGTACTAAAGAGAACAATGTACAGAAGTAGCCAGAAAAAAATGATTCAGAAAACAAAAACACGACTTGTTAGAAAGGTTTGTTAATTAAAGTGGAGGGTACAGGCTTCAGGAGAGATTGACAGGTGTATTACACAGCACAGATCTCAGGAAACAGGCTCACACCCAGCGATGGGAGGGGAAACACGTCACACACGAGGAAAAATGCTAACACTCAAAAACTGCTACTCATCCTTGGCTACATGATGGGGCACAGAGAGCCTTGGGTATATAAAACTTTGCCACATAAATGAGTGTAAAACTAAACAGACTTTACAGAACTAAAATAATAATAATAATAACTAAAAAAAAAAACACCAGGGCAGGAGAGACTGCTCAGCAAATAGAAACACATGCTGCCAAGCCTGCAGATCTGAGTTTGAGCTCCAGGACCCTAGGACTCCTGAATGTGTCCTCTGACCTCCTCACTGGTGGCATGACACACAAGCATGTACACACGCACACACACACACACACATACATACACACACAAATAAATAAATAAAGCAAAAGATGTAACATTAAAAATAAAAGACAATAGCATTATAAAGTATTGTTCATTTAAAATGGAAAAAGATCCATATATTAAGAAACCCAAAAACAATGAAATATTTTTATGAAGATAAGAAATAGTAATTCATAGAGGAGCTAACCAAAATGTCAGACTCCTGTCCTCAAAGGCAAGCTAAATCAATACATCCCTAAATCTCTACAGTATCTATATCACTACAGACAGGGGCTCTTTAAAAGAGATTCACGATGCCTTGTGATATATAAGATAATCTATAATCTGTTATATATAAAAATATTTCAACCTTGTGGATAGTTTCTTTGGGGGAGGAAGACAAAGGGTATTTTATCTTTGTATTTTATTTGACTGTTTATATAATGGTCTCTTAAGTATTAATTATTACAAATAAGGCAGGGAGGCGGGGCTCGACTCCTTGCTAGTCTACAGAAGCTTTTTAAATCATGCTCCCTGTGATTGCACACGAGAGTGTCACCATGAGGATCGCAAAAGTCACAAGGTGCTTCTCCTGAGGCTTTTGACAAATCATCTAATTAGAGTTGTGTGGTCTGGGTACTAACTTGGGATTCATTTCCTACAAAGAGAGCAAGTCCCTCAATCATAGGAGGCATTTCATATGACAAATGACGCCAGGTGGAAAAAAAAAACCCACTATCTTTGTTGTCACTGTTGCCACCAGCTTTCAGTGTCTGAGAAGGCTCTCAGAGAACACTATAGAAGGGGTGTGTGTACCTCCTCCCACACACGCACAACATTTCCCGTCTTGTATCATGCTCATAAGATCTTCTTCCCTAGTGTTGGTCAGGTGACTGCTGTCCCTTCCCCTCCTCTATAACAGAGCCTTCCTCCAGCATGTCACCAGTTTTGAGCTCGGAGTCTTGGCACTGTTGTTCAGCCCACAGCCAGTGTAGGGGCTCAGACCCATGCAAGGGAAGAGTCACAGCACAGTTAACAACCCGCTCATGTGTGAAGGTCTCCAAAGGGATGCTGCTGTCGACAGAACTCTGGAGGAGTTCATCCCTGCCGCCAGCACGGTCACTCATCCCTGAAATCACCCAGTGACTCCATCAGGCATGTAACAGTGCTTCTTCCTAACGATCCCTAGGGACAGTCTCCTTTCACAGACAGTTCATTGTGGCTGTCACTAGAGAGGAGAAGAAAAGGCCAGTGATCTCCCTGGGAATGAGTTCGAAAGCTCACAGAGATCTTGTCAGTTTGCACCTCCAGAAAGATGGGTCATCATTAGGGAGAAGATAAACACAGGGCCTTGAGGAAGAGAAGTCAAGATTTCAAGATCTGTTGTTCTCTATGTTTCGGCCAGTTGTAGATTTTTGAAATAGTCTCCATCGGTAGCAAAAAGGAGATTCTTCGATGAGAGGAGAGAGCTATACTTATCTGTAGATGTAAGGACACAAGTATTTAGAATACAGTTATAAATTACACTGGCTCCAGCTCCAACCCATTTATATATAATGCAATCCCCTATACCTAAGGTTCAGGAAACATTATAAAAGAGGGGACAGAAAGATCATAAGTCCCAGAGAACCTGAAATTGTAGTCCACACAGAGAATTTCTGCTGTGAAATAGTGCTTCCTATATACGATGAAAACTTCATCTATAAAATCTTAACATCGTCACCCGAGCAAAATATCACAATGAAAACACCAGTTGGCATGCCAACATAATGGGGAAAGTCACATAAGGCCTCACCCCTGTATGAAGAACTATAGGCAATTAATGGCTGCTGAGAAAGTAAGAATCAGTCTTCTCCAGGGATAAACCCCTGGTAGGTCATCTGATCCCAAGGGTCAGCCCTAAACACACACACACACACACACACACAAACACTGGGCTCAGCAAGTTATGTGTGTGTGTCTGTGTAAAACAACAACAAATAAAGAAGAGATCAATAATTTAAGATGGAATAGGGGAGATATGGAGGAATTGGAGGGGGAGAGAGAGGAGGGGAAATTATTACTGAAAAAGACTTCAAGGAAACCCAGCTATAGGACTCCAGACAAGATCCTCCCTTCATCTTAATCTGCTCCTCACAACTTACCCATCACCTCAAAACTTAGTTCTATTTTCTGGATTTGGGGAACTTGAGGGGATCTTAAAGAAGGAGAGCTGAACATAGTACAGCTGGTGCCTTACGTGGCGTCATGGCTTGGCTGAGGCTTGAGTGTGTAAACAGGGTTCATGGTTACAGTTTGGTCCTCAGCTTGATGATAGTGGGGTCTAGTGGTGGACATTAGGCCGCTGAGGTTGTCTCCTCAAAAGGAATTAATGACTATCTCCTGAAGTGAGTTACTGCGAGAATGGCTAGTTATGAAAGGGTAAGGCTAGCTGCCCCCTTGTGCTCTCTCCCACCACGGTGTCACGTGTCATGAGGCCCATCAGAGACTGAACCAATGAGACGGCCATAGTTTGTAATTTGTCTTCAAAATTGTGAACTAATTATGCTTTTTCTTTATTAAAAATATGCAGCTGTCAGGGAGTGGTGGCATACACCTTTAATTCCAGCACTCAAAGAGATAGAGGCAGGAGGAACTCTGTGAGTTCGAGGCCAGCCTAATCTACAGAGTGAGTTCCAGGAGCGTCAGGGCTGTTACACAGAAAAAAAAACAAAAAACAAAAAACAAACTTGACTCGAGGAAAAAAAAAGTACACAGCCTTAGGTGTAATGCCCTAAGCAGATATTAACTGGTGTGTGTGCACGCATGCAAACATGTAGTGATATTTCATTTGTATTTTGATAAATAAAGTTTGCCTGAAGGTCAGTGCAAAATGGTCACACTAGTCAGCCATACAGGCAGGCAGTGGTTGCACACACCCTTAATCCCCGCAGCCACACTAGCCAGACGTAGGGGCCAGGTAGTGATCATGCACGCCTTTAATCCCAGCACTAGAGAGGAATATAAAGTGGATGAGACAGGAACTCGCTCTCCTTCAGTCTAAGGATTCCTCAGAGGTGAGAGCTCTTTAGTGGCTTGACTGCTTTGGCTTTCTGATCTTCAGGTTGAACCCTGATATCGGTCCCTGGGTTTTTATTATTTGTGCTACACAAGCCATGTCAAGTAGCTTTTTTTTTTAAAAAAAGCAAAAAGACACAGAGATCTGTAAATAGGCTATACTAGGGTCCCGTGAGAGGAGGCTGGGGTCTGGGGAAAGCCTAGAGAAGAGGGGACCAAGTAAACAAAGAGTAAAGTAGTACAAATGAGACCCTGTGGGTGAGTACAGACAGACAAGATGGTTAGGAAGAGGATGTAAGGGGGACTCGCTGGCATCCAGGCTGGGGTGTAGCAGTGAGAGGCGATGCGCAAGTCAAGGGGTGTGTGGTTAGAGGAGAGCCAGCGGGCAGAAGGGGATGTCTGTGAGGCCCACGGAAGGTTGGGTGGGAGAAAAAGAAAGAATTTTGATGCCAAAGGCTTGGGTTCAAGTATGAATTAGCTGTGTCAAGGCCTGGAGGCTGCCGTTTCTCTTCTAAAATACAAAACTGACTCCTGCCTGTACTACTGGGAAGAGAAGTGTCCACATCACACTCAGACAACGGCCACTGTCATCACCCACAGTGTTTCAGAGGAGCACTTGGGGTCATTCACTTAAGAATTCTGATTGACAGCCACTTTCATGTGTCAACGAGGCAAGCACATAATTCCTAGCTAGATACTTGGCAGGACACTCGTTTTGATGTTGCGAGGATGTATTTAAGATGAAATGAACATTGAAGCCAATAATCGCTGAACAGAGCAGAATGCCCTGCCTAATGTGGGGGCTTCTCATAGGGCTTCATCTAAGCAGTTGAAAGTCCCGTGAGAAGAAAGATTGAATTCCTCCAAAGAGAAGGAACTGGCCTTCAAAAGCAAGTGACACTCATTCTCCCCTGAGGCACTAGGCTCCTGGCCCAGGCTGCGGATTTTGGCCTTGTTAACAATCTTATGAGATTCTTTAAAGTAAATAACCAAATAGACGAGCAGGCAGAAATTAGCTAGATGCATCCTGTGTGTTGTGTTTTCTGGTCATTCCTGATATATATATATATATATATATATATATATATATATATATATATATATATATGTGTGTGTGTGTGTGTGTGTGTGTGTGTGTGTGTGTGTATGTATGTATGTGTATATATATATATATATATATATATATATATGTATGTATGTATGTAGAGTTGGGTCTCTGTATTCATGGGTTCTGCACAGACACAAGAACATTCTTAGGGGAGAGATAAAGAACTCCCCACCCAAACTTTCCCTGCTCCACAGTGTGTGACTGCCTCTGGGAAGTGTCTGTCCAGACAGGCAGCATCTGCAAGCCTTCGATATCACAGGAAATGGTCTGGTGACGAGTTCCTGCCGTGAGAAGTACACACACTGTGCGTAACTGTTAGGCCAAGGAGACCCAATCCCACCTCCCATGAATCCCAGAGACTCCGCAGGCATAGGGAACATGAGGACTGCAAACGTTAAGCTCTACAATCTTTCTGACACCTTCTGTGGAGAAAGTATCTGTCGGGGGCAGCATCTGCCCTGGAGAGCCAATGGGAGTAAATCAGCACTGCACAGAGCCACTAAAAATCTGGGGTTTGGCACAGTGGCTAGCATTTCCCTAGCAAAGCCCTTCAACCTCCAGCTGGGCCCTGGGAGCAGATCAATCAAGGCAAGGTGAATGTGAGCACCTTCCAGAGAGCAGCTGGTCCTACACTAATCACCCAGCAGGCCCCGAGAACCAGCTCTTGGAACACTGCCTCCACAGGCCCAGCTGCTGCCGTCCCCTCCTCCCTGTGTGAGCTCCACAAACCTCTCCAGCTTTCCCAGGATACATCTGAGCCACATCCATAAGGTATTTCTACGGCACCTGCATCCTGGCCACCCTGCGAGGATCTCCATCAAGGAGCTAGGACAGAAGTGGAGGAAGGGGGTGACTGGGTGACTAAAGATGTATGTTTCTACATCCGTCCTAAGGAGCATCGTTTTCTTTTGTTAGGTGACTGGCATCCAAGGTCTTCATCTGTCTATCCTGTGGGGGTCTGTGGAGGAATGGAACAGACTGTCTCTTCATTGCTAAGGACAGCTCAGAAGTTATGGCTGGTCCCCAGCCAGTGTGTGCACTGCCAACCCATCCTACACAGAGCCAGCTTCTTGGTCCCCATGATGGAGTTGCCATAAGGTCATCCATCCAGGAAAGAGAAGAAGGGGTTGGTATGTAGAGCATACAAAAGGAAAAAGGAAGACCAGATGTGTTTTGTTGTTGTTCTTGAAGCTGGATGGAGAGGGGACCGGGATTCACTATGCCAGCCTTTCCCTCCACTTTCCTGCACATTTGAAATGTTCTATATTAAAACATTTAAGGAAATCTCTTCTGTGTACCGAACTACACCAGAGGAAGTTCAACTGAATTCTCCCCCAACACCATTTCAGGATATCACAGTCACATTCATGAAGGAAGTATCTTCCACAAACACATTTCCTTTTTATTTTCTATTTCCATTAATATTTAGTACATATCATTATCTCCCAGCCTTATCACTTAAAACAAGATTTTAAATAATTGATTAATACAAAAGGCGGACATAACCACACTGCCTTGTTCAGTGCCCATCAAGGCTCTGACACAGACACATCAATATATTAATGCATACACCGAGAAGACCAGGCTGCAGATCAATACACACAGAGATGCTTGGGGTACTTCTCAGAGGGAAAGACCATCAGCCTTTCCCACCCCTGGTGTGGTCTACGCCTCCTCGCCCTGCCCAGTAATGATTCCGCTCAAGAAAAAAAAAATGTTTTATCCATGCAATCTCTAAAGTTCCCCCAAACTAACATATCTTGAACTCTGGTAGAATATATGCTGACAGTACACTCCGGTGTGAGTATTTGCACATGCACATATCTCATAAGCACATAAACAGATCTTAGTGGCTGGAAAAAGCGTTGGCATCCAGACTTTCAAAATATCTTTGTTCTCAGAATATCCTCGAGGGATGTCATCAAAGCCAGCAGATAAAGGATGTGATAGGACAGTCGTAGGAACCACTCAGGGGGCATGCTGGGAAGCACAGCGTGCCAATGCACAGCCAGTTCTTGAAAGCCCATCAGCACGCAAGCAGACGCTAGGTACAAAAGTCTGCCACCAGCACATAACAAGCACTGCGCGCCAGCTCCTGCCAATAGCTGAACGCTGGCTGCCGCTCCTTCTGCCACACTCGCTCCTCCGCAGGCAAAGCATTGTCCAAGGCCACCCGGAGCTCCAGGTGCCACTTACCACAAGCGAGAGAGGTCTCTTCCAGGAGACGACGCCAATGAGTCCAGACAACAGCACCTGGAAGGAAGGCGAGCAGAGGGAGGTGAGATATTTGGCAACCTCTCAGACTAGCTTCACTTCAACCTGTTCCACTCATAAAAGGGCATGTGAAAATCAGCACAAGAGTGGTGTTTTCACGAGCTGGGTCTCCACTCCGGATGATGACAGCCTGTGGCCACACTGACCTGGCTGGTCGAGAAACCCACGCGCTACAGAGCAGATTGCTTCATGTGCAGCATTGCACAGCATGTCAGTGTCGGGTTTACAGATGCTCCATGAAGCTGCTCAGTGCTCCCCAGTCCTTTAACTTATTTGGCTGAGTCCTATAACATCACAGAGAGGCCACCCTTGGACACCCCTGGAGTGAAGGCCACTCTGAAGTGAGGTGGCAGCCCACCATACAACCTTCCCTCCAGTCTGTATTCCCAGCGAAGTTTCCCATCTTGATAATAAGGAATAGCTCCTTAGACTGCTCTGGAACTTTCTAGACACCGGCTCACAGCAGCGCACCCCTTTCCTGACAAAGCCCTGCCTTTATTCTTGCCCTGGATCCTGTTGTCACCACTGCTTCTCCCCTCCCATTGTCATCTTTATCACACGGATGCACTGTGTGTTTGTACCTGTGAAAACCACTGCTCAAATCATGACATTTGTCTAGCTCCAGGCCCCCTTTTTCCTAAAGTCTGCCCTCGGCAGGGAAGACACTGGCTTGATTTACATATTCTTGGTCTCCTTGGGTCCAGGAATAACCAGCCACTATGGAGACTAAGCTACTTCCCATCTAACATCTGTATTCAGGCTCCACAACTTAATAGACACTCCGCTTCTCAAGGTCACAGAGAGGTCACCAAATGCTACAAGGTGCTGCTCCACGATGCCCATCAAAGGACTACCCTCCGAAGAGATCCCGCCCCTCCAGGCTCCGCAGCTCTCCATCACTTGTGTTCTTCCCATTGTCCAAGCTGCTCTCCTCAGCATCCTCTTAGAGTCCTCATCCCTGATTGCATGTTCCCAAGGTTTTAGGAAACCACATGGGAAACTAGCTATTATGCACCCTAAGAAACCTCCACAGCCCAGAGCTGTCTGCTAGGCATCTCAGCATCTGTGAATTCTGTTCCTGGTACCTCTTGTTCTCCCACTCGGCACATTCCAAATGCATCTGAAGCCATCATCTCCCAGGCCTGGTGTTCCTCTTACAAGCTCAACTTTCCAAAACCCTGCTACTCCTGCCTGGCTACTCACACCTAAATCTCATCCCTTGCCAGCCCACCCCACAATCTAAAAAGACCCAGGGAAGGAGGCTCTGGCTTGTTGATCAAGACAATTAATTATTCAGGAGGTCTTATCATAAATAAGCTCTTTGGACATGAAATCCTGGAAAGATGGACCTCACACACCTGCCGCTGCGGGATTAGGTCAGGCAGCCAACGACCCAGCTGGAAGTCTTGGATGCTTTACCCCCAGGAACTCCACAAGGGCCAACCAGACCTGTGAGGACCATGCTACTAACACAGCTACAAAGTCTGCTTGGTCACTGTCTTAGTTACTGTTCTGTTGCTGTGAATAAACAGGACCAAAGCAACTCTTAACAAAAGAAAGCCTTTAATTTGTGGCTTGCTTACAGATTTAGAGGGTTAGTCTATGATCATCATGGTGGGAACCAGACAGGCATGGTGCTGGAGCAATTCAGCTGAGAGTTTTCCATCCTGATTCACAGACAGCGGGGGTGAGAAGAGAGAGAGAGAGGGAGAGAGAGAGGGAGGGAGGGAGGGAGGGAGGGAGAGAGGGAGGGAGGGAGGGAGAGAGAGAGAGAGAGAGAGAGAGAGAGAGAGAGAGAGAGAGAGAGAGAGAGACTGGGCCTGGTGTGGGCTTTTAAATCATGAGAGCCCACTCTCAATGACACACCTCCTACTCCTTCCCAAATGCTCTACCAAGTGATGGCTAAGCAATCAAACATATGAGCCCGTGGAGGTCATTCTCATTCAAACCACTACAGTCACAGACCGCAGCCGGCAGAACCAGACCTTACACCCAACAGGCTTTAGTCTATGCACATGAATCTTTCAGTCAGCACTGACAATTAACCACAACCTCCGTGTGTTGTCCAGAATCCTTTTCCTGATATTCTCTCTCCGATGCTGGAGAGACCCTTGGCTTCTATCTCTCTGGGCATCTGAGTTTAATTCTTCAACAGATCTCTAGAACTTGACTTCAAGCTCCAAGACCCAAACATCCCCAACAGCCTCTATGAGGGCAGGACTATCATGACCAGATAGACACCATGGTCTCAAGCCATTTCAGTGTTAGATCTCAGGGCCATTTCTCTAGTGAACATCTCATTACAACTCCTATCACCACTTCCTGCTTGACAGTTCAAACTCCAATTCCATTCCTTCACCTCCAAATTCTCCTCTTCGGGTTGCGTTGAAATTTCCAGCAAGACATGTTCTGAGTTCACTATATAGTTCAAGGGTCAGGAGGTGGCAGGGCTGGACTGAGTCATCTGTATGTTCAGCCATTAGAATGTCCTCTGCTTTCCTTTACGCCTAGACATTAGCCTTCCTCGCTCGCTTCTGCCTATTATGGTGAATGGCCCTTAGGAGGAGGGGGATCTCCCTCTGCCTCCCTCCACCTCTCTCTTCACATGTACCAAATAAAGCTCTTGTGGCCATCAACAGGGGAATGTCTGCAAGCCAGGAAGATAACCCTCATGAGGGTTGGCACCTCGGTCTTGGTCTTTGTAACCTCTAGACTGTGAGGGGAAAAAATTACATTACACATTATCTAAGCCACGGGGTTCTGCTACAGTATGGTATCAATAGTAAATTAATATGTAATATATGTATCAGCATAACAAAACATCTGAGATAATTAACTTACACATGGCACAGATAGATGGTAGGAAAATAGCTCAGTGGGTTAAAGGCTTGCTGGGTAATGAAGAGGACCTGAGTTCAATCCCCAATAGCCATGTAAAAGCTGAGCTTGGAGGTACATCCTTTGTAACCCCAATACTGAGAGGCAGGAGGAGGGATCCCTGGCCAGCCAGTTGATGGGCTCTAGGTTCAGTGAGAGACCTGGTCTCCAAAGGTGGAGGGTGAGAGGCAGATACTTGATGCTGTCCTTTGGCCTCCTCACATGTCTGTGCACACACGGAGACATGTACATAAACATGTACCAGTGAATGCATACTCATGCAAATACCACACACACACACACACACACACACACACACACACACACAGAGTTTACATAGGCTCACAGTTCTGGAGGTCTTGGTGAGCCACTGACTAGCTCTGCTACCCAGGCCTGCAGTGAGGACAGCACTGCATGGTTAAGGTGTGTAAAGAAGAAAGGCCTCAGGGCCAGAAAGCAAAGGAGGGAAGGGAAGGAGGCCCCACAAAAACTTTCAACAGCTTGTGCCCTGGTGCAGGAGAATTGTCTGCATTCTGTCAATCATGTTTTAAATAAAGGTTGATTGGTCAGGCAAGAAGTATAGGTGGGTCAACCAGACAGGAAGTAGAGGCGGGGCAATGAGAACAGGAGTATTCTGGGAAGCAGGAAGCTCCCTCCACAGTTCTTCCCAGATCACAGAAGAAGCAAGATGTGAGCTTCCCCGCTGAGAAAGGTACTGAGCCATGTGGCTAACATAGATAAAAATAATGGGTTAATATAAGCTACAATAGCTAATAAGTAGACTGAGCTAATGGGCCAATCAGTTTTATATCTTATGGAGACCTCTGTGTGATTTTCTCTGTGATTAACCGCTTGGGGGACCCAGCAGGACAGAAACCCAAACAAGCCCGGATTTCATGTTACAGTATCCAACCATCTAAGGGCTTCCCACATGACCTCTCACAGCTACCACTTCCCAGCAGCAAGAGACCGAGACTTCAACGCATCACATGCTACTCTAGTTGGAGTGGGCTGCTGGATTCTACAACATCTACCCACACACTCTCCATGCTTCCACAGAAGCGGCAGACTTCCTGTCTCCAGATACACTGGGGTCAGTTCCCAGGACAGCATGGTCATGCCAGAACAGTTCAAAGAGAGATTTTCAAGCTTAGGTGAGGGGTCTTTTTTGGGACACTTGCCCAAATCCATTTGTGACCCGAGTAGAGAGACCTATCCCTCAGAGCACAACAGAAAAGAATTTTGGATCCTCTGATCCTCTGTTCCTTGACTATTGGTCTTGGTTTGAGCTAGTTTTGTCCAACTCCAGCATCCAGTGAGGAGCTGTGGCACATTCTGGGGCTCAGTAGGTCTCTTGGTTTATTTTATATCATGCTTACGAGAAAACGGGTTGTGAACCAAGCTAGCTGTGAAATTACCACACCATGAAACTGCTGACCCATTTAATTGGCACATTTTTGTTACTCAAAGTCCACAATTTGCCAAGAATGTGGGGGAAACTGCAGAAGGTCAGAGAGGGGTAACATATAATTAAAGAGCTGTAGAAAGAAAAGGCAAAGATGGGCGAGGCAGGATACTACTCGGAGAGGCGCGGCTTCCCCTTTCAAGCATGGCGAGTTACAAGGATACCAACTCGCTCTTTCCGTTTCCCCGCCTGACCTAGAAGTCGCCAGAGATAAAATTAGAATTAGACAGAAGTTCCTGCTGCAGTCGATGATGACGAGAGGAACAGACTGTCAGGCAGTCATGGCCCTATTAGAGACCAAAGTGGTTTCCACTGACGGTACCACTGCCGGCCAGAGAGGCCTGGAGTACACAGGCTCCGTAGATCTGGTCTTCCTAAAGCTAGAATGTTCCCTTGATGCCGACAATCAAGAATTTTGTTCAGATCATCAGATCCGATTCAGAGGCAGATGATGAGGCAACATTTTAAGCAGTGGAAACTCGTCCTTGTAGAAGGAAGCTGAGAGCCAATTCGATTCCTTTCCCCAAGCACATGGCAGGTGTGCCCACAGCTACTGCAAAGTCAGCTTGCTGCCAAGAAGCCGTGTTTGCTCCCTGCCTGGGGAAGGAAGCTGTTGCAGAAACAGAGCAAATGACCTGCCTGAGATGAGTGATGCCTAGTGAGCGGTAACAGTCAGAGCGCTTCAGACTGCAGCTCTGTCTCACGCCATTCCTGGTCACACTGAGGGATAGACCTCCCGCAATGGCTTCACGCTCTTTCGTGCGCCTTTCGCTGATTGGCTCTCAGCCCCAAGGCTGTTCAGCTGTGTCGTCTTTCACTCTTCTCTCCCATCATGCCAGCCCTGCCCATGACTGTGTCTTCTGAACTCACTCTTCACCAGCCTCTCTCGCTACCAGCTACTTCCAGTCTGTGGTCCCAGCCTTCTCCCCAACCATTTCCGCAGGGGGCGGGGCTGCACCAGTATACCAAGCTCATAAGGTCCCGAAGAAAACCCTCAACGTGCTATCTATCGTAGGTCCTGTCACCCTAAGGAACCAGATCTCACGGAAACAGAACTCGGGCTGTGTTCCCGTCCCAAGCTCTTTGAAACTGAGTTCAGAAGCTATCTGTGCTGCGGTTTTACAGCCTCTAATTCATGGTCCCACCCTGTACTCAGCTCCCCCATGCTCTTGTCATGTAGGCTGTCCCAGACTACATTACACGGCATAGACTTTCTTGTCATCTCTTGAAAGGATATAAAGGTCAGGTATTTTCCTTTTTTCTGAGGCACTTCTCTGAAGTCTCCTTTTCCTCTGCCTCTCCTCCCTCATCATCTTGTCCGTGACAGCTATCTCTATTACTTAAGTTATATTTGAATTTTTTAAAATGTATTCTTTGAGGGTTCTGTGCAATATATTTTAGCTATATATATCCTCTTCTCCCAACTCCTTAAAGATCCCCACACCTATCTTCCCATCCACCTAACTTTTTATTTTTGCTCTCTCTTACAAAAAAAAAAAAAAAAGAAAGAAAGAAAGAAAGAAAAAAAGAAGTCCAGTTTGTGTTGGTCAACTACTCCTGGCCGCAGGGACTGCCATGGAATGTGGTTGATACCAGATACCATTCCATTGAAAAAAAAAAAAAAACCGACATTTTTCTCACCCAACAACTATCTGTAGTGATATTTTGTTTGTATTTCAACAAATAAAGCTTGCCTGAAGATCAGAGTGCGGAACTAAGAGCTAAGCCACTAGAGGTCTGGGAGTGGTGGCACACACCTTTAACCCCAGGACTCCAGAGACAGATAAAATCTCTGCCAGTTCAAGGCAGCCCTAGGCTACACAAGACTGAATCTATCTAAAAGAGAAACAGAACGTGCACAAAGGTGAATCCCAGCACTTGGGATCACACACCTTCAATCCCAGCACAAGGGAGGTGGAGACAGGAGTGATATGGCTGGATGGAGAGAGGAATATAAGGCGGAGGAGACAGGAGCTCATTGCAGTCTGAGGATGTGGACAGCAGAAGTCAGTCTGAGGCAGCAGTCTAGGCAGTCAGCCTGAGGACAGGATGGCCCCTTTGGTCTGAGCACTGGTCGAGGGAGAACTCTAGTGGCTGACCGCTCTGCTTCTCTGATCTTTCAGCTTTCATTCCCTAATATCTGACTCCGGGTTTTTATTGTTAGGAACAATTAAAATTTGTGCTACAGCTATCAGTGCCAATGGCTCCTCTCAGTTAAAGGTGGAACTCCATTTTTTGTTTGCTTGTTTGTTTGTGTTTCTGGGAAAGGGTTTCTCTGTGTAACAGCCCTAGCTGTCTTGGAACTAGCTCTGTAGACCAGGCTGGCCTCGAACTCAGATCCACCTGCCTCGACCTCCTCAGTGCTGGAATTAAAAGCATGTGTCACCACTGCTCAGTGTGGAACTTCACTTTATCTGGCTTAAGCTTGTTGTCCTATTGTGCACGCTGCCACAATCTCTGTGAGTTCATGTCTTCACCCACCCTGTCATGTCTGAACAACACTAATTCCTTGGAGTCGTCCATCACCTCTGGCTCTTACAATCTTTCTTCCTCATCTTCAGCATGGATCCCTATGCCTCGAGGAGAGAGAAAACAGACAGATATCATACTCAGAACCGAGTGTTCTAATGCCTATGCTTCTCTTTACATTGTGGGCTCCCATGCTAATTACCATCTACTGAAAGAAGCTTCTCTCATGAGGGCCGAGTAATGGACTGACTTATGAGTATAGCAATATGGCATTAGGAGGCATTTCATTGCTGTGCTTATTTGGCAGAATAATTGTAATAGGTTTTTCCTTAAGGCCCATGACCTACCTAGCCACAGGTGCATACCCTCATTGATAGTGTCAGGTCTGGGTTCCATCTCATGGAGTAGACCTTAAATCCGGTAAAAGGTAGTTGCTGATTTCCATAACATTCATGCCACTATTGCATCAGGAGGCAATCGTACTAGCTCAGCTGTTATTGTAGCTCTTGGGTCAGAGCTGGATGAGAGCGAGGATTACTTTTCTCCTCCAGTAGCACATGGAGCATCTTCAATCACTGTAAAAGCTAGCCACTGGGGATGAAGCTTCTAGAAACGTGCCAGCTAGATTTCTCTCCAGGTTTTATAACTCAAGTCTGTGCTTCAGCAAAAGGGCCTTGACACTGAGTTCTATAGGGTAACCAATATCATTAGCAATAGCTTGTAATGTTTCGAGGGATCTATGGTTCTCCCTTGATCAGCAACTCAAAAAAAAAAAAAAGAAAGAAAGAAAGAAAGGGTAACCCATTCTAAATATTCTCTCCATTCTCGTTCAATACAGGGCTTTAAGTCTTAGCTAGAGCAACAAGACAAGTGAAGGCAAGCAAGACGATACTTGTTTGCAGATGTCATAATCTTACCCATAGAAGACCCTAAAGATCCAACAGAAAACATGTACAGTTATAAAATACATTCAGCAAAATAGCAGGTTAAGAAACTGACACATAAGTATCTATGGCATTTATAACAAACACTGAGAAAGAAACCATGGAAATGATCCCATTCACAATAGGCTCAAGAAAATCTTGAGATAATTCTAACTAACGAAGTGGAAGGTGTGTATAATAAAAACTTTAAAACATAGAAGCAATTAAGATGGAAAGGCCTCCCATTCTCATGGGCTGGTAGGATTAATACAGCAAAAATGGCCATCCTAGAAAGCAATCTGTAAATTTAAGGCAATTCCTATCAAAATCCTGACATAATTCTTCACAGAAAATGAAAAAAAATCCTTCAAGTTCATATAGAAGCATACACACAAAAAAAGGATGAAAGCAAAAGAAAAAAACCAGGATAACTGGAAAAAACTCCTGAAATCTGAATAATAAAGGAACTTCTGGAGGCATCACCATTCCTGATTTTTAGGTTATACTACAGAGAAATTGTAAAAACAAGCATGGCATTGGCAGAAAAACAGACATACTGATCAATGAGATTGAACTGAAAACACAGACATCAGTAAATACATCTATGGACACCTAGTTTTTGACAAAGAAGCAAAAAAAAAAACACACTGGAGAAAAAAACCAGCATCTTCAGAAAATGCTGATAGTCAAACTGAATAGCAGCATGTACAAGAATGAAAACAGATCCATATCTATCCCTGCATAAAACTTAACTCCAACAAAAGAGACCTGCTACTCTGGATCTGACAGAGAGAAAGTGGGGAACAGGCTTGAACTTAACAGCACAGGAAAGGGCTTCCTCAACAAGACGTGAAAACATGGGCACTAAGACCAACAGAAACTATAAATACATCCAGTCGTGGGACCTCAGGAAACTGAAAAGCTTCTGCACAGCAAATAACACTGCTATTCGAGAATGTCAGGGTCATGTAAGGAAAGGAAAGATCATTCAGAAGGAAGACATGCATTAATAAACATATTAATTAAATATGGAGGCAGAGAGCCACTTCCCAAGTTTGGTTGGTGGCATTTATTTTGAGGGTAACATGACATGGTCCTCATTTTCTTGTCTACTCTCAGTTCTTAGACACATGCCAGCCTGGCTGCATCCTTACTCATGGTCAGCAGTTAAACCCAGCGAATTCCTCTCATGCCTCACAGCTTTGACACGAAATATGGTCTAAGGTCCTTAGCAGGCTAGATCTACCTAGGGCAACCCTCCATCCCTCATCAAATTGATCCAGGACCGAAAACACATTTCTGCCAATGACAGACCACATATATGATAATGGGTACCCTGGATTTGAGAGTGATGCTGGTTAGGGTGTAATGTTCTGTATTGTTTAATCATTACTTTAGAAGGCACACCCATTAATTCAAAAAAATAAAGCTATATATTTTGTCACAGTGATGATAGCAGAAGCTTTGTTCTTGCTGCTTCTGTTGTTCGGCTGGTCTAGATCAAGAGGTCACATAGGCACACAAGAGGTCATGTGGGCACATGCCTGTAATCTCAGCACTGGGAAGGTTGAGATAGAAAGACTGGGAATTGGAAGCCAGTCCAGGACACTCAGTGATATTCTCAATCTCTCTCTCTCTCTCTCTCTCTCTCTCTCTCTCTCTCTCTCTCTCTCTCACACACACACACACACACACACACACACACACACACTTAAAGAAAAATCAAAGGAACAAAAAGAAGTCACATAGAGTGGTTGACCTGCTCCACACTCTATGATGCTCTATGTGGGTCTGTGTGAGCACACTCTAAGATGCTCCATGCAGGTCTGTGTAAGCACACACTCTAAGATACTCCACACGGGTCTGTGTGAGCACACTCTAAGATGCTCCACACGGGTCTATGTGAGCACACTCTAAGATGCACCACACGTGTATGTGTGAGCACACTCTATGATGTCCCCTCAACAGTAGGCCCACCAACACACGTCCCACAGTGTATCCCTATGAATAAGAACTTGTGGCTGTACAGGATGAAATTCTTCCCATTTGTCAGAGTATCACCCACTTAAAGATTCCGTCTCAGCTACAGTCCTGCCCACGTGCAGGGAGGAGGATTGAATAAACATGTCCACATGGAACTGGGTATTCCAACCCATCACAGTTCTGCATGCTACACCAGTATGTTCAGAAGAATTTCAAGAGTACTAGGTATACATCATTATCATTACGTTTTTATCAACTGTCTTTTGCGCATCTCCTGAATAATCATATTTGTTCAAGAACACTAATAATTAATTCATGTACTTCCTCCTCCTTGGAGCATCTTTTCACTCCAGATACGAACCCTCCTCACATGCTCTATTCTTTTAAAAGTACTGTTGAATTCAGATTTCCAACATTTTTACTAAAGCATTGCATTCTTCTATTTAAAATTGAAGTCCTATTTTCTATTCTTGCGCTAGCTTATGTTTGAACTTGTTAGAATGACCTTTGCAAGAATTTGGAGAGCATTCAGGCCCACGCAGAAGATGTGACACAAAGTTCCCAGACTCTTGACCCATGGAAACTCAGAAATGTAGTGTTCTGAGCCACTAGGCTTGTGGAATTCAGACACACAGTAACAAAAATCCAAAGCAGGAAGCTGATAAACTGTATGTGAAAAAGAATCCTGTGAGAATTGGAAGTGAGGGGGTGAGATAAGATGTGGATTGCTTAAAAAAAAAATCTATGAGAATTGCAAAAGAGGGAAGAGAAGGAGAAAGAAGGCAGAGAGGAAGGATTGATCCAGTGTATTTACTATCCACTGTAAAAATTAGTATATTGAAGTACTGTGTCCGTAGTTACATTTATTGAGCTCTGGCTACATGCTGGACACCTGCCATGTGCTTACATTTTAACTCTGCCGTGACTATCCTCAGAGGTATGTGTGATTGCTGTGTCCACGCATGGAAGGAAACGCGAAAACCTAGTCATTAACTTAGTGTCCCTGTTTATTCTAGAAAGCTGTGTGAGGGCACGAGTCCTTAAACCCCAGAATACAGCTTTCCTATATGTGTGTCTAGTAAAGGTGGAAAAGAATAAAGCTTAAAACTCCATTTACAAGACTTGCAAGCAAAGAGGCAAGATGGCCTAGAGCAAGCAGACCAGACAGGAGTGGAGCAAGAACAATTACAAGACAGCCATTCAGCGGTTCTCAACCTGTGGGTTGCGACCCTTGGGAGGGCACTGAACAACCCTTTCACAGGGTTCACCTAAGATCATTAGAAAACACAGATACTTACGTCACAATTTATAAAAGTAGCAAAATTACAGTTACAAAGTAACAGTGAAAATAATCTTTTGGTTGGGGGTCACCACAACATGAGGAAGTGCACTAAAGGGTCACAGCATTAGGAAGGTTGAGAATGGCTGCCTTAAACCGAGGGACAAAAGAAGTTTTATTATTAGATGAAGCAACACATTCCTTTTTTAAGATAGAAGGGATTTAGTAATGTACATGTTCTGCGTGATTCTAATTAAAATATTTAAGAGATAAAATGATCCACGCAATACAAAGTAAATCGGCGAAGTCTCTTGGAAAGAAACCAAACATAATTTCTATTCTAATCTTCATATGAGAGCAAACTCCAGAGGACCCAGAGAAGAAAGCCGAAATGTTCTAGACGAAAACGGGAAAAATTTAAAAACCGTCTTGAAGTCAGCCATACACATAACACAGCCCCAGGGGTCCACAACAGAGAACACTGATGTGTTCAAGCTTTTCAAGTCTGTGGTGTGTCAACACTAGTGTGGGTGACTAAATGTCGCCACCTGTCTCTGTGGAAGGTGCAAGTCTGGGCTCTGATGTGCCAGTGGGTGGAGTGCCTGGTCTCATCCCGGACTTGCGTGGTCATGCCGGATGGAAGCAGGACCACACTGCCACCCCTAAGGCCGTGCACTCTGGTCTCCTCACGCGTGTGTCTGCAGTCCCTAAGCCTGAGTCCCAGAACAGCACTGTGGCACAGACTCAAGCAGAAGCCTGGTGCAAAGTGGAGCTGTCCTCACCGACCTGCGGACCCGGAGGAGAATGAAACACTGAGTTTGGAGGAAATAAATAATGTAACATTATTTATGGCAAGAGGCAAAAAGCAAATTTGTAATTTTAAAAGAATATAAATCCCAAAACAACTTTAATTGGAAAAATAAATTAATAATGGATATAGTAGAAAAGATTGATTTTTTTTCTTAATTTACAAGAGGCTTGTATACATTAACAAGAAGACAAAATAACTCAATAGAAAAATTAGCTGAACTCTAAAAAGAGGCTGTGCATTTTGAGCAGAGAATAAACCTCTAACAACCAGCCTACTTCAACTGCCTCAAAGTTTAAAATGTTAGAACAATGATATAAACAATTTGTACCCATCAGATAAGCAATATTTTGGTGAAGTTTTGGCAAAAAGCAGACGTGTGGACCTACAGAACTTATTGAACAAAGAGAAGTCAAGTTGGTGCCTACTACAGTCTTCAGGTCTGCTTACTAGTGCTCATGGTACTGGGAAGTACTCTGCACTCTGCCAAAGGAGAAAGGTAAACCCCAACTCTGCTATAAACCCTTTGATCTATAAGAGTGACCTGCCTGCAAGATACGTTGGTGCAACAGTAACACAAAGCTTGTGTGAGTATCCAACCAGTATATGATTTGTGTTAAGACTCACTCCATGAGATGGAACCCATACCCATTGCTGTTTGGGTGGTCAAGAACCTGAGACTAGACAGGCTAGGGTCCCAGGGGATAACCAAATATGACTGTTCTGGCTCCTAATGATATTGTCATAGTCACAGATCCATGCTTTGCTCAGCTGTAAAAAGAGAAGGTTTCTCCTGAAACAGATGGGAACAAATACAGAGACCCATAACCAGACAATATGCAGAGCATGAAGAGACCCTGAAACACTCAACGCTAAAAGGGATGTCTCCATCAAATCCCTTCCCTCAGGGCTCAGGGGAACTCTGTAGAAGAGGAGGTGGGAAGGATGTAAGAGAGGCTGGAGGCCATCAAGGAAACAAGGCCTTCTAGACATGACAAGGCTGGCACACATATGAACTCACAGAGACTGTGGCAGCATACACAGAGCCTGCATGGGTCTGCATCGGATGTGATCTTAGAGCTGGAAAAAGAGGCACACGTCCCCATTCCTAACCCAAAGCTATCTCCAGCTGATAAGTGCTTGCAAATGAAAAATGAGTTGTCTCCAAGTGAGTCTCCCTGGAGACAAGAAAAAAAAAACAGTCTTGAGAGTCAGCCCTATGATAGTAATGAAAAAGACGTCTGGATGGAGGGGCATTTGAGGGTTAGGGAGAAATCTGGTGGCAGGGAAACTCCCAGCTAAGACTCCTAGTTGAGAGGGTGCTGGAACTGGCCATCTCCAATACTCAGATGGGTGACTTCCTAATGTCACCAGAAAGCATCCACCCAGTAACTGATCAAAGCAGATGCAGAGATCCACAGCCAAGCACTGGGCTGAGCTCCAGGAGTCCTGATGACACGAGAGGGGGGGGGTATTATATGAGCCAAGGGGGAAGTCACAGACAGCTGACCAAGCTCAGGAACTCTACACTGACACCTAGGGAGCCTTCATGGAACTGACCTAGGCCCTCTGCCCCTGTGCAACAGTTGTGTAGCTTGGTCTCCTTGTGGGGCCCCTAGCAGTGGAATCAGGAGCTGGCTTTTAGAAACCATACTAGGTTGCCTTGCCCAGCCTTAATGCAGGGGAAGGAGCTTGGTCCTGCCTCAACCTGATGCATCATGTTTTGCTGATGCCCACGGGAGGCCTGCCCCTTTCTGAACCGACAGCTTCAGTTCCTGCTGTAACTCCAGTTGTTTGGTTTTGTTTGTTTGTTGAGACAGGGTTTCTCTGCAGCTTTGGAGTCTGTCCTGGATCTCGCTCTTGTAGACCAGGCTGGCCTTGAACTCACAGAGATCTGCCTGCCTCTGCCTCCTAAGTGCTGGGATTAAAGGTGTGCACTACCAACGCCTGGCTCCCATAATGCTTCTTCTAAAAGTCGCTGGTCCTAGGGCTGAGGCAATGGCTTAGTTGGTAGAATGTTTGCCACACAAGGATCAGGACTTGAGTTCAGATCCCCAGCACTCACATACATACTCACGAACCACACACAAACATACATACACATTCACCACACACATGCATACAATAATTGCTGGCGTTAGTCAAAGGATTAAATTTGAGAACTAGAAATAACTCCGTAGCTTAGCAAGAGGGGAATGCTGCTATTTGCTGCATCCCTCCCCATTGCTACCACAAAATCATGGTTTGGAAATATAGTTAATGCCCCCAAGACATGTTCACACTTGGTGAAAGGCAAAGAAAAGCCAAAGATAAGAGGTTGGGACGGTGGCTCACTTTCCTGCTAAGTGAGTCTGTCCATATGGACACCAACATGCAAACAGGTGGAGAAGCCAGGGCTGTGTCTCAAACCCGTCCTCGCTACCTCTGGACAGTGTGCTTGGCTTCCTCTTTTCTCTTTTGTAGTTCTGGTTTACATATAATAAAAAAGGACATTATTAAAACCAAAGTCAATGGTAGCTGGTTCTATCTTCCAAGGTGGATGAAAACTTATGTCAGTGACAGGAGGGGGGGATAAAAGAAAAAAACAACCTAAAAACTACATCCAAGTCTTTCTGTAAATGTAGGAGAAGGTGGCAGTCAGAGCCAGATAGCAAAAGCCCTTGACTGCCACTCAGACAGGGCTGGTTTCCACATAAAGAGGCAGGGAACTAGATCATCAGTATGTGGTGACAAGGGGTCAGGCTGACCAAATAGGTGTGTGGCAGGATGGGAAGACCTGAATGGCCTGGTATGGAGCCAGCTGGGTGGCCATGAACACCCTATAAGCCCAGTGTCAGATGGGAAGCTCAAAGTGGATCCATTATCCTGCTCAGGAAAGAATGTTACATAAACTGCAGAGCACTTGAATTCTCTCATTTTAGAAGCCTCTTTCTTCACACAACAATAAAAACAATGTATTTGTTGATACAGAACATTAATTCCATTAAAATCACATTATGTATAATGAAAAGCAACCAGACTATAATTACAAGAGCAGGCTCACCGACCCACATCAACTTTTAATTCCACTGGAGTAACAGCAGGAACTGAAGCTGTCTGGAGCAAAGAATGCTGCTTCATTTCCAAATGACCGATGAGGGTTCACTGTGCTGAAGCTAGGAACTTCACACTGTATGTGCCTACTTCAAAGGCAGGCCTGCTCCCTGAGGCTACCTTTGCCTGGATTTTTAACACAGGCAGACGCTGAGGTTTTATATCTAGGTGAAGAACCAAAACTCCTCCATCTTGTCCTCCGCCTCCATCTTGTGTCTTGTGTACGCTATTTCCCATTAAGCATTCCAGTCCTCTGAAATGGCTAGGGGCAAAAGTAACAGGGAAGTCATCTGGAAAGTACAGATAACCACAGAATTTCCTTAGCCAATAAGAACACTCGACAAGCAACAGGTAAAGTTCAAAATAAAATTTCTGAAAAGTCCCTAGATACGAGCCAATCAGGATTGAACCCGTCACCCCACAACCTGCTAACGTAACTTTTCTGGGTTTTGCCTTTAAATAAAGCTTTCTAGAAGGGCGGGGTACCTCCTCTTGCTGCTGCTGCACTGATGAGGTCCCTGCCGGTTTATAATGTGCATACAATAAATCTTGTTTTTGCATTTCAGTGAGTCGGTCTCCCTGGTGGCCTTTTGGGGTCCCTACGGACTGGGTATAACACTAGGCACAAAGCATGCGCCCTTCTGGGAATTCTTCCCCTGGGGTAAGGTGACCAGGGACTAGATTCTCCAGTTCTCACAGTGGCCCCAGAAACTTGGGAGCGTTAACTATGCCACCCAGGCTAGCCTGCTCCCTCCTGACTGCCTTGTATTCTGACATCTGACACTCAGGGCAGAGTAAATTATCATCACATCTGCTGTCCTCTCACCTATGGAGGCTCTGAGAGGAGGCAGAGGGAAGCAGAGGGCAGTGAGGGGGGAGGGGTGCTTGCTAACAGCAAGGAGGCACCTCTGGAGTGATTCTGAGTCCCGTCAATCACTCCCGCCAATCACAACTTATATTGAAATGATACACACTGGTGATGCTTGTGGATACTGGGGTTCAGTGGATGCCTTTGGAGGGGTCCCAAGTCCTCAATCTAGGAATCAGACAAGAGAACTGGTTAAGAAAGAATGCGAGGAACTGAAGTGTACAAAAGACGGGGCCTTCCAAGGACACATCAATGGCTTTGGAGTCCTTTGCAGAGTTCAGGCTTCCTGCATGTCTTTGTACTTGTAGCTCTGCTCACAACTCCAGGCCCCCCATGTCACATTAGCGTCTGAAATCTCCTCCCAGAGTCCAAGCTTTACTTCTTATAATGACACTCTAGACTGTCTCCGAGGGGTACAGGGGCCTCCAGGCAGTCTTCTTCTCTGCCAGCTGTCCTTTCTCTTCTGCTGGTTTTGTAACCTTTTGTGTAAGACTTTCCATGCCTACTCTTCCCTACTCTCCTGCCTCACTGGGACACAGAGGACTCTATTTGGCCCCCAAATGTCACTCACTGCCTATGTCTACCTGAAAGCTAGGCACTTTTAGGCCCAATACAGAGTGGGGAGGACCGAACAATTTATGCCAGGCTAGTGACATGAAGGGTACCTTCGCTGCCAACCAAGGTACTAGCACCCTGTGGTGGCTGTTTCCCTTCCCAATCCCATTCCCCACCAAGCAATAGGCAGTGGTCGATCTCCGGCAGAACCCCGCATCTCCTCACTCAGCAGTAGCCTTGGGTGGCTGAGTCAGATACCTCCCCCTTCAGTCCCCATCAGCCCCTGTCTCTGGTACCAACTGCTGCCTGGCTCCCATGGCTCCCTCCTCACCCCCCTCCACAGCCTCTCCTCAGCTGACACCCACCCTCTAGCCTGTCTGCTCTGTCCCCCTCCATATAGAGGCATCCTGGGAGAGTTCACACCCCTTGTGCTCCAGCTCCACACTTCAGCCTCCACATAACCTGGCCCAGGGGGATCTGCTGGATGTTTGCCCAGTAGGCCAACTGTATCACTATCTGCCCACACCCCACTCCCATGATCAACGTTTCCTCAGCCTCCTCTACCTCCCACCAGCAAGGCGTGCCTACCAGAACCCCAGCATCTCTTCAGTTCCCCTGCCCGATCCACCCAAACCTCACAAACCAATCCCCTGAGGTGTGCCTTACTAACCACCTCACAGTCGACTTTGCAGGCCACCCTGCAGCCCATGCTTGGCTGTCAGCTCCCACGGGACCACAAGGCCAGTCCTACAGAGGCTGTTCTATTGCACCTCTGTATTCTCTGTGCTGCAGAACAATCCCGTTACAGTGACAATCTAACCACTCGTTCTCCCATTCCCATGACCCTTCCCTTCAGCCTCCAGCACTGAGAGCTAAGGAAACTTCTTTATAAATTACTCAGCCTTGGGCTACTTGTTATACTAACAGAAAGGGAAGGAGCACAGCTTCCCCAAACAGGCGCCTTTTCTCACTACACCACGATCAGGACTTCATACCCTGGCAGTTCACGCTCCTGTTATATTAGAGGCTCAACGGTAGCTCTTCCAGTGAAAGTCTTATTTACTCCCAGAGTCGCCTGCTGTTAGTCTCTGAGCGCCTGGAACCACAAAGAAGTGGCAGTAAAACCATATGAGCAGAGTGCCCAAGAGAAGCTCAGAGGAACGGGAGTCTGACTTTGTCGTTCTGATCTGAGTCACTTTTATCACCGTCTGAGGAGTTAGGCGGCTCTCCAGAAAGACTGCCACTTACAACCATGGCTGTACTGTTTACAACTCTCTAAACATGACACTTCCTGAAAGCTGAGGGCCCCCGCTCCTGCTGGCAGCAGTGGGACCCACATTTTCGCAGCTGAAAAGCAGTCCAGTTTTTATTTCATCATTCCGTGCTGACGATGTGAAGAAGAGAATACCACTCATAACAGCCATGAGCAATGATAATTAAAAGCATTTAGGATATCCTTTAAAATTCCACTACTATACTTTACCGCAGCTAATAGCTTTGTTCTTTTTCATCTGCCAGTATCCATGGTGAGCTTTCCCACAGACCTGAGACCTCCCATACACATACACACATACACACATACACACCATGTCTAGCATTCATGGTGGGTTCTCCCATGGACCCGAGACATACACATACGCACACACACACATACACACACACCAGGTCCAGTATTCATGGTGGGCTCTCCCATGGACCCGAGACATACACATACGCACACACACACACACACACACACATACACACACACCATGTTCACTATTCATGGTGAGCTCTGCCACAGACTTGAGACCCCCCACATACACACGCAATGTCCAGTATTCATGGTGAGCTCTCCTGTAGACCTGAGATACCCCCCCCACTTCCCCCACACACACCACATCCAGTATTCATGGTGACCTCTCCTACAGACCTGAGACCCCTCTCACACACACACCATGTCCAGTATTCATGGTGAGTTCTCCCACGAACCTGAGACATCTACTCACACACCATGTTGGAGCAGACAGCACATTTTCTGGGCACATCCCCCCATCTCCTTGAATTCCTCTTACCTTCTCTCCTGGACTAAAGCATTTTTTAAACCATTGACTTCTTGTTTCTTGACTGTTTGCTTTCAGACAGGTTCTCACTATGTAGCCCAGGCTGGCCTAGAACTCACGACCTGCCTCCCAAGCATTAGGATGCATGCTGACACACGCTCTGTGCTTCTACTTCTGCTATTTGTTAACTCCTTGGGACTATATTCTCCAAAACCTTCCAGAGAAAGAAGCCATGGGAAGTTAAATTTTGAGGCTCTGCATCTCAAATGGAGACACAGACAGGTAGGAAATCGTGACCAGAGTGTTCAGACCTCCACTGTGGTCGGAAGTTTTAGGTTTTAATTAAGTGAAATATGGGCACTTGTGACCTCTGTATTTTTATAAGTTGTGTATATGTGAGTACACGCTTGTGTGTGCCATGGTGGTGGTCTGTGTGCGTGTGTGCGTGTGTGTGTGTGTGTGTGTGTGGCTGTGGATATATGTAATGTCTGTGCAAGTGTGAATATCTGTGTATTTAATTACGTGAATGTCTCTCTGTGTGTATGTGTGTGAGTATGAATGTGGGGGGGGGTGAGCATGTGTGTGTGACTACTGTGCGTGTATGACAGAAAGAGAGAGACAGACAGACAGAGAGACAGACAAACAGAGAAATATTTAGGAGCTGGTTCTCCTTCAAAAATAGGCTCTGGATGGCACATAGGTTGTCAGGTTTATGCATCAAATGTTTTGACCTGCTGAGCAGTGAGCCATCTCTCATTGTCTTCTGTTTGTTTTTTAAAATGCAGTCTCAGTATGTTGGCTAAGTTAGTCCTGACCTACTGAGTTCAAGTGACTATCTGACGTTTGGCTCTGA
Source organism: Myodes glareolus (assembly GCF_982192425.1). Classification (NCBI taxonomy): domain Eukaryota; kingdom Metazoa; phylum Chordata; class Mammalia; order Rodentia; family Cricetidae; genus Myodes; species Myodes glareolus. The sequence goes on along the minus strand of NC_142049.1, from coordinate 31,236,243 downwards.
GAACTACAGTGTCACATACATCTGTCACAGTATCCCAGTGCCCTCATCTGTGGACAGCCAATAGTTCCCGCAGCATTTATGCCCTCACTTGCTCCCACAAGTAACACCCTCCACCACTTAGCAAGTTCAGCTGTGCTTTAGGGCTGTGGATCATCTTTCCTAGGAGACAGGTCCAGTCTTCACTTCTATAGCTTCAAGATGAGTCTGGGTCACCCAACTTCAGCAATCTCTTGAGTTTGGACCAACAGTTCTTTCATTAAACCCCTCTCCCTCCTCAAAAAGTCCTGTTAATCTTTTTAAAAAATTTTAAAGATGTATTTACTTTATTTTATGTGAGTGTTGTGTCTGCAATGTTTATGTGAGCATGGTATCTGCAACATTTGTATCTGCACGATGTGTGTGCAATGACAGTGGGAGTCAGAAGAGAGCGCCAGATCTCTTGGACTTGGAGTTATAGATGGTTGTGAACTACTATGTAGATGCTGAGAACTGAACCCAAGTCCTCTGCAAGAATAACCAGTGCTCTTAACCATGGAGCTATCTCTCCAACCCCTCCCATTAGCATTATTAATGGGATGAATCAAATGAATTTAGAGAAAGAAATGGCTATCCTCACAGTACAGACTATGCCCAGCTCAATCAACTAGCTCACTTATTGAGGTTTATTTAATGTCTTTCAATAGAGTTTTAAATCTGCATACACAGTTTTCTAAATATTTTAAGTACTTTTATTTCTCTCTCTCTCTCTCTCTCTGTGTGTGTGTGTGTGTGTGTGTGTGTGTGTGTGTGTGTGTGTGTGTGTATGTGTGTGCCAGGACATGTGTGGAGGCCAGGTGAGAATTTGTAGATTTCAGTTTGATTTCCACCATGTAGGTTTCTGGGATCAAACTCAGGTTGTCAGGCTTGGCAACAAGCTTTCACCCGCTGGGCCATCTCCTCATTCCCCAACATTTTAATTAGATTTATGTCTAGATATCTTATTTTTGTGCCATTGAAAAATGACCCATTTTACACTTTTGGTCTGCTTCTAACATAAAAATATACCTAACTGGGTTTTTGATAAATTGATCTTCCAGCTAACCTGCTGATAAACTCCTAACACAAACTTGAAATATTTCAGCATGTCTCATTCCTGATTTTCTTTTCCCTTAAGCATGCGTACACATGTGTATGTAAAGCTGGGTATGCATGTGAGAGCCAAAGGTCAACATTGAGAGCTTCCTCAATCGCTCTCCACTATTTTGATTTTTGGATTTTAGGAAGGTCTCTTACTGAGCCAGGAGACCACTGACTTGGCTAGGCTGGTTGGCCAGGCCAGGGATGTCCCTGCCTCTCCCTCTGTGGTGTGATTACAGGCATAGACCGCCTCATCTGGATTTTTATGCAGCTATCAGGGATGGTAGTCAGTTCCCTATGCTTGCACAGCAAATACTTCTTCCATGAAGCCATCTCTCCAACCCCCCGTTGTTGATTTAAAAGGCAATACTTCATGTTTTTCTACAGTGAATGAAACGGTCTTATTAAGCTACTATTTACTATAATAAATTTTATTATATTTTTCTTGAAATCTTCCCATCATACTGAGCTATCAGTGCCACTGCTAACCTCCCATCTCATCCCCATGCACAATCACATCTCCCTCCCATCTCTGTGGCTGCTCGTATTCTCTTTATTCTTACTCGTCCTGACAATGCTCACCTCATACATGCCGAGTCTCCCCACTGGACCTCTGTTTTCTGCTTCACTAATTTACCTGTGTCTTTTATCTTTAAGGTTTACCCACTGTTCTTCCCAAAGTTAACCTGAGCGCTTATTTCAGTTTTAATCCTTCTTCTTCTTAAGCACTTAAGGCTATAGATTTCCATCCTGACTTCTCGTTTGACTCAAATGAGTGTTCAAATGTTTCCTAACTTTCCAAAGAGTCATCTTTTAGTCACTGACTCATTTTTATTTTAATTATATTACTTTTGGGGATGATAATAGAATTACACCACTTCCCCTTCCCTTTTCTCCCTCCAAATCCTCCCATGTCCTCTCCTGCTCTTTCAAATTCGTGGACTCTGTTCTTCATTAACTGTTGTTACATACATACATGTATATGTACGTATCCCTAAATACATAAATACAACCTGTTCAGTCTACATAATGTCACCTGGATGTGTGTTTTCAGGATTGACAGCTTGGGATTGGATAAACAACTGGCGAGCTCCTCCCTGGGGAGGTTAATTAAGGGAATGTGATCTCTTTATGTTCATTTTTAAAAAAAATTTGAGACTCAATTTATGGATTCTGTACAATCAATTTTTTTAAAAAAATTACATGTTTCATTGAGAATATCTCTACTTTCCATATTTCTGCATATGACAATTATATCAACTGTGCTTGCTCATCTTATAGAACCATCCGTTTGAATTTCTGTCTCAATGATCTATCAATAACATAATACACATCAAAATTTCTCCTTTTGAGTATATTAGCCACGCTTCCGGGCAGGTCCCACGCCCTACTGGGACCTGTAGGTAGATAGTCAACCCCAAACAAACTCAATGGTAATTTCATAGACTTTTTTTTAAATCTCCTATTGCTTTGCCTGAGCATGTTTTTGCCTTTCTGGTCTTTTGTGCATATATTATAGTTTCCAGTTTTGTATTTTTGTGAGTCTGTGTCTGTTTCTTGTGTTTTGTTTGTTTCTTTCTCTTTTTTTAAAAAAAAATCTGGTTTCTTTGGGTTATTTTGTTCGTTTGTTTGCCTGTTTGTTTTCTAAAGACAAAGGAAAAGAAAGGAAATGCAGCTTGGGTGAATGGGGAGTTGGGGAGGATCTGAGAGGAGTTGGCAGAGGGGAAACAGTGATCAGAATATACAGTGTGAAAAAAATTTCAGAGTAATTTCTCCCTTTGACAGAGGATTTAATCCCCAATGTAACTGAGTTTCTTTAACCATTTTGCAGTTATTTTGTTAGACGTATATAAAGTATAAAATTGTAACTGTGTGGTATATGTAGTGAAGTTTGCTTAGGGAAGCATTTTGCCGGATTGTAAAATAACTGTGGGCATTCGGCTGGGAGATGCGCCTGGCTTTTCTACGCCTTTACTTCCTTCCAGTCTCTCCACTATAGCGACAGTGTGTCCATGGGTTTGTGTGTAGCACAAATTCTAACTGGTCTTAATAATAAAAACTCAAAAGTCAACTATCAGGGGGTGAAAGCTGAAGGATCAGAGAAGCAGAGCAGCCAGCAACTAGAGTTCTTACTGCTCCTCAGACTGCGCTGCTCCCCAGGCTGCCCTGCTCCCCAGGCTGCCCTGCTCCCCAGGCTGCCCTGCTCCCCAGGCTGCCCTGCTCCCCAGGCCGCAATGAGTTCCCGTCTCCTCCCGCCTTATATTCCTCTCTCCACCCAGCCATACTGCTCTGTTTCCATCTCCCTGGTGCTGGGATTGAAGGCATGGGATCCCAAGTGCTAGGATGGCCTTTGTGTGAGCTCGGTTTCGCTTTTAGACTGAATCAATCTCGTGCAGCCCAGGGTGGCCTTGAACCAACAGAGATCTGTCTGCCTCTATCTCCAGAGTTCTGAGATTAAAGGTGTGTGCAACCACTCCCTGACTTCTAATGGTTTAGCTCTGAACTCTGATCTTCAGGCAAGCTTTATTTGTTAAATACAAACAAAATATCACTACATTTGTTGCTTTTTTGTTTTCAGTTTTATCTGACAAGTCTAGACAACTGTGCCTGTTCCTTGTTCATTTAGTGAAGTCACTGAAATATTGGGATTTCTTCCCTTTTTTGTTATTTGTGATTTTTTTGGGCTTCTTCTTGTTGCCAAATGAAGCAACAAACCAAATCCCTCCCCCAGTCACCAAAAATTATTTTTCTACATCATTGAGAGTCCCAGGTTCCTAAAGTTCTTGTTCAGATAGCCAACTCCTTTATTTAAGCCTTCTGCCCCTGTTGCCTTTCCCGTCCTGACTCCGTGTCCACGGGTCACACCGGTGAATCTCTCGGTGTCAGCCCAGGCTCTCTTAGCCTCATATTTGCTGATATACCTGGGAGCTATGTCTCCTTGTCTGTGCTCATAGATTTCAACTCACTTCCTTTCTTCCCGGGAATTTATCTGCTAGAGCAAACTGTGTTTCAGATTACTATCTCTCTTACACCACTGCTTGTTTCTCTGGGTTTGTAATTCAAACCAACACCCTGAACGCTACAGCATCCAAGACCCATGCGACTTGAGTTGGCCAATTAACCCTACCCACAATGCACTTCTCCAGAGCCATCTCGCTCTTCCGCCAGACTCTGTACAGCGGTGGCACTGTGCCTCCTCTTCCAAAGATGACGATGACTACCCAGGAGTGTGGGTTAGGAATAGAGAGCACTTGTCTGAGCAGAGTCCAAGGGACAGCTCAGCCGTCGTCTTCATGATGCGTATGCTTTAGACCTCAACTTTACAGAGACACCAGGTCTCCAAGGTGAGGAAGGACCCATCCAAGGACACAGATCTCATAAACCATGACGTCAACATGGAGATGCTCCGTTAGTTCCAAGGAGAGTCAACGCTGGTGTTGCCCAGCTACATACAGAAGTAATTCCAAATGGGAGCGAGTCTACACTAAATCTCCAGGCTCACGAGCAAGAATTTGAGTTTAAAAAGGAGTCTTTGTATGGTCAGGATAGATAAGTAGGTGCATATTACCTTGAAGATATAACCCACAAGTGCTTTCCATATAAATTTTCTCAGACCAAGATTTGATTTTCTCTAATAGCCCAAATCCAAAAGGAACGTTATGAATAGGAGCAAAGACACAGGCATCCATGTTTCTTTAATTGCATTTTCTGTAAAACTCTGTAATTCTATTTTTAATATTTGATTATACCATCGATGGGGCTATATTCCACAAGAGCAATTATGCTTTGCCCCCAAAAAAACCATCAGAATGGAATAATGTGTGGCACACTAAGAGTTGTAAGAATAGAAGCAAATTCAGAACACTTTAGAACATGGATTGAGATCACTTATTCAGAAATTACGGCAAACACGCTCTAAAGACGTGGCTGTTGGATCTCCTCCGAGTGTGAGCTGTGTACTACACAGGCAAGAATGCACAGCGATGATGTAAGTAAGCACATGCCCGAAGCCTCCACACTTATACCTGGATAAGCATACTTATTGCATGCTCCCAGCAACAGCTCTTTCCACATAAGAAGACATTTAATAGAAATATTCTTCCCCAAATCTCTAAAAGTCATAAAGTAGAATCTTTTAAGAAACAGCAAACAGTGACCCAGAGACCGGCCTGATGGATCACCCGAGCAGACGCCACCTCGGGAGCCTGGCATGTCACTGGCATGTGATTTAGTTTTATTGGTTCACCTTGGCTCACCAACCTGCTGACCACAAATAGGCAACTGCAGCATCCAGCGGGATGGAGCCTCGTTGGACCCTGGCTTCTGATAAGCATTCCGGGGTATTACAGCCCTGCCTGTTCACAGCGTGTCTGTGTCTCCAGGAAGAAGAGGAAAAGCTGGAGAAAATACAGAAATCAAGTCCCAGAGGCTTTGACACTGGACCCCAGCAGCAGCCTGGAATCTGGGGTTCTGCAACACAGAACAAGAGGTAGGGGAGACCACAGCAGGGTACAGGGTGGGGCATGGAGTCCAAGTGCAGTCGTTTTCCCACTGGGACAGTTTCCAAATCTAAAGGTTAAGTACTGAAATCTTAGCAAAATCCCACTGAAAAGCAACATGAAGAAAACCGTAGTAATTGGGGCACACGAGACGGTGAAGCTGGGACATAGCAGAGAGGATCCCAGTACACCAGAACCATCCTGCCCCTCACCAGGGCTCCAGTCATCTCTGAAACAACACCAACCTGCCTGGTGGGAGGTGACAGCCACCAGAGAGTCCAGAAAATGAAGCTAGGTGACCAATTTAAAAACAATTCTTTTACTATCATGCCCAACAAAACTGAGAGGATAAACAAGATGATAAAAATAAGAATTTCACAGGAAAATATAATCTCAGAAAAAATAGAAGTAAAACTAAAAAATTTAGTTCCCAACATGAATAATGCAACGTGTGGGTGTAACAAAACAAAAATTATACATAGCAGAAGGCGGTTCTTATAAACTAGAAGACGGGACAATTGAGGCGCAAACCCACACAAAAACATAAAAAGGAAGGAAAGCGTTAGGCTCAGGAGTGCAGTTCTGCAGCCGAGCACAGCACGCTCAGGGCACAGGGCTCCATGCTAAGAGCCCAGCACACTCAGGGCACGGGGCTCCATCCTACGCACTGCCGAGATCAAAGGCTCAGTGAAAAAACCTGTGTGTGAGCTGAGACGAAGTTCCAGAGAGAGAAAGAATAGTTTTTATTTCTGTGCAGCATCATGTCACCATGGCAACACTCTAGCTCATGTCTACAGAGAAAGGGTTTATTTAGCTCATAGTTCTGGGGGTTCTTCTCCATGACCAAGTGGCCCCATTTCTTCGGTTTCTGTTAACATGCCACACTGTGACAGGAATATTCAAGAAATAAACCATTCACCCCATCAGAGAAAAGCAATGAGAAAAAGGGGAAGAGCAGGGTTCCCAGAAGATCCTCTGAGTTAGTACCACATTATGCCAATCCCAAAGTTTCTGTCACTTCCCAGCATACCCTGGGAAACCAAGTGCTAACAATATGGATGCCTGGGGGCATTCAATACCCCACCAGCAGTTACTGTAACAAAACATCTGAGGCAGAGTGGCTCTAGGGAGAAGGGAAGGTTACTTTGCTTATAAATCTAGAGGCACAAGCTCAAGAATCTGGTGATAGCTCTCATGCTGACACTCCCAAGACAGCAGACACATCACGTGACAAGAGGTAGGTAGCTCATGCGTGTTCTGGTTTCTTCCCCTAGTTATGAAGACACCAGCATCTTATCACCTTAGAAACATCGGCTAGCAGTAATGACCTCTTAAAAGCCTCTACAGGCCATAATCAAACTAAATTTGCACACTCTCAGAGCCTCATAGGAGGTTAAAGTTCAACACCCCAAGCCTTGTGGGGTACACTCAAACCACAGCCAAACCAGAGAAACAAAAGATATAAAAGGGTGTCTGGGAATTTCTAAAAACAAACAACAACAAAAACAAACAACAAAATCACAAATTTCTCAAAAAAGTCAGCAAAACCAAGCTGACCAACCACATACAAAGAGAAAACAACAAAACATGAAAAACATCTTAAAAGAAGCAAAGTAATGGAAACACATACACACCTACACATACACACTTGCACACACATATACACCTTCATACACACCTGTACACACACATACATATAACTGTACATACACACCTGAACACATAACACACCTGCATGCACACACACATACACACCAGCACACATATGTGCACATACACACACATACCTTCACACACACACCACCTGCATATATACAACTATACACACATACATACACATTCTTGCACAACACACCAGAACACACATACACCTGCATAAATACCTGTGTGCACACACACGCCTGCACACACATATACACCTGCACACATATACACCTGCATAAATACCTGCACACACATACACACACACCTACACACACATGCCTGCACATACATACCAGCACACACACACACACCTGCACAAACACACCTACATGTACACACCTGCATACACACACCTGCATGCACACTCATAACTTCACACATACATGTACCTGCATACATGCCTGCATACACACAAACACACCTACATGCACACATACATCTGGACACACACATTATACATATACCTGCACACATACATACACCTATATGCAGACTCACACCTTCAAACACACACACGCCTGAGCATACCTGCATACACACAAACACACCACCATGCACAAACACATTATACACACCTGCACATACATGATTGCATGTGCACACATACCTTCAAAGAAGTAACAAAGTCTGACAGACAACTTCTGACAGAAATGATGAGAAAAAAAATTTGTCTTGAAAGAAATCAATCTCCAGCCTAAAATTCTACACCAAGAAAATGTTCTGTTAAAAAAAATAAAAAGCGAAATAAAGACAATTTTAGGCAATCAAAGCAGAATTTGTCATCAGAAAGCCTGCACTAAAGCAAAGCAGAACGGCCCAGAGGAAAACTAGATAAATGGGAAGGAATAAAGATGGATGGAAGAAGTGAAAGTACACTAACTGCTAAAACTCCAGAAACCGTGAGATATCCATTCTAACTCAGCAAGAGTGGCAGACAATCATCAGTATGTGTACATCCCAAGCAGACAGGACTCAGATGTACATCAGCCTGAGTACACCCCCAAGCAGACAGGACCCAGGTCTACATCAGCTTGTGTACTATACCTCCAAGCAGACAGGACTCAGGTCTACATCAGCTTGTATACACCCCCAAGCAGACAGAACTCTGGTCTCCATCAGCTTGTGTACACCCCCAAGCAGACAGAACTCTGGTCTACATCAGTCTGTGCACGCCGTCAAGCAGAGAGGACTCAGATGCAGGTCTAACAGACTCTTTGGGAATTCGGGCTAACTATATAGAGGAATTTGCAGGCTGATTGAAGACAGAGATACAACCAAAACAATCAGCGATGCCTGAGCTTTCCTGAGTGCTATGTGGGCAGGTTGATTGGGATGGAAAGTCCCTCACGGCGGGAGATGAGCAGAATCTAAAGGTCAAGGGTCCACCACCCAGAAGGGGAGGAGGGAATGCACAGGGCGAGGAACAGTTAAAGATGAGACTTCCGTATCCAGTGGTCACTCACCAGCACCATAGCCACTACTGGGTCAGAGCCCTGCAGGGTGATGCTGGTGTCCAGTCTTACAGACACAGGTACCAGTTTATCAGAGGTCAACAGACACTGGGGGAGGCTTCCTGGGGGAATGCAAACCAAGAAAGATTTCAGCGGCTAAAATCTACTTAGGTTATATTTTTTTAAAGAATTATACGTATAAAGTTTTGAACTAGGTACCAGGAGGCTTTCAGGCCAACAGGTCCCAGCTTGCTCTGAGGAAATGATTAACCCAGGACCCCGAATTCAGAGGCCACCTGGAATGGCTTGGGCATGATTTGAGTGAATGCCCAAAGGAATCTTGTCTTCAGTGCATGTAGCATGAGGGGCCGGCTTGTTGGGGTTTCTGTCCCGCCCGGTACCCCACAGCCGGCAAATCCCAAAGAAAATCAATCACACAGAGATCTCTATAAGTTATAAAGCTGATTGGCCCATTTGTTCAGGCTACTTATTAGCTCTTATAACTTATGTTACCCCATTATCCTTATCTACGTTAGCCACACGGCTCAGTACCTTTCTCAGCTGGGCAGCTCACATCTTTCCTCTCCGGTGGTCTGGGCAGAATTGCAGAGGAGCTTCCTGCTTCCCAGAATACTCCCAGTCTCTTTGTTCCACCCCTACTTCCTGTCTGGCTTTCCCGCCTATACTGCCTGCCTGGTCAATCAGCGTTTTATTAAAATATGATTGACATAATACAGACAATTCTCCCACACCAAGTGCAGTGATGTTGAGAGGTGGAACCTTGTGGAAGGTGTTTAGGTCAACCAGGGTCTGACCACCGACGGAATTGTGGGACCCCAGTTTTTCTGGCTTCCATTCTTGCAAGGTGATCTTTCCTTCTCATTCTTCATGCCTCCAGTGCTAACTGCCATGAGGCATTGCAGCAAACTGGCCCTCACCACAGCTTGCAGTGTGTTGCTTTTGTTGTCAATCTCTACATCCAGGAGCGGAATAGACCTCTTGTCTTTAACAGTCTCAGGGATTTTACCATAGTAATGAAAAACTGATTGATACCCCCTTTGGTCCAGTTTCCGTAATAATCGGGGGTAGGGGGGGCTAGGATAAGGAAAGTGAAGGAGGAGGATAACAGGCTCCTCTTCCTTTACCCTGAGAGTTCTACACAGCTATCCCCTGAAAAATTCAAAACACAAGGTCCGCAATGTGGGGACTGATTGGCACCAATCAGTACGGCAACAATACGAGTCAGAATGAAGCAGAGCCCACCATGCCTTCCACCACTGCCACACATTTGCACACGCATGTTCAAACATGTGTGCACAGATGCATACGTAACCTGCTAAAGTGGACCTGGCGCAAAGTTCTAGAAAGAGACTACTGTAAATGGAGGTCTCAAATAAACTAATGAAAAATGAAGGCAACCGCCAACTTCAAGAAAACAAAAAGTTAGGCGGCAATCCTACAACCTAAAAAAAGCTCTATATGAGTAATGTGTGCATAGACATGTAATGCAAACTCAAACACTGACAGCTAAACACACCTACTCGTGTGCGTGAGGAGGAGGAACCCCAGGGGATAGCGGAGTGGAAAGTTAACTGTTCATCTCCCTAATAATAAGCCGCGAATCAGCCGTGTATGGTGACGCATATCTGTAAGCCCAGCTACTTTGAGACTAAAGAAAGATAACAAGGTTGGAATCCGGCCTGGACAGCCCAATGAAACGCTAAGGAAAGAGGAGGGCATGTCCAAGATGCTGCTTAAAATTAACTAACCCAACATCAAGAAACTACATCCTAACAGGAATGTGATATCTTGGTGCCTGAATGTGGGAAGGCAGAGAGTCACAACAGTTATTTCCAGGCAAATTAGGATAGAGAGTCACCAGGTTATCCTCTTTGATATTTGATTTTGAAAACTATGTTATCCCGTTAGATGACAAAACAGGAATTTAAAAAGAATTAGACACGAATGCATTTTCCTTTCTAGTAGTATGAAACTTAAAATGCCTAAACCACATTAAGTAACACTGGCATCTATAACAGCTGTGGGAAAACTATGGGCCCCTTTACATGTTTTTAAATACAAAGAAAATTCATTCTCTTCAATTATGCCAGAATCCCTAAATCTTTCCATTTTTCTCTTTCCCCATAGGGAAAGAAAAAGCTGATATTTCTACACCCCAAACACCAAAAGGATTAAGATCAGCTGGTTTGACCAATTATCATTTCGTGAGTAAAGTACTCTCAGAGCTGGAAGGAAGCCAGCATCCAGTCAGCTGCTGAAGACAGCGCAGGCAGAGTTCTGGAAATATCACTCCAAGTGAGGACCCCAGCTGAATGGCTGAGCGAGAAGCCTCTCCCTTGCGAGAAGGACACAATACAACTATTAACTGCTGCTCCAGAGACTGAAATGACACCACTGTCCAAGAGAGGCTTCTGAGGATGAATGGACAGTCTTTAAATTATAGTAGAGAACAGAAAAAAAAAGCAGAAACAACAGGGTAGCTAGCTCTGGGAATTTCGAGGAGGAGCATCAAGCATCAACAAGCTTGTACATTGCTCTGGTTAGTAAACCGGCAACTTGACACAAGCTAGAGTCTTAAGGAGGAACTATCTAGATCAGGATGGCCTATAGGCACGCCTGCAGGACTGATTGTTAACTGAGGTTGGAAAGCCCCACCCAGTGTGGGCAACAACACCCCTCAGGCAGGGAGTCCCGAACAGCCTGAGAGAGGAGAAAGGTCTCTGGCACCAAACAAGCTCCAATACATTTACTGCTCTTGACTGCAGATGCAATGTTACTAGTTGCTGGAGTTCTTGCCTTGACTTCCCCCAAAATGAGGGACTATATTTTAGAATTGCAAACCAAACAAACCCTTTCCTTGCCTACGTAGTGGTTTGCCAATATATTTTCCACAGCGACAGAAATGAAATGTGTTAAATTGGGGAAGACTTTGGAAGATGCTGGGTAGCTGGAAGGGAAAGGAAAACCCATAAGGCTGAAAGTCACTGGCTCTTGGCTGGGCAAAGTAAACACTATACCTATTACCATCTCCCCTACAAAATCATGAGTGTGCCTGCGTGCACGTGTGCGTGTGTGTATGTGTGTCCCCAGGAATCTCATGCTGGGAGAAGAAGGCACCAGCTGAATGGGAACTTGTCTACTGAAAGAGACTTCACGCAGTTTCCAACATTTGTCAGAAACTGGACAGGATAAGACCGAAACCCACAGCGATGGGTCAGTGCTGGGTGGGACCTACTTAGATGCACACACCCTTAGCCCTCTATTTAAGAGTCAGTCTCATTTCAGGACCTGGAGCACAGACATGAGAGGTCACCGGCTCTCTCTGTCACACTGCCCAGTGTGGCCACATTAGCTTTCCACTTTATGTTTGGCTGTTTTAATTGGTTTGTTAAAGATGGGTGTCCAGATCAGGTTGTGTCCTCCAAGTTCCACAATAAAATGTGTGTGGGGGTATAATTATGTGCTATGTATGCACATGTGCATGTAGGTGCCTGTGTCCATGTATGTGATGTATATATGTGGAGTATATGATGTGTATGTGTGAGTGCATGCAGTTGCCTTGCACATGTATGTGATATGTATGTGCGTGTGCATGCAGATGGCTGTGCACATGTATGTAGTACATGTAGAAGCCAGAAGCCAATATTCCTCAATCTGTCTTAACCTTATCTTTTGAGAGAGTTTTTGACCAACCCAGGCCCTCTTGTCTAGACTGCCTGGCCAGGGAATCTCTGTGGATCTGTCTATCTCAGTCTCCTCTATAAGAGGATTACAGGCATGCATGGCCAGCTCTTTTTTATTTGGGTGTTGGGGATCTGAACCCAGATTCTAATGCTTGTGCTGTGGGCACTTTACCTGATAAGCCATCTCCCCAACAACTCGTTTTTGTGTTCCGTTGATGCTCTTGGAGAAAGATAGTGTCATTGTAAATCAAGACAGACAGTGACAAGAACTGAAAGCTGTTGTTTGGAGAGTATAAGATAGAGGTAAATACTAAATCAGCCCTGAGCCGGGATCAGGAGCACAGGCCTATGAATCTGAAGAAAGAACGGGTGGGGGATACTGGACTAGGCATGACAGCCAGGGGAACCGGGGGTGTACAGTTGATTGCATATGACATCTGATAGGACTGAGGGGAGCAAGATGGAACTGAGTCCAGTGAAGAATCCAAGCCAGTGGTTCTCGACCTGTGGGTTGTGACCCCTTTAAAGGTCACACATATCAGATATCCACGCTCTGATTCATAACAGTAGCAAAATTGCAGTTATGGTAGTAATGAAAATAATGTTATGGTTGGGGATCACCACAACATGAAGACCTGTATGAAAGGGTCGCAGCATTGGCAAGGTTGAGAACCACTGATTTTAAGCTGCCGTGTCTGAAAATGCTCTCTACATAGTACGAGCTTCTCAGGGAACACATATACAGAATGTCCCAGAGCCCATGAGATTTGAAATATGATGCAGTATCTGCCCACCGGGAAAAGCCAGCGCTGGATCAACTAACGTGTCCCAAAGCACACGGCAGGAAGGAAGCGGTTCAGTCTGGCAAACACAGGCCTCTCACTCCCCAGTGGGACCTAAGAATCCTTTTCTTAATTCAGAATGCATACGTAACATCTCTCCTAGTCACGAACTCCTGCACACACTTCAGAAAATACTGGGGAGGAAAATTAGAGTGGGAACTTGGGGAGAGAGCAGCGCGTTTTACCTTCAGACTGAAATACCCTTTCCTGACTATGTAAGTAATGCATGCTCATGTCGCCAAAATCAGATCATATGAAAAATAACAGAGAAGAAATAAAACTCACTCACAGGGCTGACGCAGAAAAATCAATGGGAATATTTAAGGGTGTTTGTAGCCAGAGTTCACTCTATACAGAGAGTTCATTTGATTTTATTTTTAAGATAAGGCTGACGGTTCTCCATTTAAATATATATTACTGTCTGTTTTGAGATTTTCTTCCCTTTATGGAGCTTGGGGTACTCAGAATTAGACCCAGAACTTTGCATATGCTTGTCGAATGCTCTGTCGCTAAACTTAGACCTTCTCGATGTCTAAGTTTCCCAGGCTAGACTTGAACTCTCTGTGTAGCGCAGGAAAGTCCTGAACATGCAATCCACCTGCCTCAATCTCATGAGTAGCTAGAATCACAGACATGTGTCACTGTGGTCACCTCAAGATTTTCCTTGTCACAGAAAGAGATGCAGCTGCCACGGCTACAGACATCCTCTTACCCTTTTTAGATACATTTCAGTCCCTCAGCGTGGGAGGAACAAGGAAAGGTGCCGTAGCCACTACCCACCCACCGAGAAGACAGCGGCAGGGAGAGACCCAGAAAACCCACTGCTAACTACCAGCGTATCCCAGAGTGTCTCCTTTTGTTGCTGGGATAGATATGCTGATCAAAGGATTGATTCGGCTTATGCATCCATGTATGTCACAGTTCATCACTGAAGAGAACCAGGGCAGGAACTTAATGCAGGAACCATGGAGGAAGGCGGCATGCTGGCTTCTTCTTGGGCCCTTTTACAGTCCAAGACCGCCTGCCCAGGCATGGTGCCAGCCACTCTGGGCTGTGCCCTCCTGCATCAATTAATGGTTAAAACAATCTCCTGCAGACAATGCCTACAGACCAAGCTGGTAAAAAACACTGAGCCAATTGAGGGTCTCTTTTCCAGGTGATTCTAGGCTCTGTCAAGTTGACAGTTAATGTTAACTAGGCCACCCAGTCTTCTTAGGGCTTTGGCTATAGGACCACTGCCCAAAGTCAAGTCTCCAGATGTTCAAGTGCCCTGTGTAAAATGGAACAGGTTAGAGAGCATCCATGTGTCCCGCGCTCGGCCTTGCCAGCAAGAACGACGCGGGGCACTTAGGATACTTCTGCAGTAAAGCTTTAATGCCCCTTGGGAGAGCGAGCATCAGCCAACATGGCGGAGACCCAGAATGAGGGAAACCCAGCCCTTATAAAGGAAACAGTCCTCGCTTCTGACGGGTCACTCTTGGATTGGTCCGCTGCCCATTATCCCAGGTGATGCCTCGGAAGTAGGCAGGGACGCAGCGGTAGAGAGTTACCAAGCACGTGCACTGGGATTAAAGGCGTGTGCTACATCACCTTGAACTCACAGAGATCTGCCTGTCTCTGCTTCCCAGGCATTGGGACTAAAGGCGTGTACTACCATGCCTTGATGTTGCAGAGGTCAATCTGCCTCTGCCACCCAGGTATCAGGACTAAAGGCGTGTACCGCCACACCTTGAGGTCACAGAGGTCAATCTCTACCTTTGTTCCTAGAAGCAATGGAGAATGTGGTCCGGCCCTCCACATCCATGCACTTCCGTCCTTCATCAGATCTCAGGTCATCTCTAAGTTATGGACAATGTTCTATACCAAGGAAATGCTACACAAACAATTAAACTGAATTATTCAGGGAATAAGATGAAATGTTTGCATGTGGTTTTTGAATACTCTCAAACTGAGAAGGTTGGATCTGTGGGTGTGGATTCTGTGTTTGTTTTCATCTTACCCACGAGGCAGAGAGAAAACAACAGGCAGTACCCACAATGCACCAAGCCTGACACACATTTCCCTTTGTCGACCACTCGGGACTTAATCCAAGGTGTCCTATGCATAAATTCACACCCAATTTCCCCATTTTCTCTCTCATTGGCAGATGCAGGAACAGGCTGTTTATCAAATCTGCCTCTAAGAATTTGGTTCTTGTCAAACTAACCACATTTTGCTAATTCTCCTGACTTGACATGTCCGATTTCTACCATTAAAATTCCAGAGACAGCCAACCTGCAAGCATCTTTAATGACTGACATTCTTCTAATTCCAAATCCTCTTTGTTTTGTGTGGTGATTAAAATCGTTGATTTGGCAGGATCTAGACTTGTGCACGATTCTGGGCACACCTGTGAGGAATTGCCTGATTAACTTAACCTCTGGGCTTTTCTCAGCTATGAGGGATTTTCCTGATTACATCAACTAATGCAGGAATCCCCATCCTGGCTGTGGTGGGAGGGAGAAGCTGTAAGGAGGCCCAAGGGAAAGGCTTTTATGTTTCTGCTGGCTTGCCTTCAGGGCTGGCAGGTTCATCTACCATGTGTCTGCCTCCTCTGCCGACATCAGAATCCAGCTTCTCACGTCTTCCATTGTGGACCAAAGACAAGTGGCCCTCCAGGAGTTCTCCTGCCTCCAGCGCTACCGTGTGACTGCTGGGTCACCAAGTTATGGGTTCTCAACCTCTCTGGTGTTCGGACAGCCATTGCTGCCTGCCCAGACCCTTTGGGTAAGCAACTATAATAAATTCCCGTCTGTTATATAGTCACACTATCCATGACTATCCTCCAGAGAGCTGTGATTAATACACTCTATTTAGACTACCTTTATATGCAGGCTAATCATCTCATACTGATAGCCTTGGTTTCTTGATCTTGACCCATGTCAATGCCTTGGTCAATTACTGTAAACATAATATTGGTGAATAATAACAATCCAATTTTCTGTATTTTTTTATGAATCCAAAACACTGTCCTTTACAGAGGACATTAAATAACTCATTTTTATGATAATAACTTAGCATGTCTGATTTTTCCCTACCGTATTATTTTTACATTTTATTACCTTTAGTTCTCCATTTTTTCTGACTTTTTCTATTTTTATCAATTTTTTGTTGCTTTCATTTCTCCCGTGGCTAAATTTTTGAATGTCTGCTTGAAACTACATGTCTATTACACATGCGTCAATGGCAAATACTACGGCTTGCCACAGACTTCTGGTCTCTGTTCTGCCTCCTGGGTTTGATCACGGAAACCACATCGGCATCTAGAACTCAAACTTCACTTTCCATTCTACTGCTTGTACCGCTTACATCTGCATTATTTGTACCAATGCCTCCCATTTCCTGATTTATCTTTATTGACAAATTTTTCTATTTGCCTTATGCACTTCAAGTAATTTTTTTCTTTCCGAAGTGCTACACAGAGGCAGAATTCATTGTCCTGCTGAGTGTGACTTTCATTCTCACACAGACTTCCATTTGCACACTGACTTCCATTCTCACACTGACTTCCATTTGCACACTGACTTTCATTTGCACGCTGACTTTCAATTAGCACGCTGACTTTCATTTGCACAGACTTTCATTTGCATGCTGACTTTCATTTGCACAGACTTTCATTTGCACGCTGACTTTCATTTGCATGATGACTTTGATTCACACACTGACTTATTCGCATATTGACTTTGATTCGCACACTGACTTTGATTCGCACACTGACTTTCATTTGCACGCTGACACAGAGAAGCTTCGATGCCTAGAGGATCCTTGCCTAACCACTGAGTCGCTCTAAAACATGGAGCTGTTGGGACATTTTCTTCTAGTTCTTGATCTTGAACATTCAAATCTAGATCAGGGCCAGCTGGCAAGCTGGTTCACCTGAGGACCCACATGGTGGAAGGAAAAGCCTCCTGACCCCAACGAGTCACAGGCAAGCACACATGAAATAAATAAATAAATAAATAAATAAATAAGCAAGCAATTTTAAAGATCTTGTATCAATCTGATTTGCTTTGCTTCCCATGTAGCCTTCCTTTTCTCTTGTTCTTCTTGGGTTATTTTTATTTATTTATTTAAAGCTCAGAAGCTTCTCTAGAATACCAAAACCAGTGCTGAAGCACCTAGCCACGCCTTTGTCAGCCCCGGCTTCGTTAACACTTCCCCAGCCTTGTTTCATTGCTCTCAGTGTGAGATGTGACCCTCGGGCTGGTCTTCCCACACACTCATCACCTTGGGTATTTTGGCTTCCCTCCTCACAGAAACACATTCCTGCCTCTGTCACGCTTCACACGCTTGACGTGTGGCTTCCTCTCAAATCTCTCCTGAGTTCATGAACCACAGTCTTTTTAAAGTCTTATTCCATTTCTCTATTTACCCATGCAACACCTACTACAGCAGCCATTGGAAGATGGAGTGTAACTGCCAGAAAGGGGATGGTCTTCACATGTGCACAGGTACACGTAGATGTGTTCATCCATGAAGACGCATGTGGAGGCCAGAGGTTGATGTCAGGACGTCTTCTTTAATCACCTTTTCACCTTATCTCTCAAGGCAGAGTTTTTCCCTAAATCTAGAACTTGATATTGTTACAACAACACAAACAGACTTGGGCAATGGCAGATCCTTAACATTGACACACCCTACCAACACCGACTCTCAACTCATCAGTGAGATGCTAGAAACCACAGGCAGTGCTCCACACACACACAAAGATAAAACAATTGTTCGACGAAGATTAAACACGAGGCCTTTGCCTGATGTCCACCGAAAACAAGTGATGCGAAGGGACCAAAGGGGCCTTAGACACTGGGTGTATAGGAGAAATGGTACCGCAAAATGTGCTGTTGTCTAACTGATCACCTTTGGGTGTTTTGAGCTTACATCATCTATGTTTAAAGCAAATCACAAATTTCTGCTATATAATTATACAAACTACATATGCTATAAACATTGAGGATATACTATCAATATTATCAATTATGTGTCCTTAATTTTCCCATTTTCAAGGAGTTCCTGACTGAACTATTATCCTGCAGCTACAGCAGAGCAAATTATTCCCTGCTGCACTGTCCATAGGAAACACAGTGGGGAAGGAGGTCAGGAAGGAAGATTGCTTGAGCCCCAAATCCCAGACAGTCTAACTTGGTGTACCTGAAATGTGTCAGTGTGTTATAGGTGTTGAATACTGTTGCTATTGGAATTAACTGCCACACACTCAGGGGCTTTTTAACAAGACACAGTCAGCATGGTGCACTTCTGGAGAGCAGAGATCCCATGTGGACTGGCAGGGTTGCTCCCCTTCTGGGGGTCAGATATTCCACGGGGGCTGGCAGGGCTGCCCCACTTCTGGAGGCTCCTAGGACAATATGTTTCCTTGCCTTTCCCAGCCCCGCTGCCGCTCTCCTTCCCCTGACTGTGACTCTCCAGTCTCCCTCTTCTTGCTGTTTGGACCTGACGACACACCAGGCCACCTCAATAACCCAAACAATATCTCCACCAAGGGAACTTTGCTTAGCCACACTTGCTCTGTCCCTTTGTCATGTTAGGCAACACATTCATGGGATCCCTGGCTGAGAGCACAGACTTCTGTCCTCACATGTACAAACACTCCATCCTACCTTCCATCTCTTTTTCCTCCCTTCTCACCTGTGCTAGGATGGAACTGAGGGGCTAGTGCATGCTACAAACACCCCCTGTCTCAGCACTTCATCTCCAGCCCCCAAACCTGTACCGTTAATAAGGCCAAACAGATTACAAAGCAAAGGGCACTGAACTTGATGTCACCACTTGGCCACTGGAGCCCGGCTCCTGAATAGTTTACACCCGAAATAATTACGTGGAAACTGTATTCTTTTAAACACTGCCAGGTTCATTACCTCCTGCTCCTTATTGGCTAATTCTCTCGTATTGATTCAACCCATTTCTAATAAGCTGTATATTACCACAAGGTCATGGCTTACCGGTAGAGATTCAGCATGTCTGACCCTGCAGCTTCACGGCGGGCAGCTCTCTGCCTCAGCCTCTTTCTCCCAGCCTTCTGTTCTGTCCACTCCACCCACCTAAGGGCTGGCCTATCAAAAAGGCCAAGGCAGTCTCTTTATTAACCAATGAAAGTAACATAGACAGATGACCCTCCTACATCACTCTTTCAAAACCCTTCACCTTAAAAGTAAAGAAACTAACAACCATGAAGCTACTTGGTCATAATACAAGCAGCACACACTATACACACACATACATACACACATACACACCCTGAAATTAGATAGTAATAATAGTATGTTCCTAGGCCTACCTATTACAAGAACTGAATTGGAAGTATGAAATCAATTTTTTTTTTAAAAAAAAAAGGTATGTTTATGGATCAGTAAAACAAAATAGCAATCCTAGACTCAGTAGTGGTCCACTTTCCTCTTAAATAGAAAGAGCCCTTGGTTAGCCTGACAAATCCCTGCTTAGTTCTTGCAGTTATCTTTCTGGATAACTAGACTTTGTACCGCCAAAATAGATTTCATTTTTTTAACATTTACTTTTTCATTTCTTCTTAAACCTATTTTATTTTAAAAAAAAGTAAGGTTTCTGAATTGTTTACATACATTTTTAGGGGAAAGGAAGAATGTCTTTGTGGTACATGCCCATATTCCAAATGTGTCACTATTTCTATTTAAGTGCCCCCCAGAATTGACAGGCTTCCTGATTTGGGGCTTCCTATACTGTCATCCGCTGGCAGATACAAAACTGGGAATAATGAAAATGTCGCGAAAACAGCATCACATTTAGGAAGCATGAATTTTTTTTTTTAATGTAGCTATCAGTCATCCTTAATGCTTGCCAAAAATGATGTGTAAAATCCAGTCACGGGTCGTCAAATGCCCAGACTGTAACATTGCCTGCATAGGGGATGCAGCAGGAGGAGTAATGCCTGAGGCCTGCAGGGCGGCTGATCACATGGGCCACACCAAGGTTGCCTCAGTTGGCACATCCTCTTTGCACACAGTCAGAGCATCACCCAGCCTTCTGCAGCCAAGATGAACCCCTGCTAGGTAGGTTTGGAATCTGAGTATTCTATGTGAGAGTTGGAACTGGGAGGTTGCCCAGGCTCTTGCCCTGTAGCCCAGACTGGCCTGGAACATGCAGCAACCCTCCTGACTCAACCTCTTAAATACTGGGATTACAGACATGTATTCTCAGCTGGGTTTATGTGGTGACATGGTTTAAATCTAGGGCTTTATGATTAAGAAATATGCATCCAACCAACTGAGCTACATCACCAGCCTGAAGTAGAGAGTTTTATATTGATGTGTTTGATGTGTGTACGCTAAGTCGTCCTCACTCCATTAAATACGTCACTCACAATTGTGAGCTGAATTCCTTCCATCCCTCTATCCTAATTCCGGCAGAATCAGGTGGGAAAGGACAAACCAGTTTGTGGCTAAAACCTGTAGTGATGGCTTGAAGCTGCCTGCCACAGAGTTCCTTAGAGAGTCATTAGTGATAAAATCCCAACAAGATGAAGAGACGCCCCATCCCGCCACAGCCATGGGAGGAGTCCTCCAAGCGCAGGCCTATGACAGACCACCAAATCCCACCTGTGCAACATGGATGGTCAGACTTTCAAACACTCCTTAACCTTCGTCATCTCCGACACCCAGAAGCCTGTTATAGCCCCAACCACCATGCATACTTATCTAAGAGGAACTTAATTCTAAGGCAAAATCTAAGGAAATGTCCAAAGATAAAACAAGAACTTGAGCTGGCCATTGTACCCAGTGACCACTTCTGCACGGGAGCTAGAAAGGAGCCAAGATTCAGGTGAGCATGGCACCTATGGCAAAGGTAGTTTTTCTTGATGTTGCACAATCTGAATACTGAGGTGGCAAAAACCAAGATAACAAAATTCTCATTAAGATGTAGAAATAAGAGACTGTGTGATGCTCAGCCCTAAATGGGGCATCTGTCTCACATCCTCTCTTCCCAAGCCTCAGGAATCATCTTGGAAGAGGAACTGGAAAGAACACAAGAGTCAGAAGCAATGGATTTATGGATTAGGAAAGAGTATCTTTTGGACACAGCATGGCAGCTGCACACAGGAACTCAAAGCAATTGCGATAGCAGACACGAACCCCACACACGCTCAAACCAGGCCAAATCACAACATGGAGTAGAGGGTTGGGCATGAAGTTTCGCCCCCAGCTACTAGCAATTGAAAGCTGCTGAAAGAGGCAGAGGCAGTTTTCTTTAAGAGCGTGGCCCTGGTTAAGTTGCCCATGTTCCAGTGGAAGGCCCAACATTCAAGAATATAGAGGTAGCACAGGCTGGACTTGATGTGTGCAGGGTGGGGAGAGACCCAGAATTGAGTGGGTAAAGAAGAGGGGGTAGATCTGGGAGGCGTGGGTAAATACGATCAAAATACAAGTACAAAATTCTCAAATAATTACAAAAAAGAGATTAGTGACCTCAACAACACAGGACATGGGAAGAAGCTAAAGGTTTTTCTTTCAGAGAGTAAGCTAGACACTTTGTTTCCATGATTGACAGGCAACTTCTCCCATGCCTGGATCCACCACATCTTCAATGTCAGGATTAATGTCATCAGCACAAAGAGGCCTTCACAGAACCCCAGTCCAAGGCCAAACTCAGTGCCTCCAATGGCAATGTAGTTTTTTTTAATCTTAATATCCATGTAGTTTCTTTTTTGTTTTTTTCCCATTTATTTATTTATTTATTTATTTATAAAAATTTCCACTTCCTCCCCTCCTCCCAATACCCTCCCGCTCCCCCCCACTCCTTCTCCTCCTCCCTCTCCAGTCCTAAGAGTAGTCAGGGTTTCCTGCCCTGTGGGAAATCCAAGTTCCATCCCCCTCGCTCCAGGTCTAGGAAGGTGAGCATCACCTTTATTTACTTTCCAAGGAATGTCTCGATATTCATGGCTCACATACTTCCCACAAAGCCAGCGGCCATGCTGAATCTGGAATATAGCAAAAGAAGAGAGGGGAAGGCAACAAAGGACCTGACGGAAATGCATAGGATCCCAGGGTTGCCCTTTCCTGCTTCTGCGAGCTCCACCTCCCCAGTGTTTACCAGCAACTCCTTTTGTATAGAAGTCTACCAAAGTTGGCTTCTGTTGCCTGCTCCCAAACAAACCGGTTCCAAAAGTCTAAAATGTATTTACGGATTGTCAGTGTTTACTGTGAAACAATTGAGTTTGCTCGCTCACATGATCTGATGGGGGACACACAGCTCGCTCACATGATCTGATGAGGGGGACACACCTCTCTCACGTGATCTGATGGGGGACACACAGTTCACTCACATGATCTGATGGGGGGAACACAGCTCGCTCACATGATCTGATGGGGGGACACAGCTCGCTCACATGATCTGATGGGGGACACACAGCTCGCTCACATGATCTGATGAGGGGGACACACCTCTCTCACGTGATCCGATGAGGGGGACACACCTCTCTCACGTGATCTGATGGGGGACATACCATTACAGTGTGGCATTCTGAATATGCAAAACTAGAGGTCTCCAGGCCTGGGTCTGGAAACCTTCATAAACCACAAGGCGGGAGCTGGGGTTGGACCCTGGCCTTCTGGCTCTAGTGTCAGCTGTCTGAAGTACTGGGAAGTTCTCCTTCCTGGTAAGACCCCGCTGGTCCAGCTCTGTTGTGATACATACAGAATTAAACATAGCAGAGGGTCTTTGCAAACCTACTTAGAGTGGGATCCGCCTGTGCTGTTCTTCCACTGCTGATCGTGCGGGAATGGCTCCCCTCACGAGAAGATTTTACAGCTTGCTCTAGGGACAGTTTATAGACATGCCCTAAACAAAAACACAACTCAAATGATAAAATTCATTTCGTGAGACCCTCTGCACCTACATGGGTGTGGCATACAGAGCAGAGCCTTTTTTGTGGAACTAATTTTTAGACCTAAGCAGCAGTAAACTTGTTGCTTTGATTAGAATCTTATCCTCTTTGGTTTCTACAAGCCTAGGATATGCAGACCACTTGAGGAAACGTGATAAATAAAATAAAAAGTGAAATCAATCTTATAAGCCTATTTCCACACACCAAAAAAAAAATATCTAAGTTTTAAAGGCAAGGAGTGGGAGGTAGAAGTAAGAAAACGAATCCAATTGCCTCTCATTCAGGGAGTCAGAACCCTCCTTTTCAACGCTTCAAATTAAGGAAGCGAACACAAGACCACTCTGATCAGAAAGTCTGTAATAATAGCGGCCTGGCATGCATTTGCATTTTCTTTCAGTGTGAATGGTACTATTTTGATAGTCAGAAAAACCATGACAAATTGCCTGAGATTCCATCCTTTGTCCCTGTGAAATGACTCTCTGGCTCTGGCATGCAGTATCACTGTAAAACACACTTACCTTCAAACGGACGGGCAGAGCGAAGCCGTTAAAAACCAAATTAGCGGCACGTTCTCTCTGCAGCAGCTCTAATTGTAACTTAAAAGACTTTAGCTCACTCCAGGCAAGGCTATTCCTATACATAGCTTCAGTTAACTGGGACTAGAATACGTGCCGTGTATGGTCCTAGGCCTCCTTCACCATCCCAGGCCTCTCCACCCCAACAACACAAGTCAGGTCCGAACCACTGCATTTGCTTTATGTTTCAGCCCATTGCTCACCAGGTCTCCCAATCAAGGCCTTTCCACTGTCTCAACCTCTTCCCACCCATCATCTCTGAGTGGTTTGCCTAGAGAGGTGCTCTGAAGCTCCCCGTCCCTGCGTCTGCACCGTGTTAAATGCTAGGACACGTGAGGTGCTTCTGATCTGAACTTCTCCCTCACATGCCATTTCGGCCCATGTCAGGACACCGGTTCCAGCAAACACCATGGCTAATGGAGGAAAGTGAGAGCCGGCATTCAAATAGCATCTTTTGTGGGTTGTGAACGCCACTTCAATGTACAGCTCCAGGATCTGGCAGGGAATGCGGGGGACTCTGTCTCAGAACCAGCGTGTTTACATACTTTTCCTTCCTGATGTCCGCTATGGATTCCCCTGACCGTTACAAGGGCTCTCTGGCTAATCATGAAAGCCTAGAATTGTCCAGCTCCACTGTTATCCATTCTTGACTCCTGACTCCCTCCTGGGCATCTGTCTCCAAGGGAATCTGAGGTTAGCCACTGAGCTTCTACCTTCTCCTTGCATTCTCTCAGCATGATGCCTCAATCATGCCCGTTCCCCTTGCCAGAACCCAAGCTACCCACCTGAGCCAGCACACTGAACCCAGGTCAGTGCTAGGGGCTGAGATTGTATGCTATCTCCATCATCATGGATAGGAGGAGTGGATTGAGCCTAGGAGGATAGAACACAACCAAGCTCAGTCAACTTGACCTTTAGGCTACATTTTCCTTTCCATATAGTGAGCAGCCAGAATCTAATACAGCTCATCCTGAGTCAGCTTTGTGACTGTGTAGAATGGATCAAATATTCAGCAGATGCCGCATTTTGGGTTATGAGTTTGATCTTTCCTTGGACCACAGGTAGTAGAATGCTCTCTTAGGATATGGGCAGGGGCCCCAATGAGCCACTTGCTCACCAGGGAAGAAAACTTCAACACTCTCAGTGCTGCTGAAACCTACAGGGGACTGAAGACAAGGTGTAGTAAGCCCCTTTTCAACTAGTGACATCTTCATGTTAGGATGGATGTGTGTGGATGTGACCTCATCTAAGTGCAGTGTGATAAAGACTGTGCCTGTCTAGGAAGAATCTTTTTTGCTTCTTTCCAATCTGAACTAAGAGTAGATGACGTGGGTGTGTGTCTCGATGGCAAAATAACTGATGAGCAGAGTTAGGGCTCCAGCACCACAAAAAAAAGGAAGGGAGGAAGGGAGGGAGGGAGGGAGGGAGGAAGGGAGGAAGGAAGGAAGGAAGGAAGGAAGGAAGGAAGGAAGGAAGGAAGGAAGGAAGGAAGGAAGGAAGGACAAATGAACAGTGATCGCAATGCTTACGTAAACGAATAGTCAAAAAACCCCTTTGCCCCTTGCAATTGCATACTGCCCTAGCAATTTCTGTATGCTTTTGTCTTAAGGATGTTTATCTAGGTTCACACATTCACAAGAAAAAGCCCAAACCATTTAATGATACCTTACTCTATATCACATAATGTAGCTAGTTTTAAATGACTGTTTTGGAGACAACAGAAAGTCATTTCCAGAAAGTTTCTTTTACTCAAATTTCATTCTGCCAATGGTAGAGGTAAACCATGATCAAATGTTCCAAGCCTGCCACAGAACCCATCTGGACATGGATGGAAATTCCACAAGAGAAGCTCCCAGAACCTTCACTCCTCAAGGCATGACTTTCGAGACGCCAAAGAAGTCTTTAACGTGGGGTCACTATCATGAAGAAGGCACAACTAGTTTTAAATCCTATATTCTGAACACCTTTCTTCCCAAGAGTGAGCCACCTCCAACTTTTCATGAAAAGGAATGGCACTCAGCTTGCCTGCTAGCCCAGAGCTGTGTACCCTGGCAAGGTGGCCCACAACTTCCTTTATATGGTATATGGTATATGACACAGATGACCAAAACCCCACTAAACAAAAGCTGGTGTTTATTACAGTTCTCACTGGCATGCTAGCTGAGTGCATCCCAATTTTGAGGAATCCAAGAGTTCCCTGAAATCTCTCAAAGCCATCCTATAGGCTTCCCTGATTGCAGGATTTGGCAGTCTAAGCAAATGCCAACGCATTTCATTCATTGTTTCTGCTTTGAAAGAGACTGCGGCTGGGCACTAGGCCTGGTGTTTACTCAGTCTCCGAAAAAGATGCTTACCAGGTGCTCAGGTCTACACTGCAAATTGTCTCTGGCCTCTGCAAACAAACCTCATATCTGACAGTTTATGGTTCAGGAGAGTTGGATAATTAAAGCCACATTCTTGCCTTTCATCGGCATCCCTCACCTGGTCAGGGTCCCACACCAATATACAGTCATACAACAACATATTGTAATTAAGATTCCAGATCTCGGCGAACAGTGAGTATTCATCTGGCCACAAGGCACCTCCATACACTGCCAAATAAGCCACTGAGAAAAGAAGGCCACTCTAGTGGGTCCAACCCAAGCAAGGCAAACATGAGCAGATGACTTCTACCAGAATTCATTCTGCCTGGAATTCATTGTTTGCTTTTCAAGCTAAGATCACTAGGGCAGGCTAAAAACTACATCCATATTCCCAAATATTGTTTGTAAAGGTTTCTTTACATGTAAAGGGAGATATGCTATAGAGATGAATACTTTACATTGGTATGGGTCTTGGTTTATTAACACAAGTTTTAGGTCAATTTTGTTATATGTATATTTCTGCTCTTGATTAAGGTATTGTGATTGTGTAGTTCATTTAAAAATGTAATGATGTATAATTTAAAAATATAGGATAATAGATAACTATCTATAATAGTCAAGCTTGTAGTCATGTTAGTTAGATTTTCTAGATGTATAGAGATAAATTTCAGTTAGATAAGTATTCTTCAAATCTTTCAGAGACCTTCAAAATATGGCATTTAAAATGTTTAAGAATTTAAGACTTTTCTGTTGCAAGGAGGAGGCTGTTTGTTTGTCCCAGCCACCCAAGAACTGAAGTAATCACACTGAAACTGTATTAATGAAATTACTGCTTGGCCCATTGGCTCTAGCTTCTTATTGGCTAACTCTTACATCTTAATTTAACCCATTTCTATTAATCTGTGTATCACCATGAGGTCGTGGCCTACCAGCAAAGTTCCAGCATGTCTGACTCTGGTGGTGACTCCATGGCATCCCTCTGACTCTGCCTTCTTCCTCCCAGAATTCAGTTCCATCTTCCCCACCTACCTAACTTCTGCCCTATCAACAGGCCAAGGCAGTTTCTTTATTCATTAATGGTAACCACAGTACATAGAGAGGACTCCCACATCACTTTTCATGACAGTGAGACACATCTGCTCCTGGCAGTACCAAGCTGCTTCAAGAGGATAATGGGCACTGAAGAGGCTCCTTATGGAGTTGGTTAACCATCTCGATAAGAAACTGCTCTTGCCTGGTCTGCTTAACTAGACATGCAGGACCCAAAAAAAAAAAAAAAAAAAAAAAAAAAAAAAAGAATGACTGCTAAACTTGCCTGAAGGTGAGACGATCCTTTGGAGTTCCTGTTACCTAAAAGTCTGCCAGATGTTCTGCGGGACACAAAACAAAGTGACTGACAAGCTGCCAATATAGGTAAAACTGTCTTTGAAATTTCCTGCTTCATGGAAAAGTCTGCCGGATACTATAGGCCACTAGGCTAAAAACAGATGCCCCAACGGTACAAAAAAAACTTTGGGTGACTGTTCAGGCAGCAAGATGTCTCTGTCATTTCTAGGGTTTTAGAAGGTGCTTACAATACACTTCCTGTTTGCTTTGGTAATATTGTATCCTTCTGGAGTCTTTGATGGAGTTAAAGCATTTATAGTTATAGTTTTCCTTAGCTATAATAAAAGATAAAGTAGATATAAATATTGTAACTGTAATTCTTGCTTGATACTTGTATTATTATATGTAATTTTATTATGTTAAAGTTAAAGCCTTCCTTTTTGTTTAAACAGAAAAGGGGAAAAGGTGTAGGAGGTCCTTCTGTCTATGTGTTGCTTTTATTGGTTAATGAATAAAGAACTGTTTTGAACCTATGGCAGGGAATAACAGGGAAAGCTAGGCTGTATGCTGGGAGAAAGAAGGGCAGAGTCAAAGACACACCATAAAGCTGCCATTGCCAGAGTCAGACATGCCAAAATTTTGCCAGTAAGCCACTGCCATACGGTGATACACAGATTAATGAAGATGGGTTAAATTAATATGTAAGAGTTAGCCATTAAGAAGCTAGAGCTAATGGGCCAAGCAGTGATTTAATTAATATAGTTTCTTTTTGATTATTTCGGGTCTAAGCTATCCAAGTGGCCAGGAACCAATAAGCGGCCCCTTTCTCCAACACAGTTGGTACAGCTGGGTCTCACATTTGTGATCTGATGAGTTAGACCTTGAAAAAGCATCTGCATTCAAAGAACAGTTCAGGACAGGATTTTGAGAAGTGACTCTGCACAAGGAAACATGATAGACCCAGCCCAACTTCATGTTATGAAGACTCCATGACTCGTGTTTCTCATAACAGAGTTTGTGGGTACAGGGAATCTCAGTTATAGCCACGGCTAAGAAGGGCTCCCAAATCAGCAGGTATACTTCCTCAAATGCCCAGTGTTATCGAAGAGTCTGTTTAGTGTTTTTTCCCACGTCACCCTCTCCCACACTGCATTTCAAAACAATTCCTTTTTACCCAGTTCAACTTGACAAAGAGGCATTTTTCTCCTGCCAGCAAAATTCCTCCTTATTGTCCTTGGGGGGGGGGGGGTACACGGGGAGTCTGTTTTCATCTGGATTTTTTTTCGAGCCTTTAAGTGAGAATGGGAATCAGTGGCTACACTGTGTTTCCCTAGGGAGAACAAGCATCCATTCATCCATGGTAGGACACTAACATCTAGCCAAAGAAATGATTCCATCCACATAAAGCCTGAAGAGATAATGATTTCAACTAGGGTTCCCTATAGGAGCATGGGGGAGGGTAGCTCGTCGGACATAGTTGACTCTGACAGCTACACCACTGATAAGGTCCTTGCCCACACCCCAGAGGTTGTTAGCCACTTACATCTATTCTGGAAGGGAGAGGCCTCCCTCACACACTGTCTTAGGCACTACCTCATGAGCCCTACCAACCTTCTGTGAAGAAATGTTAGTGATCCCAACCCTGTGAGGACCTTGTGAGGGTGTTCACAACTGCTCTGATTTTAGGCAGCAGTGATCACGTCATGCCTGAAGGACAGAGTTCCAGAACATTCTGTCCTTCCTTCCGCTTACATTCTTCTCCTGTCCTCTTCTGTGACAGCCCTGGATACTTGGAAGGGATGGGACAGACGGATGATTGATTTCTCACAGTCAGGGCCGAGTACTGAGCCGCTGTGCAGCAGCAAGTACCCTGACTGGTTATGAGAATGCCCAGTAATCACTGCCCTCTTCAGAAAGAAAGGTCCGAGCAGCCTCAAAATCTAAATGTAATGTTTAGAAGGCAACTTGATAGCTGCATTGCATCCACTTAATAGAACGACAGCAGGCGGTTTTCCACTTGACCTGTGGCCTCTCCCAGCCGTAGGCTTGCCTTCGCTTACAATACTAAATGTGGGTTCTGTTTATAGAACAAGCCTTAGATCAATTAGACAGCAACTGGTTGCACTTACGATAGTTGTGCCAATACTACAAACACAGGCAAACCTTGTCTGGAGTGTGGTGGAGCCTGTCAGGTCTATAACTGAGCAGGGCTTGGTGACAATCCTCTCCCAGTGGCCTACGTAAGTGCCTCTAGGAACTCTGAAAGCTAGCCACAGTTCAGTGCCTGCTTGACTCCATATATTTTGCTACCAAAGTGCAAGATGTTTTCAGCAACAGGTTTTTCCATCTTCTTCTGGCATTTAATCAACAGCAGCAATAATAACTGTATTGTTTGGGGGAAAATTCAGGGACCTCCTTAGGCAACAGCTTGGAGGGAGGTAGGCGACCCCTAGTAACGGAATTTTCAATCAGTAATTAAGTCAACTGAGCCTGGTTTCTCCCACCTGTGCAGGGCGGCCCTTATATTTAAACTCCTGAACTGGTGAACTGGCATTTTAACATTTACAGGCACAGACTGCTGTAGGATTTTCTCAACCACCTCCTGAGCATGAGCTGCACCTTACCCAGGCTTGAAACCTCCAAGAACTCACAGCTGCACCTGCCCCACGCCCTGTGGGGACTGCCTCCAGTCCTTGATCTATTAGAGCTGCACATATGTCAGACTCTTCCCGAAATCTATAGGACACTTACAGGTTAGCACTATGCATTGAAACCTTTGTACGGAGTGGGGAAACGGTTCCAAATGCCCACATCATCCATTCCAAGCAAGGGCCGATTGATCTCGGAATGAAAGGATACTAAAATATTTAGCAAGGTCCAAATGCGGCAGGAAGAGATCCCATCACTCACGCTAACTACTTCCTCAAAAGAAGTGACACCGGGGAGAGTGGCGGGGAGAGTGGCGTGAGAGGAGGCGGGGAGAGTGGCGGGGAGAGTGGCGTGAGAGGAGGCATGACTCTCCTTATTCCTCTGAAATCCGCAGTCGCTCTTTCTCAAGGAACCCCCCCACCCCTCGCTCTCCAATCCCTGTACATTTCCTCCCCAGAAACGGCCGGACTAAGCTGGCCCGTACTGCCCAGTCTCACCTGGAGTGAAAAAGGAACTGCTGGATACCATGCTGGCAGCTTCCAAGATCTTACAGGTTTGGAACTAGAGATGGCCAACGCCTCTTCATTGACCACAGTGCCTCTGAAAGGGTTCAGACTTGGTGTATGGGTAGTATACACATGGGTGTGGGGTAACTGCCTGTTCCTGGAATGGGCTTAATCTTTCTCATCAGTACCGTTTCATCATTTATAGCACACCGACTTGTTTCTTGAAGGCCTCTGACTCACAAGCATGGGATTTGGCTGTCAAGTTTTTTCACTAGCAATGCCAATTCGTCAGAAATTTTGCCACATTTGTTTCTGAGTGATCCAGAATTCTGCGGGCCCCATCATCTGCTTTCCCCTTCTCATCCCCTTCGGAGTGTCTTCTCATCTTGAAAGACACACTGATGTAAATAACTGAAGGTCTGTCAGAGTCTCTCCAACCTCATAAAGATCATTATCCACCATGGAGCTCAGCAGAGCCACCAAGGCTTCCCAGCGGTCTCAGGTCCCTGCTAAATTCTTTCTTAACTCTCCTGCGAGTATAGCCCAGTAATTCTGCATTAAACACTGTCTCTCACATGCCCAAGGCCTTCAGTAATACCTCCCATCACCTTCCAGTTGCTGATATTCCTTAGGACTTCAGTGGTAACCAAACACTCCCAATGGCTCACATGAGTCAGGCAATCAGGGACCAATCCCTCTCATATAGATTTGGATTCTGTGGCTGTTGTCTCAAAGAGGGATGAGTAACTATATTACTTGTTTCTCTCCTTCCCACACAACATAAATGACCCACGCGTCCCTCTTTTAATTCTTGATTAAAAGTCTTTCCAAACTCAAGCGGTTCAGAGGAGGAGTATTCCCTGGTAATCAGTTTTCTGCACTGCGTAATAGTAAAAGCAAGGCCTAAGAACCCCTGTAAAGTAACCTCGCTCTCTTCCTAAGGACCCCAGGAAGGGATGTTTAGCACAAATCTAACACATACTCCTTCCCTGATACTCCTCCACCCACAACAGGAAGGCATGGAAAGCCAGACAGTCTGTCTTATTTCATCTTTTTATCCACGTTTTCTCTCAATTCAGAAACTAGGGCGAAGGGTGTCACCCGCATATTTTGCACGTAATTGCTCCCTTAGGTGGTCATGTTCTTTCTGGACAGACAGCTGAACATCAGTAGCACATTTTATGGCCCACAACCTGCTTATGATTCTATCCCACAATGCTTCTTCGAGGGACCACACTATCTTCTCTATCTATCAGTCATTGAGGGGGGGCATGTATCCTATACTTACAAACCTGACCCCAAATACCAAAGAGGCACGCTACTCCTTACCACACAGAGGAAGGCCAGCCTAAGATTTCCTCCCTGATTCCCCAGCTTCAGACTCAGCAGCCTCAGCTCTATGTCTTAGCACCCATGTCCGGGACGATGAAGCAGCCACTGCAGTATAAAAATGCATGCCATCCCGGCACTCAGGAGGCAGAGAAGAGAAGAGCCACACCAGGCTCGCTCTGATGAGTGCTCCACCTTCAGACAGCTTAGCATCAGCTGCATGAGCGTCGTGCCCCAAGAGCAGGGATGTTGTCAACTACTCCCCTCGAAGCCATCGTGGCTTCTGTCATGTCCCTGCTCAGGTGTCCAGTATTACGTAACCTTTCCCAGGCAGACGTGAACAAATATCTATTTACCTCAGTAGTATACCAAAAACAGATCAAAGAAATTATTCTGCTCAAGACAAGCTGGGGAAGCTAATATGTGTATTTGGGGTTACTTAGAGGAGCATAGGTAAGGGGCTGTCTACAGGAGCAGGGGTGACTCCTGGGCAGCTATACCTTAAAGAGTCCCCTCTCCAGCAATTGTTAACAGGAGGGAAGTCGTGTGCCGCTTGCGCATGGAATGTTAGTGGGTTCCATCTTGTAAGGATCTCACGTAGGTAACAGTTGTCCCAGTTTCAAGATGACATTGGTCATCGTGCTGAGAAGGCAGAGTTCCACAACAGCGTCTGTGTTCTCTAACTATTTTTTGGAGGCTAACAATTGCCCAAGCCTTCAAAGCATCTGGATGATAAAAGTGTAGAAATTCTCCTTTGTCTGAACCATCATCATGATAGGAAGGGCAGGCACAAAATAAGACCCTCGACTTCTTTGGAGATGATCCTGCCAAGGAATACATATGTCCTACATGCCAACAGGACCTCGAGGTTGCACCGTCACTGTGGCTGAAATGAAGAGTCACACCTGGGTGAGCCATGCATCCTGGTTGGCATTGCACTACTGATTTGGCTGCTGGAAGTCCCTCGTCCCATAAAGCACTCAGGCCTGGCTGCCCATCCTGATTTACTTAAACATGACAGCAGGACATGCCTATCAGCCTGAAAATGAACGAACCCCTTTGCTGCTGCTGAGGCAACCAGTGCTGCAGGGAGGCCAACAGTAACAGGCTAGATGCTGGGTCTGGGCTGAGAAGACTCTGATGTCAGCAGAATCATCCTTGCTGGCGATTTCACTTACAGGCTAAGAACAAGAGAAATTCTTGGCAAGAGTTCAGATGTCACCGTGTGTCGCTTTCTGTACCATGTCAGGGGTCATATTGTAAAACACCTGACATTCAGCTAGAGGAGTGTAGCTGCTTGATTCGTCTATAACATTGTAAAATCTTCTTTCCTATGCCAGTAATAGCCCAAGGGTCTTGGCTATGTACAAAGAGCCCCAGGTTCCGTGATAGGAGGGCAGGGATGCTGGGAGAAAGGCATTAAGAGTAACATATGAAAGAAGCCTTAGACTGGAAACCCTTGTGCACCTGGGTACTAGCATCAAAGCGTGTATGGTAAGCAGCACAGGGCATATAAACCTGGAAAAAAGTAGCTACGATATGCGTGACCAAGAAAAGGGCACGAGATCATGGCACGGTGCTTTTGAACCTGTGACTTTTCCCAGGTCAACCCATCCATCAGCATCTTTCTCTTCCTCTACCAATGGTCTCTCTTTCTAATACCTTACTATGTATCCCTGACGCAATTCTTGTCCTGGGTTCCAAGAACCTTAAAATCCCAGTAAGCGATACCCCAACACATGAGCGCCCCCCCCCCCCCGTCACTGGCCACTGTAATAGAGCAACCTCTGAGGAGGAGCCATGTATGGCTCTCAAATGACAAGGACATTCTTAAAAGCAAACAAACAAACAATGACAACCTAACACTGCTTTTTCAGTCTCTGGCTCAATAGTTTTCAACGTGTGTGAGAATTTTCATTCCCTAAAACATTCCCTGTGCTCAAATACATAAAGCAGACAAAAGTGGCCATTTTGTTAGTAAAGGTAGATTTTATAAATTCGAATTTTAAATATAGGAGCTGGCTAATATGGAGGAGCGGTGGTGTGCTTATTTAAAATATATTATACAATTCGTCAAGAAATGCATACTGTGTTCTAGACTTTCCATTCTGCTTCAGTAGCCATCTGATAGAAAGGATGTTCCTGGCCTGGCCTGTGGCTTTTCAGTGTGTGCCAGCCATGCCAGAGGCTGGTGTTGAATCATCTCAGTCAGGTGACCTGGGGCCCCTTCCACAAAATAAAGACCTCTCAAGTTTGCAGTGGACTGCAGAGTTTCCTCCATGGGATGCGCTGGCCAAAGGCCAGGATGGTTTCCAACTAACTAAAAAATATGAAAGTTAAATTGGTAAACATATAAATTATAAGATCAGCTCATTTATCTAAATTCAAAGAAGAAATAAATAACCAGATCTAAGTACAAAAATAAATACATCGATGTCAGAGATGTTCCTTTAAAACACTACTTCTCTATCACATGGCCTGCTAAGTCTGCACTGTGATGTCCCCACTCAAACTCCTGTAACTTATCACGATGCTGAGACTAGGCTTTGAGTTTGGATAATTAATAGACTCTTCCCTTTCCCCTCACTCTTGATTATCCTTTATCGGGGCCATGTTTGCACTTCTCTTGTCAATTGTAATCATTTATTTGAACCAGCTCCATGGTTCATTAGCTCTTCATTAGTGCCTGTGGGCTGGATAAAATGTGCATGAATTCCCAAAGTAAGTACGCATTTCACTGGCAGCGCAGCAAGGACACGTATTCCCAGAGTGTCTCGCCCAAGACGGCTGCAATCAAGACCTGGGCTCTTGAGTGAGACAAGTGGTGTCCTTGAGAAGGAAAGGAACTCACTCTCCCATCCAGACCTAAGCATCAATTCTAAATAAAGCCCTTCGGCGGCCACAACGGTCAGGCTTCATCTCAGACCTGACCTTGGCTCATAGTCTGGTATGTTTGTCACTTAAATACAAATACACCGGGCAAGTCGAAAGAATTCAATTCAAATTTGGACGGCCAAAGTCACCCTGTCAGCAAGTTAAAAAAAAAAAAATTACGGCTGCCATGTACCACCCTGGAGGTTCAGTGGACAGCTCAAGTCCTCAACAAGGCAGAATTAGATAGAAATGCTAGGTTCTGGCCCTGGATCTGTATATCACTAACTGATGGGAGAGACCACACAGTCTCCACACAGCACGGGCCTCCAGAAACACCTGCTCTTAGAGAGATCACAGATTCAATGTCTCCAGAAAGTGAAAAGAAGAACTGGAAGATTGAAAAGCACATCATGAGACAGAACAGGTCCAACAGTAGCAAAAGGAACTGATTAGACCCAGCTAGAATGTGAGACCTCCCACAGGACAGCTGGCCACGCCCCTTCAATCTCTTCAATGAACTGCCATCACTAGAATTAAAAATGTGAGCAAGGAGATGGAGAAACTGTTCAGTGGGTAAAGTGGGTGTCACTAAAGTGTGAGGCAAGGAGTTAGAAATCTATAGAATCCACATAAAAGAATCTGAAATCCCAGCGCTCCTACCAGCAGAGATGGAGAAGTCCCCAGATGCCCATGGGCCAATGCGCTTGACTTATCTACCGGCAACACCCTATCTGAAATAAAGTAGGTGTATGAAGACTGATAATTGAGGTTGTTCTCTGACATCTACAAACATGCATGGTACACACGCATACACACACATACACACACACATAAACACACACACGTCAAGCACACAAATGCAGCAATCAATACAAATCAATAATCATTAAATAAATGCAGTTTAAAATTTTCATAAACAAACATCAAGGCAAATGCACAATCCTCACCTCCAAAGGAACAAGAAATAGCATATTCTTAAATATGAGTGACCTGGAGCATAGATCCAGGTTACCCCAAGTGCCATATTCCAACATGGTGACAGATTCATAAACTTTATATAGTAGCAAAACAAAGAACATCATAAATCAATATTTTAAAGAAACACCTGTGGGAACAAATCATTATGCTATGGTGACTTAGGATACAGGCTAGGGATGCTATATGACAACATACTCAACCTTTGGACTGGTGGAAATTGGGAGTCTGGTAGGATGTTCCCAAAAGAATTGCCTAGTAGTCACAAGATGAACATTAGGTCACACACAGAGGTGGAAAATGAATGGCTCTTGAAGGAGCTACACAGGGTCCGAGCAATTTGACTCCAGACCTGGAACATCTGCTCTTCACAATCACAGAAGTAGATGTGGCTTGTTTCTTGGAACTTCTGTTCATAGAAGTAAGCAAGATGGTGAATTGGATCCCACGGGGCTGGGTTAAAGCTGTTAATGTAAGTGTGTTAATGTAAGTGTGTGTTTGGCTTAAGATAGAGAGATATAGAAGCAGGCACCCAGGCATGTGTGTATCTTCAGGCTGGTGTATATAAAACACAGGCTTATTATTTACCAATTACGCAGTTGTTGATTCACCTGTTTACCAAAATTTATTTGTAACCCAAAATTCAATAGTTAAGGCCGCTTGCAGCCCTGTGGATACACACATGTGGCAGCAAATAACCTGAGCCACCAACACATATGTTCCCAGATGAGCTAAAAGCAAGTGGCGCTTGCCTTCCCCCAGCATGTTTTTATACCAGGAATACATGTCTATTTCACAGCCGACTTAATGTCTTTGTAATGTTGTGTTTTATGGTTGGTGAGTCTGAGGCTTAAGAAACCTCAGAGCAGAGTGTCAGTGGGTTGTATGGTGGTCCTAAGAGCAGAAAAAATAGTGTGTAAACAAGTGCAGACACAAATGTTAGTGCTATCAGCTGTTAAGACCAATGTTAATGAATCTAACACACACACACACACACACACACACACACACACCTGTAAATAGAATCACACATAAAATAAACTAGGGTTTAATACTGATCAGTTGACAGCAATCTGAGTAGAGGAGGGCATCTGGCCCTGAATTTCCCACAGGAACAACGCAACGTTCACAAGTTCAGAATTTTTGATATTTTACAAAACATAATAGCTTCAAATAATTAGACCTAATTACATGTGTATTTCCTCATTTGGTCCCCTAAGAGAGCCTAGAAGCAATTATATTCCAGCAGTTGCCAACAAGGTTTTCTGATAAAAGAAGAAATGGATAAGTGGCCGATGATAGGGCCGGGGTAGAGATGGGCCTGGGGACTCCTGCAATGCAGAAAAATGAGGAATTGTTAAGAAAAAAAGATGTATAAAAAAAATAAAGGGGAATGTATGTTGAAAGGAAGCAGGAACCAAGTGACCGGAGGTCAAAGAAAAATAACTATAGTATTTAATTATGACCTAAAAAATAAAATTGACATTCATGAGCCCACATGATACACAATGACAAACAAATGAAGAGGGGAGATGGAACAAATCATCCTTTAGGAAGAATTCAAAATAATAAATGTATAAAAAAGGAATAAAGGCCAGGTCTGTGGGTATGCACCTAGATTACCAGCACCCAAGAAGGTGACAGAGAAAGGTCATGAGCTCAAAACTAACCTGGCCTACATAGCGAGTCACTGTCTCCCACATACAAAATAGAAGAGCGAAGAAAGAAGAAAGAGGATAGAGGGAGAAGGCAAGAGATGGAAAAGGAGGAAGGGAGAAAGAGGTAGGAAACAGGGAGGCAGAGGGGTGTAGGAGGAGAGGGAGGGACTGAGGGAGGGAGGGACTGACAGAGAGAGAGAGAGAGAGAGAGAGAGAGAGAGAGAGAGAGAGAGAGAGGGAGGGAAAGAGGGAGGGAGGAAGGGAGACACAATAACAATACTGCTGTCAGAACACCACCATGGTGATCATTGCTGAGCCAAGGTCCACACTCAATGGTGCTAAAATTCATGCTTGACTTGCCAGGAGAAACATTAGCATTTCACCAAAGTGCCTCACCAGAAGAGTTATTAATCACCAGGCGCTAACATGTGTCCCTAAACTGTGTGATTTCCTTCCTGTAGGAAGCAGCACTCACTCCTCTTCCCATGGAGTACTAGCCAAGAGTGCTTGTAATGAGTACAGGGAGGATAAGGGAGGGGTCTGCAAAGAGAGGACGGCCGGGTACCACCTTGCCCAGACGAGTGAGGAGAAGCATCAGCAGTGATGTCCCCACGGGAGAGTGATAAGATTGTCTTACCTCTGTGATACTATTCTCTGCAGTCCACAACCAAAGTTCAACCACGAGGAAACATTAGATAACCCAACGCAGGGGGCATTCTACAAAATAGTCCTTAAAGCGCCAAGGTTATGAAAATCAAGCAAAGACTAAGGAACTGTCAAAGATTAGGGAGACTAGTCCGGATGATCAAAGGAAAGAGTATACTAAAAGTCATTAGCAAAATCCTACTGAAGCCTAGTCCGGGTTGGTTGTTCTACGTTTACTTTTGATGGGCATACCATGGTTAGATGAGATGTTAACCCATGGGGGACACGGGTGCACAGCACCTCAGCATTTGTGCCTGCACAAATCTCAGAGCAGTTAAAGGACACTCCACCTCTGAGGTCAATCACACTAGCTGGGTCTACAGTGAGTGAAAATTCCACCATTGGTCTTCCAAAAATGGTGCTGGTTGGTTTTAAAATTCCTGAAACCACACAGAAATGAGCATGAGGTCCTAGACTACCATTAAAGCCACACAGCGGCAGCAGCGGGAAGGAAGGCAAAAGACAGGAAACACAGAAGAGAGTCATCCACTTCCTCCACAGGACATAAACAAAGTGCTCAAGAAATCCTGTCATGAAAGGGCTCTAATACACTCATAAAATGATAAAGTAAGCATGGGAAGAAAGGAAAATTACAAGCAACAGAAGTCTCGAGGACCTAGCAAGAACTAGTTGGGACTGTTCCATGTTCACCAATTCCTGTGGCCAACAGACACATGAACAGATGGTGACCATCATTCATGATCAGAGAACATAAACCCCAAATCCTTGTATATTCATCTCACTGGGGGAAACGTTATAAAGCCTTATGAACCCTGGGACTAGAGACTGTGAAGCCATGAGAGAAAGATGCACAGAGAAAACAGTGGGAGGAGGGATAAAGTGAAGAGCTTGCTCTGAGACTGCAGCATCATCTCCTGGTACTGCCCACCAGCTGCCCATCCCAGAACTGGACACTTGGGCATGTAACACAGAAAAAGCCCTGGACACCTGTATCTAGACACTAGTGGCAGAGCATTCTTAATGCCCTGGTCACAAGAGCAACAACGTGGAAAGGGACCCAGTTGTCCATGCACGAGATAACAGATCAAAAACTGAAATATAGCTGGACAGTGGTGGCGTGGTGCATGCCTTTAATTCTAGTATTTGGGAGGCAGAGGCAGATGGATCTCTGAGTTCAAGGTCAATTTGGTCTGCAGAGCAAGTACTGGGATGGTCAAGGGTACACAGAGAAACCCTATCTTGAAAACAAAAAACAAAAGACAAGAACAACAACAACAAAAACCTGAAATATATTCACAACATAGTCCAAGAATGAAGGGCAGTAATTCACAAACCAGAGAGAAACTCTAGTCTGGGAAAGTCTCAAAGGTTAAATATAGGAGATTGTGCTTGTTTTTGTTTGTTTTTAAGATGGATTCTTGACATCCCGGGTTGGCCTTATATTCATGGCCCTCCTGCTTCAGCTTCTGGAGTACTGGGATTTCACGTTTACAAAACACTCTTTATATGCCTAAGATTAACCAAAATAATATTTTTAGGATACAGAGATACAACCAAACTACACTGAAGAAAAATAATATTGGTTAAGTATTGGAGTGTGGGAATGAGATAAGGGAAACCAGGTGGCCAAATACGGGATATATTAAGAACCCTCCATTAGTTTTAGGGGTAGGTTTTAAAAGACTATTTTAAATGATTTAAAAATATAATCAGGGGCTAGGGAGACAGCTGAGAGGACAAAGCACATTCGTATCTACAGATTCCCTAAGCGTGAGGACGGTAGGTAACGTGTCAATCACGCCAGCACCCCTAGGCGAAATGGACAAAGACAGGAGAGTCCTCAAAAGCTCTCAGACTAGCCTGCCAGGATCAGCAACAAAAAGCAGGAGACCTTGTTTCAAACAGGGTAGAGGTGAGAAATGAGCCCTGTCCTCAGAACACGGCATGTGCACACCTGCACTCTCATATACAATGTATACACACACAACATACACAGAAGAGAGAGATAAAATAGCAACTAACTTCATAAGACACGTATATATACATACATACATACATATGTATGTATGTATGTATGTATATGCATGTTCAGAGAGTATGTCTGAATAAAAATACTAGGACTGGACCCATTTTCTACACTGTAAATCCAATTTACTTGTAAAGCAGCATATTTAAAAGAATAGTGAAAGAATAGTCTTTATATTAGATAAGGAAG
Organism: Myodes glareolus; assembly: GCF_982192425.1. Lineage (NCBI taxonomy): Eukaryota > Metazoa > Chordata > Mammalia > Rodentia > Cricetidae > Myodes > Myodes glareolus. Next base: position 31,195,881 of record NC_142049.1, on the reverse strand, counting down.
TAAAATATCTGAAAATGAGCACTAAGATCCAGAAAATAATATACCTAGAACTTCGACTTTGCATTGTCTGTTCTTTGGCAGTTATGAGACCGCAGAGAGCTTTTAAATCTACTTAACGCTTAGATGGGAAACTCTAGAGTGTGTGCATGGACATTCTGCCCATGGTCACCACCCTGACTTAGTGCCAGGATGGCACAATGTTTCTAAGCTTTACCCAATATCTGCTGTGCAAAACACCACACCACAGCTCACAAACTTAAGGCTAACGGGAGGTATGAGTTAAGAACAGAATAACACTGCTTCTACAAACCATTATTGATCAAACATAAACCCTAGACCTAGGTTCAAAGTATCTCTGAAGGAACTGCTTTTCAGGGAAGACCCAGAGGCTCTGAAACAATAGCCGCTTGCTATTGTTTCAAAGTCTCAGTGGGTCCTGCCAAGGCCTCTGTCTCTGGCACGGCTACATGGCTTCTCACTGACTCCACCTAATCTCTCCTCCTCTATCTGCTGGAACTCCTGGCTTGCCCTATTCTGCTAAGGCACTGGCCAAAACAGATTTATCCATTAACCAATAAAAGCAACACATAGACAGAAGGACTTCCCACACCATTTACCCTTTTCTGTCTAAATGAAAAAGAAGGCGTTAAATTTAACATAGTAAAATGACATATAGCAAGACAGGTATCAAGCAAGAATTACAGTTACGGTATTTATACCTACTTTATCTTTCATCATAACTAAAGAAAACTGTAATTATAGCTATCTACTCTTCAACTCCATCAAAGACTCCAGAAGGATATAATATTACCTAAGTAAACAGGAAGTACATTGTAAGCAACTTCCAAAACTCTAGAACTGACAGAGACATCTCGATGCCTGGACAGTCACCCAAGGTTCTTCTATAACATTACGGGCAACCGTCTTCAGCCCACAGGCCCATAGTATCCGGCAGACTTTCCCATGAAGCAGGAAATTTCAAAGACAGTTCCAGCTATATTGGCAGTTGTCAGGTCACTTTCTTCTGTGTCCTGCAGAATGTCTGGCAGTCCCTTTCAAAGCAGAAACCCTGAAGGACTGTCTCACCTTTAGACAAATTCAGCAGTCATTTTTCTGTGGGTGGGTCCTGCATGTCCAGTTCATACAGCATACCATCAAGCAGTCCAGAAAAGAGCAGTTTCTTGCCCAAATGGCTAACAAACTTCATAAGGAACCTCTTCAATGCCCATAATCCTCTTGAAATGGATTGGTACTGCCAGGAGCAGATGTGTCTCATTGTCATGAAAAGTCCTAATTTCTTAAAACATTTTAAATGCCATATTCTGAAGGTTTCTGAAAGATCTAAAGAATACCTATGTAACGGAAATAGTTTTCTATATATCTAGAAAACCTAACTAACATGACTACAAGCTTGAGTATTATAGATGACTATCTATTAACCTGTATTTCCTAATTATGCATTACATTTGTAAATGAGCTGCACAAACATAATGCCTTAATCAAGGGCAGAAACATACATATAACAAAATTGACCTTAAATTTGTATCAATAAACCAAGGTCCATACCAATGCAAATTCTTTACTTGCTTTGAGGCCTGCTTTATAGGAGAGAATACATGCCTGGTACTTTGAATCTCGACAAAGTACCATGCTCAGGAGGTCACATGGGTGAACTCACTCCTCTTGTGTAGCTAATCTGACATGGTACCAAATCAAATGCTAAATATTTATGATTATACCCATAGACAAACACTACTCTCATCCTTAATCAGAGAAGCTTCTCTTTGCAGCAAACAACAATGAATACAGATACTCATGGCCCTTGAGATACTCAGAATAAATGAAGTTGAGTGTTCAGCCCTAACCAAGATATCAAGACAAGAATGTAAGAGCCAGAACACAGGCAGAAGGTTGTGAAATGCTGTTTATGGTATGGCATAGCCGTTGTAGATATGATCTCATAGCAGCTATATACATAGCAAGTATATATACTTGGCCTGTACAAAACTGGGCATGCCGATAGCTAATCATGGACCAGAGAGGGGCCTATGGTTTCTATGCCTCCATGTTGAACTATTGGTAACTGATGGTGTCTGCGAGAAGAACGGTCATTTCCTTCACCGGTATATACGCTGGTAAGCCCACTACGCTCCAGTGGGTAGTTGTAAACATGTGACCACACCGATGGCCTTGGTTGAAGTCACTGGAACACAAACAAAAGATAAAGGCATGGACGTGGGAAGGAGGTAGGATGACAAGTATAGAAAGGAGATAAGGGAGGGCAGGAGTGAGAACGAACAAAAGGCACTATGCACAGGTATAGAGCTGTCAAAGAGTAAATTTAATCGCTAGAAAGGAGGGAAGACCAACAGAAGGATTGAGAACAGAAACACACATGAATGTCGACTTTGTACTTCTAATCATGAACCACAAGAAGCTGAGTAACTGTGTCCTTTCAAATTTCAGGCTAAGACAAAAGGCCCTGACTGAGAAAGATGTTAACACTAACACTGTCCCTTCCCCCAAAAGAAATCTATGAGAAAGTAAACTAGTAGAAAGTGTTAGCCATACATCTTCTGTCATGGAGCCCAAAGATGTTTTTCTTCGTTTATGAGCTCAGTTTCTCCTAAACTGTCTTGCTGAGGGGGGCTGATAAAGTGAGTCAGGAGAATATGTTGCAGATGCTATCTGTCTGCAAGGGATGCTGCGACAAAGTAGCACAGGCTGGGGAACTAAGGAACAGACATTGGTTTTCACACAGTTCCAAGCGTGGAAGTCCTAGATGCAGCTGGGAGTAGAACAGGCTTCTTCTGGGTCCTCTTTCTTGTACATGACTGTGTTGTACCTCCCTGCATGTCGATATTATTCTCTCTCTCTCTCTCTGTCTCTCTCTCTCTGTCTCTCTTTCTCTCTCTCTCTCTCTCTCTCTCTCTCTCTCTCTCTCTCTCTCTCTCTCTCTCTCCTTGCCCGTGTTATAATCTTCTCTAGTTATAAGGGCATATAATCTTATTTTTACTTAACTTCTTCAAGACCCAGTATCAAAGTCTAGTCATACTCTGGAGTACTGAGAGCTATGAATTCAAGACACAAACGTGGTCCAAGACACAAGTCAGCTCCCTGAACCATAAATACCATGCAATGTGCTTTCACCATCATGAGACAATGGCACAGGCAATGTCGTGAAGTAATCCCAAAGGCTTGCTCTCCACAAAGCCATGCTACTTTGGGGACATAGTAAAACCTAAAAGAGGTAAAACCTGGTGGAATGATGTCAGGTCACTGAGCATGCGCCTTTAAAAATGACTATTGGAACCTTGATCCTCCTCTTCCTCTCCTTACTTCCTGTGTAACACGGGGCGGGCAGTTGTCTTCACCATTCAATACCTTCTTCAAGTGCTGGCTCCTTACAGGTCAGTAGCAGGGCCAACCAAGTGAGCCGCAGGAAGATGATTCAGTGGTTGCTTATACTTGATCTTGATTCCATGGTTGTTATCTGGCTGACCCAAGCAGGTACACACACACACATAGGCATGCACGCACACACACACACACACACACACACACACACACACACACACACACACGAGAGAGAGAGAGAGAGAGAGAGAGAGAGAGAGAGAGAGACAGAGACAGAGACAGAGACAGAAATAGAGACTCTCTACCTCTATCCAACCCCACCTCAGAATTTTTTTCCAAATACCTATTTTGCGTCATTACTAACCTTAAAGTTGGTAGATCCCAGAAGAATCTTCACTTTGCAGACTACTTGGTTTCTGGGGCTGCAACATCCCTGAAACCTCATTTATTCTCATGTCACCTTTCTCTTTGCCTAGACCCTGAAAAGGCAGCATAATTCCATAACATGGCATGTACTGTGTTACAAATGGCTACTGTGGTAAAATTACCATCAAAGCTAGAATCTCAAGGCGACCTTTCAACCAACCCCAACCCTGTCAGGTCCCAGCCCCAGCCCTAGCCCCATGGCCACCTATGCTTTCATCTCTACCCCTGAAAATTAGTTTTGCCTGTTTCCAAGTTTCCTATAAAAAGAATCCTAAAAAACTACAGTTTTTTTTATCAGGGATTTCGAACCACTGCCCAGGCTTCCTTACTGCTGAATTAAATGATTACTACAGTAGCGACCGAGTTTATTTTTCTCATTTGATTGAATGGTCCCAGAGAACACACATGTCGTTTCCCATAGTCCTGTGTGTGATGAAATAACTTCTGTTCTGCATATAATAGAATGGTGTGTATTAATCATAAAACTCCTCTGCAATCTCCTTGAGTTAACATTGCACTTTTAAAGTCATGACAGTCACTCTTTTCCAACAGGCCCCCCCTTCCCAGCAACAACAGAGCCTTTCTCCTCTCCCGGGTCTCTATCATCTAGATCCTGAAATTCGACATCTGCCGACTGCTCAGGCTGAAGACTGCATGGGCCAGCAGCATGCACAGCACAATAACAGTGGCCCAAACTTAGGACACCAGCCTCCAGAGTCACAGCCTTAGGGGCCTCCATGACCAAAGGAAGGATGAGAAAGCAGAAAAGACAGAAAAACAATGCTCTTACTGCCTGGTGGAACTGCACACTCTTTAAAGACGAACACATAAGGCAAAGCCTCCTCTAAGGCCAACCTCTAGAGACAGCTGGTCCCAGCACAGTCAAGGCTGCAGCCTTGAACTTCAATGGGCAGAATCAGGGCCGATGAGTAAGTCCTTCATACATCAGTCCTCATATATGAAGACAGGGTCTCTAAGAGCGAGACAAGCCTCCTGGTCCTAGGAGTTGAGGACCCCGCCCTGGCAGCATCTCGGGTTTCCAGGACACCTGACGGATAGGTGTAGCAGAGAACCCTCCCTAGCTGTCGCCACTTATATGGTCACCCTCCAGCTAGGGCTGTATTCCGGGCTCCCACCCCCGCACTTTAAATCCACGACTAGTGGCTATTGAAGGATTCTGCATGCACCCAGGATGCTGAGAACATAATCTGGTCTGACCAGCTCCTTCAAGACCCAAGATTTTCTGTACTGACTTCAAAAATCCTTAGGTACCCTCAAACATCAGAAGTCTAGGGACAGTGACCTGATGGAGTATGACTAAGTTGGAATATTAATCAAGAAAAAGGAGAAACTAATTACAAGTCAGCCCATCAGTAGAGACCCAGCCCAGACATAGCACAGGCCTCTTGTGTCTCTGGCAAAGTTGGGGCTGGATAGCTAGGTGATCAATGTGTGTTCGACCAAGAAAGACAGCAAGTGAGGATGGTTGGAAAACAAGAGAGGCACTGTCAATCAACCACCGGCTTCTGGAGCAGAGAGCGGGACTTCAGAAGAGGAAGAAGCTGCAGAGGACAATGAAGTTAAAACATGAATAAACTCCGCTGAGAGAAAAAAAATAGAAAAGACAAAGTCCTAGCTCAAAACTGACCTTGTACTCAGAAAACATACATGGTAGAGTAGCAAGATGTCCCAAAATGCCTTCCCACTTTTCATATTCGTGTGCTTAAATATTAGAAGGTAGAGCCTTTAGGAGGTAATTAGAGGCTCCACCCCTAATATTTAAATGATGGAGTCCTCTGAACAGGACTAAGGCGCAGGAGTCTTGATAGGCTGGTGAATGAGTGACATGTAATCAGGGCTTCTGGACATTTTCACGTGGGGAATGGTGGTCAGAGAGCCAGACACCTTGTCATTGTCATTAGAGGGATGGAGCTTTAGGACCACTCTTGACCTCAAGAGAAGTTTAATGTTGAGCTGACCAACAGCTAATCTATTAACCGATATTATTTAAAAGGATGGGGTTTAATTTACCAAAGCGAAAAAGAAAAAGGCACCAGATTCCTGCAGGATGGCACACCCTCAAAGGGCATGGCAGCCCCATACCCTTCTCCCATGCCTTGCCCTGAGAGCGTTCTTGCCCCTTCTGTTCCTCTGCTTGGCATTACATTCACATGTCCTTCCTAGTAAACAGGTAAAGGAGGAGTGTTTCCCTGATGTCTGAAGCTATGCTGACAAATTCATCAAATTTGTTGCTGAGAGGCGCCGACCCTAATTTATAGCTCGCAGGTCAGAAACACAGTTTACGTGTGAGAATTGCGATTGGGCTGGGCCTTCAAACTGTGGAATTTGGTGATGTCTCCAGGCAGACAGGCTGAGCCAGGCTGAACTGTAAGGTGTCCGCAGCCCGTCAGTGTCTGCGGGAGAAGTGAACACGTGGGGTATCATCCCAAACATGTTTCGGGGGTCAGAGGTGACGCATTCAATATGGGAGCTAAGAGTCCAAAATCACATTGAGTTTTTTCTTCATAAGGCAGAGCAAAGAGCTAGCTTGCCCCTTCCACCTCACCAAGCAGGCACTGCCTGTGAAGGTCCTTATCAGACACTGGTTCTACAGTACCTTGATCTTAAACTTCCCCACATGCAAATCTATAAGAAAGAATTTCCTGTCTAAACTACCCAGCCTAGGTCATTTTGTTTCAGTATGCTAAACAGGTTATGACACAAAGTAACTCCTATTCCAGACCACCCGTGCTACCTTGTTGCCATGTGAACCCATTCCAACAAAGGGATGTGTGCAAGCCTGCTGGGGGTGGGGGTGAGGGGGGTCTATGAAAGCAGCTAGTTGTTTCTACTTTTAATTTCCTGCCTCTGGGAAGACAGATATGCTTCTTAGAGAGATAGTGGTCCTGTAGGAACAAGCATGAGGCAAAGCCAGTATGTAAAGGCAGGAAGGAGAAAGGGGACACCTGGATAGACGACTCTGTAGAGGGGGTTGGGCGGGGTTGGCAGTTTTCTTATAGAAGTTTATACTGTTTTGGTTGGATGTTAGTCTTCCTTAGCTATCATAACAAAAGGCTACAGATTTAAGCAGCTCAAGGCAACACGGAGTTTACAGTGTCTAATGTTGAGTCTCACCGTGGAGCCTCACAAATGAAGTCATGTGCGTTCTTTCTCAGTTTCCTAATTGTGTGAACATTCCACTCAAATTCATGGCCCTCTGCTCCAAACCACCAGCGTCACATGTGTCTCTGAAGAGTCTTCCACACTCACATCCCTTCTCTCCAGCTCTCCTGTCTTCCTCTTCTCCTTCCATAGACAGTACAGGGTCATATCCCTCCTCAAGGTCAACTTGTACACCACCTTCTCCATGTACAACCTTAATTACTCTTTTCCACATAGCGCAGTATGCTCCAAAGATTAAAACATGAATATACTGAAGAGATGATTATTATTCTGCTAACCATACATATACACAACAAACAAATCCCACTAATAATTTGAGACAGAAATCACATAATTATAATTAAAATTTTAAATTCAATATTAAAAATGGTTATGATTCTAAAAAAAAAGCTTAAAACACAGTGAAGGAGGAAGGTTGTGTTCATTTGAATGAGAATGGCCCCCTGTAGGCTCATATATTTGAATGTTTGGTAACCAGCTGGTGAACTGTTCCCGGAAGGATTAGGAGGTGTGGCCTTGTGGGAGGAGGTGTGTCACTGAGGGTGGGCTTTGAGGTTTCAAAAGCCCACACCAGGCCCCTTCCCACTCTCTCTACCTCCTGCCTGTGGAACAGGATGTAAGCTCTAAGCTACTGCTCCGGCACCATGCCTCCCTGCCTGCCCCCATGCTCCCCACCATGCTGGCCACAGACTAACCTCTGAAACCGTAAACAAGCCCCCAAGTCTGATTCTTTCTTTGATAATCCACCTTAGCTGTGGTGTCTCTTCGCAGCAATCGAACAGTAACGAAGACAGCTATCTTGAGATTTTCATAGACGAGATAAATCATCCTGATGTTAGAAGAGATTGAACCAAATCTGCCGATTTGAGAGAATGCTGGGAGCTCTCATTGAAAGGTCTTGCACAGCACCCATCCCCAGCTTAGCCAGGCTGAGGCTTCTTCACCCTGTGTCTGTCTGAGCTGAGCTGAGCTGAGCATCCTCTTCTGATATACACAAGGTCAAGCAGGGCACGCAGACCTGGCACTCAAGAGGCTGCCGTGAGTTTAAGTCCAGCCGAGGCTACACAGTAAGACCAGACTACATCGTGAGACCCAGTCTCAAACGCATCTCTATACTCTCCCCTCAAAAACAAAAAGTTATATAGGGCCTTGGACATGTTTCACTCATTTTTGAATGTAGTTTTGCAACTTCAACTGGAGCCGGCCCTCTATGCCAGGGGTTCTGCATCTGAGCGTTCAACTCATGGTCAAACAAAAATAGGAAGAAAAATACCCCCCGTGCTGAACATGTAAAGACTTTTTCTGTTGGTATCACTTCCTAAACAATACAGCGTGGCAGTGATTGACAGAACACATGCATTGTAACAGGAACTGCATGTAACCAGAGATGAAGTGAAGGACACACGGTGAGGTGAGGACCTCCTAGACAAAGGGACTTTAGCAGCCACATATTTGGCTATCCTCAGGAGGTCCTGGGCCCAGCACCTGCAGCTAGAGATGAGCAACCACACTTTATTTAGTAACCCTAATAAGATGGTTCACCTTGCTAATTAAAGGCAGCAGCTGTGCTTCTTAACCAGGTCTCTGTAGACGCAGGCCCTTTGTATAAACAGAAAGGGGACGGAGAGTCCTTAGGCTCCAACCCCCCATGGACAGTGAGGCTTTGTGGATTTGAAACAAAGACCTCCAGGATCTTGGCGGTATCTACAAAGTCCCTGGTTCCTCAGTTCAGGTCTCCATGCCTTCCCAGTGTGGAATTCACCTCCCTCCAGGACTTCAGGCTGATCACGCTGGACAGGTAAGGCAGCTCTGGGCCCTGCTGGGTGGAGGGAGCCCAGGTCAGAATCACTCTGTACCAAAAGCTAAATGCACACAGACTGTTCCCTGTGGGGTCCTGGCACGGGATGCTGACCCTGACCTATGAAATGTTACGTGCGATACTTCCTGTTACTCGGAGCAACCAGCCACAGGCCACAGGCTTTGTTCCAAGAAAGAATCAGATGAATGAATAATGCAGAGGCTCATTTTTCCAAATGAATAATAAAATAGTTCATACGCAAGCTTTTGAGCCCTCCTCCAAATGATAAATATCCCATTACATCAGCAGAGAAGAGAATCAGACTGCTCAACCAGGTGAAGCAATTTAATCGAGCTCTCTCCCATCCTGTTTTCTTGGCGTCTTAACTTCTTTGAAATTGCTTTGAGAAAAATTAATCTGAAGACAACTTTGGAAGTAGAGAAGACAGAAGTAAAACCTGGATCTTGCAGAGAGTCTAGGAAACTTGGCTCTGAGCAGCGCTCGGTGAGGTTCCACTCTGAAGACCCGGGAGGACCCAAGCCTGGGGGGAAGAAACTTCTTAAATGTAACACTTTGGATGCATGAAATCACCCAAAGGGAAGAAGAGAAATTTACAGTGACTGTAGAGCAAGGGAGGCCGGCATCATCAGCAGGCTTAGCTCATCCCTTTGTTTGGGTTTGAATATACAATGTTCCCCAAGGGCTTATACGCTGAAGGCAGGTCCCCAGAGTGGTGCTATTTGGAGTTAGTAGAGTATTAATGAAGTGAGGCTTTCGGGAGATCCTCAGGTCACTGTAGAATGCTCTCAAAGGGGATGAGAGATCCCTGATTTTTTTTCTCTTCCACCTCTTCCTAACTGATGAAACAGAGACTTGTTCCACGATGTACACCAGTTAGGAGGTGGTACCCAGCCAGAGGCCCATGCCATGAGCTCAAATAACCACGATCCTCAAACACTGAGCCCAAACGAGTCTTTCCTCTTTATAAGTTAATTGTCTCAAGTATTTCATTATGGCAGCGAGAAGTTAAGATGTCCTTTATTTAAGAAATCAGCCTAATAAGAACAGATGGATCCGAGTGAAGAAGAGGGAGAAGACAGGGCGCTAATGGAAGATGGCCACATCTACAGACCTCAGCAGTCAAGGTGAAGAGATAAGGGAAAACAGAGTGGATGAGAGATGGAGATGAGAGATGCAAGAACCTAAGCCAGCACTGGACAGGACAAATGAGACACATTCAACCCGCGTGCGGTTCATGGTGCTCCGAGGGGTCAGCTCAGAGGAGCCCAGGAAGGCGGGGCATGCTTCAAAATGGTGGAAACTTTGTCACTATCTGGATAAAAGGCAGGAAGAAGGAGCCTGATAGCTGACCACAGACACAAACAATCAGAGAGACCAAATGTGAACAATTATCCTTTATTCCTTTGGTAGGACACAAGTCTCACAAGATTAATTACTAAAGTAACAGCATACCCCAACACTATGCAGTACGGAAGGCCAACATCCAAGAAGAAAAGTGAGTAGCACCCAGTGCCGTGGCAGTAGCTACACTTCAACCTCATCACCAGGCCAGCACACTGGTCTAGGAATTCACTGATTATTTTCAACATCCTCAGCAGACATCCTACTGCACAGGGTAGTTTTAATTAGCCAAACGTTTTGAAAAAGTTTATGAATGGCACGGGGACACAATATGACTCTGTCCCAATAACCCCATCACAAATTGATAATACTAATTGAAAATACATTGAAGGCAAGGTATAGCAGTATAGACCTGCAATTCATGTATGCATGTGTATATATATGCTTTATGTATCTGTATATATATATATACTATATTCATATATGTATATATATTTTATTGTGTACGCACCCAGTAGTAGAGCACTTGCCTAGCATATAAAAGGTCACAATTGTATTGAGGGGGAGCACTGCCTCGAATACCTCTCACTTCACATTCTAGCTCTCACACAGCACAGTGCCCAGAGAACTAACTCTCTTGTGTTCACGAGGCTCACCTGGGAGCTACCATCACTGTCTTAGCTCACCATCACAAAAGACATGTCTCCAGCCCATGGAGAGCTCAAACTTGAAGGTATAATTCTACTGAATACGTATTGTCTCCACCCTTCATAAGGTCAGTTACGGCATCCAATAACGCTGAGGCTGGGCAATCTGTATTCTTTTACCTTATGGTGATAACTCTGTTTACTCATTGGCAGCAAGGAGTGCTGTTTGCTCCAAATAATCTAAACTGAAAGCATTACACCAAATGCACCCCAAGGCTCCCACTGAACCCTGGAGGGGATGCCTCCCAGACCCCAGCTAGAGAATCCAGCTTTCTCTGGTCCGGAGCTGATGCTATGGTACATCAGCTCCCGCAGCAGTCCCATATCAATAAGCTTTACCCTCAGCCCTTAGGGGCTCACTTCCTTTCTCCCCCAAGAGTCTGTGGGAGGGTAGCCAGCAGGGGGGTGCCTGAGCAGCTGCACAGACACACACACACACACACACACACACACCTCACTGAGGACAACACCAAGAACACAGGGAAGCAGGCAGAGGACATGCATGGCTAACAACTGAGGACACCTGTGTGTGGCAGAGATTTAAAGACAACTAGGCATCAGGCTGCCTGGCATTGAAGGCGCCATCCCCTGTACAGAGAAGAGTCCCCACCTACCTGCATCCTAAGGGCTCCCTCAAAGGTCCACAACCCTCACCCATTCCTGGGAGGCTGGCTCAGGAAAGTGTTTTAAAAACAGTCACAAATATCATTCTGCACAGAACTGATTTAGAACTTTTCTTATAGATAAATGAGCTCTGGAGTATGAAATATTGGTCTTTTCTGTGCCTGTGATGTTTTCTGTCTTGTCTAACTAATCTGCTTTTCTAGGCAACCCTAATTCCATTCCAAGCCAGAACCAGAGAAACAACACACAGTTCCTTTAGAAAGAGGCACAAATGACCACTCACAGCCACCTGTTCTTCAGTAGTGCTGAGTCCTGTACTCTTCTGCCTCTCACAATGGAGCAGCCAGTGGCGGGGGTGGGGTGGAGGATGACACTGGGACTCTCAAGCCAGCTATGGTTTTAAGAGACAGGGAACTGTGTTCATGTACTGATTCCATGGCCTCTGAGTCTGGAGAGCGGACCTACTACTTTGAAAGTACTGGGCTTGCATGCTTGCATGTGCTTAGGAGGGAGAAGATGGTGGGACATGGGTCACCTGCAGGCTGCATCCGCTTGACTCTGCTGATCACAGAGTACCACAGTGACAACCCTGCCCACTTTATGTCCTAGGACAGACACAGCATGGGTAGAGGGAAGGATGGAGGGAGGGAATAAGACAGCTACTTTCCCACATATCAAAGTGTCCTTTTGCTAGTATTTGCATTTGTTTTATTTTACTTCTGTTACTATTGGGAGCAATTTCATCTTTAAAACACAGGTTGCATTTCTCATATTTGAAGGTCTATAGTTGATGTCTTCACATAACACTCAAAGCAAAACCCCAGAGCAGTAGTGGTCAAAGGAAAAGTAGTCACTGTTGCAAGGGGGTCACTTGTTTGTTTCCCCTTCGCCTGGCAGCTCAGACCTAAAATAATCACACAGAAACTATATTATTTAAAACACTGCCTGGCCCATTAGCTCTAGCTTCTTATTGGCTAACACTTATATCTTAATTTAACCCATTTCTAGTAATCTGTGTATCGCCACGTGACTGTGGCTTACTGGGTAAAGTTCCCAGTGCCTGTCTCCTTCGGGGCTACATGGCTTCTCCCTGACTCTGCCTCCTTTCTCCCAGCATTCAGTTTAGTTTTCCCTGCCTACCTAAGTTCTGCCCTATCAACAGGCCAAGGCAGTTTCTTTATTCACCAATGGTATTCACAGCATACAGACGGGAATCCCACATCAAGTCACATCCAGAGAAGTACCAAGAAGGAGGAGTTAGAGACGGAGAGAGCTGGCCAGACCAGCAGACAGCCTGTGGTATGTGGAGGTGAGGGGTCAGGAACACTGGGAGGAAGAAGAAAGTGACATTAAAGGGAGCCAAGCCACAGAATCTGCAAGGAGTGTGCCTTCTGGCTCCTTGTCCTTCTAAACTCACCTGGAGGCCACTGACCACACGGAAGACCACGCACATCTTGGTCTATTTACTATACCAATGCCGCCATCCCCAGCCTTCCCCAGCACACTGCTGCAGGGCAGAGAGTGTGGCCCCAGGCGTTTCAGCCTACGTGGAACAATTTCACAACTATGTCCTAAAGGTGGCAAAAGAACTGGGGTCCACAGGTCAATATGAACCTCACCTCCTTTTTGAGAGATTAAAAACATCCATTGCTTTAACTGAAATGTGAGCCATGGGCCTCCAGCCTTGGTAGGGAAGCACAATAAGTCCTGTCTGCAGAGCAGACTCTTTAACACACCCCAACAAACCTCATGGGACCTGAAGGGATCAGCCAGCTTTGTTCCTTGGCAAGCAACAACAGCAACGCAAAGCAGAGCCACACCCACTAGATCTATGTCTAGTTGGGGGTTTCCCACCACCTCTTTATATTACATGGGTAATAAATACTCAAGGAAGGAAATATTTTGTCATGTTTTCATTCAAGCATTTTTTGGCATGTGTTTATACATGGTATGCATACATATATAAATGCATGTTCCTGTATGTGGGCACAGGTATGTGTATGACGGCACATGGGGTGGGAGGCGGGGCCCATAACCGGACCCAGAGCTTGCCTACTCTGACTAGTCTACCTAGCTGCCTTGCCCTGCGTTCATCTTCCAAGTACTGAAATTACAGCTGGCTGCCACACCTACTGGCTTTCACCGGGGTTCTGGGGCTCCAAACTCTGATCTTAACACTGGCTCAGCAAGCGCTGTTTCTACTGAGCCATCCCTGCAGCCCCTCCAATCCATCTTTTACATATCTCTATATTGATCACCATTAGCAGGAGTTATGTGATGCGCATCTAAAGGAACATGATGACTTGCCTAGACAGCCGAACGGCATTTGAAAACTTGGTTTTCATGGCCCTGGCATCTGGGAAGAGCATTTTATGATCACCCTGCTACTGTGATATATCAAGTTGTGTGCCATTTCCAACTAAGATAAATAAAGCAGGTGGATATCTTGTGGTCTCTGGCTTCATGTAAACCCTTAGCGGGTGATGGGAGCAAAGGGCACGTGTATTTACTTTCTAGAAGGTTATACCCATCAACCTTTCCTCCAGTTGTCTGGAAATGCATTTGTTCTTCGACACACACATCCATATTGAGAGCTGGTATGTAAGTGTCCTTACCAGCTCATGGACCTTTCAAAGGCCTGCCCTGCTGGAGAGTGTTTTTCATTTGCCTTTCTATGATCTCTTGTGAGGATCCGTGCACTCTGTTTGCTTTCGTATTTCTTCAGCAGCTCGCTGACTGGAGACTGTCTGGACCCTTCCCAGTTGATGTTAATGTTTCCTTATTGATTTATGACTGCTTTTAGTATAATAAGGATAGATTGGCAGGTAGGTAGCATGTGTCCCGATTTGCCAATTCTGTTGATGGCGTTTGACACATACAGTGCACTAATGGATGTGTGGTCAATTGTGTCCCTCTTTCCCATATGATGCCCGCACCGCCACCGCCAGCGCAATGTAGCTCACTGTCCTTCATCATGAGATCAGCCCCAGGCCCAATGCTCGCTGTCAGGGTCTCAATTTCCTAGATTGGATATGGAGGATAACGAGAGAGCATTTACTAGAGAGAGGCAGGATACAACAGGCAGTCTCTGAGGTACTCCCAACGCTGCCTTCTGATATTGCAGTCAGGGAGTACCAGAGTTATCGTTCTGTAAGCTTAGAAGCAGATATTCCCTGGGGGCACTGAAAGATGGCACAGAAATACTCAGGGAAGTTGGGCCAAGATCCCTGACCTGGGGAGGAGGGTAAGGATGAGCAAATAGCAAAGACGTAGATGCATGAAAATGTCATGGTTAAGCCCACCATTCTGCATTCTGTCTCCCGTGACCCGCAGAAACTGGGAAGAAGCAAACATTTGTTTTAGGTGGCTATGCTTAAGGGCCGTTTGTTCTACAGCAGGAGATAGCTACTACATACAGAGGTGTTTGTTTAATGGTTCAACTTGATGATGGCTCACATTTTATAATTTCTCGATGAGGTTATTGGAACATTGAATGCCTTTTCCACTTATGAGGGTCTGGGGACATAAATACATTGTAAGTCAGGGAGCATCTATACATGAATGCATATAACAATGCTATGAGAGATTACAAACAAGAGACAATAGGTTAATAGCTTGTCACTCTATCCATGAAAAAAAATATGTAATCCTTTTCCACCTCTGAAACCGGGCTTGACTGTGGGACTTGCTTTGGCCAAGAGAGCAGTGTTGGGTCCCAGAGGCATGGAAAATAATGGGGAGCAGACCGCTGAAGCCTAGGAAACAGAAGCAAACTTTATTCCAATCACCACAGGACACAAAAAGTTTCCAGTGCACTCAGCCCACAGGTCAGAGTTTGCACGTCTGACAATGGAAGCCAGTTTTGAGCCTATTTATTGATTTATTTATTGTAGCTTTGGAGCCTATCCTGAAACTAGCTCTTGTAGACCAGGCTGGCCTTGAACTCACAGAGATCCGCCCGCCTCTGCCTCCCGAGTGCTGGGATTAAGGGCGTGCACCATCACAGCCCAGCTTGAGCCTCTTCTTACAGGAAAATCAAACACCAGGTGTGGGTCCAAGAGATTTTACAACCTTGAAGTCAGACTTAAAGTCATGTTACGTTTTAAGTTTTACAGCTTTTGATTATGTGATATTAACTTAGGATGTTTGCAAAAACTTACAGCTGGCACATCTGCTTTTGGCTCTCTCTGAAAGCATGCAAGGCAGAGAGTAGAGTCACGTGGGGGGGGCAGTTAAAAATTAAGGGGATACCACATGGAGGGCCCCATAGAGGCAATAGTTAGAAGCTAACCTTTGTCCTCCATACCTGCCTAGCTGGGAACCTGTCTAGCTAGAAGGCAGGAAACAAGTGTTATAAGTTTCCCTCTGTACACAGTAGCTGCCAGGATGTCTGCTCTTGATGTAAAAAGCGATTGTTAAAAGTTAACCTTTGGTCGCTGACAAAGCTGCTAGCTGTCAATTCTCATCTCTCCAGGCTTATAATTTTATATTCCTATATTCCTGGACCCTTCAAGCAGTGTCAGTGACGATGCAGAAACCTGCACACAGGAACTCCCCAGCACACAACTGTGTCGCTAGCGTGGGAAGGAGTCAGAACTAAGCCAGCTAAGCAAGTATGGCGGACATATCAATTGGGGTCTCTACTCAGCCTACCAATCCACGGGCTCACTTTTCTAAGAAACACTGACACAGATACTCCTACACATAGTCTGACCAGCCACTGGGGCTCCCCTTAGCCCGAGCAAGTCAGCACATAACATTAGCCATTTCAGAACCTTAGGCTCCACACAAAAGGAGTGATTCTACCACCCAACGGGAAGCTTCTAATCCTTTCCAGAAGTGATACACCTGCTCCTAGGACTCCTTCCCTGTGCAGCTTCTCCCAGCACAATGTCAAACAACTACAGCTATGAGTTAATACAAACACAGCAAAACAAACTTCTCCACAGAGGGTGGCATACCATTTAATACGACCTTTTCCTGGATCACACTTTTGTTCAGAGGAGGGCAGCACCGACTCTTCGAGAAAAACATCCTTTGACTTGATACAGTCACACTGTGCTTTGTTTTGCTTTGCTTTTTCATAGACTCCATGATATTTTTTTCCTCAGGTTTGTCTTCTCCAAGGGAAGGAGATGTAGCTGAGCACACAGCTTGCTCAGCGCTGACAAGTGTTGACCCCATGGGCATCCTACCTCTATTCAAGCACGATCTCGGATGCAGAGTTACACAGCTGCAGGGGATATGGGCTGATTCTGTTCCCGTATATTCAATGATCCACCAAGGAACTATAAATGTCACCATGGTCCACCAAAGTACTTCTATAAGTCTTCCAGACCCAGTCCCTCTGGTCAACCCAGTCTTTTCTTAAGAGCAGTCTCACAACAGAAAGGGAGGAACTAAGAATCTGGCCATAGGCTGCGGTGGTGTGAGGTGCCACAGAATTTCTCATGTGATATGGTGGTGGGACAACATGGCTATCTTGTTCTGGGGGCTGGACACTCCCTTCAGAGTTGACGTGAACTACGCTAGTTCTACCAGCTTATAAAATATCTCTTGTCATCACCATGAGTACATACTATCTCTGAATCATATTATAAGCTTGACAGTTTGCTGTGCATGGATTTCAACAGCTGCAGAGCTTTGACCTCTGAACTGCTCCCCAACCACACTAGCATTCAACAAAGCTAAGTATCTTAATAGGCAGCCTAAAGCCAAGAGGAAGTAGAGCCAGAGTTTGCCCAGGGCCTTGGCCTGCAGCCCAGGGTCATTACCCATGCTCTGTATGAAGAATCCAACTTGCGCACAGGATTCTTCTGTGAACGCTATTCGCAATTCAATCATGACTTTACTGGGTAGGTCAGTGCTTTCTGTCACAAAAACCTCTCCCCACAAGCTATGTTGATACTGTCATGCCTTATTAAGAGATGAGAAAGGAGCCGGGCGTGGTGGTGCGCACCTTTAATCCCAGGACTCAGGAGGCAGAAGCAGGCCATCTCTGTTGAGTTCAAAGCCAGCCTGGTCTACAGAGTTTTAGGACTGCCAGGGTTACACAGAGAGACCCTGTCTTAAAAAGCAAAAACAAACAAGAGAGAGAGAGAGAGAGAGAGAGAGAGAGAGAGAGAGAGAGAGAGAGAGAGAGAGAGGAGAGGGATCCATTTTTATCATCTACACCAATATACAAATACCTGAGGTTCATCATTTCAGACTCAACATTTAAATTTTAAAATATGAAACAACACACATGTCAGAAATCATTCCTAAGTAATGATTTGGCCACGGTTAGCCCACTGGAACATTGCAGGCTTTAGCAGTTACAAAGAGATGGGGACACCTCTACTCTCCAGTTCCAACTTCCAATTGAAATACCATCAACTCTAGCTCCCCAGCACAGAGGAAAATAACGCGCAGGTCTTTCATACTTTACCAATTAATAAGTGCTTGTTGGCAAAAGTCACCCTCAGGTCAATATTCTCCAAACTGTCACCTGGCAAGACAGTGTGCTCCCCACTGTTTGGGGATCCCCTGCTAGCATGCACTGAGTAGGCACCTGTCAAGTTCCAACTCTCTCTCTCTCTGGAGCCTTGCTTCCCGCAGACGGAAGAGTCTCGAGACAGCAACTGTGGCGTCCACACTAGACTGACAACAGGGAATCTATGTTACCATTGCCACGGGTGTTGGGCAACCCTGCCGCAACGCTCTGCAACTGTGTCACCTTGCTCCGTGAGGTCACTTTGATCAGCACGTTGTCAATGAGAATTTTCCTGGCTCTCCTTTACTTCCCTTCATTTCTTAAAGGCCAAGTTCATATAAATCTTCAGCCATAAAACCTTTTCAGCCAGACAGAATTAGTCAGGATGTGCTCTGAAACAACACCTGTGTCCTGGCTGGTAAGTAAGGAAATGTGGGCTGATTCAACAACAAATGTTTTTGTTTATTCAACTTGTTCTGTGGCAGTTTCGTACCTGTATATAATGCTTTCTTATTACACTCCCCTCTTACCTTCTCTTCTCTCCCCCTCCAGCCTCTCCAGCCACGATCATCCCCATTCTCGCGTTCCTGTCTTTTTATAACCAGAAACTTCCATGTGAACACAGGTTTGGAACTCTGCACCAAAGCCTAGAAAGCCCCACTTGCCCTCTCCTCCACCTGGGCTGTACCTTCTGTCTCTATGCCTAGCATGAGAGAGGCTCTGAGGGCTCTCCACACCACACAGAAGTAGCATCTCACCATATGCGCCCTTTGTGATTGGCTTGTTTCACTCAGCGTGATGTCTTCGGGAGCCATTCATGCCATCCTGTGTCAAAAGCCCTCTCTCTTTACGGACAGATAATATTCTATTACACAAAGCTAGTACATTTCAGGCTGCTGGAGGTAACACAGCTGTGTGACTGGGTGAACAAATATCTCCAAGTCCCTGCTCCAGCTCTTCCCTGTAGAAATGGAGAAGGCATACTGCCAAAGTATGCAGCCATTGTCTGCTCCTCATGAAGGGTCAACATCTTCTTTATTTGAGGTTTTAAGGAGACGATTGGATGCTTCAAGAGGAAATGTGATGGCCAAGTAATTAATGTGCTTGGAGCCACCAAGTATTCTGACATCTTGGTGACAAAGCAGCCCCTCTCTGGGCATGACCCCTGCAGTCCCTGGTACATGTGAGCCAGGCAAGCAAGCTGCTGCAACTTACATAGAAAAACAGGCATCCCAACCACAAACATCCTTCGCAATATAATTATAACAGGAACGTGTCTCTAAACTCTGTGGCTTCTGGTCCCGTTGGAGTGTTTTTCAGCACAATGAATAGTGGGAAATTCTGGTAATAAGTGATTACTTGGTCCTCTATCCCCCTTATCCCTCATGAAATCACAGAGATAATAGATTCACAAGGCCAAAGAAACAAAGCAATCGTGGGCAGGGGAATCCAACTGCTTTTTGGATGCCTAAGCATGAATGCAGTATCTGGGATGGGTGGATGTCTAAGCATGGATGCAGTATTTGGGAAAGGTGGGGCACATGGAAGAGGCACTGAGGAGGCTCAGCTCTGCTCCCCTGAAGAACAGCAGGTTATGTGTTAGACCCCTAGGGTATCTAGAAGGCAGGCTGCAGAAACACCCACTGGCCCATCCTACAAATCCACATGACCATATCTTGTTCTAATAAACACCAAAGATCAGCTTTTAGAGAGGCAATCAGGGAAGAGCAGGGCCGGGCTGAGATGAGGGCTAGGCACAAGGACGCTTCTCAGGGCTCCAAAGGTCTATTTAAGATCACCCTTAAACTAGCTAAATGACCACAAAACCATACAATTCACTAAAACTATCATGCCAGGCATTTACAGAGGGATAACAGCAAGATTTTCAGATTACAACTCATCGAGATACAGGCAAAGAGATGCAAGAACTAAAACCAGCTAGCCGGTTCGGATGCTACCCCTAGTTAAATGTAATTCAAGACCAAGATATGACCAGTTTTAAGTTGTGTAATGACTGGCCACCACCTGACGTGGTGGCATTTATTCTCAGACACACAAACAGAATGATTGAAAACATGGACTCAATGTCGGTACACCTGTACTCTCTAAAGCACTGTGCACGATCGCCAAAAGGTGAAAACAACCCAAGCATCAATCGGGGGTTGAGTGCACAAGCAAACGTATACAAATACAAAGAACATAATGTGGCCTTAAAGAAGAAAGGAAATCTGGCACGTTACGCATAGACAAACCTTGAGGACCATCTCAGTCCAGTTCCTGTTGCCATAGAAATACCCTAGATGAGGCAATTTACAAAGAAAGGAGGTTCAGTCCCTATAGTTTGGGAGAACATTGCATTGGCCTGCGGTTAAGGACTTTGTCTACATTATCCCATCGAAGAACGCAGGCAGGCAAGAGAGCAGTAGATAGTGCAAGCAAGGGAAGGCTGAATTCGCTTCTATCACAAACCCACTCTGGTGGTAAGCAACCCACTCCTGCCATAACACCAGCAACCCACCTGCTGGTGACAGTACTGCACGAGGGATGGCGCTTATCACACATGCATCTTGGGGGCATTTTCAAGGCCAATGAATGCTAGGTGAAATAAGCCAGTCACAAAGGGACAAATGGCATATGGTCATACTGCTAGAGTTGCTTCAAGCCACCAAATTCCAACAGACAGGGAAGGGTATGATGTTTGTGAGTGGCAAGAAGTAGGAGCTAGGGGAGGTAGCATTCAATGGTTAATAGGGTTTCTGTGCTCTGGGGGTGCGTGGTGGAAACACCACTCAACACATATTCAGAAGTGACTAGGAGAGCCAATTTTGAATATTTACCGTGATGTAAAATTAATTATAATTTTTTTAAAAAAATTGTCTTAATTTGCAAAAGAATACAAGAAAACAGAACTCTCGGGAATGGGTAAGTGTCCCCAAGGTGCGGGCTGGAGTGAGCCTTCATCTCCAGCCTCTCATCGCCATTTGATTTGAACTGCGTTGTGTTCGCAGTGGATTTTTTAAGTATTAATTTTAAAACACAATAGAGAACAGTGGAGATGAAAAGCAAAGGAAGGCGTAAAAGCTGCACACCAATAAGCCACTTGTCAATCACAGGCCAGATCCGAGCAGGGATTATCAGAGCAGAAGGCTCTGAGTACTTCAGGAAGCAAGTGCCGGGCCAAACTCATCTCATTTTCTCTTTTAATAAGGTTACAAGATTGGCATATTAGAGGATTGCTAAGCAGATGAGGGCCTTTATTTCAATATGATGTTAACACTGTCTTTCATGTGCCCTGGGAAGACAGTGGTGAAGGGGAGGGGTCGGCAGGCAGCAGCACCGCCTGGGAGACAGCAGGTGTGGTCTGTCAGAACACAGAGTTCAGGCCCAACCAAGTGACAGGGTCGGAGTGGGGAAGGATTATGACATCAGGGTGAGACACCAAAATTGCAATGAGATCACCTCGACAGGCTGGAATGCTGACTTTCAAAACGAACAGCTGAATTTACCCATGACACAAATGTTCCGCATTTGGGTACCCAGTTTTTTAAATACCATAGCAGCCTGTAGTGGAAAGGGAGAAGGCTCGGAGCTTTAAGGACATTCAGCTCCTCCTGGTGTGGTAAGTTGTAGAGGTGGCAGCCATCCATTCCATAAAGCGGTAGGTCTGTCCGATGTCCAACAACACTATCCCCTCCCCCTCTCAGTGCCGGTACCACCTCCAAAGGGACAAGAAGCTACCAGAGAAGAGCTGGGAGGTATGAGCCTTCT
The DNA here is from genome assembly GCF_982192425.1 of Myodes glareolus. Taxonomy (NCBI): domain Eukaryota; kingdom Metazoa; phylum Chordata; class Mammalia; order Rodentia; family Cricetidae; genus Myodes; species Myodes glareolus. The sequence continues at coordinate 31,174,184 of NC_142049.1, read as the reverse complement.
AATCACAAGCAGATACGTGGCAAGGGAGGGATGAAGTGTCCCCTCAACTTATAGGACTTTAATGTTGGAAGGGATATGAATGAATTGGCCATCTCGGTGGAATAAACTAGGGTAACTGAGTCACTGGGAGAATTGTTTGACTCAAGTTACAACTGCCTGACAGTTTTGTAACATGCTAAAACCCATCCGTGGCTCAGACCAGAGTCCACGAAACCCCACTGGCTGTTCTGCTTAAACAAAGCACAGACGCATTCTAATACTTGCAGCTGAATAGTAAGAGCAGTCATGAGAACAACAACTTAGATTTGAAATGCTGGGGCTAGAACCCAGGCCTGGAGCATTGCCATCTAAAATGAACTTCCCCTGTCGCTTCTTCTGCTCTTACTTTGTTCCCTCAGCTGGGCCATCCCAGCGGCACCGAAGATGCTTCTCTGTAGGGCTCTGATTCTATCAGTCCCTCATCAGCATAACCCAGTATCAAAGTGAAAACTCACGAAGCTCTTTAATGTGGATGGTGATTTCTTCTCTGTAGCAGTTGTATTTAAAACGTTAAAAGGCTTTACATCCAGAAGTACAATTTATCAATGTACAGTAAAATGTAATTGCCTTCAGGAGGTGCAATGCTACAGCCTCATGGGAAGAATGAATTGTGGTGTTTCGTACAGCATCGGCACACTAGAGCAAATGACGCTAGCAAGAACGTGCACTGCATCACAGAACGGCTGAAAGGATGACTTAAATACCTTCACTATCAAGAAATGATAAAAGTTTAAGGTGATGGATATGCTAATTGCTCTGATTTTGTAATTACAAAATGCATACATGAATCAAAATATCACATTGTATCCCATGAATATGCACAATTATTATATGTCAAGAATAAAAAGACCAAAATCAAACAAATGAAAACTAATTGCCTATCACTAACGTCTAATCAGTGGGAATATCTGGCAGGGTTCTCAAGTGAGGCGACTCCATTTCAGATTCAGTGAGTCCCTGCTTAAGTAGATAGAGTGTTCCTTCAGTGTGCTGCACAGCATCTAGGATAGCTGATCGCCTGGGCCTGGCCTGGCTCTGCTGGATACCTGTGCAACAAATGCAATTTACTGAATATCAGTTGTGTGCAGGCACCATTCTATATGTAATCAGGGAGGGCAGTAACCCCCTTAGGCAAGAAATGTCTGCCTTAAGCATCAGGAAAATTAAACAAACAACATGATGGAGCAAAGCAAGAGCAAACCGGGGAAAAAACCAGTGTGGGCAACTCCGCCAACAGCCTAGAAGGCATGACGTCACATAGGAAGATGAGGTGGGGAGATTGCAGTGAAAGCAAACAACCGGGTGGGAGCATGCTGAAGTCTGACATAAGTTTTCGCAGAGATTATGCAGACTTTCAAGGAAAGAGGGATGGTGGATGGGCAGAGAAGGCTGCAAAGGGACAAACCAGTGACACTGTAAAAGCCCCAGGGGAGAGCCCATGGGAGCATGTTGCGTCACACAGGTAAGAACCCAAAGGAGGCTGATGTGGCATGTTCATGAGAGCCCAGGGGATGATGCTGTGATGCCGAGGTGACAACCCAAAAGGGGAGGATGCTGTGGTACCCAAGTGAGATCCTAGGGAGGAGGATGTGCTATTTGGTAAGAGTTCAAATAAAGATACGTCATCCTTAGATGAGAGAGTCCAGGAGAGGATGCTGTGATACCTATCTAGGTAAGATTACAGATGAAGATACGTAGTCATTGGGTGAGAGAATCCAGGACAGGATGCTGTGATACCCATCTAGGTAAGAGTACAGATGAAGATGTGTGGTCCTCAGGTGAGAGAATCCGGGAGACCATGCTGTGATAGACACCCGGGGGAGGTCCTAGAAGACAATGCCACAACCTCAGGTGAGAGCCCAAGTGTGGTGTTGTTATTTCTTCCAGATTTTACATGATCTTTGCTGCCTTGAATCAGAGCATCTACGGCCATCCTCCACAAGTCCCTCACGAGACTTAGCCCATTAATACCCTCTCACGGGCAAAGGGTGACTTTCCAGGCTAACTGGTTGCTTTCTTTCCGTGCCTAGAAGGCCTGAGTTTATGACCTGTTTATGGCTAGGAGGTGCTGGAGTATAGGAGGTGGGAAGTTGATGGCAGTCACAGTCCTAGTTATACTGCTTTTATGAGCTATCACCCAAGTTGGCGTGGGCTTTTGTCTGTGTTACTTCCTAATGCAGGGGAGGCTGCTGTGACATGCTGGGGTAGCCCATGCTACTGTAGGCTCAGTTCACTAAGCTGAGTTTGGATCAAATGGTTTCTTTGGTTACTTTGAGAATATACATTTCTGAGCCTCTACCCTGAAAACCTTATGTGATTCTGAGTAAGGATTCTACAGCCCCCAAAGGAGACCTAGGAGGCAAGGATGGAGAGATGGGAGCAGCCTTGGGTGTATCCAGACAAACACAAGTCTAGCAGACAGACAGACGACACAAAAGGAGAAGGTGAGGGGCCTCTCAGGCATAGAGTTTGGGCAGAGCAGCATTGCTCCTCTTTCCCCAGAGGCCCCAGGCAGTGTTCTGACCAACGCTCCAACCCCAGCGTTGGTGAATGCAATATATTAGCCATCTATTCATCTATTGCATAACACGGTAGATAATGGCAGAACATCCCTGTTACCCTTGGAGACAACATGTCCAGAATAAAGTAATATCCTGCTTTCTGGATGGGAGCTCAGTTAAAATGTTAGAAGAGCTACACACACACACACACACACACACACACACACACACACACACATGCACGCACATACACATGCGCACACACATGCATACACACACATACACATGCACACACATGCATACACACGCACACAGGCACATGCAATGCACACAGGATGTTCTCTGGAGACACAGTGTGAAGAGCAGATGAACAACAATGCAGGGCTGCAGGGGTTTCTGGTCGGTCTGTCGTAGTTAGAGGACCCTCCAAGGCTGGCAGAGGAGTTCGAAGCACACAGACTGCAAGGCGAAAGAATGACATCTTCCACTTCCATTATAATACCCATCACAGGAGGGACACAGGACTTCGTCCCACAGACCAATGAAGACTTTCCATGGTACTGCAGGACCATACCCCGGTCAGCCTCACTCCTCTAGGCCTGGCCTACTCTACACCCCCAGATGTGTTCTTCTTCTGCCATCCCACCCTAATTTAGGGAAACCACCCTCCCAGTGCCCTTCTTTTCTCTTGGCTGGGTTAACTCCTCCCACCCATCCCTCCCGGCTCTGGCTTTCCTCCTTGAAGCTCTTTCTAATTATCCCGACCTTCAGGTCATTTGTCTGCCTCCAGACATGGAACCCTTGTCTGGATACCCAGAAACAACATGGACGACTGACAGCCCCTAGCCTTGAGCACAGACAATGTGTGCTACAGAGAACACCAACTTCTGCAGGAAAAAGCAGCATGTGTGTGCTTGCAGATGGAACACCATGACCAAAGAAACCTGGGGAAGAAAGAGTTTACTCAGCTCACACTTCCACAGCACAGTTCACCACTGACAAAGTCAGGACAGGAACTCAGGCAGGACAGGAACCTGGAGGCAGGAACTGATGCAGAAACCGTGAAGGGTGTTGCTTACTGGCTTGCTCCTCCTGCTTGCTCGTTCTGCTTTCTTATAGAACCCAGGACCACCAGCCCAGGGATGGCTCCACCCGTAACGGGCTGGGCCCTCCCCCATTGATCACTAATTAAGAAAATATCCTACAGCCTGATCTTATGGAGGCATTTTCTCAACTGAGGTTCCCTCCTTGTGGATGATTCTAGCCTGTGTCAAGTTGACATAAAACTAGCCAGGACAGGCAGTGTCCCACACTTTGAAGCACCCTCCCGCAATCCTGTTGGATTGGGGTGGCAGGGGCTAGCGGAAGGTTAAACAGTCTAATGGTTATAATCTCCATTGAGGGTGATGAGAAGGCTCTGGAGAGGTCTCCATTGCAGTAGGAATGCACTGTGCACCGCATGATAGTCAGGTGGTAGACAGAGATGCACATTCCACCACAATCACAGGTCCTACTGTTCTACGGCACAGCTGGTGACCACGGTGACAAACACACGGCAGACTTTACTGAAGGTCCAAACACAAGTCCCCTGACTTTATCTGCATGGCCCCTGTGACATCTACCCCACCAATAAACATGGACAAGGATTCCCGGCTACTCAGGCTTTTAAAAGCTGGTGAAGAAGGACCAGTATATGAAGACGTGTACACATGAGACCCTTATTTTGTCTATTTCATCCTGAGTGCCACAAATAAAAAAAAAAAAAAAGAGAGGAGAGGCAGAAAGAAAAAGAAAAGATAAAACTTTAAGGTGGTAAAAAACTTTAAGTAAATTAAAATTTGTTTTAAAAAAACAAGTTTTTCTACAAGCCCAAAAGCCTTCCTTCAAGGGTTCCACGAGTCCCTTCCAGAGACACTGGCCGAAGTCTTGAAATGCCTCCGAAAAACTACCACCTCCATATTTCTTACAGCTAGATTTCTTTAGCATCGTGGAAGTCATTTGCTCCTTCCCCGGAGTCGGGGCCTGGGAGAAGTCAAAGAGCTTATGTGCTGGTTTTCAGCAGTATGACTTCAATATTATACTACATTCAAGAAGACAGTGAAAACCGAAGAATGGATTTCTTGAAATCACCTTTTAGAGTCTGTGACAAGATCAATTGGTTGATGCAGAACTAAAGAGAAGCTTCCTAACACACCAGAAAAAAATCACAGCATACGCATTTCCAAAGGAAGAATAAGGCAGAGGCCTCGGGATGGGTGGAGGTGCACCCCAGGACACCCCAGTGCACCCCCAGGACACCCCAGTGCACCCCCAGTGTACCCCAGTGCACCCCAGTACACCCCAGTGCACCCCAGTACACCCCAGTGCACCCCAGGACACCCCAGTGCACCCCTAGTGTACCCCAGTGCACCCCAGTACACCCCAGTGCACCCCAGTACACCCCAGTGCACCCCAGGGCACTGCCGTTACTATGTGTATACAGGACACAAAAAGTCTGGTCAGTGAATCTAGAAGATTCTGGGACTGCTGTGCCCAATTCCAAGGGTCACAGGACACTTGTCAATAGGTCAGCCATCAGTTAGTCCCTAGGCCTTGCTCCTGGCTCCTGTGCAAACTTCATCTCCCTGACCCTCCCCCTGAGTAACCAGTTCTGTTCACCCCCACCTACCCACCTCCACCGTGGCTGATACTGCTAGGCAACCATGTCACTTTGCTGATGCCCAAACACACCTGAAAAGTCTTTTCAATCTTTCAGAAACTTACAGACTTGCAATCTAGTAATGAGCATTCACAGGACAGGTGACAGCCATGACTGTCCTGGTCAGTGACCTTCCAGCAACTAGCTTTACCAGTGTGCCTTTGTGATGTCTGAGATGAGGGGCTACAGGGTACCTCAGTGTTACAGTGTCCTGCTAGAATGTTCCTGGCTCTGAGTTACAACCCTCAGTACCACACACACACACACACACACACACACACACACACACACACACACACACACGATAACCCCGAGAGTAAGCAATCCCCCCTTGGACTTCCTTTCCAGATGAATTTATTATTTAATTGCCCAAGAATGCTGGCAAGTCACAATTAAAAGCGTTCTGGGTTCACACACTGTCTGACAAACGCCGTGTCTTGTTTTACATGAGCAGATTCGCTGTTACAATCTCACACCTTTCAACAGCGGCTCCTCTACTCACAGCTGCGGCAGAGCCCGTTGAACCCGGCCGCACACAGGAAACATCATTAAGTCAAAACTGCACTTCAGAGCCACAGTCTCCAAAATGACCTATGAAGCACCACAGTGAAACGCTGGCTGTCGGCCCTCACAATGGCATGGCTGACCAGGAGCTGCTGGCCAGGGGATAGACTATGCTATACACCACTTCCCCAAGAGCAGATCAAAATTCAAAACCTAAAGTTCACCTCCTACCAAATGGATATACTGTCTTCTTCCCATCATAAATTCAAGGCCTGCTAACTGGGACAGTGCAGACCAGAGGTGGTGTGTACTGGGCCCGCCTACTGGGACGGTGCAGACCAAAGGTGGTGTTTACTGGGCCTGCTAACTGGGAGCATGCAGACCAAAGGTGGTGTGTACTGGGCCTGCTAACTGGGATGGTGCAGACCAGAGGTGGTGTGTACTGGGCCCACCTACTGGGACGGTGCAGACTAGAAGTGGTGTGTACTGGGCCTGCTAACTGGGAGCATGCAGACCAGAGGTGGTGTGTACTGGTCCCTACTAACCGGGATGGTGCAGACCAGAGGTGGTGTGTACTGGGCCCGCCTACTGGGATGGTGCAGACCAGAGGTGGTGTGTACTGGGTTTGTGGCTCCCAGTGACCACACTTGCTGAAAATAATCAAAGGTACGACACTGAGACTCTCTTGTCTACTCCTGAATTCATCTGGTAGAGCGTGGCCTGATGCAGTGTCTACCAGTGGGGTCCCACAGAACCCCAGAGGATTTATGGGAGAATTTTAATGGCCCCACAGGGGCGAGTTGGTAGGTGGCAGGTCACAGGGCCTGTGCCCTAGCTGCACAGAGATCAACTCCATTTTCACATCACAACGATACCTGGTGAGATCTCCCTGGGAGATGAAAAGGCTCCTTTGTCTACAGGGAAAAAAAACAGACAGCAAGCAAAACAATCTCTGCCAAACCATCTCCAGCTGTTAACACTGGGTACACTGATGGGAAAGCCCCTAGGAGCATTTCTGGGGACAGCCCAGGGACCCCTGGAGCTGCAAAAGTGGTTCAAAGCAGTGCGGGGGGGGGGCTCAAGATGTAATATTCATATCTGAGAGCCTGAGCTGTGCCTGGGATGGCAGAGGGGACCAGGTTTATGCTTGAGCCTAAAAGCCAGGGACCTGGAAATGCAGCCATGATGAGGAGGCAGTCTTTCGCAAAAGGACAAAGAAATATTCCCGCACCACCATGAAGAGAGAAGGGGACAGGGAAAAGAGGAGATGGTATAGCAAGGAGGGTAGGGGCAGAGCGGGAGCAGAGGGGGGTAATGGTGGGGGAGGGGCTGGGAGCATCAGTGTGGGAGAAAGAAGGAGGAAAAGGCCCAGAGCAGAGCAAAGCAGCAAGAACGAAGAAGAAGCCACATGAGGAATGGAAGACGGACAGGCAGCTCTTTGGAACACAGGGAATCCAGGGCTCTGGCCACAGCCTTAGGAATGCACCTATGCCCAGCACAAGCCCCACAGCAGGACAGGGAGGGAGCACCAGGACCAACGCACAGACCAGGCTCACAAGGCTGAGGCATGTGATGGCAGGTGCCCAGCACAGAGGCCTGCGCTCTCTAAAAACGTGCATACGTCTGCAAGACAGTGCTCCCCCATTCTTATTCTCCTCGGAGGCTTCTGGAAAGTGTTATTAGCATGGCTCCATGTACCTTCCCCGACAGAGATAGGTGTGTGCAGTTCCAGCAGGACCACCAGAAGCAGAGGAGCAGGGAGTGCGCGCAGCTAAGTTGTATGTGGGCAGGTGCATGGGACACTCTGTTCCAAGGACAAAGTTGATGGCCCTCAAACAAGAGGCAAAGAGTCCAAGCACAGAAGAGACAGGTACAGCTCAGAGGGCGGCGCACAGTGGACTCCTTGAAGGGCTAGGCCCGGACAGAGAAGCGCTGCCCCGTGCAGTGTTGCAGGGTGGGCTGCATCTCCATAGTGTGGTCTCTAGGCTTTCTCAAGAGCTGCAAGCAGGGATTGCAGCCACTGACCTCAATATATTCATTTGACAGAACAAATCTCTCCTGACATTATCGACTGCCTCACCTTCTCCATCCCTTGGGGATAGCTCGATGGCTGGAACCAGGTCCCTAATCTAATTCAACCAGTGTCAGCAGGAACAATTCAGGGTGAGAGGCAGGAGACAGAACATAGTGTTGGAAAGACAGGTTTTAAAAATCTGAAGCTACCTCCAAAAAGGGCAGTTAATGATGAACTGTTTAGACAGGGCATCGAGGCTTCGGTGGATACATTGATCATACAATTCATATAATTAATGATAACAGTTACAGCCACATTAAATTAAAATAGTAGATGTGCGTATGAACCCTCTTTCCCTATTTTTCTTTGAAGATTTCAGAGATCTTGCATGTGATTGCCAGAAGGAGAATGGAAATGCAATTTAGCTCCAAAGCTGAAGGCGGTGGCTGGCTGCTCACAGGCTTGCAGTGGTTCCTGGGAGGTAAGTTAGGAAGGAGACAGAATGGACTGGAAAAGTATCTCTGTACTTACTGGGGTACGTTCCACCCTCTATCTCCTACCCCCACACTTACACCCAGGAAAGGAGGAGCAACAGTCCCCGCACCACACACACACACACACACACACACACACACACACACACACACTGTGACACTGTGTCAACACTGAATTCTTCAAGGCCACACCCCACTCAGCCCCTCCCCCCCACCCCTTCCCCCCCACTCCCTCTCCCCACTTTCCCACCACCTCTGGCTACCTCTCTGCCTGGGGCAAGGTAACACATCTGTTAGAGTGGCCATTAAAGTCATGACTATAAGGTATGGGTGGCAAAGGTGTCACAGAATGAAATTCTCTCAGGAAAGTATGCTCTATAGCTCTTCCCAGAAAGACAAATCCCTTTCAGGAAGAAGCTACTCTGTCCCCTGCAAAGTTCCCCACATATGTATGCCCTGCCCAGCTGCCCCATAGATCCCAGACCAATGTGGTCCACATTTCCCTATTCTTGCCTAGAATATTTAGAGCGTGTTTTACTGTGGAGTCATCGCTTAAGTGTTAAGAATTAGGACATAAACCTTTTTGGTTTTGTTTAAGAGAAGGTCTTACCATGTAGTCTAGATTGGTCCTAAACTAATAATCTTCTTGACCCAGCCTCTAGAATGCTGAGATTACAAGCCTAAATAAAGAACATTCTTAAATACTGCATCATCTTAAATAAAACTCAGCAGAGGCCAGAATGCTATCTCAGAAAGTTGGCTTAAGAATGGCCCCACTAGACTAGGGGTGTGGTGGTGCACGCCTTTGATCCCAGCACTCAGGAGCCAGAGGCAGGAAAATCTCTGTAAGTTTGAAGCCAGCCTGATCTACACAGTGAGTTCTAGGAGAGCCAGGACTACACAGAGAGACCCTGTCTCAAATAGCAACGCCTGCAAAAAAACAAACAAAAAACAACTTTATTCATAATAAAGACACAAATTTAAAAACAAAGAAAGAATGATGGCCAGAAAGCCTTTTATATTGACTTTTATGTCATTACTAGGCCTTTCCTTTCTGCGGACATAGGAACACTACTTCCCTATAAAAACTGTATGTGCTAAATTTAATAATCCTGAGTAGACTCTGGCCCTCCACAAAGACACGAGTTCACACTGAACATGCAGAGAAGCAAGCATGGAGTTCTTTCAGAGACATGGGGTGAGTGGAGGTGAACAATATGGCCTGGGGGTATAGCCTTTCCACCCCAGTTCTCATCTGACAACAACAGCTTGCTGGGGACTGGTACTTTCAGCCAGTCTTGGAACCCCCAGCAAGCATTCAGTCTATGCAGACTCTTAACATGGTTGCTATTGCTGCCTGCTGGAGGAGGATGGCCTACCAGTATGTGACTCTCCTGTCTTGTGACCACAGTGCTGTTAAAAAGACATCATGGGTTCTGTCTGGCTCCCTTGGTCATCTCACTTGGTCCCAGACATAGAACAGGGTTGGCAAAGTCCATCTACTCAATGGACCATGGGATATACTGAATGTTAGTATAGGAGTCATCTTCTGATAATGCTGACGGATAAAAACATGCATAAGAGGGTGTGGGAGGAGGAGTGGCAGCCAAGGATACACCGCAACCCCAGACATATACAAAGAAAGAAACAAAGGCCAAGCCTCACTCTTTGAGTATCCAGAGAACACAAGAGACAGAGAAATGGGTCCAGCGACGCTAGGTTGTGTCTCTGAGGACCAAGCCAGCTGCTGCTGACCCTGGCCTGCTGTGCACCTCTGCAGACATGCCTGGAATCTATCTGATCATCTTCCAACAGAAAGAGTGTCAGGGTCACAGTCTCCCCTGTTCCGGTCTCAGAGATGCCCTGCCCTAGTGGTGGTATCTAAATTCTGTTCACATTAACATTCAAACAGAAACAGATGGTAGCGTCCATGATACAGGTATGAGTCCGATGGCCTGAAAGCCAGAGAAGGGACCAGTGTGTGTGGAATTCAGTCATCGTGAAGTGTGTTCAAGGTGAAACCTTAATCACTCTCTTGTTTATAATGAAAATCTGAAGTTCCTTTTATCCTAAAAAAAAAAATGGTGTCTTCACACCAAACAACTTTTTTTATCTATAATAGGGTTAGTTTGAAGAAGTATTTTGTGTATTTATTATATTGATTACAATGTTGGGAACCACTGTAAAACTGACTGCCACCAACATCTTACCCCACCACCACCACCACCACTACCACGAATGGAAAAAGGTCTTGTTTATATTTATTATAATTCATAGGGTCTCTTTTTGCTAAAAGGCACCTAAGTTAAAATACCAGGAGAAATGACACCAAAATGCTCAATCACCAAACAGCTGCCAAGAGCCTGCTGCTGGGGGCAGGAAGGTCTGCTTAGGGCCTCAGAGAAGAGTGTGCTCACCCTCAAGGTTCAGCCACCAAGGTGGCACCAAGGTGGGACCAGCCTTTGACACTTATCCCTAATGCTCCATCTCAGCCCCTGGAATACCCCTTCCTCTCCAGATCCAAGTCTCTGGGCTTTGACCATTTTTATCAAAACCTACAGAGCAGATACTATCTACTCTTCCATGGCTCTCCCTTGACCCTGAATGGCCACTATCCTCCCCGCAAAGTAAGTAACAAGAAAGGGGAGGGAGGAAGTTCCCACCATGTCAGCAGGCCGCTCTGCCCTCTGGGAAGACATGGAGGAGTCACCTGGGTTCTAAAATAGACACGGCCAGCCTCGGGTCCTCAGCCTTGTGGCCAGCCTCGGGTCCTCAGCCTTGTGGCCAGCCTCGGGTCCTCAGCCTTGTGGCCAGCCTCGGGTCCTCAGCCTTGTGGCCAGCCTCGGGTCCTCAGCCTTGTGGCCAGCCTCTGGTGCTCTGCCTCCTTCCAACCTTCACAACCAAAAGACGGGCCTGCAGCTGTCCTTGGTTGTGTTGGTTGGTGCGCTGTTACCATGACAGAATAACTGGCATATCAACTTCAGAGGTTGAAAGGTTAATTTTGGCTTGTGGTTGAGAAGCTTTCAGGTGCTGGGGGCACAGGGGGTCATGGAAGGACCATGAGGGGAAAAACTGCTCATACTGTATAGGTCAGGAGAGCAAGGAGCAAAGAGAAAGAGATGGAGAAAGAGGGAAATTGAGGGAGGGTAAGAGGGGAAAAGGGAAGTGGGAGAGGGTGAGGGAGAAGGAGATTAGGGTGAAGGAGACTCTAGAGGCCAATATCCCTTTCAAGGGTATACCCCAATTGGCCTAACTTCTTCCAATTTCCTTTTATTTGTGCGTGTGTGTGTGTGCATGCATGTGTGTGTTTGTGTGTATGTGTATGCATGTGTGTATGCATCTGTGTGTTCATGCATGTGTGGGTTTGTGTGTATGTGTATGCATGTGTGTGCATGTGTGTGTATGCATCTGTGTGTTCATGCATGTGTGTGTTTGTGTGTATTATGTGTGTGCATGTGTGTGCATGTGTGTGTGCATTCATGTGTGTGTCTGTATGTATGTGCGTGCATGTGTGTATATGTATGTGTGTGCATGCATGTGTGTGTTTGTGTGTATGCGTGTGTGTATGCATCTGTGTGTGCATATGTGTATGCATGTATGTGTGCATGTGTGTGTGCACGTGATGTGTGAGCACAGGCACAAACCATGACACACATGTGGAGGTCAGAGGACAAATTTAAGTGTCAGTCTTTGCCTTTCACCTCATTGATGGGGGGGGGTCTCTTTGTTGTTGACACTGTACAATGTCAGGCTAGCTGGCCCATGAGCATCCTGGGATTTCTCCATTGTCCCATAGAAGCCCTGGATTAGATATGCCCTGAGGATTCACACTCAGATCTTCATGTTTGCAAGCAAACTTCATACCCACTGAGTCATCTCCTCTGCCTTCTCCCACCTCCAAACAGCACTACAGGCTGGGACCAAAGCCTTTAACACAGGGACATTTCAACCCAAACTATAGCAATAGCTTTTATCTGTTCCTTCCTTGTGTGACACAGTTATTGCCAAGGCCAGAGAACACTAGTGGCACTGTGCGGCTGGGCCCTGGGAGAGGGGGCACCTGTGATGCTTGGCTCGTGAGGGCGGAAGGCAGCCCGAGAAACTGCAGCATTCTCACAGAATAGCGGCCTAAGGAACTCTGCCAAGAGGCATGTTCACGGTGTGGTTTGTAGTGGGTTGTTTGCTCAAGATAAATTAAGAAGCAGAGCTAAGTCCAACCCTCGTGTTATTAAGGTTCTGGAATCAACCTTCTGATTGCCCCCCAAAGACTCGCCAGCATCCTTTAGGACCTGTGACCCTGCAGGTGGCACATGCAGAGGGCAGCTGCTGTCACGGTTCTCAGGACTGCAAACAAAGGGACATGTGCAGGAGTCCCCATTTCTTTACCTTTATTCTTCAAGTCCTCTGGTATTGGAGGCCAACAGTACCAGTAGAGGCTAGCCTCTATGTAGAGCCCACAGAGGCCCTACACAGATTAAGGTTTTTGTACACAGCTCAGTCAGAAATGTCGACACCTACTTTATATATCAGAAAACTGTGTCTTTATATATATATACATATATACATATATATATGTATATATATATGTATATATGTATATATATATATACTTTATATATCAGAAAACATAAGCAGAGGTGGCTGAGGATATGAATCAAGCCTGCATCCATCTAATTCTCAAGTTGAGGAGGTGCTGGGAAAACAGCCATCTTTATATGTCTCTCAACTTTAAATGCTGGTTACGTTTTACAGAGATTCAAATCCCATTGCTTAACTTTACTATCCACTTAAATGTTTCTCCTTTTAAAAACTTCTCATTTGCTATTTTTTTTACTGGTTTTCTACTCATTATTCATTTTTTGTTATTGGTTTGTTAGACATTCTGTGAAGACTCGAATATGTTTCCTGTCTTGAGAAAGTTTTCCTCAGAGCATCCTATTGGCACTTAATTTTAGTGAAATAAATACCTCAATATGCTTTAATAGCTTGCTGGAACCATCTCCCCTTTACATATAAATATCTCCTTGATAGTTCCTTTTCCAATTTCTCCTGAGGCGGTCGTTCATTTTAGTGTCTGCTGCTTCCGAAGAAGATATGAGGGAATATTTTCGGAGAAAAACACTATTTCAGGCTGATTTTTTAAAAACACTGGAGCAGCTAGATGCTGTGTGTGCATGTGTGCGTATGTCAGCGCGTGTGCGTGTGCATGTGTGCGTATGTCAGCGCGTGTGCATGTGCATGTGTGCGTATGTCAGCGCGCGTGCGGTTGTGACTGTGACTGCTTCTCCCTGCCCCACCCATCTTCTCAGTGGGGTGCGTTTCTTTCTCCTTTCACTTTGTGTGGAGGAAGATGATTTAGACACGATCTTAATCACATTAGTCTTTTCCAAGAACAAGTTCTTGGACTCATACATCAAGGCTTCCTTTCTGCTCCCTGCGTGCTTCATCTCCAGGGCTCTCTTAACTCCTTCCTCATATAGGTCTTGGATTAGACTATTGCTCTTGTCTAGTCTGTTTATGGTGCATTTTATTTTTTAAAAAATGGTTTTTCTTTATTCATCATTTGTGGGTGTGGTGGTATGTGTGCGTGTGTGCACAGGCATGTACTACATTGGCATACGTGAAAGTCAGAGGACAACTTTTGACTTTCTCTTTCCACTATGGGATTCAGGAATTGAACTCAGGTTGGCAGCCTTGCACAGCCTCGGGGAGTCACTTCAGCAGCCCCCAAAATTGCTTGTTTGTTTGTTTGATTTTGAGTAACAATAAAAGAACTGAAACTATAAATTTTCCTCTATGGATAGACATATGTAAGTATCTTTATATATGTACACATGCATGTATGTGGTAATGTTATTTCTGGAAGAGCCTAACATCTAAACTTTTATTTCTCCTGTGGTTTAAGCTTAGTTTGGTCAAGCATCTGCTTCATTCATTTTGGTTAATTAACCAAACAATTAATTGTCCAAATCACCCCCCTACTAACTTTAGTTTTATGATATGATGATCATGGATACACAATTCAACATTTTTAAATAAACCGATGTCTCCCTTGAGTCCGAGGTTTTCAAATGATTCATCGATATTTGAATCCCATGCTTAGTTTCTGTTGGTTAGAACGGACGATTAGTATGTAACTACTAAATCATCCTTTTGTACTTACAGTGTTCCACTAAGTCATGCATTTATTCACTTTGTTTCATGTTTTCTAAAAAGGACCAACTTTCAGACAGATGTGATCTTTTTTATTTCTTGCTGTTATTTTTAGGAGTGTTTGTTTTCTGTATTTTGTAGTGAATCCATTGTTTTTCTTCACTGCAGAATATACCTTTGTTAGCATAAAATACCCTAACTTGTTCATTCTGGCGCCTCCTGCTTTGATTTAATGCTGGTTTGTTTGTCCTTACATATCTTTGCTCATTATTTTTAAACTTTCTTGGTTCCTTTGTTTTACCTATGCTGCTTTTTTAAAGGTCAGGGATAAATTCTATTTGAGCTAACCTCATGCAATAGAGAAGTTGATGCTGTTGAGTTCAGGGGCATCAGCTGCACCTTCCTGCCTTCCTTGTGTGAGAGTATGTTTGATGCACACTCCTGCATCTCCTTAGGGTGTCCCTTACTGTGCCCAGGTGCCCTGCTTGCTGGGTCTGGGTATCCTGCTCTTCCTTAGCAATCTGAGCCCAAGCTTCACCACTGAGATTCACCAGAGCTCTACTCCCACGCCTGTGTCAGAGGCTATGAGGATGAACAGGAAGGGGAAGAACTAAAATCCTCCAGTGAGTGGCAACTGGGGAAGGAGAACGAGGCTACGGAGCCCTAAGTTAGAAACAAGAGGTGACGCCAGCAGCTATAGAAGGGACAGAAGTATCTACCAGCTCTATGTGGGCTGTTGTACCGATACCATAACATCTCACCAAGACCCCTCGTTCTGACCAAAACACCTCCCATTTCCCTTTACCGTAGGCTATTTAAATTTCTGCACAGTGGTCAGACTTCTCTGTGACCATTGGTCTTCAATAGAGCCCTTTCCTTGGGCGAAGTTACCGAGCTTCTGTGCATGGTAAGCAAGCTGTAGCACACCCATCCGCACAGATGTGCACACCCATCCGCACAGATGTGCACACCCATCCGCACAGATGTGCACACCCATCCGCACAGATGTGCACACCCATCCGCACAGATGTGCACACCCATCCGCACAGATGTGCACACCCATCCACACAGATGTGCACACTCCTCAAAAGCTGCGAACAAGAATGTATCCGGTAGGGCCCAAGAGCCCGTGCTGCATCCCGCCCAGCTGTCTGTCCATCGACAGCAGACCTAACGAGCGGACCTGGCTCATCAACCCAGCAGAGCCCTCTGCAGCAATGAGCACAAATGAGTCCCAACAATACGACACAGTAGCATGACGGTTCAGGAGACGCCATTGACGATAATGCGTTAGGCACTGTGGAATACAGTGTGTATGATTCCCTGGTGACAGATTCAAAACCAAGCACGATTGATACATGCTGCTAGAATCAAGAAGAGGCTCCCGGGAAACAGGTTCCAACATCCAGTTTTCTGGTCTGTGGGGGCTGGTTGCACAGAGGTTCACTCTGTAAAAACATATTAAGCTGTGCTCTCAAATATTTGTTCAGTTCTCTACATATCTGTTAGATTTCAACACAACGTTTAAAAAAAAAAACAACTAAGGGCTAGGGAGAGAATCTGTTGCTAGGAGACAAAGAACCCAAGATTTGGGCTTTTGTTGTTAGCCCTTGGAGTTGGAGAATGAAGACTGTGAGCTCTATGGAAACATTCCAGGGAATTTTCCCACCAAGTCTGGCTAGCTTATGGATTCCTAGCACCCTACACCCTCAAACCACAGGCCCTGAGCCCACTGCATGTGCTGAGAAAGAGCTAGTGCCACTCCAGAAGGGCCCTCCTACAAGCCAAAGACACCACCAGGCCTAAAGAGCAATCTCCACCCAACTCTGCCCAGGGTTCCAACGGTATAAATTGATTGCAGCGCCCCCTGGTGGAGGAGGCAGGTACATCTGTAGGATGCCTGAGCGGTCTCCAACTACAGAAGGAAGGCAATAGACAAGGATGGCACAGCTTTTGAAAAACCACGCCTGCTTCCTTCTAGGCTGCATCATCCAAGAGAAAAACAATACAAGCATTTGCCTGGAGTTCTAACTTCCTAATGGTCACAAGAAAATTGATGCTAAAAATTAATTTGTCCTCTAATCCAACATAGAAATCATTTGATTTCTACAGGTAAGCAGCATCAAAAATCATTACACATTGTATGCATTTTTAGCATACCCGGTCTTCAAAGTCTGCTAGGTGTTTGAGAGGAATGGCCCATCTCACTCCAGCCATATATGAAGACCCCACAAGCGAAGGCTGCACCTTCTCCCCCATCTCCACACCCCAACATTGCTTCATTTTCTCTTACACTGTACCCCTGTACCCCTATCGAGAACGAGGAGGTTCTACTGTTTTTGATGCAGAGGTCTGGTCAATGCAAAGTCTAGTGTAGTGAACACATGCTAGAAATTCTGCTGATCGAAGACCACTCTTCCCACTGAGCTAGACTGGGTGTCCTGCAGTTGTGTGGGCAGAAGTGACCTCCAGATGAAGAAGAGAGTCTGGAGGCGGTGGGAGCTGGGTTCTGTGGATGCTGCTGGAGCTTCTACGTCAAGACAGACTAACCCTACATTTAGACTCCACTTTTTCATTAAACAGATCTGGATTACACTGGCGTGACTTTAGATCAAAATAGACCTACCCAGCCAAACCTTGTTATTCAGATTGTCTCTGTTTCGTTTTCTTTTGTGATTTTAAAGTCTCATATTATAGTTTTATTATTCATATTGGTTCTAGTTACTAGTATAATTCCGATGACAAGTCTGAAGATATCTAAGACTAAAAATACTGTATCTCTTCTGAAGTCATAATTTTACTCTCAGCCAAAGAAAATAACAGGATAAGTATCCAAAAATACACAGAAAATGCTCATTACGTATAGAGAGAAAACACAAACCTGTAGCAGGAATTAATTAGGAAGCTGAAGGATGGGGCTCAGAGGTTAAAGCACTTGTTGCATAGACATGGGGACTGGAGTTCGAGTCCAGTCCCACTCCACATAAATGTTTGATGGGTGTGGCTTCCTGCCTGTAATTCTGGCATATGGGAAGTGAAAATATGGGCTCACTAGAGCAGGCTGGGTAGCTAGACAAGCAGGAAACCCTGCCTCAAAACTAACATAGAGGGCAATGGTGGAAGATGCTTGGTACCATGGGCCACCACATGTACAGACATATGCCTAAACGTGTGTGCGCATGCACACATACACACACACGTGCACATGCACACACACACAAGCACTCGCATACACACAGACACACATGCACACATGCAAGTGCACATGCATGTGCACACACAGACACACCTGAGTGTCCAGTCCTCAGGAGCTTCTATAGTTTGGGTCGTCATGTCCTTCACTGTTAAAGGCTGAGTCCCCAGCTCTGAGCTCACTGGGACGGAGTGGCGCCTTTGAGAGACAGAACCTTGAAGGTGAGAATGGCATCGTATCCCGTTCTCTTTCTCCTCTTCCTGGCCATGAGGTAAACAAATAGCTCTCCCAGTCACTCTCTGCATCATGTATCACTGCATACCCAAAACAATAGGATTGATCTGCAAGGAGCTGTAACCTCCTCCCAAACCGCGAGCCAGAGCAATCCTCCTTTCCTTGGAAGCTGTTAGCTCAGGGCGCGAGGGGGCATGGAGATGGACTGAGGCTTGTCTGCTCCTCCGCCAGCAAGAGGGAGGGGGCATGTTCAGGAGCAGAGCCTCATCACCTACCTGCATGGGCACGCCATCAGAAACCAGAGGAGCATCAGATAGGGAAAACCAAATCTCTCCGACATCCCAAGGACTGGGTGGGACCCAGAGAGGCCACAGTCACAATGGGAAGGTGGAAGCTGGGAAGCCTGAGAGACAAGGAACCCCCACAGTGAGCAGGGAAGGGAACCCCTGGGGTCTTGGTGGGAAGTATCAAACCTGAATGTTCCTGGAGAAGTCAAGGGATTGCAAGAGTGAGGGTGGACCTCAGCCACAACCAAGCATAAACTCCGAAGAGCACACTGCTTCAGATGCAGACACAGGAGGTTTCCAAGCTCCCATTCCTCAGCTCTGGCCACAATGCCCTACCACCTGGTGCCACTCTGAAGAGGGGCCTGCATGCCATGGAGGGGGCCCAAGCAAACCAAGATGCTTGACAGGATCTAAAGGGAAGTTTTCAAACCCAAGTATGTATACAAATATAAGAGATTTGCTATTCTGGATGGGACCTGAAACCTGGAACTTTTAACAGACACCCCCAAAGATGCAGGGAGTCCCAATATATAGGCCACAGACTGACGAGAAAGATCCCAAGAAACTTGCTTGAATTAACAGAATTTAAACATCCTCCCTCACATCCCAGCTCCTAAAGAGATTAGTGATATAGAAATGAAAAAGTAAAGAAGCAGAAAGTTCCCTCCACATCTGTGCTCAGTGTGAATAAGCCCAGGAACTCCATCAGTGTGAATAAGCCCAGGAACTCCATCAGTGTGAATAAGCCCAGGAACTCCATCAGTGTGAATAAGCCCAGGAACTCCAGAACACCTACTTATGCAATCTAATGAAAATTCCGGAGGAAACATTTATAAGGCATAAAGATGGAAAATATTAAATTATATGCTTCACATAGCCTGGTTAAGTACACTCTGGGGGTTGAAGAAGGATAAGGCCATAAATAAGACAGCTGTCCCTTTACCTCCATTTATAAAGCATGGAGCGTAGCCCTAGACAACACCTTCCCCGTTCGAAGCACTCTCAGACTTGATGCGTAAGCAGATCCTGCCTTCCACCCTGTGCACTGCTGAACATTATATTTTTAAATTTATTTAATTAATGAAACAAAATGTTCAGAGAGACACCCATGCACACACATACACCCCCACAGACACACACACACACTCAGCCCTCCCTCCTCAGTGCACCACCACCATAGAGGAACATTTGTGGCTCAGCTAGCAAAGCACAAAATGAAGTCCTAAGTTCAGATCCCAAGAACCTATATTTAAAAAATTATAAAAGCAACAACAAAAACCATCTGGCCAAAGCAGCATGCATCTGTAACATCGGCTCTGAAGGCATTGAAGAAAGGGATCCCCAGGAGCTAGAGAGGTGGCTCAGCAACTAAGAGCACATGCTACTCTTGTAAAGGACAGTCTGGTTCCCAGCACCCACACTGGTTGGCTCACAACTGCCTGTTACTCCACCTCCAGGGCTTCTAATACCCTCTTCCTGCCTCTCCAGGCACCTGCATTCATGTACACATATGTCCCTGACACACACATTGAATTTAAATTAATAAAAATGAAATTTAAAAATCAAAAGGAGTCCATTGGACATCTGGTCTGGTCAAAATCATGAGAATTAGTAAGTTCTAGGTTCAGTGAGAAGCTCTAAGGAAAAAAGGCACCCAGTGTTGAGCCCTAGCCTCCATATGGGCATCTGCATCTGCCTGCACATATGCACACACCACACAACCATTCATATACATCACAGACACACTCGCACATGCTCACACACACACGCACGCATGCACACGCACACACTGCTGGAACATAGTGATCACTACTATCCAAATCCACACTTCACACCGTGGTTACCTCACTGCTGGAGTCCACACTTCACACCATGGTTACCTCACTGCTAGAGTCCACACTTCACACTATGGTTACCTCACTGCTGGAGTCCACACTTCACACCATGATTACCTCACTGTTGGAGTCCACACTTCACACTGTGGTCACCTCACTGCTGGAGTCTACACACTGTGGTCACCTCACTGCTAGAGTCCACACTTCACACTGTGGTCACCTCACTGCTGGAGTCCACACTTCATATCATGGTTACCTCACTGCTGGAGTCCACACTTCACACTGTGGTTACCTCACTGCTGGAGTCCACACTTCACACCGTGGTTACCTCACTGCTGGAGTCCACACTTCACACCATGATTTCCTCACTGCTGAAGTCCACACTTCACACCGTGATTTCCTCACTGCTGGAGTCCACACTTCACACCGTGGTTACCTCACTGCTGGAGTCCACACTTCACACCGTGATTTCCTCACTGCTGGAGTCCATACTTCACACTGTGATTTCCTCACTGCTGGAGTCCACACTTCACACCGTGGTTTCCTCACTGCTGGGGTCCACACTTCACACCGTGGTTACCTTACTGCTGGCCATTCTATGAGTCTGGATGAATGGCTACTGAGATGTTTCACCCTTGCAGTATTTATCAGAAGAGTTCGCTGCCTTCAAACTTCTGAGAACTGCCTTTTCCTCCATCCCTTTGCTCTAACTCATGAGGCCCACCGATGCTTTTATCATCTGAATGGTTCTGTGCTTGTTTTGTGGCCTCTACCAGCTGACTTCTTTCACCTGGTCACAAGCATTTCTCTGCCTTACTAGCTCGTTTCTCTTCAGAATGAATCACAGCCCACTATTTGAATGTGCCATGGTTTATTTATCTATCCACTCACCTCTGAAGGACATCCTCACTGCTTCTACACTTTCACAATTATGAATAAAGATGCCATAAATATACATAGGCAGAGCTGGGGACACAGCTCAGTCTGCTAAGTGCTGGCCTCATAAGCTGGAGGACCCGAGTTTGGATTCTCATATAAAAAGCAGAGCAAGGTCGTGCGTACCTGTAACCCCAGCACAGGAGAGGCAAGGATAGAAGGTTCTTGGGAGGCTGAAGACCAGCAAGTTTAGCTGAATCTGTGAGCTATGGATTCAGTAAAAATATCAAAATTAAGTGGGAAGCAACTTAGCAAGACACTCAAAATCTAATTCTGGCTTTCAAATGCATACATAGATGTAGATACACATCTATAATAATGTATGTATTTACACATAATAATGTATGTATTTACACAGACATTCAGGAACATGTACTCACACAGACACATGCACATATGTGAAAATGTATACATATGAACATATACTAATACACAACACACATATGAACATATATACTCATCCATACACCACACACATGTGAACATATACTCATATATACACCACACATACACATGTGAACATATACTCACACGTACACCACAGACACACGTGTGAACATATACTCACATATATACCACACATACACATGTGCAAACACATGAACATGTACTCAAAACACACACACACACACACACACACACACATTTTTGTACATGCCTGGTTTCCATTTCACATAGGTAAACACTAAGAACTGTGATCACATGATCAAATGAGAATGATGTTTGGTTCAGAAATGTTCTTTAGAAACAAGAATGCATAAAGGCTTGGTTACTAGCCTGTGACTCACCAGAGGTAATGGAACCTTCTGGAGGTCAGGTCTAGTGGGAGGAAGTTAGGTCATTGGAGGGTGCCTTCGAGGGATAGTGGGACAATGGCCCTTTGTTCTTTCTGCTGCCTAACCACTGTGGGTAAGAATGTTTCTCAACTCAAACTGCCCACCTTAATGCCTTGTCACAGGTCTAAAGTGACAGACCCAAAAACTGAAACCTCTGAAACCATGACTCGAAATAAATTTCCCATCCTTTGAAGTTGTTCACCTCAGTTATTTAATCATAACCAAAGCCTAAGTATTACATGTGGTAAGAGTAAATTTCATTTTGCCAGGCATGGTGCATTTGGTTGGCTAAGATAGGAGGGCCATGGATTTGAAGCTAGCCTAGCTACATAACAGGACTCTGTGTCATAAAGAACAAAGTCTAATTTTGGAAGAAACTTCAAACCGTCCTGCAAAATATACTCCCCTGCATTCCTCCATCGGTGAACCTAGGGTCTTGATGCTCAGCACGGCTGCAGGGTCCAGGCTGCGTGTCCTGAAAGCATGCAGAGAAGTGTGTGACTGTAATGGAACGTACCTAAGGTCATGGTGTGTGGACCACATTGGCCTGTCTGCAGTCTGTGCATCCTCTCTGTGAGGTTTCTGTTTCCATCACCGTCCAAAGCTTTCACGCGGTTGTCTCGCTTTGTATTAGTGCAGAATCTTGTATGTGCTGGTGACAGTCTTTTCGCAGATATGACTCGGGCAAGCATCTCCTAGTCTGTGGCTAGACAGTAGCTTCTATGGAGCACGTCTTTCATTTCAATGAAGTTTAACATATCACTTCCTTCTCCCACATATCATCCTTTTGGTCTAAAGAGTCAGTGCTGAAATCATCTGGATTTCTCCTACCGGCTCCTAGGATGCTACACAGTCAGGTTTTACCCTTAGCTCTCGGATCCACAGTTGATTCCGGTGAGGAGCTTGAATGCAGATGCCCAGCCCAGTTTGCTGAACACGCTGTCTTTTTCCCACTCAATAGCTTTTGTGCTGTTGTCAGGAATGAGCAGCTCTATCGAGTGGCTCTATTCTTGGGCTGTGTGCTGAACCACTGATCAATCTGTTCTTTCGCCAGCAACACGCTGTCATGATCACCTTTACAGTAAGCCTCAAAGTTGGCAGTGTTGCATTT
Organism: Myodes glareolus; assembly: GCF_982192425.1. NCBI lineage: Eukaryota > Metazoa > Chordata > Mammalia > Rodentia > Cricetidae > Myodes > Myodes glareolus. Next base: position 31,151,349 of record NC_142049.1, on the reverse strand, counting down.
CTGGCTTGATTGTGCTCATTCATTACTGTATCAACTATTCTGGGTCCTCAGCTCATCACAGAAACCTGAGAAACCATTTACTGACAACCACAAAAGAACCGGCTCAAATCTCTGGGAGTTTTAGTTTTAAATAACCATAAAATAAGTGATTTTATTAATCTTCAGGAAATCATATCGTTATATGGGATTACACATATGATAATAATATTAATATAAAATATATATTATATTATCTTAAAATTATGTATACAATTATATGTATCTTTATATTAATATAAAATTGTATATTTTAACTCTCAGCTCTGGTAAAATCAACATACAGTATACACTGTAAAATGTTTTAATCCCATATAAAAATTCGCCTCCTTGCTCACTGCCCTGCTATTACCTCTTCCATGGCACTGGGGTTCCCGTATGATGTGTATGACCTGCATGGATAACGCACACAGGTCTGCGGCAGGGGCAGGGCTTCCTCTAGATTTCAAAGTTCAGGAGCAAGGAAACATGTGCTTAACAATCTTTTAAAAGTCATTTCAACTTGTTACAATTAAATTTAAGGCAAACATGTTCCTTCAAGAGCTAGAACAACTGAACCTTATACCTCATCCTAACAAGAATTCAATTAAACAGAAAGCCCCTTCATGCCTTCCTTACTTGCTACACGTATCTGCACACCGTCATGTGGACTTCATGTAGATCAGGAGGCCATGCCAAGGTCATCATTTGGGCAGCTGGAATGTCCTCCTTTGCTACTGTGTCAACTACCCTGGTCCTAAAGGACTAAGTCTTCAGTCAGTACCCTCACCCACTGGTTCAGAAGGCCAAGGATCAGGGATGCAGGAAGAGTTAACTTTGGTGCTTTGTGAGTATCAGGTGCAAAACTGTTCACAGTGTGACTCTGAAGCATAACCGATACAGAAACTATTGCAGGAAAGTTGACTTCCTGTAGGGTCTGCCCAGACACGCCTGCTCCAAGCTAAAAACCACCAAACACAGCACATCATAAAGACAGCGGTCTCCCTCGGGATCCCATGAATGCCTAGGAGCTATAGCCCATTGCCACCAGGCATCGGAGATCACTAGGGTCAGAGTTCAAGTCTCTATGGAATGTCTATCATTTCTGAATCATTATTAAGTTGAAAATCACTAGGTCAAACCATCACAACATGGAGCCGTGTGTAATCATTTGTATTCCAAACACATACACATGGACACACAAACACACACACACAGAGATATATACACACAGAGAGATATACACGCACAAACAGCAGATGCATACGCACATTTTTATTTGCTTGCATTTTACTATGATACAAGCTTACCATGAACAGAAAACATTTTTTTTGAATTGCTGCATCCCGCTCTATTAATTGACACCTTGCTTTCCAAGGCACGCCACGCCTCATGTCATACAGTTCACTAGCACAATAAATTCTTTACACAATGAAATATGAACTAAAGTAATAGTGTCTATTGCTGACAACATGGAGCAAGGAGCTTTTTAAAGATTTTATGCTCATGCCTAAAGATACGAACTAGAAAGGGCTCTAGCAGGAAGGGACATAGACACAAGCGGTAAGTTAATGTGTTCATTGTCCTGGTGTTTATTGGGTGACAATGAACATTTACTCTGTCTGAAACTTAAAAGCTTTAACCCTCAGCCTCACTCTGCAAGCCAAAACCATAGTTTGTTGACAACATTTAAACACTCCTGGCTTCTGCCCAGAAACATCAGCAAAAAGGCAGAGTAGGCATCTCTGAGGGCTACCCTCCATAGAAACATCAACAACTCAAACAGAAAATGTCAGCTCTGTTAGAAGTCAGAAAAACAGTAAAAAAAAAAAAAAAAAAAAAAAAAAAGTTCACGGTCACCACACAAACGCTGAATCAAGAAAAAACTGTTCAAACAGAAGGAACCATCTTTGAGTTATTGCCGGGCTTTGCTTTGCTTTGTTTGTTTGTTTGTTGCAATGCAAGGCCTCAAAGTGGTGGTGGGGGTGTCTGGAAGACACCTCTGAGTTTCCAGTGTGGGCTTTGTCCCTGGTCCTAATAAAGGGTCCGCAGAAGACCTGACTCACGTGGAGCTGTGCGTCTGTGGAGACTGGAAGAAACTGATGAACAACTGACCCGAGAGGAAGGCCTCACAGTTTCACAAAACAGAACTCCCTGACGAGCACAGAAAAGCACAGCCTGCAGCCACCTGCGACAGAAGATTGTCACCAAGGCATTGGAGAGGGCGCTGAGGCCATAAGAGGAAGCCTCACAGAGAGGGGAGAACTCAGAAAAGCCCATGCGCCCAAGGCAGTATCCATACTAAGGAGACCCAAGAAGACACCACATCAATATGGTAGACAAGCATAACATCAACAGCAAGTGAAGGATAAGGCGGAGGCAGAGCCATAAGTGATCGGGCTAGCTCACAGCACAGATATGGTGTGCAAATGTCAGCAAAATCAGCCTGCTTCCACTTCCCTCTCCCCTCTTGTCCTCTCCTCCCTCACCCCCCTACTGCCCCAGTGTCCCTTCTCCTGCCTGCCTCTCTCTCTGCTCTTTGAAGATACTAGGTGAACACAAGACAAAAGAGACTCCAGAGACCACAAATTACAAGGAACACAGACCTAGAAAAACAAACAAACAAACAGAAAACAAAGAACAAAGACAGGACACAGCCTAGCTTTTTAAAATGTCACAGCACCAAACATAGTCCCATAACTGGATTCAAGGAAGGAGTTGCAAACAAGGGCAGCAGCAAAATGCTTAAGGAACAAGTGAGGACTCGATTAGAAATCCGATACGTGCTGAATCTGCAGTGCTCGCCCAGGCCAGTTCATGTGACTCCACTGAAGCCCGGGTCTGCACACACCTCAAGCTATGCAGGGTACAAGCACGGTCTGCAGCAGCTTAGTGTAGACTGCTGCCAACGAGGGACCAGAGACTGCGCCATACAGACTTTGTGCTTCTATAGAGACATGGCGGGGGAGTGCAGAAGCAGAGGGTTTTTATGGCTCCTACTATCTCTCCTCAACATGCAAGGCTCCAGTTGTCTACCTCTGGACCGCATTGCTTTGGAATGTTTAATTTTGGAGACTGCTGCTTAAGTTTCTGAGTTTCATAAAGAAAAATTGTTAAATGGATGTTGGCTCAGGATTAGGTTAGGGTTTCCAACAATTTCTACAATGGCCCTAAACACACGCCTGCTGTTTGCTATTATGCATTTATGCAAAGCAGCATTCTCAGGAATAACAATCATAAAATCAAAATATTGATCAACTCTGAAAAACACTGAAGATGTTCTCTGTCCTACACTATCAAACGAGCAGCCAATTCTTTATGTAAAAAAATTCTCTATGCAAAAGCTAAATAAACACATCCACCTCACTAGTATATAAATTTATTTTTACCTTCAATAAATGATAAAAGTATATGACTACCAAAGAATGTTTTTAAACAAATGTGTTAATGATTTGGGATGAGTAGATATTTGGTTTGTTCACCTGCTCCATACACTTATATATCCAGAAGAGCAAGACAGTGTCTCGGGTGAAGAAGAGTCACAAGTGGAAAAGGTTTAAGAATAGTCTACAGTAACAAATAAGGAGCCCTGGTCTACAGTAGTCAAGAGACCCTGGTCTACACTAAGCAAGAAGAAACCATGGATGGGCTGGAGAGATGGTTCAGCCATTAAAGACTAGGCTCACAATCAAAAATATAAGAAGAAGCCATGGAGTAAGCAGCAAAAGGCCATGATTTGTGTAAACAACAAAAAGTTCCAAGTTATGAAAACAAGTTACTCTCTAAAGTTTTCCCTCTAATACATAAAAGTCCACTTTTCTTTTTTTTTGGCGGGGGGATGTGGTTCAAGACAGGGTTTCTCTGTACAACCTTGACTGTTCTGGAACTCCCTCTGTAGACCAGCTGTCCTTGAACTCACAGAGGTCTGCCTATCTCTGCCTCCCAGATTCTGGGATTAAAGGTGTGTGCCACCATACCTTGAACTCACAGAGGTCTGCCTGCTTCTGCCTCCTGAGTGCTGGGATTAAAGGCGTGAGCCACCACTGCCAAGCTAAAAGTCCATTTTTCAACAAAAATGAATCGTTAAGCATGGTAAGAAACAAGGAAACATGGCTCTTGAGAGATGGTTCAGCCATTAAATAACTTGCTGTTCTTCACAGGACTCAAGCTGTGCTCCCAGCACCCAGGTATCACCTAAACAGACTATACACATGGATTTTTGCAGCTTCGGGGATTATGTTGAGTGATTAGTTGTTGATTTTTGTGTGCAACATCAGATATGGTGCAATTTCACGTTTGCATTAGATGTCCAGTTTTCCTACCTGTGTTGACTAAAGGTAAACTTTCCCATACTTGCCCGCTGAGGGTTTCTGGACATCTGTGGGTTGTTCCTGGCTCTCTCCTCTGTTCCACTGATCCGTGCGCGCTTCCTAAGCGCATCCCAGGCTCTTTAGATGTGCCTATCTTCATAACATACTTGAAAACAAGTAAACAGAATGACTCTATCTTTATTCTCTTTACTAGAAAAAGCCTTCTTTGAAGACTTTGAAGTTCCATATGATTTTAGTATTTTTCCACTTCTTTTCTAACCTTTTCTACTGAAAAATTTTGATCACAGTTTCCCTTCCCCCAGCTCATCCCAGATCCTCCTCGCCTCCCCACCCAATTCCATGCCATTTCTTTTCTTCTCTCTCTTTAGAAAAAAAAAACCAGGCAAATAAACAAATCATAATTTTAAAAAGTAAACACACACACACACACACACACACACACACACACACACAAAGACAAAATCCATAAAAGTAAAAAATCAGAAACCGTGACATATAAGCAAAGGGCCAGTAAGAAAAAAAAAAAGTTCCCAAACCAAATCAAAAAAAAAAAAATCTCATCAAAAATTTAGTAAACATCCCATTGAGTCTATAAATTGGGGCAGGATGGATGCCTGATGACACCAACTCTCTGATTCCTAAACACAGGTGTCTTCTAGTCTTCTAGTGTGTCCTTAGCACCCTTCACCAACATTTTATACTTCTCAGTGTTCGCATCTTTCTCCCTCTCCCTGGCTGAACTTACCCATAAGCTCCTTGTTGTGCTTATGTTGAGATAAATGGAGTTCTTTCTCAATTCTTCTTCAGATGATTCACTGTTACTATATAGAACCACGGCTGATTTTTTTCCATGTGGGCTTCCAATCGTGCAGCATTACTGAATTTGTTTATGAACTCTAACATTTCTAGTGTGCCCTTAGTTTTATATGTGCAAGACATATAGATGTCATCTAAAACACAATTCCATTTCGTCCTTGGCAATCAGAGTGAGTCTTCTTGCTAGGACGTCCAGCACTATGCTGAATGAAAGCCATTTGGGTCTTGGTCTTGATTTTTGCAGAAGCACTTGCTGTCCTTCACCAATGGGTTAATGTTGTCTAGGACTTGTAGCTATGGTGTGTGTGTGTGTGTGTGTGTGTGTGTGTGTGTGTGTGTGTGTGTGTGTTTATGTGTCAATTTACTGTAGTGAGTTATATTCCCTCTATCACACCTTTAAAAGATTTTTAATCATGAAAAGATGTTAAATTTTGCTCAACTTTTCTTCTCTCTCCTGAGATAATGATACAGCTTTTGTTGTTATTGTTGTTCTTTTGTGTCTTTATGCAGTATTTCTTGATTTGTGCATGTTGAGCTCTTCCTACTCAGAGATAAATTACTCTAGACAATAACCCTCTTAACACGTTGCTGAAGTGAACTTCTGCTCAGATGTCCAGTTTGTGAGTCCCTGCCATAGCTTGTGTGTGTCTAGGAACGCATGCATTTCCTGGAGATTACTTAAGTTGCTGGAACATAATCGCTCACAGCAGTCTCTTCTGGTCCTTGTATCTTCATGGTATCAGCTGTCATGTTTTTGTGTCTAATCTTTTTGAAGTCTTCTCTTTCTCTTAGTCTCATTATTAGTGTATTAATTTTACTTTTTCCTGAGGATTTCATTCATTAACAAATACACTGTACTTACATCATTTCCATTCTGCATCTCCCTTCTCCTCTCATGTCCCCAGCCTTCTCTCATTCATGACCTCTTCTATATCTCTCTCTCTCTCTCACACACACACACACACAGACAGACACACACCACTCAAGTCAAATTATTTTGAGCTTATTTGCATGCGTTTAGGACTGACCACCTAAACTAGGGTCTCATCCCTGAAGAAAGTAACTGGTTTTCGCCTGCCTGTAGCTCTTCATCTAGGCATACCACATAGGATGCAGACATTGGCATAGGACAAAGAAGCTTTGTCAGGAGGTGTGACAGTTTCATTTTTCTATGGGTTGGAAGGTGCTATGCAAGTCACTGAAGGAGAAAATATATCATTCTCTCTCTCTCTCTCTCTCTCTATCTATCTATCTATCTATCTATCGTCTGTTTATCTATCATCTATCTATCTATCTATCTATCTATCTATCTATCTATCGTCTGTTTATCTATCATCTATCTATCTATCGTCTGTTTATCTATCATCTATCTATCCATCTATCTATCTATCTATTGTCTGTTTATCTATCATCTATCTAACTATCTATCGTCTGTTTATCTATCATCTATCTATCTATCTATCTATCTATCTATCTATCTATCTCTGGATGTGAAGTCACTGAGGGACATTTTCCCCATTTTTTTAAATTAATCAAAAAGTTTTTTTTTTTTATTTTACATACCGACCACAGTTTTCCCTCCCTCCTAATGTTCCCTCTCTCCTGACTCCCATCTACACCCCAAGAATTAGTTTTCTTGTATGGTTTCTCTTGTGTGGTAAGAATGTATATTCTGCTGTTGGGGATGGACTACTCCTTGTCTGTGGGGTTCATGGACTCTCCAGTGTTGCTGACATCTGTTTCCTTAGTGATGTTCTGTGCTAAAGAATTGAGAAAGTGAGGTCCTGAGACTGTCTAGTGTGACAACTGTCTTTTTTTAAAAAAGTTTGGTTTTTTTATTGTGAAAGTGTGTGTGTGTGTATGTGTGTGTGCATGTTGTAGTGTATGAGTATGTGTTCACATGTTGCACTCACTCATGCTTCTATGTGTGAAAATCAGACGGCCAAACTGGATGTCTTTCTCTATTGTACTTTGAGACAAAGACTCTCACTGCACCTAGAGCTCCCCTTTTTCACTAGACTGGCTGACAATGAGGCCTGGGGAATCCACTTGTCTCTGTCCCCAGGTACTGGGCTGCAGACATCACCACTAGGCCTGGAGCTGCCACGAGGGTGCTACTGATCTGAACTCAGGTCTCCACATTTGTAGAGCAAGCACTTCTCCCACTGAGTCATTCCTCCCCTTCTCTCCCTACATAAATCCATCAATATCTGTTTTATAAACTTGACTAACTTGGAACTTGGTACACATGTATATACGGTTGTTATATCTTCCCAAATATATTTTGTCTGGTGTACAGATAGCCACTGTTGCTTTGTTTTTATTCCCATTTGCTTGTCACTGACTTCACAATTCATACATGTAATATCTACATATCCACTAGCTTACGGTGCCTATAACTATGATTAAGTATAGTTAATGCTTAATTCACAAACCACCATAACAGGAATATTTGAGTGGGGCTCTATTTATTTCCGTGAGTTTTATGCTTTTGTGTATTTTCATATCACCAGACAGTACTCTTTATTTCTGCTGGAATACCTCCTTTCAGTACCTCATGTGGGCAGTCCAAATACCTGGGAAAGTGCTTCATCTCTATGTCGGAAGGGCAGCTTTGCTGGATGAAGTATCCTTAGCTGGACGCTTAGGGCTGGGTAGGATTTGGACTGCCTTTAACATTATCGTTCATCATTCCATTCTCTCTGAGTGCAGAAGCTTTCTGAGAAACGCACTGATGGTCTTACGCTCCTATGTGCTTGACAGGCCCCCATGCTTTTGCTACTATTAAGTTATAGTTTAAATTTTTTGTTTCATTTGTTTAGGTTTATCTGTATGAATGTTTGTATTTTGAGACAGTCCTGCTGCACTGTGTCTTGAATTTGTAGGTTCAAATGCTCCTTTCGAGGGTTTTCTCTCAGTGTAAACCACTTGCCTGTCTTGATTTTTGACAGTTTGACTGAGACATCCTGGTGATATCTTCTTTGCCGTGATCCTAACTGGAAACCTGAGAGCTTCCAGTTACATAGATATCTATATTTCTTCATAAATGTGAAGGATTTTCACCTATTCTTTCTTTCTCATTTTTTGATAGGATTACACTAGAGCCTCGCACATGCTAGGAGAGTCTTCCAACACCAAGCCACAGGCCCACCGATGCTGGAAAAACTGCTTTGGAGACATACTTCCACTCAGTTTCCAAGGCTGACCTCAAACTTATGACTATATGAGTCTTAGCTTCTTGAATAGCAGAAATCTGGAATGTGCCCATCCACATCTATCATGCAAGAAAATTGACCAAGTTTTGCCCATAGGTCTGTCTGGTGTGAGCATTTTCTCAGTTGAGGTTCCCTCTTTGAAAAGGACTCCAGCCTCAAGTTTACATAAAACTAGCCAGCACTCTCTCCTCCTGCGCCATCCCGGCTTTCTGCCTGGAACCCCTACCCTTCCTCTCTCCCTTTTTCGGGGCTTAAATTCCTCCAACTCAGCCTGGGTGGGCACCGTGGCCAGAACGGGAGGTGAGTGCAAACGGGAGGGAATTCCTTTGTTTTAATAGCCTGCCTGCAGCAAGGTAGGACTGCAGGCAAAGTGATTCCTGGATAGCAAGGGGCAATAATCTGGTAGCAGAAGACCCAGCAGAGGGAAGAGCCATTGGAGAGCATCTGAAGGAAGAGATGGGCAGGCGCCAAGGCAAGAATTCCTCCAACAATCTGAAAAACAACATGAAAACACCAGATCCCAGCGATCTTACGACAGAAGGACTTGAACACCCTATTCCGGAAGAAATGGAAAACAGTGTCATTATGAAAGCAATAGAGTCTCTTAAACAGGATATGAATAACTCACTTAAAGAAATGGAAGAGAAATATAACAAAAAGATGGAAGAAATGAGTAAAGAAATGGAAAAGAAATATAACAAAAAGTTTGAAGAAATGAGTAAATTCGTAAATGATACCCTGGGAAATCAAGAAAAAACAATCAAACAGGTAATGGAATCAATTCAAGAATTGAAAACTGAAATGGAGGCAGTGAAGAAAACACAAACCGAGGGCCGGCTGGATATGGAAAATCTAGGTAAACAAACAGAGACTTCAGGAACAAGCATAACCAGTAGAATACAAGAGATAGAAGAACGAATCTCAGATTATGAAGACACCATAGAGAAAATAAACGCTCTGACCAAAGAAAACAGCAAATCCAACAAATTCTCATCACAAAACATTCAGGAAATATGGGACATAATAAAAAAAAAACCAAATCTAAGAATAATAGGAATAGAAGAAGGAGAAGAATTGCAGATCAAAGGTCCAGAAAATATATTCAACAAAATTATAGAAGAAAACTTTCCCATCCTAAAAAACGATATTCCTATGAAGGTTCAAGAAGCATACAGAACACCGAATAGACTGGATCAGAAAAAAACATCCCCTCGCCATATAATAATCAAAACACAAAGCATCCAGATTAAAGAACGGATATTAAGAGCTGCAAAGGAAAAAGGTCAAGTAACTTATAAAGGTAAACCTGTCAGACTTACACCAGACTTCTCTATGGAAACCATGAAAGCCAGAAGGTCCTGGATAGAAGTACTGCAGAAACTAAGAGACTATGGATGCAAGCCCATACTACTATACCCAGCCAAGCTATTGTTCACTATCAACTGAGAAAACAAAATATTCCAGAATAAAAACAAATTTAAACAATACATAGCTACTAATCTAGCCTTACAGAGAATATTAGAAGGAAAATCACAACCCAAGGAATCCACCATTCCCAACACTGCCTACAATAACGCAAACATCTAGCGACCCTTCACAAGCACAACTCAAAGAAGGAAAACACATACACTCTACTACCCAAAAAAAAATGACCGGAGTCAACAACCACTGGTCATTAATATCACTTAATATCAATGGACTCAATTCACCTATAAAGAGGCACAGACTTAGAGATTGGATACGAAAACAGGATCCAACATTCTGCTGTTTACAAGAAACACACCTCAACCACAAAGACAGACACCTACTCAGAGTAAAGGGTTGGGAAAAGGTTTTCCAAGCAAATGGTCCTAAGAAACAAGCGGGTGTGGTCATTCTAATATCTAACAAAATTGACTTCAAACTAAAATCAATCAGAAGAGATGGAGATGGACATTTCATACTCATAACTGGAACAATTCATCAGGAAGAAGTCTCAATCCTGAATATCTATGCCCCTAATATAAAGGCACCCACATATGTGAAAGAAACTCTTCTAGAACTCAAGGCAGTCATCAAACCACACACACTAATAGCAGGAGACTTCAACACTCCTCTTTCACCAATGGACAGGTCAATCAGACAGAAACCAAACAGAGAAATAAGAGATTTATTGGAGGTATTGAATCAAATGGACTTAACAGACATCTATAGAACACTCCACCCAAATAGGAAAGAATATACCTTCTTCTCTGCAGCTCATGGAACCTTCTCGAAAATTGACCACATACTCGGTAACAAAGCAAACTTCCACAGATACAAAAAAATATTAGTAACCACCTGTGTCTTGTCAGATCACCATGGATTAAAATTAGAATTCAACAACAATGCTTCCCCCAGGAAGCCAACAAACTCATGGAAGTTGAACAGTCAACTACTAAATCACCCCTGGGTCAAGGAAGAAATAAAGAAAGAAATTAAAGTCTTCCTTGAATTTAACGAAAACAAAGACACAACATACTCAAACCTATGGGTCACTATGAAAGCAGTGCTAAGAGGAAAGTTCATAGCACTAAGTGCCCAATTAAAGAAAACGGAGAAAGCACACATTGGAGACTTAACAGCACACTTGAAAGCTCTAGAAAAAAAAGAAGCTGATTCACCCAGGAGATCTAGAAGACTGGAAATAATCAGTCTTCTGAGGGCTGAAATCAACAAAATAGAAACACAGAAAATGATCCAAAGAATCAATGAATCAAAAAGTTGGTTCTTGGAGAAAATCAACAAGATTGACAAACCCCTATCCAAATTAATCAAACAGCAGAGAGAGAACATGCAAATTAATAAGATCAGAAATGAAAAGGGGGACATAACCACAGACACAGAGGAAATTCAGAGAATCATTAGATCTTACTACGAAAGTTTATATGCCACAAAGTTGGAAAATGTAAAAGAAATGGACATTTTTTTAGATAAGTACCATATACCAAAGTTGAACAAGAACAAGTGAACAATCTAAATAGACCTGTTAGTTGCGAAGAATTAGAAGCTGTTATCAAAAATCTCCCTACCAAAAAAAGCCCAGGACCAGATGGTTTCAATGCAGAATTCTACCAGAACTTCCAGGAAGAGCTAATACCTATACTCCTTAATGTATTCCACAATATAGAAACAGAAGAGTCATTGCCAAACTCCTTTTATGAAGCTACAGTTACCCTAATACCAAAACCACACAAAGACACAACCAAGAAAGAGAAATACAGGCCAATCTCACTCATGAACATCGACACGAAAATTCTCAATAAAATACTGGCAAATCGAATCCAAGAACACATTAGAAAAATTATCCATTATGATCAAGTAGGTTTCATCCCAGAGATGCAGGGCTGGTTCAACATACGCAAGTCTATCAATGTAATCCATCATATAAATAAACTGAAAGAAAAAAAACATATGATCATTTCATTGGATGCTGAAAAAGCATTTGACAAAATTCAACACCCATTTATGATAAAGGTGTTGGAGAGACTGGGGATACAAGGATCATACCTAAATATAATAAAAGCAATATACAGCAAGCCGACAGCTAACATCAAATTGAATGGAGAGAAATTCAAAGCCTTTCCACTAAAATCAGGAACACGACAAGGCTGTCCACTCTCTCCATACCTCTTCAATATAGTGCTTGAAGTTCTAGCAATAGCAATAAGACAACATAAGGGGATCAAGGGGATTCGAATTGGAAAGGATGATGTTAGACTTTCGTTAATTGCTGACGATATGATAGTTTACATAAATGACCCCAAAAACTCTATCAAAGAACTCCTACAGCTGATAAACACCTTTAGTAACGTGGCAGGATACAAGATCAACTTCAAAAAATCAGTGGCCCTCCTATACACAAAGGATAAAGAAGCAGAGAGGGAAATCAGAGAAAAATCACCTTTCACGATAGCCACAAATAGCATAAAATATCTTGGGGTTACTCTAACCAAGGAAGTGAAAGACCTATTTGACAAGAACTTTAAGTCTTTGAAGAAAGAAATTGAGGAGGATACCAGAAAATGGAAAGACCTCCCCTGCTCTTGGATTGGGAGAATCAACATAGTAAAAATGGCAATTCTACCAAAAGCAATCTATAGATTCAATGCAATCCCCATCAAAATCCCATCAAACTTCTTCACAGACCTTGAGAGAACAATAATCAAGTTTATATGGAAAAACAAAAAACCCAGGATAGCCAAAACAATCTTATACAATAAAGGAACTCTGGAGGCATTACCATCCCTGACTTCAAACTCTATTACAGAGCTACAGTATTGAAAACAGCTTGGTATTGGCATAAGAACAGAGAAGTCGACCTATGGAATCGAATAGAAGACCCGGATACTAACCCACAAACCTATGAACACCTAATTTTCGACAAGGGAGCTAAAGGTATACAATGGAAGAAGGAAAGCATCTTTAACAAATGGTGCTGGCATAACGGGATGTCAACCTGTAGAAGAATGAAAGTAGATCCTTATCTATCACCATGTACAAAACTCAAGTCCAAATGGATTAAAGACATCAATATTAATCTGTCCACTTTGAACCTGATAGAAGAGAAAGTGGGAAGTAGTGTACAAGATATACGCACAGGAGGCCACTTCCTAAGTAGGACCCCAGTAGCACAGACAATAAGAGAAACAGTGAATAAATGGGACCTACTGAAACTGAGAAGCTTCTGTAAAGCAAAGGACACTGTCAGTAAGACAAAAAGGCTACCTTCTGACTGGGAGAAGATCTTCACCAACCCCTCATCAGACAAAGGTCTGATCTCCAAAATATACAAAGAACTCAAGAAACTAGGCACTAAAACTCTAATTAACCCAATTAAAAAATGGGGTACTGAACTGAACAGAGAATTCACAACAGATGAACTTCGAATGGCCAGAAGACACTTAAGGTCATGCTCAACCTCCTTAGCGATCAGGGAAATGCAAATCAAAACAACTTTGAGATACCATCTTACACCTGTCAGAATAGCTAAAGTCAAAAACACCAATGATAGCCTATGCTGGAGAGGATGTGGAGTGAGGGGAACACTCATCCATTGTTGGTGGGAATGCAAACTTGTGCAGCCACTGTGGAAATCAGTGTGGCGGTTTCTCAGGAAACTGGGAGTCAACCTCCCTCAGGACCCAGCAATTCCACTCTTGGGAATATACCCAAGAGATGCCCTATCATACTACAAAAGTATTTGTTCAACTATGTTCATTGCTGCACTATTTGTAATAGTCAGAACATGGAAACAACCTAGGTGCCCCTCAATAGAAGAATGGTTAAAAAAGGTGTGGAACATATACACATTAGAGTTTTACTCAGCGGTAAAAAACAATGACATCTTGAATTTTGCATGCAAATGGATGGAAACAGAAAACGCTTTACTGAGTGAGGTAACCCAGACCCAAAAAGAGGAATATGGTATGTATTCACTCATAAATGGTTTCTAGCCATAGTTAAAGGTCTTTGAGTCTAGAATTTGTGATCCTAGAGAAGCTAAATAAGAAGGTGAACCTGAAGAAAATCATATAGTTATCCCCCTGGATAGTGAAACTAGGCAAGATTGCCAGGCAAACTCGAGTGCATGGGGGGTGGGTGGGTGGTAGTAAGGGAAGATGTTCAGGGAGAGGGGAGAGGGGGAGGATTGGGGATGGCTTGGGGGAATGGGAGGGAGGGAGGGAGGAAGGATGGCTGTGGGAGCAGGGAGGTTTATATCTCAGCTAAGGGAGCCATTTTAGGGTTTGCAGGATACTTGATTCTGGAGGGGTTCCCATTAAAAATTAAATTAAAAAATAAAAAAATAATAATAATTAAAAAAAAGAAAACGCTTTACTGAGTCAGGTAAGCCAGACCCAAAAAGAGGAATATGGTATGTATTCACTCATAAGTGGATTCCAGCCATAATTAAAGGTCTTTGAGGCTATTATTCGTGATCCTAGAGAAGCTGGATAGGAGGGTGAATCTGAAAAAAATTCAGGTAGTTTTCCTCCTGGAGATTGGAAATAGACAAGAGTCCCAGGTAACCTCGGGTGCTTGGGGGGGGGGGGAGGGTTGCTGGAAGGTGAGAGGGTTAGAGAGAAGGGAGCAGGGGCGGAATGGGGAATGCTCGGGGGACGGGAGTGGGGGAGGGAGGAAGGATAGATATGGGATCAGGGAAGAATATATCTCAACTAAGGGAGTCAGTTTAGGGTTTACTAGAGACTTGATTATAAATGGGATCCCAGGTCCAAGGAGAGATCCCCAGATTGTTCTCTGGATAGAGGAGAGGGTGCCTGAACTGGCCTTGGCCCATAACCATGCTGATGTATATTTTGCTTATCACCATAGACCCTTCAGCTGGCGATGGATGGAGATGGAGACGGAGACCCACATTGGAACACTGGACTTAACTCCCTAGGTCCAAACGAGAAGCAGAAGGAAAGAGAACGTGAGCAAGGAAGGCAAGATCAGAGGGAACCTTCATCCAACGAGGGATGGAGATACAGACGGAGACCCACATTGGAGCACCAGACTAAGTCTCCAAAGGTCCAAACGAGGAGCAGAAGGAGGAAGAACATGAGGAAGGAGATCGGGACCGCGAGGGGTGCGATCACCCACTGATACAAGGGGACTGATCTAATGAGGGTTCACCAAGGCCTGTTGTCTTGGACTGAGCGAGCACGTAATCCAGCCAGATTCTCTGATTGAGGTCAGATTCTCTGAATGTGGCTGGCCCGGAGTCTTTCTGAAAAGCCAACGACAATGACACTGGGACTTGTTTCCTCTGCATATACTGGATTTTGGGGATCCAGTCTGTTTGGATGCTCACCTTCCTGGACCTGGAGGGAGGGGGGAGGAACTTGGACTGCCTGCAGGGCGGGAGACCCTGACTACTTTTGGGGATGGAGAGGGAGGAGGGGAGGGAGTGGGGGGTGTTGGGAGGAGGGGCGGAAATGGAGACTTTTGTATTTTAATAAACTTTGAGAAAAAAAACTAGCCAGCACTGTAGTGATATTTTGCATGTGTCTTAGCAAATAAAGCTTGCCTGAAGATCAGAGTGCATAACTAAGCCACTAGAGGCCAGGCAGTGAAGGCACAAACCTTTAATCTCAGGACTTGGGGGATAGACAAATCTCTGTTAGTTCAAAGCCACTCTGGGCTACACGAAATTTATCCAGCCCAAAAGATAAACAGAGCTCACATAAAGGTGATCCCAGCACACCTTTAGACCCAGAACTAAGGAGGTGGAGACAGGAGCGATATGGCTGGGTGGAGAGAGGACGATAAGGCAGGAGGAGACGGTAACTCATGGCAACCTGAGGAGCAGCGCAGCCTGAGGAGCAGCGCAGCCTGAGGAGCAGAGCAGCCTGAGGAGCAGCGCAGCCTGAGGAGCAGAGCAGCCTGAGGAGCAGCGCAGCCTGAGGAGCAGCGCAGCCTGAGGAGCAGCGCAGCCTGAGGAGCAGCGCAGCCTGAGGAGCAGCGCAGCCTGAGGAGCAGCGCAGCCTGAGGAGCAGAGCAGCCTGAGGAGCAGAGCAGCCAGAGGAGCAGCGCAGCCTGAGGTGCAGTGCAGTCTAGGCAGTCGGAGGACGCTGTCTGAGGAAGCAGTCTAAGAACAGAATCGCTGAGCATTGGGAGAGGAAAGAACTCTCTAGTGGCTGGCTGCTTTGTTTCTCTGATCTTCACCATTAGCCCCTATATCGAACTCTGGGTTTTTATTATTAATACCAATTAGAATTTGTGCTACAGCACTAGATGTACACACGCATGCACAAAAACACAGACACACACACACAAACAATGGAAATTCATCAAATCTTGGAGGAAATTATAACATAATTTGACACAAACATTAAAACATCATAGGTAAGAGAGAAAATGTAGGTTATGATGGAGACGGGAAATAGAGATGCAGAGATGATGGGGTACAGAGCGATGAGACAGAGATGCAGATGATGGGGTACAGAGCGATGAGACAGAGATGGAGATGTTGGGGTACAGAGCAATGAGACCGAGATGGAGATGACAGGGTACAGAGCAATGAGATGGAGGTGCAGAGATGATGGGACACAGAGCGATGAGACAGAGATGGAGACAGATACATCATGAAAGTAAAGGAGACCACGTGAAAGTAGAGATGGGACTAACAGTCAAGGAAACAAGAAAAAGGTAATGGGAATACAAATACTGTATGTTTTCTTCCACATCTAATATACATTACATGAAACAGAAGAGGGACTATTTGGGTGGAGAGGGGTGCACAATGTGGGGGAAAGGTAGACAAGAAAGAGCAATGAGGTATGAATATGTGCCAGGCATAATGACACATGTCATTAATATGAAACTCATCATCTGGTGAAATTTTAACTTTTAAAAGTATCAAAAAATCAAACGTGTGATACATGCCTGGAAGCTCAGAACTCAGAAGGCTGAGACAAAAGGATCACAACTTTGGAGCTAGCCTGAGCTACACAATGAGACGCTATCTCAAGAAAATTAAGTAAATAAATAAAACCGTCAATAAGACTATGGCCATCTGATTACAGTGCTAAAAATATCCTTATAGAAAAAATATTTCTTTTCACGGAGACATGACCATTCCCTTTAGCCAAAAAGTTGGGGGCAGGGTGCTTCTTCATTCATCATGAGACCAGATAGTGTAGCTAAACCAAGGACATCACAAGGAAGAAAATGACAGTAAAAACACAGTTGCAAAATTGTTAGCAAAGACAATCAAAATATTGTGGCTTTTTGAATAAGATAGCTCCCATAGTCCAGGTATTTGAATACTTGGTTCACAGTAGGTAACACTGTGGAGGCTTAGGAGGTGTGGCCTTGCTAGAGGAAGTACATCACTGGGGGAATGTTCTTAAGTTCCTGCTTGCAGCTGGGGACGTGCATGCTCAGCCACTCCTGCCACGTGGCTGCCCGCTGCCACGCTTCCCCACCAAGATGGCGACAATGATGGACTGATCCCTGTGGAACTGTATATCCCAAATTCACCCCTCTTCCATAAACTGCCTCGGCCGTGGTGTTTGATCACAGTGAAAAGCAACTAATACAACATATGGGCAGAATTATTCACCATGACCAAACAGGACCTAATTCACATAATATGAAGTCTGTTCAACATACAAAAGCCAATCAACATAATAGAGCGTCTTAACAGAAGAGAGCACAAACCCCACATGAGGCTCTTAGGTTATGGGAAAGGTTCTTCCAATCCCAACATCTTTTCATGGTCAGAAACACTCCACAGAGAACTGGAGAAAATTCCTCCACTTGCTAAGGGGCAGTTTGAGGAACTGACATTGATGCTGGAGAAGAGATTCCCCACCTGAGATCTGAAGAAGGAAGCAGGGCATGGTGGCGCATGCGTTTAGTCCCAGCACTGGAGGGCAGAGGTAGGCAGTTCTACATGAGTTCAAGGCCAGCCTGGTCTATAGAGCAAGTTCTAGGACAGCCATGGCTACACAGAGACCTGTTCAAAAAAAAAAAGAAAGAAAGAAATGGAGGGAGGGAGGAAAGGAGGGAGGAAGGGAGGAAAGGAGGGAGGGAGGAAGGGAGGGAGGGAGGGAGGGAGGGAGGGAGGGAGGGAGGGAGGGAGGGAGGGAGAGAGAGAGAAGGAAGAAATTAAAGAAGGAAGGAAGGAAGGAAGGAAGGAAGGAGGAAGGGAGGAAAGGAGGGAGGGAGGAAGGGAGGGAGGGAGGGAGGGAGGGAGGGAGAGGGAAGGAAGGAAGGAAGGAAGGAAGGAAGGAAGGAAGGAAGGAAGGAAGGAAGGAAGGAAGGAAAAAAGGAGAGGTCAGCTCACACTCAGAGTTAATCAGAGTTAATCCAGGGTATGGAAGTCCCAGGCAGGAAAATAGTATAAAATACACCCACAGACAGGAAGAAGTTAACTAATTTCTTCCTGCAGATTAGAACAGACACACAAACAACTGAAGCACACAACCCAAATTACAGAATACAACTTAAATATTCAAAAATCAATTATATATCCATATGAGGAAGAGACCTGGTCAGTTGTCCTCATCAACTTAGACCATGAAACCCAATATGGACAAATTCAACAGAACGACCATATACGGGCTGCCCATGCATGTTTCAGCATTGCCAAGGCATAAATTTCAATCTCTCTCTCTCTCTCTCTCTCTCTCTCTCTCTCTCTCTCTGTGTGTGTGTGTGTGTGTGTGTGTGTGTGTGTGCAGTGTCCAACATTATTCAACAGTGAATAGTTTGAAAATTAATTTAAGGAATACAGCAAAAGCTAAGACATAATCTGGCACCTTTTATAAAATGGCCTGGTGCTTGTATAGAACCTGCAGACATCCTCCAAAATACTCAAAAGTCATAGCTGGTTGACTTAAGATACCTAATGCAAGGTAAGCATCATAAACAGTTAATACACTGCATTGTTCAGCAAATACTGACTGGGAAATATGTACATATTCAGTAGAGATACCTTCTTTTTTCTCCAAATATTTTCAACCCATTGGTTTGAATCGGCAGTTGTAGAACCCCAGCTAGAAGGCCACACTCTCGGGGAATTACAAACAGAATTTATGCAGAGCAACAGGTTGGATGCACTAAACAAAATTAAATGGCTAAATGCAAGTTTCAGAGTGGCACACACGGCTAGTAGTGCTTGTGTGATTTTTGTAAAGCACTACACATTGGTTACAAGACCAAGAAAAGAAGCATAAGAAATAACAGTCTTGTTTATGAGAGGCCAAGCTAAAGGAGGGCACAAAAGACTGCAACTGATCTGTAATGCTTTTCTTTAAAAAAGACAAAAAAAAAACTCTAAAGAAAGAAAGCAAGCTGAGGCAGGTATTTCTAAACATAGGCAGTCATTAATTCCAAATTATGTATGTGTGCTTCTTAGGATTTTTAGCTCTCTCTCACTCTCTCTCTGACCTTTTCTGCTTGAAGCTAGATTAAGAACATTTTACCTGAGTGGAAGAAATATTTGAATTTTAAAGAGCAAATGCCAACAAAGAAGAGGAAAAACAGTCAGGAGAAGCTCATGCAATGCTAAGCAAGATCGCAGCACACGGCTATCGGTTTCCCTCAGCTTCATCAGAGATGCTGATGTCCCTTCCCATGCCCAGCGCATGAGGTGGCACCTGAGGCCGGTGAGGACACAGGGTGGGTGGCAACTCTGTCACCAAGCCTGTAAAGTCCTGGGAAACACAGACAACACTTGGCAGAAGCAGATCCAGTGGCAGGTCCTGAGGAACCCCGGGACTGTGATGTGCAGTTCGATGTCACAAACAACAAAACCACCAAGCAATCAAGTGCATGGTAAATTAAAAAAAAAAAAATCTCTAGTCAACTGACATTTAGAGGTGCTGCACATGAAGACAACATTGTAACATGTGAACACGGAAAGATGGATGAGTCAGTGAAATGCTTGCCCTGCGAGGCTGATGACCCACATTTGGAGCCCCAGTAGAGGGGAAAAGCTAGGCAAGCACCGGTAATCCCAGTGCTGAGACAGCAGACACAGGAGAATCCCTAGGGTTCACTAGCCACCAGTCTAGTCAAGTCAGTGAGTGCTGGGTTCAGTGGAAAGCATTATCTCAAAAACAATAACACATTCATGTATTGCTCTTTTTAAAATAATGTATACTCACTAAAGAAAGAGCATCCCCTTTGATTTAAGCTTGCAAGTGGTATTTTCTTATTATGTGTTTTTAAAATGTATTCAAATAATGAGATTAATTTCAAAAACAACAAAACAGACTCTTACTTAATAGTAGAGGTTAACTTTAAAGCAATGGAAATTGGAAGAAAAATGACTATTGTATTGCATATACTATGCTGTCCACTATGAATTTGTTTAGTAAAATTATTTAATAAGATTTTTTTGTTCCATTAAAGTAAAAATGCCATTATAAATTCAATAAAATAATAGACAAAGTGTTTTTCTGTCAAAAAAAACAAAAATAATAACACAATGCACACGTGTAAGTGAACATATCTATATATAGCCTTCAATTCAACCAAATGTAAATTAAATATTTTTAAATCGTATCTATACTGAAAACACATTTTTTCTAAGTCATAATCCCCTGAACAACATAGAATGATTGTTTACACAGACAACATTTACTGCATATCGGGTATTATAAGTAATCAAGATTTAATAGGAAACAGAACATTTGCAAAGGTTCTACAGAAATGCCAAGCCAGTGTGTAAATGAATACACATCTCAGAATCCACAAGGTCCTGGAATCAGTCTCTAGGGGATACTAGACAGGGATGTACTTAGATGACACCCCAAACGTACCTATGTATCCCAGCCTCTGCCCTGGCCAGGAACCTGACAGAGACTTGAGTGAGAAAAACTGGCTTGACAGGGGAAATAGAGCACGTGCGCACATACACACACACATACACACACACACATACACACACACATACACACACACACATACACACACACATACACACACACACATACACACACACATACACACATACACATACACACACACACACACACACACACACACACACACACGGAAAGAGAGACACAGACAGAGAGACTGTGTTCAGGCAGGTGCTAGGGATCTAAACTTAGGTCTTCATGCTTGAACAGTAAGAGCCCTTACCGACTGAGCCATCTCACGCTGTATGACACTATTCTTGAGGATACTGAATTCCAGAGAAAAGCAGCAACAGCCCAAAGCTAGAATGCCACTGAACACCAAAGTCCAACTTGTTGAACCAATGAGAATTTTTGTTTTGTTTTTTAATTTTCTGATTTTTTACTTTATTGTTTTTATTGAGCTATATATTTTTCTCCACTTCCTTCCCTCCCTCTCCTCTCCCCTTCTACTATCTCTTGTGACCCCCATGCTCCCAATTTATAAGAAGAGCTTGACTTTTTCACCTTCCTATGCAGATCCATGTATGTCTCTCTTAGGGTCCTCTTTGTTGTCTAGTTTCTTTGGGGTTGTGGTCTGTAGCTGGTTTTTTCTTTGCTTTATGTCTAAAAGCCATTTATAAGTGAATACATATTATATTTGTTTTTATGGGTCTGGGTTACCTCACTTAATATGTTTTTTTTCTAGATTCATCCATTTGCCCGCAAATTTCAAGATGTCAATATTTTTTACTGCTGTGTAGTACTCCTTAGTATAAATGTACCACATTTTCTTTATCCATTCCTCAGATGAGGGGCATCTAGGTTGTTTTAGTGAGGTTACTTAAAGGAGCCTAAATGACTCAAAGATAGCTGCAACATCAACAGCCCACATCAGCATGGATGATGACTCATCAAATTTGGAAACTTGGAACTCACTATACAACCTGCGGGCAACTCAACAAGTCAAAGTGTGCCTCTTGCAGGGAGTCTGGTTTGTCTGGGGGGCTCCCAGCAGTCTTACTGTTTATATCAGATTAGGGAAGGAGGCTAGCGCATCGGGTCTGTTTCAAGGACTTCCTGCAGCTTTGGAGTTGTTTATTTCCTGAGTTTTAAGGAGTCTGCCTTTAGAACCCCCAGAGTCTCTTCAGGAGCTCCCCTCCCAGTTGATCTCAGAGGAAACCGCTAAGCAACAGGTCTCCCCGCCTCCTAACCAGACTTTCACGATGCCTGACAAACGAAACTCATTTTATCCAATGACCTAACAATCCCAAGAGGAGCTGAGCTGCACTAATCTTCACAGGGGGATGACCTGAGGGTCTGCAGGAGTCATCCTCCCACATGACGGACACCAGGGAGGCGACAGTGCTACCCAGACACCTGGGAATCACCGATGCCCGGTCTTCCATCATCTCAGGCTTAAGAGAGGTTCGTAGCGGAACACACGCAGGGCACCCTCTTGCCTCAGCCCATCTAGGACATCAACTGAAAGGCAGGCCACAGTGAGAAGGCAAGCGGCTGACACAATGGCCTGTATTACAAAGATGCATCCAGCAAAGGAAGGCTGCTATGCGCAGCAAGCCCATCCTGCAGTCAAGATACCTATCCATAATAAATATTTATTCCCAGCAAGTTTTATTGCATGGTTATGAAATTAAAGCAGATGTTTTGGCTCACCTGTAGTTTCTAAATATCCTACAGTGAACTATATTATTGCTAAAATTAGAGAAAATGGTAAATAAACATTATTTTAGAAGTTAAAAAAAAAAGGAAAGGAAGTGAGCCAACAAGATTTGCAAGCAGCTAATGAAGACCAAGCTTTGGAGACTCCCCCAGATCCAGGCTCCACCCACAGACACCTGTTGTCTTTGCCTTGTGCATATTTATGTTCTCATATTACTTGCCACCAAAATGTTCCCAGAGTGCTTTGCTTCAGGCCCCATACAACTATGGTGTACCTTGGAAAATAATAACTGCATAGTACTAACAAATCCTGTAAGGGGGAGAAGTGAAAATGGACCAACCCCATTAAGGACAAGTATAAGCTCAGAGAACTATACCCAGGCAACAAAATCGTTGTTCTCTTTTTCCATAGACTAAATTGTCCCCTCAAAGTTTATAACTGGAGCTTCACTTCCCAATGGGACAGAGTTAGGTGATTGGCCTCTGGAAGGTGATGAGGGTTAGGTGAGGCTACAAGTGTGGAGCCCCATGTTGGGATAAACACCATTGGAAGATGGAGGAAGCAATACCAAAGCTCTTCCTACACAAGAGAACGCAGCATCAAAGCAGCCACCTGCAGACCGGGAATCAGGCCCTCACCAGAAAACAAATCCACCGGGGACTTTGCAGCCTCTGGAACAGGGGGGATGGTGCATCTGCTGTGTAAGTTGCCCGGTCTGTGGTGGTGTTACACAGCAGCCCAGAGTGACTAACACACCTGCCCTCCATCTCTAATGGCTGCAGCAGACTATACACAAACCCCTGTGAACCCTGTTCTTCAGACCACTGCCAGTCTCTGGACTGCTGTGGTTTTAGACGCAGACGGTCAACTGCCAATGCTTTGCAAATGCTGCAGGGAGTATTCATGCAAGGACCCTTTGTTCTCTGGACTCCCTCGGGGTATCCACAAGTCACTTCTCCTCACCTGCACTGAGACTTTCTTCTGAACGCTCCCCCTCTGTGTGAGGCCTCAGCCTTACGTGCTGAACCTTAAGGAAACGCAGCTCACTCATGGCTTGTTTTAAATGTGCTCTCTCTGCCCTTTAAGATGGCAGATAAAGAGTCTCGGCAACAATGTGGGCCCCCAGCTTTGCATGACCCAGAAGCAAAGGGGCCAACTGACAAGCCTCGCTGAACACTCAGCTCCGAGCACCTTTGCCAAATGAGTCATTAAGACTGAACATCAAAATGTGGCGTTGCTAAGGAGCTGAAGTCCTGTAATCTGAAAAGGCACTAAAAACACTAGGGTTCCTCAGAAGCTGGCTTGAAAACCGCTTGTCTGTGTTAGCGAGAGGCTTAGGGAAGGGAGAGCTGGTCCATTTGTAGAAGTCGAGTCTGCACTGTCTACTCTGGGGTCACGGGTGCTGTACATACCTGCCATGCTGTAGGAGGAGCCGGAGGACATATAGATGGGACAGAATCCTCATTTTAGCCAGGCTGTTCCATCTTCATTCAGCCAATGGTGAAGGAGCGGCTCCAGACCATAAACATAGTTCCAGGTCAAAGACAAATGGCAACACTGCCCACACCCTGTCTGTCTGCCCCCGTCATACACACAGCACTGCCACATAAACTCAAAGTCTCAATCTAGTGGATAAACTATGGAGGTCCCCCCTCACCTTGCCAGAAGCCCCTCCAAGGCCATGGCTGAGCCCTGGGGGAGGTGCTGGCTGTGGCCAGATTTAGGACACGTACTTATGAACTGCCCCTTTGGTGCCAAGCTCTCCTCTAGACCTCCAGGGAACCAAAGAGGAATCTCAGCCGTATGGCCACCACACTCTAGAGGGGAGACTGCCAAGGTAAGAAATGTGGGCACACAAAACAGATGCATGTTCCAAGGAGCAAAGAGCTCGAATGGAGGGAGGCACACGGAGTGACGGGTAAAGACAGAATCCTTTTTGTTTGGTCTTGGTTAGTTTTTAAATAGTAAAAATGCACGGCATAAAATGTCCCGGTCTAGCTATTTTTAAGTGTGCAGAATTGAAATGTTAAGGACACGCAGTTTGTTATACAACAGATCTCCCAAACTTTCTCATCTCTATAGTCATTGAATAACACCCCGTTCGTTCCCTCTCCAGAGCCTTACGCACACCACTCTCCCCCCACCCCCGTCTCAGGGGGTCTGATTACTCCTGGTGCCTCACGCAAGTGGAATCACACCTGATGTGTCCCTTCGTGACTGACTAACCGGACTCTGGCCCTCCAGGTTCGTCACGCTGGGAGCCGGGTCAGAACCGCCTCTCGTTGTTGTCGAATGGACAGCCTCCCACTACATGTACCCGTCACATTTCGTGTGTTGCTCACCTACCCACGGACACTGGGGCTGCTTCTGCTATTAGAAACACTGCTCTTGGGGCGTGTGTGTATCAGAATTTTCTCTAAAGGAAGGAACGGCTTTAAAGTAAGGGATCAAGATGGGTTTTGGTGAGAGGCTGACACCTGAGGAAAAACATGGAGGTGAGGAGAACTAGCAAGTCAGGAGAGAACATCTAGAATTAGAAGGAGAAAGCAGAGATTTCGGGAGGCTCTAAACTATGTATGGAAGGCCAGGTTGGGGCTGAGCTAGGAGAGAGGTGTAGAGGAATAGAAGAAGGAAGGGAAGGGTGAAGAGAAAGGGGAAAAAAGATGGGAGAGGGGAGAGAAGCAGGGACTGATTGGAGGAAAACAGATCCCACATAGATTAGTGGGGCCCCTCAAACCACAGACTCACATGGAGTAGGAGACCCATGAGACTGCATAGCCTCCATGAAAGACCATATAGTAGGAGAAAGCAAGCATGTTTGGCCTTCCATCAGCCCCATTGCAGGATGCTGTAAAGTGTAGGACACACATCAAAGCTGCCTGTTCTAGACATGCCACATCAGATGTCACCAGAGTCCATCCTATGGGCCACCTTCCTTCCCACCCATATTCTAGGCTTGTCCATTATTTCCCACGGGCTTCTCTATCCCATCTGCAGGTCCTGGACATCTCTAGACCCCCTTCACCGAAACATCTCCAGTGTTAACATTTCCCTTACACTTTGTCACCAGGAGTGTAACATATGGATTCTCACAGCTACTACCAGACTGCAGAAGCTCAAAATCAGCTGTTTGTTAAAGATGGGTTTCTCTAATGCCTGGAAGATCAGCCCAAAGTCTACTGAATGAGCAAGGGTTGGCGAATGATATGTTAATTGATGTCAGGAACACGTAGGTCAAAATCCTCATTGCCTCCAGCAAACTATGGCTCTTCATCTTGACTTGCAACCAGATGAATGGGTCAGACTACATAACCCAGGAGCCTAACAAGGGCTCCACTGGCCCATTTCCCAGGAAAGAGTCCCTTGACAGAATCTCAGAATCAACATGGGACCCACATTTAAGGATTTTGGATGAACATTTTAGCGCCTTTGTCAGGAAGTTTAAAAACTCACAATTAAGAACGAACTTCCCAAAAGACTTGATCGTATCACAGTCTGTTCACGTAACAACTCTTACGAGGGACAGAACCTCAAGCCAGGCAAGGCAAGGAGCCAGGGTAGGTCAGACAGGCATTCTGAACCAGGAACATGGATCTCCAGTAGAAGTGAAAGACCTCAACACTAACAATAAGACTTCCTGGGAAAGGGACCATTACAAGACATTTAACAATGCGTGCATAAAACTAACTGCTTTTGAAATCTATTTAGTCCCTGAGAATTTCATGCCAGTGTACAATGTATTTTGATCACAGCTACCTTCCATACCCCTCCAACTTCTTCCAGAGCCCCCAGCACATGCCCCTCCCAAATTCATGTATTTGTTTTAAACCCACTGGGTCTAATTAGTGTTGCCTGTATGCTGCCCTGGAGCATGGGTAACCTACCAGTGACCACTTTCCTGAAGAAAAATGACTTTCTTTCCCCCAGCAGCCATCAACAGCCAATAGCTCCTCAGCTAGGGCTGGGACTTCGCAATCCCCTCCCACAGCCACACTGGAACTTTGCGGGGATGGTCCTCTGGGCAGCAGCTTATAAAAAGCACAGCTGAGTTCACAGAGGTCTGGTGTGAAACACTAGTATGTATGTCCAGGCACCAGGGCTCAGGGAGAGGCTATGAGATCACACGGCCTGTCATTCCAACTAGAGCAAACTCATCCTGTCTCTGCCAACACACACAGAGGATAAAATTAATCATAGTGGGAGAGATCGGGGCGGCAGAGGAGCCAGCACATACGTCTCTGGTGGCAAATCAAACACAAATGCTCCCCTGTTTGGCTCTGGGAGCCTTGTTGGCATCTCTGGTGGGTCCTCATTTCATTCCTGAGAGCCTCTGTAGGAACCTGCATTCAGACAGAATTAGCTCTCTGGTCTGTGCTGGGGACTGTGTGTGACTGACCAACCATGACGTGTGTCTGGCTGTCAAGAATGGCATGTGCTAGAAGACCTAGGAACCTGAATTTCAAAGGATGACTGGTGAATGAGGACTCTTACAACGTTTATCTTGAAACAGTATGCTTAAGGAGGAAGTTATTCAAGAGACGACCTAAATCCCTTCCTCCCCTCTCCTTCTCCCCTCCCCTCCCTACTCCTCTGCCCTGATGTGGAAAGGTAGCACCATGACCCAGGTAAAGCCTTTCACTGAGAAGAGGTGGGCATGATCAGAAGCCCAAGGTGCCATGCTTTTAAGCCCAATACCCTCTACTTCAGAGTCTGTGTTTCTGTCATCCAAGCTATTTATAAATGCTGCACTAATGCTCTGTGCAGAGAGAAAATGACAAAGATAAGTTATCAGCCCCATTTCACGGCCAGGCTGACCATCTACAAATCTGTATCGTGATATGGATATGTTCCTCATTAGAGGTGTGGAATTTGGTTTCATGAGGTTTTTAGACTTTGTTAAGGACGCCATCATCTTCACTACCCATTTACTGGGTGCCTGCTGGGTGCCAGGCACTGTTTAGGCCCAGGGAAGAACATGGAGCAAAGGGGATAGAAAACCCCACCTTTCTACAGTAGGGTTCATGAAACAGTGGACAAGCACAGTACCCACAACAAACAAGCAGATTCTTCGGTGTGACAGGAGACAGGGTAAGATCCATAAACTCGGGGCAGGATTGGGAGCAAATGGGGCCATCAAGGCAGCTTCACCAACAAAGCCGCTCATGGGGAAAGATTTCCCTGGAGAAATCAGCCCCTGCAAAGATAGACCAGAGCACTTCAGAGAATAGTGCATTTAAACATGGACTTCAAGCTTAAAACACTTACTTCAACCACACAAAAATGTACAACCCTTTTCTAGTGAAATATTAAACATGTTTATATCCTTTTCTCTTAAAATAAAATAAATTTCTAATTAGTAACTATCTGTAAAGCAATACACACCCATGTGCACACGCGTGCACACGCATGCACACACACACACACACACACACACACACACACACACACACACCTCTTAACCTCCTAGGCACATGTTCTCTGTCTGCGGCCATATCAGAAAATACTGCATAAGGTGCCCCTGGTGTTTCCCTGCGCTCTTTGCTCCTTTCTGAATTCCTTGAACGCTTCAGGATGGGAGCTGATCGCTCTTCACCACAGCTATTCCGAGTCAAAGCCCATGATGCGAAAGAGTGGAAATCCGCAGCAGGGTTGAGCTCCAGGAACGTCTGTGAATACCTGAAACCACAGATGGTCTCGGCTCGTGCAGACGAGGCCTTTTCTATACTTAGTACGGGTTTAACTGATAAACTAGGTACAAAAAGACAGAAACAGCGGTGAACATAAAACAGTTTCAACAATATATTCCTTAAAAGCAACTTTAAGCTAATGAATCAATCAGTTATTTCTAGAATTTTCCATTTTGGAGCATGGTTGAGCTCTCTGAAATGACACTGTGGAAAGAATTCTAGGGTAGGCTGGGGTAGGAGTGGAACCTGGATGGGGCAGGGGGCACTGTACCAATCAGTATGACACCTGGAGACGCAGCAGGAAAGTGAAGCCATGTGGACACTACGGAGAAAACACCTCCTAAGTTAATCTGAAGGTCATTCTAGACTGCTATCCTGGTGCACTGTAGGTAGGCACAGATGTCCTGAATCAAGGACCTCAACACACAGAAGCCTATGCTCAGAAGGTACAGAACGGGGGCCACGTGCACAGAGCTAGTCAAGATAAGAAGGCAAGCCACAGAGACTAAAAATACCATCGCAGAAGAAAAATCCACACAGAAGGAAGTGCAAACTCGTGACAGGGGCGAAAGCTTCTGGAATCCTCACAGAATTGGTTTGATGAAAAGAGAAAGCACCTAAAAGAATCTCATACAGGGACAATAAAGAGGAGCGGGCACATGGCGGGGGTTGGGGGGGAAGAAAATGCACGGATGACAGGGACTGCGAGTTAAGCTGCTGCTTTGCAAAACTATGTGCTTGCTACTGCAAGACAGGAAATGGCCTTGTTCCACCAAAGAGCTGAAAATGCTCCGCGCTGCAACACCACCAAGTCACCTCAACAAGTCAGGGAACAAGCCCACACGTTCACCGACAGCACTCTTTCCTGACGCCCTCAAACGATGCACACCACCCCCAATCCCTCTCGAGCCCTCCACGCCTGCAGTAGCCAGGAACTCCCCTTGAAGTCAAGGAACTCCAGCCCAACCTTAAACAAGGAGCTTTTCAAATGTCTAAGTCGACAACCTACACACTGAACGACAATTCCGGCTTTATCTGGAACATTGAGAATAAAAGTCGCTCTTTCCCGACACACACAAAAGACAGCAGAAATATCTAGGCTTCAAGAGATTTCAGTTGACATTTGCTGGGCTAATTGCACAGCAAATTAGCCATCAAAGATCCAGGCAGCCTGTGATGCATGAGCTATGAGCCCACCATCCACCTGGATCCCTCCAGAAGTATTTATATCACCCATGATGAATAATTGTCATCAAAACCAAGGGCATTCCAAGTCTGGCAGGCTGGCCCTGTATTAAACTTACTCATCAGGGCCAGGAGGAAGATACCTAACTGTAAAGCACTTGCCTTGCAAACGTGTTTGATGGTTAGTTTCTCAACTTAGCCCCTGGAAAGACTTTCGGTGAGAAATCGTCTAGATCACACTGACCTGGGAATGTGTCTGGGGGGAGGGGGGTCTTAACTGCCTTGATTGATGTGGGATTGACAGAGCCTAAAAGCTGGTGGCACCATTCACTGGTTTGGGTTTCGGACTGTATAGAATAGAAAAAGCAGCTGAGGAAGTATTCACAAGCATTTATTCACTCTCTGGGTGAGACTAGAGAGTTGAAGTGCTGGCCTTCCCTTCCCTGCAATGATGCACTGCGACCTGGAGCTGTAACCAAAATAATATTTTCCTTAAAGTTACTTTTTTATTGGGGTATTTCATCAGAGCAACAAAAATGGAAACTGAGACACATGAGGACCTGAATTCAAACTCCAGAACCCACATAAAAAAGCCAGGTGTGGTGGTCACACTTGTAACAGCATGGGGATCCAAAGATGGGCAGGTCCCTGGAGCTTATTGACCAATCAACTCACTCTATGAGATGGGCAGGTCCCTGGAGCTCACTGACCAATCGACTCACTCTATTTGGTGAGCTCCAGGTCAGAAAGCAAGATGAATGACACCTGAAAAGCAGCATGGGGATGACCCGCTAGCCTCCACGAGCATGTGCACACATGTGCACACTCACAAGCACACACACAAATACACATACAAAAAATTACAATCATCAATTCTACTGGACACTTCCTGCCTATTTAAAATGTTAGAAAAATGGAAGAATAATCCATAAACAATTTAAACCTAAAGCAGAACTGGTGATTTAAACTAAATACTAAGACAGCATTTTGTGAAATTTTACAGTAACAGCTGGGTTTAGACATGCTGCAAATACAGGGTCAATATGAGGGAGTCAACAACATTTCTAAACCCTATCCACTAACGGCCAATGAGATTCAGTCTAAAGCTCCTAAACATGGCTGAGCAAAGCTAAAGACTGAAGGACATATAATGTCTCAGAGTTAAAGACATGGGATTCTATGTCATCAGTTCTCCCCAAACTGATGAATAGAAATGACTTTCAACCAAGGGTGATTGTCTCCACCCCAGGCAATATCTGTAATGTCTAAAAATATCACTGGTAATCAAGCCCTGGGGACAGGGCACTATTTCGATCTGTGGGTCAAGGTTGAAAAAGACAGAAAACACCCTTCATTTGGAGGACAACCCAGAGACAGTCCAGCCCACTCATCACCAGAGACCTATGGAAACATCCTGCTGTATAAAGTCAATGCAGTTCTAATGGAATTCCAGCAACCTCCATTGAAAACACAGTCAACTAACTCCAGAATTTGCATGCGTAGTCAAAGGACAGAAAATCAAAACGGCTGTGAAGAACCACGCTGGAGCTGCAGCGCTAGCTCGGTCTTTGGAGGCTGTTCAGAGTACTCCAAGGCTTGATGAGAAGGCCCGATATGGTGAGGAGCCAGTCTCCATGAATTCTGTGCCTCCTGGCTGCCGAAGGAAGCAACACTGGAAGGCATGTGTGAAGAGAAATCTGAACACCATGAAAGATGAAATAGTGAATTAGCAAGGTGAAGATTAGATACTCTTCCCCTAAAGCCATCGGCTTCCTTTCAGTGATGAAACTGGACATTCCTGCTCTCCCTAGAGAGATGCATCTCATAAGGTTCTCTTGCTTCCATTCCCTATACCCTTCCTCCCCTCACTGCCTTTCGTGAGATGGTTAACATTATCACCTTGACAGGATCTAGAATTATCTAGAAGGCAAGCCTCTTGGCATGCCTCTTGGGGATTATCTAGATTAGGTAAGCCTCTGGGCATGCCTGGTAGCAATCATCTTAACTAAACTAATTAAGGCACCCTAGACAACAATGAGGACCCTCAGAGAGACACACATAGATCTAATTTACATAGAAAGTAGAAAAAGACAAGATCTCCTGAATAAATTGGGAGCATGGGGACCTTGGGAGAGGGTTGAAGGAGAGGGGAGAGGCAGGGAGGGGAGCAGAGAAAAATGTAGAGCTCAATAAAAATCAATAAAATTTTAAAAAGAGAGAGAGAGAAAGAGACAAACCTAAGATAAAGGTTGAGATTTCACAATAAAAAAAAAAAGGTGGGAAGAAAAGATGGGCTGGGAAGCACCATTCAACAGGCTGAGATTCTCTACTGAGAGTAAAGGACAGCAACTCCACCCCAGGGTTCTCTTCTGTCTGCTCCCTGTTGGCAGACACAGGGAGTCCAGCTGCTCCCAGCTCCTCCCACCACGCCTTCCCGTGATGTACCCTGTACCCTGGAACCGGAACCAGAGTTAACTCCTCTTCCTTCACGTGCTTTTGTCCCAGTGAGAAAGCAGCTCATGCACTCAGCCTCCAGTCCTCTCCTCGACACTCTTCCCCTCCATGGTGCCAAAGCACCAAAGTACAGGGCCCCAACAGACACAGAATCCCCCCACACACACACACACACCACAGCGCTCCAGCGTGGTTCTCCACAGCCGTTTTGATTTTCTATGTCCTTTGACTGTGATGCGTATTCTAGAGTTAGTTGACTGTGTTTTCAATGGAGGTTGCTGGGATTCCATTAGAACCGCATTGGGGAAGCAATGGTAACTATCATAGCTAAGAGAGTACAGTGTTAGCCTTAAGAGAAGACAAAATAGAGCAACAGATCACAATCTCTGTTGCAGAAATAGGCACATCTGGAAAAACACTTGGATGAAGATGCAAAATCAACGCTTTGGAGAAAAGATAAATATTTCAACAAAGGGCACTAGAAAAAAATGAGATTTCTAAAATTAAAGTAATTTTCATATTCATACACAAGAGATAGCTTCCTTCTGGAGACACGGCTCAGCAGTTAAAAGCAAATACAGTTCTAACTGAGACTCAAGCTGGGTTCCCAGCACCCATCTGGGTGACTCACAACTGCCTGTAACTTCAGCTCCAGAGGGTCTGATGCCTCTACACCCCACCCAGGGCACCCGCACTCATACACACAGACACAGACTCAGACACATAATTAAAAATAAGATGCATCTTTTTAAAAAGAGTTAATTTCCAATGACACAGAATGTAAAAATTTAAACTACAAATCTGTGGAAGAGTATCAGTGAGAAGGCCCAGGGGATGAAGGGCCTGCTGCTGACAACCCGAGAGAGACAGTGAGATGGCTCAGCGGGTAAAGGGGTCTGCTGCCAAGCATGACAGCCTGAGTTCAATCCCGGACGCACACTGAAGAAGAGACCGCACGTCCACAATTGTCCTCCGACTCCTGCATGCACACTGTGGCACACAGCTGCCCACACTCATAGACATCCATGCACACAATAAAATAAAACAGTAGAAGGAACGCATCTTTGCCCTCCTAGATTAAGCAAAATGTTCAATATATCAAAACATAAAGTGTCTCATCTTCAAAACATGCTGTTAAGAGAATAAAAAGACAAACTACTTCCTGATGTGGGGAATCCTTCTGTACATGTGTTGCTTTTATTGGTTAATGAATAAAGAAGCTGCTTTGGCCTGTGATAGGGCAGAAAAGAGCTAGGTAGAAAAACTAAGCTGGATGCTGGGAGAAAGTAGGCAGAGTCAATGAGAGGCCATATATTCTGCCAGAGGAGAAAGATGTCAGAACCTTGCCAGTAGGCCACAACCTCATGGCGATGCACAGATTAATAGAGATGGGTTGATTTAAGATGTAAGAGCTAGCTAGAAATATGTTTAAGCTATTGGTCAAACAGTATTGCGATTAATACAGATTTCTATGTGATTGTTTTGGGAGTCTGGGTGACCAGGAAATGAACAAGCAGCCTCCAACTTCACTTCCAAGAAGGAAATATTTGTAAAGTACAAAACAATTTGTAGCCAAAATATATAAAGAAACATTCAAATAAATAAAAAGAATAATGTTGGCAAACACACACACACACACACACACACACACACACACACACACACACACGAAAGACTCTCTGTTCCATGGAATCAATGAGAAAATTCGCAGAAAGTTGTCAAATCAACTTTTTTAGAACTCAAGATATTTTAAAGGAGTGTGCAGCAATCTGTGCTTGTTTCTCTGAGTGGAAGATCTCAGCAGGAATGCTGAGAGCTACAGTACATGAGCGTTGACCTATTTCCTTCCCACCTCAAGATCTCTGCATCACCCTGAAAACCAGTGCACAGTGCAAGCCAGCGCCTGATGGACAGAGCAGGGGTTCCCAGAAACTGTCCTGACTTAGCCTGTCCACTCTTCCTCTTGTAGAACCTTGAGGAAAGCAGAGCACACTCACTATGACGAGGCTCCTCCTGGAGGTGGGGTTTCTCCAAAACAATGAGAGGTTACCTTTGGCCACCAAAGCTTCAGAGATGAAAAAAAAAAATGAGGAGGAGGAGGAGAAGGAGGAGGAGGAGGAGGAGGAAGAAGAAGAAGAAAAGGAGGAGGAGGAGGAGGAGGAGGAGGAGGAAGAGGAGGGGAGAGGAGGAGGAGGGGAGAGGAGAGGAGAGGAGAGGAGAGGAGAGGAGAGGAGAGGAGAGGAGAGGAGAGGAGAGGAGAGGAGAGGAGAGAAGAAAGAAAAACTTTACAGGACAGGAGATACCTTATTACAGAACATTAGAAAAGTTCAATATAGTCCTAAAAATTTAAAAGCCACACACAAAGGGCTGTGTCCCTGACAATGATTATGTCTCAAACCCAGAAAAGGCCTGAGAAGACCCTGGACTCCCTCCTCTAACTGTTGCGAAGGCTCTATGCAAACAGCAATGCAAATGCTGTGGCAGAGATCTGACTGCCTGGCTGAGTAGTAAAATTATATTTATAGATGATTTGATTGCCTCCATAGGAAATCCGACGCGATCCACAAAAGTTCCAGCAGAGGCCATGCATGAATCCAGCCAGGTTTCCAATATGAAAATCAATACACAAAACAAGTTGTCTTTCTGTACATATGCAAGGAATAATCAAAAATAAGATTAATACTTCCATTGATAACATCATAAAAAGTACTCAGAAAAAAATTAGGAAACATAATCCAAGCCTTGTATACTGGAAGCAAGAAGATATCACAGAAGCAAAAGATGGATGGAGGAAAAGACATCACATTTGTGGGTTGGAAGACTTAACATTGTTTAAATGCCAGTGTCTCCACAGTGATCTACAAACCAAATGGAATTCCTATCGAAATCTAGCCAGATTTGTATTAAAATAGACAAGACTATCCTGAAGCTCATATGAAAATGCCAACTCCAGAGAAGCCAAGACAGCAAGGAGAAAGTAGACCAGAGTTGGAAGACTCAGGCTTTCTGGTTCCAACACATACCCCAGACATGCAGGAAGGCGTTGACTTTAGTCAACTGGTTTTCAAGGAACGTTAAGACAGCATAACACAGAAGACCTGGACTGCTTGACAAGTCATACAGGCCAGCTGGAAAGCTAAATGAAAAGGAATAAAACTGAGCCCCTATCACTCATAAAATTTAACTCACAATGGTTTCAAGACTCACATATAAAAGCCAAATCTGTGAAACCTTTAGGAGGAAGAAAACACAATGAACTAAATCTCCTTGTACTTGGATGAGGCCCTGATGGTTTCCTGGTTGTGGCACACAGACAGCAATGCAACAAAAGGAAACATGAGGAAGTCAGGTGCATAAAAATTAGAAGCTGTCCTCTTTGATGGACACTCCTGAGAAAATGAAAAGACAATCAATCCACAGAACAGGAGAAAAATTGTCTAATCATGTATCTGACATGGATCTCGCACCCAAAATATATAAAGAAGACATTTTACAGACCAGTTATGAGGAAAACAATCCAACTAAAACCTCTAGCAAAGGATTTGAATAAACATTTCTCCAAACATGTTCAAAGGACACAATGAGCTCAGTCAGTGTCTTTATTCATGAGGGAAAAGCAAACCAAAAACAGGAAGTGGTAAAGACCTGTAATCCCAGCTACTAGTAAAGCTGAGGTAGGAGAATTGCAAGTTCAAGGCCTGCCTATATAGTGCCTTCAAGGTCAGTGTGGGCAAATTAACAAGACCCTGTCATAAGACAGAGAGAGAGAGAGAGCGCGCGCCTCATGATGCAACTGAATGAAAGAGTACTTGCCTACCATTTATGAGATACTGAACTCCATGCCCATTATCACAAAATAAAAGAAAAATGAAAATGTGTGTTGGCGCCAGTGTTGCAAAATTAGAAGCTTAATATGTGGCTGGTGGGGTATGAGATGATGTGATCACTTTGGAAAGTGGTTTGAAAGACCTGGACCACAACATTGAGTTACAGATGATCCAACAATTCGACTTCTAACTACACGCCTAAGACCTGAGAGCCTGTTCAACCCCAGAGGCTCATACAGAATGTTAGCACTGACATTAGTCACACTAGGCAGGGAGGCAAATCCAGATCTTTGTCCACCTTCAAACAGGCAAGCAAACACAGGGTATCGAATGGACTCCACTCAGCCACAGTGTGAAGTAAGCCTGTGTTCGATGCTCCAGCTTGAATTAACTTCACAAATATTTTTGCTAAGTGTAAAGAAGCCAGCCACAAAAGATCACTGAAGACCTTCCATAGGTGGATAGATCACACACAGTACCTCTATCAGTTAAGTATGCCGGACAGATGGTTCCAGTGTCGTGAAAGTTTCCAAAACAAAAGTATAGAGAACAATGAGAAGCCTCAGAGAGGGGCACCATAACGCCAGGCAGCCTTAGAGCAATGGGCTCCATCCTGTCTGTGGTAGTGTTTTCAGCAACCTTTCCACGTGTTGGGATTCACAGAACCATGCACTAGGAAACCAAATCGGTACTCTGGTCCCAGAAAGCCAACAAAGGAATCAGGCCCTCCTTCCTAACATGCACGTTCCTCAATAATTATGAAAGAAACTTCCACACCTCCAGAATGAGCAAGTTTAACTGATTAACTTCAAGAGTGAGCTAATCAATTCTGTATTCATTAAATCCAAATGTTTCCAATGGGTAGATTTAATACGCTGTGGCAAGGGGAAGGTGGTTCTACATACCGAAGCACAAGAATTAATTGTTTAAGCTTGGATGCAAAAAGGAAAATTAAAATTCCATGTGCATGATATAATACCACACTTGGGGGACGTATTTCTGTAGAGAGGGGCTGAGAGGCAACTGTGAACAGTTCAGTCACCTGATTAAAGAGAGAGAGAGAGAGAGAGAGAGAGAGAGAGAGAGAGAGAGAGAGAGTCTGTTGCAAGGAAAGTGTCTCCCGCTCTGGACCAAGCCCTCCCCAGGCTAAGATGGTTCCTCTCTTGCACAGCTGTCTCTTCAAACTATTCCCTTTCTCCCCCAAGTCCCCTAACAAACTCTAGCTTTCAGACAAGCCCCAGCCAGTTTCCCCTCACTCTAAAACAAGAACAAAAAAATATATCTTATATCCAACACACAAGGCTCCGTGCCTACTTGCAACCATCTTTCCCAGGAAACTTGTTCTTGTTCAGACTCCAGGGACCCACGATGGGCACCCTGCCCAGCGGCCTCTTCTAAGGTCTCTTTCACTCACATAAGCCTCTATTCTTTCAGGGTTCCCAGGTCTGCTGGTGAGATTCTGACCAACTAGGCCTGTTGGGTAAAACAGTCATTCCAACAGTGAGCTGGTGCCCGTGATGGCCATAGCCTCAAGTCAAGAGCTCCTGGCTAAAGGCTGTGCACTAAGAAGGCTGTGCACTAAGAAGGCTGTGCACTAAGAAGGCTGTGCACTAAGAAGAGTAGTGGGAGTTGGAGCTGGCCAGATAGGTGCTCCCCTTACTACTGTGACAATGTATAGCATCTGGCTCCACAGAACTCCCAGCAAGACCTCTAAAACCTCCCTAATAACAAGCAACAGTCTCCATGTTAAGGGCAGATCCAAAAATAAATGAAATAAAAAGGATGAGTTAGAAGGAGCAGTCGCGTGTCCTTGTGAAGTAATGAGGTGATGCTCACCCTCCTAGCCGACGACTCCCAGTAGAGAGCCAGCCTCTGACACCCAGAGTGAGAGTCACTTGGCATGCCTACAGTCAAGACCATCTGGTACGATGGCCTCATGCCCACATGAGAGATAACGAGCCAGTTCCAAATGGGAAAGGAACCCAAAAATAAAGATGCCAAATCAGAACCCATCAACTGGCCAAATGACACTTCCTCAGCAAATCCTTATGCTGGAGAAGCAGGGTCTCGGGTGAAGAATTGCCACCCCGGACAGTGAGGGACGTGCGGCACTGTGGTGTCCTATGCTGAAATCCTTTGTATTCCAGTGATTTATAGATCTCTGCACTGGGGAATAATATTTGTAGTCCAAAAGCCAAGAAAGAAACTAGCTAAACTCCTTAGGCAGGAGAATATACAGAGAATGTTCATAAAACAGAATAATATACAGCCATTAAAAGTAACTGGGTAATACCATGTGAATCATTTTATCTGCCTAAAACTTCACTCTTATAAATTCTCTTCCATTTTATGTGATTCTGCTTATAACTTCTATTCCTATTCTTTGACCCCCAGCCACTGTGGCTGGCCCAGAAATGAAACAATGTAACACCAAACAGGGCCATCTGAGTCTTCTCTGGGATCACCTAGTCTCTTTTACACACAATCTACTTTTGTCAGCACAACAGTCCACCAAAGCTGCCAGTGGCAGACTTTTACATATACATTGGACAAGAAGGTATGCATAGGTGTGCATTTGTGTGCATGCACAGCAGGCTCACTAATGCACATACACACTGGATTGAGAAGTTATGACACAAGTGTGCATTTATGTGCACACATGCCTGTCTCACTAATGCATGTACACACTGGACTGAGAAGATACGACACGAGTGTGCCATTTGTGTGCACACATGGCTGTCTCACTAATATACATACACACTGGACTGAGAAGATACAACACAAGTGTGCATTTGTGTGCACACATGGCTGTCTGACTAATATACATACACACTGGACTGAGAAAGTATGGCACAAGTATGCATTTTTGTGCACACTTGGCTGTCTCACTAATGTACATACACACTGGACTGAGAACATACAGCATGAGTGTGAACTTGTATGCACACACAGCCACTCACTAAGACACAGGAGCCTCAGATCTACAGGGGTGAGAGGCAGAAAATAAGAGTATCCCACATTGCCAGTTCTAATGAAAACAAGGTTACTGCTGATATTTTTCTTTTTATAGTATGTTTCAAATTGAAAGGAAGGTTCCATAATCTGTTGTTGCCAACACCACAAGTTACACCCCATAACTTCTCTTCTGGGTCAGTTACTTGAAACTGAAAACATATTGAAAAAACAAAACATATTATTATAAAACATACTATAAACAACAAAGTTCAGACAGACCTCAAGCAGAGGCCGCAGACACTTATTTGAACCATT
Source organism: Myodes glareolus (assembly GCF_982192425.1). Lineage (NCBI taxonomy): Eukaryota > Metazoa > Chordata > Mammalia > Rodentia > Cricetidae > Myodes > Myodes glareolus. The sequence continues at coordinate 31,112,494 of NC_142049.1, read as the reverse complement.
GCTTACTCTAGAAACTATGCTTCTTCTGACTCTTCCCCTCTGCCAGGCATGATGTCCTCCAAGAATATTAACCCATCTTTTCTCAAATCAGTCACTGACGAGGTTCCTCCGCATTGGGAAGCTGCAAGAAGTGTCATGTCCCTTACAAAGTTTATCTTCAATCTGCTATCCCTGGAGGGCCCCACCACAATCAACCACCCTTCAACTATGGCATGCCCAATGACGAGTCAAGGAGGAAGATGGCGGAGCTCCTTCCAAAGGCTCTCCCTGTGCATTCTTCATTTGTGCTCTTGTGTGATGTTCTCTTTGCTAACCACACACACCAGCACCCCAGAACCACCAACGTCAACACTACCACCAGCACCACCAGCAGCACCAGCACCACAAAACCTTGATCTCCGCTCCACCCCTCTCACCTATCTCCCATCTCCACACTCGTCCCCACTCCTCATAGAACACACCCCTCATAGAATCCGGCATCTACCCTCCAATTCTCCAGCCATCTTATCCATGTTACTACCTTCCTCGTCACAACCACCAGACTCTTGTTTTGAACCCTTGATTCCCAGCTAATAAAACCATGTGGGAAATTTCTAGAAGTTTTACGAGATAGGTCACGGCTGGAAAAGGTGTGTCACTGCGAGCCACCCTTGGGTACATTATCCTTGACCCCTTCCCATCACTCTCTGCTTCCTGTCACCTGTGATGTGAACAGCTTTTCTCATCACACACTCCTACTTCCATGATGGTCTGCTCAATGCATGGTGACAGATAACCAAGAACTGAATCCTCCCGAGACCACAAGCCAAAACAACCTTCCTTAAGGTGTTTTTTATCAGATATTTTGGCCAAAGCAATGCCAAAGAAACTAGCAGAATCCATAAAATCCATTGACTACACTCCAGGTGAGGAAATGGATCTGGAATGGCTGGGATGCATTTGAACAATTTATTGCCAGCTCTAAGAATTGGGTAGCCTGGGAAGAGACACAGCCTCCAAGAAAGTAAAAAAGATGCAAAAAAAAAAAAGACATCATAACAGAAAATAAAAAGACATGATTAATCCATGCCCAAACTCTCCCCTACAGAGAATGGCATCCAGAGGTTAACTGATTTAACAAAGTTCAAATGAGACCTTGAAGATTCCCCCAGACAGTTTACATAGTATCTATATACACGCAGGCTAGAAGAGTTCTAAAACACAGCCATTTCATGCTCTCTCCCCCTTCGAGGGACTCTGAAGCTCAGAGAAATCTAGCTACTTTTCCTAACTTGCTTGACTAAAAGAAGGGTGAAGCCAAGACTAAACTGTCTTCTCGTTTCATCTTTTAGCATGAGATCTGTCACATGATCCCTGTACACTTCGGTCCCCACCAGACGCCTTTGCATGAGATCTGTCACATGACCTCTGTACACTTCAGTCCTCATCACAAACCTTTGTGATGCTCCAAGAAGCCCAAGGGGCTTCTCATGGTTATAAAGACGGTGAGTGCAGGTGATGTGAATAGACACCATTGCGCGGAGGAGCTTAGGCATCCATGGATTTTGGTACCCTAGATAGCTCTATAGCCGGTTACCCCATAGATACCAAGTAATAACACTATAGCTCTGTAACTAAGGGCTGTGTGTTCTGACCAGGTTTGGAATCATAGGGTCTCTCAGTATCTCCTACCATATGCAGAGATATGAACAGTCCTGTGTACTCTCTACCTCGAACGAGCTATGTCCTACCTTCTGACAGTTTTCTTCTTGTGGCCAATGGCTCTTCCTCCCTCCTTCCATTGAAATTCTCTCCATGACAAGGATGACATCATAGACATCCCAAATTCTCCAACCAATTCTAAGTCAGAAGCTTTGGACGATGGGGACATTTGCTGCTGTCATGGTGGCGGCCCGCCACCTTCTTGAGCACATGATAGTGAAGTAGGAAATGTCCTCTCACGGGGACAACAAATGGATAGATTCCCAAATCTTAGTTCATAATCTGTTACCCATTAAACCAAAATTCTTCTTTGTCAGCAATGTATGGGACACGTCTACCTTATTCCTACCCCTTCTTCCTGTCTGGTGCTAGGGGATGACCTATGGTGTCCATAGTGACAAGCTGGCTATGGATCTATACCTCACAGGAGAAAATACCCATCGGCCATGAAGAGCCTTGTTAGAAATGCGGTCCTCGTATCCGGTATGAGATTACAGACCTCAGAACACTCCAGCAAACGAATAAAGCCTGTTCTTTTATCTGACAGCCAGCAATCTCTATCTCACAGCCTGTGCTGCCATCCATACCCTTCGTGCCAGCTTTAATCCCTGTCATCACTGGTGAAGAAGTTCCCCTGAGTTCCATAGTAGGAGGACAAGCAGCCTTTATCCGAGGCTTGAAATTTGAAAGGCAAACATGGGTTAGTCTTGAGGAGAGCCAAACATGAGGCTGGCGTGTACAACAAAAGGCTCCCTGGGACTCTTTTCCTTCCTTTCTTAAAATTCATCTATTTTCATTTTATGTGATTTGGTGTTTTGCCACGGCTGTTGGGTTCTCTCAAACTAGAATTACAGACAGTTGTGAGCTGCCATGTGAGTGCTGGGAATTGAACCCAGGTTCTCTGGAAGAGCAGTCAGTACCCTTAACCACTGAGTCATCTCTCCAGCCCCAGGACACTCTTTTTATTTTTTTCCAGTTTTAGTTATTCTTGGTAAATAAAAGTTGCATATATTTATCCTATATCTCTCCTCAATTTGTCGGTAAGACATGTCCCAGAGACCCTACCCCCAAACAATGGCTACTGCCATTGCTCTTGATTGCCACCAGAATTCGGTGGTAATACCCTATGGCTGAAGGCAGAAGACACCACACTTTGGTCAAGGGACATGAAGAAATCAAGTTGGTACTAACTAGAAAGTGTCCTCCCTGCTGTCCTCCATTCATAGTACCACTGAGTGCTACACGGATTGCTGGAAGGGAAAGGTCATCAACAGTCTTAGCCAGGTATGACTGCTATGAACTACAAGAATGACCAGTCTGGCAAGACATGCCCATGGCGGCAATACTGGTACAAACATAAGGGGGTTGCCAGCTGCTTACAGTTGGGAGAAAATACACAGATAAATAAATCTGACTAAGAACTATAGCTGGGACTTCACAGACCCTAGGGGTGAACCCACTAACATTCTGTTAAGTGAACATAGTATTAAACTGACCTCTAAATTTACATTGTATCCCTAAGGGTTAGTTTAACTCTCAGACTTTATCGGAAAAGTTTCTTCATGTGGCAGATGGGGGCAAAGGCAGAAACTCACAACTGGTCAAAATGTAGATAACGGGCCAGTGGAGAGAGTTCAGCCACAAATGGACATCCGCATCACACCCCACACAAAGGCTCAGGGACCGCTGCAGAAGAGCAGACAGAAGGATTACAAGAGCCATGGAAACGGTGTTTCATGGATGTGGCAGGACCACTAAACTGAGGAACTCCGTGTAGCTGTGTATCTGCATGGGATTAAGCAGTCAGCACTTGAGCGTGAAGTGGAAAGGGCTCACAACCCTCCACTCTGAGGAACTGTGAACAGCTTATGGTGTCTGGTACAGCAAGGGTCAATTTTCTTTAAAGGTGAGGGCCCTGGTAGGGAGTCTATGGGCAGCACAAACCAGACTCAATGGATTATGTTTTTAATGAGGACAGGAAGCTGCGGAGGGGGTGAAAGGTGGGGGTAACTCAGAAGTTAAGGGGAGGACTGGCAGTGAATATGACCAAAATACATTGCATGAAATCCTCCAAGAATCAGTTAAAAGAATTTAATTGTATATAGTTATCCTATACAACATGGCTTGAAATATGTACACACTAGAGAAAAGGGCAAATTGAGCTAATTAACAGATCCATCACCTCACATACTTATTTTTCCACGAAGACAACACTACAAATGTGCAGCAAGCCTGCAGAACGCACTAAACTGCCGTGAGCCAGGGCTGTCGGCATCCTGTAAGTAACCCGAACCTACTTCATCTTAGCTGCAGTTTCGCATTCTCCCACTTGTAGCCTTCATCCTACATCACAGAAAGCATCCTGATTTCTTTCACTTAACTGCAACCTGGAGGAAATATTCTACCCGGGAAACATCAGCAGCCAACAAAAGCCAGAGCAGTCACCTGTGTTTATTCAAGATTTCCAGCATATCTGAAATACATCCTGCCCAGACAAAAATCCTGTAATGGTACAAAAGAAGGAAGCTAAGCTTTCTCATATAAAGTCGTCATGGCTGAGGCATACTACCAAACAGCAGTTCTCTGGGCGACTTGGCCATTTATTCAGCATCGTGGGCAGAAAACATGGTCATACCTTCCTACTGGCTCACACGCAGTGTTGCCTCCCACACACTTGCTTTAGTGATTTCAACACCGGCTGTTCAGGCAACCATGGAGAGGAGATGCAAGTGTAGGCTGAATCCTGGTCACTGGCGTGCCAAACGGCATTCAGTTCTAACTGCAAACTAAAATCTTGCTTGGACAAATGGGCTGGCCCAGGGAAATCAGCTGAGCCAGTGCTCAAGTGTGAGACACACAGTTTCCAGCCCCTCTGTACCTGCTCTCCCAGCAAATGTGGATTCAGCTGGCTTTAACCCCTATCAGATTTAAACTCCTATAAACCTGAGATATCCCCAAGAAAGAAAAAAAAACAAAAAAAAAACAACCCTCACACTAAAAGACTTGGAAAGTATATACATTTCACAGAAATTAAGCAAAAGGCAATAAATGGCGAGATAACCCTTCCAGCCAAGATTCTCAGCTACCCACATGAAATCTGGTAAATATTTACGACGCACAGGCAGCAGACCCTACCGTGCTGCAAGCTTCACAGAGGGAACAGGAGAACAGCATGCCGTGTGCTCTATGCCCGGTACCTGTGCGACACTTCATTCCCCTCTCCCTGACCTTGATTGCTCCCCCTGAGGTAGGCTTCTTATCGCCACTCTCCAGCCTCGGAACCTAAGCCTGGGAGTCTCACCCTGCTGCCCAACCAGGAGGCCAGGACTTTCTGGTGCGCGGTGCCCACCCGCTCTCAGGGCCGTGTCACTTGGAACGTTACTTCTCCAGAAACTGCTCTGGAGAAGGATGTGTTGCGGGGAGAGGGGTGGGTCACGAAAGAGGCTTCCTGCAATGCATGTGTTGTACTTTGAGCCCTGAGAAAATGATGCTGTAACTAGGGATGCCAAGGGGACAAGAAACAGCTCCTTCTTTTCTCCTGAGACAGCCATGCTTCTTAAGGACAAGGGTCAGCGTTGTGGGAGTAACTTCCGCTGCCTCAACCAATAGTCGCTGAAGCACGACCCCACAGTGCAGCGGGGAGCGACTTCCGCTCCATCAGCCAATAGCTGCTGAAATACCAGCCCACTGGGGCGTGGTATATTTCTCTTTTAAAAAGAGAAACAGATCCGGATCAGGCCCTCTTGGTTCCGGTGCTTGGTCCCGGCTCCTGCTCCAGCGACTAGACTCCCTTCCTGACGGTTTATGGTGTATGTAAGTTTTACCCCCCAAAATAAATAACCCCTTAAAACATAACTGGTGTGGGATTGATTCGCTGATAATTCTTACAGCTAAAAGTAAAATATAGCGGATATGTTCACCTTTAAAAATCCCCAGCTGATGACACATTGGAACATTGTAGAACCTTCTAGATATGAGAACTAGCTGACAGACACAGGGCCAGAGGGCAGAGATTTATAGACTGGTCCTACTTTGGGTTGAGTTCATCCTTCAAGGACGCAGAACCTGAGAGGCTACTCATGAAGTAAAGAGCCGTATACCCATGTACATACTAGCAACACTAAGGAGAATTTGGAGGGACTAGTTGTATGGGGATTCAGGAGAAGGAATGGGGGCTGGGCTTTATCAAAGCATGTCATATGCATACATGAATTTCTCAAATAATGAAGAAGAAAAGAATGGGGCAGCATTGGGCTGGTTTCTCCCTTTAGCCATGGTACTCAGGGCCCAGGAGTCCTCACAACTCAGTAACTATAGGAGATACATTAGGCTGACGCATAGACTGATACCCACACTAGCCCATATGTGATCTACAAAAATAGCAATAGCATACGTCAATCCAAACGACATACTAGTGGGTTATATGTGCATATTCTCCTCAGCTAAAGGGGGGATGGGCATCGTATCTTGTTCTCCTTCCCCATAAGGGACCTATGGGATTGAAGGAAACTGATCCCTCCCTGTTATTCTCCCCTTAAGACTCTAGCCAGGGAATACATCTTCATCGTAGAGTTTGAGAAGACAATAAACAGAACGTTCCTTCGAGACACTGGGTACAGACCTCAGAAACATGCCGTGTAACTACCAAATGACTCAACTGAGCAGCTAACTTTTTAGACCATGCGATTACTTTGTCCTTAAATACTTTATTTATATCCTTCCTGGTTCAGAAACAAGTCAAGATTTTTAGTCACCACGAATAAAAGGCAGTGGCTTTAGCAAGAAGACAAGAGTAATGAACACAAAAACACACATCTTCAATGTCTGTAAATGACCCAGAATGGGAATACAGATTTGTAAGATTCCAAAAAAGTCCCCATAAAGGAAGTGCAAAGACACAAAGTAAATTCCAAAATTATTTCAAGGATGTGAGCAAGAGTTCTAAATCCCTGGCCCTTCCCACCCTCAGAGCTCTCTACCACAGCAGTATGAGGAGCTGACTGGAGCAAGACACACCTTCCGCTCATCTACGGGGAGCTGAGGCTCAAGACTGAGGCAAGGGGGATCATGAACTAGTCCCAGCTCTGTGTCAGAACTCTGTCTTGAAAAAGAGAAGAAAATGTGCTGAACCCTGGGTGAGGTGAAGGCAGCCTTGAGTCTGCCATTGTAGCTCTAAATTCTGAGGCCTAGCCACCTCACTGTGACTGACCACTGCATCCGTTGGCCCTAACCTGTAAAGTGTAAGTAGGCTTCCATTTCCCGGCAGGCTGCTCACAGGCTTACACTCTGGTGCGGGAGAATTATCTGTATTCTGTCAATCATATTTTAATAAAACGCTGATTGGCCAGGCAGGCAGTATAGGCGAGAAAGCCAGACAGGAAGTAGGGGTGGAGCAAAGAGACTGGGAGTATTCTGGAAGCAGAAGCTCCCTCAGCCACTCCTGTACAGACCACCGAAGAGGCAGCATATAACTTGCCCAGAGCTGAGAAAGGTACGGAGCCATGTACTAACATAGATAATGATAATGGATTAATGTAAGTTACAAGGACTAATAAGGAGCCTGACCTAATGGGCCAATCAGTTTATAACCTAATGTAGACTATGTGTGATTTTCTTTGGGACTTGCCGGCTATGGGGTACTAGGTGGGACAGATACCCCAACAAGCCGGCCCCCTCATACTACACCACTCCTTAGTATAATCCTGTCCAATTCTAGATTTTTTTTACTTGCAAGCATCATCAGATTCTGTGTTAACTGAACCAAGTGGGAAACAGAATCAGTCTGAACAATGTGGGAAGGCTTTCAGAAGCCCTAAGCGGGGGGGGGGGGGGGGGGGGGACGGACTTGAATGCCACATGGGCATGGCCAGAGGCAGGGGTCTCCATCCTGCCCACAGCTGGCAGGACACCCTCATGATGCCAGTTCACTCCATGCTAGACACTGGCTCCCTCCCATCATGCATGTCCACCTGGAAGTCACCCTGCTCCAAACATGCTAACACTGTTGTCTAGCTCTTGAATAACTGGCTACCCATAATGAGTGTAGACAACAAGGCTCATGCAGGCCAGTTGTTCCTCCACGCCTGAGCTTCTCAGGCGCTCCAAAGTCTGAGCTGTGCATGGGGCTCAGGCAGGTCACCCGACCCTTTCTGAAATCTTTCCCCATCTCTTTTGTGTGTAGGTGAACGAACACAGACTTCAAGGAGAGGCCAATGGAGGCAGGGGGCATTCAAGCAAGCCATCATCAAGGCTCAGTGACATTGCTCCTGGCACCATAAAGAAACAAGGTGGGGGCACATCCCCGGGGGAAAACAAAGCAAGGCAGATGAATTTACGTGTCCTACTTGGTGTTCGGCCGTTTTCACATGAAGCTGCAAAGACTGGATGGCTTTGATGACCATCCAGTATAACAAGGCATGATGACACACAGGTCCCGGCAAGTCTCTGAGCATCCTGGTCAGAAGCATCTTAAAGGCCATTTCTAAAAGGAGGCAGCCACACTGCACACGGCAGGGAGCTCTCCTCTTAGTGTGACCTGAGGGCCACACAATTGCAGTGTCGGGACTGCTAAAAGCTTTTTGTAAAGATGAGGGGTTGAAATAAATGGAAAGCAGGCAAGTTAAGTCCTGCGGCTTGAAATAGTTATCCTGAGCAACATTCTGGAGACTGTGGGTCTGGAACAATGGAATCTATCCTCCCATAGCTATGAGGAAAGTATCTTTTTAAAATAACAGAGTCCATTTAAAAAAAAAACTCAGTTGGTATCTCAAGATGGCAGAGCTGGTGCTGTCACCCGCGCCGTTCTAGACTTAATGATCACAAACCACCAGGCATTCACAGGGTCTGCGTCCTCCCTACCCCTGGACAGAATGTTAATGCTTCACAAGAAGAATAGCGGGCCGAGGCGAGCCAACCAGCACCACCTCCGAGACCTAAAAACCCAGCCAGAGCACTGCGTGTAGGAACTGAGACTCAGATCATCCGATCACTGGCTTGTGCTCCATAAGCGTCATTAGGCATCTGCCGTGAGCCAAGTGTGAGCCTGGAGATGAGGTAGACACATCCCCCAGCTCCTACCTAAGGAGCCCGTGTCCCAGGAGAAGGACAGATACCAAGAGACGCAAGCTTTCCCACAGCGAGACGTGTTGAACAGAAGACAGCCCAAGGAGAGGCAAGAGCAGAAAGGTCGGGTGACGGTGAGACAGGGTCCTCCCCTAAGAGCAGGAACGTCTCCTCAGAAACTGAACAGTGATCAGGATGGAGGCAGGAAAAGGAGTTACGATTTGCTAGGTGTGGTGGTGCACACCATAATCTCAGTTCCTGCACAGTAGAGATGGGAGGGTTAGGAGTCCGAGGTCATCCTTGGCTACACAGCTAGTGGAGGCCAACCTGGGCCACATGAGAACCTGTATCAAAAACCAAACACACACACACATACATACATACGGGGGGGGGGGGGGGCAGAGGGGGAGGGAGAGAGAGAGAGAGAGGCAGGCGTATAAGGACCTGGAACCCAACATAAAGAAAGAACCACACACTTCAATGTGCAAGAAGAGGAGGAGTCTCCTTGACAGAAGGCAGAAGAGGCAGAGAAGTGTAATGGAAGGGATCTGCAGGACTGCTCAAGGGCCAGGGGAAGCCTGGAGTCCGAGGACCAGCCACAGGTGGTGGGGTGACATAACCAAATGACACCACTGACTGAAAGTAGGCCAGGCCTTTCTTCACCAGAGAACAAACATAGCCATTTTTAAACCAACATGTAAAAACATCAAAACGGACACATCAGGTCGGGGCGTAGCTCAGGGGCAGAGCATTTGCCGAAAACACATAAAGCCCTGGGTTCAGCCCACGGCACCCTAAGAACAGATACAATGGGTAAAAATGTGCATGTTACAGACGCAATTGTCCACTGTGGCATTTCAGGGCATGCCGGGTCTATCTCTCCTACATCTCTGGGTGAGCTGGCTCCTGTGGTTTCACTGAAATGAGTCTATTTGCCATACTTTTATTCTATCCAAGCCCTGTTTCAATCTCCTTGCTTTAAAAACATCTTTTTGATAGAGAATTTTAAAGAATGCTTCCCCTCTTAAAAACATGGTAAAATACAGGCAACAGACATTTGTTTAGGGCATGCTTTTTAAAGAATTTTTAAATTAGGTTGTGTGTATATCAGTTTCCATACGTGGGTATTTGCATGTGCACGCAGGTATCCATAGAGGCCAGGGACCAGGGGCACTGCACACCCCTGGTGTGACAGACAGTTGTGAGGCTCCTGATAGAGGTGCTAGGAACCGAACTCAGGTCCTCTGGAAGAGCGGCACATGCTCTTAGCCATAGAAACATCTCTCCAGCCACCAAGGACACACGTCTTTTTTAACAATTGTTTTTGAATTAAGATATAATCACATCATTTCCCTCCTTCCATTTCCTCCCTCCAAGCCTTCCCATGTTATTCATGGCTTCTTTTTCTGTATTGTTGATACAAATATGTATGTGGATATAAAACTGCAAAGGTATAAAGACAACTTTCTTGGCCCGTGTAATATTACTTCTATGTGTATGTTTTCACGGCCAACCACTTGGTATTGGCTAACCAATTGGGGAAGACGATTTCTTCACTCTAAGCATTCCTTGCTTGCCTGGATAGCTTTGTCTGGGTTTGAGGCCTTGTGAGCTCCCGCCCCCATGTGGTTAACACGTCAGTGGATATTATCCTTGCTCAGAGCATGTTGAGCAGCCACGTTGGTAAGACTTCACAGGTGTAGCTTCTGACATTTCTAGGAGACAAGGTCTCTCTCACAGCAAACTCCTTGTTCCTCAGCATCTCACGATCTTCCGGTCCACTTTTCTGGAGTGTTCCCTGAGCCTGCGATTCAGGAGGAGCACAGCAGATGTATCCGTTGGGACTGGGCTCCACATCTGTGCATTTTGATCGGCTGTGATTTACTGTAATGGTCTCCATCTGTTGAAAGAGATGTTCCCTGGATGAGGGGAAACGACACTTTTCTGTGGGTATCAGGATGAATGTCTAAAAGGCGGTGAGGGCTCATGCTGGTTTAGTGAAGTGGCAGTTGCAGGCTCTCCTCCAAGATCCATGACATCACCAGCCCTGGGTAGTCGGCTAGGTTTCCTGCACCAGGCACCGTTTCCCTCTTGGTGGAGGGTGGGGTACACTTTAAAGTGAAGAGTTCAGAGTCGCAAGTACACCCACTGTGCAGCCGCCACTGTCCCCTCTAGCACTCAATACCTTCCCTAGCCGAATGTCTGTCTGTCCCTGTGAAGGACAAACATGTTCTCGACAACCTTAGTACCCAGCAACCACCATCCATCTACCTTGTTTCTAGAAACCGCCTGCAAATATAATGAGACAAGTTTGATCCTTTGGGGCTTGGCTTCTTTCATAATGCCCTCAAAATTTATCTACTTCAAAGACTGTCTCTCCTTCTCAAGGCTGAGTGATAGTCTATTGTGTGCATATATACCCCACTATATTTATTTGTTTATATACCCCCAATTATGTATTGCTGAGGGCATAGCTTGATTCCATATTTTTGTCTATTATGGATAACGCTGCTATGAACACAAGCATGCAAATATCCAAGCTCCTTTCCCGCTATTAGTTACAGCCTCCACTTACCAGTTATCCGTGACTCGCAACGGTGTAGGGCAGGCTAGCGAGTTATAGCTGTGTCCGTTAGCACTCGTGGACACCACAGGCTTCCCACTGTCCCTGTGGACAGAGAAGCAGCCCACTGTTCCCAGGGACACACCACACAGACACAAACCATTACCTCCGCGCTCACACATACCATTTAATCTCAGGAACTTGATGGGAACCAGTTTTCCAGTCTCCCTCTAAAAGTACCTAGTGGGGAATGAATCCTTTATTTAACACCTTAGGAAAATGTAAAAAGTGGCTTCAGAAATCACTTGCACATCTCAGGCTAAGGAAAGACAATAGCAAAAGATGGTCCCATATCCTATGCAAGCGTGGCTCTCTTTAAATCCCAGGGAAGGTGAGCAATATGGCAGGCTTTGGTTCTGTCACAAAAATACTGTCAAATTTTCTGTACTAATTCCCTGTTTTCATGCATGTGTGTTATGAGTACACTGGTGAATAACTGTACATGTGTTCATATGTGTGTGGGTACATGGGTGCACACGTGTATGTAGAGACCTGAGGTTGATATCACGTGTCTTCCTCTGTTGAGCTCTACCATATACATTGGGGCAGGATATCTCTCCAAACTCGAAGCTTCTATTTTGGGTTAGTCTGTCAACACTTCTTGCAGGCAGGGATTACAGGCAGGCTGCCATAGCCACCTGGCTTTTGTGTGGAGTCTGGGAACCCACGATCAGACCTCACACTGGAAGCCCTCTGACTTGCCGAGCCTTCTCCTCGGCCCATTCTTGATGTTTTATCGCCGTTCAGATTTTCTATAAATGAAGTTGAGCTTAATCAGAGCTATTTATAGAGCACATTCTGTTAACTACAACTGTATGTAGAATACTTATTCTTCGTTTTTTATATATTTTATATAAATTTATATTGACCAAATGTCTTATTCAAAATGTTTTAAAGCGAAGTTTGGTGGCTCAAATCTTTATGTAAGTTTCTGGGGAGACTGAGGAAAGTGAGGAAAGATTAACATACTGAGTCTTGATCTCAAACACAGACACAAATACATACACACAACACACACAAAAAAATAATATTTCACTTTGTGACTGGAATAGTCTAGCTATATTACAAGGCCCTGGTTCAATCCCTTGAGCAAAAAAAAAAATTGTAAATAATGTTTTCTGTACATTTCCATATGAAAAGTTCTAAATAGGACTTTAGGACTCTAAAATGTATTAATTTTAAAAAAAAACAGAGTAATACTAAGAAGAAAAGAAATCTTAAGCGAAATGTTTAACTGGATAGCTGGATCCTAGAGGAGGACATGTCTGCATTCTGTGGTAATCAGCATGTGACACAAAAAATTCAGTTAGTAATCAAACTGCAGAGACAGGGCATAGGATGGTAGTGGCCAGGGGCTGTCTGGGGAGGCGGGTAGGAGGGTAGAGTTTCAGCTCTGCAGATGAAAGCAGCCCTAGGAGTAGCTGGTCAGTTGTGACAGCTCCACAGCGACATGGATACACTACAGAAGAACACTCTTAGAAACAGTGAGGTCAAAGTTACATGCACACTGGATCGCAATTAAATCCTTTCAAGTAAAAACTTCATGGTTATTTCAACAGGTAATGCAAGTCAAAACGGTCACTGGTCAGTGGGAGTAGACCGCTCCAGGGGCGGGGGAAAAGGGAAGCAAGATTTTGGCTTTGCCTTCAGCAGAACGATGGCAAAAAACCTTCCACCAGGCAGGATAGCAGCACCGCGATCCACTCTGCATTCCCCTCTCACACGCTGCCTCTCATCACACGTTAGCACTCTGATATTGAGGGGCCTCGTGCAAGCAATGTCAAAAGACATCTGCTAGCTGCCAAGCAGAGGAGCAAACTGAGAAAGAGCTATGCATGCATCTGCTTAGCCAGGCATGAGGGTTCTGGTGAAATGTAGCTATCCGCACCAGCAATGCACGGGGTGGAGTCATCCGACTATCCATCAAACATCTTCAATGAGTTTACGCTGTCATGTGCGCTAAGACTGAGTGGGCAGAAAGCTGCCTTTCACGCAGCTAAGTTCTGAAGTTGAGTGAGCATCAGTTCCCAGGTCTTTTGGGAAGATCATAATACATATAAGACAGGATGGGTTGATGAGACCAACTGATCCACGGTAAGGACCATCATCGAACGTTTTCCAACACTAAGCTCCAGCTGCCTCTCCCAAACAGCTGCTCTGTTTCTACAGATGCAGAACACGATTAAGGATAAGGTGAAATTCTGAGATTAACCAAGAGGAAAGGCAGGGCATCCAGTGGTTTCCAATATGCGCTGAAATTATGTTGTCAACACTAAAGGGCAGAAAAGGTCGCAACCACGAACACGGAGTATGAGCAGTCTCTAAGCAGCCAAGAGCACTAACTGGACCACGGAGGAATTCTATGAATGAAAAGAAAGCTTAATACTCAAGCAGCATGACATCCGGTTGGTGTGGTAGCCATGTCTTTAATCCCGACACTCGGGAGGCAGAGGCAGGGGATCTCTGTGAGCTGGAGGCCAGCCTGGTCTACAGAGTGAGTTCCAGTTAGTGGGACCGCACAGTCCTTTAAAAATTTTGTTTTAATTTTTTTTTTCAAAGAGAGTGTGACATTAAAGAAGAGAGTAGGAAATGCGTGGATGAATGTCACGTGTACAGGCCGGATTTTTCATGAAAGCAACATTTATCATGGTATTTCCTTTCCTAAAACGCTTCCGAGAAGAGTGGCCTTCATACAGGGCGAATCGCACTACTGCGCTGCAGCCAGGAACCAAGAGACTTTGTCACAAAACAGTTGCTGGTGGTCCCCATGTCTGCTACTTTTTAATAACAACACAACATAAATTCTTCTAATGAAGTCATAGTGCCGGAGTCCTTCCTTCTCCTCGGAGAACACACTTCTTGATCCTGAGTGGACATGTCAAGGCGCCTCCAATACCAACTACCTATCAACCTATCCATACTGCTTCTCATAAAAACACTTATCGGCGATAAAGTTTAATTTCTAAATTGGACACATTAATATATTAGCAATGAAAATTAATAATAAAATGGAAGAATTACAATATCCTAAGTAAAAATTTATGCACAGAGTCTCTCCTTCCATCCTTGGGCGACACCCTTCTTGTGCGGACGCTGGAAGATACAATGTGTGTGTGGTAAGAAGGGCTAAGAGCTGCAGGTACTGTGACTTTGTAGAGGGTGCTGGGGCACAGTCACCCCAGCACCGTGACAGCTGCTGTGATAAGGATGGCAGCAACCAGGTGACCAAAGGGTGGGTGGTATATGCCCGGTGGATACGATATACAAAGGAATGAGTCACATCCTGCGCAGACAGCACGAGACGACACTGGTCAGAATGGCAAACAACTTAAAACCTGTAACTGTTTATTTCTGCAATTCTCCACCTCCTGTTTTCCAACTGTGGCTGACCAAGGGTATCTGAACACAAAGAAAGAAAAACCACAAAGGAAGAGACCGTCCTACTTGTTCTGCAATTAGTCAAGAGTGGACACTGTGAACATAATCTCTAGTCTAAACAGGCCCCAAGCATTGTTAATGCTTAAGACTGGTGTCATCAAACAGGCTCACCTGAGGAGAAGCCATGTACTCAATCAAGAACCACTGAGAAGACATAAAATAATTTCTATTTAACCACCCAACATTTACATTTCACAAGAATCACACCTGATGAAGCCATTGCTGCCGTTAGCACAGAACCATGTATTAGGAGACTTCACCATGAGATGACTTTATACTAGAAGGTCTAAATCAAAAAATCTGAAAAGGTACTCAAACTGACAATTCTGAAACACAAAGGAGCGCCCCACTCCAAGGCATTTAAAAAGCAAAAGTAAAGGGGTGACTTCCCTAAGGTCAAAGCAACACAAGATGGAAGGCAGGAGGGCGATACGAAGTTCCAGAAGATGCTGCAAACCACCAACAGGAATCCGGAAAGTAAATGACTGCACACAGAAGCCAACTGGGGAAGGACAGAAATAACAGACGAAAATGAAGGGGAAGATAGATAAGTGTTGAAAAGAGGCAAATCTCTCCCAAATGCCCACGAGCAAAGTAGTCACCACTTTATGAAACTAACAGAAGAATGAGGCACAGATGCACGCGTGTGAAGTTCTCAGACAACAACAACAAAAACGAGTGCTGGAGAATGAATGAAGCCGGAAATACAGCTATAGACAAAGAGGCAATAGTAAATAAGTTAGGACACAGAACGGACGGTGATTCTAGTAATTAAACAGTGCAGGGGGATGGAGAGACGGTTCAGGAGGGAAAACACATGCTGTATAAGCAAGAGGACCTGAGTTTGTGTCCTCAGCACCTACACAGAGCCAGATGTGGCTGTGAAGCCGACAGCCACAGGGATGGGTGGGTAGAAACAGGTGGCCCCTGGGAACACGCTGGTCAGCCTCGCCAAAATAGAAAGATTCAAGCTCAACGAGAGACTCTCAAAAGAGACACCTGAAGTTGACCTACAGGCAAGCATACCCACTCACAAGTGCGCTCTCGCTCTCTCTCCCTCTGTCCCCCAATCTCTTTCACACACAACACACACACACACACACACATACACACACACCCCCCAATACAATACTGAACAAGACAGCATTTATGAGAAAGTGGTAAGTAGGTAAAGAGGGGCCAACATAGGCACAATGGGAGTTCTGATAAGAAACAGAACAGTCACTCAAAATGGTAACCCGCGAAACTGCTTCCAGAGGTACTTTTCAAACACATGTCGATACAAATTTTTAATGGGCAAATGATCTGTGCAGACATTCTTGAAAGAAGACAGACTAATCTCCACTAGGTATAAGAAAGGGGATCCAGCATCACTAATGAAGAGAGAGCAAAGGAAAATCACAATAACAGCCTAGGGATGCAGCTCAATTGTTATAGGCCCTGGGTATAAAATATATTGGAAGCTATGGATGGATGGATGGATGGATGGATGGATGGATGGATGGATGGATGGATAGATAGATAGATAGATAGATAGATAGATAGATAGATAGATAGATGAGAGAGAGAAAGAGACAGACAGACAGATAGACAGACAAACAGGCATAGAGGGATGGATACATACATATATTGATGACTAGATAGACAGACAGACAGTAAAGAATATAGTGAGAAGATGTAGAAGACCTCAAATCATTATGTGGCATTCCTGTTAGGAATGTGAAATGGTGAAGCCTCTATGGGAAACCATATACATATTCCTCAAAATAGTGAAAATTAAAGTTAGCAAGTTAGGTATAGTAGCGCGCGTCCTTAATCCCAGTACTCAGGAGGCACAGACTGGTAGGTTTCTGTAAATTTGAAGCCAGCCTGATCTACATAGCAAGTTCCAGGCCAGTCAAGGCTACATAGAGAGACTCTGCCACATAGATAGATGGAAGGATGGATAGATAGACGACAGACAGACAGACAGACAGACAGACAGACAGACAAGTAATAAGAAATAGCAGGAGATCCAGAAAGTCCTTTTTTGTTATACATTCAAAAGAACGGAAACCAGCATCTCAAAGGGACATCTGCACACCCAGGCACACAGCAACAGCATCCATAACAAGTGATGAGTAGGCACGGCCTGGGTGATGCGTGCCCTGCAATGTCACTGAGTCTCAAGAGGAAAGGGAACTCTGACACGTGCAGCAACTCGGAGGAGCGCTGAGGACACCGAGCTAAGTAAGCCGGTCACCATAGCACAAAGCTGTGAGGTTCCATTTATACAGGTTACACACACATTCAAGTTCAGGGGCACGGGCCACCCGACGGTGGCTGTGAGGGCCTGGGAGGAGAGGGACATGGGGAGGCTCTGATGGGGGCAGTCCTGGTTCCACAGATGCACGCACGACTCTGGGAAATGACGCGCCAACACTTTCAACAGTGTTGCACTGCACTCTTCCTGAGGCTGACAGGGAACTTTGTGCTTTGGCACAACTTTTTAAAACTATGCTAATTTAAATTAAATTGCATATTGAAAAACTACATCACACACTTGAAGCCAATACAATCCAGAAGAGCTATACCAACCTAAGGAAGCTATTAAAGAGTAGAGGATAATGAAGCTGCACGGGACAAGAGGGGACTCAAGTCCTGTCTGCTACCCTTCAGTTTGTTGGGAGGAAAACAATTATGTTTTGAAGCAGATAAAAATGAGTTGTAGTTTTCATTATAAGAAGCCCATAATCGGGCATCTTTGTCTTTATTTCTGAACTCACTTGACACATACAATAAAGGGAACCTATTGGCTCTCAGACTGGCAAGCTGGGGCATGAGCTGTTGTCAGGGCAATGATGACCAGGAGCCCAGTGTCACCTTCTGCTCTACCTCTAGTCTGGGGTCCCACACAATCCCCCTCGGGCTCTCTCCTAATTGTGACTAAATCCTCATACTATGGGAAACGAGGGCATTTGTTCTAGAAACTTTCTTTGGGTCTTGAAGGTGACTGAACCTGGGTAATGATCTCATTTTGTGAATGGGTACAGTGACTGGATTTTCACCAGAAGCCCCATGTGGAGTTGGGGTAGAATTAACTCTAAGAACGAAAAGGAGGATATGGAATTAGACAGAGGAAGGACATTCATAGTTATGTCCTTCCTAAACATAAGGTCCTCCAGAGAGGGGACAAATGTCCTGGCACTGAGTCAAACAGAATGACTTAAAAATCATTGTTCCTCACTCTCCCTAACACTCCAATGGACAGTTAAAACAACTGATGAACAAGATGGCGGAGGCCAAGGAGTCCGGCATGTGAACTCAGCGAGTGCTCCTTTACTCTGCCCACAGCTATGCGGTATTATAAATAACTACAGTCACTTGGGAATAACTACAGTCACTTGGGAAGCTCCCCCACAGGAGCTTAGCCGAAAGTCTGTTACCTCGGCATAACGTCCTGAAGTTCATCAGCTACCAGAGCAAGTGATAGTCTCATGTAAATGTCACAAATATATAAGTCATTGAGATTAAACCCTCCTTGGTCTTGCCATAAGTTAATTGTCTTTTAAAGCAAAAATGTAAAAATTTTTGAAGACTTTAAGACTATCAGAATATAAACCCATTTTAATTGGAAAAGATGTATAGGGTCAGCATGGTGGCTCAGCAGAAAACAGAGTTTAGCACCAAAACCTGACACCCTACGCTCTACTCCTAGAACTCACCTGCAGGAGCCAACTTCTATGGGTCGTTCTTTGACCTTCATATATGTACCTACACACACACCTTCACTCCCTCGGTCTCTTCCTCCCTCAGACACACAAAGATACAGGCAGAGTCTAATCCAGCAAAGCAGCAGAGGACACACGCTACATGTACTCACAACGGAGATATGAGGCAATTTAAAAAAGATAAAGTTGATGGCTTTTATGGGATGGCAGAACAAACCCAAAATATCTAGATAACAATAAGTGGAGATAAACCATCATCATCATCATCATCATCATCATCATCATCATCATCATCATCCCAGATAAATAACAAAAGAGCTAAAAGTCACAGAAGAGAAAAAAAACCTACTAGAATAATTAAGAGTATTTAAGTGGACATCAAAATTTGAAAGTTGTATTTTTCCTATACACAAGCAAAACCAGACTCCCATTTACCAGAAGCTTGTGGCCCTGAAAGATCTAGAGACTAGGTCATTCAGCTGCTTCTGCCAGGGCCTCTGTCCTGGGTGTAGCTGGTGAACAGTGGGTATTTTTTGCTGCTCCCATGGAAGGTAGCCCTGCTCTCTGCAGGACCTGCTGTGAACTGAGGGCAACCAGGCACCGCATGCCTGGCTCACTATTAGGAAGGCTGCAAATTTCTTTTCAGAGAAAGGGAGGAGAGGTTTCCACCATGTTGGCTGTCGACTCTCCCTGTATGTTAAACCCTTTATCAGTTTATTCATCATTTCTATCCTGAAAGGTTTTTAATGAAGGGAAAAACCAACAGCAATAATGCTCATTGGTGAGCAGCTAACTCCTACCCACGACACCCTGCTTTTCATACAGAGCTAGCCAGTGTTAAGCAGCTCACATGTGAATGCTTTTCTCTTTTCACACCGTGTATTATATGTGTATATGGAGATTCCTTTTCCAGAAACTTTTCTTACTTGCTGGTTGTCTTGCTTTCTGGGTTGTTTTTTAACTGAGGGAAAATTGTTCATCTGCCAGAGAGAACAGAAGCATCTTGTGGCATTTCCCATGTGGTGTCTTCCATGGCCACCCATTAACCCCAATTCCTATGCAGAGTAGCCTCTGTGGTCCCTCCCCACGTGCCCACCCTAGGGCTGGGGGAGGGGGACTCTTGCGTTAAAGTCAGGATTCTCAAATTACATTTTCATCAATTGAAGAAAAAATAGACCCACCTCTACCTTCATAATTGCCCAAGCCCGGCTGCTAATGACAATAAGGTGACTTACTCTGCCTCGTGAGAACTATTTTTATGTGATTAATGTATGCTTTCTTGTTTATAAACGCCTGATTTTCAAAAGGAAAAAAAGAGAAAGCTTGGCATATTTATCTATTTCTCTGTGTACCTGTTAGTCCTTTTGCCCCCTCCCCCTCAAACAGATTATTTTATTGTAAAATAAAGGACTTTGAGGAAAAACAAGTAAAACCAGTTAGAAAATGGATAGGGCCACTTAGAAGACCCACTGAGAAGGGATCCAAAAAAAAAAAAAATCCCACTCCCAGTAATACCTAAAGGATCTGGAAAAGTGTGGGCAAAACTCTCGAAGAACTGGAAAATTCTCCACTGGACAGTAATCTGGTTTGATATGTCCTCTAAGGGTCCTGACCCAGAAGCTCCAGGCTGGGGTTTGAAGATGTCAGTTTCAGGCCCACAGGCTCCCCAGCGTTCTGTGTGATGCTGTCTGGAAAGCTGTAGGATCTTTAGACGGCAGAGCTTGCAAAGAGAAATGGGTTCCTGGGGGCCTGAGCTTCCATAGCTTGGTCCCATTTCCTGTCTGCTGCCCACTTCCTGACTCCAGGCCCCTGTGACCAGCCTGCCTCACATCCCTGCTGGGCCTTCCCTGCCATGAAGAGCTTTGTCCCCTTCTTAAGCCCAGAGCCAAGATAAACACCCCTCCCTTCATGATTCTGTCCCAGCCCTGGGAAGGGTAACTTCCACAGTTGGCTCCCAGAGTGGCTGTGGTAGGAGGCCAAAGAACCTTCAGCAGGGAAGCCTCAAGCCATCATCAGGCCATTGGAAGTGTTGCTTTGAGATGTCCTCCTGGATGCCTGGCTAGTGGTTATAGAAGAACCAGCGCGGGCTTATTTCCTCACTGCGCACCACCATGGCACCGTCCATCATGATGTAACACAGCCACAAGAGCCCTCGGCAGAATGAACAACATGATATTTGGCCCCCCTGAGCTATACATTTTTCTCTGCTCCTCTCCCTTTCTCTCCCCTCAACCCTCTCCCATGGTCCCCATGCTCCCAATTTGCTCAGGAGATCTTGTCTTTTTCTACTTCCCATGTAGATTAGATCTATGTATGTCTCTCTTAGGGTCCTCATTGTTGTCTAGGTTCTCTGTGATTGTGATGTGTAGGCTGGTTTTCTTTGCTTTATGTTTAAAAGCCACTTATGAGTGAGTACATATGATATTTGTCTTTCTGGGTCTGGGTTTCCTCACTCAACATGATGTTTTCTAGATTCACCCATTTTCCTGGAAAATTCAAGATGGTGATTTTTTTTCTGCTGTGTAGTACTCCATTGTGTAAATGTACCATATTTTCCTTATCCATTCTTCGGTCAAGGGGCATATAGGTTGTTTTCAGGTTCTGGCTATGACAAACAAAGCTGCTATGAACACAGTTGAGCACATGTCCTTGTGGTACAATTGAGCATCCCAAAGTGGTATTGCTGAGTCTTGAGGAAGGTTGTTTACTAATTTTCTGAGAAATCGCCACACTGACATCCAAAGGGGCTGTACCAGCTTGCATTCCCACCAGCAATGCAGAAGTGTTCCCTTTTCCCCACAACCTCTCCAGCATAAGTTGTCATCAGTGTTTTTGATCTTGGCCATTCTTACAGGTGTAAGGATGGAATCTCAGAGTTGTTTTGATTTGCATTTCTCTGATGACTAAGGATGTTGAACATTTCCTTAAGTGTTTTTAAGCCATTTTAGATTCCTCTGTTGAGAGTTCTCTGTTTAGGTCTGTACTCCATTTTTTTTATTGGATTATGTGTTCTTTTGGTGACCAATTTCTTGAGTTCTTTGTATATTTTGGAGATCAGACCTCTGTCTGATGTGGAGTTAGTGAAGATCTTTTCCCATTCTGTAGGCTGTTGTTTTGTCTTGTTGACCATGTCCTTTGCTTTACAGAAGCTTTTCAGTTTCAGGAGGTCCCATTTATTAATTGTTTCTCTCAGTGTCTGTGCTACTGGGGCTATATTTAGGAAGTAGTTCCCTTTGCCACTGTGTTCAAGTGTACTTCCCACTTTCTCTTCTATGAGGTTCAGTGTGGCTGGCTTTATGTTGAGGTTTTCAATCCATTTGGGCTTAAGTTTTGTACATGGCAATAGATATGGACCTATTTATATTCTTCTATATGTTGACATCCTATTATGCCAGCATCATTTGTTAAATATGTCTTCTTTTTTCCATTTTATGTTTTTTGTTTCTTTGTTATAAATCAGGTGTTCATAGGTGTGTAGATTAATATTTGGGTTTTCAATTCAGTTCCATTGGTCCTCCTGTCTGTTTTTATGCCAATACCAGGCTGTTTTCAGTACTGTAGCTATGTGGTAGAGTTTGAAGTCAGGGATTGTGATGCCTCCGGAAATTCCTTTATTATACAGGATTGTTTTGGCTATACTGGGTTTTTTGCTTTTCCATACGAAGTTGAATACCATTCTTTTGAGGTCTGTGAAGAATTTTGCTGGGATTTCGATGGACATTACATTGATTGAATCTGTAGATTGCTTTCGGTAAGATTGCAATTTTTACTATGTTAATTCTAACTTACCCAAGAGCATGGGAGATCTTTCCACTTTCTGGTGTCTTCTTCAATTTCTTTCTTCAAAGATTTAAAGTTCTTGTCATACAGGTCTTTTACTTGTTTGGTTAGAGTTACTCTGATATATTTTATGCTATTTGTGGCTATTGTGAAGGGTGATGTTTCTCTGATTTCTTTCTCAGCCCATTTAAAATCTGTGTAAAAGAGGGCTACTGATTTTTTTAATTAATCTTGTAACCTGCTACATTACTGAAAATGTTTATGAGTTGTAGAAGTTCCTTGGTAGAATTTTTGGGATCGCTTAGCTAAACTATAATATCATCAGCAAACAGTGAAAGTTTGACTTCTCCTTTTCCAATTTGTATTCCCTTGATCTCCTTTTGGTGTCTTATTGCTCCATGTAGGACCTCAAGAACTATATTGGATAGATATGGAGAGAGTGGACAACCTTGTCTGATTTCAGTGGGATTGCTGGGAGTTTCTCTTCATTTAGTTTGATGATAGCTGTTGGCTTGCTGTACATTGCCTTAATTATGTTTAGGTATGTTCCTTGTATTCCTGTTCTCTCCAAGACCTTTACCATGAAGGAATGTTGTATTTTGTCAAAAGCTTTATCAGCATCTAATGAGATAATCATGTGGTTTTATTTTTCAGCTTGTTTATACGGTGGAGTACATTGACAGATTTTCGTATGTTGAACCATCCCTGCATCTTTGGGATGAAGCCAACCTGGTCATGGTGGATGATGTTTCTGATGTGTTCTTAGATTCAATTTGCCGGTATTTTATTTAGTATTTTTGCATCAGTGTTCATGAGTGAGATTGGTCTGAATTCTCTTTTTTAGTAATATCTTTATGTGGTTTGGTTATCAGAGTAATTGTAGCCTCATGAAAAGAGTTTGGCAATGTTCCTTCTGATTTCTATTGTGTGGAATAATTTGAGGAGTATTGGTATTAGTTCTTCTTTGAAATGTTGTAGAATTCTGAGCTGAAACCATCTAGTTCTGGGTTTTTTTGATTGGGAGACTTTTGATGACTGTTTCTATTTCTTTAGCAGATGAATCTCTTATGGATCGTCCACCATTATATATTCCATTACAGAAATGGAAAAGAGACAAATAAATAAGAAACTAAATGAAAATCAATAATGTTCTCCTAGAGAATGTTTCAGACTATGGAGTTATTAGTCTCCCTAGATTGACTCATAAATTTACTGCAACACAAATAAAATATCAGGAGACTCTGGAAACCTGTTTTGTAGGAACTAAATTAGTAATCGATGGAATTGGTAAGACGGCTCAGTAGCTAAAGAACACTGACTGTTCTTCTAGAGGATCCAGGTTCAATTCCCAGAGTCCACAGAACAGTGCACAATCATCTGTAACTCCAGTTCAAGGAAATCCACCACCCTTTTCTGACCGCTGTGGGTACCAGGGACATAATGGTGCACAGCCATGAATAACAGTGGCAAAATCACAGTTGTGAAGCTGCAATGAAAATAATGTTATGGTTGGAGTCACACACCATAAGGAACTGTGTTAAAGAGTTGTGGCATTAGAAAGATTGAGACAATTGTTCTAGAATCATCTCCACCACAGCTTGGTTCTTCCGCTACCCTTTGCTTGGCTCCAACTTTCCATGACAAGTCCCAAACCCCACACCTGGCCTTCAGAGTCTCAGTTGAGAGACCCTGTTGAATGTCACTCATTTGGGGCCAAGAAGGAGTGGCTAACATGTTTGCGGGGTCTACATAGTATAAATACCTAGTAAGACCTCAAGGCTCCTCCCCAATCTGGAGGTAGGGACCTGCACGTCCCCCAATCCCTGCTATTCCCTCATGTGAGAATTCTCAGACTCACCATGCTGCCTTGCTCCTCTCACCTCACACAGCACTGC
Organism: Myodes glareolus; assembly: GCF_982192425.1. Lineage (NCBI taxonomy): Eukaryota > Metazoa > Chordata > Mammalia > Rodentia > Cricetidae > Myodes > Myodes glareolus. The sequence continues at coordinate 31,088,285 of NC_142049.1, read as the reverse complement.
ATTCTCCGCCTGGACATGCTTGATGAGGGCGTGACGGGTTTCTACGTCTCTGCAGGCCTCAGTGCTGTCTGCTCTGGAGGCGGCACAGGGTCAATCCCTCCTTTGCACAGAGGATAAAAAGGAGGCTCCCAAAAGTCAAAGAAACCCCTTTCAGTCATTCCACACACTTTCCCTTTACCACCCACCGGAGCTAAGTGTGTGCTGGCCCTTTGTAAGTTCACCCCCCCACACACAACATGGGAGCAAGAGAGGCAATGGATGGGGACCCCTGGAGAGCACTGCTCAGCAGAGGGAGATTCATTTTGCTGCCTCAGCCCTCCTCCACTAGGGCAGCCAGGACCACCAGGTAGGACAGGTAGGACATCCTCATGGATTTCCAAATACAAAAGTGGGCTCTACCACTTGTTCCATGTCCTGGCTCAGCCTAATGCCCAGAACCCCGGCTCCACACACTTGCTCTCCACATTACCATCCAAGGCCAAGTTGCCAATCTCCTATTTCCATTTCCTGCACAGATCCCTCCCCAGCCCTCTCCCCAAACAGATCTCCTCGGAGGGAATGAGCCCTATAATCTCTAACCTACAAAACAGGCATAAGGCACCAACTCAGTCCTCAGAGGAGTACGGCAAAGGTTAAATGAGGTAATGTGTAAATCTCTCTGAGTGATGTCCCAAAGTGAGGATATAACAATATCAGGTCTTGTGTCTGTCCTGATGAGCTGATACCATGACCACCCGGCCACGTCACTTCGTTAGCTGTCACCTGAGGCAGAAGGAAGAGCGTGGGAACAGTTTCCACTCCATTCTGATTCCTGAAGCTGAGCTCTGCCAGGCTGCGGCCCAGCTGGGTTGTTCATACTTCATGCTTGGACCACCAAACAGAAGCTATCCTCTTCTGTCTCCCCCTGTATGCCCCTGAATTTCTCCACCATATTCCTTTCCAACTGCTATTCAAATAAATTACAATCCTACTGGTTTCAAAGCCACACAGCTCTTTTATACCGCAGTTCTGGGAGTCAGAAGTCTACAAATAGGCCTCGCTGAGCCACGTTCAAGGTGTCAAGAGGCCTCCCTCAGAACCTGTTTCCCATCTTGAACCGAGAACCATTTCCTTGTCTTTCCCAGCTTCTACAGCTGCCGGCAGAACTTATCACGTAACTTCCTTCTCCCTACGTCATCCTAATCTTTTGATGGTCATCACACCTATTGACACAGAAGTGCTCTGTCCCCCTCCCCAAGGACAATTGTGCTGACTCTGGGCTCACAGGATAACTCAGCATGTTCCGGCCATTTCAACACCCGTAACTTAATCTCATCTACAACACACCTTTGCCACAAAGGACTCAGTCGTATTTCATGAACTATCTATCACTCAGCCCTACTACCCTGGACGAAGGCATCCAACCTATAGAATCCAGGCCACTTTCATTCTTTGCAGGAACAGAAAAAACTATCTTAAAATTCACATGGAACCAGAAAAGACCTATGATAGCTAAAATAGTTCTTAACGACAGCAGAAAACAATGATGGAGGGATGACCCTCCAGATCTTAAGATATATTACAGAGCCATACTAATAAAAAACAATATGGTACTGACAGAAAAAGGAGTCCTGTCGACCAACAGAACAAACCTGAAGACCCAACATGAGTACATACAACTTCAGCCAATTAATAGTTGACAAAGAGGCTGAAAAGTATACACTGGAGAGAAGAAAACACCTTCGGCAGACGGTCTGGGAAAACGGAATGTCCACCTGCAGAGTGAAAGGAGACCCGTGCCTACCACCTCTCACCAAAGCTAACTTGAAATGGATCGAAGACCTAAGTGTGAAACCTGAGACACTGGCACTGAGGGCAGGTGAGCTAGGTGGTACCCTACATGATACAGGGAAAGGAGGACTTCCTCACCAGGACTCCATTTACTCAGGAATTAAGGCCAACAGCTGACAAGTGGGACTTCACAAAACTAAAACGTTTCGCCACAACTAGAGAAACAGCCAACTGGGTGAAGAAGAAGCCCAGAGAAATGGGAGAGGATTTCCACCAGCGATACAAATGGCAAAGGATTAATATCCAGCATATATAAAGAACTCAAAAGAAAAGAATCCAAGAAACAAATGACCCATCCAAAAAAATTCACTTGAGACATGAACAGACAGTTCTCAAAAGAAGGGAAAAAATGGCTAAGAAATACCTCAAAAGTGTTCATCCTCCCTAGAAATTAGGGAACTGCTAATCAAAACCATCTTGAGATTTCATTTTACTCCAGTCAGAATGGCAAAGGTCAACCAAACAATCAAAACACGTGCCAAAGGAAGTATGGGGAAAAGGGAACCCTTATTCGCTGATGGCGGAAATGCAAGCTGGTGCCGCCACTATGGAAATCAGAGCTAAAAGTAAATCTGCCATAAGACTTGGTGTACCACTCCTTGATGTGTGTGCCCAAAGGGCTGACCATCCCACTCTATCGATATTTACTCAGCCATGTTCATTGTTGCCATAATCACAGGAACTTGGGAATGGAAATAATAAAACTGCCCTTCGCATGAAGAATGGGTAATGCAAATACATACACAGCACGGAAAACCATCCGGCTGGGAAGAAAAGCGAAATCATGGACTTTGCAGGTAAATGGATGGAACTGAAAAGATCAGTTTGGGTGAGGTAACCCAGACCCAGAAAAACAAACACAGCAAGTTCTTTCTCATTGGAGGCTCCAATGTGAGTTAGATGTGAGTTCATAGCGTGGAGTAACTAAAGAAAGCAGGAAAGTAAAAATGGCCCGTTGCAGGTGTGGGGGCAATAGAAACAGGAACAGCGAATGGAATGTAAGTGATTGATGGCCAAGGTGGGAAAGATAGGGGGTGGGGTGGGGGTGGGGTAGGGTAGGGTGGGGCGGGGGTGGGGTGGGGAGGAGGGACAAGGGAGCACGATAGATATAGTGGGAGAGAAGTAGATAAAATAACAAGGATTTTATCTGGATCTGGCCTTGAACTTTTTTCTTTTAGCTGGGAGGCTTTTTAATAGTATTTTAATCTCATTTGTTACAGGTCTGTTAAGACCTGTAACTTCTTGTTTAATTTTGGTGGTTTGGCTGAATCTAGAAATTCGTTTATTTCTCTTTGGTTTTCCAATTTAATGGAGTATGGGTTCTAAAGATGCTCCCTTGTAATAGTGGGAATTTGTTTGGTGTCTGTCCTGACGTTTCCCTGTTCACGTCTAATTCTGTTCATTTGTGGCCTTTCTTTTGGTTGGTTTGCTGGGCCAAGGGTCTGTCAATCTTGCTTATGTTCTCAAAAACCCAGGTCATAGACTCATTGATTTCTTTGTATTGTTTTTCTGTTTCTGCATCACTAGTTTCTGCTCTGGTTTTTATTATTTATTGCTCTCAAGTGGACTTGGGTTTGGTTTGTTCTTGTTTTTCCAAAGTTTTGAGTTTCCTCATTAAGTCATGTATTGGTGATCCCCCTGACTTTTTAACATAAGCACACAGAGCTATAAACTTCCCTCATAGGACCGCTTTCAATATGTCCTGGAGATTTTGCTGTGTTTTCATTTTCATTTAGTTCAGGGAACTTTTATTTCTTTCTTGACTTCTTCTTTAACCTATTCATCATTATAATGAGTTGTTTAATCTTCATGAGTTTGGATATTCACTAGAGACTGGTTTGCTGTTAATGTTAACTTTTATTGCAGTGTTCGGACAAGACACACCGAGTTAATTCCATCATTTTGAATTTGTGAGGAATTGTTTTGTGTCCCAGGATATGGTCTTTTAGAAAAGCTTCCATGTGCTGCTAAGTAGAGGTGCATTCTTTGGTGTTTAGTGTAGACTAGTCTACAGATTTCTGCTAAGTCCTCTCGATGTATAGTTTCAACTAGTTCTGATGTTTCTGTGACTATTTTTCGCCTAGATGACTTATCTATTGGAGAAAGTAGAGTATTGAAATCACCTACTATTAATGGATTGGTGCTAATCCATGTCTTTAAACCCAGCAGTGTGTGCTTATGAAATAGGGTGCACCAGAGTTGGATGCAGATGTAAAAAATAGCGGTGTCTCCTTGGTTCACTGTTTCCTTGATTAGAATGAAGTGCCCCTCTCTGTGTCTTCTGAATGGTGTCAGTTTAAAATCTATTTGTCAGATATTAGGACAACGACGCCTGCCTGCTTCCTGGCCCATTGGATTGGAATCCTTTAATTCCTCTTATTATCTAAAGTGGCCTTGCTTTCTTTGTTTTTTTGCTTCCTTGCTTTGCTTTGTTTTTGCTTTTTGAGGCAGATTTTCTCTGAGGAACAGCCTTGGCTAACCTAGAACTCACTTTGTAGACCAGGTTGGCCTTGAACTCACAGAGATCCGCCTGCCTCCACCTCCCGAGTGCTGGAATCAAAGGCCTGTGCCACCATGCCCAGAAAGGTGGCCTAGCTTTAAAACCAAGCTATATTTCTTGTAGAAAACGGATATGAAGTTTTGATTCCTAATTCACTCAGTCAGTTTGTGCCTTTTGGCTGTAGAACCAAGACCATAGGAGTTATTATTGAAATGTTTCTGTTAACTGTGGTCATCATGGTACTTGTTAGTGGTGTTGGTGTTCTCGGTGGTATTTTTGTTTCAGTAATCATGGCTTCATATTTCTTTCCAGTGTCTCTGCTATATTCATTTTTCTCTTCAGTCCCAAATATTGCTTTCTATGTCATCTCTGGGTTTGGTTTATAGGCTATACTTTTTAGGCTGTTTGTGTTGTGGAAGGCTTTTCTTTTTCCTTCAGCTATGGGAGGATGATTTTGCTGGACACAGTAGTCTGGATTGGCCATTGTGGTTGTTTAAAACTGGGAATGCATTGCTCGAGGCCCTTCTGGCTTTCAAAGTTTCCACAGAGAAATCAGCTGTTATTCTGATAGGTCTTCCTTTATACGTGACTTGTGAGTTTTGCCGCTTAATAGCTTTCAATATATTTTCTTTGTTCTGTATACTTAATGTTTCAACTGTGATATACTGGGATTTTTCTTTCCTGGTATTGTCTATCTGGTGTGCTGTGTAGTTCTTCTATCTGTATAAGTGTGCCTTTCCTTTCATCTATGATCTTATTACACATCTGGTCTTTGCCATTGACTTGTGATCTTCTCTCTCATCTTTGCCTGTATTTTGAAGATCTCGTATTTTCCTGGTGCCCCATATTTCCTCTTTCGGGTGATTTAACTTTTTCATATTCCTTGCTTAGTTGGTCTAGATCGTCTACTTTGAGTTTTGATATTCCATCTTCATTTTAATTCACTCTACTTGTAAGACTTTCCTTTTGAATTTTCTGGTTGACTTACAGGGCTTTTTCAATGCCTTCTTTATTTCAGTTTGAGTCCTCTTCGATGTTTCTGTCTCTGTTGAATTCCATTTTCAAGGCCTGGATTGTCTGTGTCCTGTCTATCAGCCTTGCGTCTGTGTTTTCTCGAATACCACTTAGGCATTTATTCTCCTCTAGTTCTTTCTGCTTAATTTCTTTGAACTGTTTCTTTGTGTCTTCTTTAAACTCCTGGAATTCTTTGTTGAAGCTGACGATTGTTCTTTGAAATTCTATGTCCTTGGGTTCATCTAGGTAATTCTCATTGGCATCAAATTCTCTAAGGCAAGTGGGCTTGGGAGAGGAGACACAGCTTGGCCTTTCATGTTGTTTGTATTTCTGAGATGAGATCAGGGCATGAGGACTTCTTTTGTGAGATCTATGTCTGATACAAGAAAGATCAAGTTGAGCCGGAAGGGAAGAGGGTCTTTTGGGTCTTGAGGCTGGAAATGATTTAGGTGGTGTGAAGTCAGGGGGATAGAGGGGACTGGGTTGATGGGCAGATGTGTGTCCTAGTGCATGCTTGGAGTGTGGTGGTAGATCTGGCTGGGAATGGCTTGGGAGTGGCCTGTGCGTCAGGGGCAGTTAGGGGGAGTCTCAGAGGAAGCCTAGGGGTTGGTTGTGGTACGGGCAGGGGTGGGCAGACTAAGCAGGGACACCGGATGTGGAACACAGGCTAGCTAGATCTTGGGGCTTAAGGAGGGTGGGAGAAGAGAGAGGGTCAGGTAGACTCATCAGACTAGACCCTGGAAAAGGATGTTTAAGCTACCTTTAACATGCTCCACCCATAAGGAAACTCTAAATATTTTTCTTTTGCATGCAAATCACAGGAAATTTTAGAACTAGAGATGTCAACCGAGGCCAACAAATTCTGACCCTCGCCTGCATTGCCCTGCTGCTTTTCACACGCGGTATTACTGAGCACTAGCTAGGCATTGGCTTATGCGTGGTCTACGGCTGCTTTCTCGTCGCGACAACAGACTGAGTAGTTGCCACAGAATCCCCCACAGCCCACAAAGCCCAAAATATTTACTGTCCTATGCATAAGAAGGCTTAGACATCTCCAGAGGGTGTGGGGACCACCACTGATGGCTCTGTTTACCCATCTGGTGTCTACCATGTGGAGACAGTAGATGGGCTGTGTCCCATCTACACTTCCAAACCTCTTTCCAACTCTCCCCAGTCCCAGGGAGCCTCTTTCCCTTCCTTCCTACTTCCTGTTCTATGGGCACTTCCCTCCCATCCTGTCCTCTTTCCTATTAACATGGGTCTTAAGAATAAAATCATTTTCAGGCCGCCTGGCTTTGCTTTCAGTATACGAAGGAAAGTCTCTGTAACAACACTCATTTTTCTCTTACAATAAATCTTGTTTTTCATGGTTATGGTCTCTCTAGAGACTCAAGAAAGTTAGCTTTGGGACTCAAGGCAGAGTAATGAGTTCTTTGTTCTAGATAGACCTTGCTTCTCTCCCAAAGCAACAACCGCCCTTGATTTAGCTGGCACAACACACAGTAACATGCTTCCCAGGAAGAAAAGAAAAATGGGTCAATTCAAATTTCCATAAATATTATTCCTTCAGTAACTAGATTAAGGGCTAAAACATTTTTCACTGAGAAGTGGGAAGTGAGATGTAGAATGCAATGTGGAAACTGGGGCCATGCTCAAGAGACAGTCACGGAAGCCACGGGAGCCACGGGAGCCACGGGAGCCACGGGAGCCATGGGAGCCACAGGAGCCACGGGAGCCAGACTCTGCTAACCAGCAGCTGCCCTGGAGTCCTCTTGGGAGGTTCGTTCCATGGAACAGGAGAAAAGGAGGACAAGTGAATGTGTTAGTCAAATTTAGGATCAGTTGTGGGTCGAGGTAGGAGAGGGGTAGCCTCAGCTCACACCGTGAGAGAGACTTCAGAGGAGTACAATGTCTGTACCCGTAAGTCTGTAAGGCCCACAGGTACTAAAAGATATATGAACCTCAGCCCCTCACACCTCAGACACCAACAACAAAACTAGTGTGTGTTCCAGAAGCCAAATGAACACTACCTTCAACAAGGACACGAACCTTCTGCCACCAAAGTGAGTAGTCCTACCCAAGGCGGGCTCTTCAGATCATTACACACTGTTTAAAGGAGGAGCTCACTGTGCACAGTCCAAGCACCTATGGTGAAGCCTGCCAGCTGAGGAGCTCTGGGCACACCCAGACAGGACTCCGCCAGCCCCTCATTCAATGGAGAGAGCGAGCATGTAAAGAAAGGATGCCTATTCCCTCTTCTTGTCAACACTACAGACTTCAAAGGAGCATCAAGAACCACCAAGCCATTAAAGAAAAAGGAAGTCACAAAAGCTCCGCAAAAATTAACAGAGGAAAAATGTCCCTGGTACAAACATGAAATTTATTTTACTCAATTCTAATTAAGACTATCAAGCAGAAATGAACAAATAATACAACCAGAAAATCGCACACATGCTAAGGAAATTAACATAAAATATGAAGGAGAAGAAAAAATTCACTATGGTCATTGTCCAGGTTTCTTCCTGTTGCTTCGATAAAGCCTCGAACAAAACCAACTTGGGGAGGAGAGGGCTTATTTCAAGGTATAGTTTACAGTCCACCATCAAGGGAGCCTGAGGCAGGAACTGAAGCGCAGGCCATGGAGAAGCAGGGCCGACTGGCTTGATCCTTGGGACTTGCTCAATTGACCTTCTTCTACAACCCAGGATTACCAGCCCATACCAATCATCAATCAAGAGCATATCTCCCAGACATGCCCACAAGCCAATCTGATGGAGACAGTTCCTCAGCTGAGGTTGTCTCTTCCCAAATGACTCTAGCTTGTGTCAAAGTGACAGACATTAGACAGAATAATTATGATCTGAGAGCAGATGACTCTCGCCTGGTCGGCTGCCCCCAACCACCAACCTGTATGAGCCTCGCATGACCTGGCATCCCAGAGATCATCTTCAGCCAAGACAGAAGGATGTACCAATCAGCTATCAGCGTCAGCCTGTGCCAGGGAGGATCTGAGGCAGCCCAGAGGGCAGGCCATAGCCACTGTCAGCTGTTCGCAGAAGTGTTGGGCATAGTAGTTCATACCTGTTTTCTCGTAGTTTTTGTCCGAATTGATCAAGAAGTCTGGTTTCCACTACAGACAAGCCTGTTGCTCCCAAGTACATCTTGGAGAAAGGACCCAGAGAGCTGCACATAAGTAACCTGGACCCCCGAGACCTCCTGTGCGTCTCCCCCACTGCCCCTCCCACGATGCACCTTTAGTAAAGTTTTGCACAGCTATATATTAGACAAGCTCTGTGCTGTGTGACTTACAATCCCACCCAAATCTATCCCAGGGACTCTCAGTTCACTGGGGTCACGTTCAGGAGCATGGGTTGGAGATGGCTTGCAGAAGCACGGGTGACTCACAGACAGCCCCAGTGTGGGTGACAGAAAGCAACATCGCCAGAGGTGCCTGCACAGCTGGCAGGGACGCCCACAGACATCTCCTCTACTCCAGCAACTGCTTGCTGCTTACAGAACCTCACAGACGGACCTGGGAAGACTCAAGCTTTCTGAGCACACTAAGCTTCAACTTCCTCAGCCCTGTGAGACCCTTTCTCCCCCGGGGGAGGGCTTCAGCTTGGAAGGACAGCAGCACGACATTCTGGGGGCCATTCTGGTGTCCATCTCCCTCCCTGCTGCGGTTACCATGGAAGAGGTCGTTAGATGATCCAGAAGATGGATTTGAACAAATATCCCAGATTGAGAAGCAAAAGGCAAACAAACAAAAACTGTGGAGAGACATGAAGAAAGCTACAGAGTGAGCACAGGAGGTCTGATATTCAGCAGTTCTGGTCAACAAAACCGAGACCGTGCAGGCCAGAAAATAACCAAATTACAAGCTGGGCGGCGGTGACGTATGCCTTTAATCCCAGAACTTGGGAGGCAGAGACAGGCGGATCTCTGTGAGTTCGAGGCCAGACTGGTCTACAAGAGCTAGTTCCAGGACAGCCAGAGCTGTTATACAGAGAAACCCTGACTTGAAAAACCAAAAGAAGAAGAAGAAGAGGAGGAGGAGGAGGAAGGAGGTGGAAGGAGGAGGAAGGAGGAAGAACCAAGTTACAAGGCATTCAGCACCAAAGAAGAGACATTTGAGAGGCTAAGGCCTCCATGCAAACGTGGGGAGGTATCTGAGCACCTAGAACAGAGAAGACCCCAGATAGGAAAAACAGGTTGACTTACCAACCATGGTTCAGTGGCCTGAGATGTGCTTCTGTGGCGTTTGATATGGAAACGATGGTGCTTGGATCACCAACAGGAAGAATAAAGCCTGAAAAACCTGACCTCTGCCAATGGAGATCAAGCAGGAGCCCGGGAAGAGGTTTTGTATTTCTGTGTGTGCCTCATCATACTCCCTGAATTTTAACTGCCATAAACATATATTACTTTAAAGTCAGAATTATGATCACTATCACACCCTTAATTATATCCAGAAGCCTCCACTTATATCCTGGTTTGCTTTCTGTGGCTTTCCCACAGTCAGTCAAGGTCTAAAATACTATGTGAAAAATTCCAGAAATAATTGATGAACTTTAAACTACACGCTGTACTAAGCAGTGTGTTAGACCTGCCCTGTCCTGCCAGAAATATGGGTTATTCTTCCATGCAGCATACCCAACTGTATGTGTGCACGACTCTTTGGTCATCTCGTCACCAAGCCATCTGTGTTTCCATGTCAAAAGCTGTGCTAGCCAGCATTTGTACTGAGGTAACCATTATTTTACTTGGTAACAGCTCCAACATCCAACACACAAGAGCAGTCATGCAGGCAACTCAGATGCAGAAAGGGGTGAGAAGTGCTTCCCTGTGTAAACAACGGAAACCGCTCCATCTAGTAAGGAAAATATATGTGCTAAGGCCGCTACAATGTACAGTAAGAACAGATCTTCTATTCACCAAATTGAAAAGGAAACGTTTTATGCCAGTTTGATGCTAGACCTCGAACTGCAAAAGCTCTGCCTACAGTGTAAAGTAAGAACAAGGAAACACGCAGTCTGCCAGTCTGCAGAAGGTTGGACACTAGCCAAGCTTTCGGGCATCGCCTGGGAGTCTTGGGTGGTGTGCCCTGTGGATAAGGCAGGGCTGGCTACACCACTTCCAGTACCAGAGAACACATGGTGCCAGGTTCTTTCTCCTCAGTGCAGTACCGCTTAGCTCCCTCTGATTCCATCCTTATCACTGAAATCCATGCATTATCTGGACTGGGAAGTACCCTGAGTGTAACTCAACATCACGGGACACTAAGAAGAGCCTGGGATTTCTCTCTGGTTGTGGTTGTTAATGCTGGTGTTTGGTTATTGATGATAGAATCACACACAAAGAAAAGCAGAATAATAGTGTAATCGCGTATGTACATTATTGTATTGTGTATATATGTATGTATGTACATATTTGTATGTGTCTCTACATACATATTTCTATGAATTTAAATATGTGTGTATTCATGTATATATTTGGGTGTATTGTACATGTGTGTGCATTTATATCCATGTATGTATTTATATGTATGTAGTTGTATATATGTGCAAGTACATATTTATATGTATGTATATTAACATGTATTTGTATGCATGTACATGTAAGTATGTGTGTGCATATTTGCATGTATGTGACAACTTTGAGCAGCAGCTGTATACTATGTGTCGTGACAGACTGGCAGCTCTGTCAATCTATGACATTTCTTAAGTATTCTTCCACCCTGTTTGAAGAGCCAATACTACTGTGTCCCACATCCTTTAATGTCACTCAAGGGTGCTGCCAAGTCAGGAAAGGAGGTCTGATGACACCAAGTCTGCATCTGGGTATGTCGCAGGTGTATAATAGATGTTCTGTTTTTCCCTTTTGCTGACACCGGGCCAGATATCAGTTTCTATAAAAAATACTGCCTTTTCAACCGAAAAAAAAAATAGGTATAACTAGAAAATAACGATTTGTTAAATCAGAAGACTTGATGAGTTTATACCCAACATGGTCAAGATGCTTACCAACATGTTCCATAGGTACAGTCATTAGAGTCCTTCCAGTACTGCTGAACTCCAAAACCATATCCAGGAAGAGCCACCATAGCTGTCCCTCAGGGTCTGCGGCTGTCTCTTAGTGTCTGTGGCTGTCCCTCAATGTCTGTGGTCATATCTCAGTGTCTGTGGCTGTCCCTCAATGTCTGTGGTCATCCCACGGTGTCTGTGGCTGCCCCTTAGTATCTGTAGCTGTTCCTCAGTGTCTGTGGCTGTCCCTTTGTGCCTGTGACTGTCCCCCAGTGTCTGTGGTCATCCCTCAGTGTCTGTGGCTGTCCCTTTGTGTCTGTGACTGTCCCCCAGTATCTGTGGTCATCCCTCAGTGTCTGATCGTCCCTTCATATCTATGGCTGTCTCTCAATGTCTGTGGCCATTCCTCAGTGTCTGTGGCTGTCCCTTTGTGCCTGTGACTGTCCCCCAGTGTCTGCAGGGGTGATTTTCAGGACTCTGTTCCCCCACAGTCACTAAAATCCATGGATGCTCAAGGTTCTTATATAAAATGGTATAGTAATCTGGAGAGATGGTTCAGTTGGTAGGAACACTTATGAAACAAGACTAAGGACCCGAGTTTGGATCCCCAAAACCCACATAAAAAGCTGTATGTGGTCATGAACAGTTCTGCAAGCCCAGTACTGTGGAAGGAAGAAGACAGAAGGATCCCTACTGGCTGCCAGACTCATCTGAGGTTCAGGAAGAAGCCTGGTCTCAAAGGTGTAGGGCAGAAAGTGATGGAGCATGACCCTCGGTATTTTAGTCTGCCCTCTCAGGCCTGTGCACACACACTCGGTAGGTAGTGGTCTCGGCAGAGGACCTACACACATTCTCCCGTCTGCTTTAAATTGAACCTAGACGGCAGGCAAGGCCTATGCAACAAAGCTCCACACATTCACTTGCACCTGCACTGCTGAGGAAATGACCAGAAAAGCCTGCGCGCGTTCAGCACAGATGCATTCTTCTGGGGTACGGCTGATCTACAGTTAGAACCCCAGATCAGACCCCAAACACCCAAATGACTCATTTTGACTGATCTCATTACAGGTGACAAGCCTGAACTAATCTTATAATTAGATGATGGCAAGGTTTATTTTTCAAATAAAATTTTACTGTCTCATCATGTTTCCAATTTTCTGTGCAAGAGTCAGCTTAAGTTTTAAGTCTTCATTTCAGAACAATTAACTTTCATGCCCATCTGCAGTGCCCCATTTGGGCTGGGCAGAGAGCTCAGCAGTGAAGAGCACTGGCTGCTCTTGCACAGGACCCGGATTCAGTTCCCAGCGCCCACGTGACCGCTGACAACTCATGTCCACCAAGCATGACCATTTTACAAACATACATGTAGGCAAATGTTTACACACACAAAAATAAAAATAAAAATTTTTCTAAAGTTTAGATTTGTTATGGTAGATCCGGGTATTCTAAAATCTGAAATTTTAAGATAATGCAGGTATACTGCCATGCACTGGGAAACCAAGCACTCAGAAAGACGGGGGGCGGGGGGGGAGTGATGGTTAGGAATGCAAGGCCAACCACAGCTACATAACAAGGTCAAAGCTAGCCTGTACTACAAGAGACCCTGGTTTGGGGGGCGGGGTGAGACTCTGGGACTATTTACCACAGGCTTTTGCAGCCGCTGATACAACGAAGTACTTTATTTACATTTACCGTGTCCCCGTATCACACACACACACCTAAAAGTGCCAGTATTTTACCACTCCCGGATCCTCCAGGCTTACATCATGAATCACTGTCTACCGTACTGTACTGTGTCACGTAGGTAATATACGACACCTGTCAACTCCAGGTGAAGAAGGGGAGATAGTTCATCACTACAGGAAGCCACCATTTCAAACAGGACTCAAAAGTGAGATGTGGGTCGAATGCACACACAAAGCTGGAGGTACACGTTCAGGAACCTAGTACATGCCAGGACAGTGAGAGTTAATGACGTACTGCATGCCTGTGTTGACGATGGGAGCTGTCTGGTGGGCTCACCACAAAGCACCAGCAGGCAACTGTCAACCGGCGGATCTGCTAATTAGTTTGGTTGTGGGACAGCCATCACATGAGATGTACGAAAGCGCTATGTTGCCACCTAAATGCATGTAGTTTTTTATTTGTTGACCATAGCTCAATACATCGGAGGGTGAAAGATCAGCTTAACGCAGGGATAGAATCCAGGTAGGTAGGTCTGGCATGCTGGGAAGACACAGAGATCCCATTCTCAACTTGCCAAGTCTCTGCACAGGAAAGTCCAGGACGTCCTTGGTCAGCACACAGGAGGGCACATGGCCAGAGCGTCCCAGAGAGCAAAGGGGACCCATTACAGCTATCAGATACTGTGGTTTGAATGTTAAGTGATCCCCCCGAAGATCCATGTGCTGCATTCTTGTTCCCGGGGCAGCACAAACTGGGAGGTGATAGGACCTTTAGGGAGATCTCTAGGTCACTTCAAGGTCAAGCTCTTTAAAAAGAAGAACAAGATTCCAGTCCCCTCTCCCACACACTCACACACACTGGATGAGCAATTTGCCTTCCCACAATGCTTCCCACGATATGTTTCCTCACTGCAGACCTATCATCAGCAGGGCCAACCAGCCATGGGCCAAATCCTCTATAAATGGGAGGTGAAATATTCCTTTTTCAGTTTATATGATTATCTCAGGGGACTTGGGGCTTTGTTACATCTATTTATTTGCTTATTTATTCGGGGGCACGTATGGGCATGCATGTCACAGTCTACATGTGGAGGTCAGAGGATAACCTGCAGGAATTGGTTCTCTCCTTCCCCTATGTGGGTCTCGGGGATCTCAAGCAAGCCATCAGGCTTGGCAGAAAGAAAGTGCCTTCACCCACGCGCCCCCACTCAAGGTATTTGTTGAAGGTAAATGAAGCATCTAAAGGAACCCGAGGGTGTGTGACATTCACCCAGATGACGGCCTCTGTGGTGGCAGTCCAAGGGGTACCAGGAAGGGTGAGGTTCCAGGTCAGTGGTTCTCAACCTTCCTAATGCTGTGATGTGACCCTTTCAGACCGTTCTTCATGTAGTGAACCCCTAACCATAAAATTATTTTGTTGCTACTTCATACCTGTAATTCTGCTATTACGGCTCTTAACGTAAATATGTGGCATGCGGGATAAAAATCTGATATGCAGTTCCGCCAGGGGTCACAACCCACAGGTTGAGAACCGCTGTTCTAGAGGCTGAGAGGAAGCTGTGTCAACATCTTCCTCCCCATGCGTCATGACCCACAGGTTGAGAATTACTGTTCTAGAGGCTGAGCCAGAAGCCAGAAGGCATGTCAACATCTTTTCTTCTAGGACCATCACACCAAAGACACTCTGCTGTGGTAAAATGCCTCCCCACGGGGTCTGAACTCACCAGAAAGAGTACAAAGCATTTGCGCAAAGTTTCTTGTGATATGAAGCCATCAGAAGAAACCACCACAGGCTTCATTTTGCTCCCTTCACTCCAGGAGAACCCTAAGGTGCCATGTTGCTGACCTCTTCAAAACTCCCGATCAAATTCCCTTCCCCACAAATAAAAACCTGAAATACAGAAAGAAGTGTTCTTACAGATATGACCATACAGACATGATGCTGGGCCGAGTCTGCTTCCCTTGGGAGAGGCTTTTGGGATGAACCAGCAGCGGTCTCCCCTGTGGGGCTGCAGGTTTGAGGACAGTAGATGGTCACAGAGTGAGCAAAAACATGTGGATGTCTGATGAGCCTGGAATCGAGCCTGCAGCTTGGGCAGGAAGCCTGTTCCAGTGTTGGTTTCTTAATCCAGAGAGGTCTTCACTGGCAAATAGCAGCCTTCAGTGGAGAACCATGCAGGGGTGATGTCACATCAAGCCAGCAATCTGGCTCCCAAAACGTCCAGAAAAAAAGACAACACGAACAAGGCTGCCTTTGTGTCTCATAGAGAAAGCGTTCTCAAATCAAGCACACGGCCTGTGCAATGGGGATTATGGCTGGGGCACAGATCCTCAGCTCACTAGCCAGCCAGTCGAGGCTCATCACAGAGCCCCAGGTCCCAGTGAGAGACTCTGCCTCAAAAAACAAGGTAGCTATCACCTAGGGAGGAATGACAGCCAAGTTTGTCCTCTGGTCTTGGTGTGCATGTGTGTGCACACACACAAGACTGTTCTGTGCCCGCCTGTACACACACACACACACACACACACACACACAAATAAACAAAATAATAAATTCTGGATTAATGAGATTGTGGGTATAAAAATAAAATGAAAGTTTTAGAAGGAAAATCTTAGGGCTATCTGTGTGACCTCTGTAATCCTAACTAAGAGGAAAATATGCAGAAACTATGAAAGTGAAAACGAACATATGACTGAAAAGTTTTAAATATTTCAAAAGACAGCAAGAACTGAGCCCAGTGAGAAGATTATTTGCAAGATAGAATGAAGTGGCTAGAAAAGTCACATCAAATGAAAACAGATGCCAAACTTCTTCCATCAAGTTGATAAAATCACTCAAGATTGTTAATATTCCAGGTCTCATGGGTGGGGAAAAATCAAATCCTTATGCAAGGCGTTAGGGTTGAGAATGATTATAACCTTTTCCCTCAACCTAATGACACTTAACAGAACTCCAACCTGGACACCCTTTGACTAGTAGCAATTCCACCCCCAGGACATCACTCTCGGAAGCAAGCACTGGTATCTAAGACCAGCAGCATCAGACACACAGAATCTGTGTCACCAGGAAGTTCCCAGCAGCAAGAAAGCGAATAAACCATGGTAATCTGCAGTGTGGACAATTACACAGTCACTGAAAGAATGGATTCAAACTTATCACCAACTGTGACAAGGGACTAGTCACTACACATCACACTTTATAGGGAGCCACCGAGTAAAATGTGGGTGGTAGAATCACAGCTCCATATTCCTTCAAAGAAAAGGATGTGTTTCACATGTAAGCATTCTGGTAGACTTGTGACGGTGAAGTTTGTTGTGGGACATTACACACCACTGGCAATGTCGGCTACCTATCAGCAGAGCGCAGTGGAGAAGAGGGGGTGTTTGCACATTTCCTGGATTTTGGTTATGGCGACAATTACATACTGCTTTGGGAATATTCTTAGAAGTCTGGCGGCATTGCTCTTACAGGGAACACAAAGGCTTAGCTTCTTTGCCTGCAGCTGCTGTGCAGGTGATTTCAAATGCACTTATTCAGGGTCCTGGGCATTGACAAAATTAGAGAGAAAATGATGAAACAGCTCCCCTACGGAGTCAAGACGCCACCCGGCTCCAGGCACTCAATGCACTGCCAATCAACACTCAACCACGCCACAGGGTCATGCAGAGAGAGGTGACCCATCTCCTAACTTGTTGGACAGTGCAGCCTGGGACAGGGGACCATACGAGGGGTGGCCCTCAGAAGCCAAAGTACCATCTGGCTTGTTGATCATCGCTGGCCTCTGGCCACAGCTGTCCCACTCATCTGCCTCCAGCTTTGCCAAGCTCCCCTGCTATAGTTTAGCTCTAGAATATCCGCAAAAGGTCCACGAGGTAAGGACTTCATTATGCACTGCACAAACGGAAAAAGGTAGAGCCTAGTGGGAGGTCTCATGACCTAGAAGGGAATGGTAGGTTTCAGCCCTTCCCCTTCCTTCTTCTTTTTGCTTTCTGGTTCAAAGTAAACAGGATATGCACTCCTACCACAATGTATTGCCTTGCCACAGACCTGAGAGCAATGAGCCAGGTGGTCAGGAACTGAAACCTCCACGTGGCAATCCCATATGTGCACAGACAAACACATACACATAGAGATACATATACATGCATATATATATATATATACACATCGCACACAGACAGACATATATATGTACACATTCACACATAGTCACAGACACATATACACAAGTACACACACATACATATATACACATATACATATATTCACACATACACAAATATACACACAGACACATACATATAAATATATACTTATTCATATTCTGATACAGATACACATTTACAAACACACCCACACACAAACACACATAAACATATATACACATACACACCCACATATATATATATATATGTATATATATATCGCTCTCTCTCTCACATACACACACACATACACACACATATACACGGAACTTTTAAGTTTCCTCAATTTCTCCAGTGTAATGTGTCTTTAAATTTCTCTTGAACCTTCACCTTTCAGGCATGGTTAGGGTTTCTCCTAAGGAGCAGGTGTGACGGCCTTGCCAAAGTGGGTCCCTCCACCAGCAGGCTCTCCTCCATCTCTGCGACATGGGCAGCTAAGTGTCATCTTCAGTTAGGCACTTGGTGTTTGTTGTTGCCGTTTTGCTCTGTTTTGTTTCGAGACAGGGTTTCTTTGGGCCCTGGACCACTTGGTGTGTCTAAAGTTAACTTCAAAGCCACTTCTTGGCCCCGTGACCCTGAGGCAGTCACGTCTTTCTTCTTTGTCCATTTCAGATCACTCACCACAAGGAGTCAGGACTGTATGAGGAGCAAGGCCTGAAAAGAAGCTGGCTTGATTGTGTGTCATTCCCCTGGCTAAGACAAAGGAGACACTTCATGGAAATTCCAAGGGAGGGAACTGGCCAAGGACCCTGAGCAGTAGGGAGTCCACTAGGCCCCATGAAGTGGCTTAGGACCCATGTGAAAGGGGTCGTCAGATTTAGTGCACAGTACGTGCTCAGTAAACTGAGAACTGGTTTTCTCAGTACTACTGTTTCCTCAATAGAAGGATTGCTGATATAACAATTCTTCAACAGGTCCAAACCACAGATGATCAAAGAAGTTTGAGGCAGCAATGAAGCACTCCTTTCAGAAGGTTCAGAGCAGAGTTACAGCATGAAACCCACCGTGAGGTCCATAAAAGCCAGTTATCTTGGTCACCTGTCTATAAGGAAGACCCTTCAAGGGAGCTGGGGCAAATATATTCATTACCCTTAGGGGACTGATCTCAGGAACTCCCAGGCCCCATGGTCGGACGTTCAAATCTCTTATATGTCATACAACTTGCACATAGCCCACACATGTCTTCCTGCATGCTTTAAAACCATCTTCAGGCTGCCTATGAGAACGAATGCAATGTAAATTCCATGCAAATCGTTGCTATATTGTATTATTTGAGTAATAATGACCAAGAAAATTCTATACATATTTCTGTATAAAAACAGGGTTTTCCGGAATATGTTCATTCTGTGGTGGATTGAATCCATGGCTACAGAAGCTGCTGGTGCTGAGGGCAGACTGTATAAGAAAGGCAAAGAACCCATGTTCCCTACTCACAACCACATCAACAGGCAAGCCTGTCCCAACTGGAACTAACCATTCTTTCTGTAAGGCAGAGACGACATGTGAAAATCTCTATAGACCATGTTGAATTTAAAGGCTGGAGATGCAACTCAGTGGTGGAGCACTCACCTCATTTGTACGGGGGGGAGGGATGTTCCATCCCCAGCACAAGAAAAATCAAAAGAATTTTAGAAACCCTCGTAGCTGATTAAGTATGAAGATTAAAAAGAAGCCTGTAGGATGGAAGGCCAGAAGGTAGGAGGTAAAATGTGTAAGCACTTCGTGGTGGCTCCAGTGCTCTTCTCTAGAGCCTGGAGAAATGCGAGCACACAGCCTAACACCGGGCACGACTCAGAACTGGGGGAAACCAGAACCAACCACTTATAACAGCAGAAGACAACAGCATTTGAAACACAAACCACATTATTGTTTTACCTGTTCAACTTAACTCCTGAAACGAAATGCAGGGGATGTGTATTTTAATATAAATGCTTTTTCTGCTGTCTCCAATTAGTGTTTTCTTTTTAAGGCTTATTATAAAAAGGCAGTTCTCTTTGCAAACCCTGGGGAAATTCAGCTAAGGCTCAGAGGAGGTGGGGGAGGCTCAGGAAAGAGTCAGGAAGCCTAATTCACCAGTCTGCCACCTGTAGGCTGGTTCCAGCAGGCTGAAACTCAGTACCCACTAGACAGACATGAAAACAATGCATATTAAGTATTGCTAAAAACCGAGCAACAGATGTGTGGAGACTATATATAGGGGCGGGATTGGACCACGGCTCCCTAGAGGCGGCCGCCCACCTCCTCTCATCGATCTGAACACTGGGAGCTGTGACCACACGTTCTGTCATCCTGGTTAGCTCTCCAAGATGAGCCCCCACCCCCACCCCGTCTGAAAGAAGCTTTGAAAATTAATACCCCCATTAGGATGAACAGCCACACCTGTATCGATCCTTGTTTCAAGGGTAGTTTTGCTAGGATCTCATTTTAAACCAGACAAGGAACTTGCAAGAACAAAGGCCATTACAACCAAAATAGATTTAAAAAAAAAAAGGAAGACCTTTTTTTTTTTCTAAAATTACAAAAGTTAAGAACAAACAGAGATCATTAATTCCAAAGGCTTGGTTTAGGTCTGTGTACGCGAAATTTAAACGCATAGTGTTCGCTGGAAGCCTGTGCACCATCGACCAAATGTAGTTACAGATGTCAAGAGTTCTCGAAACAAGTGCCCGTCTTTATAAATACCCGTGCCGCATTCATCTCCTAATTCCCATGTGCCCGTTCTTTATTAACATAGAAAATAAGCAACTTTTATCAAAACGCTATAAAATACCTAAATAAATAAATAAATCCTCTCGGCCCCATGGTTTCTTTAATAAATGTTTCCTAGGGGAAGATCTGAGAGTCAAGAACCTGAAAATCAGTCTAGAGTTCAAAAAGCACACTCCTGGCTCCCAGTCGCCAGCCGGTCCAGCAGGATCATTCCGGGATTACGAAAGAAACAAGACGTCTCCGTGTCTGGGAGGTGAGTGATCAGAGCGGGACCGGCGGTTCTCCCCTGGACTGACCCGCAACCGAACGCAAGGCACCGCACGCCCCCGGCGAAAACCGCAGCGAAAGGAGCCGCTCACAGCAGGCTCAGCACCCGGGCTCGGGCGCCCCCGCGCCGCGCCGCCTCGGTCACGGTCGCCCGCTGCCCGGGTCGGTCACTGGTGAGCAGAGCTCCCAGCAGCTGCCCCAGACAGGGACTCGCCACCGACCGCCACCCGCCAGGTGGCGAAAGGAGGGCGTCTGGCTCCTTTCCCCTCCGAAAAGTAACTCCGGGCGCAGCGCATTGGAGCGGCAGTGCGACTAGCGACGGTCCCCGGAGTTCCCCTGCCCGGGACTTGGAAACTGCACCCGAGTCACGGCTGCCAGACCCTGGCGTCCGCGACCCCAGTCGGCGCGGGCCGCGTCCCCGTCACTGCAGCTCCGGGTCCCGGCCAGAGCCACCGCCGCAGACACTCACCGAGAAGCCGGCCCAGAAAGGGCAGGAGTGGCGCACGCGGGCCGAGGTGGTGAGCGCCAGCGCCGCGAAGCTCACGGCCACGATGAGGCATCCGAGCGCCATCTGCGTGGCCCCGAGAGCCAGCACGATGCGGGAACGGCCCGGGCACTCGCGCAAACGGGACAGGCTGTGGGGCAGCGCGTGCGGGCGCGGTGTGCGGGGGCCGCCGGCCGGAGACATCGCGCCCCGCAAGCTCTCTCCGCGCTGCGCTCCTTACAGAGGCGCCGAGGCAAGTTGAGCCGGCTGCGGGGACCGCCTCCCCGTGGACAGCAGAGGCTGCGACGCGCGGTCACCGCGAGCCGGCCGGGCCGGCCAGAAAGCCGGGCTCCCGCAGCCCGCGCCGATGCCCGCGCCCATGCCACCGCCACTGCGCAGGGCCCGCCGGCCGCGCTGCGCCCTCTCCCGCTCGTCCGCCCGCCCGCGCGCTCACCCGGCCGGGCGCGGGCGCGAGCCTCCGTGCCGGGCGCGTGCCGCCGCGGGCTTCGGGAGCGAGCCTAGCCGCTGCGCGCTGGGCCCGGGAGGGAGCGGGAGCCGGAGTGGGGACCAGGCGCGGAGTCGAGAGCGGGAGAAGTCGCAGGTGTGTCCTCCGCGCTGGCGCCTCCTCCCGGTCGGTGGAGGATCTCGAGGAGAGAGCGGACCGAGTCTCCTCAAGGGCAAGGGTAGCGAGCCGGCTCCTCCAGGAGCCTTTGGAGGAGGCGTGGGAGCCGGGCTGCAGGACCTATGGCGCTGAGGACCAGGAGCCCTGGGACATACGTTTCCTGCTCTGAGCCCCAGACGTGGCGATCTCGAGCCCCTCTGCAGGGCAGAAACCAAGATAAGCCTGGACGCTTTCTTGCAGTTCCAGAATTTCCCTAGTAGCCACCTATTCCAGGGCACGCAGTTGCCTTCTATCCACCTTTCCTTCGCGGGGCTTTTTATAAAACAAGTCCCAAGTTTGAGCTTTAAGACAATATACAAGGCGAATGTAAATGAACACAGTAACAACCTAGTAAGTCTCCTATACTCCCTTTGGCCAACAGTTTTAAAAACGACTGGCTTCCTTGGAATGGCAAGGAACCTGGAAATAATGGTCGTAATGGCTTTGTGACCCTGTTGATGGGACAACTTTAAACCTATTCGTGTTGAAAGAGCCCTAAGGTGTTAGGAGTGTGAAGGCTTGACCGAAAATTAGGAAGCCAAGTTGAAAAGGATAAAAGGCAAAGGCCCTTCTTCCATGGCCTCTTGACAGGACTTATGGAGCCCCACCCCCACCCCCACCTCACCCCGTGCCACGGTTGGATTGGAAATACTGAATGGTGTCCTGAAAACATCTCAATTGCTGGTGCTTGAAATTTCAGCATTGGAGATATTGATTCCTTTGGGGCTTGACGAGCCTCTATTAAAATGCAAATTCCCCTTGAAGGGGCAATAGCTCAAGCCTTTATCAGCCAACACCTTACCAGGGCTGGGATTTATTTTCCAATTTAACTGGATGGGCAAGGGATGAAGAGAGAGGATGGGAATCCCAGGATAAAGTGGCTGACCTCAAAATACTGGCCTGTGACCAAGTGCTGCCATCTCTCCCGGTTCTTTGTAAAACGAATAAGGCTCTGGCCAGGTGTTTAGAGCGCCCTAGTACAAATTCCAATTTCCTTGGAGGTATTTTCTATCCAGAAGTTCCCAAGGCAGCGTTTTTGTCAGTGCTTGAAACAATATCAAAGCGCGATACTGGGCTGCCCTCACCTCCCTCATCGGTTCATGCATTCTTCTGAAAACCGGTTCCAACTAGGGCTCTAAGCTGAGGCCTTCAGTTTAAGGCTCTTAGGGGAGGATACCTCAGTGAACAAAACAGAGAAATAATCAGCATAGCAAATGAGCTAATTATTTAGCTTATCTACATTGTATACTAGTCAAAATTATTTTAACCCCTCCTGTTTGCCAGAGAGAAGATTTGAAACAAGTAGAAGCAGACAAGCCTGCCCCGCCCCCACCGACTTTTGATCTCCTGGGACTTTTGTCAGCGCACAGATAATTGCTCCAAAGCCAGTTGCATCTGGGTTCAGTGGGAGAGAAAATGCTGCTACACCTGCTTCCCCAGGGCTGAGAGGATCTTCTGGTCACACTATAGTCCAGAGGCTATTCCTATCAGCCTGGTGAGCAGTGTGTGTGTGTGTGTGTGTGTGTGTGTGTGTGTGTGTGTGTGTGTGTGTAAGGCAGAAAGCAGTGGTAGTAGGTCAAGGAGTGGGGGGCAAGAGGGGAGCAAAGGGGGCAAGCAATGGTAATGTCAAGGGATGGGGGTAAGGAAGGACAATGGGTAGTGGGGGCAAGGGGTGGGGGCCAAGGGGTAAGAGTGAATTGGATTAAAGTGGAGACTTGCAAAAGTAGAGATGTTTAGGAACTGTGGTTGATGATTTGAACACAAGGAAGAGATGGGACCTGCCTCTAGGAAACTCTCATTTATTAATTGAATTGATTCCCAAGTAAATGTAGACTTTTTCCATTTATGACTGGCATGCCGACAGTTCTGAGGAACAGGAGGCATGGGTGAGGTGAATTTCAAATATCTACCTCCACTGGGAACTTTGACGTGGAGAAAGCCAAGAAATTGATCCCAAAAATGAAGCTCACTTTGCTGTCCTAAAAATTAGTCCTGTTGGTTTAAAAAAAAATAAAAACATCTTGGGACAAAATAATTTAACAACCAGCAAGTAAAGAGCAATTTGTGAGTCAGGTCGTCCTCAGAGTAGGAAGAACAGAGAACTCTCCTCCACAGCACCAACAATGTGGAGAAACGAAAAAGGATGAAGAAAAATAGCGACCGACCCAAAGGTGGTGGTTTCCAAATTCCTTTCCTGCTGAAGATGAAAGCAGAGGGAACGCCATTATCCGACCATTACTCAGGAAGTCAGAGGAACAACTCTGCTTCAGTCTGGCACTACAGCCTGAGTGACGGGGTTCTGGTTCGGTCCGTTGTAGCATCGCACGCGAGCCCAGGCTATAATTTCGTTGAACATTGTTTCACAGAATTTTAATTTATGCTATTTAATTTAATCCTATGCTATTCAGGATGGTGGCTACAGTTATCTTGGAATTTGGAGATATAATAAAGCTATGTTTATTTCATGGCTTGAAGCCATGAGGAAAGAAGGAAGGGAGGGAGAAGAAGAGGAGGGAGAAGAGGACCCTACTGTGAGCCTACCCTCTTGCTTTGATCCTAACAACTCGCCGACCCCTTTTGATCCTCAGGATGTGTCTACTACAAAATATACCAGACAGTTGCCGCAGAGTTTGGGCAGCCTCTAAGACCAACTTAAGACAACTTCTTCTTCTCTTTGGGTCGGATGAGACTAAGTGACTAAAACCACTGTTTTTGAGCAAAACAAAACAGTGAAATATCCTGGTGAAAGGCAAGTTACTTGCTCTCGCCATGAAAAACTGAGTGGTGTTGACCAAATATCTCACCCTGCCTTGCAATTAATTCCATTCTTGCTCCCATCACCATGTACCTTTCTATAGATAGTTGACAAAGATGCCCCCTTGTGTTCTCTCTAAGCAAGGAGAAACTTGTATTCAGAATCTCTATCCTCAGCAGGCAGTGGCCCAAGGGACACTCTCTTCTGGGAATGAAAAACTAGCAACACCAGCTCAAGGTGACTTAGAACAAGATAAAAATTTTTTTGGAGTATTTTCCTAAACGTGTGAAAGAATTACGGAGAAAACAAGGGTCTTCATGTCACGGTCAAAGACGGGAAGAAACCAATGAGGTGGGTAGAGTACACCATTAGAAAGATGAGTTTGAAGTCAAAGGTTTCTAGAGCTGAGGATTCAGCAATCCAGTTCCCTGCTTTGCTATGGAGCCTCAAATGGCCGTGCCATAAAAGTAAATGTGCCCAGAAAGCTCAAGCACAGCATACAGCAAAGGCAGTCCTGTATTACAAAGTGTTTTTTAAATATTTATTTATTTATTGTATATACAGCATTCTGTCTGTGTGTATGTCTGCAGACCAGAAGAGGTCACCAGACCTCATTACAGATGGTTGTGAGCCACCATGTGGTTGCTGGGAATTGAACTCAGGACCTTTGGAAGAGCAGGCAATGCTCTTAACCACTGAGCCATCTCTCCAGCTGGCAAAAGCATCAGAAAGGCCTCTCCAGAGATAGTAGCATCTTATAGGGTTCGAGTTACTTCTCCAAGCACTGTTTGAAACTCTCCTTCCCTTAATGCCTTCAACATTGTACGGGTCATTTATGAAAAAGCTACATCTAATATCATACTCAATGTTAAAGACTAGAAGTTTTTACCCAAGATCAGGGCTGCGACAGGGAAGTCTGCATTCACCACTTCAAGTCAATATTGCACTGACAAGAGCAATTAGACACGAAAGGGGAATAAAGGCATCACAATTAAAAAGAAAGGTACAAATGATATCAGTTTGCAGATGGCATAATCCTACATAGAGAAAATCAACAAAATATACAGGAAAGCTGTGAGATCTAATAAACTCAAACAAATTAGAAGGCGTGAGATCCGTACACAAAGATGAGCTGTGTTTCTGTAGCCTGGCCATGAGCCATCTAAAAGGGAAATTAACGAATCAGCTCTGTTCACAGTAAGATCTAAGTGAATAAAGTCCTATTGACTGTATCTAAGGGGGCAAAAGTCTTATACCTCCTAAATTACAAAGCAGTGTTGAAAGAAATTCAATCTCTAAATAACTGAAAAGGCATACTATGTTCATGGATAAAAATACAATACCAAGATGTGAATACATAAGTAATTCTACAGAACCAACACATCAATGCATCAGTATCTCTGGCAGAAACAAGTCTTGAATTTACATAAAATTACAGAGACCACAAATATCAAAGAGATCTAAAGGAAGGAAGGAAGGAAGGAAAGAAGGAAGGAAGGAAGGAAGGAAGAAAGAAAGAAAGAAAGAAAGAAAGAAAGAAAGAAAGAAAGAAAGAAAAAGAAAATCCACACTTCCAGATTTCTAAGCTTAATACAAAGCTGGAGTAATCTAAACAATGTGATACTATCAAAGGATAAAAATATACACTATGGAAATAGGATTAAGAATCCAGAAATAAATCCACACATCCAAGACCAATTGCTCTTTGATAAGGTCAAGGTCCTATATATATATATATATATATATATATATATATATATATAGTCAACTATCACCATTCCACAGGGAAAAATAAACTTCAACTGGTTATTTCTGGAACAGCTGTATTTATATATGCAAAGCAAAAAGTAAGACTTCAATTTCACATCCTATACAGAAATCAAGTCAAAGTGGATCAGAGCTCTAAATATATGAGCAAAAACTATGAAATTCCTAGGAAGACAATACTGGTATCAAGATTCATGATCATGGCTCTGACTTTGATTCTTACATGTGTGATGTAGTTTGGATGTTAAACATCCCACAAAGGCCCACATATTTAAAGGGAGGTGGTGGAATTTTTATATGTTGGGCCTTGGAAGTCATTAGGTCATCAAGCCATCAAGGGTATGCCATTGCAAGAGTCTATCTCAGCTGTCAATTTAATGAGCTCTAGAATCACCTGGGAGACCAGCATTTGAGCAAGCATGTGGGTATTGATTGTTAATTGAGGTAGAACAATATGTCCACTGTGGGTGGCATCATTCCCTGGCTAAGACCCTAGATGTGTGTATAGCAAGGAGAAAATCATCAGACCACAGCATTCCTTGCTGTTTCTTGGCTGTGGATGCAATGTGCCCAGCTGCTTGAAGCTCCTGATACTCTGACTTCCAGGCCAAGATGGACAATAACCCAGAATTATGAACCAAATAAATTCTTTCTTCTTTAAATTGTTTTGTCCAGATTTTTTATATATTTATTTATTTATTATGTATACAATATTCTGTCTACATGTATGCCTGCAGGCCAGAAGAGGGCACGAGACCTCATTACAGATGGTTGTGAGCCACCATGTGGTTGCTGGGAATTGAACTCAGGACCTTTGGAAGAGCAGGCAATGCTCTTAACCGCTGAGCCATCTTTCCAGCCCCATGTCCAGATTTTTTTTTATCACAGCAACAGGAAAAGAAAACAGTTCATAAAGCAGTTCCAGAAGTGGAGTTATTACTCTGATTAACCTAACCATGGGTTTCTTAGGCCTCTGAAACTACCTTACAGCTAGAATGTGGAAGAGTCCGGTACTTGGAACTAGAAAAGCCTATCGTGCTGAAAGCAGAGTTTAATGAACCATTCTGATGGGAACCTGGAAGGCAAGCATGCTTAGGAAGGACCTGTGAGATGGCTCAGTGGTAAAGGTTTTTGCTACCTGACAATGCAAGCCTGAAGACCTGAGTCCAATTCCCAGAGCCCATGTAAAAGTGGAAGGAGAAAACTGACTTCACGAAGTTGTCTGCTGATCTCCATGTGTACACCATGCACTTGTGTGTGTGTGTGCTCACATGCACATGTATGCATGCCCGATATACACCCAGTACACACATAAACATATATATGATAATAGAAATAAATGTTTCCCCCCCAAAAAAAAATGAGAGAAATGCAGACCATGGAGGCCTGAATCACGAAGTTTTAGAGGTGAACCAGGCTTCAAGACATACGTTGTCAAAGAAACTGACTGCAATCTGCCATGTCTTGAGAACCAGAATGATGTTGAACTGAAAAATAATGGACTAGTTTATTTGCCAGAGAAAACCTCAAGACAAGAAAGCATTCAGGCCCACGGTGAGAAAGCAGTTACAGTCACTAAAGAGACCAGTGCCATTGAAGAGACTCCCCCGCCCTGCACTGGGATACTAGGAGAGAGAGATCCGCAAGATAAAACTCCACCCACCCAAGGCTTTAGTGTGCAAGGATCTAAATTCATTTGAAAGAAGAAAGCCTGAACTAAAGGGTTTCCTGCTCCTCAAACCCTAGCTGAAGATGTGTTTCCTATGCCCTAGATGTGGTCTATTACAGCTGTGGTCTACGAGTGCCAGCTTCATCTCAAGCTGGCATCAAAACTTGGCAACACCACTCAGACTTCCGGAACTTCCCTAAAAGTGTGAAAGATGCAAGATTAGGGGGATCTTGTAGTCCTGTTCCACTGGTTCAGGGGTCAACTGGGGGCAGGGTTGGAATCCTTGCAAGAAGATCCTAAAAGACCACTGTGTGAAGTCATGAACATTACATCGAAGTTGTGATTAGGACCCCAGGATATTGGAGATGCCAGGACCCAAGAATATCCGCTAAAGAAAACTACTTTTCTCTGTGTAGTTTTCTCTCTATGACTGTAGTCATAGATGGAGCCAGACTAAGAGAGAGGCTATAAGCTGTGCAGACAACAAAGTAGAGGGTGGAGCTACCTCAGTCCTTTGGAGCCCAGCCACTTCATCAAGGGTCAGACATGGAGTTACAAGATTTGGTTTGTGCCCTGCTGGATTTTAGTCTTCCTTTGGTTCAATCATTCCTTGTCAAGCCCCAGTTCTTCCATCCTGAATGAGAATGTTTATCTGTGCTATTGTATGGTGGAGAGAAGTTATTTATTTTATTTCATAGCAGTTCACAGTTAAGCAATCACCATAAGTTTTGGACAAGATGTCAACTTTGGGCTGTTAAACTGTTGGAATTGTTAAAGACTATGCGCAGTTTTAAAGTCGGACTGTAATTGGCATTATACAATAAGCATGGGATTCTGAGGACAAGGGGTGAAAGGCCAGTTTTTAATTGGCATCTTTGAAGGTCAGATTGGCAGGGAGTAGAGTCATGATGGTTAATAACAATGCAAGCTTGGTGAACTCTAGACTCACCTGGGAGACCAACCTCTGGGCACACTTGGGGGGGATTATCTTGATTAGGTTAACTGAGAGGGGAGACCTGCCCACTGTGGGTGGCACCATTCCCTGGGGTGTGATTCTCGACTGTGTAGAAAGGAGAAAGTGGTCTCAGGACAAGCGCCTGTTATTTCCTGTTTCCTGACTGTGACTGTGAGCCAAGTAGATACTCTAAGCTCCTGCTGTCATGACTTCCCCATGATGGACCACAGCCTACAGCTGTGGATTAGAATAACCCTTTCTTGCTTACAGTGTCTTTATTGGTCACTTTATTATAGCAACAGAAAAAGAAACCAAGACAGCCCTCAAAGGAGTTTGTGGAGCCTGGCACCGCCATTTTTCTCTTTTATTTGCTGAAGATGAGATTTGCTTCACCATTCAATCCCTGCCATTGTCATCTGGGTGCCATATACTAGGTAAACCAGAGGCATTCCAAGCCAAGCAAAGAGTCCACTCTATTTTTTACCAGAATCTCTAAAACAGTAGACCAAAGTAACCGATTTTCTTTATAAATTAATTATATCAGGTATTTCATTATAGTAACAGTCAACAGGTAAATTATGGCAACAAAAACAAGAGCAATGCAGAAAAACTAGGTAAAACATACTGAAGGAACTAAAACCTTTTTATGACTCAAAGAACATTATTAAGAAAATCAAGTCCAGAAAATCATATGTACTGTCAAGGATATGGAGAATTAAGACCGGTTGTACATTGCTATCACGTAACAAAGCCATTGTTGAACATGGCTATAAGATTTACCAACAAAGCTTAAAATAAGTATCCTATAATCTAGAATGGAAGTTCTAAACACCTCTGGGTGCATACCCAAAAGAATTTAAAAGCACAGACTCAAAGAAATATTTGCACATTCAGGTTCATAGCAATGTCGATCACAACAGACAACTCGACTGCCCAGTAACAAATTAGTGGAGATCAAGGAGATGGGCTAGTGGGAGAAACACTTGCTATTCAAGCTTGATGACCTCACTTTGGATACCCAAAACCCACAGAAAAGCCAGAACAGTATAAAGTAGCTACAATTTCATCATGCACCTATGAGGACATGGAGGGCTGAGGCGGGAGAACTGTGAGAAGCAAAGCTCCCCTGGTATATGAACAATAGCAGTGACTTTCAAGAGACCCTTCCCAAACAAGGATGAAGGTGAGAACTGACCACCCAAGGTTGCCCTCTCATCCACTTGTGTGCTGTGGCATATGCATGAATCTCTCTCTCTCTCTCTCTCTCTCTCTCTCTCTCTCTCTCTCTCTCTCTCGCTCTCTCTCTCTCTCACACACACACACACACACACACACACACACACACACACTAAATGAGTGGATAAAATGTGATCTATACAGACAGAAGAATAACATTTAGCTTAAACGTAGGAAATTCTGATGCACACTGCCTCTTGGGCAAACCTTCAGCACTTTATGCTAAATGGAATAAGCAAGTCATAAAAGGACAAACCATCATTGTGTTTATAAGAAGAGCCTGGAGTCATCAGAGTCACAGAGTAGGAAAGCAGAATGGCTGTCACTGTTCACTGGAGGAGGGGACAATGGAAAGCTGGTGTTGAATAGGTACAGCGATTTTGCTGGGGAAAATTAGAAACTTACACTACGTATGATGGTCACACAACACTCAATTATACTCTATACCACAGGATTGCTTGCTTACAAATGATTAGAATGGTAAGATTTGTGTTATGCATTTTACCACAGGAAAAAAAAGGGGCACACTGAAATACCATTTCATACGCACTCGAATGGCTATAATTTGGGAAAAGCCTAGGAAGTAATTGTTGGGTATGATGTGGAAAACTTGAGACTCATTGCTTTAGTGACTTTGAATAGGGCAGTTGGAAAACAGTATGGTAGCTCGCCCCTCCAGGTATGTGCCTACAGCAGCAACTGAATACCAGCAACCTCTGCTTGTCCTCACCAACTCTGGCTTGTGTTGGCTCGGACAACCACTGTGGGCGAGTTGGAAGTGTGAAAGTCCCAGCGCACTGATGGAGAAGAGTGTCGGTCTCAAAGTGGCTTGTCTCTGTTCTTGCCTTTAAAACTCTTGCTCCCTCCGTCCCTGTAGTAACTGAAAGGCAGCTAAGTCAGTGAGAGCCAACCTCTGATATGTAGAACCGCAAAAGTTAAGTGTAGCACAATGGAGCAGGGAGGGACAGACCTCTTTTGGAAAAGGAAATAGAGCAGATGATTATGGACGGAAGGGGGGACTGGAAAAGAGAACCAAGCGGGGAAGGGAAAAGGAGAGGAGGATGAGAATGGGAAGACAGGAGAGACAGCTAAAATGAAGGGCCATCTGAAGGGCAGTATTGAAATCCAATACGGTAGAAGCTTCCTATAATAAATAAATATATGAAGGCGATCTAAATAAAATTGTCAAATATTGGAACAGAGCCATCTCTTGTCACCAGATGAAGCTTTGAGTCCCAGGATTGGATTATGTCTAATTGAGTTTTTGTCCAAAGGGGTCCCACAGGAGTCCCCAAATGACCCAGCCTTGTTTCCAAGGCTATAGGTTGCTCTTCACACACTGATGGCAAAGCCCCAATGCTGACTACAGCATCTGACAACTCATTGAAC
Source organism: Myodes glareolus (assembly GCF_982192425.1). Lineage (NCBI taxonomy): Eukaryota > Metazoa > Chordata > Mammalia > Rodentia > Cricetidae > Myodes > Myodes glareolus. Next base: position 31,057,135 of record NC_142049.1, on the reverse strand, counting down.
ATGGAGAAGTTGAGCTGGTGCCTACTTCAAGCCTTGCTCATACGTTCCAGGGTCTTTGTTTCAGGAAAGTACTCTGTAGGCTACCAAAGGAGAGGCAAATGCCAACTGAACCACAAACCCTTTGATCTACAATACAATCCTGCCTGCAGGATATGCTAGGAATATCTTGATGGCACAAACCTTGTGGAAGTAACCAACCAATGTCTGATTTGACGGAAGGCCCACTCCTTGAAATGGAACCCATACCTAACACTGGGTGATCAGGAATCTGAGATTAGATAGGACATAGGGAAAAATCAAATGCTACTCTTCTAAAAAGAAATAAAAACAATAAAATGACTCCTAATGACATTCTGCTACTCTCGTAGGGAAGTGCCTTGCTCAGCTATCATCAGAGAAGCCTAATGTAGCAAGCCGTCTTGCCAGATTATCTTTGGACACCCGCTCGCAAATAATGACCTGGAGACGTCTTATTAATTATAAACGCTTAACCTTGGGGGCTGGAGAGATGGCTCAGTGGTTAAGAGCATTGCCTGCTCTTCCAAAGGTCCTGAGTTCAATTCCCGGCAACCACATGGTGGCTCACAACCCTCTGTAATGAGGTCTGGTGCCCTCTTCTGGCCTGCAGACATACACACAGACAGAATATTGTATACATAATAAATAAATAAATAAATAAATAAATAAATATAAAGGGAAAAAGGCTTAGCCTTAGCTTAGGCATTTTCCCAACTAGCTCTTACAACATAATTTAACCTGCTTCTATTAATCTACATTCTGCCACATGGCTTTTATCTTCCCTCAGTGTGGCATGTCCAATTTGTTTCAAGTCTGCTGGCATAATCCATCCACTTAGATTCCTCCTCCCCTTCCTCTCTCTCCCCAGAAACCCTGCCTATCTTTCCCTCCACTGTCTTGCTATTGACTCTTTGGCTTTTTATTCCACCAATCACAGCCACACATCTTCACACCGTGTACAAATATTCCAATTCCTCCCGTTGCATATGGGAACAAACGTAGAGACCCACAGCCAGCTGTTGTGCAGAGCGTGGGAGACCTTAGAACGCTCAGCCCTAAATGTGATGTCTTCATCAAACCCCTCCCCTCAGGACTAAAGGAACCCTGTGGAAGAGAGGGCAGAAAGACTGTAAGAGCCAGAGGGAATGGAGCACACCAAGAAAACAAGGCCCCCTAAACCAACGTAAACGAGCTCAAACGAACTCACAGACACTGGCGCAGCATGCAGGTTACCTGCATGGGTCTCTACCATGTCACCTGTGTATTTATTATGGCTTCCAGCCTATTGCTTTTATGGATTCCTGGGTGTGTAGACAAGGGGGTCTCTGATTCTTGTGCCTTCTCTCAGGCTCTTTTCCTTCTGTCTAGTTGTTTTGTCCAATTCCAATGTATTAATTTTTGTTTTATCTTACTATACTTTCTTTTATTATTATCCCTTAGAAGCTTGTTTGTTTTCCTAATGAGAAACTGAAACAGAGTGGATCCATATGGGAGGGGAGGCTGGGGGAGGGCTAGGGAGGAGGATGACCAGGATATATATTGGGTGATAAAAAAAAGTTTATCTTAATAAAAAGAAAAAAATAACTGAAAGATACAGAGAGTATACAGTATACAGAGAGGAAAACCCTCATCCTGACAAACCTGAGCTATTGTTACTTAGTATGCTCTCGATAAGATTTTAAATCACCACGAGTAGGAAAGGATTTTGCACACACTGGGAGCTGAATGCTGAGCAGTATTATTCCATTATTAATACTGAGCCCAGTCCAGTCATGCATACCGTCCTAATGTACCTGGCACAGTGCTTCACAGAGACTGGTAGTCAGCTCTGCTTATTAAATTAATCCTGTATCCTAAGCTCTGTGTTAAGGTGGAAATTCTTATCACTTCCGCGCTGCTATTGACTAGAATTTTCTGAAAAATCCCCTGAGAAATAACTGATGCTGGATTATCCAGAGAGGGTAATGAGGCTAAGAAGGAAGTTCCAGTTAAGTTAATTCAACTCGCATTATTAAATCAAGTTATTAGAAATCTATGTATTCTAATGATTTCATTAGAATAAGAAGCTATTCATATTCATACACACTGACTCTCACAAAATTCTGCAGGAAGGCAATGTTTTGCCTTTAGGAAAACTATCAAAATTATGAACCAAGCCACATGAGACACTGTGATTCTCATCCATCAACTGAACAGAATATAATGAAGTGAAATTTGTCATTTGGATTTGAAGCATGAGAGTCACCTTCAACCAGAACTCATTCACTGACAATTTTTACAATGAGAAACCAAAGGAAAATGCTTTGCTCGTGGACAAACGGAAGGTCTCCAGGACAGTAGTCTTCGGGATTCACTGTCTTTCTTGTCCTTTCCGCTCCCCACAGCAATGGTGAGACGACAGCAGTGCTGAGACCTACGTGTCGGAATGTGATGCCCTTCCCAGGCCTGTATCTCTGGGTTTAATGGAACCCTGAGCCATCAGCAACTCCTCGACCCGCTCTCCAAGAGGTTTCCCCAGCCCTCTGCCCCCAAACATCCTGCCCTTTGCTTCTTTGTGCTTCCAGAAAGCAGTGGCTCACTCTTGCTGAGAATGACTCTCTTCAACTCCTATGTGACCTTCATCCAAGCTTTGAGGTTTTTCTTGTCTGTGAAAGGTAGGACAGAAAAAACTGGCCAGACAGAAAGCGGGTCCACCCTGCTTCATTACTGACATGATTCCACATCCTGTTGAAAGCTCTGATAGTACCCACCTCTTGAGTCCCTGTGAGAATTTAATGATGCATCAATGTAGAATCCTCACGACACCTTCCGAGAGCCGGTCATCTTTCTATTATGTCAGTACCCATCCCTAAATTCACATCTCTGAGCTCCATTTTCTAGCCTAGAAAAAGTTAAGTTGCAAAAAGCGAACAGGGAAGCCTGCAGTAGCTTAAATCACACATGCCCTGACACACTGGTAGTAGGAGAGTTCACTACCCAACTCTCACCAAGGGACAGGTCATCCCGAGGAAACTAAACAGAAAAACATGGGAGCTAACTGACGTCATAAACCAAGTGGACCAATAGATATTTATGGAACATTTTACCCAAACTCAAATTAATATACTTTCTTCCCAGTGGCCCATGTAAATTTCTCCAAAATTAACCACATGCTATGACATGAAGAAAGTCTAAACAGATACAAAAATATTGAAATAACACCCTGCAACCTACCTGACCACCACAGATTTAAGCTGGTAATCAACACCAACAGAAAGCTTACAAACTCATGAAAACTGAACAATTGCTACTCAATGAAAATGGGTCAAGACAGAAATTAGGAACAAACTTTAGAACTTTCTAGAACTGGATGAAAATGAATATACAGCATACCCAAACTTCTGGGACACAATGAAAGTGATTCTAAGAGGCAAGTTCATAGCACTAAGTGCCTACAAAAAGAAATTGGAGAGATCTCCTACCGGTAATTTAACAGCACACCTGAAATATCTAGACTACTCAGCCCTAAAAGGGATGTCTCCAACAAAACTCTCCCCTCGGGGTTCAGGGAACCCTGCGGAAGGGGAGGCAGAAAGAGAGTAAGAGCCACGGTGGGTGGAGGACACCAAACACCAAGGCACCTAGACACAACAAAGTTGGAGCGCATAATAACTCACAGAGACTGTAGCAGCATCCGGAGGGGCTGCTCGGGTCTACACCAGCTGTGGTCCTAGAGCAGAAAGGAGAAGTGGACACACGCCCCACCCCAACCCAAGAGCTATCGCCAATTGATAGCTACTTGCAAATAAAAAATTAGTTTTCTCCAAGTGACTCTCACTGGGGAAACAAACTACTCTGAATGGCAGGCTTCCTGCCCCGCAATAAATGGCCAACATTAAATGAACTCAAAGGCATTTTAGAGGTTATTTGTCTCAAAATGCTAAGTCAGGCTGTTTTTTGTCTGTTTGTTTGTTTTGTTTTCTACCTTACACGTTCTTTTTCTTACATATTATGGCTTCTGATTTTGGTTTTATATGGATTTCCAAGTATGCAAAGGTGTATATTTGGGGCGGGGGTGGGGGTTGAACTTTTTCTTTGGCCCCTTTCCTCATTGGTTGTTTTGTCATATTCCAATTTGTTTGTTGTCTATTTATCTTATTTTATGTCTATTATAACTCCCTAGTTGCCTGTTTTCTAAGGAGGGACAGAAAGGATGTGGCTCTGGGTTGGAGGGGAGCTGGAGAGGAACTGAGAGGAGAAGGGAGAGGGAAACCATAATCAGAATATATTGTATTAAAAATGTTTTTTTAGGGGCCAGAGAGATGGCTCGGTGTTTAAGAAAACTGGCCGCTCATGCAGAGGACCCGGGTTCAATTCCCAGCACCCATGTGGCAGCTCATTCCTGCCTGTAATTCCAGTTTCAGAGTATCCCACACCCTCACACAGATATACATGCAGGCAAAATGCTAATGCACATGAAATAATAAAAAATATTAAAAATAAATAATATAAAAAATGTTTTTTTAAAAAAACTGTTCACTCAGAAGTTCCTCAAATAAAATGAGATGTCCAGACCAACACACACACAAATTGAAACACAATAAACATGAAAAAGCAACATAGCATGGTTCCTCAAAAGTATTTATCGCCTAGCTGTGATTTCTGTGAAGATAAATTATGTTGTTCTCTTTAATGTGTGTTTTATGTGTATGGTACATGTTCAGAAGCCAAACACGCCTCATCTGCTAGTTTGCAGAATCTTAACAGCACACTCAATATTTCTAGTGTTTTAAAACTACCTTCAGTACTGTTTAACATTTGACTTTTTTTTTTACATGTTCAAAAATGTTGCTGGATTTGTGTACTGTTTGCAAACTTATAAAATAAACAAAGGAAATATGTTGATTTTTTAAAAAATTTAAGGCATGAAGAATTTCAAAGTGGCATAACCACAGGTGACTCTCCAGATAGCATGTCATAGTCACAGTGTCAAAAAATAGATTTGAAAAAATGTTAACAGGTATAAGGCAAAGAGGCCAACTCACCCACAAACACGTCCAAATAGCACCAGAGACCCCCAAAGCCAGGAGGAACAGAATGATAGGTTTTCAATCTCTGAAAGTAAATAACTGCTAACCAAGATTTCTATATCCAGAAAGGCCCAGAAGGACTGTCCTTTTAAATTAGTGTAGAAAACGTATTTTTCAAGACTGGCACAAAACAAAAACCCAGAATGTTATACACAGATATGAAAGACAGTCTTAATCAAGAGGGACTAGGAAAGAATGAATTTCATGAAAAGAATAGCTGAACACAGAAGAAACACAGAAAACTAGCAAAACTCTCATATTAATAGGGAGAAAGAAAAAGACAAGCAATAAATAATCCAATCATCTAGTTCTTCAGATTTACCCTTGGCCATGCTAATTGAACCCCTCCTACCAGCCCACTTCCATCCCCTTGGTACTGAGCCTTTGTGCAGACACGTGGTCCTTCTAGTTCTTCCCCAATGCCCCTTCCATCCTTCCCTTTACCCCATTCCCTTTTTGTTTTTACTCCCCCCTACCCTCAGAACTCTCTACCGAGGACCCTACACCCACCACACTTGGCTGGGACTCGGGAATGTCACAGCCACCATACAGGGCTAGGACTCAAATTGGGCAATAAAAAAACAAAGAACAAAATACTTACTTATACAACAAAGGTACAACCATATAGCTACATGAAGAAACAACTCAAACATCATTTGAAATCTGAAGAGAAGTTTTATTACACCAAAGATGAAAAAAGTAATAAATAACCTCAAAACAGTCATAAAAGGGAGGGGCAAATCACCACAAAAAATAATGGAATTAACAAATGCTGCTCATTAAAAACTCTCAATATCAGTGGTCTCAATTCCCCAATAAAAATACATAGATTAACAGATTATATTAGAAAACAGGATCCATCTTTCTGCTGTATCCAATAATGGTACCTTATCACTAAGGAGAGATAATCATCTTATGATAGAAAGACAGAAAGGGTATTCCAAGCAAAGTGAACCAAGAAGCAAGCATACATAGCTATTTTCATATATGAGAAAGACTTAACACCAAATTAATCAGAAGAGATAGGGAAAGACACTACATACTTATTAAATGAAAAGTCCAAAAATATAGTTCAATTGTAGACATTTATGCACCAATCACAAGAGCACCTAAGTTCATTTAAAAAACAAAAACACTACTACAGCTAAAATCACATATTAGGCATCACACAGGGCTAGTGGATGACTTCAATTTCCAATTCTTACCAAAAGGCAGGTTATCTAGTGGGTTGATTTCAATAAAAATGTCCCCTTTAGGCTCAAATATTTAAAATCTTAGTCACCAGGGAGTGACACTATTTGAAAAGAATATGAAGATTTCAAGGTGTGGCCTTGTTGAGGTTGGGTCACTTTGGGTGGGCTTGGAGATTTCAAAAACCTGTGCCAAACTCCGAGCCACTATCTCTGCCTACCGATGAGGACGTAGCTCTCAGCTACTGTTCCAGGCTGCCTGTATGCTTCCATGCTCCCCACCATGATGATAATGGACTAAACTTCTGAAACTATAGTGAGCCCTCAATTGAATCCTTTCTCGTACAGTAGTTGCCTTGGTCATGGTGTCTCTCCATAGCAATAGAACAAAACTAAGACATTCAGGAAATCAAAACAGAAAAATGTTGGAGTTAAATATTGTTTTTTAAAAAAATGGATCTAACATCTACAGACATCTACAGAATATTCTACTCAAACATGAAAGACGTCTTCTCAGCACCCCATGGAAGTTTCTCCAAAACTGACCACATATTACTACCAAAGCAAGTTTCAACAAATACACTTAAAAGTTGAAATATAGCCCTGTGCCTTATCTGGCCACATTGAATTAAAGCTGGATATTAACAATAGAAATCGCAGAAAATATATACACTAGTGGAAGCTGAATGAAAACTAGGTCAAGACAGAAATCAAGAAGGAAATTGAAAGCTTTTTAGAATAAATAAAAATAAGACACAGGATGACCCAAACATTTGGGACACAGTGAAGTCACTGCCAAGAGGAAAGTTCACAACACTAAATGCCTACCTACATTTAAAAGCAAAAACTAAAACAAAAAGCCTGGAGAAATCTCACACTAATAACTTAATGACACACTTGAAAGCTGTAGAAAATCATTAAGAAATAATACCCCAAAAGAATAGAGGAGAAAAAATAATCAAACTCAGGGCTGAGATCAATAAAATACAAGCAAACAAACAAATAACATAATCAATAAAATGAAAAGTTGCTTCTTTGAGAAAAATTAACAAAATTGACAACCTTAAGCCAAGTTAAGCAAAAGACACACAGAGAGGTGATCCAAATTAATAAAACTAAGGATGGAAAGAAGGAAATTACAATCAACACCAGGGAAATTCAGAAAACTACAGGATGTATTTTAAAAGTCTGTATCCCATCAAAAAAAGAGAGCTTAAAATAATAGGTGAAATTTCTTGACATATACTACCTACCAAAGTTAATTCAAGATGAAATACACTATTTAAACAGGCCCATAGTCCTAGTGAAATAAAAACAGTAATTAAAAATATCCCAATCAATAAAAGCTCAGGGCCTTGTGGATTCAGATCAGAATTATACCAGTTCTTCAAAGTAGAGCTAACACCAATACTCACTTCTCAAATTACTCTGCAAAATAGAAACTAAAGGAACATTTTCTACTTCATTTTCCAAAGCCATGATTACTCCATGACCAAATCATCACAATGAGTAAACAATTAAAGAAAATTACAGACTAATATAATATCCCTTATAAACACAGATTTTATAAAAAAAAATCTCATTAAAATACTTGCAAACCAAATTCAAGAACATATAAAAAATCCACCATGAACAAGTTGGCTTAATATCAGAGATGCAAGGATGACTCAACATGCATAAATCGGTGAATGTAATCCACTACCTTAAAAAACCTGAAAGTAAAAAATAATATGGTCATCTCACTAGATGCAGAGAAGGCATTGGACAAAAATCCAACATCCATTTATGAGAAAATTTCTGGAGAGACTGAAGATACAAAGGACATACCTCAACATGATAAAGGCAGTTTACAGTACACCCACACCTAACATCACCCTAAGTGGAAAGAAACAGTATTTTCCCTAAAATAAGGAGCAGGACAAGGATGTCTACTCTCTCCATCCATATTCAACACAGTAATTGAAATCTCAGAGCAATTAGAAGACTGAAGAAGATCAAAGAAGATACAAATAGAAAAGGAAGGAGTCATGATGTCTTTATTTGTAGATGATATGACGGTATACATAAATACCCTAAAAATTCCACCAGGAAACTTCTACAACTGATAAACACTTTCACAAAGTAACAGTGCACAAAATTAACACACGGGAATCTGTAGCCCTCCTATATACAAAGGACTAAAGGACTGAGGGAGAAATCAGGAAAACAACACCCTTCACAATCGCCTAAAACAAACAGACAAACAAACAAAACCCCTCTAATCATACACGTAAAAGACTTGTATAATAAAATCTTTAAGACACTGAAGAAAGAAACTGAGCTGGGTGGTGGTGGCGGACGCCTTTAATCCCAGCCCTCGGGAGGCAGAGGCAGGTGAATCTGTGAGTTTGAGCTCATCTCAGGACAGCCAGGACTCTTACACAGAGAAACCCTGTTTCAAATGAATACATAGATAGACAGACAGACAGACAGATAGACAGATAGACAGATAGAAGATAGATAGATAGATAGATAGATAGATAGATAGATAGATAGATAGATAGAGATAGAGATGAATAGATAAATTTTAAAAAGAAAACAGCCAGGACTCTTACACAGAGAAACTCTGTCTCAAATGAATGAACGAATGAATGAATAGCTGAATAAATAAATTTAAAAAAGAAACCTAAACAGGACAGCTAGGACTCTTACACAGAAAACCCTGTCTCAAATAAATAAATAAATAAATAAATAGGTGAACAGATGAATAAGTAAATTTTAAAAAGAAACCTAAACAGAAAACAAATACCCCAATTAGTAAACTTGGGACCCTTTTCCTTCTGGGTTGCTTCATTCAGCCTTGATATGAGGGGTTTGTGCCTTGTCTTATTGTAACTTGTTATGCCACGTTTAGTTGATGTCGGTTAGGTTTCTATCATCCAGCGCTTTGGCAAAATGTCTAGCCACCCCAAACGCTGGCACTTCCGGGCCGCACATGCACCATCAAGTGCTCAGACAATGTACATAGCCACCCGGGATCCTCAAGCCCTATGTGACATACATGCAGCACAGTCACATGATCTACACGTGACACAGCTAAAGCTATGTAAGCCCCTGTGCGCCTGCGCTAGGCTGTCTTTAAAAGCTGGACAATCCGGCTCCAGGCTCTTTTTCTGTCCCTCTTCTGAGGAGATAACTCCTGCTTCCCTCTCTCACACACAGACAGACACACACACACACACCCACCACCTGCCTGCACCAACTTCCTCAGGCCTGCGCACATGTCTTTCTCTCTCTTAATAAACTCTTAAAGTGGGTTTCGCTGTGTGTTTCGTGGTCCATTCTCTCTCGCGCTTGGTAATTTCACTATCCGTGGGAGGCCTGCTCTTTTCTGAAGGGAAACAGAGGAGGAGTGGATCTGGGGGGTAAGTGGAGCTGGGAGGAGTGGAGGGAGGGGAAACTGTGGTTAGGATGTACTGGGAAAAAATAGGGTACAGAATTAAGCAGAGAATGAAACACAAACATCTAAGAAACAAAGACATGTTCAACATTCTTAATCATCAGAGAAATGCAAATTAAAACTACTTTGAAATTCATTTTATGCTAGTCAGGATGGCCAAGATAATAAAGCAAGTAACAGCACATGCTGGTGAGGATGGGGAAAGGGGCCGCTTATCCATTACTAGTGGGAGTGCAAACTCGTGCAGACACGACAGAAATAGGCGCGGAGGTTCCTTGAAAAGCTGCAAACTGATCCGCCACAAAATTCAGCTACACCACTCTTGAGCATACACCAAAGACTGCGTCTTACTGCAGGGACACTGGCTCATCCACGTTCACTGTTGTCTATTCAAAGCAGTCAGAACGTGGAAACAGCCCAGCGGTCCATCAACTGATGATGGCTAATGAAAGCGGTCCGCGTGGATTCCATGGAATCGTTTTCATCTGTTGGGAAAAGTGGTTCTATCACTTATAGCTCACCAATAACATATTTATCATTATTTTTGTGATATTGTAATTTTCCAACCCTTAAATAGATAGAGTCCAGTTTATTTTTATTTTTAATTAGCATGTCTCTTTCAGTGTGTGTGTATGTATATAATATATAGAGAAAGAAATTTGCAGGTAAATGAATAGAACCAGAAAAATCATCGTGAGTGAGAAAACTCAGACTCAACAAAACCCTTACTACATGTTTTCTCTTGTGTGTGGATGTCAGCTTTTAGGATTTAGATATGTATGTTTCAATCCAGATAATCATATAGATTAGGTATATAATAAAGGAAGGGGGACTAGAGTATAGTGTTATAAAGAGATAGGCAGAAACTAGAATAGGATGGTTAGATGGCAGGAAGATGGGAGGGCACAGTGAATAAGGAAATATGAGGTACAAGTAACACTGAAGACCCCTTTGAAAAGCCATATGTACAAGCTTCCTAAAAAAATATACATATATGAAAGGAATTTAAATGGAGTTGTCATATAATGAATGACAAAATGTCCCACACAGACACTTTCTTTATGTCATGAAGTAAAACCTCCAGTACCAGGAATGAATCATATCTTGTTGAGTGATTGGTCAAAAGAGTGACATAGAGCCCACCCCCAAACACCACAGGCTATTGCCAAGGCTATTTATTGGTTACTCTCCATAACTTGACGGTAAAGCCCTTTTGCTTAAGACACCATTTATTTATGTCATTGAACATAAAGAAGTCAAGCTGGTGCCCAACTGGGAGCTTTACCCCTACTGGCTAGCATGCATGGTTCTGAAAGTTACTCTGCACACCTCGGGAAGAGAACAGCGATCATCAATATCACCCAGTACCCAGCTACAAACCCTACGACCTACCGTGGCCTGCCTGCAAGATGTACCAGTGCAATAGCAGCTGGAATGTCACGGGACCACTTTTGGGTTAGATTTAAGGCTCTCTCCATGAGATTGAACCCATACCTGACACTTGCTAAAGTGGTCAAGAACCGGAGAAGAGATAGGTCATGTGCCCAGAGGAAAACTTAGTACTATTATTCTGCTAAGGAACAAAGCGACAAAATGACCCTGATGACATTCTCCTGTACCCATAGATAATTGTCTTGCTCAGCTCACATCAGAGAGGCATCTTCTTACAGTCGATGATAATTAACAAAGAGATTGACAGCTGGACGAAGAGCAGAGAGTGGGGGACTTTGAAGCTCCCAAACCTAATTGGGATGTTTTCATCAAACCCCTCCCACCAAGGCTCAGAGTTCTCTGTGGAAGAAGAGGTAGAAAGATTGTAAGGGCCAGCAACCGGGGACGACTCCAAAGCAACTATGGCTTCCAGATGTAGTGAAATGGATACACGTAAGAACTCACAGAGATTGTGTCAGCACACAGAAAACCTGCACAGGGCCAAACTACAAAAAGTTCCAGCAATGAGAAGGGGAAGGGGACACAGTCCCACCCCAAACCAAGAGACTATCTTCCACTGATACCTGCTGCTAAGAGAAAACTGTTTTTCTCCAATGGAACATCACTGGGCTTATCAATCACGCCTTAGGATGGGCTCCATGCTCGTGAGTAGCTGGTCATCACACACAAAAAAAGGATTCTGTGGGTTTTGTTTTGTTTTTAGTATTTTTGTATTATTTAGTCTTTTCTTTTGTTTTCTTTTTGGTTTGTTTTCAGTTAGGTTGGGGGGTTGCATTTTTCCTTGTTTTTTTTATTTGTTTGTCTGTTTTAGTGTTTTTCTGATTTTTAGAAATAGAGAAAGAAACATGAAGTTGAGTGGAGAGAGAGGTGGGAAAGATATGAAAGGAGTTAGGGAAGAGAAGTGGCTGCCATCCAAGCATGAGGACCTGAGATCATGTCCCCAGCACTCATATAAAAAGCTGAGCACAGCCATGCACATCTGTAACCCCAGCACTGGGAAGTGAGGAAAGACAAGACAGATGGATCCCTGCCTCTCACTGTCCAGCCAGGCTAGCCAAATTGATGTACTACAATCCAACAAAAGGCCCTGTCTCAAAAACTAGAGTGGAGAGCGGGTGAAGAAGACACGCAACATGCATCTGACTTATGCACATGTAGCCTCATGCAACTGTACACGCACATGAACACACACACAAACACACACACATATACATGCATGTATGTACACACATACATGCATGCTATAAACGGGCCAGGAAGATGGCGCACCAGGTAAAAGTCTTTGCTATGCAACCAAATGACCTGAGTTCAGCCTCAGAATCCCCATAACACTAGGAACAACGGTGAACAACTGTAATCCCAGCATTCCCATGGTGTGTATGGAGATGAGGCGTGGCATAGGTGTGGAGGTCTGAGGATGACTTTCAGAAGTCAGTTCTTTCCTTCCACCTTGCTTCTGAGGCAGAGTCTCTTTTGTTTCTGTGGGGCATATGTCAAACTAAAAGGCCCATGAAGAACTTCCTGTCAATTATCATGACTCCACCTCCTGTCTCACCATGGGAATGCTGGGATCACAGATGTTCCTATCATACCACGGGAATGCTGGGATTACAGATGTTCCTATATCATCGCGGGAATGCTGGGATTACAGATGTTCCTATATCATCGCGGGAATGCTGGGATTACAGATGTTCCTATATCATCGCGGGAATGCTGGGATTACAGATGTTCCTATATCATTGCGGGAATGCTGGGATTACAGATGTTCCTATATCATCGCGGGAATGCTGGGATTACAGATGTTCCTATATCATTGCGGGAATGCTGGGATTACAGATGTTCCTATCACACCACGGGAATGCTGGGATTACAGATGTTCCTGTATCACCATGGGAATGCTGGGATTACAGATATTATGTAATATTAGCACTTCTACAGCAAGATAAAGATAGGAATAAGAAAATATTCTGGAAGTTCTTGTTGTACATAGTACAGTCCACCATTGCTCATCGTTAGCGTGTGTGTGTGTGTGTGTGTGTGTGTGTGTGTGTGCGTGTAATATCCAATTTTTAAAAGAAGTCGCAACAATTGTGACAATAGCATTGGGGCTTCCAATTTATAAAGCAGCACTAATGAACACAGAAGATAGATCCGTTAATAAGAATGGGTTATTTCAGTGCCTGATTCTTACCCCTAGATGGTTATCTACACTAAAAATCAACAAAGAAACCTCAGTTAAACTATACCATAGATCAAATGGATTTAGTAGATGTATACTAACTATTCTACCCAACAGAAACAAAATACACTTTCTTCTTAGCAGTCATGGACGGCACCTTCCCTAAAACTGACCACATCCCAGTGGTTCTCAATCAGTGGGTCGCTACCCCCTTGGGGGGTCAGACAACCCTTTCTCAGAGGTCACTTTTCAGATATCCTGCATATCAGATATTTACATTGTGATTCACAACAGTAGCAAAATTATAGTTATAAAATAACAACAAAAATAATTTTATGGTTGGGGGCCATCACAACATGAGGAACTGTATCAAAAGATGGCAGCGTTAGAAAGGTTGAGACCACTGTTCTAGGCCACTAAGAAAGTCCAAACAACTACAAAAGTGACATCAACAGCAACACAGAAACTGCATGAATATTGAAGTCTGAGTAAGACACACTTGGACAACCAGTGAGTCAGTTAAGAACTTGTGGAAAAAAATTAAAAATTCATTGAATCAAAAGCAAATGAGAACACAACTTTTCAGACAGTTTGAGATCCATCTCAGATGGTTCTGAGAAGGAAGTTAACAGTTATGTGTGCTTACATTAAAAAAACAGAGGCATCTTACGTAACACAACGATGTGAGTCAAAGTCATGGAAAAACAAAAATGAGCATAAACCTAACAAGTTATGAAGAAGAAATAATTATTAGGGCAGATATTAATGGAATGGAAACCAAAAATAACAATATAGAGAGTCAGATGGCAAGGTTCTTTGAAAGAAGTAAACAGGGTTGACAAATTCATATCCAAACTATTCAAAACAAAGACCCAAATTAATAAAATCAGAAGTAAAGAAGGTTGCCCTAATATAGTCCAGTGAAGACCAAAAGTTGACTGGCAAATGCGTTCAAAGGTTATATGCTTTAAACCTGAAAAATATAGAAGTAACGAATACATTCCTAGACGAATCTGATCTAAAGTCTTGTCAAGAAGACAGAAACATTTAAACAGATCCGAAAGAGCCAATAATAAAGTCTCCACATGAAGCCCAATGGGGAGATGGATCAGTTGGTAAAGTACTTCCAAAAGTTCAGGTCCCCAACACCCATATAAAAAGCCAGGCACAGTGTAGTGTCTCTGAAATTGCAGTATGGTGTGTGGGGTGGGGGTGGGGTTATTGTCTCCAAAATAAACAGCAAATAAATCAATTAATCAACTGATTAATTAATACATAAATAAGATGGGGAGCAGGTGAGTGAGAAAAATACTTGACACTCATCTTTGTCATCTTTGGCCTCCACACACACATAAATCACATCCAAAAGAAAAAAGGTAAAATAAAGATAGAAATAGAAGACCAGAACCAAACATATTTATCTCTCCAGCATTTAAGGGAGAATTCACATCAGTACTCCTTAAACTGTGCCACAAAATGGTAAGAAAAACACTAGCAGATTAATTCTACAAACCCAATAGTACCCTAGAACTAAGACCAGATAACAACACAACCAAACAAAAATAAAGCTACAGATAAATTCCCCTGATAAACACAGGCACAGAAATTCTTAATAAAACACAAATTGAATTCATGAGGGCATGACGAAGATTATATGCCATATAACCACCTTGGTTTTATATCAAACATTCAAAGTTGGTTTCAACATATAACATATGTGTAACCTAGTATGTGTAATATAAACTTAGGGACATAAATCATATGATTTAAAGGTTTCTTAGTGCTCCTCTCCAGACATGTTTGTTCAGCATTTGTAGTCCTGGCTCGTTTAGCATGACCTTCCTATAGCATGACTTCCGTGTTTGTGTTTGAAAACATGTTTTTAAACAGCTCAATTTTGTGTCTGACAACACTGAACAAAGATATATGTGATGTTCTGCTGGAACCTGCCTCTGTGTGTCTCCATTCCTCATGAAAAAGTGGCTGCATATCATCTCATAGATGGTGCCTGACAAGTGAACCCTTTATGTAACGAAAGGAAGCCAGGGGCTGTGGACACCTCATTCCGCTCTCCCTCTGCCACCTCTGCAGCCTTTTAGATGCTAACATGCTGTCAACCCACTACAGATTTATAGCTATTTTAATCTGTCACCTCTCTAGTTCTCCCAGTTTTAATCTACAGATTGATCAACACGACCACAGCCATACAGACCAGGCAGAGAAAGTAGGCTCAGAATCAAAACAGCTGACTGCACTGGCAACTCCTTCCAGTTGCGTTAGCAGGGACAAACTTCTAAATGCTCCTGTATCCCTTCCCTGGTGTGGATGTGGTGGTGATGTCCATGGTTGCTGTGATGCTTAAAGGAAGGGATGGACAGAAAGGAAGCTTGACACATGCTGCCCCTGCGAGATTATACCAGTACGCATAGAGAGCGGCCTTTCAATGAGTTTCTTGCTTGGTGTCATTTCCTAGAGTCATGGGTGTATTTTAACACCTCCCCACCAGACACCACACAAAATAAATAAAATAGCCTAGCTATTTTATGGATGTGTCACATTAGGAAGCTGAAGAGAGGAAAGTGGAGTCTTGGAATAGCTCAGAACCATTCCGGTTCCTGAGTTCTTTCTGAAAGACCTGGCATTTCATGGCCAGCATCTGGGACCACCGGGGGATCAAGAAAACAAAGCGGACAGTACGCTAACCCTCAGCTTCTGCTTTGTCTGAACTAGCAATATGTCATTGAATTGGTTTCTTTGTTTTTGGGGTCTTGGGGGAGTGTTGTTGTTGTTGTTTGGAGTTCTTGCTTGTTTGTTTGTTTTTAGCCAGAGTCTGTCTCACTGTGTAGTTGAGGATAGCCTTAAGTTTACACTCCACGTATCTCAGTCTCTCGGTGATGGAACTGCACACATGCACCACACTCCTGCCTCATCCAATCTATTTCTGTGTGACAAACCTCCCAGTCCATTTTTCTACATGAGGGGGCAGACGACAACAACAAAAGACATGTGTTCGAATCCCTGCTTTACACCTGGGAACAGAGACCTATAATGGGCATAGAATAGAAACAGCGAATCCATTAGTACTACGTAGGCTGCAGCCAGGATACATTTCCTTCAGATTCCATGCCAGTACCATCTCTGCCAACTCTCTCTCTCTATGGGGCCTCAAGGCTTTGTCTCCGCCCTATGGCTGGAACTAAAATCAGTCATTGGCCAATGGGAGTGGGAAGCCACGTCAAAGACTCCAAGTCAAAGAAGTGGATGAATGGCAGATTTAACATGCTTTTACCCTCCAGGCCAAGCGCCCTGCCCCTGGTTGGTCCCTTGGCATTTTCTAATCGGCACAAGAATTCTGTGTTGACTAGCTGCATACTGGCTAGCCACGGTCTTCAGCATGACCAACACAGAGTGCTAAAGCCTTGCTTCTTGCTCCTGACCCTCCTCAGAGAGTTCCCAATTCAGTCTGCCTGCATACTACACCCAAGGAAAAACACAGACTGGCGAGTTTGAGATGAAGTCCATCTGTTTTGTTTGTTCTGCTTCTCAATAGGCTACGTGTTCTAAGTTAAGTAGGACTGGAAACTGTAATAGCTAGTTCAGGCCACTAGGGTGCCGTTTAGGAAATGACTTCCTCAGTAAAATGGTGTAAATTACCATTGTAATTTAGGGAGAGTAGGCTACTCTTGCACAAATCAGTGCTTCAAGGCAGTGGGATCATCTAATGCATGCAGCTGAGTGGCATCCGCATGACCTGTGATCCTTAATGCTCCATCTAAGTGGTCCACACAAAGGAAGAGGCATTCCTATTGGAGAGAACATCCAGCTTAATTACAGTCTGGGAAGAAACAGACCAAGCATCTTTGGGAGGCCAGGGAGTCCTCCCTCTCTTTTGTAAGTAGGACTGATCTCAAACCGCCACAGACACGCTGTATAACTGCTTCCAGGGCAGACCATACAAAGTGCTGAGTAGCCTTGCAGGTTTCAGGGGGAAAAAAGCCTTTGAAAGAGGGGAGGGAGGAAGTTTGAATGGTTGATACAATAGTAGGTCTTAAAGGCATCCGAATGGTCATTCATGCCAACGAGAAGGATGGTTTATCAGTGTGCTGGCATGGCTTCCTGTTGGTATGCAAATGATGTCCAGGAGACTTCAGACATGATGATCCTCCTTAGTTCAACGAACGGCTGTGTAAGCAGGGAACTATTACTACTTTTCGGCATTCATCTTATACATTCATAATTACCGCCAGTCTCCCAGTAGATCTCCGCAACGTCGATTTTCCCTCCCGTCTTTCTGAAAACATTTGTCTTTCTCCCTGAAATCTTTAAAAACATTGTAACACACCAAAACACCGGAGATGATCTGTCTTTGCTAAATGGGGCTGTAATAAATCAGTCCCTTCTAAATAATGAACGTTCTTGAGACGGATGCCCAAGTAGCTTTTCAATTTTCTTTTAACAAAATTTGGGCGACTCTTGCTAACGGAAAACGTTCTCCTCATCTTCACACCCAGTAAGGGGAACTGCCAAGGCACATTTCTAGTCTGTCTTTCCCTTAGTTTCCCACCCCAGGAAGGAGGACAATTTATTTAATCTATGATCAAATAGAATTTGTACAGGACTTTTACGCACCATCTAATCTGCTATGGGCTGAATTGTGTGCTCATGATTTAGACCTGGAGAGCTCTAAACCCCCTGAGCTTTGGGGTGTATACTTGTCTAGAAACAGGATCTCTGCAGGTGTAATCAAGTTGAACGTGCTGGCTAGTTCTTAGTCAACTTGACACAAACTAGAGTCACGTGGGAAGAGTCCTCTACTCAGGAACTGCTTCCATCAGACTGGCCTGTAGGCAAGCCTATGGGGCGTTTTCTTGGTTAATGCTAGCTGTGGGAGGGCCCAGCCCACTGTGGGCAACGCTATCCCTGGGTGGGTGGTGCCAGGTTGAAACCAGACAGGGCTGAATCTTACAGATACCATGCTTTTCCTGTGCATAGAAGCCTCTAGCAACCTTCAGTTTTGCTGTACTGGGTTACCAAGGACAACCCCATGAAACAGTTACAACGTAGCTTGTCATAGAAGTTGTGTGAATGTGAGCCCTCCCTCTGAACAGCTTGCTGTGTCCCATCTTGTGAATGACTGAGATGCTCCAACACCTGCAAGATGAGATGAAGTGAGCTGGTGATGGAGGCACAGTGACAAAACGGCATGTCATCTTGATGGGATTTCGAATTGCCCAGGAGATACAGCTTTGAGCATGCCTATGACAGTGTTTCCGGAACCCACCCTGAATGTGAGTGGTGCCCTCCCATGAGACTGAGGTCCAGGACTGAACTTCAAAAGGGGAAAGAGAAATCGAGCTGAACACCAGCACTCATCCCTCTCTGCTTCCGCGGATGCATTGTCACCAGCTGCTGCGTGGTACAGCCACCACGCCTTCTCCACCGTGATGGACTGTACTCATCTGGACTGTGAGGCAAAATCACCCTTTCTTCTTTAAGTTGCTTTCTGCCAGATGTTTGGGCACAGCAATAAGAAAGGTGACTACTATACTTAGATTTTACACAAAGGCTTCCTGCACTCCGGTGGCCTCACCAGTGGCTTTGCTGGCTGGGTGCAGTGACTTCCGGCGCTCCGGTGGTCGGGTGCAGTGACTTCCGGCACTCCGGTGGCCTCACCAGTGGCTTTGCTGGCTGGGTGCAGTGACTTCCGGCGCTCCGGTGGCCTAAACAGTGGCTTTGTTGGCTGGGTGCAGTGACTTCCTGCACTCCGGTGGCCTCACCAGTGGCTTTGCTGGCTGAGTGCAGTGACTTCCGACGCTCCGGTGGCCTAAACAGTGGCTTTGTTGGCTGGGTGCA
Organism: Myodes glareolus; assembly: GCF_982192425.1. NCBI lineage: Eukaryota > Metazoa > Chordata > Mammalia > Rodentia > Cricetidae > Myodes > Myodes glareolus. Next base: position 31,037,935 of record NC_142049.1, on the reverse strand, counting down.
GTGACTTCCTGCACTCCGGTGGCCTAAACAGTGACTTTGCTGACTGTTGGGCGGTTGTTGGCAGGCAGGAAGCACAGTGTGATGGACATACTACACTGCGCTTCTCATCTCTATACGACAGCCTGAGATTTCATCATTATTATGCTGTTTTAAGTACGTGAACAAGACCTTGCCTCAAAACTAAACTAAGCCAAACATATGAGCCGCTTATTTCTAGGGGTAGCTTTGACTCCCCACTCTGTTTTCTGGCACCTGGGGCACAGTGAAGTCTTAGTCACTCTCGGTCCCTTATTGTCTCCATCTCTGTCCTGCGGCAAGGCCACGTGGGTGGGGTTCAGGACGGACCCAGAGGTCTAGTGGGAGGCAGGGACTCTCCTCCCCTTTCTACCCCCAGTGTGCCGTCCCTGGTGCTTCTCTGGAATTTGGTGCCAGGCTGTTCCTTGCATATCTCTCCATGTAGTTACTCTCTGGGAGGCTCATGACTTTCAGTTATAATATACTGTGACCTGGCTCAACCTCATGCTAGTGGCACTGCTGTCAAATCCAAAGCTACCGGTCTTCTGTGCTGGGTTGCTTATACGCTAGCATTTATGCCCCGTGGTCCCTCCATTCAAGCCCTGCCATCATCCTGAGTAGTCACTGTTATCCATGGTCTCCTAACTCCTTGGGAGCCTCATCTCCATCTCCTTCTCCACCTCATTCCAGCTGCCCCTCCCATCTGTTTATTGGAAGAGGTTCAAACTCCAAGGTACAGAATCCATAGATGTCTTCCCTGTCCACAGCCTGCAGTTGGCCCACTCCAAAATGTCTACCTTCCGCCATCATTTTCACTCTGGATGGAAATGCTCGTGCTTCCCTTTCCTCCCTCAGTCCCTCCAGGGGATGTTTACCACCTTTGCTCAGGTCACCCAAAGTGTGACATTCATAAAAAAAAAAAAAGACAAAATTGCAGAACCACCATCCAGTGGTTAGTGGGAAGAGTGGGTGAGTGTGTCTCAGGTACAACATCTTTTCCATGGGTTACATGATCAGATACATAGGAGCACACACATGTGCATGTATGACTGCTGAAGTCTGAACAAGGCTTGTGTATTGTAGCAATCAATATAGTTTATTAGGTTTGAGATTGTACTGTAGTTAAAAGATGCTACATTGGAGAGCACATGGGACCTACTTGGAAATTCTCTCTTCTCTCTCTCTCTTTTCTCTCTCTCTCTCTCTCTCTCTCTCTCTCTCTCTCTCTCTCTCTCTCTCTCTCTCTTTCTCTTTCTGCATGTCCTTGTGAATCTATAATCATTTCCAAACAGCTAAGGCATTCAAATTTAATTCCCAACCTGCGATCAGTGTTGAATATGCAGCCCAGAGCTCACTCAATCTTCGTGTCTTCATGCAGCAGAGGAGGGGAAATGAGACCAACAGTTCCTATTTCTCTTGAAGAAAACCAGAGCCTGTATGAGATGCCCGGCTGACCAACAGGCCCTGCCGACCCTGCAGCTGGAGTGCAGCAACTTCCCTCCGTGACAACTTGCTCGCCTCTGAGAGGTCCCTGAGAGACTCTGGCGTGGCAGAGTCCTTGTAGGGGCTCTCCTGGCTCCTTGAAAGTCTTTTCATGAGCTCCAAAAGATCTTATCTTCTCCATTACACGACAAGCTCAAAGTTGTCTTCAATCTTGTTTAAGTCCCCGGCATGTGTTGGGACTAGAACCTGGGAATCATTCAGTCTGAATTTTTAAAATGAGTGAATGGCTGGGAGGGCTGGCTTTAAGCAGCGGAGCAACTTGACTTGCCATTTTTCAAAACAGACCTTTTAGAACTTATTACAGATTAAAGACAAGAACAATGTGGCTCTCTTGTTTCCCCATTATCAACATCGTACCTCAGCCTGGTAGATTCGTCACCACCACCGAACCAGTATTGGTGTGCTGTGATGAACAGAGGCCACGCTTCATTCGGGTTTCCTCCCTAAGGTTAGCTCATTCACATGTTGCATCTAATCGTCATATCTTCTATGACTTCTTACGGGTGTGACAATTCATAGACAGTCTGTGTCTTTTTAGGCCTTCATACGTTGAGATTTAGAATTGGTTGTTCTGTAGATACTCTTTTAATTGGAAATTGGGATATTTTTCCCCACAATTAAACTAGGGTAATGTGCTTTGAGGAGGAAAAGTGGCAGAGGGCCTTCCTCACCGTACTCTGTCGCCATGATGGCTGTTGACAGTGACTTTGACCCCAATGACCGGGTGTCAGCCTTTCGGTGGTGTAGTTACTCCTGTCCCTCACTCCATACTGTCTTCGTTGCACGAAAGCCACAGAGCATAGCTCACACTTGCTTTCTCCTTGATGGCAGAGACACGCCATGCACCATAATGCTTCTGCTCTGCACAGACGCCCCTTGTTTCCTATCATTGTGAAGACTTTTTTGTGTGAACACTTCAGCCTCTGTCTATGTCTCCCCGCCCCCAAGTTCTAGATTCAGTCATTCTCTAAGGAACACTGGTTTCTTCCACTGAAGAACAATATTAGAAATCAGTATCTATACACTATACATGCTTAAGGCTGCTGTTGAGGCATCACAGATGACAGGTGAGTAGATATATATGTGTATACTGACCTGGGTGCCTATCTGTATTTCTGGATGCAGCCGTCTCCATCTAAGAAAGACTTGCGTTCCTGTGGTGTCACTACCTCTAACCCAGCACCACGCGGATCCTTTCAGCTCCTCCCCTTCTTATTTGTAATTCCCCGTTCCCTCAGGGAGAAAGATAATTTTCAACATCTGCTTAATTTACTTCATTTTTTAAAATCCTCGTGTGGGCACAAGTTTCAGGACTGTCAAGCCACACTGCATGGGAATAGCTTTATCACCTCTTGCCCTTAGTTTTGTAAAACTCCGTGTCAGCTTCGGTCATTGTGACTAAATACTGAGAAGAGCAATTTAAAGGAGGAAGGTTTGTTTTGGCTCATTGTATCAGAGGGTTCCATCCATGGTTGACTGATTCTGTTGCTTTTAGGCCCGCAGCAAGGTAGGAACTCAGAGTGGATGGGAGTCTGCTCACTGAACATGGGCAGGAAGCAGACAGGAAGGGACCAGGACAAGATACACACATCAGATGCATGCCTCAAGCGATCTACTTTCTCCAACTTAGCTGTATCCCAACAGTCATTGAGCTATGAATTCATTCATGGAGAAGTCCATCACTGCAGGTAGAGAGTCAGTGGCCCCACCTCCTCTCTGTGGCACTGCCATCTGGAGACCAAACCTTTAGCTCATGACAAGGGACTTTGGGGGGACAATGGGCTCCACTGGTTTCAAACACAATTCAGTCCCCACTTTATTCTTTGCTGCCTTCGGTGAGGTTCTTTTAGACATCTGTGTTCTGTGTAGACCCTTTGGTTCCATCTTACATCTCATCCTGGGTTCCCCCAAATTCTCATTTAAAAAAATGTAGCTGAGATTTACTTTATACCATAAAGTTTATAGAATTCCTTCACATGGCTAGGAAAGATTCGTGAGTTCACCATTATATACTATTTGCCCCACAAAATTCCCTATCCTTCACCTGCACAACTTCTATTGTCAACTTTGGCCACCGCTGGTACCTCCGTTGTCTCCAGGTCTTTGCTTTCATGACTCATAGGGTTGGGACGGTACAGCATGTGTCTTTTTAGACTGACTCCTTTCAATTACCAATGCCTATGTGGTAAGATAAACCATAACATTTTGCGGCTTGTTATTTCAGCTTTCTGATTGCTGAAAACAATCCTATCATGTGAACTTACCTACTGTGTCTCTCTGTCCCCCACTCAACTATAAAACATTGATTTTTTTTTTTACAGTGTGGGGCAGTTATGAGTAAAGCCATGGTAAACATTTACACCAAGGGGTTGACAGTGGACACGTTTCAGTCACCTGACTATGGCCTCTGAATCAGTGATGGGACTGCCTAGCGCTATCTAAAAACCTACTAGATTCTCTTCTGAAGTGTTGGTACCATTTTCATTTCCCTAGCAGCAGTGAACGAGCGCCCCTCTTGCTCCTCCTCTGCTTTGGTAACCGGTATCATCAGGTTTGTGATGAGGGTTATCATTTATAGGTGCGGGAGGGCATCTAATTATAAACAATCATTGGAACATAATTAGCAATCCTCCAATAATAAATGATGGGAAGCTACAGATGCCCTACTCTGAGAGCTTCATCTGGGCAGATGTCTCCATTTTTACAGCTGATGATCATATTGATTCAGAAACATGATTCAGCCACAGGCTTAGGGCAAACCTTAGCTGCTAATTTTGCTTGTGGTATCCACAGGGTCATCGCATAGTTTTGGGGTTTTTTTCTCTTTTATTTAATTAAAAATTTATTTTACATTCCAACCCAGTTACATGGCTAAGAGATTTTTATCACCAAGATTAGATCTGCTATTTTCAAACAAAACTATCATATGTGTGTGTGTGTGTGTATATGTGTTAATCTTGAAGCTTTTGTATTCCTCCATCTATGCATCCCTTGCTGAGTTGACCTAAAATCTTGACCCGATCCAACAGTACACCCTGAATTGATCTACATGCAGGGAAATCTTGTCTTTCTGTAACATGCTGATAACAAGTGCCTTATTGTACGTAAATGTCTAGTTAACCACACCCCTGGTTCTAATTATTAAATCATGTTCCTGGAGTTAGTAGGCAGCATTCTTGGCCTCAAAGGCAGGCAGCAAGCTTAAGTAAGTAAAATAGCAGTGAAGCAAGAATAGTTGACAGCTGTATTGATCACACATTTGATTAGACTAATAAGGACAGATGGATTCAACTTGATCCCGGTGATGAAGCCCCGGAGAGACACGCCATGAAGTCTTGCTTTCTACATCTGCAGAGCCATCCTGGGCTACTCCCTTTGCAGGCTGATAGCTGGGGTTTATTTTGTTCTTGCGGTTGAGACTCATGGAGTAGAGAATAAAGCAACATATGAGGCATTAAACGGCTGATCCTAGCCTCAGCCCTTCCTGGGTAAGCTCCGTCAGCTTGCCAAGCCTGTTTCCTCACACCTGCTGCAATCCCGGCCTTATCAAGACTAGATAGAACAGCTCCACCGTCAGTCCGGCAGAGCAGTCGCCACGGGCAGCCTGAACCAGCACAGGACTGAGCCGTTTCCCAGATGCTCAGTGATACATTTTTTAAAATGTTTCAGTCAACCTTTTCAAGTCAGGAAATTTCATATGAAGCCAAGAATTCTAGCTCTAAAAATAAAAAGGTTGATGAGTCTTATACTCCTGGGTCTACATGTCTAAGAGCCAAGGAGCAGCCCAACTCAGGTTCTGAACCTTCCCAGGTGTCTCGGCTGTATGCTATAATCGTAACTATGGGGTTGCAGGTGACTACCACTGTCAGAGAGGGCAGCGGACCACCTGAGCAGCAGCCACGTGAGTAGGGCTGAGGGACCCCTCCAGAGCCCTGGTGCTCATCCCGTGGGTTGCGGCCCTTTCATGGGGGTCACATATGAGATACCGGTATATCAGATATTTACACTATGATTCATAACAGTATCAAAATTAGGAAGCTATGAAGCAGCAGTAAAAATAATTTTATGTTTGGTGCTCACCATGACATGAGGGAATGTATTAACGGGTCGTAACATCAGGAAAGCGACAACCACTGCTCCCAAGAGAGAGAAGGTCAATTCTGATGGTCAAGCACCTGGTTTGTCCAAGGTTGTTACATGGTCTTCTGTGATTTGAACATGCTCAGTTAGGAAACTGCTTTGTAGACCTGCACTTTGACATCAATTTGTCCAGAAAGTTTCTTTCTCCCTCCCTCTCTCGTTCTCTCTCTCTGTCTCTCTCTGTCTCTCTCTCTGTCTCTCTCTCTGTCTCTCTCTCTCTCTCTCTCTCTTTCTTTCTTTTTTCTTTTATTTTGTTTTTTTGAGACAGGATTTCTCTGTTGCTTTGTAGCCTGTCCTGGAACTCTCTCTCTGTAGCCTAGGCTGGCCTTGAACTCACAGAGATCCAACTGCCTCTGCCTCCCAAGTGCTGGGATTAAAGGTGTGTACCACCCTGTCCAGCCAGTTTAAGTTTCTAAAAGGTGAAGCATGTCAAGAGTCTCTCTTCTGACATCCAGTGTGACAAATGTCACATCGGCTACTGTGAATTTGGTCACACTCTTCGGCTCTCCTCAGTTGCCACCTTTCTCTCTCTGTTCAAATTGGAAATCCTGAGTCTTGTATCCTCATCGCCACCACCATCGGCTTCATCTTCTCTCAGTCTAGATGGCCAGTTTGTCCCTTCTGCGAGCTCATGGGAAAATTAGTGTTTATAACAATTACTTTGTGTCAGGAAGAGCGGCAAAGCCTGCACTGCCAGCACTTGGGAGGCTGAGGCAAGAGAGTTGAGGGTAAACCTGGGCCACGTTGCAAGGTTCTGTTTTTAAAATCTAATTAATTAATTAGCCATTAATCCTATGCTTCTTCGATGCCTGCTATAGTACGTTTTATCCTATAATCTATAGATTAACTCTTCACATGTAGGTGAGCCCCTGATTTTGATTCAGCTAGAAGGAGAAGTAAGAAACAGTTCACATATAAGTGAAAAGTTAAGTTATAGATTATAATGGTAGCACGGAACTATAATAAAGGCCATGAAATCTGAAAGCACACAAAGAAATATTAATAATCAATAGGAAAAGCAAAGTTTTTCAAGGACACCAAAAAAAAAAAAACGCTTGCCAGAACTTGTGAGATCTGTCTTACCAGCGCTTTACAAATATGTAGAGAAATTGGTGAGGAGTGAGGCCCAGTGACAGAGTGCTTGCCTGAGGCTCTAGGTTGGATCCCAGCCCCTCAAAAATGAACAATTAAGTGAAACAAATTGTTTCACACATCGTAAGCTTAAGCAATAAAATTCAAAAGCTGAAGTTGACCATTTCTTTCTGGGAAATTTGACAAGACTGGAAGAGCCTTCTCATTGGTAGGGATGACACACAGGCCAAGTGGCCTTCTCATTGGTAGGGATGACACACAGGCCAAGTGGCCTTGCTGTGTCTCGGGGCCTCGGTAAGCTGGCACACACTCCTACCGCTCGCTGCTTCTTGCTTTGAAAGTTGGGAAGTGTACCCAGGGCTCCTTTTGTTTGGAGTTTGGATTTGCTGACCTTGCTTTCCCTGGGAACAACACCACACTGTCACGTCCTCCCTCTGCTTTTACATCTGTCAGTTGGGTGTCATAAAATGCCTTCTATATTCCTGCCTGGGGTTCTCCGGAGGTGGCAGGATTATTGAAGTGACAGAGGAATCCCACGGGCCCAAGTCAAACAGCTATTTTCTCGTAAGCTTGTCCTTTCTGCTACACTGACCTTTTACAGCAGGCTTATCATCTCCGGAGCACTGGCTCCATAGGACACTGGAAAATGCTGACAGCCAGCACAGGTAAGAAGCTGCCTCCCAGGCAATGACGTCAGGAGTTCAGCCCACCCTAATTCTACAGCCCAAATCTCTCAACACCCAGTATGAGATCCCAAAACCAACGGACACATGGTAAACTCCACCCTGAGGCTTGACCCGGATCCCTCTCCTCAGAGTCCAAGAGTCTACCTACCCGGGGCAACTGAGGTGGTTTGGATGAGAAATGGCCCTTGACTGGCTTGAGTGTGTGAACACTTGACTCCCAGTTGGTGCTGCTTAGAAGGTGTGACCTGGTGAAGGAAGTATGTCCCCAGGGCAGGCTTTGAGAAACTGCAGCCTTGTCCTACTTCCGGTCTGCTCGCTCTACTTCACAAAGGCTGCGTGCAGTTGAAGCCGTGATCTCTCTGCTTCCTGCCCCTACCACCATGTTTGCCCCTTGCTGCCATGCCTCCACGCTGTGATGGATGAAAGTCTCTGGAACCGTGAGCCAAAACAAAGTCTTCCTTAAATTGTCTTTGCTCATAATGCTTTATCACTGCGACTGAACAGCAGCTACCGCAGTAGCCCAGGACACCAGAGAAGCCAACCGAATTTCTCCTCAAGGAACCTAGGAACTTTATTGAGGAAACGGCCTCCGTTCCTGTTCTATGTGATTTAGCATAGCTCCTGTGTGTTTGGTGGCCTTTCTACTGTCATGCTCTGGGAGCAAACACCCGCATGCCTGTGGCCTAAAGACTCAATGCTTGCCGACTCCCCCGTGACTTCACGTCCATACAGTTCCAATTTCATGTATGTCTTCATCACCTTTTAAAATATATACTTCGATTCTTACCTGGTAACTCTTCCTTTGGTTATCCACTCTTCTAAAATGTCACCTGGACTCCTTCCTGAGAATAACAAGGCAGCAGAACTGAGCGCTGCCAGCAGTGAGTGAACGGAACCCGCAGGAACCCGCGATGCGTGGAGCCTACTCGCTGGCTGTGGTCTGAGCAGATTATTTATATGTGGAGTGGTGGGCCCAGCATTCCCAGCATTTGTTCTCTGTAGTTTGTACTCTCAGCTAACATGCCATGGCAACTGAAACCTGAGCCAAGTTTTGGGGAAATTGGAGTTACTTAACCAAACCGTAATAATTGAATTTCACGCCTATCAGAACTATGACAAGTGAAGGCGGCCAGTGCTTGTATTTTGCCTTTGCAGAGCCAGAATGAGCCTGCAGCCAGCAAGACCCTTGACCTGAGATGGAATCTGCACACACCTCCCACCCTGACCTCCAATCACCTACCGCAGTACTTTATGTCTAAGAAAAACGCTCCCTAAGATTAATGCTACTTCCTCTTCAGAGAAAGAACTATGTAGACATAACATAGTATTAGAAGCCAGGAGACCTCAGTTTTGGGCACGATCTGCTGTGGATTGTACGTCACTTTCATGCCCTCCATCTGAAAAATAATGAACCATGCACCGAATTCTTTCCGCATTACCTATGGATCTGTCAGAACCCTAGCAATCAGAGCATCTTCGTCACGTCAATATGGAGAAGTAAAACCCCGTCTCCTAGCTTCTTCTCCCATTAGAAGTGTGAACAATGCGGCCCAGGTGTTAGCCCTGCCCACTTTGGTAGAATCCTGCTGCGTAGACTCAGCGAGCCTGCACCACAAAAACAGACACCATCTGGCCGCTTTCCGTTCGCCACTAGCTTAAGTCTCCTGTACGTAATGCAGACGTTAGGTCGCACTGCTTCCCCCAATGCAGAAAGCAGCAAAGAGATCCGCTCTAAATACAGTCTAGAGCCTTGACATCCATGAAGCCCAGGGCTGAAGACTGTGCAGAACTCCAAAGCAGTGCCCCAAAGGGCACTGATTCACATATGTTTCCCCAAAGGCCAAAATGACGCTGAGAACTTTCCGATGACGTTTAGATCTGAAGCTAGTCCATAAACATTGGAACAAAGTATTTTATGATTGATAGGCTAATTAAATCCCAACTGCACCACCTGTGAGTGATATTAATTATGAAATCTCCAACTGCTGGAACGAAGCTAGTGAAATGATGCTGCCTTCTCGTTTCACACCGAGCATGTAGATGTGGTTAGATGCAGTCATTTGATGAAAAGCTAGGCTGTGCAAAAACAGAGACAGACGTAACTGGCAGCTCATTGCTGGTGGGAGTGCAAACTTGTAAGGCCACTATGGAAATCAATATAACCATTCCTCAGAACGTTGGGAATCAATCTACCTCAAGACTTAGCTATAGCACTCCTGGGCATATACCCAAAGGATGCTCCATCCTACCAAAGGACACTGACACACTCATGTCCTTTTCAACATTATTCATAATAGTCAGAAATTGGGAACAACCTAGATGCCCCTCAACAAAAGAATGGATAAAGAAAATGTGGTCCATTGATGCAAGGGAATATGACTTTAGTGTTTTTTAATGACATTATTAAATTTTCAGCCAAATGAATAGAACTAGAAAAAATCATGCTGAGTGAAGTAACTCAGACCCAGGAAGATATAAATATGATCAGTGCCTTATCCAGTCATTACCATAGAGTCTTTCTCCAGCAGCAGATGGGAACAGAGGCAGAAACCCACAGCCAGACATTATGTGGAGAGAGAGAGTCAAAATCGAAGGTCTCTACTGGGCTCCTCTTATCTTAGCTCAGAGAACCCTACAGAAGAGGAGGCAGGAAGATTGTAGGAGCCAGAGGAGATGGAAGACACCAAGAGAATAGGAATCTCTGAATAAACTAAGCAGAGCACACAGGAGCTCACAGGGACTGAAGCAACAAATGCAGGGCTTACACGGGTCTACACCAGGTCCTCTACATGTGTATTACAGCTGTTAGCTTAGTATGTTTACGAGACTCCTGACTGTGAGAACAAGTGAGTCTCTAACTCTTGTGCCTGCTCTTGGGATTCTTTCCCTCCTGTTGGGTTGCTGAGCCCAACTTCGATATGATCGTTTTTCCTCCCTCTTATTATATTTTATTTTTTCATGTATAGTTGTTGTCTCTTAGAAGCCTGTTCTTTTCTAGTGACAGACAGAAAGGGCATGGGTCAAGAGGAGAGAAAAGGTGGGGAGAAACTGGGAGGAGTAGAGGGAGGGGAAAATATAATCAGAACATATTGTATGAGAAAAGAATCTATCTTCAATAAAAAATAGAAGCTTAAACAAAAAAGAAAGAAAAGAAAATATCAGTGTACTTGAAAAGAGATTCTCTTTGAAAGAGATGATCACCCTGTATTTCTTGTTTTTCATATACTAGCATTAGTGGACTTATGATTGGCATGCATCTCCACTAACTAGTTAAAACTTGATCTGCCTTATTTGTAGTTTATCTATATTTGTCCAAAAATTTAATCATTAAAACAATTGACATTCATTGAAAAAATAGAAATATATTGTGCTTATTCCATTGCCTTTCATATATTAGACTCAGACACTGGTTCTTTTTACAAGATTTTGTGATATGAATAATTATTTTAAGATGTGTTACATTTTTATGCTGTGGAACATTTTTTACTGATGCAAAAATACGTTCCATTGTTTTATGTTGCATTTGTTTAACTCTGTGAAACTGTGATACTTTGCCTGTTTAAAACACCTGATTAGTCTAATAAAGAGCTGAATGGCCAATATTTAGGCAGAGAAAGTATAGGCAGGACTAACATGCAGGGAATATAAATAGGAAGAGAAATCTGGGAGGAGAGATAGAAGAGTAAGAAGACCAAGAAGCAAGAAAAAGAGAGGACACCAGGGGCCAGCCACCCAACTACACAACAAGCCATGGAGTCAGAAGTAAAGAAAGATGTATAGAATAAAGAAAGATAGCACTTGGGAGGCAAAGGCAGGCAGACCTCTGTGAGTTCAAGGCCAGCCTGGTCTACAAGAGGTAGTTCTGGGACAGGCTCCAAAGCTACAGAGAAACCTTGTCTTGGGGGGAAAAAAGCTACAGAAAAAAAAAGAAAAGAAAAGAAAAAAAAGATAAAAACCCAGAGACAAAAGGAGGATGGGATAATTTAGAAAAGCTGGCTATATAATAAGCCAAGATAAGGCCAGACAATTATAAGCAAAAATAAGCCTCCTTGTGATTTATTTGGGAGCTGAGTGGCAGGTTCCCCAAGAGAATAAAAAGAATTTAAAAAGAAAACAATTTTGAGAAACAGTTCATTAACTTGACTTCCTTACAGACTTCCTTATAGAAGAGGTACAGTAGATTTACTCTGCAAGGTCTCTCTAATGTTGCCTGTAATCTATGCTGTTTCCTTATTGAAGGAGAAATGGTCACGCTACAGGCAAAGGCATGACATCAAGTGTTGGAAATTAAGCCTCAGAAGATCAGGGTGCTGGGAACCTTGAGCAAAGCCACCTAGAGGTTACGATGCAGAAACTGGACCAATGAAAACACTTGGCATATTGAGAACCATCACAAAATGGTGCTTGGTATGATCTTTGACAGAAACAAACAGAGTGGAGACATTTTTATTACTTTATTTTGTCTTATTTACCTTTTTTTTGTTCAAGACAGGGTTTCTCTGGGTAACAGCCCTAGCTGTCCTGGAACCACAAGTTCTGTCGACCAGGCTGGCCTCAGACTCACAGACATCCACCTGCCTCTGCCTCCTGAGTACTGGGATTAAAGGCGTGCGCCACTACCACCCAGCTTTATTTATGTTTATTTTTTATTTTCTAGTTTTTTGAGACAGGGTTTCTCTGTCTAACAGCTGTGGCTGTCCTGGAACTAGCTCTCGTAGACCAGGCTGGCCTCAAACTCACAGAGATCCGTTTGCCTCTGCCTCCCAAGTGCTGAGATTACAGGCAAATGCCACCACCTCCCGACTCATTTACCTATTTTAATTCCTACATATGACTACTAACACAGATTTTCCATTTAATGTATTAATTTAAATATTCTTGTTTTAAGCTAATTTTTTTCTTTAGAAATGTCAGAAAGTATACCTGTAAAGTCTCACCACCATGACTACCTAACCATGAGCAGAGCAAGGAAGACATCGATAGACATTCTGACACAAGGAGAGGAAAGACCATGAGTTCTCAACTCTACACAAAGAACTAAATGATCAAAGGAACGCTAAGGAGAGAAAAGGTCTTCCTTAGCAAAGAGCACACCAATTAGTGGTTGGATCTGGGGCGAACTGAGAGGGAATATGATCAAAACACATTGTAGGAAACTTTTTAATGAACTAGTACCATTTTTGATATCTTAATCTCAATAAATCAAAGGAACAATTTTAAAAAATGTCATTTGCGGTGGTACAGATCTGTAATCCCAGAATTCATGAGGCTGAGGAAAAAAGAATCAAGAGCTTTGTACTCACCACCCTAGGCAGCTCTGACCCTTGCTTGGAAAGGCTTCAGCCTGCCGTGGGCAGCAGTCGGTGGAGGGATGCATAATTAGTGAGAGGGATAAGAACGAGACACCGTGTGCCTGGCTCTAAACAGGTCATCTAAGTAATACTTCCACCATCATGGCTCGGGGAGCGTCTTGAGAAAGAGGTAGAGTGAATCTAAGAGCTAGAGGAAGGGAAGGGTGCTAAGAAATGCTAACCTGTGCATCCCTAGACACGGCACTCACGAACTCTGCATCCCTGGTTCCCTGCCCAAGGCCTGAAGAAGAGAATCCTCTTAAGATCCCAGGCTTGATGGGTTAGCTCTCCAGGTCAGAGGCACTGCTTGGGTGCTATTAGTAGTTAATAGTTGCTGGAGAAGGGAAAAATCTTTCTGAGAATGTGGCCACTTGTAGGTTTCCCATGCACGGATGAACAACACTGACAGGATTTAATGGATTATCAAAGAGCAATGAAATTGGGAAGGAGCAGTTTGGGTGAACATGAGGAGAGCTGGAACAGGGAAAAGAAGTAGACATGATCATATTTCAGAATAAAAGTGTATGGAATCCTCAAATAATATATTTTTTTAAAATGAAGTTAGATGCCAACACTCATGTTTTCTTCATTTTCACCACCAATGCCCAAAAATGCCTTTCTTTAGAGGCCATTTTTCCGAAAGGAAAGTATGTACTGCTTCTTAGAGTGTTCGTGGGGGTTACTTAATGAACCCCAAATAGAAAATTAGCTTGGTCATGTGATACTGGCAGTCGGTAGGTGAGTCAGAGCTCAGTTACCTGATCCATCATCAAAATGACCAAATACCAACCCCCAGAGCAACCAGCATATTCTAAATACCCAAGGTGAGAGATGGCTCAGCATTTCCCAGTGGTCAATGATGGCAGGTGCTGAACAATGTACAGAATATCACAAGATGGTCCCTAAACAATGTAAGAAAACAGCAAGGGAGGAGAGAAGCAGAAGCAAGCCGCCCTTGGCTCAGCCGTGCAGCCAGAAGCAGATGAGAAGACTCTTCGTCCAAAAGGCAAGCGAGGAATCCAAGGCCAAAGACTCTGGCCCACTGACCCCTAGAGCCTCACATCTGGGTATGGAGCTGAGACAGACTCCCTCAGCTGCTGGGGCAGCTCAGCAGGAGTTTGTCACCCTCCCTGCCTCAGAGGGCTGTGGCTAAGAACCATCTGGGCACATAATACTGTTTAAAACTGAGTTATCCCAGGATGAGGTGAGGCTGGGAAAGGCCTGGGAACAAGAAGCAATCTATCTCAAGGTTTAGAAAAGGAGTTGGCCCTGTATTGCCGTTCAGATTAAGCTTTATTGGGAGAGAGATTTTGGAGACGGGGACAGAGCATGCTAGAGACTTGGGGACAGAGATTGCTAGAAGGCGTGCATCATACCACGGACACTGTGATGGCTCCTTCAAAGGAGAGGGAGCCTTCTCTTCAAAGCCCAAAGGAGCTGAAGACAGCTACCATGTATAACACGGCAGGGAGGCCGAAGGAAAGAGTCTTCAAAGCCCACAAACTGAGAGGGTTTCTGTCTCGGATTTGCAGAAGGGTAGCAGGATGTTCCATACCACGTGACTTAACTTGGCCGAGCCTACAAGTCAAAAGGGAGAGGCAGCACTAGGTAGGACTATAATCTCTTACCTTGCAGTCACACTGGGGTGGGGCCATACTTATTTATTCTTTATGCTCTGCCACACAGAACAGACTGCAGTAGGGTGCAGCATGTCAGTCCCAGGCCACTGGACCTGGCTTCTCAAAGTGACTGATCTTAAAATGGCAGATCTGTGATCTAACCTTTGACAGCTCCAGGGGGAGACGCGGCCACCTCAGTCCTTCACCGAATCGGACAGACCAGATGCTAACAAAACTAAGCTCAGCTTGGACAGTGGCGTGAACAGCCTCATCACTTCAGAACACCCTGAACTTGAGATCAGCAGGTAGCTCAACCGCTGGAACCAGTTTCCAAAATAGACTCTGAGAACTCCTGAAGCTGCTCAGGGGACGTGAAGGCCGCTGTCCATCTCTCCAGAAGGTTGAGGAAATGCTTCGCAGGTTTAGAAGTACTGAAACGGCTCCACGTACCCAGGACTGCCTTTCCCCTCTGCCTTCCCCAAGTGCTGGGATTAGAACATCGGCCAGGCCAGGGGCTAACAAACTGTAGGTACACAGGTTCCCCATTTTTCCCGAGGCGCTATGCAGGGCTGTTCTGCTTCCTGGTTCCACTGCATCAGCTTGAGGGTGTAGCATAGAACTGCCCCTCTCCTGTTATGTTAATTTCACCTATGGCCCAAGGGTGTAGCTTAGAGAGAACTCTTCTGTCATGGTAACTCCACCTGCAAGCAAGGTTCTTGCCCGCAGGCAAGGTTCCCGGGTCAGCTTTTCTCTGAGCCTGAGCACGCCCACCTGGCTTCCTCTTTTCTCTGTTCAGCTGCTCTCCGACCTTGGGTGCGGCCCCCTGACTTTTCTCTTTCCTTGATCCTGATGGGGGGCTGGTGTCCTTTTGCCCCACAGTATATATACCCGACTTATGCTTAATAAAGCTGCCATTTGCCACTTGCTCCTTGGCAGATGAGCCCGGTCTCTTTGTGTGTGTGTCATGTGTTTAAACCCTTAGGACAGTCGTCCTTCTCGTGGGCTCGAGTCAGGAAAAGCGCGCGCCTGTTTCGAGGTTCGGGTGTCCTCAGAAAAGTGTGGAAGCTTACAACAAACTGGATTCTCAGGAGGGTGGTAGAACCTGCTTGGCCCCACAGACTGAAAAGCCAAGTGTGGGCAACAGAGGATCCGGTATGCAGAAACAGGGAGTCTCCTAAAGTGAAGACAGTGCCGGTGGGCATGTGTCCAGGACAGGTTCGGCACCCAGGGCATAGGAGAGACAGCTTACAAGTGTAATTGACCTCAACTCTGTCCATCTACCTGGAGGAAGCCAGTTTTAGAAAAACCAGAAGCAAACGGCTCCAAACTCACTTTTCTTCGCCCCTTATGTTTCCCCTTTTCCTCTTCACTTACACTTCTACAAGTTCTTTGACTCTTGGGGGTGGGGAACTTTTTATTTATATTTGTGCTTTTTATTTGTTGTCCAATCAGATTCGTGATCTTCTCGTTCACTCTTCACAAGCCCCTTTCATGCATTCTAGATGTCCACGTGTAGAATGAGACCCCTACTTCTTCAGCTGTGCAAATATTGAGTCAAAATGGATAAATACCTTAATGGAAGACCTGAAACGCTAAAACAGCCAGAGGGAACTTGAGGTTCAGCTTGGGGTAGGGGAGCAGTTCCTGAAGAGAGCTCTGGATGCTCAGGAAATAACTGACAAACAAGGCTGTGTGAAATTTAAAAGCTTCTGACCAGCAGAGCCAAGAGGTGTCAGAGTGAAGCAGGAGCCTATAAAATGGGAGATCTGTAGCTAAACACTGGAGGAGAGTAACACCTAGACTCTATGGAGAATCCTCTGAACTACATACCATCAGCACAAAAATTACCAAACAAATCATCCAATCCATAAATGGACAAATAAATGGGACATTCTCAAAAGGAGAAATACAAATGGCCAATAAACATTTGAAAGACGGTCAATATCCTGAACCACGAGGGAGATGCAAATTGAAATCACATTAACATACCATCTCCCCCCATCAAAGTAACTATCATCAAGAAGACAAATGACCAGAAATGCCAGCAGGGATGTGGAGAAAGAGTAACCATTGTACCCTGCTGATGGGAATGTGCACCGTTGCAGCCACTATAAAAATCCATGTGGAGTTTCCTCAAAAACAAACAACAAAACTGCTAAATGACCCAGCTATCTCCATCCTTAGTGGATACTTGAAGGAATTTAAGCCAACAGCCCACATAGATTCTCCCATGAACCTCACATGACAGTGAGGGAGAGTCTCAGCCGAGTGGCACATGGATTGTGTTTTGTATTGTGGTTGAGATCACACTTGGTGCAGTCTTTGACAATAGCAGTTGATTTGTTTGTGTGTGGTTCTGGGGATCTAATGGAAAATCTCGCCAATTCTAGGGAATGGCTGTATTGCTGAGCTGCGTCTCCAGCCCTGACTGTCTCTTACAGTGTAAAAATGGAGAAACATGGGCCAGCAAGACGCTCAGAGGGTAAAAATACAGTACAGTACAACCTGATGATCCAAGGTTCAGCTCTGGAAATCATGGTGGAAAGAAACCAACTGTGCCCACAATCACACGAATCAACCATATATATATTATGTCCTAATAAGTATAAAATTAAATGTATTCTGTCTTAAAAAGTGGCCAAACTTGGAGACTTGGAGTGGCAGCACATAGCTCATAATTCCAGCATCTGTAGGGTGGGGTCAGGACTGAAACTATGAGGCTAACCTGGGCTACATGAGAGAGAGAGAGACATAGACAGAGAGAAAGAGAGAGAGAGAAAGAGAGAGAGAGAAAGAGAGAGAGAGAGAGAGTAGGGAGAGAGAGCGCTACAACAGCAAGTATATAGATGTTCATTTATGTGGCCTGGGGAAAAAAAGAATTTCTATGAAACACAGGCCACAATAATTTTTGAAGGAGGCAAAATAAACTTAAAGGCAGTTTAACTTCTCCATAGACAGCATCTTTCTCGGAACATACTGCGCCACGTAATTCTCCATCTTCTTTCCAGGTATTCTAAACCTCTGAAGTCATTATGCAAGTCACCCAAGGACTTATAATGTTGGGAAATAATAGAGCATATTAAAGGAGCAATCTGCCGAAGCCATTCTGAATATTGAAGTTCTATGTGAAATTCAACCTCAGTTAAGTACCTCAGCGCCAAGCTTTTTCTCTAGGGGAAAGGGGGCAGGGCTTAGACTCTGTTAAAACACACATTCTAAAGCAGGTGGTTAGAGAGAAGAAAGTGCTGGCTTAACACCAGGCAGAGCAGCCTTTACCAGGCACAGAAGGAAGGGCCTATGGGAAAACCAGGGACACGGTTGCCCCTCAGTGACTGGTGCCAGAGACACAGCGCTAGGGTTTCGATCTCTAAGGTCTCTAAAGTTCAGTGTTGACCTTTCAGCCCCCAGAATAGTGCCATTAGTGACGTGGGGTGGGGGGCGTTCAAAAGTGGGGCCTAGTTTAAACATGCCCTTGACTGGGGTGGTGGAGCCCACACCCTCTCTCTGCCTCTCCTTTACTTAGTAGCCACAAAGTGAGGCATTCTGTTCACTGCTCCACGGTAACATGTTCAAAGGGACGGCTAACGGACCATGGACTGAGACCTCGAAAACTAAGAAGAACAATCCTTTCGAAGTGGATTATGTCAGGTATCTGCTCCATCACAGAAGGCTAACAGACATATACACATATGGTGGTGCTCATGGGAGCATCCACACGCAGGGCAACTTCAACCACGCCCAGCCAAGGCAGAGAGATGAGGCTGAAATGAGGAAAAGCCTTTCAGTGTCTGTACCCTCAAAGGCACTGAAGCTGTGGCCCTGGCCTGCCAGCCCCTGTGTGGCAAAAAGAATATTAGAAAAAAGAGAGCTTTTGAAAATGTTATTCTTTTTTCTTTTTCTTTTTCTTTTTTTTTTTTTGCTGTTTTTGTTTGCTTTGTTTTGTTTTGGTTGGTTGGTTGGTTGGTTTTTTGTTTTGTTTTGCTTTAGTTAGTTAGTTAGTTAGTTAGTTTGCAAGATAGGGTTTTTCTGTGTTTCTTTGAAGCCTGTCCTGGAACTAGCTCTTGTAGACCAGGCTGACCTCGAACTCACAGAGATCCGCCTGCTTCTACCTCCCAAGTGCTGGAAGTAAAGGTGTACGCCACCACCGCCTGGCAAGAATGTTATTCTTTTTTAAAAGAAAGAAAACAACAATTTAACTAATTTTTGGAGGAATAACCAGGGGCAGTGGAAGTTCAAGAAGTGCATAGTGAAAGTAGGTTGACTTTTCACTTTTTGTCCCTCATTCCCAACATCCATGTGTCCTGGGGAGGGAATAGCTTACACACACACATACACATATGTACAGATGAACATGCACTTTCCTTCTTCTTTCTCTCAGCACTGCCTGTTCTATACACACGAACATGCACACACAGAGACAGAGACATGCACATATACACATGCATTCACGCAAGCACACACACAGACAGGGACACATGCACATATACTCTCTGTCTTTTCTCTCAGTACTGCCTGTTCTACATACATGCATACACACGTATGCACACACACAGATGCACATACACAAATGTACACACACATGCACATACGGACATGTGCACATGCACATATACTCTCTTTCCTTCTTTCTCTCAGCACTGCCTGTTCTACACACATGCATACACTCACACTCACACACTCATGCACACATGTACACACACACGCACACATGGACATGTGCACATGCTCATATACTCTCTTTCCCTCCTCTTTTCTCTCGGCACTGCCTGTTCCATTGTGATTTCTCTTTCCAAACCTGACTGCTCCTCTCTCCTTGCTCTGTGTCCCTAGGCCCTTCCTTCGTCCCTTGCTGAACAGTCCTCCCGGTTCCACTGTCTCGACTGGTCCCCTGTACTTTCTCTTGATGCCTGGGCTGTTCTGAGACTCTTTTGGAGTTAGTCCATTGCATCCATCTTTCTTGATTCCTAACTTCCTTCGGACCTGGGTAGCATGCAAGTCCTGATGCTATCGGCTTTTATCCTGGCAGTTAGAAATGATAATGGGTGCCCTAGTTTTGTTGTTAATATTGCCCTTAGGCTTTGGGTTTTGCTTTCTCGTTTCTCTGTGTATATGAGGATTTGGAGAAATCAAAAAGTTGTATCTCGAGCTGGAGAATTGGATCAGTGGCTATGAGCAGGTACTGCTCTTCCAGAGGACCTGATATTCGTTTTCAGCACCCACATGGCAGCTCATAGCTGTCTGTAACTCCAGTCCAGTACTCTGTCCTGCCCTCCATAGGCACCAGACACACACTGGTACATAAGCACTTACATACATGTAAGCAAAACACCCATACACATAAATTTAAAATAATGATCTTCCTTTAAAAAGAAAGGCTTGTATCTCTTGCATAGGGACTTCCAGTCTTACTGTAACGATCCTTGGTTGATGAACATGTAGGTTGATTCAGAACTTGGCCATCACTGTCAATTCAAGTGTGGGTCTATCTATCTGTACAATTATACGAGTGTGGGTACTTCTGCACAGATGCGTAAGTAGGAATGTGTCTGAACAATGTGTGAGTGTGGCTGTATCCGCACAAGTACACAGTGTGGATGTATTTGTACAAGTGACAAGCATGGGCGTATCGGCACCACTGTGCAAGTGTGAGCATATCTGTCAAAGTGATGTTCAAAGAAATGTGCACAGGTACATACTTATATGTCCAATATGCCTCAGGTTCATTTTCTTCCCCTTAGTGTCCCACAAGGGGTCACTGCCATAAAAGTCTGTCAAACAAACCCTCTTGTTTGTCCCCTACTCCTGTCACATCGTGGGGCCTCTCCTGTACTTTCTCCTCCAAACTTGCTACTGGGAGCTATGACAGGCCAAGACATTCTACGCAGAAACCCCATCCCCTTCTGTGACTTCACCTTACAAAAGTTCAGAGTCAGCCCCAAGTGACATACTCTCCTTGAGGCTTGGATAAAAGAAAAGTGGCAGAAGCCTTCTTTGGTGTGGGAGCCGGAGGACAACCCCCGGTGTCTACCTAGGAGCCTTCCACCTGGGGTTTTTGAGGCAGTGTCTCGCACTATGACCCGGAGCTTTCTGTGCAGACTAGGCCCAGTGAGCCCCTGGATCTGCAGATCTCTGCCTACCCAGGCTGGGATTACAAACATGTACCCCATGCCCAGTTTTTTACATGTGTTCTGGTTGTCAAACTCAGGTCTTCATGCCTCAGTCCTTTACAGACTGATCTGTCTCCCCGGCCCAGAAAGCATTTTATGACAGAGAGAGATACCTTCAACTCCTTGTCTTGGGCTATTTTCATTTCCTTTTCTCTAAATATCAAATATCTAAAGCTGAGAACTTGCAGAGAGGAGGCTTGTTTGGAGTTTTGGAGGCTCGTGAGCACGATATCCAATTGTCCCATTTCTTGTAAAAATGTCATAGCAGCTTCTCTAGGGTTTAGCCCTGTGAGTCAGCCTATCTCTCCCCTTGACACACATAACCCAACCCTCTAGATCTGGCTTGGGTCCCGCATTGAGTATCCTGACCTATCTGGCTACCCCTGCCTACACTGTAACCAACATTTAGATTCCCATCAGGACCTGTCCTGTCTTCTCCCAACCCACAGAATCCTCCCATGTCAAATCCAAACTGTCCACCTAAAAGAATGACTAAAATAAAAACATGACAGTTTATGCTAGTGGGAGTGCAAACTTGTACAGCCACTGTGGAAATCAGTATGGCGATTTCTCAGAAAATTAGGAATCAATCCACCTCAAGACCTAATAATACCGCTTTTGGGTATATATCCAAAGGATCCACATTCACACCACAAAGATATTTGCTGAACTATGTTCATAGCAACATTATTCATAATAGTCAGAACCTGGAAACACCCTAGATGCCCTTCAATCGAAAAATAAATAAAGAAAATGTGGTACATTTTCACAGTGGAGTACTACTCAGCGGTTAAAAAAAATGGCATCTTGAAATTTGCAACCAGTCCACAACTCCAGAGAAGCTAGAATCCACTTCCAGAAACAGAGGGAAGCAAATACAGAGATCCACAACTGACCTCTGGGCTGAACTCATGGAGTACAAAAGAAAGTGAGGAAGGAGCAATAATATAAGTAAAAGGGTCAACACCATGTTGGGGAGAAAACCACAGAATCAACTGACCCAAGCTAGTGGGAACTCGCTGACTCCTGACTGACAACTGGGGAACATGCATAGGACCCATTAGGCCACCTGTGTATAAGTAACAATGGTGTGCTTGGGCAGTATATGGGGCCACTGGCCGTGGGACAAGTATCTAACTCTAATGCATGAACTGGCTTTGTGGAACCCATTCTCTATGGAGAGATACCTTGCTCAACCTAGGCATGGGGGGAGGACTTGGTCCTGTGTCGGGGTCTGATGCCCCAACATAAAGTCTACTTTTCCCTAACTGGACCGATGCGGAGGCGCGGGAAATAATGAGACACAGTTCACACAGCAATATTGGGCCTATAGTCCTGCCTCAGAGAGGTGATGGGACAGACTTAGTCAACTTCCCAGGGGAAGACTTATCCTCTCTGAGGAGTGGATGGGGGTGTGATGGGGGAAGGGGAGAGTATGAAGAGAGGAGGGAGGGGAAACTGGGATTGGCATGTAATAAAAAATAAACAAATAAATATAAATGAATAAATAAAAATTTTAAAAAGTACACATTCAATAACAGAAGGGCCAAATGGCACCACTAGAATCCAGTTACCCCAAGACAGCAAAACCTGAACATTCCAACACAGCTGAAGTACAAGAAAGTGACTTTTAAACTATTTTTATGAAGATAATAGAGGTTCTTAATGAAGAAATAAAAAAAATCCCTTAAAGAAACTGAGGAAAAGACAAACAAAAATTGGAATATATCAATAAATCCCTTGAAGAATGCCAAGAAAGTCAAGAAAAACAAACGAACAAATGGATGGAGAAAATGGCTCAAGATTTGAAAATGGAAATAGAAGAAAGCAGAAACTGAGGAAATTCTGGAAATGGAAAATCTAGGTAAGGAACAGAAACACAGATGTAAGCATTACCACAGAATACAAGGAATGAAAGAGAGAATCTCAGACACTGAAGATAAAATGGAGGAAATAGATTTATCAGTTAAAGAAAATATTAACTCTAAAAAAATTTCTAAGACAAAACATCCAGGAAATCTGGGACACCATGAAAAGATCAAAACTAAGAATAATGGGAATAGAAGGAGAAGCATCCCAGATCAAAGGCCCAGGAAATATATTCAGTAAAATCATATAAAAATTTCTGAATCCAAAGAAGAACATGCCTATAAATGTACAAGAAGCTTATAAAACACCAAATAATCAGGACAAGAAAAAAGTCCCCTCACTACATAATAATAAAAATAAATACAAAATAAATTCTTTACAGATGAAAGAAAGAATATTAAAAGCTGCAAAAGAAAAAGGCCAAGTAACATATAAAGGCATGCCTATCAGAATTATTTCTGATGTCTTAATGGAGACGCTAAAAGCTAGAAGGGCCTGGACATATGTTTTACAGAATCTAAGAGACCACAGATGCCAACCCAGACTACAATATCCAACAAAACTTTCCACCAGCATAGATGGAGAAACAAGATATTTCATGACAAGTCAAATTTAAACAATATCTATCCACTAATCTAGCTCTATGGAAGGTACTAGAAGAAAAAATCCAACTCAAGGAAGGTAGCTACATCCACAAAAACAAAGTAAATAGATAATCTCACACCAGGAAAACCCAAAGAAGGGAAACACACACACACACACACACACACACACACTCACTCACACTACCACCACAAACAAAAAATAACAGGAATTAACAATCACTGGTCATTAATATCTCTCAATATCAGTGGACTCAATTTGCCAACAAAAAGACAGGCTTAAAGAATGGATACAAAAACTGAATCCATCCTTCTGCTGTATACAAGAAATACATCTTAATAACATTATATCAAGATCAATAGCAGAGGATAAATATTAGCTCTGCTTTTTTCCAATCAAATGGACCTAAGAAGCAAGCAGGTGTAGCTATCCTAAAATCTAACAAAAGAGACTTTAAATCAAATTAATTCAAACAGATAGAGAAGGACATTTTATACTCATCAAAGAAAAATGTCCACCAAGATGATGTCTCAATTCTGAATATCTATGTCCCAAATGTAAGGGTAACCACATTTGTAAAAGAAACATTACTAAAGCTTAAATCACACATCAAACCCTACATATTATTAGTGGGAGATTTTAACACCCCATTCTCACTAATGAACAGGTCTGCCAGACAGAAACAAAACAGAGAAATAACAGAGCTAACAGAATTTATGGCTCAAATGAACTTATCAGATATCTATAGAACATTCCACCCAAACATAAAAGAATATACCTTCTTCTCAACACCTCATGGAACCTTCTTTAAAACTGACCACATACTCGGTCACAAAGCAAGTCTTAACAGATACCAAAAAAAATTTAAATAACCCCTTGTATCTTATCAGACCACTGTGGATTAAAGCTAGAGTTCAACAACAGTCGTAACTGTAGAAAGCCTACAGACTCATAGAACCTGAACGGCTCTCAACTGAATTACCACTGTCAAAAAAGAAATAAAGAAAGAAATTAAAGACTTCTTAGAGTTCAATGAAAATGAATGCACAACAAAACCCAAACCTATGGGACACAATGAAAGCAGTGCTGAGAGGAAGGTTCATAGCAATAAGTCCGCACATAAAGAATTCAAAGAAACCTCATACTAGCAGCTTAACAGCATGACTGAAAGTTCTAGAACAAAAAGAGCACCCAAGAGTAGACAGCAGGAATAATCATACCCAGGACTGAAAAAAATAAAATAGAAAGAAAAAGAACAATACAAAGACCCAATGGAACGAATAGTTGGTTCTTTAAGAAAATCAGCAAAATAGACAAACCCTTATCCAAACTAACTAAATGGCAAAGAGAGAATATACAAATTAACAAAATCAGAAGCGAAAAAGGGAACATAACAATGGACGCTGAGAAAGGCTACACAAATTAGATCATATTTCAAGAAAATATACTCCACAAAACTGCAAAATTTAAAAGAAATGGGCAAATTTCTTGATAGATACCACATACCAAAATTAAATCAAAGATCAGATGAACAATTTAAATAGACCTATACTCCTAAGGAAATGGAAGCAGTCATTAAAAGTCTCCCAAACAAAAATGTGAGGCTAGATGGTTTTACTGCAGCATTCTATCAGACTTTCAAAAAAGAACTAATACCAATGCTTCTCAAATTATTCCACAAAATAGAAATAGGAGAAACATTGACAAATTCATTTTATGAAGCCACAGTCACCCTGATGTCCAAATCACACACTTAGCAAAGACAGAATTGCAGACCAATTTTCCTCCTAATAATTGATGCAAAAATGCTCAATAAAATATTCAAAAGCCAAATTCAAGAACACATTAAAAAGATCTTTCACCATAATCAAGAAGGCTTAATTCCAGAGATGCAAGGATGGTTCAACATATGAAAATCTGTCAATGTAATATAAATAAACAAACAGAAAGAAAAAAAGCCCACATGAACATCTCATTAGATGCATAAAAAGCTTTTGACAAAATCCAGTACCCCTTCATGATTTAAAAAAAAAAAAAAGGTCCTGGATAAATTAGGAATACAAAGGGCATACTTCACCATAATGAAGACAATTTACAGCAAGCCTATAACCAACACCAAATTAAATGGAGAGAAACTCAAAGCGCTTTTACAGAAATCAGGAACAAGACAAGGCTGTCTGCTCTCTCCATGTCTATTTAACACAGTATTTGACGTTCTAGCTAGATCAATAAGACAACTGAAGGAAATCAGGGGGGTACAAGTTGGAAAAGAAGAAGTCAAAATTTTATGATTTAAAAAATGCTGGAGTGCCCCAGGCGGCAGCTGTAGGCAGGCAGCGGACTCTAGTTCCAAGGCAGAGACGACTGTGGGGGCCATGTGAGCAGGCAGTGAGCTCACAGAGCAGCAGGAGCCCAGCAGGTCCCCAGCTGCTTGCTCCAAGGTCCCGGGTGGGCGGGGCAGGCTGCTCCCCACGCAGTGAGCCAGCAAAGACAGTTCATGGCGGTCTGGGAGACAGGAGGAGACATAGACATGGACAGACTCAACATGTTAAATATTTATTCAGGGGGTTATGGAGGAGAAAGGGAGGGGGACAGAGAGAGAAAGGGAGAGGGAGAGGGAGAGAAGAGAGAGAGAAAGAGAGAAAAAAAGAGAGACACAAGCATACATGCCAAGAGGGGACAGTCAGAGAGAATCCAAGATGGCGGGGCAGGGATGGGTGGGGGGGTCACCAGGAGTGGGTGTGGCTTGCCCCTTAAAGGGCCAAAAGAATAACACAAAGTATCACTGTTTGTTGATGACATGATAGTACACAAAAATGACCCCAAAAAATTCTACCAGAGAGCTCTTACAACTCATAAACACCTTTAGTAACGTAGCTGAATACCAGATTAACCAAAAAAAAAAAAAAATCAGTGCCCCTCCTATACACAAATGATAAACTGGCTGGGAAAAAATATAAAATATCTTGGAATAACTCTAACTGAGCAAGTAAAAGACCTACCTATAGTCTTTGAAGAAAGAAACTGGAGAAGCTATCAGAAAATGGGAAGATATCCCATTCTCATGGATCAGTAGGATTAGCATAGTAAAAAAAAAAAAGCCATCTTACCAAAAGCAAACTACAGATATAACACAATTCCCATTAAAATCCCAGCACAATTTTTTACAGACCTTAAAGGGACAATACTCAACTTCATATGGAAAAACAGAAAACCCAGGATAACTAAAGCAATCCTGTATAATAAAATATTGTAATCCTTGATTTCAAGTTCTACTACAGGGCTATAGTAATAATAATTAAAAAAAACTCATGGCGTAAAAACAGATGTATTGATTACTAGAATTGAATCAATGACCCAGACCTAAATCTACATACCTGTAGACACCTGATTTTTGACCAAAAATGCTCAAAATTATACTATGGAAAAAGAAAGCATCTTCTACAAATGGTGCTATCATAGCTGGATGTTAACATGCAGAATGCAAATAGATCTATATTTATCACCCTGCACAAAACTCAAGTCCCAAATGGATAAAAGACCACAACATAAATCCAGTTACACTGAACCTGATAGAAGAGAAAGTGGAGAATATCCTTAAACACATTGGTAGGGGAGACAACTTCCTGAATAAAACACCAGCAGTACAGACACTAAGAGCAACCATCAATAAATGAAACCTCATAAAACTGAAAAACTTGACAAAGGACACTGTCAACAGAGCAAAACAGCAGCCCTCAGAATGGGAAAAGACCTTCACCAGACACACATCTGACAAAGGGCTGCTTTCCAAAATATATAAAGAACTCAAGAAACTAGACATCAAACAAACAAACCAACAAATACTCCAATAAAAATTGGGGTACAGACCTGGAAAGAGAATTCTGAACAGACAAACCTAAAATGGCTGAGAGACACTTAAGGAAATGCTCGACATTTTTAGCCATCAGAGAAATTCAAATCAAAACATCTCTGAGATTCCATCTTACACCTATAAGAATGGCCAAGATCAAGAACACTGACAGCAACTTATGCTGGAGAGGATATGGGGTAAAGTAAGTGCTCCTCCATTGCTGGTGGGAGTGCAAACTTGTCCAGCTGCTTTGGAAATCAGTATGGCAATTTCTCAGAAAATTAGGAAGCAATCTACCTCAAAACTCAGCAATACCACTGTTGGGTATATACCCAAAGGTTGCTCAATCATACTACAAGGACACATGCTCAACTATGTTCATAGCAGCATTATTTGTAATAGCCAGAACCTGGAAACAATCTAGATGCTCCTCAACTGAAGAATGGATAAAGAAAATTTGGTCCATTTACATAATGGAGTACTACACAGTGGGGAAAGAATGATATCTTGAAATTTGCAGACAAATGGATGGATCTAGAAAACATCATGTTGAATGAGGTAACCTAGACCCAGAAAGATAAATATAATATGTATTCACTCATCAGTGGCTTTTAGAACCCCCATGTGATCCACATGTCTTCAATGACCCAAATCTCAACATTGCTGCTCTGGGAACCAAGCTGTCAACACATATACTGGGATTTGAAAACTAAACCATGCATTAAGATCAACACAAGCCATGTCCCAGAGTTCCTAGGAATTCCCTGTTCCCTCCAATGCCCCAGTTGTCCACTACTCTTTGTTGAATGAAAAGATAACTCATGGGGCTTGAGAGATGGCTCAGTGGTTAAGAGCATTGTCTGCTCTTCCAAAGGTCCTGAGTTCAATTTCTGGTAACCACATGGTGGCTCGCAACCATCTGTAATGAGGTCTGGTGCCCTCTTCCAGCCTGCAGACATACACACAGACAGAATATTGTATACATAATAAATAAATAAATATTTTTTAAAAAGATAACTCACTGTAACCCCATCCTTTTCTAGCTCAGAAATCTAATCATTCAGGAAACGTCTTTGAGCAATACCAAGGGTGTTTTTTAACTTATCCTTTCCTTTACTCTAGCTGGCTCTTTTTGCTGGTGTAACTTAACCCTCATGGCTACACCTATTCCCCTAGGCTTCTGCTCTCTGATTTTATCTTGACAAATTCCCGACACATGTATAAAAGATTCTGTCCCTATTTTGAGATGCTATGCAATTCTTCATCAGATGCTTCTGCATTTCCATGGTCTTCCTTCTTGAGATGCAGATGACATGGCTTTCCCTTTGTTTTGTTGTTGTTTTTATCATATCTTTGACTTCCAATATTTGCAATTCTTATTCTACATGGACTTAATGGTCAAAAACTAAGACTTCATCTTCCCATGTTTAATACATATGTGAAACTCTGCTGCAAGAACACTTTGTGGGTTTTCTAGCTGTACTGGACTCCTATGTAATCAGTCTCCTTGAAGCTGCTCAGCAGGGAAACGTCTCATGCTGGTGTTTGGGACTCAGAGGGGAGAACACATGTCTGGTTCTGGGCTCGTGTTTTCTTGCCTCAGGGTTGCAGTATAAAAATATTTTTCTAAGAAGCACAAACTCTGTTCAATAGCACATTTTTGATGGCCTAGATACCTGAGGAATGGGTGCTCTGAGAGTTGACTCTCACTATGGCTCACATGTCGCTTGGGGTGACCTGGGCCCCAGGGTTCCGCTGCAGCAGGATCACAGAAGCACCAGTGCTGGCCAATGCATCTCTAACAATAGGAGTGCACAGCAGCCTTGCAACCTTCAACAAACAAGTCACTTTTGAAGTGTAACCCTCATTCTGCAACAAAGCCTTTCAAACTGAGCAGCCCCTTGTCCGTCACAAAAGCTCTTTGGTATGCCATGCCTTTGACAGACCTAACCTTGAGGGCAGACTTCGTTTGGCTAAGACGTAGCAGAGCCAGCGTGTAGTGTGTGAAGAGGAGGCTTTCGATACCATATAAAAGGCTGTGATGGGCCCGACAGGGCTGATGGGTGTTGGGACACTCGTCTCTATACCTGGGTTCTACATTCTTCTCTCACTAACCCTACTCTAGGAGACACGGATGTTCATGCAATGTCTCTTTAAAAGGTTTTGCAGAAGCTGTTAAATTTGCTTTCCAAAATGTTAACTTAGTGGTTTACTGGTTGCTTGTATGTGTGCATGTCAGAGACAGACATAGAAAAAGACACAGAAATACAGAAGGAGAGAGAGAGAGAGAGAGAGAGAGAGAGAGAGAAGACAGACAGACAGATGGACACATTTCCTGGCAAGTTTGTTCTGGCAAGTGATCCCCAGAGACTGACAAAGTGTTCATGGAAATGAGCTTGTCCTTCCCAAGGGGGAGAAAAGTGTATGTCCGGAACTTGCCACATTCTGGGGGATATATCCTTGAATTAGAGTCTAGGAGCTTCTATTGAACAGCTGGATGACAGCCTATGATCATTCCCACCCTAAACACCATCATCCATGGCTTCCTGACATCGTTGGAGATTCTCTTGAAGCAACTGAATGTTACTTTTTTTCCTCCTGAGACAGGGTTTCTCCGTATATCCCTGGCTGCCCTGGAACTCAGTCTGTAGATCAGGTTGGCCTCTGTCAGTGACCAGCTTCGACAAATATACTACTTACCAGGGTAAGGGCATGAGGATTAGAAGAATAAGAAAAGAGAACAAAGATACAAGTGAAAAAAATAACACAGGAAACATAGGATAGTACCGGGAGGGAGTTCTAGTGAATACTGAAATCCGCCTGCATTTAATTCTCCATACACTTTCATACCCCAATACAACGGGGGAAAGAAGACAAAAGACTGCTTTAACATGATACAAAAGACAACTCGAACAGTTATTTGATTCAATACTTGAGAGATCGAGTCATTAGTCCTTGAGAAAAGCATTTTGTTGTTTAGGCAGTGAACCCACCCTAAATCAAGAATCCTGAAAGCAGTCATTCCCTAGGTCAAATCTCCTATTTCAAAAGAAGGAGCAGAAGTTTGCTTGAATTTCCTGATCTTTGGTCACTTTGGAGTGGATCTGCCTGTATGGGCCATCTTAATGTCAAAAACACCAAGCAACCACACCCTGAGTCAGGGTGTGTAGCCACACTTGTTGCCAACAACCCTGAACAAGCTAAAACTATCTGACCTTCAGACGAGGTGAAAAGAGGCTCACATTTTTGGGCCTCCATAGGCCTTGAACTCAGAGATCTACCTGCCTCTGCCCCCCAAGTGCTGGGATTAAAGGGGCCACTACCGTGCCCAACTCCTGAATTTTATGTCCATTGCTGGTTTTTACTTTGCTTTTAAGCAAGTTGAACAGGGACTTGAGGAGAGGGAAGGATCAGTTTCGGAAGCACTGGAAACACATCGACATTCATTAGCAGCACCGTCGTGTCTCCCCCGAGAAGGCTTCCTTGTGCGCCCATCATCTCCGCAAGGACAGGTCTGGCAGCCGTGTCCTAAGTGGGTTAGAGTGAGGATTCCCATGTGAGATTCAGAGGTGGTGGGGCTCATGTTCCAGGCCCCTGAAGCTCACATGAGGCAGCAGTTCACTGGGATCAAATTTGCTTCACACCGACAAAGCTAAGGAGGTTAGACGATGGTTTCCTCTGTGTTCCAGCTGGAGAGTTGAGGCTGACAGACACAAACGGCAGGTTTTGTAAAGTCACATAGGCATGAATAGAGATACGACAGGAATACAGCTTGTCTAGCCATACAAGCTGAAAACCCCACCACTGGGCAACAAGAGCTCCCCTGGCTGAGATAACACCATTAACAGCAAATGCAGAACTCATGGAAATGCCAATTCCTAGAAGGTATCTGAAAATAACCATGAATGTTTTTGTTTCTTTGTTTTGTAATTCTTTTTTATGTTTTCACATATCAAGCTTCATTATCTTCATATGTATGTGTTACTATGTTTTGTTCTCATGTTCTTCCTCTCCCATCCTCTTCTGTGCCTTCACCCCGCAGCGGCTTCCTCCCTACTAGTATCTGCTTTTCAAATACATGCTTCCCTTCCTACTTCCTACTTCCCTTAAGATTCCTTCCTTTCCAGACTGGCAGGGGGGAGGGGACTCAGACAGAAAAACCTGAGTTTGATCAGCAGAACCCACACAAAAATGCTGGGGAGACAGAGTCAAGCAGATCCCTAGACCTCACTGACCAGCCAGCCTAGTCTATACGGTGAGTTCCAAGCCAACAAGAAAGCCTAACTCAAAGGGCCTGGATGGATAGTGTCCTTGTTTTCTGTGGTTTCCTGATATTGAGTGCTGCTGGTGCTATATTGATTCTACCTTTGTAGGTGAGGTGGCATTTTCCCTTGCAGCTTTTAACATCGTTTTTTTGTTTTGTATTTTTGACATCTTCACTATAGTATGTCATATGGGTATTCTCCCCCGGTCACGTCTATGGTCGCATCTATTTGAGGCACCATGCCTCCTTGTGTCTGAAAGCCTGTTTCTCAAAATTTGAGAATGTTTCTACTGTATCTTCACTGAAGTGTGAGTGTGTAGTCTCTGTGTCTTCACTGAAGTGTGAGTGTGTAGTCTCTGTGTCTTCACTGAAGTGTGAGTGTGTATTTTCTGTGTCTTCACTGAAGTGTGAGTGTGTGTTCTCTGTGTCTTTAGTGTCTGCCTCAGTCTCTTCTCTTTGGGGACTCATGTTTGGCCTCCTGACCACGTCCCGGGACTCAGCATCCTTTCCTCCTTATTGAAGTCTAAATGCAGCAGCCCTTCAGCCTTCTCCTCTGTCTCGTATTCTCTGTTGAGCCCATGTGTCTCTGTTTTTCCCCCACTGTGCTTTTCTGTGATTCAATGAGTTTGCCATTTCCAATATTTCTATTTCTTTTTCAAATCTGAATTTTCTAGCTGACTCTTTCTTCCACGTTGCTGACTTTTTTTGTCCATATTATTGCTGATTTTCTTATTCACCCTGCTGACTTCTCCCTCTGTGTTGCTGACTTTTGCCTCTAGGGCCTGAATTGAATCGATATGCTTGTTTGTAACTTCTTTTAGGTCATCCGTCATTTTTGCCACAAAACTTCAAAGTCTTCATCAGACATATTGCTTATTTCAGTATCTTTGAGTTCAGCAGTTGAGAAGCCACAGTGATCTTTGAAGTCATGTTGCCCTACTTTTCCACGTTCCTTGCCTTTCTGGGCTGCAATTTGTGTGTCTGCAATTTGTGTGTCTGTCAGTTAGGACATATCTTGGGGATGTGGAATGGGACAAGGATCTTCCTATTGAGAAGCTTAGCCTTGAAGGCACAGACCCTAGTACCACTCAACAAGGAATAAATAACCCACGGTGGCAGAACGACACCACACCATTCAAGACACAGCAACACAGTAAAGCTATTACGGCCCACTAATCCATCACCAACCATCATAGGACTGAAAATGCCCAAACTATTGTAGAATACGCTAGGAAGCTACAAATAACTTAGGGTAAGTGTGGGAACAGTAAATGAATGAGATAAGGAAAAGGATCACGCGTTGAATAGGTATGGCCCCCATGGACTCACGCATTTGAATGCTTGATCTATAGGAAGCGGCACTTGTTGGAGTAAGTATGTCACTGTGGGGCTGGGCTGGGGGGGGGGGTCTCATGTATTATGTTAAAGCTGCACCCAGTGTGGTAGACTGTTCACTTCCTGATGATCAAGATGTAGAACTCTCAGTTTCTTCTCCAGCACGTCTGCCTGCTTGCTGGTATGCTTCTTGCCAGGATGATGATGAACTAAATCTCTGAAACTGCAAGCCAACCCCAATAAAACGCTTTCCTTTGTAAGAGCTGCCGTGATCACGCTGTCTCCTTACAGCAATGGAAACCCCAACAAAGACCATAAGCAAAGGGGGGAAAGAGGGAAAGTAAGGTTTGATAGATGAAAGAAAGACAGAGAGGGGGGTGTGGAGAAGAAAACTACAGAGAAGAAAAGAGCAAGTGAGTCAAATTTGCAAAGGAAGAAAATGAAAGCAAAAAAATATTTTCCAGTCCTGAAAAAGTTCAAAAGGTTAGGAAAAGGTAAGAAGGGGTGAGGAACCTAAGCGCATTTAAAACCCGGTGAGTTAAAGTGAGAGCACTGCTGACCGCGGAGGGTGGGAAGGGAGCAAACACTCGGGGAAAACAAAGTGTCCTCCAAAGGCCGGTGTGGCCCAGGTTTGGGGTCCAGGTGGCACTACTGGAAGGCAGCAGAACTGTTAAGAAGTAGGCCTAGTGATGAATCGTTATGTCACGAGGATGTGCCCCCGACATCCTTCCTTTCTTTGCTTCCCGACCAGGAGGGTAGTGATGACTCTTTATATGATGCGAGTGTACCCCCGACAACCTCCCTCTCTCTGCTTCCCAACCAGGAGGGAGCTCTTCTGCTCCAAAGCATGCTCCCTCCTTGATGACTCGTGGCTCAGCTGTGAGCTGGAACACTCAACGCTGGGATCTAAAATGAACTTCTCTAAGTAGACTGTCTCAGGCACGTGTTGTGCTGGCAGAAGGGTGACTAACACTTCTCTCATCCCCGAAGAACTCCATGGCCCCACTCTGTGTTCTCACCTAGCCCCTCATGCCTACCCTGTCCCCTGGAAACACCTAGCCTGTTCTCCATCTCTGGGGACACTGTTCATGAACTCACACAGAACCTTCTCCGGCAGGCTGTTCTCCGTAAGCCGAGAAAGATCCTAAGATCGAGTCCAGCTGTTGCATATGCAGATGGCTCGTTCAGTATTATATTATTATTATTATACATATTATTATTATTGTATTATTCAGTAAAATTTCCTTTGTGAATGCTCAGAATTTATTCAACCTCTTGCTCTTTGAAGAACATTTAGGTTGATTGCACTTTTTGCGTATTATAAATAAAACTGCTTTGGGACTCCACATACAAGATTCTATATAGAGTAGGCTTAGCTTTTTAAAAGCAGCTGTCAAACCAATTTTCTAAGGGAGTGTGCCGTTTTTATATTTCCATTAGCTATACATGAAAACTCCAGCTAGGATGAACTAAGGTTAGAGCCTGCTGTGGTTTGTATCTTAAATGCCTAATACATACAAACACACACACACACACACACACACACACACACACACATACACACACATGCTGCCACCAATTTCTATGTTGAAGACCTGATTCCCAGCTGACAGGGCTACTGCTAGGTGGTAGGGACATTAGGAGTCGTGATCTAACTGGGAACATAGCACTGAAGAGGATGCTGGTACTCTGACCCTTCCTGTTTCTCTCTACTTCCTGGTCATGTTCTGCTTTCCCATAGCCCAAAGTGATGAGGCCAAATGACCAAGGACAGAAGCCTCCAGACCTGTGAACCGAGATGAACCTTTCTTCTTTGTAAGTTGTTCGCCTTTGGTGGTTTGTCATAGCAATAGAAAGCTAACAGGATCCTCACAGGCTTACCTCAAGACAGCTTTCCATGCGCTCACTAGGACCCCTTGCTACTTGCTTTGGGGGGGGGGCAATAAGCAAGCTCACATAGGCAGATGCTTGTATGAATCCTTTGAGTGCTGTCTGAAGCTGTAACAGTTTCAGTGCAAATGAGTCTTTAAAGGGACAGAGTTCACAAGTGAGTCCCAGGAAATCTGGGACCAAACTGAAAAACCTGGATTCTGCATGGGGTTTTCATCGAGTATTCCTCTAGGGTGTGGCTCTTTATAAGTACTGCTAGACATATTGTCTTATATTCTATAAAAATAATTTAACTATTAAAGCTACAGAGTGTGAAGATTGCTAGAAGCATGTGTTACATATTATCCTTTGGGAAACTCTGAGAATGCCTGAGAATACTGACTTATTGCCCCAAATGTCGAAGAACAACACCCCTGAGGTTTGAAAACACGGGAAGAACACACTAGCGGCCTTTGACAGTGTCTTGGGTCTTTGGGCTGTTGTGGGGTGACCTTGGGTGCCTGGCTCCCTGTTTGGATGGATGGGGCAGGTGTCGGCACACTTTTGTTCCGATCTCTGGCAGTGATGCTAGGATCTGGCTTGTGTGTGTGCTCCCCCAGGCTCCCCCAGGCTCCTCTAAACCCTGATGGTGGCACGGGCATGCCTGTGTATGTGAATACCTTGCAGGGCTTTATTTAAAGCCTGAAGGGGCCTCAGATTTGGCACAAAAAAATACCCAGACATTGAATTCTCAGAACAAAGCAGATTCTACTACCCCAAGGGACAAGCAGGAGGCTGCCTTTGAATAGAGCAAAGACGGCAGCAGGTGGCTCTTCAGGAGAAAGTGGGAAAAGTCCATGCTAGGATGAACTGGTAAGTACTAATTGGACATGTTACTCAGTATAGCCAAACAATAAATTTTGACAGCTGGACCTTGATGATAAGCCTCAGGAATGAATTGGGCACAAGCAAGTGACCAAATAAGAAACTGGCTTAACACAAGAAGAGGGGAAGGGCAGGACCTGCCAATGCCATGTTTGGGCCTGTTAGAGTCCTTCAAAACCTTTTGACTTTTTAGAGTCTAGCCAGTTGTCTGTTCCCCACTCTCTATGTAAGTCTGGAGGGGGATTGCCTTCATCTAGGTTCTGCCCCTCTAATCCCCTCTTCCTGTTTTATGACTAAGAATGGGAGTAGATGACCACAGCCCCTGGGCATTCTGCTGCCACCACACCATAGCACAAAACAAGTACAGCCATTGGTCAGAAGGGGCTGACTGGTGGCTGGGAGCACACTGCCCACCTGGCCTTCACTTGGTTCTCTAACAAAAGAAATATGCACCTCTGGGCTGTCGGCTCCTGCTGGACAGGGGCAAGAGCTAAGACCCTCTCTTCAGATTTCCCTGAAACTGTGGTACTTGGAGAGTTTAGTGTGTTCAGCTGGGTGGTAAGGGGCATGAGTAACCAGCATTCTGTCCAGTCCTGCAGGAAGGAAGCGTCTTACACCTTTGTTTGTCCTCGCCTTCGGGTTGGCCCGTGTGGAGAGCGGATGAGTCCTCACTGAATGTGTATCTAGGCATCAGTAACATGGTTGCAGTCTTGTCCCACACACTAATGCCTTAGACCAGCCATTTTCAACCTGTGGCTCAAGACCCTTTGGGGGGGTCAAAAGAGCCTTTCACAGGGTTGCATATCAGAACTCCTGAATAGTGGATATTTATATTATGATCCATAGCAAAATTACAGTTATGAAGTAGCAATGAAAATAGTGTTACGACTGGGAGTCACCGCGAGAAGAGGAGCTGTGTTAAAGGGTCACAGCATTAGGAAGGTTGAGTACCACTGCTTTAGGCCCATGAGAATGGCGAAACTTTCCCTTAGGCAGAATAAGGGTGTTGACTGTACAGAAGGTGTCAGCTTCCGCTTCCAGGATAACTATCCCTGAGACTGCCCCCCTACAGAGAACTCCTCAGGGCTGAGGTAACACCCTTCCCCATTCCAGCAGCCGGTTTTACAAAGTCGGTATTACAAAGTCACCGAGTTTCTTGGCTGCCGAGGCATCTCCAGCAGAGTGTTTATGGTCCCCAGATCCCAGTCTTGCTTGTGTTGCTTGTCTGGATTGCAGCTTCTTACAAATGCAGAGGTGAATACATGGAAGATAGGGAATCCTCCCTCCAGGAACTCGCCAGCACCAGCTCCTAGCCCTGAGCTCTCCAGCCAGATTTCCTTTTTGCTTCCCCACATTGAATC
Organism: Myodes glareolus; assembly: GCF_982192425.1. NCBI lineage: Eukaryota > Metazoa > Chordata > Mammalia > Rodentia > Cricetidae > Myodes > Myodes glareolus. Next base: position 31,001,323 of record NC_142049.1, on the reverse strand, counting down.
CCCGTTTGATCACCGACTGAAGTATTTCCTTGAACTTTAACTGTGGACACAAATGGAATTAGGAAGTCTGCATCTAGGCATGCTTGTCTAGACCTGAGATCCTGACTGCTTTTGCAAGCTAGATGATCATCTACTGTTGCTTTGGGACTAGAAAATTCCTCAGCTTTTTGTTTAATTTTCCCGTATGTTAAATGCTTCATAGTAAAATGTGGTGAAGAATCAGGCTTAATTTTTTTTTTTTTAATTTAGCTGAAAGTGGATTGCAATTTGCCGGGAAGAAAGCTTGTGCATCTATTACAGCCTTTGGAAGGAGGGTTCTCTACTTTTGTCCCTCACTGTTCTGGTATTGAAATGAGAAGCGTGAGTTGTCCCTGACACAAGCCCCTCTGCAGGTGTCGTGCCCGCCTCGACCAGCAAGGAAGACGCAACACCGGACTCTTCAAACTGCAGTTTATTTAGGAACCTTGAACAATCTTCTGACCTCTCGCCCCAGGGAAAGCCAGCTCACAGCTTAAATAACCTCTGGGTAGCCAACCCCAGCAAGCCACGTGGGAAATGCAGATAGGTCTAGAAATGCGGAAGCAAGCCAGATCCTTAGCGTTAGCCGTATGTGAAGTTGTTTACGACCGACCGACCGAGAGCACTCACCATCGGGAAGGTGGAAGGCAGAAACCGGCGCCATCTTTAAGGTGCGGCATTACGCAGCTCTCTACATGCAGGTACCATCGCCTCATGTGAAAACCTGCTTCCCCACCCTTAAGCATGGCCAAAGGCACAGACACAGAAGCCCCCACATGTGTGCTGTTAGCCAGACAGCCTGTCACCAATCTACCTCTCAATGTCCCACCTTCACAGAGGAACAAAGGCAAGAGCCAAGTCTTCCCATGGGGAGATGGAGAGGGAGCACAGAGGAGCCAAACAGTGATTTCCTTTAAATCTATGCACCTTTTCCCATAATCCCCTAAATATAAGTACTGGGTATTTTCCAGCTGTCAGTAGCTATGAATAGCGTTTAACCTACTGCTTTTTTGGTTGCCCTGTGTGTAGGTTAACGCTGTCACAGCTGTGCTATGCCTGCCCTTGTCTTTAAAGGGCTTGGAGCCCTCTGCCCGTGCCCATTCAGTAATAGGGAAGAAAATCCAGATAACACAGACCTGGTATATTGTACGTCAGTATCTGTCTTTGGCTTCCCGCAGTCATGGCCTTGGTAGCAGACTCCAACAATGGGTTGAGAAAGCCATTGGCAATTCTTGTCACTTGGCCTGGATCCTTCTTGGGTCACCTCTACCTGCTGCTCCTACTTCGGGTTTCTTCTCTGCAGTCTGTCCCGAAGTCTAGTCTTGAGGGGTCACACGTGATGGGAATGGTGACATGAACTAGCCATTCTTCATCCAGCCACCAGGCCATCCAGAGGGGAGCTGCAAGGACATGGGACTGCCTACATCTGACCTGGTTTGTAAACATTGGGAATGGGGCAGACATCGTCATTAGTCCTGCGCAGTTGGAATGAGCTCTTGTTACTGAATTTTTTAATGAGATATTTCAGCTCCTAGGTCCCCTGAGAGTAAGTTCTCTAGGAGACTGCCTGCTGGGATCCCCAGGATTCTGTGAAGATGTGGGAACCCCCAACTGTCAACGTTTTCTAGGGCAAGAAGACATGTTCACCTGCTTCCCAACGGCTTTGAACCTTGAGGGAGGAGAAGCATTGTTGCCAATGTTGAATTATCATCACTTGTATCCCATTGGGGATCCATAAGATTTGAAATTATTGTTTGATGCTAAGGATTACACTCAGGGCCTCAAATATGCTAAGTCCATGCTCCACCATTGAGCTATACACCCTGCTTCCAGAAGATATATTTTTAGGCCAAATCAGCAAGCCAACTTATATGCAGTAATAAAAAAAAACTGCATTTGATTTTGGAGATGGGGACACTTAAATGTATTTATTATAAAATTGGGTTGGGAGTAAGCGGTGTTTTATAAAACACTCAATCAAAGCAGGAAAGCAAAGAACAAAAATAGACGAGTGGGGAGAGAGAAGCTCAGCCTCAGTAAGTCTGTGCATGGTTCTGCAGTCCGACATTGCAGAAGGTAGCTATTTTAATATTCATATGCACATAAGTTTTGGAAAATGGGTGAGGGTTTGTGATGGACTCGGTGCCATCCTACTGGGCTCTGTTAGTTGCATTGGTACTTCCTTCCCTCTTCTGACCTCTGGTCAGGGTGAGGAGACCCCAAGGATGAGGTCTTTACATGCCCCTTCGAATGCACCCGGTGCAAATGTTCACAACAGTTTGAGGGCTGGCAGTGAGGATAGGTGGAGTTGCAAGGCAAGATGGCAGCCCATCCTTGCCCAGCATGTTTAAAAAAGAAAAACAAAAACAGACAAACAAAAATCTGTTCAGATCTTGTGCAGGCTTTGGATCTACTAGTGGGGCAGATCTCTGCTCCCTTCTTACTCTCAGACAAGAACCCATCCCAGACAGGACCCTCTCAGTGCTGCTGGACCACCCTGCAATTTGTAGCTGGCTCTGCCCGCTTCTTCCCTATTTAGATCACCTACAGTTTTTATACACTTGGAATCCTGACTATTGCCTGAGAAGGCCTGTGTGTGACATACTCAGTTGTGGACCTGTGACACTCCTGGTACATGATAAAGCTCCTAATAGAAGGACATTAGGTTGCGGGGGGGGGGGGTTGCGCTTAAGCAAGACAACAGGAACTAGACCCCTTTCTGTCCCTCTATTAGCTTGCTGTTATAGTATGGTAAGCAGCTTCCTCCACCATGCACATCCTGCCATGATGTGCTCCTTAGCGGGGGGTCCAGTTCAACTGCACACCAACTGGGGGCCACCACAACTGTGAGCCAAGGAGACCTTTCCTCCTCCTAAGTTGTCAGTCTCGGGAATTCCGTCACAATGACAGAGAGTTGTCCAACACACCATCTTCATAGATGGTGCACTGCCTCATTTACAGCGTGCTCAGAAGTTTTGTGCCATAGAGCAGGGCATGCGGCTCCTGCATGGACCAAAGTGCTGAAGGACCGTGCCATATTTACCCATTCTCCTGCTGAGCAATAACAAGGAAGAGATGGTTCTGGAGGATGGAGTCAAGCACACCACATGGAATGTACAGGAAAACAGAAAAGCGGGCTTCCCACAACGTGACCCCGACACACAACATAGCCCCCTGTCAGATCTGGTCACCCTCCCTGATCACTTGACAATGGCCAGCTTCTTTTGAGAGGGTGAGTCCATAACATAGCAAAGAGTCAGACAAGAAGAGCTCGGGCCAGCAAGGCGGCTGCCAACAAGCCTGATAACTTGAGTTGGATTCCTGGAAGCCACAAGGTAGAAGGAGAGAGCTGACTCCCCCAAATTATCCTCTGATCTCCATGCATGCATCTTGGCACACACTGTGCAAGCGTTTGCATGGGTACTCTCACACAAACACATATACACCATAAGATAGGTAAATAAATAAACAAGCAAACACTATTTTAAGAGAACGGGAGTGGCTGCCTTTGCCTCGCCAGTGCTATAGGCCTTGACAGCTGACTTGTTCTGTTTATTTATTTAATGTATAGGAGTGCTCTATCTGCATGTATACCTTTATGCCAGAAGAGGGCACCAGATTCCACTACAAATGGTTGTGAGCCTCTATGTGGTTGCTGGGAATTGGACTCAGGTCCTCTGGAAGAGCAGCCAGGGTTCTTAACCCCTGAGCCATCTCTCCAGCCCCACAGGTTTACCCTTTCCCCGGTGGCATCCTCTCCTGGAGCAAGAATGTCTACCTAAAGCATCAGCTCCTAGTGTTTTTCTTGTGTCCTGTGGGCGAGGTGACTTTTGCAGTCTGAGAAGAGAAGTCTGTTCTGGAAGGAAAATGCTTCCAGAATGTAAATCTATTTGAAATCTAGCATCAATGTCCTATCTCGAACCAGCTCCAGCCGCACAGAAGGCATTTCTCCAAGCCCAGAGTCACTCTCTGGCCACGGGCCTCCAGACCTCACTCACTGATCTCCAGGCCCTTGAACTTTCAAACATGGACTAAGCCAATGACACCTTACAGCATCTTGGTGCGGGAGAATTGTCTGTATTCTGTCAATCATATTTTAATAAAACGCTGATTGGCCAGGCAGGCAGTATAGGCGGAAAAGCCAGACAGGAAGTAGAGGTGGAGCAAAGAGACTGGGAGTATTCTGGGACACAGGAAGCCCTCAGCCACTCCTGCGCAGACCACCGAAGAGGCTACATGTAAGCTGTCACACTGAGAAAGGTACTGAGCCCATGTGGCTAACATAGATCAGAATAATGGGGTAACATAAGTTACAAGGACTAATAAGGAGCCTGACCTAATGGGCCAATCAGTTTATAACCTTATGGAGTCCTGTGTGTAATTTCTCTTTGGGATTTGCCGGCTGTTGGGGTACCGGGCGGGACGGAAACCCCAACAAGCCGGCCCTCATGCTACAAATGGCGCCAACGTGTGGACAACTGTATCCACATAAAGCCTGAGACAGCTTGGGAAGTATGCATCTCGTTCTAAAAACACTCCATCTCCAAATCTGCTTTCCAGTAAACAGCTGGCTTCTGGGGACATCCTCAGCCTTCGTTACATCTCCTCATACAGACCGTTCATTGTTTCCCTTTGTCGCAACAGCTAGCCATGCATTTCTGCAGCAAGGTCTCAGACAGTCATGCGCCCTAGTTCACTCAACACCTGCGGGGGAGTTGCACAGAGTTACCACACACCTCAGAGTTAAGCACAATTATTGAAACACTCAGTAATGTTTAAGGAGATGGAAAGAGTTCAGTAGCCACATGTGGCTACTATATTTAATAACGTGGCTAAATTTCCAATCTCCGCCGAAATTTCTACTGGCTAATGGTTGTCAGTAATCATCTCAATATGGCAGTTGGTTGGGTAATTTTGATTCAGACCAAAATAACGATGACTTATTCTAAACAGCCTAACAAGGAGACGAAGTTCCTAAGAAGATAGGATGCTCTTCAGCATAAAAGCCCTCACCTTGAGGTCACTTCTGGCTAAACCCTTGAGAAGATCCAACCTGGGCAAATGGCAGAATATGATAAGAGTCCCAGAGGGGCCGGGATGGGGTGAGTCACCATTTAACCAAGAAGGTAGCCTATGTGTGGTTTAAGGAATGAGCACTCTGCATGAGGGTAGATGCTGATCTAGTAGAGCAGAGGGAAGCAGTGTACAACCATAATCGCAGCTACTCAGGAGGCTGAGGCAGGAGCATCACTTTAGCCAAGGGTGTCAATGTCAGATTGGGAAAGATAATGAGATAATGAGATAAAATAGTAAAAACGAAGGAACTGACAATGTTCATGCTGATTTTTACTCTAGTGTAGAGCATTGCCTGAACTCTTGGGAACTTTTATTATTACTATTAAAAATTATCCCAAATTTTTAAAAGTGGAGAAGAACAATCTTTGCTTTCAAAAGATGTATCTGCATTCAAAGTTAAGCAGAGTTGGGGCAATGCGACAGAAGGTATTGACAGATCATTAAACAAAATCAGCGGTTGACTTACTTGTGCTTCTTATGATGGGAGAGATGAGAAAAAGAACAGGCTTTCCATGCAGCCTGTCTCGGAGCGTGTAGCTGCAGTGCAGGAAACGGTGACAGCGGCTGAAGTCAGACTGCTGCACTTTTGCTCTTCCAAAGAACAGTCACAGCTAAGGCAACTGAGACCGCTACTGTCACACCAAATGGTACAAACGTTGGCTGGAATGTCCAGAGCAGCTTCCGTAATGAATAAGCTTCTGGGTAAACGTCATCCTGGAAGCTAGAGATGGGGAAGGGTTATGTTTCAGCTGCTGGGTCATGACCCGGAAGGCAAGACTGTGCAGGCAAGACAAATCCCAGCAGACTCTTAGTGCTTAAAGATGGGATTTATCCACTTGGCCCAGTTACAAGAGGACCAACAATCGCTGGGGTTGCTTGTAAATTTTTGGAATGATCAGGCCACCTCAGGCAGAAAAGCCACGGCAATAACCAGGTTTTAAAAAAATACTTGGACCATGCTTCTCCCACTAGGGCAAACCGCCACTGGTCCCCTGTGTCCAAGGTGCACATTTACTTGAGCAAATCATAAAGAAACTTGGCACCGTGTCATTTAATCAAAACTTATATTGCCCCGCTCCCCGGCTTCCAAGAAAAGTAGATGGAACTGTAAAACTCAAATTGGGTATGTTCTCTGGAACCCTCGGATGGCCCTGGCTGAGAGTTTGAACCCAGGAGCCTTTAGGGTAGGCTATTCTAGAACTCATAGACTATAACCTCAAGAATTAATAACTAGAAGACTCATAAAACTAAGGCAGGCCTGCTACCAGCTGCCCTCATTCTGGTAGACCAGACTCAATGCTATGATATGGAGGAGGATTTAGCACACGTGCTTGTCTTCCAAGGAAGAAACTCAGTTGTAAAACCTGTGACCTTTGGAACCTCTTCCAACCAGATATTAGCTGTCCTGGAAAAGCTATCATTTGGAAGCATTCTCTTGGGGCGTGCTGAAGGTGTGTTTGTCAGAGGGAGTTAGCAACTGGTAAGATGGCAAGGCCTCTGAGAGTGGATGCTTGGATCTGTGACTCCTCTAAAGCCAAAAAGCCAAAACCGTGGGTTTGCTACCAGGACATGACCAGAAGTCCAAACCACTGAGCACCTCATCCAAGTCCTGAAAGACTTCTTGCTAGTGATAAAATAAAGTGATACAGAAACCTTAAAGAATCATTTATCGGGGCTAAAGAGATGGCCCAGTGGTGAAGCGCGTTGGCCGCGCTTCCAAAGGACCTGAGTGTAGTTCTCAGGCATCCAATTGTGACTTCTGGTTGCCTGTAACTCCAGTTCCAGGTGAGCTGATGCCCTCTTCAGGTCTCTGTGGGTCCCTGGCACAAGTGGCGCACAGATATGCATGTAGGCAAAACACGTGTGTGTGCGCGCACACACACACACACACACACACACACACACACAAATAACAGATTTTTAAAAAAATAGTTTGTACTATGATGTGCAAATCCAGTAACATTTCTATATCTGTGGGTTACCCGACTTATCCCTCACAGGCATGCCATCTGCTTGGGCTTTAGTTGATCCTAAAGCAGTCAAGCTGAGGACCAAGATTAGCCCTCACATCCGGATTCAGATCGTCAGCTCTTCTGTTGAACAGCCAGGTATGGCGGGCTGCACCTGTAATTCCAGTGCTGAGAAACAGTAAAATCCCAATGGTTTCCTGACCCATACCATGGGTATGCATGCTGCTCTTGTCTCATCAGTGAGCTCTGGGAGGTTCAATGTGTGACCCTGTCTCAAAAAACAGACTGGGGAACAATTGTGAAAGACACCCAGCATTGAGTCCAGGCTTCCACGTGCACATTTGCATACATTTGCATGTACACACTCACACATACACACAAGAACGCACGCAGATCTGTATGTACATATTCATAATCCCCCAACTCTGAAAACATTCCAAATGTCCACTAGCTGGTGATTTTTATAACTGAGTTGTGGTTTATTTATAATATGTCAGAGTGCCGTTCAGCAATAAGAGGGTGTGAACAACTGTACAGGACACCATGAGTGGGTTCCGACAGCTCCTGCTTCGTGAAAGGAGCAGAATTCAAAGGCATTTGGCATGCTGGAATAGATGATCAGACTCAGAGAAACTGTGGTCCAGGAACGGGCATGGGGGAATTTCTAGGAGGGACAATAGTGTGTCGTGATGGTATAGGTGCTGGTGGCAGTAGTAGAGGTCATACAAGTGGATACATTGTTCAACTCTCAAAACTTTACGCTCATAGGAGAATTACTTTGTGGGGTTGGGGATATAGCTCAGTTGGTAGAAACTTCTTAGCCTGCATAATACCCTGGACTCTGCCCTGAAGACAATACAAACTGGACGTCATGGTGCATGCCTATAATCCCAGGACTCACAAGGTGGAGGTGGAGGTGGAGGTAGGAGGTCCTCATCAGGAGTTCGGGGTCATCATCAGCTAGGGTAGTGAGTCCAGGGCTAGCCTCAAAAAATAAACATAAAACATAATAGGTAGAGATAAAGTTGTAATGTGTAGATTATTGAGAGGAAGACAAGATGGTGGCAGCCACTGGCACTCTTGGGTATGCAGGTATCCAAGGAGCCTGAGAGACCCACAGAGCCTTCAAGGGGAGACAACATGGCAGGGGATGAGTATGCAGAACACTCCGGAACAACTTTAAAAGAAAAAGCAGGTCTTGTGGGAAGATGGTTCTTAAAAGCGGACTCACAAAATTGGAAGGAAAGATGACAGAGCAAAGCATTGCTCAGTGGGGAGAAACAGAAGGAGAGCCATGGCAACAGTGCCGGGTACAGGACTACAGCCTTGGTGGACGAAGCGACTTGTCCTTGCCAAGCAGGGCCTGCAGTGTCGCGTGAGACGCCTGGAGATGGTGCAGGTTCTGCCCTGGACCGTGTGGTCCAGGTGCACAATTATTATGGCTCCGAGCAACAAGAGTCCCAAGATGAAGAACGGTTCATCTTCTGGATTCAGCCTTCTTGAAAGACCTCCGTGGTTCATGCTGCTGCCAGAAGCCATGCTGGTAACCGTGGTCCGTGCCATAGCCAGAGGTCTTGCTGGTGTCCGTGATCTGACTGCAGCTGGAAGGAAGCCACAGTGAGGTCCGTGGTGTGTGCTGTTGCCAGAGACCATGTTGAGGTCCGTGTTCTGTGCCCAGCTGGAGGCCTTGTGGGTGTCTGTGCTCCATGCTGCCCTTGGCTGTTATAAGCAAGGAAGTTTCTTTATTATTATTACTATTATTATTATTTCCATTCAAAAATTTACACTTCCTCCCCTCCTCCCATTCCCCTCCCGCTTCCCCCCCCCCAACTCTCTGAATGTGGCTGACAATGGAGGCTGACTGAGAAGCCATTGATAAAGGCACTGGGATTAGTTTCTACTGCGTGTACTGGCTTTTTGGGACCCTAGTCTATTTGGATGCAAAGCTTCCTAGGAAGTTTCTTTTGTAGTGGTATGGATGACTGCGGACTCTTAGTTGAAACTGAAAGACATTGAAGGCTTCTGTGACAATCTCCCCTTAAAAAGAATCAGTCCAAACAGGAAGCTATTGAAGAGAGTCCTTAAAAACTGTGTAAGTATTCTTAAGTGTAGCTCTTCACAGTTGATGGCTTCTGGGGGTGCGGTGGGGCAGGGGAATGGGGGAACAAGGACTCAGTTTTCTCTAAGGGGCTGGCCACTGAGGGTTTCACCATGCTCCAATGAGTATATGGGCAACACAAATTGGAATTGGTGTATTTATTTTTCTTTTTTGGGAAAGGTTGCAAAGGTGGGAGGGTGGAGCTAGGAGGAATGGGAAGTGGGATCCGAATTCATTGTATGTTTGAAATTTCCAAAAAATTAATAAAAATATTCTGCTGGGGGAGGGAAGGTTGTAGTATGTGAAGTATACCTTGTCAAGTCGGAGGAAAATCAGCTAAACTAAAAAGACCCCTTGCTGCAGCCGGGGGCCTTTCAAGCCACTTTTGATAAGTTAGGACTGTGAGCAAGGCCTTTAAAATTAATTACACCGATACCTGACTGTGCCTGTCAAACCTGAACACTGATTAAGCCGTCCAAACTGATAAGCCAAAATAACTTTGAACAATGATAGCAAAGGTGACTGACAGGCAACCAAGAGTTTGCGCAACACTAGCTTACCAGCTCCTCGACTGGTAAATTCTTTCCCAACTCATGGCACACATCCATGCTCTCCGACCCATCCTGCTCTGACCAGGGACAAGGTGCAATTCTCAACAGACAAAAGCACAAGGGCCCTGTCCTTCCTAGGGATCTTTAAAGCTCTCAGTTGTCCTTCGGCAAATCCCTCAACGAAACAAGGAAACGCAGTGTCCACACTGCGCTTGCTAAGTGTTCCTCATCTTGCAGTTCCCTTCCCCAATCTATTTCTGCCCCTCGGAAAAGGAAACCAGCTAGATTCTAACTCCACGGAGCAGCCTTATCTTATCTAGACCTTTATAAAAATCAAAACACATAATCTAAATAACTCTATGCCTCAAAATCACTTGGAAGGGGACTGCTGAGATAGCTCAATCATTACAGCGCCTGCCGTACAGCGTGAGAGTCTGAGTGACATCCCTGAGGCCCACATGAAAAGCCAGGTCTTGTGGCACACATACACAACCCTGGTACAAGGGAGGCAGAGAGAGGTGGGTCCCTGAGCTCAGAGGACAGCCAGGATAGTTAAGTTCAGTGAGCAACCCTGTCTCTAACACCAGGTGGAGTGTCATTGAAGAGGTGCCTGGCTTCAACCTCTGTCCTCCACAGGACATTGCTCATTTTTCATTGTTTTATGATATTCAATAGCATGCTTATTTCACGTCATTTATCTAGCTGTTGCCACAAGCAATTTGGAGTGCTTCCTGCTTGAGCTATTTATTACAAAGAATGCCATCAATAATATACCTTTCAGGTATGTGTCTTTCAGGTTTGACCCACGCCAGTGCATTCCTTCTTTGAAACCAGTCAAACTGAAAATTGTTAAGTACTGGGAAAACTCAGCAAACTTGGGTTCCTTGTTGACAGATGATAATAAGACACTCTTGTGTGTAACATAGTTTTTATGGAGCATTTTATTTTCACCTTTTTCAATAAGAATCGAACAACTATAATTATTCTAAGACAGTAAGGTAATATTTACACGAATTAAGAGAATGGTTCCAGTTACAGCACCTTTGCTGATCTGTCAAGAGTTGCTTGTGTGATGAAAACGAGCAAACAAGGTCAACAGTGCCCCGTGGTGTTTCAGTGAATGCTGAGATGGCTTTGGAAGATTGCAGAGGGTTGCTGTCCTGGTTGGGTTTTGTCAACTTGACACAAACCTAGATGCTGTACCCTGTCCCTTGTATTATTTTAATAAAACGCTGATTGGCCAGTAGCCAGGCATGAAGTAGAGGTGGGGCGACCAGAAAGGAAGTAGAGGCAGGGACAACAAGAATGGGAGAATTCTGGGAAGAGGAAAGAGACAGTCTGCAGTCATCACCCAGACACAGAGGAAGCAAGATGAGAATGCCTCGCTGATGAGAAGTACCAAGCCACATGGCTAACACAGACAAGAATTATGAGCTAATATAAGTTATGAGTTATAAGAAGCCTGAGCTAATAGGCCAACCCATTTATAATTAATGTAGACCTCTGTGTGTTTCTTTGGGGCTGAATGGCTGCGGGACCAGGCGGGACAGAAACCTTTGTCAACACCTAGACTTGTCTGGGGAAAAGGAATCTTAAATGAGAAAATGTCTCCATAAAAATCAGCCTGTAGGCAAGCCTGTTGGAATTTTCATATATTAATGATTGAGGTGGGAGGGCCCAGCCCTTTGTGGGCAATGCTACCCCTGAGCAGGTGGTCCCGGGGTGTAGCAGAAAGCAGGCTGAGCAAACCATGAGAAACCAAAAAGCAACAGTCCTCCATGGCCTCTCCTTCAGCTCCTGCCCCAGGTTACTGCCCTGAGTTCCCTGGATGATAGGCTACAGGCTGTAAGCTGAAATAAACCCTTTCTTCCCCACACAGTTCTTGGTCATGGGTATTTTATCACAGCAATAGAAACCCTAAGACAGTTGTCCGAGAAGACAGAACTTCCATCATAAAACCTGAGTATGATTGCCGCATTTTCGCTTAGCTGACTAATTTATCTTTAAGATTATACTTTGAAACCTGTAAAAAACAGCGAGTAATGTTGGGCTGGCTGTTGCACCTCCATGGAACAACTAAAGAGTCTTATGCATGCATAGACATTTATGTGCGCCGAAGGCTGTAGGACACAGAGGACACACGGTTACCAATGGCTAACATTCTGTGTTTCCCTTTTGCTCACCCTCCGGTCTTTACCAAATGAACGTAAAAGGTAAAGCCCAGCTGTACTACTGACATGTCTTGTTGCTGAGACAAAGCGCATGACAAGAAGTTACTTAAGGAAGGATGGTTTATTTGCAGCTGAAGGGTGGGCAGTCTACCATCACTGGGGAAGTCATGGGGGCAGGAAGGTGAGGCGGCTGGCCACACGGCACCCGCTGGGAGGCAACGAGAGGCAAATGCTACTTGGTTTACTGCTCTTTTGTTTGCGGTAGCTCTGGCTGCCCTGGAACTTTCTATGTAGACCAGGCCAGCCTTGAACTCTCCTTCATCCACCTACCTCTGTCTCCCAACACGAGGAGTAAAGACACGTATCATGATGACCAGTTCTCTTTGTTCCTTGGATGTGGTCCAGGACCATAGCCAGTGGAGCAGTACTGCCCACACTCAGGGCGGGTCGGCCCACCTCCGTGAACCTCGTCTAGACACTTCCTCACAGACAACCCCGGGGACTTCCTCTCCAGTGGTGTCCAGAGTCTGTAATGCTGACACTCAGGACTAATCATCGCAACAGTGGAATAGGTGCTCTGGTCCATTGGAACACAAATATTAACCCTTGAGATGCTGCTGTAGCCACATCCACATCTGCTAAGAGGTCAGAGCGCTCTTCCCTTAACACGCAGACGTTGATGGAGTGCTGGCAGAGCTACTCTGTGGGGAAAAGCTACTCTGCTGGGGAAGTTACTCTGCTGGGGAAAAGCTACTCTATGGGAAAAAGCTACTCTGCTGGGGAAAAGCTACTCTTTTGGGACTGTGATGGGGAAGGGGAACATCTTATGGGGGAGTAGAGCTGTCCCTACTCTCTAAAGAAGTGTTGTGGTCTGGGTTTGGGTTCTGTCTTGTTGCACTTGCTTGTCAAAAATTAGGCTTGTAGAGATTTTTTCATCATGGGAATAATTTTTATAATCAATACATGTCCCCACACGGAGATATTCATGAAATACCTGTCAATCTGCTATTCATTTGCATTGTCTTCTTCACAACTCCACTGTTTCAATCAATTGGGTCCACCTGGCCCCTGAAAGGCTGGCTGCCTCTCTGACGTGGGGCTGTGCTGGACCGCCTCCCACCCCCTGCTGGCCCTCGTCCAGTCCACCCTATGCCTGGGACACATTTCTGACTCTGCACTAGTAGCTCCTCACCAGGTGTCCAGCCCACAGACATTCATACCCTAACTGTATGTTTGACCCGTGTTGGGCCTACTCAGACCCCACTGATCAAGTCCCTGCTGTAGGACTTTCGCAGGCCTAGAAAGAGTCCTAAGAGAGAGGCTGGAGGGGTAACCCAGGAACAGAGCCCTTGCCTGACATCCTCATGGCCCTGGGCTTGACCCCCATCACCATAGAAAGAGAAAGAGACTGGTTTCTCAGAATCATTCTTAGTAAGAGCTTTGGAGGGAGGTCGACTCATTTTGCCAACAAATTCCTCTTAACGTTTAAGTCTATTAAAAGCCGATGAATTCTTCAATACGAATTCCCCTGTATTGTAAAACCTAATTGCTGCGCTTTCTCAATATTGCGCACTCTTGCTTTCTGAACGTGGTCGTCAGTACGCACAGCTGCACCGGTGCCCACTTGGCTGTTCCAAGTCTCAGAAGTGGTAAGGGTAATGGGCCAGCTTCCAAGAGCCGTGGTCCCAGAAATTTGCTTTCTTCATCTGCCAAAGCTTCTCAGTCTCTTTAAACTGCACCAGCCCAGATGTGGTCTCCCACATGTGGTCCCCCGACAGATCGGGCCCACGCTCACGCTTGGTTTTCAAGCTCTCCGTACTCAGAAAGAATTCCTGTTCTAACCCCCAGAGGACTCTCACATCTCCCTGTCACACCTAGCGCTTCCTTGGGTCAGGGAGTGCTGGTGACTCACCCTGGCTCCATCTTTTTTATCATAAACCATGCCCCACAGCATCCCCAGCAGCTCTTGCAGCTAGTGAAGGCTCACGACTATGGTCTGACACTTTTAAAACCACGCTTGCACTCTGCTTAATGCTCCTGCCTCAGCCTTGGGCTGAATGCTGTAGCAGAGACCTACAGAAAGTTTTGGCTAAAGAAAGTTTCCTTCTGGCAAAACTATACACAGTTATTTCTGGTCAACATCCCCAACCCCTTTCCCCCCTACCACCTTCCTGTTCCTGCCCCTACTTAAGCCTTCCCACTCCCACTACCCCTTTCCCTTTTCATGTGACCCCTCCACACCCCTCTCCTCAAAAGTCTCCTTTTTTCTCCTCTCAAAGATTCTTTCCTAGTTTCCTGGTTTCTACATGTTCCCTCTGACATAAACACACGTGTATAAAATAGAGATGCTAGAACCTACACATGATAGAGAACATACAGCATTTGTCTTTCTGAGCCTGGGTTATGTCAATTAATTTGATATTGTCTAGTTCCATCCATCTTCCTGATATCTCATAATTTATTTTGATTTATGGCTATATAAAATTCCACGGTGCACATGCGCCTCATTTTCATTATCCATCTGTTGACAGATGTCTAGGCTGGTTCCATTTCTTTGCTATTGTGAACAGAGCAGCAATAAACATCAATGCACAAGGGTCTCTGCAGTGGGCTGTAGAGTCCTTCGGGTTCACGCCCACGACTGGAATAACTGAGTCTGTTTTTAGCGTTTTGAGGAGTCTCCTCACTGATTTTCATATTAGCTGCACTAGTCTACAGTTCTACCAACAACGAAGTGGTATTGTAGGGTAACTCCTTCGGAGAACACACAGACTCTTGAAGCCAGTAGAAGGTCTTTATTTGCTGGCTGGCAGGCTACACAGGGAACTTGCCTAAATCATGCAGCCCCAAGCATTATCAGTCTTGGTCTTTTATACACAAAAACCACATCCTAGTTGATACATTTCAATTAGCAAAAACAGTTAGCAGTAAGCAGAGCAACAGAAGCCAAAAATCAAAGTTAGTATGTTTAGGAACTTTCCCATAACTATGGGCTGTGATGGATTAGGCCTTCGTTTTTATTTTGACAGGTGTTTTCTGGGGTTTATGTGCTAGGCTCTTAGGTCAGAATGATGTCTTGGTGCCTCTAACATGGTGTTAGTTGTGCTAAGGTCTCGAGGCCTGTTATAGTAGGGTTCCTCTTTCCCCATGCCCTTGCCAGTGTTTGTTGCCTTTTTTATCTTAGCCATTCTGACTACAGTAAGATGGAATCTCAAAGTTAATTTAAGTTGCATTTCTTTGATGGCTAAGGATGCTGTAGAACAGTTTAAAAATACTTATTGGCCATCTTTATTCTATTTGCAGATTGTTAGCAATGGCCTCTATTTTAGTCCTGGTTCTCTTGAGGAGCAGAGCTGATAGAATATATATATATATATATATATATATATATATGTATATTATATGTATATACATGGGGTTATTGTGTATATATACATTAATGTATATGGATATGTAGATATATGATGTGATACATATATTATGTAATACATAATGATATAGTGTATAATGTATCATTTAATACATATATAATGTATATATGGATATTTATACATATATAATGGATATATATACATATGGGATTTATTAGAATGGTTTACATGCTGTGGTCCAGCTAGTTCAACAATGGGTGTCTACCAAGGGAAGGTCCAAGAATCCAGTAGCTGTTCAGTCCACAAAGATAGATGTCTCAGCTGGTCTTCAGTATACACAGGAATTCTGAAGAAGTAGGCTCTAACGCCAGTGACGGAATAGACTTCCCAGAGAGAACAAGAGTAAGCAAGGAAAGACAGCAAGCTTCCTTCCTCCATGCCCTCATATAGGCTGCCAGCAGAAGATGTGGCTCAGATTAAAAGTGGATTTTCCCACTTTAAAAGATCCAGATTAAAGCCGGGCAGTGGTGGCACACGCCTTTAATCCCAGCACTTTGGGAGGGAGAGGCAGGTGGATCTCTGTGAGTTCGAGGTCAGCCTGGTCTACAAGAACTGGTTCCAGAACAGGCTACAAGGCTACAGAGAAACCCTGTCTCAAAAAAACCAAAAAAAGAAAAAGAAAAAAAAAAGTGGGTCTTCCCACTTCAAATGATCTAATTAAAAAACAAACAAACAAACAAAAAACCCAGTGAAGCCAGTCAGTGGCTTTCCTCTTAGCATTGGGGAAACAGTGGCAGGTAACTGTCCGAGTGCAAGAACAGCCTGACAGCCAGGGCTACACAGGAAGACCCTGTCTTAAGAAACAAAACCAAAACAAACAGAAAAAGAAAAAAAATGAAAAAAAAAATCCCACAAAGGTGTACCCAGCCACTGGGTTTTAGTTAATGCCAAAGTGTAGTCAAGTTGACAACCAAGAAATAGCCATCACAGCCTCTTAATAGATCATCCTGTTTTGTGTTCGCACCCCAATCTGTTTCCTACAGGAACGCTAATAGTATTAGCCAGTCATTCTCTACTTAAAATGGCCTCCTGACCCTTAGGAGATCAAGTCAAAGCCTTAACTGCACTTATGGGAGAGGGTCTGTGCTTCCTGGTTTTCTGTCAACTTGACACAAGTTAGAGACACCAGAGAGGAATGAGTCTCCACTGAGAAAAGGACTCAATAAGATGGGCCTATGAGGCATCTTCTTAATTAGTGATTGATTGGAAAGGGCCCAGTCCATGGTAGGTGATGCCTCCTCTGGACAGGTGGTCCTGGGTCATATAAGAAAGCAAGCTGATCAAGTCATGGGGAGCAAGCCAATAAGCAGCACCCGTCCATGGCCCTTACAGCAGTTCCTGCCTCCAGTCTCCTGCTCTGCTTGAGTTCTAGTCTTTACTTCCCTTGGCGATGAACTGCAATAGGGAAGCATAAGCCAAAAAACCCTGTCTTCTCCAACTTGCTTTTCGGTCATGGGTGTTTCATCGCAGCAATAGAAACCCTAACTAAGGCAGGGTCTAACCCTTAAAACCGCCTGCCTGTTCCATGTTGCTTCCTGAATCTGCCAGACAGTTACACTCAAAAGGCTGGCGTATGTTACAACCTCTGAGCTACCAAGGAAACCCTTGATACCCCTCTTGGTGCCCCAGGGCTGGTACTGCCATGTGCCCTACAGTTTCTGTACAGCAGACACAGTCTCTGTTGTACACAGAAACCCAAATTCCAGGTGTCAGGGCCATGCACTCTCTAAAGGCACTTAAGGGGGACTCTGTGCCTGCAGTTCCCTGACTGCTGGTTTCTGTCAGGTCTCGACTACAGATCTGTTGTTTCAATCCACGCATCTGTCGTTTCCTGGCATTCTTCCTATGTGTCTGCTTTTCTCTTCCTATAAAAGCAGCATTTTATACCCAGTCCTGGGCCCTCCTAACCAAGTATGCGTTTATATTAACCTGGGTGCCTGGAGAGACTTTCCTTCTTTCTTCCTTCCTTTTCTTTTACTGCTTTACCTTTTTTTCTTTTTTTACATGTTTTATTTTATTTATGTACATTTGTGTTTTGCCGTGGATGTCAGTTTCCCTGAAACTTGAGTTACAGACAGGTACAAACTGTCATGTGGGTGCTGGGAATTGAACTCAGGTCCTCTGGAAGATCAGTCAGTGCTCTTAACCCCCGAGCCATCTCTCCAGTTCCTTCCTTCCTTCCTT
The DNA here is from genome assembly GCF_982192425.1 of Myodes glareolus. Lineage (NCBI taxonomy): Eukaryota > Metazoa > Chordata > Mammalia > Rodentia > Cricetidae > Myodes > Myodes glareolus. The sequence goes on along the minus strand of NC_142049.1, from coordinate 30,983,824 downwards.
CCTTCCTTCCTTCCTTCCTTCCTTCCTTCCTTCCTTCCTTCCTTTCCCTTCTTTCTTTCTTTTTTGTTTTTCCTTTCTTTCTTTCTTTCTTTCTTTCTTTCTTTCTTTCTTTTTTCTTTCTTTCTTTCTTCCCTCTTTTCTTCCCGCCTTCCTTCCTTTCTTTTTCTCTTGTCGTTTCTTTCTTTCTACTTATTATACAGGATCACACAAGGCTTTTGTTTCTCAGACAGAAACAAAAGGGGAGTCTGTTTCTAAATGAAGTTCCATTTGCTAGGATCTGGAGCTGGGATTTCAATACAGCTTATTGGGGAACACAGGTCAGCCTGTGGCAGCATCCCATGCATGCAAACCTTCTCACCCTTCTCTCTATCACCTTGCCCTATTTTCCTCCCCCTGGCATTTTCATGAAAATACTTCCTATCTGGAGATAAACATTTGGCTCTCCCAGAGGAGCCCGCCTTGGAGCTCACCTGAGTCCCTTCCCACAACTCTACAGAAGATCAAGAAGACAAAATACCATCGCTCGTTACTCATGTGCTCAGCACACATGGGGGAAAACCGGGAAAACAGGGGCCCAACTGAAGCAAGACAGATGAAATGGATGCTGCTTAGGCGAGAAGGCACCCTTCTCTGTGGCCACAGAAAGGACGCTCAGGGCCCCTACCTCCATTGCATCCTTTGCCACTGCCAGTTCACAGTGACCTCTGTCACCAAGAGCACAGTGGAAAGCAGAGAAGCACATTCTGTTACAACAATACCTCAAAAAAAATATAGTAAAACATGATCACCATGCCCCAAGATGGCCCACACACCAAAGCCTGTATATGAATAGTTACATTGGAGCTCCTTTTTTTTTTTTAAATTTATTTTTCGAGGCAGGGTTTCTCTGTAGCTTTGGAGCCTGTCCTGAAACTCTCTCTGTGAACCAGACTGGCCTCGAACTCACAGAGATCCGCCTGTCTCTGCCTCCCAAGTGCTGAGATTAAAGGTGTGTGCCACCACCACCCAGCAAGTTGGCGCCTCTTTATAGAAGGTAGAAGGTAGAACATCTCCACACCCGTCAAATGATGCATGAATATCCTCCCTTGTGATCAAGACTGTCAGGAAACGGGACCAGAATCCTCATTCACACGTAAGCTTAGATTAACTTTGAAAACAACCTTGCCAAGTAGAGCCAGTCATGAAGGCTCAGACTGTGACTGCAGGGAAAGGAGATGTCTGGAACCAGTAAACACGCTGAGGTGAAAAGGAGGTTAGTGGCTGCCCAGGCCTGGGTAGGTGAGGCCCTGTGGAGTGTGGGGCTCACCTGAGGGGTAATGGAAATGCGTGGAATTTAGATGGCACTGAGGTTAGCCCAACTGCAAACACAAAGACCACTGAACAGCAAGCATGAGAAGAGTAGGTTTTGCATTATGTGGATTCTGTCTTAGCTACAATAATGAATGAGATGCTGGATATGGTGGCACGTGACTGTAGTCCCAGCACCACAGAAGCCCAGGCAAAACTGAGTTCAGGTCTAGTCTGGGCTGCAAAGTGAGATCAAAGCCAACATGATATACACATGACTCTGCTTGACCTGAACTACACAGTGTGACTCTGCTTAACCTAAACTACACAGTGTGACTCTGTTTAACCTGAACTACACACTGTGACTCTGTTTGACCTGAACTACACACTGTGACTCTGCCTAACCTAAACTACACAGTGTGACTCTGTTTAACCTGAACTACACACTGTGACTCTGTTTGACCTGAACTACACAGTGTGACTCTGCTTAACCTGAACTACATAGTATGACTCTGCTTAACCGAACTACAGTGTGACTCTCCTTAACCTGAACTACACAGTGTGTCTCTGTTTAATCTGAACTACACACTGTGACTCTGCTTAATTGAACTACATAGTGTTCACAGTGTGACTCTGATTAACTCAACTACACAGTGTGACTCTGCTTAACCTGAACTACACAGTGTGACTCTGCTTAACCTGAACTACATAGTGTGACTCTGCTTAACCTGAACTACACAGTGTGACTCTGCTTAACTGAACTACACAGTGTGACTCTGCTTAACCTGAACTACACAGTGTGACTCTGCTTAACTGAACTACATAGTGTGACTCTGCTTAACTGAACTACACAGTGTGACTCTGCTTAACCTAAACTACACAGTGTGACTCTGTTTAACCTGAACTACACACTGTGACTCTGTTTGACCTGAGCTACACAGTGTGACTCTGCTTAACCTGAACTACATAGTATGACTCTGCTTAACCGAACTACAGTGTGACTCTCCTTAACCTGAACTACACAGTGTGTCTCTGTTTAACCTGAACTACACACTGTGACTCTGCTTAATTGAACTACATAGTGTTCACAGTGTGACTCTGATTAACTCAACTACACAGTGTGACTCTGCTTAACCTGAACTACACAGTGTGACTCTGCTTAACTGAACTACACAGTGTGTCTCTGCTTAACCTTAACTACACAGTGTGACTCTGCTTAGCTGAACTACATATACAGTGTGACTCTGCTTAATTGAACTACACAGTGTGACTCTGCTTAATCTGAACTACATAGTATGACTCTGCTTAACTGAATTACATAGTCTGACTCTCCTTAACTGAACTACACAGTGCAACTCTGCTTTTAAAAATAATACACAAAATAACAATGATGTGAGAAAAAAAACATTGAAAAGAAAAGAAAATACATTAAAAGGAAAACCAAAACTTTTGAAGTTGACAAAAAAAGAAAAAAACCCAGAAACAAACATGGCATTGAGCCAGCTAGTTATGGGGGGATGGCCCTTCTGCTCTACCATGGCTCCTTACTCCCTCTGTGATGATATTCTGTTTTCTAGACACATGACATCCAAAAACTATTGATTGCTGCAATTTCTACAGTTTTTGTTTTTTGGGGTACACACTACACTCCTATGATACCAGCACTCAAGAGACTGAGGCAGGAGACTTACCACCAGTTCCAGCCTAGGTAGGGCAATACAGTGCCTATAATAAGACTGCCTCTTCTAGCCTAATTTCACTTAAAAACAAAAGAAAGAGTTTATGTAGGCGGTCATACACTCATGCCAGTAACATCTCCCTACATTTCCAAGAATCTGATTTATGCCTCAGTAATCTAATTTCTAGAAATTTACTCCAAGGATGGGAGAAGACACTTACAATGCTGGACAAAAAGGAAAGGGGCTGAGGAGATAGTTCAGCTGATAAAATATTTGCCAAACAAGTATTAGGACCTAAATTCAAATCCCAATGGCCATTAAAAAGCTGGGCCTGTAGGCACACACCTGTGATGCCAGCTCTGGAGAGTCAGAGACAGGCCTGACAGTCCAGCCAAACTGGTGAAAGACCCTGTCTCAAAAACCAAGTGACAAGGTTGGAGGACCCTGTTCTTCCAGGGGATCCAGTTCAATTCCCAGCACCCACACGGCAACTCACAGCTGTAACTCTTATTCCAGAGGATCGGATGCTCTCTTCTGCACCAGAGGACCCTGCATGCACGTGGAGCACACAATCTCACACAACCACACACACATACACATACAAATAGAAGATAAATATTTTTTTTAAAAAACCAAGTGGAGGCTGGGTGACGGTGGCACACGCCTTTAATCCCAGCACTTGGGAGGCAGAGGCAGGGGGAAATCTCTGTGAGATCGAGGCCAGCCTGGTCTACAAAGTGAGTTCGAGGACCGCCAGGACTGTTACACAGAGAAACTCTGTCTCCAAGTGTAGTACAATTAATGAAGATGCATTGACTCTTGTTTGTAAATGGAAACTGCACTTTCATTTCCCGACTGCCTTGAATAGTCACACAAAAACTGTATTAACTACAACACCGATTGGCTGATGGCTCAGGCGTATTTCTAGCTAACTCTTACATCTTAAATTAACCCATTTCTATTAATCTGTGTATTGCCAAAAGGCTATGGCTTACAGGTAACATTCCCATGTCTTTCTCCTTTGGCAGCTACATGGTATCTGCCTGACTTCACCTTTTTTCTTCCTGCATTCACTTTAGTTTTCCCACCTAGCTATATATATAGGGATATATATATATATATATATATATGGATACATATATATATGGCTTTGTATAGGACAAAGCAGATTCTTTAATAACAAATGGTAATAAAACATATTCACAGCATACAGAGGGGAATCCCACATCACAAGGGCTCCCCACAAGCACATATGTACATGCACGTAGCACACACAAAATCTGGGTGAACAATGTCGGGGACCAGCCTTGGCAAAAAACACCTCTTGCCAGGGTAGGGGCGTGGGGATTAGAAATATAAGTAAAGAATATGAAGACGCTACAGAAAAGCAAAAAAAAAAATCCAGGATAACCAAAACAATCCTGTACAATAAGAGAACTTCTGGAGGCATCACAATCCCTGACTTCAAACTCTACTACAGAGCTACAGTACTGAAAACAACCTGGTATTGGCATAAAAACAGACAAGAGGACCAATGGAACCGAATAGAAGACCCAGATATCAATCCATACATCTTTGAACACCTGATTTTTGACAAAGAAGCAAAAAATATCAAATGGAAAAAAGAAATATTTAACAAGTGTTGCTGACATAACTGGATTTAAACATGCAGAAGAATGAAACTAGGACCATATCTATCACCATGCACAAAACTCAAGTCCAAATGGACCAAAGACTTCAACATAAAGCTAACCACAAAGAACCTTAGAGAAGAGAAAGTGGGAAATACACTTGAACACATTGGCATAGGAGACCACTTCCTAAATATAACCCCAGCAGCACAGACACTGAGAGAAACAATTAATAAATGGGACCTCCTGAAACTGAAAAACTTCAGTAAAGCAAAGGATATGATCAACAAAACAAAATGACAGCCTACAGAATGGGAAAAGATCTTCACTAACCCCACATCAGACAGAGGTCTGATCTCCAAAATATACAAAGAACTCAAGAAATGGGTCACCAAAAGACCGCATAATCCAATAAAAAAAATGGAGTACAGACCTAAACAGAGAACTCTGAACAGAGGAATCTAAAATGGCCGAAAGGCACTAAGGAAATGTTCAACATCCTTAGTCATCAGAGAAATGCAAATCAAAACAACTCTGAGACTCCATCTTACATCTGTAAGAATGGCCAAAATCAAGAACACTGATGACAACTTATGCTGGAGAGGTTGTGGGGGAAAGGGAACACTTCTGCATTGCTGGTGGGAATGCAAGCTGGTACAACCCCTTTGGATGTCAGTGTGGCGATTTCTCAGAAAATTAGTACACAACCTTCCTCAAGACCCAGTAATACCACTTTTGGGTATATATCCAAAGGATGCTCAATCGTGCCGCAAGGACATGTGCTCAGTTATGTTCATAGCAGCGTTGTTTGTCATAGTCAGGACCTGGAAACAACCTAAATGCCCCTCAACTGAAGAATGGATAAGGAAAATGTGGTACATTTACACAATGGAGTACTACACAGCAGAAAAAAATAACGACAGCTTGACTTTTGCAGGAAAATGAATGGAGCTAGAAATCATTATATTGAGTGCGGTAACCCAGACACAGAAACACAATTATCACATATACTCACTCATAGGTGGTTTTTAAACATAAAGCAGAGAAAATCATCCTACAAACCACAATCACAGAGAACTTAGACAGCAACGAGGACCCTAAGAGAGACTTACATAGATCTAATCTACATTGGAAGTAGAAAAAGACAAGATCTCCTGAGTAAATTGGGAGCATGGGGACCTTGGGGGAGGATTGAGTCACAAGAGTAGGCACAAGAGTCGGAGCCCCACCTGTTCTCAGTCAGGAGTCCCATAAAAATGCTAAGTTAATACCTACAGTGTACAAGCAGAGGACTTGGTGTAGGCCTTGTGCTTGCTGCTTCAGTCTCTGTGAGCTCATATGTGCCTTACTTAGTTGATTCAGAGGATCTTATTTTTCTGGTGTCCTCCATCCCTTTGGCTCTTACACTTTTTACACCTCCTCTTCCACAGGATTCCCTGAGCTCTGAGGAAAGAGATTTGATGGAGACCTCCCATTTAGATTTTATCCATCATCTATCTATCTATCTATCTATCTATCTATCTATCTATCTATCTATCTATCTATCTATCTATCTATCTATATCTATCCGTATGTGTGTGTATAATGTCTGGTTTTTTTCTTTCAGTTTGTTTATATGGTGAGTTTCATATAGTGAAACATTCCTGCATCTCTGGGATGAAGCCTACTTTGTCATGGTGGGTGATTTTTTTTTTTTTGATGTGTTGCTGGATTCAGTTTGTGTATTTTTGTATCCATGTTCATAAGGGAAACTGGTCTGCAGTTTTCTTTGTTGATTCTCTGTGTGGTTTGGGTATCAGGGTAACTGTAGCCTCATACAATGAATTGGACAATGTTTCTTCTGTTTCTATTTTGTGGAATAATTTGTGGGGTATTGACATTAACTGGTAGTATTCTATGTTAAAACCATCTGTTCCTGGGCTTTGCTTTTATTTTTTCTGGTTGGAAGACTTTTAATGATTGCTTATATTTCATTAGGGGTTATAAGTTTATTTAAATTATTTATTTGATCTTGATTTAATGTTGGTAAGTGGCACCTATTGAGAAAATTATCCATTTATGCTAGATTTTCCAATTTGTTGGAGTACAGGTTTTTAAAGTATGTTCTTTGGATTTCCTTACTGTTTACTGCTATGTTGGAGTACAGGTTTTTAAAGTATGTTCTTTGGATTTCCTTAGTGTCTACTGCTATGTCCGATTTTGTTAATTTGGATGAGGGTTTGTCAGTTTTGTTGGTTTTCTCAGAGAACCAACTCTGTTTCATTGATCCACTTGTCTCAGAAGCCCGGGAGTGGGAGGGCTTGTCTCTTAAAGGGACAGGACAAGTCAGCAGTGGGTCATAACACTAGGTGCCCCTTGCTGAGCTGGTTTTTGTTGGGTGGACGCTTTGTTCCTTGGTTTTTGCTTCCTCTCTGGAATTTCAGAGAGTGAGATGGCAGTGTGTTGCCCAGTTTCCTGGCCTGCTCAGCTGCTGTGTTTCCACAGGAAATGCCTGCTGGTGTTGGAGACCTGGGGAGACTGGGATGAGTTGGGGGAAGGAAGGCTGGAGGAGAAGGTCTTTGTGTCCCACTGGGGATGGAGTTCGAGAGGAAAGGAAGACCACAGCAGGTTTCCTGCTACAGAGCTGGGGATGAGACTGGGGGACTGGACTGAGACTCTGCCTTCAGCCTACTTGTACCCTGGGAGGAGCTGCCCTCGGGTTAGTATGGAGTGCCTGCTGGAGTTGGAGTTTGGGACAAATCAACAAGTGGGGGACTGATAGGAGGGGATGGTCTGTGGGATCCTCAGGAGATGTGGGCAGGGGTGAGGGGAGGCTGCACCTGGTGATCTGTTAGGGTGCAGGAAATGAGAGTGGGGATCGGGTCTGGGAGAGCAGAGAGAGAAGGTCCTGGCATCCTACCTTCATGGGTGTCTGCTAGAGTGGGGGACAGGAGGTTAGGAGGGCATGGGGGAGGGGAGGCTGCGGCTGGTGAACTCTTGCAGTTCTAGAGATGAGACGGGGTGAGGGGGATTAAGTCTGGGGGAGCAGAGAGAGCCTTGCTTGTGCTTTTATTCCATAAAGCATTAAGATTTTTGCAGCCGGACAGTTTAATGTGGCATCCTTGTTTGTTTTCTGGGACAAAGAGATACTCCGAGTACTCGTGTGGAATTCAGGCCCCCTCCCCAACTCTGGCAGTGCAAACCAACAGCTGCTGCCAGCTGTGGGGCTCTGCTATAGGGCTGGTAGGAAAGGAAACGGCTTTACACCCAAGTACATGTACACACACACACACACACACGCACACACACACACGCACACACACAGACACCCTAACACGGGCTTTGGCACTCCAAATCAGTCTCACTCATATTCATACAGACATTTTTACACTCACATTCACACCTGCTGTGTTGGTCTCCTCATGGAGGAAGGAAAGGTTTGCCTCTATGGTAAGTATGTCACTGTGCAGTGCAGCAGAACAGTTACTATCATGGAAACCAGAAAGCATCGGAAGGTGGGGTACAGGAAGAGACCAGGGCAACATAGAACCCCCAAGCCCTCATACTCACTGTTCCTCCAGCTATAGCTACCGCTAGCTTTATCCCCTTCCAAGAAGGCTATCGTATTGTGAAGCCATCAAGGGGTTAATCTTGAGTAGGCCAGAGCCCGGACACAGCCACGGACATTCCTCCCTAATCTCCCTGCTTATTCCATCTAATCAAGCTGACAGTGAAGGTAAGTAACCATTGCACGTCTTTATGCCCATTCCAAACTTCACTCTAGGGCCCTCACAATCACACGCGTTTTCTCTCGTGACTCACAGCAAGAAATTACAAACACCCATATACACTCACAATTCACACATACACACTCTCTCGTGACTCACAGCAGAAATTACAAACACCCATATAACACAATTCACACATACACACTCTCTTATGCACATACACTGAAAGCTTTTAAGTTCCCGCTGGCACGCGGGTCTTCCCCGCTCCCCTCCTTCACTTGATGAAAAACCTAGTCAAGTTCCCTTCAGACGAGCGGGGCTTGAGGGGAGGCTCCAAAGCACTTGGTACAGACCTGCTTCCAGAGGGAAAGGCTCTTGCTGTTGTTGCTGCTCCTAAAGCGGTTGCTCAGCGCATCCAAGGCTTACCCAGGGGCTACCCTTATCTAGTTCCTCCCTGGCTCCTTCAGAAAGGAAAGGGATGGGTTCATCCCACATTGAGGGAGGAGGGGTCAGAAAGGGGCCCGGAGGCCTTTCTAACATCTCTTTTGGAAGTTGCAGGAAAAGAAGTCGGATTACTCTCTGAGTCTGGTTTGTTTTTAAGTTGAGGTGATGGTCTCGATTATCTGTGGCATCACTGGGCTTCTATTACTGTTAAGTGCCAAACCTGGAAGGGGCTGCTGGGAGTCCTTGACTGCCAGGCATCCTGTCACTCACAGATGACATTCCAAGCCTGTTCTAGCGATCACCACAAGCCTTCGGCACGTTGTGTCAGGGCTCTGAGATGCCGAAGCTCCCAGCCACGTCAGCTTGTCACCGCGGCTGTCAACACAAAGTGGCTGATTGCACCTTGCATTGGCGATAAACTCGATTGGCATGCAAATTTCAAATGTCTTATTTTGAAGCAATTTTAATCTAGGTTAAATGTAGCCTGTCAAATTCTTACTCCTTTCAGGCAAGAGCCACAGCAGGGGTGGGAAATGAAGGCAGCTCCAGCGGCACGCAGCCGAGCGGGAACAGAAGTGACAGAAAAATGCCCAAGTCCCCAGAGAGGGCTCCAGAGCTAAGAAGCAGGGTGGCACTGGAAGTTGGGGGGACATGGAGGGTCTAGAGCCTGGGGGAGCTCAGAAAGATGATTCCAGCTTTGATTTCCAGGAAGTGGCTGTAGTCTCCCTAGGGTCAAGGAAGACTCTAGGGAGTCATGGGCTTTGGAAGACTAGGCACTTGTCCACAGAGGACAGCCCTGTAAATTGAGTGTGCTCTTGCTAACTAGCAATGGCATCAGGTGTGATGTGCCCGGCCCGGGATTTCCTCTTTCAAGGCTCCGTTGTGTTTCTGTAATGAGAAAAGACCAGCTGTAGTGTTATAACCTGAAACTCGCTTGAGGAGTCTGAAGTTCCAACCAGGGAACTCTCCTGAAGAAGAGAGCTGTGGTATGTCATTCTGAGTGTCGCTCTAGAGGTACTGCGGAAAGAAGGTCACGTATCTCTCCCCCCCCAGGAAAACTGAGGTGTGATACCTGAGTGTTAGTTTTCAGTTTGACCAAATCTAGAATCATAGAATCACTGGGAAGACGGTCCTCTGGACGTGCCTGGGGTGGGGTGTAGTCTAGATTGTGCTTATTAAGAAGAGTGGACATGCCCATGGCGGGGAGGGGACCATTCCCTAGGGGCGGGGACTGTGGACTGTATAAAATGGAGAGAGATAAGCTGGAGAGAACGCTACCACATATGCGTTCATTGCTGTCTTCCTCTGTGAAGATGACTTTTCAGGCTCCCGCTGCTTTGACATCTATGCCACGATGATAAATATTTTCTCCTGAAAGTCACTTTTGTCTGGGCAGAAAAAAGAGAGAAAGAAAGAAAGAAAGAAAGAAAGAAAGAAAGAAAGAAAGAAAGAAAGAAAGAAAAGGAAGAAAGAAACTAGGAGCTCAATAGCCAATGAGTTCATACGCTATCCCTGTAGGGCGAGACCCCATAAATACCCCTAAGCGCAACGGCAGGGCTCACTCCACAGCCGCTCCAGGACAGGGGTACACCCCCAGATGTTGGTGCATGTGCCTCTTCACCTCTCTGTCTGTCTGTGTCCTCTGTAAGAAGCTGGCGGCAGTGGGGACAATGTTCCCGTCTCTTCTAGTTTATGACTGAATCGGACAGGAGTGTGGGTACCCCGAAGACTTGTGACTTGGGGTTGCATCCGAAGTGGGGACGTCTTGAGGGACCAGTCCCTGGACCAGCTTGGACTGGCATCATCTTGCTGGTGTTGAAGAACCGGACGCATGGGGATCCACCACTGCGGGAGCAATTCCCCTTTATCATCTCTTGATGGTGAGTGCTCGAAATCTCCCCTTCTAGAGACCGGGAAATGGCTCAAGAGTAGGATGCTCGTTTCACAAGCATGAGAACTCGAGATCTCCACTGCGCACATGAAAGCCAAGCGTCTCGGCACACATCTGTATCGGGATGGTAGATAAATGACAGCGGGCTTGGGTGGCCAGACTGTCTAGCCAAAATATGGGCTTCAGGTCCAATGACTCTGTCTCAAAACATGAGGTGGACAGTGATGGCGAGGGGCACATTCATGTCAACCTCTGGCCTCTATCCATGTGCACACACATGGATACACCACACACACACACACATCACACACACGTGCACGAACACACACACACACACACACACACACACACACACACACGTCTCCTTTCTGACTGCTGGAGGTAGATAGAGCACTTTCTGCATTCATCCTACTGGGCCATAAAGCAACAGAACTCACTCCAGCTGCGGAACCATAGTACAGCTGCAAAAAGCGAGAATAATTGTCACCAAGCAGGTCACGCCCACTTTTCCTTCTCCAGCAGGCCTGTTGTTTCCTTTGCTGTTCCAACATTCTTCTGGGCTCCAGGGGACTTCCTGGATGCAGGTCTGACTCAGTTGTCATCTGGGGTCCTTGTGGACCCTGTTTGGACTCCGACTGGAGGGGCGATGAGGTTGGGACCATATACTGCAGCTCCCCAAAGACTCTCTCAATATTCTCAAGTTTTACCCACAGGGATACAGAGGTGGTTCAGCTGGCTTCTCCTCTGAGGGCCCATGGGTCTACTAAGCTGGCAAGCACAATGTCCTGTTTCAGATTTATCTCTAATTGTGAACACACGTGAATGTGCATGCCCACGGAGGTTAGAGGTACTAGGTCCCCTAGGGCTGCTGGAGGTCCAGGTAGCTGTGAGCCACCCAACTAGGGTGCTGGGATTCAGCCTCAGGTCCTCTGGAGAGCAGAGCCTGCTTACCTGCTGAACTTCTCTCTGGTCCCAGCAGGGTTTTTCAGTTTATTAGTTTATCTGTTAAGGTCTGCTTTATCAAGTAAATTGGCTGTTGTTTTCGTTTGTTTGTTTTCCTTTTTCAGAAGGCGCTTGATCACCCCAAGGGTTTAAAAAAAAGTCTTCGAAGTGAAAACCAAAAGTACAGGACTGCTGTGCCCTGGTTTTTCCCATGAAAGTTAAATGATGGGGAAGCGAGGGGAGGAATTCCAGCGACTTAAAAAGACCTAGCAGCGCCACGCGGCACTGACGCACGTCGGCACTGACGCTGGCGCACCTTACCAATGTCTTTCTTGGACGGAGCTTGGGTTGGAGTGCCTGGCCACCGTGCGCGTCCCATCACTATGCAGAGGCCGGAAGTCAGAGAGCTTCTGTGCCGCCCCCATAGCTCTGCTGGATTCTACATGTTGGAAATAGCATTTTGGACTCACCCCTCTCCATCCCATAGAGAAAATGTCCCAGGGCTCCTGGAAACTGAGTATCAACTCTGGAGAAGCTAGGGACAGAAGGAGAAGCCAGCCCAGCCCTGAGACTGGGGCCAGGGGCCAGGTACGTGTTCCAAGGAGCTAGGCAGCCCTGCCAGACCGGTCCACAAGGGCCTAGCTGGCAGGGGGTGGGGGATGAGGGGGTTGTAGTCGGATTTTACTCTCTTGTAAATCCCGGTGAGACCAACTGCCTTGTGGGCTTAAAATTTTCTAGGCATGACAGGGAGACGAAATGGCTTCCCTCCCAGCATATGACTATATGTAATTTTCAAAACAAAAACCAAACCAAATAGAAGAGAAGGGAGGCCCAGAGGGAAGAGGCCCTGAGGAATGGGGTAGTGCACTGGGTGAGGAGAAGGAAAGAAGAGGCAGAGATGGAGGAAGCCTCTCCTCCTTCCCTGCTGCCCACCCCACCCCCACCCGACGCCTGTCTCTCCTCTCCCACATCTGTGGCCCAGATCTTCCTCAGCTACTCTGTCCTTCCCCCCGTTTTCCCCAAAGGCCTCCTTCCTGGCACCTCCCCTCCACCCCACCCCACCCCACGCTGCTCTTGTTGGCTTCGCCCTCCCTGTCTTTCCAGACCAGCATCCCCAGTGCCAGCTGGTCAGGGAAGGTGCCCACATCTCATCTCCACTCCTACCAGGACCCTGCTCCTCTGCTTCGCTTAGCCTGCAGCTCTGTGGCCACCCCCGCACAGGCACTGCACCCACCCCAGCACGGGCACTGTACCCACTCCATCATGGGCACGGCACACTCCCCAGCACGGGCACTGCACCCACCCCAGCACGGGCACTGCACACTCCCCAACTCGAGCACTGCACACTCCCCAGCGCCGGCACTGCATACTTCCCAGCATGGACACTGCACACTCCCCAGCACGGGCACTGCACCCACCCCAGAACGGACACTGCACACTCCCCAGCACGGGCACTGCACCCACCTCAGCACGGGCACTGTACCCACCCCAGCACGGGGACTGCACCCACTCCAGCATGGGCACTGCACAGTCCCCAGCACGGACACTGCACACTCCCCAGCACTGGCACTGCACCCACCCCCATGCGGGCACTGCACCCACCCCAGCACGGGCACTGTACCCACTCCAGCATGGGCACTGCACACTCCCCAGCACGGACACTGCACCCACCCCCATGCGGGCACTGCACACTCCCCAGCACCTGCATACTCACAAGTGTGCTCTTTCTTTTCTTGGGGCAATCACCCTGAGGGTTCTCAGAGGGTCTGGGCAGGTTCCTGAGGCCCAAGGTCTCTTAGTACCAGGCCTCCACTTTCTCCCCTGGTTTGGACACACTTCCCATCAGTCCCCATGTTCCCCACTGCTGATCCTCTCCGCGAAGGGAGGGGTCTAGCCTAGAGTGCTGCCGGGCTCACCTGAGATGGAGTTCTCCCAGAGGTGGGCTCTGCCCTGTCTTCTGCTGTCCTCTTCTCTGGCTGCCTCTAGTAACTGTGGGAGCCAGCTACAAACAGATCACCCAAAGGAAGTTCTTTACTTCCAACCATTATCACCTGCCAGAGTAGGACTCAGCCATTGATAAGTTCAATAGAGGCTGGAGTCTCAGTAGTTTACCCTGAAGCAATACCTGGTTGCAGGAAGGACCACAAACTGAGATTACCTGAGCACCAGCCAAGAACAGACCATCCAAAGGAAATGCCTAACATTCCAACCATTGTAGATAGGATCGCCTGACAGCACACTCACCAGGACACCCCTAGACAAACGTCAGCCAATCAGGGGTCCTGAACCTTAGAAACCCCTCACCCCCACTTTTATTACTATAAAAAACCTTTACTACTATAAAAAAAAACCCAACTCTAACTGAGTTCGGGGCTCGACGATTATTCCAATATGTTGGACACATGGAGAGACTGAGTTTGCAAACTTGCATAAAATAAATGCTCTTTGCTTTAACATATGGGACTTGATCTCCTTGTTGGCTTTTGGGGGACTTCGTGGATCTGGGCATAATAGTAACTTTTCCATATTCCCTTCCCAACATGACAGCCTGCTGGTGTTGGGTGGCTCCAAGAACAGCCTTAAGCATTGGCTCAAGGGTGAGCAACCCTCACGTGGGTTAAAACAGAAGCCATGGGAAACAGGCCGAAGGAGATCATGAGAGCCGGCAGCAGCTGACCAACCTGGGCGGGAATGGGGCTACTTAGAACAGCAGTGGGTTCGTGCACATGCCCGGTGTCCACTAACTTCCGACTGTCAACACAGCCCCGGCAGTCTGCACAGGGGAAGTGGAACATAGTAGGCATGCCTAAGGTGGCTCCACAGGGTCAGAGTCACCTGTGGTGGGCACAGGGTGTTTGGAGGTATCTAAGATGATCCCTGCTCCAGGTTCGGACACAGCAGTGATAAGATGATGGTGTAATTCTTGATCGCCACTGCAATAGCTTCTGCTCCTGCACAGTGAGCTCCCGAAGGCAGCCAGATCTCACAGTCCACACAGTGGCCCCCTGGGACCCACCCAGTAACTATCCATAAATGTCAATGTCTGTTCATCATTGATGAGAAGGTTGTCTCCATCAGTCCCCTCCAGGGCCACGGAGAGTCACAGGCACAATGACACTGAATTATTGTGACCCAGGCGCAGGGACTCAAGGACACTGGTGAGGAATGGTGGCTCAGGGGCAGCGCCACAGGTGACCCTCAGCCATCCAAGCAACTTTGGTTAATTGCTGGAGTGCGCGTGTGACGACTCCCATCTTAGAGGCAGCGGAGGGGCAACCTTGGTAAGAATGCCTGGCAATTACTTCCAGCCTCTCGCTAGGATCCAGGGCGTCTTGGGACCCCGGCCAGGACTCTGGTGCCTTCCTCCTAGTCAGTGTGTGTCCCAGCTGTTGTCTGCTCGGGATAGAAAGGAAACCGCGGGTCATCAAACAAAATGCTCAGAGACTTCCGGGCACACCTGGAAGCTCAGACTCATTGCGGTTCCCTCCAAAGTGTCAAGGGAGCACCCCAAAAATCTCTCCTGAATGCCTGTTGTGAAGCCAACAAGGCCACTTCAGCCTTCAGCTCATGGGCAGCAGAGACGACTCTGAGGGAGGCAGGCTAGCACGGCTTTCAGAGGTACGTCTTTATATACTGTTGGTGGTCAGGACATCTTTGCTTCTAGCTAATGACAATTTGTCTGTTTTTTCTGGGTGGTCAGGGTGGAAGCCAGGGTCTCGTGCACTTGGGCAAGTGCTGAACCCCTGAGCCCCCTCCCCCACCCACTACTGATGACTTTGGTAGGCGGCCATGTTTTCTGGCTTGGCTCTTTAATCTTTGAATTATGTCTCCCCATTAAGGTGGCAACTCAGGATATTCATTTCTAAAATGCAGCGTGACTGCCCTTGGTTGTGGTTTCGTTCTTAGCAGGCAGAAGGATGAATGATCACTTTTGAGCATTGCTGGGCCTCTGTGTAGGGAGGGTAGGCAGGGAGTGCAGACCGCCGGAACACATGGCGGACACGGTGGCACACAGATCAGTTGTTGACAGCAGTCAGGGAAGGTTTTCTGGAGGAAGTGAGGTCTGAGCCCTGAATCTGACCCCCATCTTGGGAAGAAGGACACCCAGGGAGAGTAGACCTGGCAAGGACTGGTGGCATGGGCCCCGGGTGGGAGGAAAAGAGAGATTGAGGGGGCATGCATTCTTCTTTCATGCGCAGGAGCCCGCTTATAAGCATCAGACATGCTGTGGGGTGGCTGCCCTGTAAAGGAAGCAGCCCTGTTGGTAGTGAGAGTAGAAGTACCCAGAGGGCCACCTTCCCGGCGCCATCAGCTCTGAGACCCAGGGAGTGCAACAGCGAAGACAGAAGGGGTCCACAGATGTGCCGCCTATGACCGAAGGCCCCAACGCCCCGGTGATGGCAACCGCTGTGGGAGGAAGACCATACCGGGGATCCACTGGGCACCAACGGCTGTGACAGATGACAAGGCCTGGGCCAGCATGTGTCGGGTGGGGTGGCAGCTGGCCGTTGAGGTCCACTGTGGTTTGGAGCAAGCTGGCCAGACTGGAAGACCAAGGTATGTAACAGTGCCTGGCCTTGCAGAGCAGGGTGGGCTGGGTAGGCACCATAGAGCTCTATGGTCAGGAGTGATCTTTCTATCCCAGTGACCTCTGGGTAGTGGATACCCAGGGAGCAGGGGAAATGAAAGCTTGCATGGAAACATGCTGGCAGCAAAATGCATACGTCTTCAGTCAGGGCCCTTACAAGGAGGAGGGTGAGGGGCAGAGTTGATCCCCTAGTTCCTGTGACTTTTGTATGCTAGATCCACTTGGGTGACAGAACGGCCTGGGCTGTGTGTGGGTGGTGTTGGAGCTCCATGGTACCCACCTGCCTGAGAACCTGGCAGGTTCAAGGTGCCTCTGACCTCACAGCACCATGGTCTCCTGCCCCCAAAACTTGGGTGACAACCTTCATAGGACATTAAGTAGCAGCGAGGAAAAGGATGTCCTTCATGAACAACAGGCCAAAAGGAAAACGGTGAACTTGGTCAGAGTATTCTGTGCCAGGGGACTGAGATGAAAAGATTTGGGATGAACTACTCATTATTATGCTAAGGATGGACAACCACGTGGACACAATGTCACATACCAGTTGTGACCTAATATTAACACCCAGAGGGGGACCCAGAAATGTGTGAAAGTTTCTTTACTGCTGCTGTGGTCAAACACCACAATCCAGGCAGTTTATGGAGGAAATAGTTTATTTGGGCTTACGGTTCCAGGCTAAGAGTCTATCACCATCAAGGCTGCGAGGCACAGCAGCAGGCAGGGACAGGAACGGGAGCTGAGAGCTCACGTCTTGAACCACCAGCACAAGACCGGGTGAGCAAACTGGAAGTAGGGAGAGGCCTTAAGCTCTCAAAGCTGGCCCCAATGGCCGACTTCTTCCTGCAAGGCGGTGCCTCCTCAGCCTGGGAACCAGCTGTTCGAATGCCCAAGACTATAGGAGACATTTCTCACCCAAACCCCCACAGCCTGCCCATCCAGATTCTTCTGTGTTACATTTTTAAAAGTCACTGTGACCCTGTTACTTGACAGAAACAGCTTGAAGGAGAAGTGACACATTGTGTTCCCGGTGTTAAGAGAGTTCGTGGCTACTTAGCCCCATAAGCTTGGGCGGAGCTTCCCGGAAGCAGGAGTGCGTGGGGAAGACTGTTCACCTCATGGCGGGCAAAAAGCAGAGCAGGGAAGGGACAGGCACAGACCCAGTAACCAACCACCTCAAACTCCCAATGTTTTCAGCCCCTCTTAAAACAGTGCTACCAGCTGGGGCTCAAATGGTCAACAGGTGAAAGAATTTCACACAGAAACTGCAATGCTGGCCTCCCTATGCAGCCTTCCTCTCAGGAACAGGCAGGATCCTCCTGGACATCTTCTGATGGACAATCACACGGCATAGCCCCGGGGAACTGCTTTATGAGAGTTCTCACACAGAAAGGTGAGGAACCAGCAGGTGCTGGTTTTCAGCTGGCGGGCATTGACCCCAGGGACTAGTGTGTGCCTTGGCATGAGATACACACACAGTTCCGGGGGCCTAAGTTCAGGCTTTAGGACTGACTCCGTGGAAAGTGTTGTATCTATAACCCCCAGAGGAAAGAGACATTCTAGTTTCTAGTTTGCCTCATGAGACAGTGCCAGATGAGAGGCAGGAAGTGAGCCGCTGCCTTTGAAGCCTTCATTCTGGGACACCGTTTTCTGAGCCCCAATAATATCAGGCTTCTAGAAGATTCCAGAACTGTTGAGCAGGAAACAGGGTTTGACTTTTTTTTTTTCCCTAGTTCCCTCTCCCTGCTAGTGGCCTCTTGCAGATGGAGAGCAGCTGCCATCTGCACAGAATCCATCATCCTGCCGCCGCGGGGAAGATGGAGGATTTTAGCGTGGGATGGAGCACTGCAGTGTGATTCAAATTGCAAGAAGGTGACAAGAATGATGATGTCTTTGAGAGGCTCATCCAGGAAGCTGACGGCACCGTGCGGCACTGCAGCCTGACTCCGCCCCAAGATGATGCTGCAGCTTTATAGTGGCAGGGTCCCCTCCCCAAATACGTGGCTGGGGTGGCCAGGTCTGGGGCTGCCCCTTAAAAATAAGACTAAGAACGTAGGGAGGAAAGACTCTCCCTGAACACAGGCCATCCTTGGAGACTAAGCCAAGCCGACTGTGCAGGAGGGGGCCACTCCTCAAACTCAAAACAACTTATCTTAAAAGGGCTGCCAGTCAGACCCTGGGACATTCCAAAACTGGCCCACCTGGGCCTCAAGCCTGGCATTTCATCTTAGGTTCATAGTAAGGAATGTCCAGTACCTGGAGGAAATGAACCTTGCAGTCTATCTACACAGGCTGACAGGAAATGCCACTCCCGAGTGACCACCAGACAATGGCCCTAAATCTACAGTTTTGGCTTTGAGAACCTACATGCCATTCTTTGCATACAAAACCTAAAACAGACACCAAATGTTTTTAATCCAGAGGGCCAGAGAACAGTGGGATGTCTATGTGGGGGGCTACACTCAGAGGGTAGCAAATTAGGGTGTCATGTCTCTATATGAAGATGTCTTGGGCCTCTGCAGCCATGGACACACGAACTGGCTTCCCTCTGGGGTTCTTAGTCGCCGTCATGGTGACTGACAGACTTGGAACATGAGTCACTGACGGCACTCTTGGCCACTGGTAAGGCAGGGCTTCACGCTTCTTTGTGGGGTGGCAGCTGTAGGGTGGAAACTCCCTCTACCAGCTGGCGGTGTGTCCAAGCAGGCTGGTAGGTGTGGCTCATGACAGACAGAGCTGTTGGCACACCCTTGCCAGGTCCGCAGGGGAGAAATGCCATGCGGCCAAGGGTTACCAGGAAATGTGAGCTGGCGCTTCAGTTTATATATCCTTGAATGCCAGAGCTCGGGATGTTGCTGAGCGTCATGTGTGGATGTGAACGCTGAGGGCTTTTTCACAGGTGACTGCATCTTCTGGAATTCTGTCCTAGTCGCTCCCGGACAAGATGACCTGGAGTGTATGGATTAGGACGAATGTGTTTCTGGCTCTTTCCCATCTCACTCCCAGATAGAGGTGGGTGTTGCTGGGGAGGGAGCAGCAGGGGCCTGTGGAGGCCTTTCTGGAACTTTGACAGAGAGTGTCGGTGGGGGTCACCCAGTCCAACTAAGAACCACAAAGTCAAGGGACAGGGAGGGGAAAGGTGAAAGGTCAGGTGCTGGCCTGGGTCCTGTCAGAGAGACATGTTCTACAACACAGCGTTGGCTGCTGCATCATCAGCAGAATGCCTTAAATGGGTCAAGGGCACACATGCCAACCACCCCACACAATAGCCTGCATTCAAAGCAATGCCATAGAAAGCCCAGCATTGTGGCTTTTAGCTGTGCAAATGTCAGAGGTGCAGACTAGGCAGAAGCTAACCAGGAGAGCAGAGAATGGGAGTCCTAGGCCTTGGTATGTCCCCCGTGTCCCACTTGTCTGGAAGCACGGGGGCGATGAGAGGGGGCCGCTGTGTCTCTGGTTGGATGTGAGGATTTGTGCCCTGGGGAGACGCAGGATGAGAGAAGAGCTGAGCACACAGTCCACTGCCCGAAGCAGGACGGCACCTCTAGACCACACACAAGTCCATCCAAGGAGTGGAAGCCTCAGTGGCTTCGGGATCTTAGGGTATTGGCTCCATTGCTGGCCAAGTGGAGATGCTGATCCCAAGGCAATAAATGAACAGGCAGACACAGAAATCAAACCAAGAATAACAGACAAAACAAGAGGCCAGACCTCAGTGGCAGCACTGAGATCCAGAGCTGGTGGGAGACGTTTAGTGGAGGCAGTGAGTAAATACAGCAGCACACTGTGTGTGTATGAGAGACTGACAGACACAGAGAGAGGGAATTTAGAGTTGCTACAATATTATATCTAACATGTTCACTTTTCAAAAAAGTTAGAGAGATACAAAAAAAGGTGAGTCCCCTTTGTGGTAAAGGGAAGCAGCCAGCAGCCAGTGCTGTGGGGGCTGAGGCTGGTGTTAGGTAAAGACTTCCAAACAGCCATGGTAAATATGTTCAAAGACCTAAGGGAAATCACGGCCAGGGAATTAAAGAACGATTATGACAGCAATGGCACAGAATGCAATCTATTGACAGATAGAAACTGTGTTTGTTACACACAGCTAACTGAAAGAAGACTTGACTAGGGGGTTCAGCAGCACATCCGCCTTGGCAGAAGAACTTGGAAATAGATGAATTAAAAACCATCTAGTCCTAGCTATGTGCGCTCCCAGCACAAAGGAGGTCAAGGCAGGAGGATCATGGCTTTAACTCTAGCCTAGTCCACACAGCAGGATAGCTGTCAAAAAAATAAAGGGGGCGGGGAGAGAGTAAGAAAGATTGCATTATGAGAGATTTGGGTTAAAGTAGAGGGGAAGGAGGAGAATGAAAATAGAGGCAAGAAAAAGAAAGCCCCCAGTTTGTGAAAAGGCACTAACTTACGCATCAGGGAAGTGCACATTCTACATAGGATACACGTGAGATCCATAGGTAGATGCTCACATAGTCAAACACTTGCGAGACAAAGAAAAGTCTCAACACAGCAACACACCTCATCAGATGCAAAGGGAAGGAACAATTCCTGTTGACGGGGCAGTGGCAGCATTGGAGGGGGGTTGCAGAGAGCTGAAGAAGGTGAGAGCTAAACACACCTTGCCAACCTAGCCTTTCAAGCGTTAGCAAAGCAAAGGCATTTTGAAACGAGGCTTGAGAAGGTTCACCTCAAGCAACTCCTCCCAAACCACCCCAAAGGGAGTCCTCTGGTGGAAAAAAAATGTCCCCAGAAAGTTCCTGAAATCCACACGAAGGGGCGGGGAGGTGGCTCCAAGGTCAAAACTCTTGCTGGCACACTGGAACAACTAGTTCGAATCCTCAGAACGGAGTGAACACCGGACAGTGTGGCACAAGCGTTTGTGACCCCAGCAAGCCTATTGGCAATGGAAGGCAGAGACAGGAACATCTCCAGAAGGCCAGCTGGTCTCTGAGGACTGAGACCCGAAAGCTGACCTCTGACCTCCTCATATGTGCTGTGGCACAGGAACTCACACACACAATCTGTTTGAAGAGTATCGGGGCCGTGCTCATACAGGCAAACATAATACTGCTATCTTTTCTTCAATGGATTTAAAAGGCAATTATTTACAGTGCTGGTAAAGCCCACTAGGCTTGAAGCAGCAAACATGACACGGATGGCAACAATACCAGGGGCTATACTGGAATATGGTTTCTCTATTTCATAGAGTTAGTAAAAATTCACAGTAGACTGGAATAAATGAAAATTTATATTGCAGTATATATAATACATGAAAAGGTGAAACACTATAAAAGCAAATGAATTTACTTACATATTCGAGGTAGCGTTTTACTCTACAGCCTAGACGGCCCTGACAACGCTCTTGCCTCAGCCTCCTGAATGCTGGGATTGCAGTCGTGAGGCATCGCGTCTGGCACAGTGATGGAATTAAAATAAATTATACTAGGATTATTTTACATGGAAGAGGAGAAACGACAAACAACAGCAAAAAGGCTGACACAGAGAGAGAGAGCTGTCAGAGGTCACCCGCCTCGCTGGCTAGACTAGACTAAGTGATTTGTCAGACGGCAGACATGGAGCCCACGTGCAGGCCCCAGGTACCTTTTCTTCTCCTTCCATTCAGTACAGGGCACCAGCCCGCGCAATGGAGCCACCCACGTTTACAGTAGAGTTTCTATCTCAATTACCTAATCCAGAAGTCTTCACAGCATGTCCAGAGATTTGCTTCCAGTCACTCTGAATCCTGTCATGTGACAGAGATTAACTGTCACACAGACTAAGTCACGAAAGATCAAGCTAAATGCTTTGTTTGAGACTCGATGCACTTTAGATTCAAAGACAGACAGAAAACCAAGAATGTAAAAGGCCTTGAGCAAGCAAAGGCCATGAGAGAGCTAGAACGGCGACGATAATTCCACTCAAAATAGACTGATTCATAAAACAAGAGTAAACGATGCGCTTCGTAGAGAGAGACACAGTTTAGAGTCAAAGGCAGGTTGAAAGCAGAACATCAGGAAAAGATGCACCATATAAACAGTGACCTTAACAAAAACGGGAGAGCTGGCCTACTAGTGGTCCAGACTACAAACAACACGGTGAAGAGGACATGTTGATGCCGTAATGGCTGTAAGGGAAATGCAGCAGTACATGCGCTCCCAATGAGAGAACACTAAACACATGAAACAAACACAGACCATGGGAGGGGGGAAGAGGCACTGGAACAGCCTCAGTTGGAATCTGCAGCGCTCTGCTTCCTGCTGAGAAATGCTAGACAAAAATAAACAAGGGCACAGAAGACCTGAGCCCACTAGATTACCAACAACCTGACTTTTCCATATCCACACAACTCACCCCACACAGATTGCATCCTCCTTCCCATGCACACCCCTCCCCCTTCTTCTTCTTCCACCTCGTGCCGGTGTTAGGCCGGCCCTGTAAAAGGCCTTCAGTGAGCAGACAGTAAAGACTGGGAGTGGCGCTGCACGCCTGGAATCCCAGCATTTGGGATGTGAAAGCAGGAAAATCAGGAGTTCAAGGCTATCCTCGGCTACATAGCAAGTTTACAACAGGGTCCCATAAAAACAAACACATTAGGATTATATAAATATGGGGCTGTGGGATTAAAAACTGGAACCCCAGCACTCAATCTGAGGCAGTAGGATCAAGAGCGTGAAATCAGTATAGACTACACAGTGAGTGTGGAGTCAACCTGCGCTATAAAGTGAAACCTTGTCACATAAAAAAGGAAGAAAATAAAGAGAATTTAAATAACACAAAGAAGAATATTTCCTTATCATAGAGAAATTAGAAATCAACAGGAAGAGATTTAGAGAAGCCCCAAATAGTTGGTACATCAGTTCTGGCTTAAGAAATCACAAGGGAAACTGGAAAAATACATTTTGAAATAAAAATAAGTAACATTTTGTGAACTGAAGCCAACATGTTCTTTTGAAAGATGTTACAGGTTTAAAATGTCTATTCAAGAGTAGAAGACCTCAGGTTAGTGGGATGTTCTACTTTCCAAAATGTAAAAATGAGCAAGCTTGGCCCAATACAAACAGAGGAGAAGAGTAAGGACTGGAACAGAATGCCACACAATCAAAAACAAAAGGCCAATAAAATAAAGAAAATGATTTCAATCTTCTTCAGGATTTCTGAGCCTAGGTGTATTATTGTTTTAGATTGCCATGTTATTTGGAAACCCACGTGGTTATCTGCAGCTTCAGAAAAAAAATTGCATTATGAGCTGAGTGTTTCTCAAAGACTGTGCTGGAGCCCTAGCCATGGTGGCTGCTGTGATGTGACCAGCAACTGGCTGGCGTGCTGGTTTGAGTAAGAACAGCTCCCATAGGTTCACAGATCTGAAGGCCTGGTCACCAGAGGATGGCACTATTTGAAAGCGTTAGGAGGTGTTGCCTTGCTGAAGGAGGTATGTCCCTGAGGGTGGGAGCTGAGGTTTCAGAAGTCCACACCATTGTGGAAATTGGGAGGCAAGTAACGAAGTCTTAGTAGGAACATTCAATTATGCTTACTCAAGTACCAGCCCAGGCCTCCTCAGGTCTCAAGCTTTGCTTTCCATCTGACACCTCTCATCCTTAGGCTGTCTTCAGACACTTGTTAACATATTATATCAGTCAGGGTTCTCCAGAGTCACAGAACGTATGGGAATTTATTGGAATACGACCGCAGCCCAACAGTGGTTTGTTATGAACAGAAAGTCCAAGACTCGAGCAGCTGCTCAGTCCTGCAAGGCTGGGTGGCTCAGCAGGTCTGCTGGGATCTCAGAGACAGAATGGATGGGCTGAGGGAGGTGAGGGCAAGCAGGCGAAGAACAGCCTTCTTCCACTGCCCTTATACAGGCTTCCAGGAGAAGGTGTGGCCGAGATTAAAGCTGTGTCTTCCAGCATCAGGATCTAGATTAAAGGCATGTTGTCTTCTTGCCTCAAGATCTGGACCCCAAGTGTGCCCTCCATTTCTGGATTATAGTTCATTTCAGATATAGGCAAGTGACAAGCCATCACAATTCACCCCTTGTCAATCAAACACACAATCATATTATATCCTTATTAATTTCCAAATGAAAAACACAACCAGGTCACAATAACACCTAGATATAATAGAACTACCCCACGTACAATCATAAACACATTATATACTTAATCAGGTCATAATTATGCCTAACATGATGTAACGATCCCCCATACAATCACAAACACATTATAAATTTAGAATAGTTGTAATGTTCTTGGGAGACATCCTTTCTAACATGTTAACCATTGATATTCTCTTAATTGATGTTACAACATATGATAAGGAAATTGAAAGAAAACACGAATATCTGAACAAAAACCTTCTTAACAAAATACAACAGAAACACATCAGTTATAATCCTTGTTTCTGCAGCTATCATGTGGCCTTAGCTGGTATTTATGACTACCTTCCTCTACCACTCATTCTGTATTTCATACACCCTCTGCAAGTACCTCAGCAGGCCTTGGCGCTTTTCCTGGAGGAGTGATCCATACCTTCATTCCTGATGCATCTATGCCCTTTGTCAACCTGCCTTGATTAGGATGTTGTAGCTTCCCATTGACCTTAACCACAGAATATGGTAGCACCAAGAGAAGCCCTAAAGGATCATGGGCACTCCAGACATAATCCTTCTTATCTCCATTGTGGAGAGGCAATCCAGTTTCCCCATGGCAATCTGGATCTATCATCCCTAACACTTATTACCTTCTTAACCTGTAGGTTTAAGAGCATCAGAAGTCCAAAGTTAGCTGGGTGGTGGTGGCACATGCTTTTAATCCCAGCACTTAGGAAGCAAAAGCAGGCGGATCTCTGTGAGTTCAAGGTCAGCCTGGTCTACAGGAGCTAGTTAAAGGACAAGCTCCAAAGCCACTGAGACATCTTCCTTGGGGGAAAAAGGAAGTCCAAAGTGATCAGGGGGAAGTCTGAGCTTCCAGTTCAGAGGAATGTTTGTTGTGGCTCCTGGTAAGAGCATTCCCCATTCTGGAACCACAACTTCTAGGTCAGCAGAACTTAGGGTTATGGGAAAAGGAAGTGAAAAGTTTCCTAATGGACCATTAGGGGACATAGTGAGTGGAACTAGTCCCCTTTCTAACCTTTGATTCCTGGACCCATGGATCCTGGCTATGGGAGAAACAGTATCATATATTACATGCTGATTCAAAGAATATACTGCCTTCTGACCAAGTCACCCATAGTGTTGCCACCTAATTGATGCTGTAACTGTGTCTTCAAAAGGCCATTCCATCTTTCTATCGGGCCAGTTGTTTCGGGATGGTGAGCAACATGGTAAGATCAGTGGGTTCCATGATCGTGGGCCTACTGTTGTACTTCTCTGGCTGTGAAGTGAGTCCCCTGGTCTAAAGCAATACTCTGGAATACCATGTCAGAGGATCAGACATTCTATAAGCACAAATGATGGTTGCACAGAAGCATTATGTGCAGAAAAGGCAAATCCATATACAGAATAAGGATCTACTCCAGTATAGAGTAAGCAAATCCATAATCAGAAAAAGGATCTACTTCAATACAGAGTAAGTAAATCCATATCCAGAATAAGGATCTACTTCACTACAGAGTAAGTAAATCCATATCCAGAATAAGGATCTACTCCAGTATGGAGTAAGCAAATCCATAACCAGAGAAAGGATCTACTTCAGTACAGAGTAAGTAAATCCATATCCAGAATAAGGATCTACTCCAGTATGGAGTAAGTAAATCCATAACCAGAAAAAGGATCTACTTCAGTACAGAGTAAGTAAATCCATACCCAGAATAAGGATCTACCCTAGTACGAAGTAAGCAAATCCATATCCAGAATAATGATCTACTACAGTACAGCAATCTGCCACCAGGTTGCTGGCTGGTCACCCTAGGGAAAGGTGCCATATTTGGGGTGCGGTGTGGCCTCTGCTGCTGGCAGATCTAGCACTCAGCAGCAGCTGTAGCCAGGTCAGCCTTGGTGAGTGGCAGTCCATGTTGCTGAGCCCATGCAACTGGGAGTATTCTGGGACACAGGAAGCTCCCTCCGTCACTCCTGCGCAGACCACAGAGGCAGCATGTAACTTGCCCAGCTGAGAAAGGTACGGAGCCATGTGGCTAATGTAGATAAGGATAATGGGGTAACATAAGTTATTAAGAGTTAATAAGAAGCCTGACCTAATGGGCCAGTTTATAACCTTATGGAGTCCTGTGTGTGATTTCTCTTTGGGATTTGCTGGCTGTGGGGTACCGGGCAGGACGGAAACCCCAACAAGCCGGCCCCCTCATGTTACACATGCATAACCCCCATCTCTGCCACCATGGCCACATTGGTTATGGGCCCATTGGGCAATGACAGAGATGGCTAAGGAAAGAGACTATCTACTTGATTACTGAACTCCTCTCAGCTGGTCACCTTTGGATGAGCATCTGTAGTGAAGGGAACAGCGGTTTGTAGTGAAGGGAGCAGTGGGCTGTGTTCCTGCCTGGATCCAGCTCCCTGGCTAGCTTACACCCAAAATAATTACATGAAAACTGTATTCATTTAAACATTGCCTGGCCCATTATCTCTAGAGAGTTAGTTACTGGCTAACTCTCACATCTTGATTAACCCATTTCTAATAATCTGTGTAGCACCACGAGGTGTGGCTTACTGGGAAAGATTCAGCATGTCTGACCTGGTGGCTGGCTCCATGGCATCTGCCTCATTGCACTCTTCCCAGCATTCTGTTCTGTTTACTCCGCCTACCTAATTTTTTGTCCTATCAGAGGGCCAAGGCAGTCTTTTTATTAACCAATGAAAATAACACATAACAAAAGGACCACCTACATCAAGCACCCACATGGGACACAATGATCTTCACATCCTTTGCCCATTTGGAGAGATGTACCCATACACCTCTTCCCCAGATGTCTTTCTCACCCATTTTCCTAACCATGCTCTTTCCAAGTCCCTGACCATACGGGCAGTCGTTGGCACATAGCTATAACTGTTCACTGTACATCTGGCCTTCTCTCCTTCCAAACAAACTGTATGACCATGTAGACTGCCCAAAGTTCTGCCCACTATGAAGACTTCCCTTTGCCATATCTCTGAGTTGTCCCAGAAAAGGGGATGTAATGCTGCAGCTGTTCACTCCTGGGCGGTGCCTGTGTAACGTGCAGAGCCATTTGTAAAGCCTAGTCTTCTTTTCTTCAACCAGTCATACAGAACACCCCAGGAGGCTACAGGTGCATGCTTGGCAACAGACAGCATTGGAACAGGAGTAGAAACTGTAAGCATTTGGGCAACTTCTTCATGTAGCTTGCTTGTGTCTGCAGGACCTGCTCAGGCCTGGTCTCATAAACACCACTTCTATAACAGGTTGCTGCTGTTATGACTTGGTGAGTCAGATAACACCCAGCTCATGATGGGCAATTCAGGTCACATGGTAGCTTGGTGGCCACTGCCAAATGTTCAATTTCCACTAAGGCCCAACAGCAGGCCAAGAGCCATATTTCAAAGAAAAGAATAGTTGTCCGCAGATGATGGCAGAGCCTTGTTCCAAAATCCCAAGGGTCTCTTTGGTGTTAGCCTATAGGTGTATAGGGGCCTGAAAAGGACTCCAAACAGCATCCCTATCTGCCACTGACACCTCAAGTAAATTAGGGTCTGCCGGATCACATGGTTCAGGCGGTAGAGTAGTCTGAACAGCAGCCGGGACCTGTTGAAGAACCTTCTCCTGTTCCAAGCCCTGCACAAAGCTAGCAGCTTTCTGAGTCACTTAGTAAATGGGCCAGAGTAACACAGCCAAGTGGAGACTGTGCTGTCTTCTGTTAGTGGGCCCCCTAATAACTGTGCCATTACTGCACTGATGGGCAGTCTTGCCATCCTGGTAGTTGTTGTAGCTCATAGGGTTCACAGCTGTGTTCTCCTGCTGATGAGCCCCCAATCCCAGCAGCCTACATGACAACTGTCTGATACCATGAAAACTAGCCAGGACGGAGGAAGCTTCCTGGCAGGTACCAACTTAATTTCACCACATCCCAAGATCAAAGTGTATGGTTTCTTTGGTAATGGAGTTTTACGATCAAATTCTAGCAGGTAAGAAAGAGGTAAGGACAGGTAACAGTCTGTATTCCTTTTAGGGGGTGCTCTGTGGGACACCCTTGACCAAACAACTGGAGAGGAGGTATACGTAACACACCGAACACTGGGTTCTTTATTTGGCAACTTAAGCCTTCTGGGAAGCTCATAACCCCTATATAGGGAAATGTGCTGGTCTGAATGGGAATGGCCGCCATGGACTCATATATTGGAATGTTTGGTCTCTACTTAAGAATTGGGAGGTATGATCTTGTTTGGGGAGTTGTAACTATGAGGTTTCAAAAGTCCATTCTGAGCCAGTCCAGTCTTAGTCTCCAGTTTCTCTCTGCCTTTTATCTCAGAGGTGAGTTCTCAGCTACTGCTCAAGTACTCTGTCTACCTACCTGCTGCCATGCAGGCCACAGATTCACCCTCTGAAACTGTAGCCCCCAATAAACTCCTCTACAAGTTCCCTTGGCCACGGTGCCACATCACAGCAATAGAAAAGTAACACAGGAGACTTCAAACCTTTTATACGAAGCTTAGAAAATAGGTGTCTAAGTCTTTTACAGGTATTCTTAGTATCGGTTATCCTTCCCCAGACACTCCATTCTTAAGACATGTCCTGGCAAACATCATGACCTTAAAGCTTACCCATGAAGTCCCAATGTGATGGTTAGCACTTAACTGGCAACTTGACAAGAACTAGGAGGCAAGTCTCCAGGCATACCTGTGAGGGCTGTCTTCATCACCTCTAGGCCGATCTCTGAAGGACTGGTTAACTAACTCACTCTAAATGTGGGCAGCAGCAATCCGGGGCTGGGGTCTGGACTGGACAAATAGGAGGTAAATGAAGAGCGGCAGCATTCCCTTCCGCTTCCTGTGGGTACAATGTCACCAGCTGCCTCGAGCTCCTGTCCCCATGACTCCCCTGCCGCAGTGGACTGTACCTACAAACGATTAGCTGAACACATCTGTAACATGACGTAAAACCCAGCAACAAGAGACTGGAGTTTAAGCTGAAGATAAGAAAGTCTACATGCATACAAGAAATTGTTCTGGATATTAACTACACTGACGCTTTAGAAGCAGGCACTCTTAGTTTGCATAGGTACATGTTTCCTAGGCAAGTAGGATATACACATCAAAATTTGGAGAATTATATACCTAAAAAAAGGGTAATATGTGTGTGGATGTATGAGTGTGTGTATATATATATATATAAATTACATCCTCAAAAAAAGAAAGAAAATTCACACAGATGGGCTCCATCCACACAGGTGGACACTAACACAGTATAAAAATGATGTCACTGTCGGGGAAGGTGGTAGCTAACTGAAATGACCACAGTAGCTATTTGCAGCCATTAAAAATCATTTTTTTTTTTGACGGGGCAATAATAAAATGTCCACGTTATAAACTGTTTTGAGAGAGAGGCATTCACAAACTGGCCCTAAAGAACAGGCAGAGTGTAGAGAAGACAGAGCAGTTAGAATTTGCCTACCAGCCTTTGCCTAGCATGCCTAATCCAGACTCCGCATGTGCACCTGTCTTCCCTAGGACGGCAGGTGATGGGGTGATTAGTGCAAAGGTTCTAAATAGGATTATAGGGGCTAGAGAATAGGTCAGTGTGTAAATAGTGTTTGTCACACAGCACGAGGACCTGAGTTTGGATGCCCAGCGCCCTCACAGAAACTGAGTAGGTGGTGGGACATGGTGTAATCCCACTGATGTTAGCAAGTGGGGAGGTGGAGCCTTGGAGTTGCTGGCCAGCCAGACTAAATGAGTCTGAGAGTTCCGTGTTCAATGTAAGATCCTGCCTCAAAAACTAGGGCAGAAAATAACAAAGGAGGGCGGCTGATATTCATCTCTGGCCTATATGTGCACACACCACACATAGAGTAAATTAAAACAAAACAGTATAAAAAGTTGGCTTGGAACAGGAAACAGGGCAAATAAACCAAACTAGTACTGTATTTTAAAAAGTTTTATTCTTGCAGATTTAGAAATTTGAGATTTTTTAATAACCACAAAAGAAATTCTTTCACACCTAATGATTATTAACAGAATGTAGTGGTGTATTATCTAAACAGAACTCGTGCTGATGTGCCATAATAAACTGTCTATTAGTAAAAAAATACACTTTAGGGCACAGCATTGTATCACAAATTTTACAGAAGGGATACTTTGCAAGAATTTAATCAAACTAGAATAACTGTATCTTTTAAATGCAGCACTTAAAAATGTAACAACTCTGTGCATTCTTTTTCTTAAAAAAATGACCTTGTATGTGTAGAAATGCTGCTTTATTGCTGCAGAGGTCAAAGTTCAAGGCTCAAGAGGTACAGGAGAGAATACAAAGGTAGCCTTAGAAACTTGGTTCTGTTTTTGTATAAAAAGATAGAGTTTATAAAAGTTAATTTACAAACCAAGAACAAAAGTGGTATGCACGCATTATGTACATGCGTCCTGAAAACATCAAACATTTCAGATGCATAGCCCAAAGAACAGAAGACCACCACGCCCCTTGTCAAAAAAAAAAAATTTAAGTCACACCATTATTTTCTTTCAGGTGATTGCACATTCCTGAAACCATCACTCCACAAATTACTCAATCTTTTTCATGATACAGTATCTAGATATGCACAAAACTCATAAAAACTTAGTAGTACACAGCGAAATGATCTAAGAATTAAAACCATGAGGGTAAGGCATTCCTGCTGGTTAGATGTCTGTGGTGATATGTTAATTTATAGATTCAGAGGCCATGGAACCAGGCTCACATGCTTTGGTGTCCTTCCCTAAGAGAAATGTGTTTTCATATACAATAAGTAATTGTCTTCATTGACCCCCTCCCCAAGTTATAAATCCCCCTGCTGTACATTTCTGTTAAATCCACTACACTGGTTATATATTCCAGGTGCATTTGTAAAAAATGTGTGCACATTACCTCATGCATAATAAAATAAAATGTGTATGCTAGGCCAAGGCCATAATAAAGTTTGAGTGTACTTTGGAAAGAACAGAACTCAAATGCACCCCCATTTACTGGCTGGTATTTTTAACGGAAATCAGTATATGAAGTTAAGCAGTGACCATAAAAAAGTACAAAAATTATTACAAAGCAAAATATCTTTGAACCTCTAGCCAATGCCGGACAGTTCTTCACTCAATGACATGTAGCTTGTAGCATGTTTTCTGACCGTGGTTCAGGGGCATGCTCACTAATCTTCATCAGTTCCAACAAATGCTTAATACTAATAATTGCAGTATAAATTCTAAGAAAATATAATACTCAGTCAAGTGGTTCCATTTAGATTTAGTAAGTTCAGTCCACGTTCACATTGCTTAGTCCAGTCCCTACACTCTATGAACTAAAAGTGGTCAATCAGAACAGAAACACAGTTGGCTCCAACAAGGTAATTTGGATCTCCAGGAAGACACTTGTTTTGCCAGGTTTTAGGGTCACCTAAGAGAGAAAAAGATTTTGATGTCACTTACGGTTATCTGGACTGCTACTCACAATGTTTTGCTATTATGAGACAAATATAAACACACATGTCAGAATTTTCTTCTTTTTCCCCAAATACTATACTTATATCCAACTTTGGTACTCTATGTCTGCTGGTTGCAAGCATTGAAAAGTTGTTTTAGATGTCTCTTACGTTATTAAATTCACCGGACTTATATTAAAAAGTCATAAAGATTTAGGAGACAGTTGGAGCTGCTCCTCGGTGTGCATAACTA
Organism: Myodes glareolus; assembly: GCF_982192425.1. Classification (NCBI taxonomy): domain Eukaryota; kingdom Metazoa; phylum Chordata; class Mammalia; order Rodentia; family Cricetidae; genus Myodes; species Myodes glareolus. The sequence goes on along the minus strand of NC_142049.1, from coordinate 30,951,823 downwards.
TTAACAACACCTTACTTTCGTGTAACCCTGTACAGTAACCCCTTCTAGTGAGTGTGAGAAAGCACCGCTCACTCTCAGTTACCGCACAAGGGATATTCATTCTGTCGAGGTCTGTACTGCACCAGAGCTTCCCACACTCTGGGTGTGCAATATAACCCTTTGTGGGAATTCAAACACCCACAGGCTGAGTAGGTCTGAGGTAGGTCTGAGTGTCTGAGTTTTGAAAAAGTTACTGGTATTTTCAGATCTGTACCTTGCATGACAACCTGGCAGTGGGTATGAATTGTGACTGATGGGGAAACTCTGTCTCTGTGGTAGCCATTGCTGACTTTTCCTTCCCTTACAATCGTCCTTGGCTCAGAGTGTTCTGTGCTGGTGGGACAGTGTGCGCAGCTGCTTCTGTCACAAGGGGCCCCACAGACTTGAGGCCAGAGAAACCAGCAGCCCTCTTGCAATGCACCAGGCAGACTGACAACAAATGGCTGACTATCAACTATTACATTCAATAATAAATAGTTTACTAAAGAGTCATTGAATTTCAGATACAGGTGGTCTTATGTGTTACTACAGAGGACAAATTATTCAGTGAGAAAACTGACAGCTCTGGAAATCAAAGATGATATCATTAAGTTTGAAGTTTCTTTTCAACATACCAGTCTTTGCTGAAATTAAGTCAACACTTACCAAATCTGCATCTACTGAACAGGTCAGCAGCAGCAATGCAGCCTACTGCTGCATTGGATTACACAAAGGTGTATTTACTTTCTGGGTGAACACACCCCAATGCTCACAGAAAAGGTATATGGTCTCAGAACAGTCAAACAGTACCATATAAACACTGGAAGTGACAAATGTGTACATTTGTACACCATGGTAAGGTCACTTAACAGCACAAGTGAGTACCATATAAACACTGGAAGTGACAAATGTGTTGCATTTGTATAGCATGGTAAGGTCACTTAACAGCACAAGTGAGTACAGCATGCAGTTTAGATGAAGCTGGCCTCAACCTGCAACATTTTCCCTGCATCTGAATGTCCATCTTAAATACTGCTTAATTTTTAGTTCACTCCCTAAAGCCAGTCTATAAGGCTTTTCTCCCAGGGAACATTTAAATTTGATCCTACTTTATCTATCATAATCTTTATTTCATACTGGACCAAATTGTAACTTACTAATGCTCACTGATTTATACAACTTTAGGGGCAAAACTTTAGATATTTGTTTTCCTATCACTCCTGTTAGGGTGGACAATATTAGTAATAAAGACTGACTTTTAAGTTATTTAAGTGAGAAATATGCAAATACAACAGAAGCCTCTATCACAAGTCAATGAGCAAAAGTCACTTCAAACAGTGCATAACAGAAGCTACATAGAGGGTCACGCTGAGAAAACAACAAACCCATGGTCAGACAAGGCCACTGCGGGAACTTTCTCTAGAGTGAGTGTAAATATTCCGCATCTTAAAACTTCTGACGGAGCATAAAATTTTTTGAGGCCCAAGGACATCCAATTGTTAGCCAAATCACCAATTATGAAAAGGGAGAAAAGTCTCCATGGTTCCACATGCATTTATGACACAGGTACCACAAATAAATCTAAAATACCAGTAGTGCTTACAAGGTTACAGGAAAAGAGTGAAGACCTATTCACACAGAGCATGGGGAACACCAAGAGATCAGGCATTAATCAATGACAGTACCCAAAGCCCCAGAGGACAGAGAGAAGACAGCATACCCGACGAGGAGTCGGATGATTTTAGAGCAAAAGACCAACCGTCAGGAGTCATGGACGCACAGTGTGGTAAGCGCAGCTCCACAGGCTTCAGGAACTTGAGGCCATGGGGCCCACACATCACTAGAGGGCTCAGCAGAGTTTCACCTGGAGTCAAGAAGGAAGAAGGGCAAGAGAGATAAGGTCTTCCCTCTAGACAGTCCCCACTCCCTGTGCACACTAGCTAAAGCCAAATGAAGGTAGCTCTTCATAACAGTGCTAACAAAAATAGAGTAGAAACTACAATTGTAATTTGTAAGATTTTAATAGATATTAGAGGAAAAAGATGTGTGACATTCATTTTAATATTTTATCTAACAACGTGGCTGAAACAGTATTTTAACATATAACCAATGCACTCAGTTTCTGAAGTCTTGATTTCACATTTCTAGTACTAAGTAACCCCATGTAACCAGCAGCTACTGTATTCCACCACATAGGTCTAGAGCATAAAACCTTCAAATGTACTTTTTGCAAATGTTACATAAGACGACACACATCTTATTTGTGATGTTTATGTGTGTACATGCACACACACAAGTTGTGCTGGTGGAAGTCAGACTGCAACTTGCAAGAGGCAGTTCTCCCCTTTGATTACATAGGCCCTAGGGACCAAACTCAGGTCTTCAAGCTTGGTAGTGAGCACCTTTGCCCAATGAAACATCTTGCTAGCCTATGTCTTTCATTTCTAAGTGTTTGTTAAACATACATTCAGGGATTCAAACAGGGACAACGATGTTGATCCTACTGTTTTTAAGACAGTAGCCTAAGAAAGTGGTTACAGGACCACATTTAGTGAAATCAAAACTGCTAAAAGGAATCATAGCACAGTTCATCATTACAGTGTCCCAATGAGTCTAGGACGCTGTGAAAAGCACAGCACTGCTGGCTGCTATACCACCTTCTAAGGACATTTCATTCACCAGCTGAGTGTCTGACTGCTGGTTCCTGAGGTAACAGGTGACAGGTAGGGCAAAGCCTTCTTGAGTGATGACACCTAAACTATCTTGAGATAGAAGAGCTGACAAATTTGGTTAGGCCAGACAAACAACAGCCTGGTAGTCATGTGACATATTTTTTTATTTCACACTGAAAGTAAAAGTATTCTGTGTAGAAGGCCACTGTGCCTTCTTTGGGCTCCACCCACCATATGTCAGTGACCACGTCTCTGCAGAAAGCTCCTATCAGAGGCCCTGTGTTGTCCCAGAAAATGCTGCACTTGGCCTAAAACATCTGGAGGCTCTCAGCTAGCGTATCCCTGTAGCTGCCACTGCCAGCAGCGAGCACACTTGGGACAGCACTCAGCACTGGGGTTATCACAATGACACGGACAATAAGCACACGTACCTTTCTCTTTATCTAAAGGTGGGAGGATGCTATTGTCTCTGCAGACTTTGAAGTAAATTTCTTGCTCAATTCCTTCAGGAATGGCTCCTTGTGGGATAATTATACTAACACCAGTTTCTATGGAACTCAACACACCACCATTACTGTTAAATATGCCACGGGCTGTAGCCACCACCGTATGACCATCCTCATCTTCATCTTCTTCCACAGCTGAAGGGCTGAGGGGTCAGAAATGGCAAGTGAAAATCCTAATAATGCACACAGGCTTTCCTTTTATTATTGTTAAGTGTTTAACTTTATTTCTCCAAGAAATTTAGAAGTTTCTTATTTAATTAAATAAAGCTAGTTTTCAGTGAAAGGTCTTTACTTAAAGAAAACTAAGAATATACCCTTTCTGGAAAAATCCAAACTGCCCTTCTGAAGGTAAAGAGTCAGGTTACTATAATTACCAGTGTAATTTCAATATACTAAACATGATACTTGCTCTCATATCTACCATGGGTCTTAGGCAACACAGCGAACATCCATGAAACGGGTGTTCTAAATCATGCTGAGTCACACTTTAGCTGGTAACACAGAAGAAAAATGGGTTGGGAGTGGAACTCATTAGCACAGCCCTTGCCCAGCACTGCCCGAACAGAAAAGAGTACTTTGTAATGCAGACTTTGGTAGACTTTAGGATTTCAGTGTGTACACTCACTGCCCTATTACATCCTGAGTCCCAGATGCCCAGGCTGCAAAAGGTAAAGCCTCCAAGGCTCCAAAAATAAGGTGACTTATTACAAAATGTTACCAAAGGCAGAGGACATAGTATCAATGAATGTTTTAAAACTAGGTTATCAAGACTTTGTAAAGTTAAGCCAGAACTTTAAGGTGACAAAGAGATGGACTGACAACATGAAGTCCACGAAGGAAAGCTGCAATTTCTCTCCAGCATGATAACAGGGTCAGGGATAGACTCCTAAAGCAAACGGAAAGGAAACAGAGCCCATCACCTGATGTGCTAACACCCTGTAGCCCCTGGAGAGCAGAGCCCTGCTGGATCAACTACAGGAAGCTAGACTGACAAAAGCATCTTGAGAGCAGATTTCAGGTGGCCTTCCTGGTCCTTGGATTCCCTGTGAATCCTTCTTTCACAGATGACATGAAAACATCTAACGAGGCTGAGCTGAGTCAGTATGTGATCAGGAGGGGCTGACCGTCACTATTTAACAAGCAGACAGAAGAAACTACCTGGGAGAGGCTCAGGGTAGACTCAACCATCTTACTGCAGTTTTCAATTGTCATTTTGAGTTCACTATGTTTCTATTCTTTTCTGTACCCTGGCTGGATAAACAGTAAATGAGGAATAGATATATTTGCTCATTATTCTTCAAATGTATCCCCACTGGTAGAAGATAATTTAGATGGCTGTAGAAGTCCCAGTTAGCTAAAGATATGAAATCTGAGATTAGATGACCAGGAGCTAAATGGCTTACCACCCCCACCTCCCACCATGTGATGCTGGTTGGGCAAACTTAATCCCTCAATTTTTGTCACTGGTGATATAGGGATAATGACAATACCTACAGATGCTATATGCTCATTAGCTTTACAATTTGATTAACATCTTATACCTCTTGGAGAACCTTTACAAAATGGCAATCACTATAATAACAGTCTAATTTACAGGTTATAATTCAAATTATCATTTCTAGTCTCATCATATAAACTACTTCTAACTATATCTGCATATCTGTAATCCCATCACTTGGGAGACTGAGGCAGGAGAATCACTGTGGAGTTCAAGGCCATCCTGGCTATTACTCTCCCTTCTCATTTTATATATCAATCAGGCAACACTTTAAACAAAGGCAAATAAATACCTTACCTCACGGGAACGGCCTTAGGCATGGTACTGATATTATTCATTTGATATTTAGGCTTATCTGCATGGATAGAGAAAGTTTCAACTCCACTGTCAAACTCAGGAGGCTGGGCTGTACTATGGGCTTTCATAAGAGTCTTTGGGGAAGTGGGAGTTTTTGAAGACAATTCAGGCTTATGTACAGTTTCACTTGGCAAAAGATTATGGTTGAATTTGGGACTTTCAAATTTGCGTTCAAATGGCCGGGCAGAACTTGTGTACGGCTTTGGTGTGAATCGGTTGTAGGCTGGAGTGATGGTTTTCTGAGTCTGTTCAGCTCCATTAACTGGAGCCCTCTCTGGGAAACTCTTCTGAGGATAGAAAGTCTGAGCAGAGTCTTCCCGGGCTGGCGGTCTGAACGTCGTTGGCTTACTCTGAGATGGGGGTGGGTCTGGCTTGGACATGTATGAGTTCTGAAAATCCAGCGATACTGAATTGCCTAAAAAACAAACATACACACATTTAAAAAATGTTCTGGAATTCATTTTAACACCCCTTTCTTTCTTGGCATAATGTGTCCTGTTACTGAAGTGAAGTCTGGGTCCTGTCTGATGATGGAAGTCACAAGTTGTAGTATATATATCCTGCTGCCTCAAAAATTACTATCCATCAAAAATTAGAAACAGAATGACCAATTTGGTTGTAGGAAACACATAAGTATTGAAAACACATCCTTAAACGAAGTGTTAAGAAAAACAAAGGTCCTGCAGCCACACACTGGGAGAAGATACTCAGAAAATGTGTAAGTGGTCCTCAGTATTAATATTCCGGGAAGACGTGCAGAGTATCCATCTCTCTGTAAGCACAGGAGTAAAACTCCAGGCACTGTGCAATAAGATCCTGGCCTGGCCATCAGGGAAATGTGAACTAAAACAAGGACAAACTAATCATCAAAGGGGAAAACAGCAAAGCTGCTGGAGCAGCACAAGACAGAAACACACAAGTCCTATGGAATCATGGGAAAAGAAGTGCTGCTCTAAAAAAACGCCAGGTCTTTGGTTCTGTTTTAAAGAAAAGATAAAGCAGGAAAGACGGAAATGGGCCCAACTCTTTGATGAAGCTAGTGCAACACCAGACACAGTTTCATAATAAACCAGACCAAGCTGTTTCAGGAAAGCTGCTCATGAATATGGATAATGTAACCATATGAAGATAGTAAGGTTAAAAAAAAATCAGATAATTTGAGAAAAAAGTTTTTAATTTTAACCCCACCCCCTGCCCCATACAAGGTCTCTCTGTGTAGCCCTAGCTGCCCTGGAACTGACTCTGTAGACCAGGCTGGACTCACACAAAGAGAGCTCTGTCCCCCAAGTGCTGGGATTAAAGGTGTGTTCTACCATCATCTGGCGGCTTATAATATGTGTGTGACTGCATGTATGTTCACTAGGTATGTAACTGGTGCCTGAGGAGGTCAGGTATGCTGGAGACTTTGAAAATGAAGTTACAGGTAGTTGAGGGTTGCCTGATGCGATGCCAGGTGCCAAACCAAGGTCAGCAGTAAGAGCGGCAAATGCCATTAAACACTGAGCCATCTCTCCAGCTCACGACAGTAAAGTACTCAACAAACTGCTTTGGCAAACTAAGAAGAAGCTGTGATGAAAAGCACCTAGTAAAACAAACCAGTACTAACAAAACCCTACAGCTAGTGCCACTCAAGGGAAAAGGAGCTTTTCTTCCTTAAGAGGAACCAACAAAACATGTCTGTCTTTATCATTTGTTTCTTTTTCCTTGAGAAAATCTCTCAACTGTGCACAAATTTGCTGTGTAGCTCAGGCTGGCCTTTAGAGGCATGAACCAGAGGCACGCACCTCATATAGCTGAAAACCTTCAACTTGACTCCCATCTAATAGAGAAGTACTAACAAATGTCAAGAACAGAATGGATAAATTGCATTACTATTGAGCTATTCAAATGAGTAAGCTAGATTTGCCGAGATTTAGATTTTACTGAAGGATAAAAACATAAGCTATTTTCTGTGTCCAACTATATGGCTTTCTTATGTCCATATTTTAAGATGGAGCATAACAAATTTTACAAAGCAATATACAAATATTTAAAATTATATCTTATTTGTGTGTGTGTATGTGCTGGCATGCACAGACCACTGTCAGCAGAGAACTGGCCGGAATCAGTTCTTTCCTTCTCTTATGTGGGTTCCAGGGTTCAAATTTATAGTCAGGCTCCTTGAAGCACATTCATCTGCTGAGCCACCTCCCTGACCCTCAAGAATTGAAATTGAAGTAACAAGTCAACAGGTACTGCTTTCAAAACCATTTGGAGATAGGCATAAAATTAAGCTATGTTTTAAAAAAAGAAAAGAAAAGATACACTTAGAAGGCAGAGGCAGGAGGCTCTCTGTGAATTTGAGGCCAGTCTGGGCTACAGAGTGAGTCCAGGACAGGCTCCAAATCTACACAGAGAAACCCCCCCCCAAAAAAAAAAAAACCAAAAAATTCATTTAGCTACAATGCTCATCCAATATAGTGGTCATTTATATAAACAGTAGATAATATACACAAAACATTTTCTTTTATTTTCTGTGAGATTTACTATGTAGTCCTGGCTGGCTTGGAACTTACTCTGTAGACCACGGTGGCCTTAAACTCAGATCCATCTGCCTCTGCCCCCAGAGTGCAAGAATTAAAGGCATGAGCTGCCATGCCTTGATGAGATGTATTTTCAACCCAATCTTTAGGTTTTCACTGTTACCACCCCAAACACGTTTTGGGCATTTTTCTTAAAACATTAAAATGATCTAAACTTTAAAACTTAAGAATTTAACTTCATAAACATTAATTACTCTTGCAGTAATATGTCAACTTGTTAACTTCCTACCTTCCCCCTGAGCGCCCTTGGGATGTATGTGGAGAGAAGAGCTGGACATAGGCGGAGCTGGTTGGGTGTACTGTGAGGGCAATGGAGGAGGAGGAGGCGTGGCTTGGATTGGATCATAGCGTTTCTCACCGAACGATCTATCCACAGCATCAGTTTCAGGTTTTCCCCTGTTTAAAAGAAAAAAAAGAAGAAATTCCAATATTGGAAAATGAACTCAATTACAAAACAAGACGCCATTTCTAAAATATCCTTTAAAAAAAGTATCTAGAAATGTCACAGTTCATTCTCATGAGTATAGGTAGCTATTCTACCAAATATACAAACAAATTCATCAGCACACGAAAGTCAAGACAGCACAGATACTTGAGAATATTAGTAAAACACCCAGAGGATATCAATTAAAAGGCGGATGAAATTTTGGGTATACTTTTTAATGTGTGATATTTATAAAAATAGTAGATTTAAGGAAGTTTTGCAAATATTTTGAGAAATGTTATTTTGGCACAAACCTTCCTTAAACTCACTTCTAATTTAGTGTTAGGTACAAATTCTTGGTGTCAGGCATATTCACAGTGCTATGACACATGATGCCACAGACCCAAGTTTGGCAAGCTTTTCCAGTGAAGACCAGATAAATGGCCTTGCCCTTTGAGCAATGGGGCCTCTGACACAGCTATTCAACTTAGCTGTTATCAGGCAAAATTAGACACCGTCAATCAATAGATGGGCAGAGCTGTGCTCCAGTAAGACTGGAAAAAAACAGGACAGCTTTAAAATCTGCCCCGGTTTCCTGCTCTTTTGCTCTGTTAAATGACTGCTAGAGTAACAGACACTGCTCTACTTTACAAGGTTTGTCTAGTAAAAGTGTGCCATGTATTCTTATTTTTTTAAATTGCCAATTGTTAATAAGTAACACATAAAATGTAAACAAATGAATCTAAATAGACCCATAATTCAACACTGCCATCTGAGCCTTACTGCAGAGTGCCAAGCTGCACTGGCATTATGTGCACAGACAATAACATGGATCTGAAAGGTATATTGGTTTTCATATAATATTTTTATTGAAAAAATCTAGTTTTATGATTAGCTTTAAAATTAGTTGGTACCCTGCTTACACATATTAGTCTTAAATATTGAAAGAAGACACTGAGATAGGAAAGTGCACATAATGCCAATGTCACAGTGAGGGACATCTCATGGAACAGCCTCACATCAATGCCAATCTTACCACTTGATGTTCCTTTTCAAGTAGTCATAGCTAGTGTAAGAGCCAAGAAATCTAGGTGATGGCAAAGCAAGCGCAATAGAAAAACGAAAGAAAACGGTCAATCTAACTAAGATTTACAGCAAATAGCACTCAAATGTCATTTCAAAATATTAACCAACATCCACAATCTTAACATAATTTGCTTCATAAAAGAACATACAACTAACTCTCATTTAGCCAAAGGAAACGGCAATATATTAACACATATTTAACTTAGTTATGCCCTGCCTGACCACCCACCCCACGTATTTTAGCTGCTGGCACCATAGACAATGCATCTGTGTTCCACACAACTGTAGCTTCTGCTCACCTACGACACAGCAGTAATAGTGAGCAAAGAAATGAGCCAGGATAGGGTGTAGCTCTGGAGGGTATCTGCCTATCACACCTGAGGTCCTATCTAGGCTGGGCTCAACACCAAACACCACGCAATAATGAAAGGGAAAAGCGGTTGGTCGGTGGTGACGTACAACTTTAATCCCAGTAGAGGCAGGTGGATCTCTTGAGTTCGAGGTCAGCCTGGCCTGGTCTACAGAGTTCTAAGACAGTACAAAGAGAAACCCTGTCTCAAAAAACCAGAGAGAGAAAGAAGAAAGAGGGAGAGAGAGAAATGAAGAAAGACAATGAGCAATAATTGTGTCATAATTGATAGATTCTGGGTTAAACAAATCACAATGAAAGAAAAGCTGTATAGAAGTGGCGTGAAGAGAAGGGACACAGCATGACGGGTACACCTTACTAAAGACGAACTGGCAAATCTGCAAACACATGGACCTTTTCACACAGCTATGATCAACTATGTTCCTTTTCTTTCTAGCAAGCCCTCATCCATTCTCAGCAGTAAGGTACTGTGTTGAGGAGACACTTATTTGTCAAACTGCCATGTAACAACACTCACAGCTTCTCTCCTCTAAGAATGTCACTTAACAACAACTAAAAAGTACCACCTGCCATCAATCTACCACCTACACTTAGTTCTCAGAAAGTAAAATGGCAAAATAGTCACTATCCATTTCATTCAATGGCAAAATTTACCTGTGAAAATATTAACACTGGCTCCTCCCAATTTATGGGGTGGATGACCGATGCATTGTATCTTTTACTGAGCTTCATTAATTCAATAAATACTGTATTCTAAGTAGCGTTTTAGACCCTGTCTAAAAGTTGTATAATACAAGTAACTAAATTTTCACTCTAAAAAAAAAAGAAGAAGAAAGAAAGAAAACTGACACTTTTCAAGCCAGACCTAATGGTACACGCCTTTGATTCCAGCACTTGGGAGGCAGAGGCAGTCACATGAGTTCGAAGCCAGCTTGTTCTACACAGTAAGTTCCAGAGATACACAGTAAGACCCTGTCTCAAAACATGAAGCAGCAACAATAGCAATAACAAAAAGCTAAAAAACAGCTTCTCATCTGATTCACTGGCAAATTTAGACCTAAATGTATTTTTCAAGGCGATATCCTATCTATCAGGAATGTAAAAAGGTACAGTATCTCTTTATATCACTTGGCCTTCTTCTAACAGGAATTAAGAGTTTAGCAGGACACTTAAAAAATGATCACCTCTGGTTCAAGAAGGCACTTGGACTTTGTCTGCTGCAAAGTCAGAAAACCTGAGGTCAATCTTCCCATCCCCCTTCACCTAGACCCACACAAAAAGAAAAGAACCAACTCCCAAAAACTGTTCTATGGTCTTCATGTGTACACTGTGGTGCACCCACTTCTCTCAAAAAAATAAATGCAGAGGTGCTTTTTTTTCTTTTATTGGTTTTTCAAGGCAAGGTTTCTCTGTAGCTTTGGAGCCTGGCTTGTTTTGTTTTTTTTTAAGACACATTTAAAATTAATACTACTTGGGGCTAGAGAAATGGCTCAGCAGTTATGAACACTTGCTGGTCTTGTAGCAGACCCTGGGTTCAGTTCCTAGCAGCCATAGAGTGGTTCATAACCATGTAATTTCAATTCCAAGGTATCTGATGCTCCCTTCTGATTTCTGTGAGCACCAGGTGCACACATGCACATGTATGGTGTACATACATACATAAGCAAAAGATCCATACACAATTTTTTTTTAAAAAAAAAGATAATTTAAAAATACAACTATAGAATACTCTTTGCCTTACCAAGACCTGAGCTTACTAGACTTGATCCTGTCTGGCTCCTAAGCAGGCTCCATCTGGTGCTATGCTGGAAAACTAGATCATTTAATGCACTCTCCGCCGCAATGTGCATCTGTATTTCTCACAAACTGTTTTCTTCAATAGAAACAAAGATTTAAAGAGATTGCAATATTCTAGATCTTTACTAATGATGCCTTGGGAAACCCAAGTAACTAAATTGGGTCTTCAATGCTACAAGTTTCAAAATCCTTTTTTTTTTGTTTGTTTTTCTTTTTTTTTTCAAGACAAGGTTCCTCTGTGGCTTTGAACTTTGAAGCCTGCCCTGAAACTAACTCTTGTAAGACCAGGCTGGCCTCGAACTCACAGAGATCCGCCTGCTTCTGCCTCCCAAGTGCTGGGATTAGAGGGGTGCGCCACCACTGCCTGGCTCAAAATACATTTTAAAACAACTTCCTTTAGCACTACATATAAAACAATTTCAGGTAACTCCAGGTGTGAGTTCACTGAAAATGTACATACCTATAATCCTGGGCACAAAACTCTTCTGTGATGGCTTGTCTGAACCAGAGTTCCATTTATTTAATTAAAAAAGACTAAGCTAGGGGGCTGGAGAGATGACTCTGTGGTTAAGAACACTGGTTGTCCTGCCAGAGGACTCGGGTTCAATTCCTAGCAGCCACATGAAAGTTCATGTCTGTAACTCAGTTCCTGGGAATCTGACACCCTAACACAAGAGCACATAAAATAAAAATTAATAATAATAATAAAAAAAACTAAGCTGGGTCCACTAGAAATTTGTTTTCAGTCGAAATGGAATGCCGGTCACTTCCTGCAGTAAAGTTTATCAGGCAAAGAACGTAGTCCTTCCCTGAATTTAGACACTCTCAAGCATTTCTTGGATCCGACCTTCTAGACTATCTGCCTTTTGACTTAGGATTGCTTGGGCAGCTTCCACAAATTTATAAACAAATTCCTTTGTGACAAAACGCAACTGTTTTTGTTTCTATGGGTGTGGTTTTGAGGCGGCATGAGTCCACTGGTGCCTGTGTGGGACAGTACCAAACTCTCAGGAACAAAGTCTGTCAGGGCCCCCAGAGATGCACCAACAGCAGGAAGCACAAATCCACCACACAGAAGGCAAGAGAGAGAAGAGAGAAGCAGACAGAGAAAAAGACTAAGAACTAAGGAACTTGCCATTTCATCTCACCTGATCTTTGTAAAGCTGAACTACAAGTATCCAAGAACACCCCAAGCTCCAAAATAAGAAAAAGACAAGTTCTTCCTTATCTTCATGAAAACAAAACCAAAACCAAAAAAAAAAAAAAAAAAAAATCTGAGTATTTCCTCTCTGTGACCCCCTTACCTACCTACTTTTATGTCTTAAAGACAACAACAGAAATAAGGAAAGGACCACCATCAAATGTAGGGTGCAGCTCAACTGCAGGTCTTCAGTTCACTCTTGTCACCAAAACAATGAACCTTAGCAACTTTCCTTATGTCAGAACTCTGCGTGTCTGATGTCAGGGTTACGAGCAAAACCATATACCAGAGCCTCTAGAAAGTAGCAGAGCACGGAGCAAGGCATGTGCTAACTTCCTTAGTACCTGGACGCTATCTGGTTAACTCGACATTATACAACTAGAACTCCCTGCTTCATCTTAGTTTTAAAGTTAAATCTCGGGTCAGACAACTTACTTTGAGGAATAACTAGAAAAATTTGGCTGACTCTGAGAATGAACTGGTTTAGCAGGCTCTGGGTGATGGCTGGCAGGAATATGTGCAGGAGGCTTGGTCTCAAAACTTCTTCGGTCAAAATAGGAGAGCTGTTTCCGGTAATATTCTTCATCCTCTTCAGGGTCATAATGATTTGATCGAACAATGTCTTCAGGTGGCTTTACTTGAGGTTTCTGAGGCTCTGGGAGCCTGATAATGAGAATAAGCAAAACAAACTGTGAGATATTTATTTTATAAAGACAATGGAAAATAAAAATCTTGATTCTCCCCTCCTTTGTCTGTGTGTACAGACTGAGGTCAACCTCAGAGTCGTTCTTCAGTAGTGGTCTACCTTGTTTTGTTTTTGTACTTTCATCTTTTTACAGACAGTTGTGACTCTTTGGGTTTTAATGGTTTTGTCAACAATTAGCATTTATATTCTAAAATAACACATTCACGCTGCATATGCAAATACTGGTTCCTTCTGCCTTGGAGTACCTTAGGACAACTTAGTAAACTCAATGATTATCTGTGAAGGGGTTCCACTGGAGTGACTAACACAGAACTTTTTATGCATACTCCCTAAATGAATGATTTTAGTGATTTAAACCAGGTTGAGTGTGTTTCCACTCCTGCAAACAATTCACACTCTGAATGTACTTAAAATGGAGAAAACAATATGCTTTTAAAATTTAAAAACTTTTGTTTCAATAATTTGCTATAAAAACACAAACAACTTTTCCACAGATTTTTTTTTCCCTAAAAAATTTTTTCCACTAAAGCTGTCACAGGGGCACACGAGAACTTCTGAGCCTCTCCCAGGTTGATCAGGAAAGCTGGCTCTTTAGCTTGGGGAGTAAGCTCCTCTTCCCCTCCATCAGACTCATGCCTGAGCACACCCACCTGTAAAGTGTTTTGTCATGCTCACTAAATTGACTCTGAGGAAGAGGTTTGGGGCCAGCGAGGGAAGCACTTGGAGGTTTAGATGCTACTTCTGGAGGCTGCAGAGAACAAGAAAGAGATAGTTAACAAGAAAGTATCATTAAAAGAAAGCAGACAGCTATGAAATATCTGAACTCTACTACTGTACCTAAAGACCCAGGCTACAAAGACAAGGACTTTTACCTTAAAGCTGGCAGTGTCATTCACATCTTTCTTGTTCTCCAAAGATGCAGATCTTTTGTTTTCAAACATCTTGACTCTGGTGAGCACAGACTGTGGTTTCATTGCTGGATCCTCCTCTTCTTCAGTTAGTGTTGGGGGTGGAGGCTGTGGTTTGGTAGTTGAGGCCAGAATTTCTGGCTTCTGTTGCGAGGAAGGTATCAGAGGAGGAACAACTGCAGCACCATGGAGCGGCTCATAGTGGCCTGTTTTGGAGGTAAATCCCTGTGGCGGTACTTGCTCATAACTTCGTGAGTACTGGTCAAAGTACGGCTTGGGCTCAGATGACTTAGGACCTGAGGAAGAATAGGGTTGAGCTTCTGCCCTGTATCTGTTGTGCACCTCATATCCAGAAGTTGACTGTTCTTCGTGTCGGAGGGTAGAGGTTCGAGGCAACTGTTCATAGCGTAGTCTATTGTCATATGACAGAGAGGCTGGTTCTTCAAAACGTGGGAAATAACCTCTTTCTGAAGGCTCTTCAGGATGCTGTCTGGAGTCCAGGTCTCGAGGATGCTGATTATCAAAAGAAGGCCGTGGCTGGTAGGGCTGTTTGTCATCATAATACGACCACTGGTCTTCATAAGTAGGGATTCGATCTTCATATCGTAGGCGATGGTCATAGTTTCGTGAAAACTGGTCTGTGTAGCCTGAGGAGTCATACCTGTGTGCAGGCTGCTCAAGGTCTCTGCTGGCTTGTTTTTCTATGTATGGAAGCTGGGGTTCATAGGCCAGATTTGGTTCTTTATCTGGCCTCTGCCCTGGGTGACCAAGAGCAGGTTGTTTTAAAATATGGTTTTGTCTCATCATTTCTTCAGGATATGGCTCCTTCCTAAACACCTGCATAAAAAAATCCATATTTGAGGACAAAGGCTTCCTTATAATTCTGTTCTATTTTTATTAGGCAATGACAAGTATTAAGTTATGACTTTAAGATGTGAATGGTATACCCTACCATTTCTGATTGGGACAGATTAGGAAATAGCTCAAGTGGAAGCTGACAACTTACACTGCAGGTAAGAGTGCTTATGCTTTAGCTTGTACCACCAAAAAGTAGGGAAAGCTAATTATTCATTTAGCAGAAAACTAATTTACTGAATGACTGATTCTATTTGATTTTGATACTGTAGATAAAAATCACAAAGAAAATTTATGGCCACCATAATTTATATAAACATAGAAATGTAACGCTGAGTCTCAAGTATGTAGGAAAGAATTCTAGAACATACTAAAATCAAAATTAAAAGTAATAAATATTGAAGCACAAATCCTAAAAGGCTTGGTCTCAAATAATCAATATACCATTCGAAGCCATGCAAACTACAACACTGAAATGATTTGTCTTGTTGGAAAGCATTAAAGTGTATAAAGCCCAGTTTAAAAAAAAAAAGAAAAAGGCAGAAGGAAAACTTAAAGGGCGAAGCAGTACTAATCATGTGCCAGGTGGATGGAGAGCAACAAATCAGTGCAGCACTGCAGCACAGGTACCTCTGTCGGCTCTACATGCGGCGACAATGATGATCCTTCATCTCTGAGCACCATGTCAGCTGTCTCAGCACTTGGTGCTCCTAAAGAATCAGCCTGTGATGATGCGTGCGAGGTAGGAGGGGCTGGAGTGAGCTCCTCCCGTCTGACACTGGCATTAGCTAACTTTACATTAGGGTTAGCTGCAGAGGCTGGTGGTGCTGGGTTCGTTTCAGGCGAAAGGTAAGGGACTGGAGATGAGGCTTCTGCTTTCTGTGAAGTGTTTAAAATGTTTTAAATATAGTGTTTCTGGCTATTACTAACCTGCTGCACAATTAATAATGACTGGTAGACATTAAGTGTGCTAATTAACAATGTTCACTATGACGTCATGTGCTAGTTTTGCTGAAAATTTCAATATAATGCTGTGTAAGATGAACGCAGAAAAATCAGAAAAAAAGCCCTTGGTACTCTCGATCTGAAATTCAAGATTAAGTTGTAATCTGAGGCAGAAAGGTATATTCTTTAACTTATCACCACATTCTTAAACCTCATAATGCACCTCTAACTAAAAGCGCCGAAGGCTTGCTGCTTACCTGTTGAGAGGCTGTCTTAAGTCCAGGGGAGTCTATTCTATGAATAGGTTGTGGCTGCGCTTGTGGTGCATAAGGAGGATATGTTTGGTTTTCATGATGCATTCCAGAGGAATCCTCTCTTACAGGCTCAGAGGACCGTGTAATGGCAGACTCCGGTGGAGTCCCCACCTCATCATTAAGAGTTTCATCTAGTTCTTGATCAGTGTAGGCCCCGCCTTCTGTATCTGTGTCTTCATAGTCAGAAGTGTGTCTACTGTCCGTGCTATACATTGAGTACTCACTACCTGGGGCTGACAGGTAGGACAGACGATCATCATGCAAATCAAGGTCATCACTTGTAGCACCATCCGCCTGGGTCAAATAAAAGTAAATCAAAAATTTTATTCAGTAGTTCTTTAAGAGATGACCTTTATTTTACAAGAGAGATTGAAAAGAATATTTTTCTTTGGAGAAATCGTTATCTATTTCTTGAAATTTCTGATGAGGAAAGTCAAGAAGATTGTACAAGCACACATGCAGATACACATAGCGTCCCGAGATCAGAAGGGCCTGGATGATCAAACAGTGGCTGACTAGCTAGGACAAATCTAGCGCACAGCCACAGAGAACAGGAAGGAACTCTGGCATGACACACAGTTATAAACCTAGTCACTAGCTTTTCATCCAAAAGCAAGGCGAAGAAAGAGAATGCTATTAAACCAAGCTCACACAAACAAGGGCACACTGACGGAACAGTACTTGTGAGAACAACTATGAAAATAAACCCACAGTAAGCTGAGTAAGAAATACTGTATTTATAGTTAGGAAGCAGATTTTGTTTTTGCATTGGCATGTAGCCTCTAAAGCTTCTATGACACAGAAAGGCATCACCTGCAGGGCGGCCATCTTGGTTAAGAAGACACTCTTTTCACAGAAGTAGTAACCGATGGATGAAAAAGGAAAACTGTCACACTTTCCTTCTGTAAGTGACTAAGACTTGAGTTAATTCCTGACAGGCTCTGAGCTTCAGAGCAGATCAGAGAGTAAATGAGAAGCACATGAGGGAAGGGAACTACTGGTTGTAATCAGCAGACTCACAGGATACCAGTTTGAAACCAGTACTAGGATTAAACAGCAGTCTCGGAAGATCTTGCATGAGAAGTGATGCAATTAGAATCCTGAATCACAAGGATTTCTTCCATTCCAGCAGGGACTACTCTGTGAGAAGTGCTGAGATTCATTCTCTAGGCAGACGCACTAAGAGTAACTATCAGGTGTGGTGTGGCTCTGTGAACCGGCTATGCCAAGATCATGACCTTGGGAGCCAGATCTCCTCAACAGTGCTTTTCACATCCTCACTTGCTTCAGTGAGACTGACCTCAAACACTGCCCTGCTGGTAAGACGAGGGAAGGCTCTGTCAGGCTAAGGGCAGAGCACCCCGGGCTGTGCTTGGTTACAGGAGACTCTCTCCCACTGATCTCTAACGTCTATAATGACTACTGCTGAAGAGAAGTGTTCTTGCCATCTATTCTAATCATAACCTGCTGGGAAGGATTTAAAGCTTGCAGAAGAAGCACAGAATCCATTGATCTATCTAGCTTCTTGAAATACAGAAGTGAGCAAGAGCCATGGCTATTCTGAAGTAGGAAATATTATATCTTAATATTAAGAAAATCTCAGGATGATGTTTCTTGATTTCACAGGGAAAATAAGAGTGTGTCAGATCTTACAAAAATGTAACTTTGTGGCAATTAAGTCAAAATTGTTAATTCAGGAAAGTTGGTGAAAATAAAAAATTTATTTTCTTCAACAATCTGTTCATTCTGATAAAACATATTTTGGATGGAAGGGGCAGAAGAGAAACCAAGTCTGATTTGAGTTGGAATGACTTCTCTGATTTACAAAATGCATCAAACCAGGTAATATTAAATGTTGTATCTTTTCTTATATAAAAAGTTGGGGTATTATTTTATTTTAAAACCAAGCTAAATATATAAAACTATTACAAAGAGAAACTATTGAAAATTAAGATTTGTGACTTAAAAACTTATAGGACAGGCAGGTGTGTCTAACTGTGCATCTGGGGAATAACAAATGTTCAGACTAATTTTAAGAATTCAGCTCAAGAGTGAAGGGTATCAGCACTCTCCTTGGCACAGGCTGCTAGGAGAGCTGTGCGGCTGCAGATGATTAGCATGAAGACTCAATCCCTCCATCAGCTGCACCGAGTAAGCCTCGGTGTGCTGTAAAGCGGCACAGTGACTTTCCTATCAGTGTCCAAGCTGACAGGTGGGTCACTCATGTGGCCCATTATGTCCTCTGCACAGTCCATCTCCCAAAGTGGTGCACAATGAGAACAATTATGATTCTGATGCTTTTTTATAGGTAAGAACAATCATGTTACCTCTAGCTGTAAACGTTTAGCAATTTTTCTTGCAGAGGTCACATGTTTCTGGATAGGGACTCACTAAGCATGCAGCATGCATGGCCAGAGCATCTGCACAGTAGCCAGGCAGAGGAAGGGAGGGGCATGCAGGAGCAAAACACGAAACTCAAAACAACAAGGCAACAGAAAAACTTAACTGAAAACAAGGCAAAAACCCAGAGGGACTCTTAATATTCCCTAACAATCACATGAATCTGACAAAGGCAGAAGACTTTAAAAACAAAGACTCCTTTAACAGTGTACCTTGAGGAAGCAACTGTCTCTCCAAACAAATAAATACAACTTTCCCATCCAAGACTGCTATATACCAGGCTAACAACAGAAAGCAGCTACTTTTAACTAGCCATCGGGTATATGTAAAACCAAAATTCAAAGTTAGAAAAAGATCACGAATTTGTTTATTATTTTCCAGTTGGTTTGTAGTACAGATGTTAAAGGTAGGTGCCACTGGGGGAGGTGGAGAGAATTCCTATGGTAAAATGTGAGGGCACAGAGTTAATTTTCAGTATTTCCTAGAACTTTCATGGGCTGGTGGTTCCTACAACACTCCGGACAGCCATCGGGGGCGGTGTTTCCCATACACTGCCTGTCTTCACAGAAAGCCCTCCTCACTCAGGCTATAAATCCCTTTCCCTTCAGGGGAAGAAACTGAAGCCAAGTTCAAAGCTGTCTCTCCCCAGCCAGCCAGGGACAGAGTCAGGTAAGCCTTTAACAGAGAGCCGCAATAGACTAGTCACTTGGTTAAACAGGGGCTGTAACAAGCTTTCCGCTTTCTAACTGCTACACACAAATGATAAAACATGTTATAAAGGCTAGCTTTTCCAAAATTACTTACAACTATTTAGCTAGTAAGAAAAGAGTGGCAACTCAAAGGCATTTACCTTAGTTGTGAAATTTAACAAGTATAAAAAGTAATAGGAGGCTCCATACCTTCCCCTCAGAGACCCACACCAGCTGATTCTGTTGCTGCTGAATGGCTTCTTTCAGGGCACCGTACCAACCATCATTCATGGAATTTAAGTTAATTGTAGCTGCAAATGAATGAACAATGTAGTTTTATGGTTAGAACATGGCCACAAGGGAGGAGAGATCACCCAACTCTGTCTATCAGCAGTCTGAGGAATATAACTATTTCAAGTTTTTAGTTAGGCATTCATTACACTTTTCCTTTCAACCAAATATTTTAGCTTTTAAATCAATAGTAAGCTCTCTAAGCAGAGATCATAAAAGCATCAGCATTCTAATAACATACTCACTTGTAAAAAGATGGTGATTATTTTTACGAAGTTTATGAGATCGTTCATATAGTTTCCTGGCACTTTTCCGAGACTCTGGACATAACCTCATCCTCATTGTTTTCACGCCTTGCTTAGAGTCAGGGTTAAGGAACACAACAATTGGATACCACTGGGCATAATTAAGACGATCAACTGCATTTGGTGTTACATCTAATAAAGCGTGTTTGTCCTAGAGACAGGAAGGAAAATACATATGAAAATACAAAACATTCTCTTCTGAAAAAGTCACAGGCTCTACTATACTTCAGTATTAGTTGAACCTTGTGATTGCTATGACTCAGGAGCACTTATTAAAAAATTGTAATGCGAAGTTAATTCAGTAATATCCAGTCCAACTAAAAAAACAAACTTTTCATCAGTTATTTTTAAAACTCAGCTACAACGTTTGTAAGCTAAGTATTACCCTTGCTCAGGCTGTCAAAGTCAGAGCAACAGCTTAATGTTCCTGGCATCTCCTTCCATACACAAACACTCTGAAGTGCACTGCTACAACAGACTGCCAATTACATCCAAACACCACCATTCTTATAGCAACGAAGGCTCTACTGATGTTGATCAGGACTATATTCTTGAAAGAATTAATGCTTTTCTACAGAAAGGGCTTAATTTTCTTAGACTACACCAGTAATTATGTTTGGAAAATTCCCCTTTGTTAAAAATTAAATCTCCTCATCAAAAACATAACCTTTACTGTTTATAAAGAACGGGTTAACTTGTAATAACTTACTTGATCTATGATTTGCTTTATTGTATGAAGGCGAATAATGCCAGAGCTACGATGGTCAGTTCCAGCATCTCGTGGTTCACTTTCTATTCATGAAGACAGAACAAAAACATCATATTTCCATTGGTTAGATCAGATCAGAATTTCTCAAGAACTGGGCATACAGACATGCTAGAATAACACCTGGTTGTGGGCTGTGCTGTACACTGGAGCATGTTTAGCAGTATGCATTCTATCCACTAGAGGTCAGTAGCAAGTCATCAGGGAAAGCCCCAATTCATCTACTGTAAAAAGCAAAAATGCTTCCATCACAAAGGGTGGAAACTGCTAAAGAGGTACTCCCTGTCCTGGGAAGACTTGCCTATACCAGGTCAGACAATGTTTCCTAACAGAACCAGGATTAATAGAAGCCAGACGAGGCACTTGCTTTGGGAGAAAAACTAAGGAGGCATCCCCCAAGAACTTCAGTAATCAAGGTAAATATTTTGATGTGGTACTTAAAAAAAAAAAAAGCCACAGTAAAAAATAAATAAAGGGTAACATCACAAAATTATAAGCTAAACAATAAATAAGTAGAACATAAATAAAAAGTTATTTAATAAATAAATACCTTACCAGAGATGATAATTTTAAAAATTATATTGACTACTTTGCTTTTATAACCAAGAGAGCGAAATTGTAATAAATTATTTGCTACAAACAAAATATGTAAACATTTTCTTTTAATCTGAGTTTTAAAATTCTTACTTTTTCTTCAGTTCCTTCTACTCCATTAATATTCTGAGGGAAAAATAGGTCCTAAAAATTCCTGAGCTTAAGGGCTTAAGGATGCTTTTTCCCCTGCTATTGTATAAGGCTTAGTTTCCCACCATCCTCCGCAGTGACACAAAAATTATGGTCTCATCTGTGTGGTACCCTGACATGGGGAGGCTACTGCACAAACCAGTCAGCCCTAACAGGCTGAGACCAGCAGTAATGCTACAGCAGTAAATGGCCTCACTCACAGGAACAGCCGTAGCACTGAGGCTATCAGGCGCCAGAGATGAAGCTCAGAGGCAGCCTAAGCGTCATCCTGGGAGCCCTCTCTCCTCCCTCATAATAATATGTCTGACGCGGCTGGGGATCAGTCTCCAAACAGCCACCAAAGAGGTCTACAGTGACACGTGTGACTCTGGACAGAGGGAAACAGGAACGGGAGGGAAGAGGCTCTGGGGTCTCAGAGTGGAAAAGGCAGAGGTCTGGAAGGACCACAGGCTCCAAGGAACAAGTAATGTCAGAGGAGCTTCACAGGGGACAGGGCAAGAAAAGACCCACAAGACGTGTCTAAGAGCAGTCAGTCAGCTGCGACTTTCAGTTGAGGGACCTGCTTCTAGCCCTTAACTCAAGAGCATTTCTGAGCTGGGCAGTGGTGGTACAGGCCTTTAATCCCAGCACTCGGGAGGTAAAGGCAGGCAGATCTCTATGAGTTTGAGGTCAGCCTGGTCTAAGCTCCAGGACAAGCTCCAAAGCTACAGAGAAATCCTGTCTTGAAAAACCAAAGAAGAACATTTCTAACCAGGCTCTCTGAATCCTCGTGTGTATGTGTGTGCGATGTCATGTGTGTAGATCAATGTACTATCCTAAACATACTAAGTATTTAATATAGAAATATACTAAAGCCAAGTTTTGGAAACCTTCACACTTGCTTTCCTTCAATTTAAATAAAATCTACAAACTTGGTTCTTGACCAAAAGATTTCTAAAAAAAGTGAATGGGAAAATATCTTTTAATCTGCTCAAATTTTATTATCACTTGTCTGAATTTAGGAAACAAGTATCTTCACTAAATTTCATCAAAAGCACTGGGCAGTGGTGACGCACTCCTTTAATCCCAGCATTTAGGAGGCAGAGGCAGATGGATCTCTGTGAGTCGGAGGTCAGCCTGGTCTACAGAGTGAGTTTCAGGACAGGTGAAGATGCACAGAGAAACCCTGTCTCTAACCTCTGCCCCCCCCAACCCAAATCATCAAAACAAATGAAAAGCAATACAAAAAAAATGTAATGTGCTAATTGTCTAATGTTGTAAACTTTAAAATGTCAATGAGAATCTCAAAACAAAAGACGGTGGGCAGATGTAATGTTCATATCCTATGGTTTCTTCCTTCCTATAGAAAATCCGAAATAAGTATGGGAGAAGTCATATCCCCGCATAAATAAATCACTGAGAAACATGACAGAATCTATACACAAAAAAAAAAGTAGTTAAGGACTTTGCTAACTAACTCACCCTCTGAGGAGTGGACGGAGGGGGGAAGTGGGAGGACAGAAGGGAGGGGGGAATTGGGATGGATATGTAAAATAAAGATTGTTAAAAAAAAAAGTAGTCAAGTCATGAGGTGCAAGAAAAACAATAAAAAGAAAATATTCTAATATTTATTGAAGAGAAAAAGAAAAATTCTAAAATAGCACAAAATCAAACCTTGAAAATATAAAGGATAGAAGAAATTATAATGAGGTGGAATTGGGGGTGGTGATAACATATGTCAAAATTGTTTAATTTTCACAATGAGTGAAAATGTGAGGAAACTGCAGTTTCAGTTTTCACATATAATTTAAAGCAAGCCAAGGGGTTATGATCAAGTGTGTCTATTTCACCCACCATGACTGATCCTCAGAGAATGGAGCGGCACGCACTAGTGTGCAGAGCAGTGCCTCCTCACTGTCAGGTGGGCCTACTGGCAAACGTCACCCTGCCTACACATTTCTGTAGTGGTGACTAAAAATCAGTGCATTCAGTCACAAAGGGCTGAGATGAAGGCCATGCTTTGCCATCACTAGCGGTCATCAAAGGGAAAATTAAACCTAACAGGCACGCAGCAATGCTTACACAACCACACTAAGGCACTAACCAGACTGCTCAACTTCAAAATAGGTACTGATCCTTTGCTCTCAGCCTCACTGTAGGCAGTTTTCACAGGAGAAACAGTCCTTCAGACAGGGAACTGGAGAACAAACACAACCCTCTGCCTTTCTTCCAAATTAAAACAACATAAAGTGCAAAATTCTCAAAAAAGTTGTATTTTTGTGAGGCTGTTCAGAATTTTGTGAGACTTTTGAGGGAATTTTTAGACAAACAAAAGAAACACTCTGCAGCCTATTAAAGGTCAGTGCTGTTCCCGAGTCTACTGGAGGTTGGGGCTGAGCCCGAGTCTACTGGAGGTCAGGGCTAGCCCACATCTACTCACTTGCAATCTGATAAATATCTGGTTCTTCTCTCGCCAATTTTTCTCTGGCAACGTCAGCAATTGGTCCAAAGATGGTTACAGGTCTCAGGAATCCAGCTGGAGAGAAATTAGGTGAAAAAATTAAAAAATGATGATGACATGGTTTATAATCTTCACTTTCTCAAACATGCTGCCATGGAAAGACAGACATTATGGTAGAGGAATGAACTACCTTCTCGAAGAACAACCCTTTCATAAGCTGGGAACTTGGTCTGAACTGGCTGAGCTGACAAGTCCTCTCTGCTTTTTCGAAGATTTCTCTTGGAGCTACGAAGCCCTCGAAATCTCCAGAAGTCAGCTCGGTCTCCGCCTGCTGTTTTTGGAAGTGTGTACTGTACACTGGCTAACTGCTCAGCTCTAATAAAGAAAAAAGAAACATAAACAAAAGTATTTAAAAGGCAGCAAGGAAAAAAAGCCACAATGAAATGAAATGGAATATCAAAATTCGGGATAGAATGTCACATGCAATTCATATCTCAACATTTTTAACAAAATAGTTTACATAAACTGATTAAGTTAGTTACGACTATAGTGAGCAAACATAATGAAGAGTATGAATTTGTAGTCCCCAAATTCTTCAATGAGACTAAAAGCATCTATCATCACTTATTTAATTCACAGTATAAGGATTTCCAAGTGTTCATACCTGTTTTTATTGGGGATGATGCCTCGTTCTACCTCCTTATGATTTTTGCCAATTCGAATGGCAAGCCAAGAGCCCAACTTTCCATTGTACAAGGTATCCACAACACGGAACACTTCTCCTTTGTTAAAACTAAGTCCATAGGGAGACTCCTTTTCATATTCAAAATGAGTTCTAATATAGAATGAATCTCCTACATCTGATTCTACAATGCGACGATATACTAAGAAATCAAAAGAAACATATTAATCAATACTTACTGGGATAAAACATTTAATTTGCAGAGAAGACATTATGTGAAGATGTTCCTGCTAATGCTCATGTCAACATACAATACCCAATCAGTGTTCAATTCTCACTGTGTCTGGAACTACTTCATCTCATTGTTGTTTAACATTACCTCATAAAATGGTCCCTCCATTCTGCACATGATAAAATGATACAGAAAAAGATGAATATGTTCCATTTCTGCTCCTGTTATAGTGTCTAATGATCTGTAAATGTTCCAAAGAGCAATTTACTCCCCAACTCTGCCAGGAGACTTTGGTTGTTCCAACTGAACAATGCTAGGCTGTGTGTGGTTCATTCCTATAATCCCAGCACTCGGGAAGGTAGACAGGAGGATCAGGTACTCAAGATCAACTAACTTCTTCAACACAATAAGTTCCAGGCTAACTGGGCCACATGAAACACTCCACCTCAAAAATGGAGTGTGCTGAAGCAGGCAGGGGAATGTACTACAGCTTTTCCTCTACTGTATGGATGCGAGACACAGTCTGAAATATCGAACAACAAACAGGGTGGCCCCCAAACATGAGTACCTAAAACAAAAACAAGACCCCTCAATTTTCAATGAAAAACTATCAGAAAAAGTTTAAAATGGTTATTAACAATTCTGTGTATTGCTTAGAAAAAATACTAGTACAAAACTTAGATGCTATCTACATATACTTTCAGATAATTCCATTAACTAATAAAACAAATATTCCTCTGTGACTTATAAAAGATTGGCTGGCATTTGACTTAAATCATAATGTCATAAACACTGGTCCTATTTATTTTGCTCTGTTAATGAGTATAGTGTAGACTGCAGAACCTTAAATAAATAAAATTAACTGCCTGAGATTAACAAACTCAATCATTACTGGGAATGATTTATTCTGCACTATATTTTTTAACAGGTTGTCTTGTTTGAGACAAGGTCTCAGCACGTGGTCTTGTCTGTCCTGGAACTTACTGTGTAGACCAGCCTGGCTTGAATCACAGATATCCACTTACCTTTGCCAATCAAGTACTGAGATAAAATGTCTAAATCATCATACCAGGTTGAATTTTTGGGGGGAAACGATCATGCCTGGCTTTGAACTCGTGATCCTCTTGTACCAGGCTCCCGAGGGCTGGGATTATAGGCGTGCTACCACACCTGGCCTTATTTACTTTGAACAACTTATTTAATTTGAACGAGTCAATCCCTCTTAAAGGCCCCCAACTTCTATATGCTAATTCTCCCCATTTCAGACAGTTATCTCACCATCCTTCTTCTTCTGCGCCAATATGGTCACTTCTTCACCTTTAGGGAGGTCGAGAAGGAAAAGGACGGCCTCTTCTCTTATAATATTTGTGAAATCTACATTGTTCACCTATTAAAATAAAAATTTTACAAATTTAAGCTAGCTGTTTTTAGGAATATAAATGTGTTTATTTACTCAGGAAAGTATTTTCAAAGTCTAATTTGACAATACTATATATTTAACAGGGCAGGCTCTTTTTTCATCTTTGGAGAGTATAACATTTTCTAATTTAAAATAAACAGACACAAAGTAATAAAAAGGTGAGTAAAAATGTAAATTCAGAGCATTTATACTGTAACCTGATATTTATAATAATCTGTTACAAATCTAACCAATTTAGACGCAAAATGACAATGTATATTTACCACTTAAAATCTCTAGATTTAAAATTCTATATTCCTTCTACATATAGGTAACTTTTTTTTTTTTTACTAACTGCTGAAAAGGAAATGACATACCCACAAAACAATCAGAAAGACAGTGTATGTATTATGGTGCCCTTGTAACAAGCAGCATTGTAGGGGTGGCTCTGAGTCTCAAGTCAATATTTACTTAGATTAGTAAATTCCTCCATTCCAAAATGAAGTTGAAATGAAATTATACAATTTTCACCAGTAACTGTGCAGGACTACAAACAGTAGAAACTTTCTCCTACTATCTTTTGGAATTTCTTCTCCACTAATAATAGCAGCAACAACATTAACAAAAAGGCCAAAAGGCAAATAGTCAAAATGCACTACTTACTTTCATTGCAAAACCCAAAGTGAGTATTAAGAAGCTGCCCTTAGATGATGTATTCCCCATTTACCTCAAAAAGGACCATGGGATAGTAAGAAAATAAGTGCTGGAATTTCTAGTCAGTCAGCATTATCATCATATTGCGTTCAAATGTGACGTAAGTGCAATGAGGACAAGAGATATATTCCCAGGAGGAACCTAATACAGTGTCAAGAGAGAATGCTAAGTCAGAGATGAGGCAAGACTTTTTGACATGCTTAACTTTGAAGGGAAAGGAGGACTAGAGGAATGCAGCCACAGGGACAGGGAGCTGTACCAGGTGAAAAGACTCTGGCTGCGGGCTGCTTGCTTGAGATGAAGGTCAAGCAATAAAGGTGCAGGCAACACTGATATGGTCCCAAATTACAGAAGTGAAGGCACCAGGAGCATCAGTTACATGACAGAATCTCAGGGAGCTTCTTTGAGGATTGACACGCAAATGCTTCTAAGAAACGATAGAAAACATGAAACAAAGTTGACACTGGTCAGTGATAACCAGGAAAACTCAGATTGGGTAGTGGCTAAAGTCATACTGCAGGGCCACAGTGACTTAAAAAACAAAACAAAACAAAACAAAAACAAAGAAAAACAAAGGCAAGGAAGGAACTCAACCACCCCTTGAATGAGTCAACAGCAAAAGGGAGAAATAGACACTGAAGAACCAGACAGAATCAGAGGAGGGAAAGAGAAGAGGTGGACAAAGCTGCAAGACTATAGAGCAGATGGGAGACTCAATTCAGCACAGGGAGGAGGAGGCTGAAAGCAAGAGAGAGACCATACTGGAGGCAGCAAAGAGAGAAGATACGGAAACAGGAAATATACAACCCACACCGGATAGGATGATGTTCTGATTTAAAAACTGGAACAGAGTTTACCAACCAGATCGAATACATAAAAATATTTGGATTCTCTAAAAAGAGAAGTAAGAAATAGATGAAGACACCATCATTACTAGGAACACAGCCAAGGAAAGGAAAGGGAGAGAAGAGGAGAAACACACGTTGGAAATTACATCTAGCCCCTGTTCTCCTGACTTTTGTCACTGACCACCTTCCATGTGGGGTTTGAAAGTTCAAAGCCAAGCAAGTTACAGATCTGCCCAATATATCCCATCCTCCTGGATATGAGCCATGATCTGAAATATGGTCCGAGAGGCCAGAACTACAATGACAACCACACACTCCCATGGGAAAATAAAACCCAAAATTACTGGTCGAAGTTGTGGTCTCTGGCAGTCCTGACAGCTCAAATGTTTAACTGGACTTTTAAAAGACTATTTGGTAGACAGTATAGGGATCTAAAACTTAGTTTCCTTTTAGGTTCTGTGAACACCAATGACCAATAAAACATCACTAACAACTAATAAAGCAGCAAACAAGAGAAAAGGTAGAATGGCAGGTGACCAGTCTAACACAAGCTAGATCTTATCAGTTCGTAATGTGAAACTTAAGTGGTTCAAGAGACTGTACACAAATTATATTCTAATCACAACGGTCAGTCTGTTATGCCTGGCATCTGGTGATCTAAGACTTTTGAATCCACATAAGATGACATACTGACATACCCTGAGAATTTGATCACCTTCCTCTAAGCCTTCTTTGGCTGCAGGGCTATCTTCTAGAACGCCAGCTACAAATATTCCGACATCATTTCCACCAGCTAGTCGC
The DNA here is from genome assembly GCF_982192425.1 of Myodes glareolus. NCBI lineage: Eukaryota > Metazoa > Chordata > Mammalia > Rodentia > Cricetidae > Myodes > Myodes glareolus. The sequence continues at coordinate 30,923,273 of NC_142049.1, read as the reverse complement.
AAACCCACACTATCTCCTTTTCTGAATTTTACCAGTTTCATGCTGGGCCTGTTAAAACAGATATTTCATTTCAAACAGTTAAAAGTCACAGCAGGCTGCTACAGCAACAACTACATTCAGAAAGGAATAAAGGACCATCATTTCTAAAGTCCCCTACATAGCACTCATTTATTGGATAAAACCTAGTATTAGAATCCAAAACCAGATTTAATAAACTTGCTAATTTCCTATTAGAAAGTAAGTTTTGAAATATCTAAATTTGACAGAGAAATAATACTTTATACGATTACTTTATAATTTCTTTACAAAAATATTTTCCCTATTCTTGAGAAAATATATGACAAATTCCCAATGCTAAAAAAAAAAAACAAAAAGCACTTTTCTATCACTAGATAAATGAAAGTCTCATTTAATCTAAGTTAAAAAAAACTGATGCATAAAATTCAGTACTTTTCTTAATATGACAAAATGTATAAGCAGAGTCTGTTACAATCCCTACAACCAATAGGCAGTGAATTTAAATTTGCTCATTGGTGGGTTGCTGTTAGTTCCATTAACCTGTAGCTCTTTTTAACTTTGAAATAATAAGAACACTAGATTATTCCGTATTTCTCAATTAGACCTACATCCATATCTGCCTCTTTTCCCCTCTATTATAGAAGCAGGGAGCAAACACTTAAAACACAAAGAATAGCCAGCAGAGAAGACGCTGGGGAATGTGTGCCACACTGCTGGGTAAGCTCTCGTCATCTCTACATTCCTCAAGAACTATCTCCTCACTCTCATTATTCTCAATATAAAGTGTATACAAAAGAGGTCTTTCCTCTTGCTATGTTAAAACAATTACCAAATTATCAGAATCTAACACAAAATAAACTACAGTCACATACACGAACAAACGAATTGAGGGAGAATCCTAGTCCTCTCAAACCAACTACTCAAAAGCTGCAATAGCTTTTATAATACTCATCACTGATTTAATCTGGTTTTCTTCCTTTTCTTTTTCTTTTAATTAAAAAAACAAAATCAAAAACAAACAAACAAACAAACAAAACGGAGTCTCACTGTATAGCCCTGGCTGCCTTAGAACTCACTCTGTAGACTGACCTCCAAATCAGAGAAATCTGCCTGCCTGCTTCCTAACTGCTGGGATTAAAGACTTGCCACTATGCCTGGTTATCTTTTTGTTTTTTAACCTGGAATGAACCAGCTAGGCATAAAAGTCAAAAGGCCATAGGCTGGACAGATCACACACAGTCAGGACTTCTGACACCCTTGGCCCAGCCCTGAAAGCATTTATCAGATGTGTTTGTAGATGGTCTGAGTCCTCTGGTTGTGTTGGTGTCCTATTTACTAACCAACTCAAAGTTATCTCCTGGATCCCTCACCCAAAAGAACAGATACACAGATCTTTTAAATATTTTCTTGAAAAGCCTCCTCCTCCTCTAATCCTGACTAGTTCAGAATCTCATAAAGTGGCTGACTGGATCTGAGCTCAGATAAAATCTGGCTTTTGAAAAGCAATGTTAGACCACGGTTTCGGGAAAATGACATGTTTTATATTCTGCCCTTTCTGTACTGTATAAACTATATGCAGCAACAAAACCTATCTATTTTTTTCCTTCAAATTCAATAACTATATTTAAATGAAAGACTTTACTAATACTGTGGACATCCTCAAGTCTTCTTCTGCATCCCTCTTCAGGGCTTTCCAGAGATGCAGCTCTTTGCTATCTTACTACAATTTCAAGCAATCCCAAGAACAAAACAAAAACAAAAACAAAACAAAACAAAACAAAAAAGGATTAGGCCTTTTCATGTGTGGGTTTCAATCATCCATTACTAATACTAAAAATCTACTGCTTTAAATTTGTACGATATTCACCTACTTCTGAAGCTATCTGCTTTTGCCTAGGTACTGAGGGAACTACCCATACATTATTTTTGTACAGAAAATACTAAGGGTGGAGAGAGTTCTTGGTCTATTGCACCTTAGTGAATGTGCTTATTTCAGGTATTCATACATCATATCCTTCTTGTGACAGAAGGAACTAATTTAAAGACTATGAAGACTTAAAATTTGCTCACAATATTTGTATTAAGTCTACTTATACATTAATAAATAAATGGTATGGACTCTCAAACTAATTCTGGAACAGCTTTTTCAACCAGAAATCCCTTTTCTCCAGGCAGCATGGACACTCGTGGCTGGTACAACTGAAGATGTGCTATTGGGACCGTGCCAGGACTTTGTACATAGGCATGTCACACCACAGGAGGCCCACAATAAACAGACGGCAGCCTAGGATGCCAGTGATGGTCAACAGGTACTTCTCTTAAGAGTGCTAGGGCATAGAAAGCTTGTGGATATTCTGCTATCTTATTCTTTATTACTGATCTAAGAACTAGGTAAGAGAAGGTGGGAATTAAAAAACAAAAGGTTGTTTTGTTGTTAGTCATAGTACTACAAGCACTACACAATGCTATATGAACCTGACTTTCAATTCTTACGCTGAGAAATATCTAATAAACACAAAGGACAGTGTGGCTTGAAAATTCCATTACCGAAGTATCCCATCTTCATGAGTTGAATTAGGCAGAACACCATCAGAAGGACTGACAGGCAAATCCACATCTGGTTGTCCAACTTGGGCATACACAGGCTTTGGTTCTATGAGAAAGAAAGTTTAAATTGTACAGGACTTACTTAAGCCTCACAAGACAAGGGCATGAAGAAGAGTAACAGAGATAATTATCAAAGTGTCCATACATTTCTCTGCAACACCATTCTTCATTCTGCAAAAACTTCTTTTCTAATATCCACATTCCTGCCACTAGCCAACTAGAATAAGGCAGACACAAGAGAATTAAACAGTTCCAGTAGTTGAAATCATTTTGTTTTTAAAAGTTTTGAAGGCAATCTAATATTCCCAACTTCATCCCTTGCAGTACTGTGTGATGAGCCAAGGACCAGTGACAGCCTGGCAAGCGCTCTGTGACATTTATCTTTAGTGAGTAGTGTTGGAAATACCCTTACTCACTGCAAGCAGCTGTTACACAGGAATAATTTATATTTAGAAAGTAAAAACACTCACCAAGGTTACTATCTATACTAATTCTTACCCTAATAAGAAAAAAACTGGAAAGTGTATACAGAAAAAAAAACCACATTGGTAACAATAATTGCATCTGTGAAATTGTCCACAAAATGCTGACAGTTGCTGCTGCTGACAGCAAAGGTGATTTTGGTTATGCTCACCTGGAAGAGTAGGTGTTTGCTTCTCGTTTTTTTCAACTGTCACTTCTTCCACTGCTTTGGGTGTATGGTCATCTATATTCTTTACAGGAGTTGAGATAGCCCCAGGTTTAGAAATTCTCTCTTCCTCTCTGCTCCGGAGACTAATTATTACAGTAAGAACATGAAGAGATTAAGGGTGATTTTGGAAAACACTTCATGAAAACAGAATAGGCAAAGCAACTTCTAAACCAGGGGAAAGGGATGTTTTCAGTTACCAAAATTAGTAATTAAAACTTTGATGGGGCAGGCAACATGACTTGGTGGGTCAAAATACTTGCAACTAAACGTGATGACCCGAGTTTTATTGCTAGACCCAAATGGCAGAAAGAGAATCAACACCTACAAGTCGTATGCTATGGCACATGCAGACATTCAGATATGAATGCATGTACAAATTAGCGTAGGCTTTGAGCCTTGTTTACCTACCACATTCTTCATTGCCCTGAAGCAAACATCAGGCTCCAAAGAGCTAGCAAGACTGGCCTAAAGACATTTTATTCTTACTCAGAAGGGTATAGATATCACCAACACCATGGTGCACATGTGGAGATGAGAGGATAACTTTGTGGAGTGATTTCTCTACGACCTTCATATGGGGTCCAAGAATTAAATGTTGGTCAACCAGGGCGTCCATGGCAAGTACTGTTAACCACTGAACCATCTTGCCGACCTGTTTTTGCTTTGTTGTTGTTTTAACTTATATACAGCATGGCCCCACTGAGTGAGGAATTTAGGGTTGGCTAAAAGACCTATAAAAATGGTTGTTAAAAACTAGGTATAAAATAAGAGTCTGAAGAAATTTTTACACTCCACATAAATGTACTCATTGGAAATAAAGGTTCTTTAGCCTATCAACTATATAAACAAAGTAGTAAATTAACATATACATCAATCAGATCAGCAACGAGTAAAAATAAGTGAAAATCTGCAAGCAGAACAGCCTGAAGACCCTTCAGGTCTTGGCTTGCATCCCCCTGGAATGCTTCTACACAGTGAGCATTGGACTTGGTAGAGAGTAGCTTATCCAAGTTACTCTCAAATGGCTGTGTAGTACAAGGCTTCCAAATGAGATGCCTCCCACAAATGTCCTTCCCAGACACTCTAGACAGCAAACACCCTGCAAGTTTACCAATGAATACACTATTCTCTGAACATTCAGTGAACAGAGGCTGAGCCCTATCCAAGAAAGATACAGTACACCACCCCAGGCCTGGGACACAAGGTGCTGCCTCTTCTGTTGGCACTCCATCTCAGAACCTGATGAAGAAACAGTTCTGTGTGTCTGTAGTTTTTATATTTAGACTTATCTTTACTTCTTAGTAGCCAATGCTTTATAGTTCTCCTTTTTAAATTTTTAGGTTCTTTAAATTGTTCCCATAAACTGCATTCACTCCGTTGATCATATCCTAAGTGCTATGTTATGCCAAGCTGCCCACTGATGAAGCTTTCCCTCGCACTTCTAGCACTCAAGTACACTCATCTGATCCATACTAAAGACATCAGTAAGTTATGCAGGCTTGCCTTGAGCTGTAGTGACTTTGCCCAGTATCCCAAGTAGCTGAAATCAGAGGCCTAAACCACCAGACCTGGCCATGTGTGAGTGTGTATGTGTTGGATGGGGAGTTAGCTATATGAAGTATAACTCATTCTGAATGAAAGTGAGCTTCAGGGAACAATTTAGATATTCTTATGGCACTACTCTGCATAAAGCTGAGAGGGGGAGAGACCCCTTGTTCCTGTGTGCATGCTGGCATATGTGCAAGCAGAGGTCAGAGGTTGACATCAACAATCACTATTTTATTTGTTCGCTTGTTTATTTGTTTATTTATTGATTGATTGATTGAGATAGTGTCTCACTGAGCCTGGAATTCAGACAATTGGCTAGACTGGCTGGCTGGTGAACCCCAGTATTCTGGCTGCCTATGTCCCCAAAGTCACTACACCAGGATTTTTTCATGGGTGCTAAGGGTCCACACTTAGGTCTTTCCACTTTTGTAGCAAGCACTTCACTGATTAAGCCATCTCTCCAGTAGAGTTTTCTGTGTTAGTAGTCCCTGATCATAACAGATTAGTCCACCCAAATTCAAAAGGGAAAATCTTTGCTGTTCAAAAATATAAATTCTGTAGGAATAAAAGGAAAAAATTACATCTATTATTTTGTGGGTTTTTTGAGGGGGGTTCAACACCACAAAATGCAAATGAAGATCTGAGGATAACTTTTATGAGTGGTTTTCTCCTTTCAGCATATGGGTTCTAGGTGTTCAACAAAGACTGTTAGGATTCGATGGTAAGTATATATAACCATAAATTATCATGATAGCCCAAAACAGACAATTTTAATAACAAGACAGCCCCAAACATTTAATTTTAGTAAGAAAAGAATTGAAGAAAGGCTTAAATTTTAGAGAGCCTTTTCCTGACTGATGCATTAGGCTTTTGTTGGTAGTAAAATTATCCTGCACTCTGATACTATCTAGAGCAAACTGTTTGATATGTTCTGTGGGTTTTTACAGCCAGAGAACAACATCACAGTGATATTACTTTTTCTCAAGGGCAACAGGACTTTTCTACAGTTCTTCATCTGTAAATAATTTTGTTCATACAGTGCCTACCTTTTACATCTATACAAGAACTGCTTACTTTTAAACATCATATTTCCTCTTCAGCATCATGTCTTGGCTCTGACTGAGCAGAAAAGTGTATCTACGCCTTACTTCAGACCACCTGGCACAAAGCCTAACAACAACTCAACTACCACTGAGGACTAAAATGAACAGCTGCCTCACCAAGTTCAGCACTACCATCAATATCCACTCACTTTGAAATGGTAAGTATAATAAACAGTTTGTAGAACATCCTGATGAAAAAGAAGCACTTAGTGGAGTTTTTTTTTAAAGCATTGTTACACTATCACTAACCAAATTTTCCAAAACAAAGTAATCTTCTTTGAATGCCTAATCACTCTAAGGTTCTTGAGAACTGGCCACGTGGCTCCTTTTGCTGCTCGTCCAACAAGTCAAGTGTTTCCATTTCAGGAGCAGCACATTGTGTCTTATTCTGGAATGATCTTGATGCTGCTGTTTTTCTTCTTATCACTGAAGCTGACAGAACTAGAGAAGGCTCCTTTCCTAAGCACTCTACCACAGACTTGCCCTCCCTTATATCACCCGATAGTCTTTGTACTGCTAAGCAATAGCAAAAATTACTTCTTACATTTTTAAGCTTACCTGCTCTATTCATTTGTATGAAAACTCAAGCAACTCAGATTTGCCTGGTCTGTTCCAGACATTTATAGTGAGGCATTGCAAATAATACAAATGAACATCAATAAAAATCTGTCCCACTCAAAAACAATTATATCCATCAAGTTGTAAAAAGTCATGGGGGGAAAAGCCATCAGTTATGAACTGCACTGAATACTTATGAATCACAACTTGCTACCTGCCTTTTTCTGCATGTTGGAACTAGAGGAGAATGACGTGAGAGCAGACCAGAAACAAAGTGTGTATGAAAAAGAAAATGTGGCATTACAAACAATAAAAATATGCAATCTTTGTTTAGAACAAGATACCAATATAAAATGGAAATATGAAACCTTTTTTAACAAAAGATTAAAACTTCTAAAAATCAGTCCATACGGCTGAAAGGATCAGTGGGGAAAGGTGTCTGCTGCCAAGCCTGATAGCCTGTTATAGTTCTTAGGATCCACAACAGAGAGACATGGAAACCACGAGTTGTTCTCTGCCCTTCAAACATGTACTGTGGTGCATGCCTGACCACATACGTTCCTGCTCCCCGCCCCACATACACACATGCGTGCATGCAAAACAAAGAAAATAGAAAAATTATTTTCAAAAATCAGTAAGTAAAATCACCACTGCAATTATGAAATAGTAGAAAACGTTCAGATGACAAATTAATATGTTTCAGTAAGTAAAACTAAGGAAAACAAGTACAATATCTGAAAAAAATCACATATAATGCAATTAAGGAATACTTATGGTGCCGGGCGGAGGTGGTGCATGCCTTTAATCCTGGCACTCAGGAGGCAGAGGCAGGCAGATCTCTGGGAGTTCGAGGCCAACCTGGTCTACAAGAGCTAGTTCTAGGACAGGCTCCAAAGCCACAGAGAAACCCAGTCTCGAAAAACCAATAAATAGAAAAGGAATGCTTACGGCTCTGTGATAAGTCTTTCCTAAAGAAAACTATCACAATTTGTGGAAGGTGTCAACAAGGAAACCAACCTCAACACACACCCAGTGGTAAGGAACAGTCAGATGACTCATGTCAAGCTAACCTCATAGAGGAAAATACCCTCTGCTTCCATTTGCACTTGGAACCTAAACTGGTAATGTGTATAAATCCAAGTAGAAGGAGACCACCCAGGAAGGGGAAAGGACAAGTAGGAGAGAACAGTGGTGACCAGAGAGGGCAATAGTGCGACTATGTCAAACTACATTGTATACTTCAACAAAAACATCATCATAGAATTCTATTTTGTTTAGTAAATTCAGACTACTGAAATTCTTATTTATTTACTGTGGAAGTCTGAATGAGAATGGCTCCCAAAGGTTCATATATGTGAATACTTGAGTCTCCAATTAAGGAAACTGTTTGGGGAGGATTAGGGTGTCACTTCTCTCCTCCCAGTTTGTTTGAGACAGGTCTTTTTGTTGTCTTGCCACGTTTACTTGCCTTCAAGATTCTGGGACTCCAGTCTCCACCTCTCACCTTGTTAGAGAACTAGGCCTGGACTCTACATAGCTTCCTGGGATTTGAACTCAGATCCCCCTTACACAGCGAGAATTTTATGCACTGAGCCATCTTCAGAGCCCAATACAGGAAACTTTTAGAAACTTAACTACTAATTACTACTACAACAAAACATCTTGTCATTTAAAGCCAAGGCTCTCAGAATTCTAGTGCTGTGTGCAGACTACAACAGCTATGAGGGCTGGATCCTGGCATAATACCCGAGTTTAGGCTGGCAATGTCTTGTTCGTGTGTGTGTGTGTGTGTGTAATATCACCATCAAACATGTGGTTAGGTCATGCACTGTGTCAGAAAAAGCTACCACTGCACTCAGGATTTGATGTACCCATTTCTTTCAGGAGGAACAAACAGTAATAATAAGAATATTTAAGACTGTTACAAACTCAATTTTTTGAAAGCAGTACTTTCAACTACCTTAGAAGCAATTACTTTCAATAAAAAGGGTATATAAATATGATTATTTTATATATAAATGGCTTGGGTTTCAGGTGAGTTGTCAAGTTTTGTGGAATAAATAAATATAATACAAAACGTAAATCTGGACAATTCAATCCTATTCTATTAGTCAGAGCTTTTACTGTAACATGTGTTTTCACTACTGTTCCTGTTTACATGTGATTGTGGGAGTCACTTCAGACAGAAAAGACAAGCATAACTTGTCAGATGAACTGGGATGCTATAATTTTAAAAAGCCAAAAAATTGAAGCTACATCTAAAACACTTAAGGCTCCTAAAAGGGAGTGGACATGATGATATGACTGGAAGATAAATAATGTTAATAACAATTTGTTGAGTTTTCAAAATAAGGCTATAGATGCCAAGTTGTTAGTCTAAATAAAAAAACCGAAATAACAGAAAGAACTTTCGTTCAAATTAATACTATAATAAGATTGATTTACCCTTAATGACTGTCTACCCATTAAGAAAGTAACAACAGCAGAAGTAGTGTTAAGGCACACACCTTTAATCCCAGCATTTGGGAGACAGAGGCAGATGAATCTCTGTGAGTTCCAGACAAGTCTGGTCTACAGAGTGAGTTCCAAGATAGCCAGAACTACACAGTGTGACCTTGTGTCAAGAAGGAAAGTAACAACAAATGACCGTGATTCAGAGGAAGATAGAACCCAGGGTACTCAACCTTTGACACTGCAACATAACGTCATCTACAAAGTTCACACTCAAAAAGTGTGTAACAGTTACCAAAAAATACTGCAAAAACAACAAAAGACAAACTCTATCAGTCACTATGGAATCAGCACAGAGATTCATCAAGAAGTTAAAAACAGAACTTCTATATGACAAAGCTATATCCCTTTCAGATATAAATTCAAGTACTCAGACAGCTTCCTACCCGTGACAGCATTATCCCTAACAGACAAGTTACAGAGTTAGCCTAGCTGTCTAGTAACAGATGAGAGGATTAAGTCTCCCCCTCTACCACTCCCACCCCCACCACAAGCTTTATTCAGGCACAAAGAACAAAACCCCGTCACCTCCAGGAAAATGGGCAGGAGTGTATACCATCATGTTACATGACACATAAAACAGCCTCACAGACAGCATCTCTTGTTTTCAGTCACATGTGGAATTTCATATTAAAAAGATTTGAAAGAGAAGAGAACTACTATGGAGTTGGAAGGGGAAAGGAAACAATGGAGTAAAGCCTAGTACTTTGGACAATATATGCTAATAAAAGTGACAAACCAAACAACACAATTTAAAAAAAAAAAAGAAAATTCCTAAGATTTAGAATCTGTCTTCACTCAAAAGTGGTTAAATTGTTGAGACTCTGATTACTACTCTTCCTTTTCTTAAAGGAAAACCACGTGGAATCCGTCAGGTATCAGCAGTTTGCAGGTGAAAGGGATGTGCTAATTACAGCTGCCCCCATGATATCCCACCAGAGAGGCTTCTCCACATCCATTTGTGGCTGAATCCCCTTCAAAGTAACAGGGGACATTTTAGAAAAGTTTGCAGGAGTAATTTTGTGTTAGATAAACCATAATCGTCCTTTAAAGACTATTTCAGCTTAAAATAAAGACAAAGACAAATCTGATGGGCCCATAGCTTGAAGTGTACAAGGATGGAGTTCATATACTAAGAGCTAAAGAAGGTGTAATGACAGCAAGTAGAATAGCTGCTGCTGCTTGCCCAGCCTGTTGCTACTTGAGTAAAAGTCAAATACCTCTATGAATGCAGTATTACTTTGTTTTTTGTTGGTGGTGGGTTTTTTCTGAGACAGGGTCTCATGTGTCCTAGGCTAACCTAAAACTCACTAGGCTGACTAGTTTGTCAACTTGGTACAAGCTAGAGTCATCAGAAAGGAGGGACCCTTCATTGAGAAAACACATTGGGCTATAACCATGCCTGTAGGACATATTTTAAATTAGTGATTCATTGGGGGAGAACTCAGTGGGTGGTGTTATCCCTCCCTGGGCTCATGGTCCTGGGTTCTGTAAGAAAGCAGGCTGATGGACAACACACTAGAGCTGACCTTGTTATTAGGGGTACAGGTGAGTCAGTCCTGAGCGTGTGAGAGCAGGAGAGCTGGATGGACAGATGGATGGAAGGATGGACACACACACACAATCAGGAGAGAGGGACCTGGATCTGAGGACCAGAGAACAGGAGAACTGGCTCCGCCCCTTGCTGTAGTCTGCATAGGGTGAACTAGCCAAGGCAGTGCTGGAGAGCTTGCCTGAGTAGTGTGACAAGAGGGAAGGCTGCAGGCTGACCAACCCAGCTGCCACCCAGATTCAGAACCAGGGCTGAGTCCCACCCCAACATCCACCACAAGGGCTGAGTCTCATCCCGAAATCCACCGCATCATATACTGCTGCAGCATGTGAAGGGGAGGAACCCATAGATCCAAAACTGCAGATCTCCGTGATAGGCAACAACAGGATATCCAAGAGTCCCAGTGAGGTTCATTATCAATACTGTAGCAGAAGCCAGAGGCCTAGAACCAGGACCAATGACTCAAAGCAATGAACACTTACTTACAAGTGAAGATGAATAGATTAAAGGGAAAACTGTGTAACTCAACGGGTCACACTACAGCTTCCACAGTGAGATTCTTCTTCCTTTTTTTTTTTTTTTAATTTTCTTTTGTTGGGGGCGGATTCAAGGGCAGAGGGTAGATTCGAGGGAATGGGAAAATAAGTGGGATCAGAATGTATGATGTGAAATTCACAAAGACTCAATAAGAGTTTTTAAAAAAAAGGCAGGTTGAGCAGGCCAAAGAGTAAGGCGGCAAGCAGCTCCATGTCTAGTTTTATGTGGTACTGGGGGAAATCAAACCCAGGACTTTATGTATGCTAGACAAAGACTCTACCAACTGAACTACACCCCCATCCCAGGTAGTACTATGTTTAATAAGCACTGAAAGCTCTCAGTCTTCTCTTGCCTGCTCACTTTTCTAAAGACACACACTCGCTGTAGTCCAGTTCTTGGTCCTTCTTCAGTTTCTCTTAACAATTTCTGTGACTTCTAAGGTTCTGGGTAACATCTGCATGCAGATAAATCTAAAGGCACCACTTTCTGGCTATAATCTGTCTCTTCAGCTCTGAGACAGGATTTTTTTACATTTAAGGTATTCAATGTGACTACCTGGATGTGTGTATGGAAATTACAACAATTAAGACACTCAAATATCAGTATATGGATGAGACTACTTAAGATTTTTAATAAAATTCAAGTATATATTATTAGGTATAGTTATTATAATGTACATTAAGTTTCCAAAACCTGAACACTCGTGACCAACATCTCCTCCACTTCTTTCATTGCCCAACCTTCTTTCCTCTGTCTGTGAGGTCAACTACCTTTGCTTCCGGAGATGAGATCACACGATGTGTTTCTCTGTGCCACAGCACCATCAGGGTATGTCCATGTTACTGACAGTGATGGAGCTCCTCCTTCAACACTGAATAATTACTCCATTCCATAGGCCTGTTCATGTGTTTTATCCATGACTGATGAGTTGTGTCTTTACAGTAGTTACTATAAATAAAGATCTACCCCAATGTAGGGTTGCAGATACTTTCTCTCTGCTGGATAGACTTTCAGGAGAAGGGTCATACAGTGGTTCTATTCTTCATTTTGTGAGAAACCTCCAAACTAAACAAGCCATCTTTCCTAATGGCCATAAAGTAGAACAGTCATGTCCTCTTGTTTATGTACTGTCTATAGAAGCTTCTGTGCTACAAGCCAGAGCTGACGTAGTAACAAATACTTCCTGACTTGCCTACTTATTAAATGTACCACCCAGCACCTTGAATGTCTTCTATTCAGTGCTTAAACTGAGGAAAGAAACAGACCTAATCTTAAATAATAAAAGAAAAATCTACCTTCTAATTTTCTGTGTAAATAGCTCTAATGCATTGTGTTGTAAACAAGACTGTTAGTACCTGCCATTGCTGGGCTGCTGTGGAGACTGTCTGGAATGATCAGAGGGCTCTGAGCGCTGGTCAGGAGACCGTGACTGGCTGCGGCGGGGAGGCCTGTCGTGGGAGCGACCTGAATGGTCTGATGCTAGTGATTGAATTTCTGAAATATCTGTTAAATAAGAAGGTATTTTCCCATGAAATAATTATAATAAAGTATAAAGCATTCAAATGATATAAACCAGAATTATATTTCAAAGTGATTTAAGCATTAATATCATCTCCTGTGATAAAACCAAAACCACAGTGAACAACATACAAACCATTTGTGTGAAGTGACAAAGACAGACAAAACACACACACACACATACACACACACACACACAAATGTACATAAAGGTTTTAGATTCCTGAAAACTATCATTTCACTCAAACATACCCAATGCTCTAGTACTTTAACCAGTCAATTGTGACCCTCCAGCAGAAGGGCACTCACCGTCTCTTTCAGAGGCATTAGCAGAATGGATGCTGTCAGAAAGATCAGGGACATTCAATAAGGTGGCCCGCTCATCTCTTTGAACTACCATTTTTAACTTGCCTTTAGACCTCTCTATCAATGTTTTTGCATCTGTCAACGACATATTTTCTGTCACAGTACCATTTATCTACGATAGAAAAGAAAGGATAAGTTAAAAAGTAAACAACAAAGTACAAAAAGTCTCATCTACTACAGGGAGAAGCACGCTCCTCAGAACACTGGAAGACCTAATACCACCTTTATACTTTCTAAATCACCAAGAGCATCCTAGAAGCAAGCTAGAAAGCATTTCAACAGTATCTAGAACAATTACCAAAATGATCCTGGTGAGTGATATATATTTTCAGGATTTAATTCTCTCACGTTAACACCCAACCTCACAATGGGCATGGTAAATGCTGATTATTCTCTCTGGCAAAACCACTTCAAACACAAGCAGAGGTTACACAGTAACTCTAAAATTTGTTTTTTGTTTCAGTTCATTAAAATACACAATGTGACTATACCTTCAAGACAACATCCCCTTCTTGAATGTTACCATCTCTTGCTGCCAAACTATCTTGTGAAATTTCCTTTACGAATATATGGCTGGCCAATCGAAGACCATATTCTGGAAGAAAACATTTAAATATCTTTAGTTCAAAATCCTAAAACAATTAAGTGCAGTTTAAATTGTAAGATTAAAATTCCTGGCTATCTGACCTCCCTGCACCTAAGATCATTATCCTTAAATCATCCAAAGCCTGCAATGTCGTGTAAAGGCGAAATAAAACATGGTTTAAACAGAACATTATGTGTCCCTCCCTATTTTACTGAAAAGAAGCCCTAAAAGATAGTAGCCAATTTTTGTCTGACTGTGTGATGACATACTATTGTCTTATAATGTTTAAAGAACACAATTCTTTAGCATGACCTGTTTGAGGCTTAAAAAACTTTGTAGTCCAACAATACTTTTGATGACTGTTATAAATCAAATACTAGCTTTGTTTTCCTTAGCTCTTAGGTGTGGGCAAACGAAGAGAAACTCAAGAACTTGAATGCATTCCACTAATTCGGGCAACAGTTCATCATTAGTCAAGCAGATGTGAACAGGAGTTAATACACACAGTGCTCTCTCATTTATTCAGCCTCCAAGGACCCAGGAAATGGTGATTTCAGCTGTGGGTGGATATGTGGTCAGAGTTAAGGAAATTACAAAAAATGTATTGTAAAACAAGCACCCAAGGCAGGTGTGGTAGAGTACACACGTGACACCCACACTCAGTGGCAGAGATAGGACAGAACTGTGAGGACCACATTTTAAGATTCTATCTCAGCGAGACAAATGAAACAGAAGCTGTAAACACCCGTCCTGCATTAGTAAGAAAAGAAATGCTCTTGGTCAATAAAAGGAGAAAGGAGGACTCTAAGATTCACTGCATTTTAAAAGAAACAAACTTAAACAAAAACCCAAACTGAAAAGTCAAGATTAAAAAAAAAAAGTAATCTGCAATAAATTATGAAGCTCATCGTGCAAAAGTCTAAATTTTCTATCACAGTTACAATTTATCCGAAGACTATATATAGAAGCAGGGCTAGTACCCAGGTTAAAAAAAAAAGGGGGGGGGATGACATTAGAAGATCCAGACAGGCAATGTTAAGTGCCATTTCATCAGAAAAAAAAAAAAACCACAGGACTAAGGAAACATTCTAATTCACAATTAAAAGGTTACTAATGGCTGGACATGGCATACACCTTTAATCCCAGCACATGAAGACAGAGGCAGGCAGAACTCTGTGAGTTCAAGGCCAGTGTGGTTTCAAAGTGAATTCCAGGCCAGCCAGAGCTACAAAATGAAACCCTGTCTCAAAACAAAACAAACAAAGAAAAAAGGCTACAAATGATCATTATATGGATGGAGGCATAATAGTTCTTGTGTATCAATTTACTCCTTTATTTTAGGTATTTCTTTGGGTACACAGTAACTATGTGCAGACGAAACAGATCAGATAGTCCCTGTACTTTGGCAATTTAGGCAGCAGAGCAAAAGATGTTACCATGGTAATTTAATAGTACAACAAAGTATTCAAAAGCAATGGAACTAAATATGCATACCTACCAGGGTCAGAGAAGGCCTCTCTGAGAAAGAAAATAATAAAGTTAAAACTTCCCCCTAAGAAACACTAAATCTAACCCTCAAGTGTGTTGTGAGCAGAAGGCTGGAGTGTTCAAAACAAATACACCAATGTACAAAGGAGAGAACATGGCAGGTATGATAGAGTCTTAAGACTAGGACAACTGACACCGATACAAACACAGAAGCAAGTCAGATGGCACCTTCACCAGAGTGTACAGAGGTGACTGGAACGGGCCCAGAGACCAGCCACAGAACTGGCAAAGCATACTGAAGAGATAGCAGCAGCCTGGAAAAGAAAATCAGCAGTGGAGAAAGGCAGAGTGGGACAGCAAGGGGGTATGTATGAAGTTCATTATACAGAGAAGAAATGTCAAGGGTAAGTACTATATATTATCTGTGCCTAGCTGACTGAGAAATTAGATTGACAGGAATACAGTCCAAGAAATACTTCATTAGAAACACGAAGAAAAAGTTTAAGAATAAAATCTCAGCCCTTGAGATGTGGCTGACTCTGAGGAATCCCTGGGAGCACAAGAGGTGCACTGATTTGAACTAGAGAAGTAAATGGTGACATTAGCAGTGCACTGAAGTAACGGGGATAATGAGACTACTACAAAAGAAACCACAGTAAGTGCAAGAAAGAGTCGTGAACAGAAAGCTAGAGCATTAAAGGATAGGGTGATGAAAATGAAACCTCAGGAAGATGAGTCTTACAGAAGTCCAAAGACGACAACATTCTACAAACTAGATGAGCTGGGAAGCAGACACTAGATCAGAGAGAGCAGGAGTGTAAGTGCAGCTTCACTTGCTGGCTAGGCCGCTGCGGGGTGGGAAGAACACCCGTGACAAGATGTGTGAGGTGGCTACATCAAAGCTAACCTTCATAATACTCTTCAACAACTCTGAAATCAAAGTGATCAACCATATGTAACTAAAAGCAAGAATTAGCAAAGGGCCATTTAAAAAGCCCATAATTTGATGAAGTAATACACAGTAGCTGGACTTCAGTTTAAAAATGTTAATCCTTCCATTCACAAATAACCCATCTTTGCCCTCTAAATAAGTCCTTAAATTTTTTCCCATGATCATACTACTATTGATCTAAACACAGCATTTCAATTCAGTGACATTTCTTGCGAGCATAATTTGATTTTGGCTGTTCCTGTCACAATAAAACCAAAATGCAACTAGTATACACTTTATTTTCAAACCAGCTTTAAAAGTGTCTTGTGAAAACAATAAGAGTCAATGAAGAATACCTTCATTTTTCCGAGACTTCACCAATGTGACCTTGGTTGGTTTGGCAGGCTGACTCGAGGCCACAGACCGCCTGTCTGAACGAGGGGACAGGCTCCTCTCTCTACTCGCACTTCTATCCCTTGCCCAATTCTTCTCACTCCGTCTGTTGACTAAAGTGCCACGGCTACTTCTTGGATCATGTACTTCCTCATCATAACTATCATCCTCATTATCAGATACTGGTTCAGGATCTGGACGACTTACAGGGATCTGAACTTTCTTCTTCCTCCGAATGGTCTACAAATAAGAAGAGATTATGCACTCAAGGATACTCACTTACTCTCCATCCATAAGAGAAAAGAAACATACATTTCTCTTGACCTACATTAACTAATTTAAATACAAGGGAGATAATATAGTAATCACACCAATCCATTTCCACAATGGCTGCTCTCTACCCTCCTAATAGATAAGGCTAAGCAACAGATTAGGAATAATAAATTTGCGAAATCCTTCCAGAATTTATAACCATCTTCAAGGTGCTAAGAATCACAAGCTTACAGGGAATTGTGGAATGAAGGATTGGAACTATACTCTAAGCATATCACATACCTTATGGACACTGTAGCCAAAACCACAACAAACTCACCTTATTTAATCACCATTTGATAGTGCATCCTTATCAAAGTCTATAGTTGTTCTGCCAGACTGCTGAAGGATACGTTTGTCAAAAACTAATACACAACTTACTCTGCGGGAGCTCATGAGCTTGGCATACTTTCCCAATACAAACTGCCTTCTGTCTCTGACCTGAGTGCAAGTTCATTCTGCCATTCCTTCTCAGTGTTCCCTGTCCACTCATTTCTTTGTTTCTAAGTTCAAGATCTATGTGCATCTTCTGAATATGCAGTTCTTAATCCTTGAAGCCACTTGGTTCCCTGACAGTGGTACACTGTATGTCCTCTAGGGACCTGTAAGAGCTTCTTGGGGAACACATGTCTTCTTTGGGCACCTTTGGGTTATTTCTGCTGCTCAATGCTCTTCTGTTTGCTCACCACCTCTCACAGCCTCACTTGCAGTCAATTTAAATCACTTTCTACTGGTTTCTGCCCCTCATTTGCCATGATAAACACCAAATGTATTTTGACATAATAAAAAATATTTTTTATTGATTAGGCCATCTATACACTCATTCTACTAGCAGAAGTCTTGGTGGTGCTCAGCAATCCTTTCATCCACATCCTGTTCCCTCTCAATGAAACTGCCTAACACACGTTTCTTTTCAATCGCTCATGAAGGCCTCAGTTCCTCGGCCTGCTCTAGGGAGTCAGTGTCCCTTTACTCCCCTTTCTAAAAGCCCTTCAATGTGTCTTGCTTATCTGATGCTTCTTTCTTGTAATCTCAGAGATTAAGTGGGTCATTCTGTCTATGAAAAAAACCTTGCTATTTGGGCTGATTCTTATCAATACGTACTTCCAAGAGGTTTCCTCATCAGTTACCATCCTATGTGACTTACAGCTTCATCTCTCCCAGTTTACTTCAAATCTGCCTGATAAGTGCCTAATAATCTTGTCTTGCTATTCCCTTCCGAATTATGTTCTATTTCTTTTGTGGCTAAATTTCTTCTAAGGCTGAGTTGACACTAAACACTGCTGCTTCGTACTTCCCAGATTAACCAGAATGCGTCTGTTTAAAGTTGGAGGACAAGTAGCAAAACAAGCTAGCATGTGGGAGAGACAAGCAATGTGCTACTAAGAAAAAAAGGAGAGCTCCTTAAACTCCCCCAACGCTGGTTTCACCCCGACTTCAATCTCCAGCGAGTTGTACTAGAAGTCATACCCTGTACTGTATAAACTGAGCATGCTAGTGCATCCTGCAATCGCAGCCTTTGGCTTTAAGACAGTAATTTGAACTGCATCTTGAACAATTCTTCATAGATAAGCCTGGCTTTTCCTCTCTCCTCAACAAGTCACACTTAAATGAGGTGGTAATGATGTAGGTTCAGAAGAAGTTTCCCAGCAAAGTTCATACCAGCAAGGAGGGCTACACACACTTTCTCAATACTTGCCAAGACTGACATAAATACATAAAAGAGGAAATAGCATTCATTAAGCCACAGAAGACTGCAGCCTCCTCTCCTTTTATAAATGAAAAGAAAATTTCCATCTGAACTTAGATTTAAATACATAGTAGAGAAGAGGTAGGAGCACTCATACCCGTCAACAACTAACTTTTTATTTCTTAAAGGACAGGAAGTAGCTGGGTGTGCAACACCTTAATTCCAGCACTTGGGAGGCAAAGGCAGAAGGATCTCTGTGTATCTGAAACCAGCCTGGTCTCCATAGAGTGCCAAAACAACCAGAACTACACAGAGAGACCCTGTTTAAAAAAAAAAAAAAAAGTAGGGGGTGGGAGTAGGGAAGATTCAAATACCAAACAAATATCACGAGTACTTGATAGTTCTATTATTCAACATAATAGATACTCACAATTTTTGCATTTTTCCCACTTTTCCTTAGCTGCTGAACAGCAAAAGCATGTTCAACATTGTCCATTGAAACACCATTAACCATCGCAACTCGGTCATTTTCCCTAAAGGGGAGTGGAACACCAGAAAAACATGTTAAAGAAAACCATGTAAGACCTTACTAAAGTCTTCTCTGAATGACAGGTTAATTAATGTGCTTGTCTTTAAAGCAATAATAAAAACAGCATCAAATTTTACTGGCAGGCCTTTCACAAGAGCATTTAGCAAATAAGTAACCACAGGACATCAGTTTTTTTTCTTCTGATGTAGCAGCAGTGTTTCCCCAAAAGCCTGAATAGCAGGCACTACAACAAATAAAAAGGTAATTGTAGCTGAGTTAGAGCATTAGATGAAACTAAGCCACCCAGCTAGCAGACACTGTCATTAAATATTAAGTCTTTCTCCTTTTAAATGTCTTTGACTCCTGATTACAGTCTCGATTTTTCCTTCCTACCCTTGTTATCACCTGTATTGTACTTATCTCCTTAGCATACAGAAAGGGAAGACTTCATGTGAGAGGCCCTCAAAAACTAGTGCCCACCTGAACTAGTCACTAGTTTGCTTTCACTCTCCTTTCCATTATGGTTACTCTCTATTTAAAGTAAATAATACTTAGCTGTCCATTTACACCACTAATAAAGATTTCTTAAGGATAAGTGTGCATTCACTTAAGGAAAAATATTAAGTAAGTACAGCACAAGTTGGATGTACAAAATTCTAAATCTCTAACAAAACAGATCTATGATTGGGGGAACAGGACCACTGCAGAGGGGAAGAAGAGGAGAAGGAGGGGAGTAGGGAGGTAGGGAAGGGAGATCTGAATTAATGAATTAAAGAACAAAACCCCACACACTTACTGTAGCTGTCCTTCAGCTGGCCCTCCCTTTAGCACATCTGAAATCACTATGGAGGTTTCCCCACTCTGAAAATGAGGATTATCTCTTCCACCAGATATTGCAATTCCAAATCCAAACCCAGGAGCCTAAAATAGCAATTGCAGTAAAATAGTTCTATTAAGGACAACAAAATTGCTCATTACAGCATATATAACTAAATTATAATCTTATTGCATCTATGATTTATAGTCACTTGCATGGTTATACATTACAATCATCAGTCCATTCTACAAGAATTCATGTGCCAATAAATTATATACTAGATATAACAATATTAAAAATGTCAGTTGCATAAATATTCCATAAGCACTAAAGTAATTTTAAAATTCTGAAAAGTTAAGATCCTGAGTGATTTCTGATTATCGAAAGGGTCCTGAAGGGACAGGCAGTGCTCAGTGTGATCATCATGAACACGGACACCTGGTTCAGAAATGAAAGATTTAGCCCATACATAAACCATCTGTCATTTCACACAGTTGCCTTAAAAATCAAGTATTAGGTATTTCAACTTCCTTCAATTGTTCTAAAAATTCCAGAAGGAAATCTCTTACACACTAGTGTCCCACATACACTGCATAGAATAGAAAAGGCACTCCAGTTTATCAGTCATTTTTTTCTTTATATTTTAACTAAATAAATTATAAGATACAAACTTATGAAAGAACTAAAATTTCTATGACAGCGACACAATGGCCCAATACAAAAAAAAAAAAAATCCAAACATTCTTAAGTGTCAGGACCGCACCTCCACCTTGCTTCTGAACAAACAACATGTGCACTTTCAACTGTGGATGCCACTGTGCCCAAGCAATGACAATACCTGTGACAGTATTTTCACTGTATATAAACTTCCTGCTCTTACAGATGCATATTTCAATCATGGAAAACAAACACTTTGCCAGCATTTGTCAACACTTAAGAATCAAATCTGTGTATCTTTGGACTGTACTATATTAGACTATTTGACTTTAAAACTTGTTGTGTGAACCAGGTATAGCTGTACATGTATGTGAGCCCAGCAACTGGGAGGTGGAGGCAGGTGAACCAGAAGTTCAAGGTCACCTTGGTAAATTCAAAGCAGCCTGAGAAATAGAGGCCTTGTCTTTAAAGAGCGAAAACAAGAAATCACTGTTTGAGTTGATTACTTGAATTTCCTAAAAAACTATCCAGTGAGTTCTGGTTAAGAATTAGGACAGAATATCCAAATGGACAGAAGTTAAAGACAACACCTAGTATTGGCATCCTCCACATACATGCATATACACACAAACAGAAAGTTGTTTAAATGATAAAAATAACTCCATAACTATTAATGAATCTACTATTGCAATGGGTTTCCTAATATATCAATTTGGCTTCCATGGCATAAATGTCTTTATGGTGTTATATTTATGTGGGGACAGGTTGTCTTTATAACAATTATAACAACTGTCCTTATCAAGTTTCATACTGGGTGTTTGTGTTTTTACTTCTGGTCATTATAAATAAGGTTGCTGTGAATACTCACATGTTACTTATTGGGTAGCTATCTTATTTCATTTCTTTTAGGTCTATTCTAAAAGTGCAATATTTGGGTCATATGGTAGCTATACGATTAACTTCTGAGGCATTCTTAAATTGTATTCTATAATGGCTGTTTCATTTTACATTAATATCAACAATGTATGAAAGTGCCAATCTTTTCCATTCTTGTCAGACTTTCTATTGTCTATTCTTATAGCCACGCTAACAGCCACAACGGGTCTTTGCTGACTACTGATGCTGAACATCTCTTCATGTGCTTACTTACTTTTACATATCTCTGAAAAAAAATGTCAGACCTTTTGCTCATTTCCCATCTGAGTTATGTCTTTGTATTACTGAGTTGTAAGAGTGCAGGGAACAGACTTCAAATAAAGTCCTTATTAATATATCATTTGTTCTCTTGTTCTCTGTTATCGTCTCACTCTCTTGATGGTGTCCTTCAAATACCAACATTTCCAATTTTGACTAGGCCCAATTTGAATTGTTTTATTTGTTTTGGGCTTCTAACAACATACATAATGAAGTTTTTCCTAATCTAAGGTCAGTATCTATTCTTGTATTTTCTTCCTGAGGTTCTATGATTCTAGTAACACTTGGGCCTGATTTTGCACATGGAGGGCAAGTTCATCACTTTATACATGACAAACAGCTCCCCTGGCACCACCTAATAAAGACCACAGCCCTGCGCTGCACTGGCACTGCCATCCCAAGCTTTTCTCCTATTCAATTGTTTCCTTATATAAAAGACTTAGCAGCTTGCCTAAAGATTCCTTCCTAATTTCTTTGCTTCAGTAATTTTACCCTCTAAAATGTTACCATAATACTTGAGCATGAAAATAGAAATGCCTAACTCATTTTGAGCATTCACTTTATTTCTCAAAGGATTATTAAAAGACATGCAATTTCTAAGGAAGGAAGTCTGAAAATAAAGAGGGGTGTTATGATGGAAGAAGTACATCACAGAATCCAACCCCCTTAAATGTAGTTAAGGTATAGAACCTTAAACTATAGATGGCATCTAAAAGTATGATGGTCTTTCTGTGACTCCAAGTCTTTAAATGTGCTTGGTCTTGCCTGAAATATGCTCAAACTGTAAAATGTATACACATTTTCTAACAGCACAAGGACAAGGAAATGATTTTAAAATATGAATTACATGTTTAAATGGTATTGAGAATACTGAGTCAAATAGGATGTTATAAAAATTTTCAGCCATTTTTAATATAAAAATTAAATTCTTTTAACCCATATGTGGATTGTACTATAGGGTAATTGGACAGTGCTGCTGATCTCTTAGGAGAGGCTTTGTGAACCATTACTGATCTCGCATGCACAATAAATTTTTTTGTGTGTAACTAAGGAAATACAAAACTGAGCAGAATTTCAAACCCTGAAGAGTATAATGCATAATGATGGGGCAGACCGCTGAGAAGTTTATTTAGCTGTCACTGAGGACCACTGAGCGCAGAGACCAGTTATTTCATTCCTGGTCATAGATCTAGGGAACTCTATCACACACTACCATAGAGACATTGGTGCCCCCTTGTCTATTGCTGTTTTTCACTTATAGCAAAAAACTGAAATCAACCTAGTTGTTCATCAAGAGATGAATGGATAATGAAAATTTGATATATTTTTCTATAAAATGGAATACTCTTCAACTCTTAAAAAAAATGAAGTTAACAAAAACTGGAGGAAAATCAATACTTAGGATGTATAATATTAAGTGAGGTCACAATCTCAAAGAAACCAAAACCCGCATGTTTCCTCTTCAGCAGAATCTAGTCAATAATCTATGTAAACAAATGTACATGTGAGAGCAGTGTCACATGAAGGAATGGTTTTCCTAAAAGAAACTGGTGTTTCTTTGATGAGGGTTTTTTTAAGATCTCTTTTTTGATATGTGTATGTGCATCCGATAAGTGTGAGTGTAGGTGCCTGTGGAGTCCAGAAGAGGGTGTCAGATCCCCTAGAGCTGGAGTCTAGAGTAAGAGGCAATTGTAAGCCAATTAAATATGACTGAACTTGAGTCTCCTAGCTCTTACCCACTGAGCCATCTCTCCAGGCCCTCTGAAAGGTTCTCAAAAAACAGCTCTTCCAAAGTAAGTTGCAAGACTTTTGCCAAAGATGAACTAAATTGATTTCTCTAAGCCTGCAGAACAGTGTTTTCAGATACCCATAACTTCTGATGGCCTAAATTGCTCCAGAATAAAATGTAGTGTCTAGAGCAAGACTACGAGTTTTCTATGAAAATCCAGATACTAATTAATATATGGAGCTTTGCAGGCTATAAATCCATGTTATGGCTATCCACAACTCTGTACACTGCAAAAGCAGTCACAGTAGGTAAATGAAGGTGGCTATGTTCCAATAAAGTCATATTTATAAAGGCAGATAATTGGAAGGGCTGAAGAAACAGTTCACTTAGTACCGTGCTGACATACAAGCCTGTAGGCCTGAGTTTGATAGTGCCAAGTAAAAAGGCTGGGTGAGTTGGTATGTGTATAAGCAAATTTAGCCTAATGAACAAGCCCTAGGCCAATGAGAAACCTCGTCTCAAATAGACAAGGTGACTCTCTCCTGAGAAATGACACTGAGGTTGGATCTGCCCTCCATATGAAACGCATGCTTCTGTGTACATGCACATACACAATAAAAGCACGCAGTTACTACCTGGACAAATCTCATCTTTGGACCACAGCTTGCTGACACTGTCCTAGAGCAGTAGCTTTCCAGGTTTATTGCAAAGAAAGAAGATCAGCTAGGTTGTCCCTTCTGACCAAAGATTTCTGATTCCTTTTGTTTAAGGTAGGCCTAGAAGACCATTTTTCTTCTCGAGAAGTATTCAAACTGATTCCACAATGGCTGTATGAGTTTGCACCCCCAGCAACAGTGAAATTTCCTTTCTCTCCACATTCTCTCTAAGACTTGTTTTCAGATTTATCGACGACAGCCATTCTGATTAGCATGAGGGGTATTTCAAAGGGTTTTAATTTGTATTTTCCTGATGGCTAGAGATATTGAACACCTTTAAAGTAGTCACTGGCCATCTGTGTTTCTTTTTTAAAACTATCTAATCAATTCATCTGCCCACTTGTTGATTGGCAATGGCATTTCCTTAGTATTTAATTTCTGCAGCTGCTAGTAAATTCTGCATATCTGCAGTGTAGCTGGTAAGGGTTTTCTTCCATTCTGTGGGCTGTCTGCTCACCCTGCTGGCCGTTCCCTTTCTGCACAGCAGCGTTAGCTGTCATGCAGCCCCATCTGCTGACACTTGGGGTTAGGCCTGAGCTGTTCTTCTTGCTCAGTCCAACATCTTGAAATGAATTACCTGTGTTTTCTTCTGAAACTTTTAGTGTTTGGGGTCTTAATTTTTTTTTATCTATTTTGAATTAATTTTTGTACAGGAAGATACAAATCTAATTTCATTTTTCTGTGGGTAGAATCCCAGTTTTACCAATACCATTTGTTGAATAAGCAGTCTTTTTATTGCCTCCTTTGTCAAAAATTAAGTGGCCTCATTTTTGCTGTTTTACTTCTGGGTTCTGTTTTATTCCACTAATCTTTCTGTCTGTTTTATGCAAGTATCAGGCTCTTTGTCACTGCAGCTGTATAGTATAATTTGAAGTCGTGTACTGTAAGACTCCCAGCATCGTTCTCACTTCTTGGGATTGCTTTAGCTATCTGTGACATTTGTGGTTACATATGAACTACTGTGTTTTTTCTAAGCCTGTGACCTGGGAATTTTGATAAATATTACAATATTCTGTAAATTAATTTGGGTACTATAAACATTTTCATAATATTATTTCTAAGAACAGACTATTTCTCCATCAACTAGAATCTTCTGTGATTTCCTTTTCAATACTATGAAATTTTCCTTGTAGACATCTTCCATTTTCTTGGTTAGATATATTCCTAAATACTTAAGTGGGGGCTGTGGATATTTGAGTGGAACAGTTTTCCTAACTTCTTTCTCAAAGACTGGACTGTTAATATAAATGAAAGCTGATGTGTATGGGCATTTGTTTTTTTTTTTGGGGGGGGGTTGTTTTGTTTCTTTTTTTGATTTCGAGACAGGGTTTCTCTGTGTAACCGTCCTAGCTCTCCTGGAGCTCACGTTATAGACCAGGCTGGCTGTGAACTCAGAGATCCGCCTGCCACCACTGTTCAGTCAGGCTGCTGGCTTTTTAAATATTGATTTTATATCCTGCAACTTTACTTTATTTAAGTCTAGAAGTTTTCTACTTGACTAAATGGGGCATTTTCAGTAAAGAATTAAGTTAAGATTTAAAAAATTAACTTAGAAAATTAAAAGTACTAAAATTTATAGATTTCTGATTTAAAATGTAAAAATGTCAGAGATAGCAATTAGCTTAACATTTTCTGATTTGCAGACCCATAGTTTGGTTTTAAATTATATAATTTATAATGAAATAAACATTTCAATGAATAGGTAGCTAGCTGGTCAGTCTGTTCAGTCTGAAAGTGGGGAGACCAAGTCCCAGGACTCCAGGAATGATACTACCCATATTCAGTGTGGGTCTTCCCTCCTCGGTGAAACCTGTTTAGAAACATCTTCACAGACATGCTCAGTCTGTAGTAAGAGGAGCGGCGGGCCGTTTCCCGCCGCCCGGCTCCTAGATGACTGCAAATCCACTCAACTTGGGAGTGAAAACTGATCGTTACAAGGTGCTTACCATTAATCTACAGAGAAATACAAACTAAAAAAGCTACAATGATAACAGCTCTATCAACTAGATAGCTATTAGAATGGCTAAACTCAGTGGTTAAAACTGACAGTATCAAGAGTTGATGAGATGACTGAGTGACTCTTATCCAACGCTGGTGAGACAGAATTATTCAGTCTGATAACTTCCTATAAAATTAAACAGCTAGCATAAAACAACCGCCATTCCATTTCTAACTATTTACCCAAGAAAACAGTTATGTCCATACAACAACTCTTCTATATCCTAAAGCAGAGTTATTCATAATAACAAAAACTGCAAACAACCTAAACATACCATCAATTATAGGATGAGTAAACTATCAAACAATGGGGTGGAATTTAGTAATAAGCAGGAACAAGATACCAAACACAAGCAACATTATAGAGAAATCTCAAATGCATTAATCTAAGCATACAAAGTCAGTTTCAAAAGACTACTTGTTCCATGAATCCATTTATATGACATCCCAGAAAAGGTCAAATTTTAAAACAATCAGTGGCTCAAGGCCAAGAGTAAAGGGACAGAGTTGGTTATAAAGGGGACTAAAGGAGAGATAATAGAGTCACTGCATTTTTACTGTGATAGTGATTATGTGACTATGTCAAAACTCAGAAATGTATACTAGGTGAGCGTATTTACTGTTACATAAATTATACCAACAAAAATGATAACGGTATTAGGAAAAATAAATGTAATACTTAGAATGCTAACAAGTCATTATATCCCAACCAAATGAAAGACAGGAGGTATAAAATTATTTTATGTATCATACATCTGATTTAAACATGCAACCTATTAAGCACAATTCAAATAGCAGAAAGCTGTATTTCAGCTTTCTGAATTAAAGATACATATTATTAAAATGATTTCTTCATTTAGTGAGATTCACTTGAAATTGATGCCTTATCACTATGCACAGATTCCCACACTCCTGAGACAGTCAGTGGCAGTAGTGAGCAGGAAGGTGATTTCCCCACCCCAGCTTGTCAACTTCTCAGGAGTAGTCTGTCAGGGTAAGGCAGATGACACAAATTTAAACATTCTCTAAGCAGGAAAGTCATCAGTAGCTCTGCTCAAAAAGAAAAGGGGTGGATTTTGGAAGACATATTTGAACAAAGCATAAATTGGTGCCATTAGCCTTATCTTATTTTTATTTTTTGAGGTAAGGTATGTAGCCCTGGCCATCCTAGAATTTGCTATCTAGAACATGCTGGCCTTGAACTTAAGAGATCCACCTGCCTCTGCCTCCCTAGTGCTGAGATTAAGACGTGTGGCACCATGCCCAGCTAATTTTTAAGCTTGCTTGGTTTTTGTTTTGTTTTGAGTGTGTGTGTGTCTGTCTGTCTTCTGTTTGTCTGTCTGTCTGTGTATACCTGCAGAAACCAGAGGAGAATACTGGATCCTTTGGAGATACAGTTACAGACACAGGTGTGAGAAGCGCAACATTGGTTCCAGGAACTAAACTTGAGTCCTTTTGAAAAGCAGGCACTATTTCCTACTGAGCCACGTCTCCAGCTCCCAGCCTCATTTTAAACATGTAAACACCAAGGTTTCACAAGACAGGTTGGGTCACTTCCCCATTTCTAAAGCAGCAGAAAAGTATAAGTAAAATTAAAACGCAGCCCAGCATGACTTCAAAGCTCTTATTTCTACTGTGTTTACCAATAATTTTTTCTGGGCCATCTGCAAATGTTTAGGTTGTACATATTTCAAATGAATACTTACCTTTCAAGACTGTTCCCCCCGACATGCATACACACACACACACACACACATCAACCTTTTAAGATGGCCTTGAACTTCTGATCTGTCTGTGTCTATCTGCCGAGTGCCGACTTCAGATGGGATAGAACTCAGGGCTTCATGGGTGCTAAAACTAAGCACACTATCAACTGAGTTATGTACTAAACCATCTCTCAAGATTTTATTAGGAGCATAATTCGCTTTAAAACTAAACCCCAAGTCTACAAACATGTATATACAGCCAGCCTATAATTTAACACAGGTCAGGCGGTGGTGGTGCATGCCTTTAATCCCAGCACTCGGGGAGGCAGAGGAAGGCGGGGCTCTGTGAGTTCGAGGCCAGCCTGGTCTACAAGAGCGAGTTCTAGGACAGGCTTTAAAGCCACAGAGAAACCTTGTCTCAAAAATAAAACAAAACAAAACAAATTAACATATAATCTTTTATCTTTTCTTTCAAAATTCTAAACAACAAATCACTTAAAATTGGAGTTAAAAATAGCAAATATACAAGAAATAACCAAAAGATATGTGAAAAAGTAATCATGCTCACTTCTGACCTAAATGAAGAATTTATTACAAATCTAATTTTAAACAAAAGAATATAGAAAAAATTTCCCCTTTCTTTTGGCTTCCTGACATCTGGCTTTCCTCTATTGTTTTCAAAGCTGCCAGTATCCTGAATTATAACACAGATTATTCACTGCAGCAGAAACTCACCCTGTGAAGCGTCACTGTGTGCTGTTCCCATATAGCTGTTTCCTCCATTGCTGTGCTCTGATAAAGGAAAAGAAAACAAAGCATTAATTTAAAAAAAAAAAGTTTTTAATAAAGTAAAGCATTCTGAAAACAACTTAGCACAATAAAATATCCAATCTCAAACTGTTAATATTAAAAGTATTCTGGAAAACACTTAATAACTATGAAAGGGTTGTTTGTTTTTGTTTTAAGAGATAGAAAAGCAGACTCAGGAACTTCCTTTGTTTTAACTTAACTTGGACAGATGCCACTCTACATTTAATGCGAGCAGAAAGCACATTTGAGCTAGCTAAATCAGCAACTTTAATAACACCAGACAGGTTAGAATAAAACAACAGTTTTAAAATATCTAAGTGGACATTTAAGAGCATTCTTTGTGTTGGATAAAGCACAAGAGAAAGCAAAATCCCTCTGAACCTGGTATTTATAAACACATGTTCCAGGAAAACAGATTAAGAACATTTGATACATTGTTTTAAAGCCACAAGCAATACTGCTCCATCCAGTTTCAGTTATATTTCAGACTCATTTCCTCTAAGTTCATTTATAGCCATACAGAAGGTTTTCATGTTACACATATCACAAACACACATCTACAAAACAGTCCCTCACCCTTGAGAACCAAAAGGATCAATCCAAGTTTCAGTAGATTCTAGGCAGACTACAGAGTAGCTGAGTTTTGTCTCCCATGGAGCAGAAAATAAGTGATCTAAAAGATGCACATTAAAAATTGAAAAGCAAATTTCTTTTGAATTGGACTAATTGCTGTTGGTGGTTTAAGGTAAAACAGTCTCTCTTAGCGCTACTTTTTAATAAACTGAAATGTCTAATATGCATTTATTTCTAAAATAGATTTTTCAGAATTATCAAAATGTAAGGTGAAAGGGGACAGTGCTATGCATGGCCTTCTCAGAACATCAGCTATTACAATAAATGCATCTTTCACAAGTGAAATTTGTTTCTGTTACATGGGTATCAGTAGCATCACAAGACTACGTGCATTAAGGTGCCAGGGGACCATTTCTCTTTTCCCACAGCAATTTTAATTGAAGATTAATGTCACCTTAGAAAATAAACCCCTATAAAGAAAGCCTGCTTCCCTAAATTCAAAGCAACTAGATTGACTTTCCTCCCAAGAGAATAAGGGAGGAAAGAGAAAGGAGCTCTCTCTCTCTGTTCACTCCCATAGATAAGAACTGCCAAACTTACCAGCTTTTGTTTCAATCTTCCAGTCATGGACAGCAAAACTTTATTTTAATGATACTCCCCTGGACACAAAGCTGTTTTGTTTTAAACAAAAACTGACCAGATTTTTAAACACACACACACACACCAACAACAAAAACCCTCCCAAACTCTCCTCTATCTATGTGAATCAGTGAGTGATAAGTAGATCACTGCTAAAACATCAACAGGTTCCACTAAAACACACAGAATAAAACGTGTGCAGTAACTGCCAGCCTGTGCAATCTCAGCCGACAGTAACAATGAGAGCTGCTGGCAAAGCTCTACACGGCTTTTCTGGATTCACTTTATTAACTAGTAGCAGGGCTTCGATGACCTTTTAATCCCTTCCCTATCAGTCCAAACTGTAAGTGATCTGATAACCCATACGTTCCCTGAACTATCTTAAGAAAAGTGTGTGGTTCTCCATAGGGCTGTGATGATCACTTCGTTTACATTGTTAGGCAAAGCAAAGAAAAGCAGGTTACAAAATAACTTGGGTATTGTCGGATCTAATTTTGTTGAAGTCTAAGGAGGGAGAAGGCTGAAAAGATATGAAAAAGGTTCACAACAGCTTGGAATAAAGGCTGTGGATATATTTCTCATTAGGTGTTTGTCTTTTTATTCTTTTCCCATTCACAGTAAATTGGCTACTTAAAACTTCATTCACATTCCCTTGCTACTTGAGGTTTCCAACATTTACTTCTATAGTTGGACCTTTTGTTTTAAGGCTTTCATTTATTAAATTATGAAAATGATTATTGCCCTGTGTGTGTGTGTGTGTCTGTCTGTCTGTCTGCCCTTCTTCTGGATAGGCAGCTTCTGCCTCTCTCCTCTCTCCCTTCCTCTTCTCACCTTCCGTTCCCTCCTCCATAACCCACTAAATAAACTCTACACCCTCCCCCAAAAAGAAAAATGATTATTAATGAGTGAGAACTGAATCCTTTAGAACAGGGAGAAACACCTCTGGAAAAGCAGTTAAAACACAACAGCTTCTGAAGAGAAACGTAAGCCAAGCTGAGAGGTTTACTTTCACTCTAAGTCCTTTTGTGCTGTATTATAATGATCATCTATTACTTGTGCAAATAAACTTATGCGCAAACTTAATTTTCATGCTATAAACTTATTAATCTTTTTAAAATGAATCATCTTAAAAATCTACATAAGGGCCTCTGTTAATCCACACCAAGTCTCACTCTAAAAGTGTTTAAGCTTGTAAAGAACAGGACATTAATCCACTAAGGATGACGATTCTTCTTTTAGTATTCTCTATTACTATTCACGATACACAGAAAATGAGCTAGGCTAAAAATAAGAGCAGTACCCAAATCTGTTATAAATTTGAAATGAGATCCTAGTTTTCCTTACCTATAAGATCAGGGAATTAGACTGAATTATTACATCAAGGAAAAAGGTCTTTTCAGTTCCAAAAGTCTATTTATTAAAGTATACTAAAGAATAAGTTACAAATTCAATAATTAGCATCAAAAGTGACTGCAATTCATGGCTCCTGTATTAGTTTTGAATACACTTCTAAGTTGGTATCAACTGACTAGAATCATAATTTCTAAAGAAAAAAAAAAGCTGTATTTCAGAATCTGCCAAGAGTTTGTTTGGCTTCTTTGTTCTAAGCTCCAGCTGGCAAATACACTACTCAGATCACCAAATCTGAAGGGCTTCCTGCCAACTCTAGATCCTAATTCTAGGCAGTTTCATCATCCTTTAGGCCAATTACAAATGGGAGTAAGACAGGAGAGCTGAACTGACAAGAAAGCTCATTTTCCTATTACTGAGTGTACCTATCTGGCTGCAAAAGAGGGAGAGAGTTAAACAGAGAAACCGCAAATCTCCAGACATATCATATTCATTATGATGTAATGTTTAGATCCTTAATATCAATAGGTAAAAAACACTAATAAATTTTAGATAATTAAACAGTACAAGCAGAGTTCATTCTGAAGACTATAAGTGGAAAGCAGATTTAAGGCAGAAAGATCAGTCAGAGGAGAATTAACATTAGGAAGGAAGTGTTACAGAGGGGTGTGGGGAGCAGCTCTGAAAGGGCAGGCAACCATTACAAATGCAGCCTCAGATAGGCTTAATTTGAGTTACCCAGGAAACCATCAGAGCAGAGACACAGGAATTAGGCAGGTGAGTATACATATTTGAAGTCAAGACAGAAATCTAGAGTAGACAAGGATCTAAGAGTGATCTACAAGACTGTAGTACTGAAGCCAATATCTAGTTTACAAAGGATTAAGATGACCCTATGGACTATAACTATTTTAGGGGAAGGAAGGAAGAATCAAGAGAACTTGAGAAGTTGCCAGTAAAAATACATGAAAACCAATGGAGCTAATACAAAACATTTAATGTCCAGAGAACACACCAAAATATAAGAACTGAAGATCTCTCAATCTGAGATCAATATACTTCATTATCTAACATCAAAAAAGACAAAATTTTCATGAGTTTTAGAAATGTTAAATCCTATTTAATATTATCTATATTAAATATTTGCCTAGAAGATCAGTGTTAAAGCACCCTAAACAGTCTCTGCATGGCTCCCAATCCTCCATTAGGAAAATCAAGTCCTACTTTTTTGGAAACAACTCTTTGACCTGAACTGGAGCTCTGAAGTTTGTTTCTGTTTTGTTTTGTTTTACTTTTGTTGTTGCTAGCTTTTTATTCTACCTAGAGTAGAAATAAGAAAAGTTCCCGGGGTGAGACTGAGTCAGGAACTAAGAAGTACAGGGACAGATCCCGGCCCTCTGAGAATCAAGTGCCGTGCTCTGACCACCGCTCTACAGCTGCAGTACAAGATAGGAAATAGAATATGTGTTAAAAGATAGCAGATGGCATATCCTGGTAACGATCTGAGAGAAATTGTTTAAATCCTCAAAACAGAGATGCCAAGAGGTAGTAAAAGAAGATTAATCTAAAGTTCAGTAGAGTGAAGTCCTGAAAAGATTCCCAGAGCAATCAGGGATCCAACAAAATTCACAAATACAATAAAAAAGCAATTCATTAAACATAAGAATTCAAGTAGTTATTGAAATAAGCATATAGTGACTACAGGATAAATTTTCAATAGAAATTAAGAAACAAATGAACACAACTATGTCAGAAATGTGTGAAAATACTGTCAGTGGCAGTATTTCAGAATTTAATTAAAAAATGTAGAAAAATGAAAAAGGTGCCAATTTTGTTAAAAAAAATCATGTTTATATATTTGCAGGGAAAAGGTTGGCTTTAGAATCATGTATGTAAATTTTTGTATTTGCCAAAGTGAAAAAACACATATAAATCTTATAACCCACAAAAGAACATAAGTGTTAACTTAAGCAGACAAAAGTTTACTAGTTAGAAGTCAGGACAGAGTTACCCTTATACACGGGCACAGAAGTTGGAAAAAACTCTTAGATATTGGTTAAGATTCTTTCTTGCTCTAGAAGCTAAGTAAAGAGGTGTATCTAATTTAAAAATTAACTTACATATACCATGATCTCTTTTTAGTTTAATGTACTGCTAGAAATACTTCAAAATAAAGTATCTTGATAGAAGTTATGATGGAACTACAAAAGTAAATCATATATATATATATATGTATATATGAAATTTGCCCACTTGTCTATTTTTTTTTAAAAAAAAGATAAGCATTGAAACAATTAACTAATTACAGTACTCTGGAAACTGGTACTGGCCAGGGACTATGTTTATTCTGTCTTCCTTATACAAACAGTACCACTGGGTAACTGAACAGTACATGAAAGAAAGTTTTTCTCAAGATATTCCAGTTAATAAATCACAAAACAATAAAATTTAAACACCATCATCTGGTGACACCTAGTGTATTAAGAAATCTAAGCAATGCTTTTGTTCAAGTTCATGGAAGGCCTGGCTCTTTCTAAATGGAGACAGGAGGAATGGATGGGGAAGAGGGCAAATGGGAGGTGGGGGAGACACAGGAGGAGGACAGGAAAATTGTAGTATGTAAAATAAATGAAAAAAATACTAATTAAATAAAAAAAGAAATCTAGGCAAGCAAGCACTTACCAGTTATTAAGTCAGGTGTAGTGATCTATGCTTATGATCTCAGCACTTAATTAAGGGAAGGCATGAGGAACAAGGTAACTATAGGTACACCAAGAGTTTAAGAGCAGTCTGGGCTCCAAAAGATCATGTGGAAGGTGTGGGGTATGGAGGGAAAGATCTTATAAAAACAAATAAACAAAAAGTTATGTGATAATGGGTTCATTAATTGGTATCTGTACTGAAATCAGAACTTGGAAGATTCATCATAATTTCCATTTGAAGTGTTTTTCACTTAAAAAAAGACAACTTGAAGGATTGGGAAATTATTAATCTGAGAAGACCCAAACCAAGAGTGCCCCTACCATGACTCAGCTGCACTAAGAAAAATTCCTTCAGCAGATGCCTTCTTTTTCAGAAAAGAAAAAGTATAGGGAATCTTAGAGATAAGCAAACATCTTATAGGCACATTTTAAAAGATCATCTAATACAAGCAAGTATGTAACTGTGTAAAGCAGTTAACTCTTTATCAATAGCAGACAATTAAGTCTGAGTTCTAAGTGGTAGAAAGATGCATAGGATCTTGACATTCCTGAGTTCTGACCTCATTTCTGAGCTCAGGACAAATCTCTTGAGGAAAAAAGAAACCAATGCTGGATGACTAAGGGATGGATGTGGGAAACACCCCAGGTAAAAGAAGCAGTCTAATCAAAAGCCAATCCCCTGCAGGACATACGAATTTATTATGCACTATGAGACTGTATTAAGTTCTGCAAATAACCAGGCACAATCAAATATGACCATGCTTCGCCCAGAGCTTACACACTAGTGGGAGACACAGATGACCCAAACATCCTGGCTTGATTATAACCACGGGCTTAAATAAGCACTACCAAGAAAGAAAACCTGTGTCCTGAGAGGAACAAAGAGAAACCTGGCAGAAGTACATGGCAGAACTGAAAGGAGGCTGGAAGAAATGGAAAAACAGGGGCTACGGTATTCTTTAGAAGGCTACTATAATACTCCAAAGAGAATTAGTGTGTATGTTACATATCAGAGGGAAAGACAGTAAATGGTGGAAAATACAGACAGAATTACATGACAAGATCAGAGGTGCTCAGCTGATAAAAACTGAAAACTTGCTCATCAATCACTCACCACTAAGTGAACATCCAAACTGAGTCATATACACTGGATTTATGATGCACTTCAAAGCCTCTATTGCCTAATCCAAACTAGGCTGTAGCTCGCTTTCCTTCCTTCCCTCCTTCCTTCCTTTTTGGTTTTTCGAGACAGGGTTTCTCTGTAGCTTTGGAGCCTGTCCTGGAACTAGCTCTTGTAGACCAGACTGGCCTCGAACTCAGAGATGCGCCTACCTCTGCCACCTGAGTGCTGGAAATAAAGGAGTGTGCTACCACAGCCCGGGTAGGCTGTAGCTCTTAACGTTAACATAAGACAGTTTTTCTAGGTATCTCAAAAGCCCAAGCACCTCCTCTGACACTAAAAAATAACTTACTGAATTGAGCCTACTTATCTACAGAATGAACTTTATATATAAACAAGATCAACCATAATACCTACGTGCCTTTCTCTAATATTAAAATGCACTTCTGATATTTTAAAAAGATGTGTCAATCCTGGTAACTTATTATGTGTTAGGTTCTCTGTTGAGTATAAAATTATCTTGAGCTGGGGACCGTTTACATTTTCTACTCCTACTTCCTTTTAAATAGGTGAGACAGTAGCTAATGGTAGATAGATTCCCTCAAAATCCAAAACCTAGACCCTAAACTCAGTAAGGGAAAGAACCTTGCGCTTATTCAATGACCGTATTTTTTAAGTTCTTATCTTACTGGACTTCCTGCTGTAGAGAATCTGGCCTGCTGCTTACATGGGTATCCACTTTCTAATTCATTTATGTAAATTTATTTAATGCATTTTTATACATTAGTCCTCTTTCACAATAAGAAGATAAAAAATTAGTTGGCTAGTTTTAAGTCAAGGCATGTATGTCAAAATCCAGATTTATAGCCTGTTTTTAAAAACTGGAAGATCTGGCTTGTCTGACCCCAGGAAAGAGACCAGCTGGAGCTTCCTTCACCGCAGCTTGCTTCCAACCAATACAGTAGAACCAACGCTTGCAGCTTTACGACTCCTGCTACTTGTCCAGTCTAAGACTCATCTAACGCTCCTCTGATGCTCATTTAGAACACAGGAGCGTTTAAATGGACAAATATTTGAGTTATAATCAGATGTGTGACTAAGTATAGCAAATGAATTAGCCTTGGATCCTTCACCTGTAAAAGAAAATAGTAGTATCTAATAGAATTGTAAAGATCAAATAGCATAGCTATGAAACACTAAGCTCAGTATCTGTGAGTCAGCACTCAACATAAATGCAGAACCTATTTTCAATGCCCACTCATTTCCAATTTTATAGGCAATATAGCATCAGTATAGTATGATACTATACTATCATTTTTTGTTTGATTAAATAGTCCAGTATAACAACAACAACAAAAAATTACTGAGTAAGTCTTCTAAAGTTCTTTTCGAATTGATACTACTGGAAAAGATTTACATTTTGAATGACAGATCTGTTTTTACATGCTTTTGTCTAAAATACATATTATCTCTTGATTGGAAATTTTTTTATTTTATTTATTTATTTATTTATTATGTATTCAATATCCTGCCTGCATGTATGCCTACAGGCCAGAAGAGGGCACCAGACCTCATTACAGATGGTTGTGAGCCACCATGTGGTTGCTGGGAATTGAACTCAGGACCTTTGGAAGAGCAGGCAATGCTCTTAATCGCCGAGCCATCTCTCCATCCCTTGATTAGAAATTTCAATGATCTTACCAGAGTCAAGTAAACCCCACTATGAATTTAGAATTTAACCATAAAATATTCTCAAAATTAAAACTAACCAAAGAAGCTTTCACAACTGTTGGAACTCCTCTAATAGCTGAATAATTTGTTCCAATCATTCTTTTTGCACAATATTCAACCAGTATAAAACTACAACTTAACCTACTTTTCTTCCTCCAAAGTCAATAAGGCAAGAAGTTTTCCTACAACAAAAGGCTATGAAGGGCAGGCTAGGGACAGTGAAATAGTCTTGGAATCCCTGCACTCAGGAGGCTGAGGCAGAACTGAGTTCAAAATCAGTCGGAACACATAACAAGTTTGAGGTCAGCCTACGCAGATCAAGTAGTCCAAGATAGTCTGGAACTCCTTACACAGATGAGGATGACCTGAGTCCTCAGGCCTCCACCTTCCCAGAGTTGGGGTTAGAGGCATGCACAGCAACACACATTTTATGCATCACTAGGGACTGAGCACTGGGCCTTGTGCGTGCTACACGAGCAAGCATTTTACCAAGTGAGAGATACAATTCTTTGGTTTTTACACAATGAATTACAGGTTTTAAAACTGAAGCTGGGTGGTGGTGGTGCACAACTTTAATCCCAACACTCAGGAGTTAGAGGCAGGCAAGTCTCTCAGTTCGAGACTAGCCTGGTCTACAGAGCTAGTTCCAGGACATTTAGGGCTACAAATGAGCAAAAAGATTTAATTAGGGGGCCTGGAGAGATGGCTCAGCTGTTAAGAATACTGCTGCTCTTCCAGAGGACCTGGGTTCAGTTCCCAGCACCGGCATGAAAGCTCACAACTGTCTAACTCCAAATCCAGAGGATCCAACATCCTTCAACAGACATACATGTAGGCAAAACAGCAATGCAAATAAAAACTAAATGAATGAGTAAAAATTTTAAAAAGAGATTTAATTATAAATTTAACATATATTCCAGTCATTTGAAATTTTTCTAAAAGCTGATGTGGTAGCTCACACCAGTAACACCAGTAACAAAATTCAGGGCTGATCTCAGCTACACAATGAGATTAATCCCAGTTTGATGAAAACTCACCTCAAAACAATAATAACAAAAACTTTTTTTATACTAGCACCAATATAAAAAAACTCCTAAAAGAGTTTTTTTTTTTTAATCTTATTTTTGTCTGAGACAGGGTCTCTCTGTGTAGCTCTGACTGTCCCGAACTCACTCTGTAGACCAGGCTGGCCTTCAACTCACAAAGATCCACCTGCCTCTACCTCCTGCGTGCTGGGATTAAAGATGTGCAACTGGCTAAAAGTAGAATTTTTTATCTTGGGAAAATACTCCATTTTAAAAAATAAAAAACAAAAGAATTCAGAGAATTAAAACAAATTCACTGAAACTTTTGTTTCTAATTACTATCCACAGAAAATATTCTTTACTTTGATCTTCTTTGTGTGTATGGCAAACCTGAATGAATTTCTGTCAGCCAACTGACGTCCTAGTATTTTGTCAGCACAAAAACACCTTGTTCTGACACATAACTATAATGCACCTGTGGTAATAACATGTTATCTTTCAATGTATCCCAAAGTTAAGATTTACTACGACATACTACAAATACAACAGCTTAGGGCCTATTGATACCACCAATAGTGTATTCCATGGTAAAAAGTTTGGCACCACTAGCTTTATAGTGAACTGTACAGCCAATCATTCAGAATCCAATTATTTTTTCCATTTTTGGGTTATAGGATGAAACACCCTTCATACCTACCCAAGCTTCTCACTCATTATTAAGAATTTATCTGCTTAAGAAGAAATGGAATAGTTGGCCCATAAAGGAGCAACCTGAAGCCACTCTTCTCTGTAATAAATAAATTAAGCAGCACACTAGGTCAAAGACAGAAAAAGGTCTATTTTTATTGTTGCCTTACAAAGGAAATACTACTCAGAAACAGAGCAATTTAGACTAAGTCTGAAACTTGGTAAACTATCCTAAGGTTTTTCCACCAGATTAAATCTTGCCAAATTTACAAGATGGTCTTTTGTTTGTTTTTGTTATTGACATTGTCTTTCAAAGCTTGGACTCAAAACAAATTTCAGTCAAATATTTCAGAAATATCATTCTAAATAAAAGCCATCTTTTAATTTTAACTGACATTTGATAAAAACTCTGCATAAGAACAGTTATTGGCAGTGCTGCCCCCACCTCCCTCACCCCAAGCTTGCCATCCGTAACTAGGCGGTTCATTGGGGACTTGGAGTGAGTGTGAAGGCAAACTTTGAATTTAAAGCTGGATCCTTGCTTTTCAGAAGACTGAATTATTAACACATCAGAGCTAGATCAAGAAAAAAAAAACCTGTAACTCCTAAATGTTCATCGAAACTATGATTTTAAAAGACACCCCCGGTGGTGGCGCACGCCTTTAATCCCAGCACTTGGGAGGTAGAGGCGGGCGGATCTCTGTGAGTTCGAGGCCAGCCTGGTCTACAATAGAGCTAGTTCCAGGACAAGCCCCAAAGCTACAGAGAAACTCTGTCTTGAAATACCAAAAATACACCCAACCAAAAAGATTAAAAATATAGCTTAAAACAAGGCATTTCCATGACAGCACAGTGGTCTTATTCATTCTTCCTAACAATTGCATTGAATTTACATCAAGTCTTAAAATAGAAAAGGATTAAAGAGCAGGTAGGTCAGAGGCAGAATCCCAATTGTAGAATTAAAAAAAAAGAAAGTGAAGCTACTGTAATTTTTCCCTCTAAGCAAACAAGAAACAGTACTATAAATACCCATCATAGCCCTAAAAGCCACTCACTGTAACTATTGTGAGTAAGGCTGGCACTAACCATGACAGCAAGCAATAGGCAGCATTAAGTCTCCCTCAAATCCAAAATAAAAGTTCACTTTACAAGCTCCTACCATGAAAACATGTAATGGGGAAAGTGGCTGTATCAATAAGTTATGAAGCTACATAATGTAATGACTACCAGCCAATTTACATGAATTAGAGCTTTAATGAATGGCATCTAAAATGCTGAAAACACCTACATACTGAAAAGTTTGGTGAACACTACTGTACAAACTGAGCAAGGGGGAGGAGTAATCACTAGAACAAAGATCATAAATCGTAGCAGACTCGATAAAGTCAAAATCTTAAGCCTTAACTGAGGTTTGACTTTACTCCTTAAGTATATGAAGCAAATACTCATCAGTTAAGTACCAAATTAAAATTTGATTAACAGTTCCTCAGCAAACAATCATTATTCATAAAGACTGATGCAGTAAGTTTTGAATTTTTTTTTTTTTTGGTTTTTCGAGACAGGGTTTCTTTGTAGCTTTCCAGTTAAGTTTCAAAAATGTTCAGCTATTGAAAAACCTCACTGTGCCTCACTTGATATAGATTCCTGAGAAACCTCACAATAAACAGAGCAATGGTCTAAAAAGTATAAATCACTTTTCTGCCCATCTACATTATTTCAGACATAGCCACTAGGAAAAAGAAAATTGCTTCTCAGACACAAACATTTCATTACACAGAACAAGAGAGCCAAGAGGGCACAAGAATTTTTACTGCTTCCTCCAAAGTGATACAACTTGAAATTCCAGAAGTCATTCAACTCCCTTTAGTCACTTTCTGTGGATCAGTAAACAAAAATGCTCCTAATAATTACTAATACTATTTTCTTATCTAATTAAGCAATTATTTGATAAGGCAGGGAACTAGCACCAAATTTCTGTTTTCAACTTTCACATAACTGTTATCTAGTACACTAGTAAGCAAAATTCATTATAAATTCAGATGCACACCATACACATAAGAAGCTTTTTCCTTTATTTACTTAATACCATGCACAGAAACCCCCTCTTCAAACACTCATGTTTGTAGTGTATGTGTGTGTGTGCACACGCACATAAGAACATGCTTGTCTCCCAGTGTGTCACTTAGGAGGGCAGGGAAGGAAGGAAGGATGGCTTAGTGAGTAAGGGCACTTGCGACTCACTGGGTGGATGTGCGCACTTCCATCAGACACCACAACAGAGAGTCACCTACATTTTGTTGTTGTTGCATAGGAAGCAGAAAAGAAACATTATTCATTGAATAATGTATCCTTTTCCGATAATCTATACTTAGTTTGACAAATAGTCATAGTTTTCCCTTTAGCTGGGCCACATGTACCTAGGCAAACTATTTCCACTTCATAGCATTACTGTGTAAATTAAATGAATTACCCACACAAAACAATCCTTGCACATATGAAAAGTTGAGCACAATCACTATTATTTATCTATTTATTAATTATTTACTTATTTCTGGTTGTGTGGCTCCATTCTCCTATTCTTGAAATAATAACCCACTTTAAATTATTCTGAATTCATAAGAAATTAGATTTTCTGAAAGGATTTTCTCCATTCATTTATGTGCTAAGATAAACATCTTGTCAAGCTATCATGTTTTCTATAACACCACACTGAAATTCTCTTTGGAAATGCACTGCACTTAAACATCAATTCAAGGACCACAGGTAAGTTCTGCCTCTCTTCACCCAGAGTTTGATAGCACTGTCTTGGATTGGATTTTCTACACCCCAACTGGGGCAACAACCCAT
The DNA here is from genome assembly GCF_982192425.1 of Myodes glareolus. NCBI lineage: Eukaryota > Metazoa > Chordata > Mammalia > Rodentia > Cricetidae > Myodes > Myodes glareolus. The sequence goes on along the minus strand of NC_142049.1, from coordinate 30,882,034 downwards.
TATTTGTTGCATTTATTTATTTATTTATTTATTTATTTATTTAGGTTTTTTAAGAAAGGGTTTCTCTATAGCCTTGGAGCCAGTCCTGGACTGGCTTGTAGACCAGGCTGGCCTTGAACTCATGCCTGCCTCTGGTGGGAATAAAGGCGTCACCAGCTGGCATTGCTGTATTTATTCTTAAGTAGAGGCTTTGGAGGAAGATTTTTAATGGTAATTTCAAGCGAACTCTTTGCCATAGCAATTTCATTTTTAAGAATCTGCCATATAGTAGTAAGTGTACAGACATAGAAATGTAAGTATAATTATATAGTGTAATTACCATTGTAATAACAATCTCCTGGAAATAAGCCAAATATTTCCTCAAAAAGGCAATGATGACCTGAGCAGCAAGATGAAAACTACTGAACCATTACAAAAATACAGAATCAAAAGGATTGGCTTAGACACAAGTTCTACAAGTGTTGTGCTAAAAACAGAAGAGCAAGCTGCGAACTTAGCGTCTGTACAATTTTTAACAGGGGTAGGAGAAACAAAAGCACCCTATGTAAAGCACTGGCAGAGATGGGTTCTTAAGCATTTTTAATTCTCTGGGAACAGTAAATGTGACTTAGGGAAACAACTGATTAGCACTGCTTTTACCTGCTTATTTATGGTGAGTCTAGTTTTAAAAGACTTCAAAGCGCATCCCAAATACAGCAACCAAGAAAATAACCCTTCAACTCCCAGTTAAGTATGCAAATATCTAACTAGAGAGGTTTTGCTATGTTCCATAAAAATCTCAATAGCGTAATTTATGTGTAAAAGCACACCTTCTAAATCGCCTTGCCATAGCAAGCGATTGGAAACACTTGTCTTGTAATAACACTTTCCAAGTGTGTTGTCTTGAATAACAAGTACCAAGGCTCACACTTCGAAACAAAGTGACATTCTGGATAATAAGGCAACAAAGCCTTTCTTCCCAGGAAAGGAAGTCCCAGCAAAGGAAATAACGTGTTTTACGTCTTATAAGTAACGAAATGTTGCACGGATTCTAGTTTGTGGCCCCAATCTTAGGCTGAGATCGTTCACCAATGAGCGTTAAAAAAAAATACAGACTAAATTATTCCTAAAGGAAGAATACTCCATTCCTTAAAACAATCTAGTCACTACCAATGTAACCGCTAACTGCTGCCAGTCAAAAGACAAGGTCCTGTTAAGAATTCAGACGCTTCCTTCATCTGCTTCCAACGGTTATGATTAAGTATTTCAAACAGAAAAATACACAAAATCATCACCTGTTTTAAGCTGTAGGAGTAATAGATTTTTTTAAAGGGAGATTTTTTTCACTCGTCAGATATTATACTCCGTAATTGTTTGAAAACAAGCACTTTAGAATGTTTTAAAAGAACTAAAGTGTACAAAAAGGGAGGAGTTTATTTTTTTTAATCTTTTAGCTTAATGTAGCACTTACTAATAAGACATGTTATGTCAAGAAACACGCTTCAAAACACACGGGAAGATGGATCGGAAAGTTGTTTTCTGCAGAATTCACCGGGTATTTTGTTGTCGTCGTTTGAGTTCATCTTACTGTCCATGTGTAGGGACACTTTGTGCTACTTTTGAAGTTGAGATTAAAGTGTTAAGAACTCTCCTTCCTCTGTTGCCTCACATAAATAATAAACCTCAAAATAAACTAGCTACTCTCGAGCTGAGTGTTTTGCTGTCTCAAAGCTTTATCGCTGCCATTGCGCATACCGCAGCGGGTGACATCAGATCGAAACTACAGGGTTTCGCCGGGTACCAACCACTCCTCCGGAGACAAGCCCCGGCTACCCACCCGCCTGCCGCAGGTGACACCCTGGGTCTTCGCGGACACGCTCTCGGGGACCTGAGAATCCTCACCCGGGGCGACTTTCCAGGCGCGAGACCTGTTGCACGTCGCCTCCCGACGCGAGCCGGAGCCAGGCACCCGCAGCCGTGCACCTGCCCGGGCGGCAGGCGCGCCCCCAGCCCGCCCTCGTCCCCTCCCTCCCCGCCCCGCCACCGTCGCCCCCGGCTGCCGCCAGCGGGGAGGGCGGGGCGAGGTCCCCCCGCCAGTCCCCCACCGCCCCGCCCGCAGCCCCTGCCGGCCGTGAGCCCTCACCTTAGCGGCCGCGGCCCTGGCGGACATCTTGTCTCTCTCGGCGCCGCGCGAGGCTCCTCGGACCCGAAACTCCGCGCCGCCGGCCCGCCCGCCCGCTCCTCACGCCACCGTCCGCATAAACATCTCCCGGGGACGAGCGGGGTAGGGGCGGGGGCGGCCGGAAAGGCCCGGCCCACGGGGAGGGGATTCAAGTGGGACAAAAGTCCGGGAAACGTCCGCCCCGCCCGGGCTTCTCCGCGGGGCACACCCGGCCGCCGGCTCGGCCTCCGCCGCCCTCGGCCCGCTCGCCGCTCCGCAGCACCGGGACCCTCGGCTGTCCCCTCCGCCCTCGGGCGTCTCTTCAGAAGCCTGCTCCCGCACCTAACTTCCCCGGAACGCGCGGCCGCCAAGAGACGTGCCGTCGGCGGGCAGAGCCGTCGCGGGCAACTCAAGCAGCCACGCAAAACCTGCCGGACAGGGCCACTGAGCATGCCCGGCCGGCGGGGGCGGGGCCTCGGCGGGGGGCGGGGCCAGACCGGGTCCGACCCCCGCGCGGAAGGAAAGGCTCTGCTCTCCAAGTAACTTGCTAGGCGGTTTCCGCTGCCGCGCGAGTCATCCTGTTTGTTTTTTATCAAAGATCCGGCAGAATTCGCCCCGAGAACCCCAAACCCCTGCGTACGAAAGCTTTTCGACTCCCTACGGAGACCTGTCTACTCTCGCCTTAGCCAGCCACCCCGGGTCAGTCCCCACGCAGGAGTGTGGCAGGAAAGGCGGGCCTGGCCAATACCTGACTGTGATTTCCTCAACCTCGCAAGTAACAATGGTCACAACTGTCACCACGTGTCTGGGCATTGTTACCCTATTGAAGAGAGACGTGTTTTTGTTTAAAGCACACGAGAAGCGCTCCAACAGGCTCAGAACAAGCCAACTGCCTTTAAACCAAGTTACAGATCTGGCGCTGAGGGGAACAAGCAACCAGTGATAATCCCAGCCACTTCTGCCTCCCTAGACATGGGCTATCAAGATTGCTGAAATTCTTAGCCCCTGAAGAGCTAAAACAGGCTGCCTGCCTTTCTAAACCACGTCCTCCAGCTCAAGCTGGACAGAAAATGGATGTAAATACACACGGAACTCACCATCCAGTTCTATCCGCCACTGGGCAAACTTAAGCCAACTGCTTTGATGAATAGGAAAAATAGGTAGAAAAACCACTTCAAGCTTCATTAGTTTATACTCTGCATACTGCAAAGCTCTTCACAAGTGTCATAAATTTTTAGTAATATGAAATGACATCTTTAAGTACCTAGTATGCTATAATAGCCGTGCAAGATGGTGGAGCATAAACATCGGGTTTTAAACAATAGCTTTTAAGGATTTAGAATTAAATTTTTAGAATTTAGAGAAAATCAAATTTAATTCTAACTAGGAAATATCCGTATATGACACATAAACACCAATTAAAGGTTTCAAAGACACGTATTTTCCAACTCTAAGCTAGTTGAACTAGAAAAGAACATTATGCAACCAAGCACTATTTCTTGCCATGCATGAAAACAGTTAAATTCGTTTTTTGTTTTAGTAGTATTACATGTGATTGTTTCAAAGGCAAAGTGCCCTGTGTTCTCTAGGGTGATTAAATTTTTCCTATGAGAAAACAGCATCATATAAAACTAAGGTATGTTGTGTTTTAGAGAGTGGTTGTTGAAGGTCCTTCACAGTTTAATACAACGCATTCTTCAGACGGACCTGCCTGGAGGCAGGTAGGGTATTTTCTGTGTATACTCTTCCCCTTTTCTCATTAGTCAATCCTTATCAAGGCTCCCACTATGTGAATTAAATGTTAGATCTCTGCAGCTTGTCTCAAACCAAACACACCTGATAGATCTTATCTTCGCCATGGCTTTAAAAAAAAATAAGAAAAGGAGCTTGGTTGGGCACCCCTTTAAGACCAGTACTCGGGAGGCAGAGGCAGGTGGATCTCTGTGAGTTCGAGGCCAACATGGTCTACAAGAGCTAGTTCCAGGACAAAACTAGCTACAGAGAAACCTTGTCTCGAAAAAACAAAAAACAAACAAACAAAAAAACAAAAACAAAAAAAATCAATTTAAAACATTTCTTTCATAATACTCTGTTTTAAAAAAAGTGTTTCTCCAAAGTTACAGAGAAACCTTGTCTCAAAAAAACCAAAAAAAAGTTTCAATTAAAATTTTCCAGTTAGTGTAACACTTTAAAAATTTCCAATGGTATTTTGCATAACTGAGTTAAATTATCTAAATTGAAATGTATGTTATACCAGGTAAGTTGAAACAATATTATTCATATCTAAACCAAACTATATTTGCATATCTTCTCAAAACAGCAGGGGAAGTTTCCATCATTTATATAAATGAAGGTGCCATAATGACACATATTAATTTGTATGCTAGTAAAAATAAATAAAAATATCATTTTAAAGAAAAACACTGTTGTCAGGAATCTAGCTCCACCCTAAAGTTTATCTCTGGGAAGATGGCTCAATGTGATGTGGAAAGCATATAGCATAATCTCAAAGACACACCCTAAACTTTAACAAGAGTTTATTCACTGAACACCAAAAAGGTTTTCAAATTATACCACAACATTAATGATTACAGACAGATGTGGCTACATTGCCTTGGGTTTAAGTCAAAAGGGAAGAAATGCAAGTAAGTTAGAGAATCTCATTTAGAGTTACAAGAAAGTTCAACCAAGAATTTCTCTTTGTGTACAGATTTCTTTCTGATCTAATGCAAAGGAACAGGAAACGAAAAACCACAGCACTCAGAAGCACAACTTCCTGTGGGATTTTTGGTGTCTGCGGTCAGAATGCAAGAAGCACGAAGCATACAAAGTCTTTTGAAATCTTAGAATTACTTAGTAAAACAGCCTTGACTTTGTGAGCTATATCTACACATATATTTTACATGTTTATTTTTGCTTCCATTGTAAAAACAAAACAAGAAACAACAGCAATCTCTTTAAAAAAAAAAAAGCTTATTAAGTTGCTTTTGGTAAGAGCTGTATGCTGACTGCTGGAAAGGAAAGAGGAAATGTTGGGCACCATAAGGCGGTCTTGATAACGCAACAGAAGAGAGTGTATATAAAAAACACTATTAACAGTTGGGTACCGTCACTCAGTGTTTTGACCAGACCACATCACTAAAGAGTCTGTGAATGGCTTTAGGACTTTCATATGTCACAGAGCAAAGAAAAATGGGGAAGAAAGTTTCTTCGACTTGTCAAGTTTCTAGAATTCTTAAACAACCTGGGCATGGTAGTGCATGCCTTTAACCCCAGCAGAGGACAGAGGCTGGGGCAGGAGGATCTCAGTGATTCAGAGGACAGTTTGTCTACATAGTGAGTTCCAGGACAGCCAGAGCTACATAGAGAGACCTGTCTCAATCACACACACACACACACACACACACACACACACACACACACACAAAACTATCAACTCCGATCTTTAGTTTACACTTATTCATTTCCCCATGTGAGTATGGGTATGTGTTCACCCGAGCACGTTCATGTACATACCACAGCATACATATGAAAGTCAGAAGATAATTTGCAGGGAAGGGAGAGGGGGTCAGTGCCTTCCTTCCGTCAGTTAAGTCACAGGGATAAAACTAAGGTCGTCAGGCATCAGGTATGGCACCTGTTGAGTCATTTCACCAGCCCTTCATATTTTAAAATAAGCATTATAAATTATATACTTAAAGTTAACTAAAATTTTACATTATATACAAATATTAAACTACAATAAAATATTGTTAGTGATCAATATTATTTGATTTTATCGTAATTGAATATTAATTGTACATATTAGTGAGTTTCACTGTGACATTCCCATAAATGTACAGATTGCACATCTCCCCCCAGCTACTCTCCAGTGCAGATGACACTTGTGTTCTATCTCCCCCCCCAGCTACAGAGAAACCTTGTCTCGAAAAAAAGAAAAAGAAAAGAAAGAAAGAGAGAGAGAGAGAGAGAGAAGAAAGAAAAAGGAAGGAAGGAAGGAAGGAAGGAAGGAAGGAAAGAAAGAAAAAAGAAAGAAAGAAAGAAAGAAAGAAAGAAAGAAAGAAAGAAAGAAAGAAAGAAAGAAAGAAGGAAGGAAGGAAGGAAAGAAGGCAGGAAAGAAGGCAGGAAAAGTAGGAACAAAATACCCATTGATACCCCCTCACTGTAGTTTCACAAGAGTGCACACAGACAGGAACCCAGTGCACAGGAGCCCTGTACTGGAGAGGAGATGGGGCGCGGGCAGGTATGGTTTTGAATCTTAGGTTTCATCTGGGATCCGTATTTTGGAAATAAATGTTTCTGAGGCAGTGGAAGTCTCCCTCTGAATTCTGAGATTCTGCTGTTACATGTCATCCTACCTCCAGTCACTTCCCAAGAGAGTGCCTGGGATACCTGCTACCACCACACCTCAGAAAGTTTATATTGTTCCTCTGCCAACTGTGTGCCTCTGCTTTTGCCTCTGGCAAGGATCTAAGCAAGGGGCAGGTCCTACTGGGTGTATGGACAAGAGCCTCGAGCAGACAGTACCACTTCCCATCTGCTGGGCAGCTGGTGAGAGAGTCCACCTTGGTTGGAGATGAACCTCTGACCCAGGCTAGACTGAATAACTAGGCCATCTAATGAAGGGGTTAACATCCTCCATATCTCCTCTTGATTCAATGTCTCTATACCGACTGCTCAGTAAGGCTTTTTAAGGCCTTTGGCAGAGGGGATCCCATCAGGCCAATAGGCCAAGCACATACAAAGGTGGGACCTGGTCCCTGTTAAGGCTAGTAGTTCTTGCACGCCTGCCAGGTCAAGGTGGAATTCCCACAGGACCTTTCCAAACTTCTTAAATCCGGCTGTGCCAGTCACTTCTGGCCAGTCTGAAGTATCCTGCTGTGTCAAGCCACAAAGTCTAAACCATATCAACTCCTCACAGGAACTAAAATCTCTGGGATTTACATTTAAAACTATCATTATACAAAACAAATGGTAGAATTAAGCTAATATTTTACAGTTTAAATTTCTCTTTACTAAGAATGACGTTGATTAGCAAACACATATGACAAATCACGATGACAACCACTGAAGGAAAAACAACACCAGGGTTAGGCTGTAATTGATGGTTTTCCGGTACCTTTTCTTACATGGGGAACAGGATCTGATTTGCTGTTTTTCATCAGTTTCCAGATACAGGTGGGGCTTATCCCACCTCTTCCCATAGAGACTGTTCGATTGGTAGTATGCTCCTCCAGAGCTGCCCACGAACTGTTTCTCTGTGTTACGGCATGCCCAAATCACCTGGATCTACCTTCCTCCTTAATTTCACAAGTAATATACAGTTTTAAAATCCACTGAGCTCACATTCCACTTTCCCGTGAATACTGTCATTTAAACCTAAATAGAAAGCTTGTCTCCAGATTGCTTGCTGCGCTTTGACTTGTGTGTGTGTGTGTGTGTGTGTATCTCTTTGTCTCTGTCTCTCTTTCTGTCCCCGTGTGTGTGTGTGTGTGTGTGTATCTGTGTGTCTCTTTGTCTCTGTCTCTTTCTGTCCCTGTGTGTGTGTCTGTGTGTGTGTGTCTGTGTGTCTGTGTATATGTCTCTCTGTCTCTGTCTTTCTGTCCCTGTGTGTGTGTGTGTGTGTGTGTGTGTGTGTAAGTAGAGGCAGAAAAACAAATGAGAATATATGTGTCTGGCATTTGTTAAATAAACTACAGTCACGGTTACTCTGAATTTCATATACTATTTATTTAATATTGGTCTTGGTAATATGTTAAACAATTGGCTTTATCATTTAAATTGGCTGTTTATAGAGTTAGGCATAATGGTGTGTGCCTATAGTCCCCGTACTCAGGGAGACTGAGGCAGATGGGACTGTAAATTCAAGACTTAGGTGAGACCTTGTCTCAAAAAGAAAAACTAACAGCTGGGTGGGTGGCGGTACACGCCTTTAATCCCAGCACCCAGGGGCAGGAGAATCTCTGTGAGTTCAAGGCCAGCCTGGTCTACAGACCTAGCTCCAGAACAGTCAAGACTACAAAAAGAAATCCTGTCCAAAACACTAACAAAATAAACAAATGTCTGACCAATAATTTATACTGCAGACATAGTGTAGTTTCTCTAAGACAATTTATGTTATTATAATGTTGTGATGATTTTTTATTTTTGGACTTTGGTTCTTCAAGACAGGGTTTCTCTGTACAGATTAGATTGTCCTGGAACTAGGTCTGTAGACCAGGCTGCCCTTGAATTGAGAAATCCACCTGCCTCTGCCTCTGGAGTACTGGGATTAAAGGCGCGCGCCATTGCCACCCCGCTTGAAATTCTCATATTTGATATTCAGAGACATGTGCAAATATTTCTCCAGGAGAGAGGTTCAAACATATCTGGGGGTTGAAGTTTGGGCTTATGTAAAGATAAATTTAAGAGTCGGGTTGGACAGTGGTGTACTTCTTCAATCCAGGTAGCTGGAAAACTGAAGGATTCTGTCCTGGCCAGCCTGGACCCTGTCTCAAAAAACAGAGAGGGAATGAGGGAGGGGGGAAGAACACACACACACACACACACACACAGAGAGAGAGAGGGGGGGGGGGGAAGAAACCATTTAACTTATATTGCTAATTTGTCCTCCAAGGAAAGCTTAACAATTTACCCTATTTCCCTAATTAAGCATGTGAACTCCTGTTTAATCTTTTATGTTTTTCTTCATCTAGTAAAAATGTCCTATCCCTTGCCTGACATACTTTTCCTATTTGGTCTTATGTGACTATTTCTTTTATTGGTTCAACACAAAAGAATACAGAATAATATTCTGTATGTGTTTTGTACTGAATGCATTCTGAATCACCTCTCAATCTACTCCATGTATGTGTATGTATTAAGTAAAAAGTACTGCAGAACATCCCTGGACGCCTTGGAGGAGGACCCGTTTTCCGCTGCTGTGAGCTTCTTGCATGTCCCTATGTCCCTGAAACATTGAACGTCTATTGATTCACGTTAGTACAATCAAGTTCTGCTAGTCAAAACCCCCACCATCCCACAGTGCTGGGGCTTAAACAGGACCTCACACATGCTAGACAAACATTCTATCTCTGAATTCTTTTTTGTCTTCCTTTTCTGAAACAGTTTCATGCATCCAAGACTGCCCTGAGCTCACCATGTAGCTGAAGGCGACCCTGGATTTCTGATTGTTCTGCCCACATCTCCCAACTGCCGAGATCACAGATCTCAGTCACCGTGTCTAGTCTGAAAGTTGGCTGTTTACAGTTCACTTGTCTTCTTTCAGTGTTGTCCATTTCTCCTATTCCCCGAAGACTAGGACGTCTATTTTGAACATATTAGTTTTAACTCCCATACTTTCCATGAGCTCAAGTTTGTATGTGAATATCACATGGTGGTTTGAAGGAGAATGGCCGCCACAGGCTCATATAACTGAATGCTTCTCCCCAACTAGTGGACCAACTTCAAAGGATTAGAGGGTGTGGCCTTGCTGGAGATACGTCACTGGGGTAGGCTTTGGGTCTTCAGAGGCCCACACAATTCCTAGTTAGATCTCTCCCTCTGCCTCATGGTTCTCTTCCCAGGATGTAATCTCTCAGCCACTGTTCCTGTGCCATGCCTGCTGCATGCCCCAAAATGATGATCATGACTCATCCTCTGAAACTGTAAGCCCCCATGAACTCTTTCTTCCGTAAGTTATCTCAGTCATGGTGTTTAGTCACTGCAATAGTAACTAACACACACACTATCAGGTCAGGCAGATTATAGTATCAAAAGTAGGAGAACAAGGCAAAGAATACATTCATAGCCACAAATTCTCTCTGTTTCTCTCTATATCTCTCGTTTTAGGGGTCTCATATAGTCAAGGTTAGACTTGGGCTTTCTTTTTTGGGGGGTGTTGAGACAGGGTTTCTCTGTGGCTTTGGAACCTGTCCTGGAACTAGCTCTTGTAGACCAGGCTGGCCTCGAACTCACAGAGATCCGCCTGCCTCTGCCTCCGGCGTGCTGGGATTAAAGGCATGCACCACCACCGCCAGGCTAGACTTGGATTTTCTATGTAGTGATGGAACTTCTGAGTGCCCTACCTCTAGGGCTCCAGTACGTGGATGACAGGCCTGTGCCACCAAACTTTGCTTAGCACATTGATTATTCTGCTCAAGAACCATTTTCCCTCAGTCTCGTCTTTGCAAAAGAACTGCCATGCAACACTTTCTGGGCCTCACGCACCAGTGGATGTGAGAATAAAGCAGCTACACTTCTCGAGTTTTAAGTGTCTCATCCAAAGACGGCAGAGAGAATCCAAATCATTGACTGGTGGAAAACAAGAAGCTACTCAATGTCTCCCAAAAGGCCCATATATTGTCAGCTTGTTGTTGCGCTGCCAGGTTGGCAGAGGACTAACCGGCAGAGGTTAGGTCAGGGGGTGTGCCCTGGAAGAGGGAATATTGAGTTTGGTGCCTCCCTGCCTTTTTCTGTCCTTGCCAAAACCAAATTTGGAAAGAAGATCTAATACCTTCGATGACCTAGCCATGCACAGAAGAGGTTTCCAGTGACCACAGCATATTCTAAGAAAAACAGCCCTGGAAAGGAAATATGAAAGTCACTCAGTAGTCTGACGGTGACAACAGAAACAGCACTGTGTCGAAACCACTGGACAACTGTGCACATTAATATACGTTTGCATATTCATCAGTATATTTCTAACAACTGTACTTACCATATATGCATATATTTAACATACATTACCATTATTAACATAGACCAGTATTGTCTCACTCTGTAGTCAAGGCTGGTCTCCAGCTGACTATATAGCCTAAAATGGCCCTGAATACTTGGTAATCCTTCTTCAACCTCCCAAGTACTGGCATTACAGATGTGAGCCACCACACTCTATTCACACAAGTTTATAATGTTTGCCTGGCTACAGCACACAATTCTCATAAAGCTAAATACAAATATAAAATAATTTCAAATTAATAATGCTAATATTATATATTTTGTGTAAGCTAATTAGTTCATGCTAATACTGTTAGGAGCTGATACTTTAACTAATAAACAGAAAAAGAAAAAAGTATAAAATCAAAAAGGTTAAAAAAGACATTTTACAATTGGAATTCAACTACTGGGTTTTTCAACAGAGCCATTCTAAAACGGCTCCGGCCACTGGGAAAGGCCTAGAAACAACAACAGCTCAGCAGCAATGAGCACACAGCAGCCAGATTGTAATTTCCAGCCAGGAGCAGGCAGTTAGAAGTCTAGGTCAAGGAATATGCAAGTTCCAGAAAACAAGAAAGAATGTTCTCAGGTAACAGTGAGTCAAAGGAGACAGAAACCAGGAAGCAGCTCCAGGGGCCAAAGATGATACCTTTGATAGGAAGAAAGAAACGGAGGAAAAAGGCAGGAGGTGGGAGAGGAGCGGGGTGAGAAGAATGAGGAACAGAAGAAGAGGCAGAAAATGAAACGCAAGGAAAGAATAATAAACATCAAATATCTAAAAGTCATGAATTCATTATTGGGGGCAAGAGAGAGAGGCTCTGAAAACAAGCATAATTCACCGAGCAGTCCTGTGCACATGGGGACCCCAATTTCTCACTCTGTAAGCTGTCAGGTGAAAGCCATGAGATGCTTTGTGCATGTGCTTTATTTCACCTCACCACGGACTATGTGACATTGTGACAGCAAAACATCATTTTATTTATTTGTTTGTTTGGTTGGTTGGTTTTGGTTTTTCGAGACAAGGCTTCTCCATAGTTTGGAACCCAACCCATCCTGTAACTCTGTAGACCAGGCTGGCCTTGAACTCACAGAGATTTGCCTGCTTCTGCTTCCCAAGTGCTGGGATTAAAGACACAGCCCAGCTTCAAGGGCAAACTTTTAAGCCTCCTAAGTGAGACAATTTGAAAACACCCAGTGCTATTTATAAAGAATTCTCGATTCCCTCAAAACTGTAATCTGAATGGACTGTAGCCTACAAGGCCATCGTGTATTGACAGAAATAAAGGTGATGGAGGAGCTAGTCAAAGAAAAGGCTAGAGATATGGCTGAGTGGGTAGAATGCTTATCTAGCAAGTGTGAAGCCCTGGGTTTGATGCCCAGCACTGCATCAACCAGGTGCCACAGCACACACCAGTGATGCCAGGGTGGGTGGAAGCAGAAGGTCATGTTCAAGGTCATCCTTGCTACTGTGAACTAGAGGCCAGTCTGGGCTACAGGAAATCCTATGAAAAAAAGAATGAAGGGGGGTGGGGGAGGTGGAGATGGTAAGAGAGAAAAAAAGGAAGAAAACCAAGCAAGGAGGCTCTTATGCAAGGTCTACTTCAAATCTATGTACTTTTAGAAGATGTTTTAAAGATGGCTGGGGGCGAATGGGTTGGAGGGTGCCAAATGAGATGGTTTCCCAGCTTCCTCCAGGTGATGGTGCATCAGAGGCTCAATGGGCTTTAGTATTCTTTTTACTCTAGGGTCCGTTGAATGTACACATCTGGCTTTTTCTTTTTTTACTTGATTAAAAAAACTGTATTTTCTCATTTTACATGTTAAGTCTATTTCCCACTCCTTCCCCTCCTCCTGCTCCCTCCACCTCCAACCCCCCCCCCATCCCACCACCATCCACTCAACAGAGGGTGAGGCTTCCCATGGGGAGTCAACTAAGTCTAGCACATTGATCTGAGGCAGGACCAAGGCCCTCCCCACTATACCTAGGCTGAGAAAGGTGTTCCTCCAGATAGGATGGGTTCCAAAAAGGGAGAACAAGCAGTAGAAATAAATCCCGGTCTCACTGCTAATGGTCCCACAGTCTGTCCCAGACATTCAACTGTCACCCACATTCAGAGGGCCTAGTTTGGTCCTATGCTGGTTCCCTTGCTGTCAGGCCTGAGTTAGAAGGCTTCCATTAGCCCAAGTAAGCTGTTTCAGTGGGTATCCCCATCATGGTCTTGACCTCTTTGCTTATATTCTCCCTCCGACCTCTCTTCAACTGGACTTTGGAAGCTCAGCCCAATGCTCTGCTGTGGTTCTCTGAATCTGCATCCATCAGTTGCTAGATGTAGGTTCTATGATGACATTTAAGATAGTCATCACTCTGACGACAGGGCAAGGCCAGTTTATGTACCCTCTCCACTATTGCTTAGGGTCTTGGCTGAGGTCATCCTTGTGGATTCCTGGGAATTTCTCTAGTGCCAGGTTTCTTGCTAGTCCCATAATGGCTCCCTCAATCAAGATATCTCTTTCCATGTTCTCTGTCTCTGTCCTTCTACCATCTCGATCATCTGGTTCCTGCTAGTTCTCCTCTCCCTTCCCTTCTCCCCTCCTTTCCCCATTCTGCCTTCCCTTCTTCCCCAATCCCCAAGCACCCAATTTTCTCAGGAGAGCTTGTCTATTTCCCCTTCCCAGGGAGATCTATGTATGTTTCTTTTAGAGTTATGCTGGAGAGGATGTGGAGTAAGGGAAACGCTCCTCCAGTGCTGGTAGAAATGCAAACTTTTACATCCACTCTGAAAATCAGTATGGCAGTTTCTCAGCTAATTGGGCATCAACCTACTGCAAGACCAAGCAATACCACTCTTGGGCACATACCCAAAGGATGCTCAGCCATACTGCAAGGACATTTGTTCAACTATGTTCATAGCAACATTATTTGTAATAGCCAGAACCTGGAAACAGCCTAGATGCCCCTCAAGTAAAGAATGGATAAAGAAAATGTGGTATATTTACACAATTGTAAAAAACAATGACATCATGAGATGCAAATGGATGAAACTAGAAAAAACCATCCTGAGTGAGGTAACCCAGACACAGAAAGATGAGCATGGTATGTACTCACTCATAGGTGAATACTAGCTGTAAAGCAAAGGATACAGAGCCTATAGTTCACGATCCCAGAGAAGCTAAGTAAAAAGAAGAACCCTAAGAGAAACATCTGACTGTGTGTGTGTGTGTGTGTGTGTGTGTGTGTGTGTGTGTGTGTGTAGTTTTTCAAGACAAGGTTTCTCTGTAGCTTTGGAGCCTGTCCTGGAACTAGCTCTTGTAGACCAGGCTGGCCTCGAACTCACAGAGATCCACCTGCCTCTGCCTCCTAAGTGCTGGGATTAAAGGTGGTACCACTGCTGCCCGGTCCACATCTGACTTTTTTTAATCATGTAAGTAACAAAGGCATAAAAGTAGAGAAGGGAAGATAAAGAGATTGTAAATGCTTGTCACCAGTTCTTCCCACCCCAGACTGGATGTGCCATAAGGCAGTCTTTTCTTTTGGCCTTTGAACTTGGGTGTGGTGTGGTCTGCTTTGGTGAAAGGGCAAACATGACAGGCAGAGGCTTAAACAGAACCCGATGCCTGCCACACTGAGAACCCTGAGCCTACCATAGGAGCCTGCTGGAGAGATCACAGAGAAAAGAAATGAGATGCCCTGGCTAATAATCTGCCAAACTCTTGAAATTCAAGTAAAGGAATGCTATACTATCAAGTTCCAGCTAAGCCACAAACTGCCTGCACCTGCATTAGTGAGCCCAGGCAAACCTAACCAAAGAACCACTCAGCTGATCTTAGCAGTTTGTCAGCCTACAGAATCATCACTGCTTTTTTTTAAGATGCCAACCATTGAAATGTTTTATTACACAGCAACAACAAGCTGATACACATGACTAAACTACATACACAAGAATACAGATATTCAAGATACACGCTGCTTAGCACTGTGACGTGTTCTGGATGTATTCTATAAGGGTGACTGAGTGGAATGTCATGACACTGGAGAACTGTATGGGGGAAACTTCTCTCAAGATGATGGAAAGCTTAGGAGAGTTAACTGCTTTTTCTTTTCATACACGGCAGGTGCTATTGAGTCAAGCAGCACACTTGCCCTAACCCACTGATAAAGGCAGGCAGGTCAGACATAAAGAATTCAAACCATTTTCCCCTTGGAGGACTCAATGGTCTGGCTCTAGCTCTCGTCAACCAGATGCTAGAGAAACAGTATTTGTGGTTGCTGGCAGTTGGCCTTGCCTTTCTTCCCTGACAGTATTCTGTAACCCAAGTATACAGTGCATGGAGGGCACCCTCCCAGAGGTAACTCACCTTCCTTGCTCTAATGTGAGAGGCACATACTCAGCAGACCTTCCAAAAGAGCCCATTTCCTCTGCATGCATGCATCTGTACATACATATGTACATACCTGCATACATACACTCGAGCCGCAAAGATTAATTAGAAAGGGGGTGAGAAGAACCAGAGGGGCAAAAGTCACTGGCGTGCACATGGTTGCTGTGCTCAAAGCCTATTTCACTAAGAGAAAATGTTAAAAAGTTTTGTTATGAGCCAGACAGTGGTGGAGCCCGCCTTTAATTCCAGCAACTGGGAGGCAAGGGCAGGCAAATCTCTAAATTCAAAGCCAGCCTGGTCTATAGAATGGGTTCCACGACAGTCAGGGCTACACAGAAAAACCTTGTCTTGAAAACACACACACACACACACACACACACACACACACACATACACACACATGCACGCACGCACGCACGCACGCACATGCACACAAAAGGGCTGAAGAGATGGTTAAGAGCAACGACTGCTCTTCCAGAGGACCCAGGTTCAATTCCCAGCACCCCACACGGCAGCTCACAACTGTCTCTGATTCTTAGATCTTCACACAATAAATACCATGTTGGTGCTGGGTGGTGGTTGGCACACACCTTTAATCCCAGTACTTGGGAGGTAGAGACAGGTAGATCTCTGTGAGTTCAAAGTCAGCCTGGTCTACAAGAACTAGTTAGGCCCCAAAGCTACACAGAGAAACCCTGAAAAACAAACAACAAACAAACAAAACCAAAAAACCCAACCAACCAAACAAACAGAAAAAACCCAAAAACAAAACCCAAAAAACCCAACCAACCAAGCAGCCAAAAAAACCCCACCATACTGGCAAAACACCAATACACATAAAATAAAAATAAATATTTTTTAAAAAACTGACCAATTCAGTTAATTGAGCAATCTTAAAAAACCTCCTTACATGACCAACCGGTTGTGCTCATTTCATCTCGTTAGCAGAACACCGGATTCATAAAAGACAAAAGCCAAGGAAGTTAAAATATTTTTCATAGCAGTGTTGGTGCACACTCAGGAGACAGAGGCAGGCCCACGGATCTCTCTGAGTTCGTGGGTAGTCTGGTCTACAGAGTGAGTTCCGAGAGGGCTGGGGAAGTTACAGAGAGACCCCTGCCTCAAACACGTACGCACACACAAATTTTTCCATAAAAGCAGCTAACTCTCTGGAAAAATATTCTCAAGTCAATTTGGTACTTTAATTTTGTATGAATATGGCTATTTTATACACATGAGATTACTATTTGTACAAATGCCACCCACACTTAATGTTAATTTACCCAATCTCTTCTTTTATATATTTGGAGGTACAGAATGATTTTCACATAATGTAAAAAATCGTATGAACAAATGGGAATATTTTATACTAAATTGCACTAACAAACTAATGTTTGGCAAAGGTCATCGATGCCTTTTCTGGCGACAAGTTTGCGAGTTTAGTGACTATTTCGAGGACGTGAACTTCGGAAGCCAGTCATTATCTGTGAAACCATCCAACAGACAAATGAACCTTTTCTGGTGCAACAGAAACGAGGGCACCCCAAGGTTCTGTCTTCGGGGGGGTGGTGGGGACACTTTTGTCTTCCTGCTCCTGAGAGGACACAGAGCCAAGGAAAAGCTGTCAGGTTCATTGTGGTCCGACCACTAAAATCAAGTTCTCGGTTAACAAAGTGTGGAGACGCACGGCGAAGGCATCAGCTGATCGTGATGGAAGTAAACCTGGAAGGTCTTTGGGGAATACGCGCCGTCCTCATCTGCAGAGCGGAGTGTGATGAGCGGGGGCTGTAGGGAAGGGCAGAGTGGGCTGTACGAAGACCAGGAGGAGATTTCCACCTCCACCACCCAGAGCGGCCCTGAGTGGTTAACACCAAAGGCTTTTTAGCCTGACACTTCATAGCCAGCGTGGGTGAGGTTATTTCTAAGGTTACTTATAAACCTTACCAGTTTTGCAAAGATGCATATTATAAAACTGTGTATTTTGTTGCCAAGAAAATATCTAATTTTAAGTATGATTCATCTGCACCATAATGGAGGGCAAACTACACAAAAACAAAAAGTTTGATGAAAGCTGGGGAAATTTAAACCACACACACACACACACACACCCAGCTCAATTGAAGTTCGTGTGCAAGAGTGTTTTGAAAGGGTGTGGCTTCCTGGCTCTGGACTGTTTGGAAACATTCTAACAAAGCCAAATTCATTTCTCTGATATCCTGGACACACCAGGAGCGGCTTTCCTAAAATAGCATAAAATAAGCTATTCCTATACGTAGAATCAGCTGCAGCCAACTGGGAAATGTGGCAAACACCTAAAAGATCCCCAACCCAGATCCTCTAATCCATTTCATAGGTTTCCACAGCTAGCAGGGCTGGTAGCAACCCTCTGGAGACTTTTCATTCGCTCTCATTAATTAATTAATTAATCAATCAATTCATTCATTCATTCATCTGTTCGGCAAATCTCTATGTACTTTTAATTATGTGCCAGAAAAGTTTTTTCAATTTGTCCAGGCTTCCTCTTATTTACTTCATCCCCCTCCTTCTCCCTCTCCTGTCTTTGACTGCAATGCAGCATCATTATTCAAGAACATGCAAATTGGGGCACAAAATGCAATGATATCTGAATGAGGGAAGACTCAAGCCCCTTAGGCCAGAGCCGCATACCATGTCCGGGCTGCTTGGCTCTTTACAGTTCACCTCCACAAGACGGAGCTGGATCAGAGGTGGATCGGAACCAGTGCCAGCTGGCGTGACTTGGTTCATTCTGCCACTGTCATTAAATTAGTCACGGCGTGGCCACTTTTCAGAGCCAACTGAGGGCAGTGTAGTATGCAACAAGCAAAAAGACATGGTGAGATTGCATTGCTATTGTGAATGTCCCTCAAAATCCAAGGATTGTAACGTCACCAAGGGGACAGTTTGAAGAAGGGCCACCTCTAAGAGGTGATTAAGCCATCAGGGTGGAACCCTCACAAAGAAAATTATGAACCCAACAACCAGAGTGAACTCTTTTTTGCTTCCCATCTCTTCTGCCTGGTTGGGACAGGGCATTCGTCCCTTCCAGAAGATCCAGCCACAAGGTGCCACCATGAACGCAGAAAACAACCCATACCTGTCACGCAAACTTATCAGGCACCTTGATGTTGGGTTTCCCAGAACACGGAACTGTGAGAAATAAACTTGTGTTGTTTATAAACACGCACAAGTGAAGGGCACGCTACTGCTCAAACGAAAAAGTAGCGTGTGAAACAATCGATCATTTTTCATCGTTTCCCTTTCTGGATGTAACTATTTAAACAAAACAGGAACAGAACTGACAACCAGAGGCAGGTAACAGTAATCAGAACTAATTAAATAATACACGAAAAAACAATAGTTTAAAATATACCCGATTCTCTGATACACCAATTTATTTTAACTCTTCTTTTTTAAATGGCACAGACTATTTAAATTCCGTTGACTTTGTATTTACATAAATGTTAAGACCTTTAAAAGGAAAACAAACACATGAATAATGAACGAGATACTGTCTATTTTTAACAACATCAAGGTGACACACGTCCCAGCTTCTGTCCCCTAATACACGTTTCTGAGCTGCCTGCCGTAATTAAGACCTCTTTTTCATTTCTGTGAAGGTAAAACTGACCGCGGTTAACAGACTGCTCCCTTTGACATGAAACTCTGCTGCTCTCAAGGCCACGGGACTACTGGTGTGTCTCCAATGTGATAGCATCAAGTTAATAAACTTTCAAAAAGGCAGAGTGTCTAACTCCTTTAATTTCCTTTCTAGTTTGGAGGTTTGCAAACTTGAGAATTTGCTTTCTGTCCTCAAAATCCTGCTCACTTTGGACCCACAAGCTTTTCTTTGGTTTGCATCTAACCACTGTTGTTTTGTTTGATTTTTGAGACAGGATTTCCCTGTGCAGCTCTGGCTGTCCTGGAACTCACTCTGACCAGGCTGACCTCAAACTCAGAGATCGGCCTGCCTCCGCCTCCAGAGTGCTGGGGTTAAAGGTGTACACCCCCCCACCCCCACCACTTTCTGAAACTTTCTGAAGCGAGAGATTACTAAGTGTTGCAGAGATACAAGAAGTCTCATAGCCCTTGCTCTCAGCCTCCCCCAGCATTAACATCTCAACAATGCCACACACCACCAAAACTAAGACTTGTTGAGCACAGTGGTGCACGCCTTTAATCCCTCCCAACACTTGGGAGGTAGAGATAGGAGGATTAAGTATTCAAGGCCAGCCTGGGCTAAATAAATCAAAATTCTAAATAACAAAACTAAAAATACCAACAATAAAACCCCAAGAAACTGACAGTGGAGGCCGGGTGGTGGTGGTGGGGTGTGCCTTTAATCCCAGCACTCAGGAGGCAGAGGCAGGTGGATCTCTGTGAGTTTGAGACCGTCCTGGTCTACAAGAGCTAGTTCCAGGACAGGCTCCAAAGCTACAGAAAAAACCCGTCCCGAAAAACCACACACTCATACACACACACACACACACACACACACACACACACACAAAACAAAAAAACCCAAAAAACTGACATTGGTACAATCCAAACACAGCACTCAGATTTCTCTATTACACAAGTTTCTCTTTCTCTCTGTGTATGTATGTATCTATGCAACTTTATAACATGCAGCCTTCTGAAACCACTACCACAACAGCCAACAAGATACTCAAGACTCAACCATCAGCAGACTCCTTTGTGTGGCCTCTTATAACCACACCCATCAATTTACCCCATCCTAACCCTTGAGAACTACTAATCTGCTCTCATAGTATGTAATTATGGTAACTCAAGAATGTTATGTAAATGAAATCATATAGTAGTATGTCACCCTGTGGAATTGGCCTTTTTTCACTCAGCATAATTCCTTTGAGGTTTGAACAAGTAGTTGCATGCCCTGGTGGTTTCTTTCTTCTTATCAGAGCGGGGTTCCATGATATGGGTGTATCAGAGTCAGATGAACCATTTGCCCATGGAAAGATCTTTGAGTGGTTTTCAGAGTTTTATTATTATGAATAATATCAATGAATGTGCTCACCAAAGCCACCGGGAAAAAAAACCACATTTCGTTTATACTGAGCGAATGCTCAAGAATTCCAATCCAAAGGGATCTTACAAATCCACGGTTAGTTTTGAAAGGAACTGCCAGATTCTATCTAGACTCTCTGTTCCACTTCATGTTCCTATTAGCAAGGCAGAAGTGGCCCAATTTCCCTGTATCTGCGAGGGCTAATCTTGGTTGTTAACTTGGCATGCCTGAGAAGAGGGAACCTCACCTCATATGAGGAATTACCTCCATCAGATTGGCCTTTGGGCATGTCTGTGGGACATTTTCATCATTGATAATTGATATAGAAGGACTCAGCCTACTGTGGGGAGCAGCATGCCTACAAAGGCGGGCCTGGGCTATAGATAATAAAGGTACATGAGTCTAAACTAGGACACAAGCATAAGCTGTGTTCTTCCATGGTCTCTACTTCAGTTCCTAACTCCAGGTTCTGCCTTGAGGGCCAGCTTGGCTTCCCTTGAGGATGGGCTCTAACCTGTAAGCCAAATAAACCCTTCCTTCTCCCAGGTTGCTTTCAGTCAGAATTTTACCACAGCAACAGAACACAAATCTTTGTGAGCATTGGAAGAGCCAATGTTGTTCCGTTTTCTGGTTAGGCAGGTAGTGATACCAGCAGTTCACTTTGCATGTCTTTGATATGTTCACTGCTGAGTGTAGACCCCCTTCAGTGATGTCTCTCTCTGTCTTGTTCATCTTCTAAAAGACCTGTTTATTTTTAATCCCTGAAATGCAACATGAAAATCATTTCTCCCATCTAGCCTCGACTTTCAGCCTCCTGGCAGCCTCCTGGCAGCCTCCTGTCTATCAATGCTGATATCTTGCCTCTGACATCACCCTCAAGCACTCCTAACCCACTTCTAACTGCCACTTCTCATTTCCCTAGGCTTGTTATAGCTTTTCATTTTACATTGAAGTTTTCCCATCAACTTAAAAACATTCTGAATAGATTTTAAGTTAAACCTCTCTTTCCTGGGGAGAGTGGTTTTTAAGTGTATATAATTTCAGCATTAAATAAAAAACAAACAAATAACCCCAATATTGTAGTTTGGTTGAGAAAGTACTGTTGTAATTTAAAAAACCCTGCGAAAAAACATCACCTCATGCAACTAGGCTCACATAGGAGGTTTACTGGAAGAGGAGAGAGAAGGGGATGAGGGGGACAGAGACCAGTCCCTGGGGACAAGAGTGGTAGAAGCCGGGGAGAGAAAGGAGAGAGACAGGAGGTTGGCTAGGCCCACTTTTAAAGGGAACATAGTAAATGTGGACAGGAGGTGCTCTGAAGTTGAGGATGTATCCCGTCAGGACCCTAAGGACAGGCCAGAACAGATGCCTGAATGCTAACCAGTACAACTTAACTGGGATTCCTATTTTTTGTAATGTAGGGGGAAAAAAATCTGGAAATGTTGGGGCTGGTGAGATTGCTCAGTGGTTAAGAGCACTGGCTGCTCTTCTAGAGGACCTGGGTTTAATTCCCAGCACCCACATGGCAGCTCACAACTGTCTGTAACTCCCTTTTCCAGGGTATTCGACACCTTCACACCAATGCAAATAATATAAAGTTAAATAAATTCTTTTAAAAAAAAACTGGAAAAGCATTATCTCAAAACACAAATGTTCATGCAAATGTTTATCACACATGACATCAAGCATTTTGGATTTAGTCACCTTGTCCCTCTCCAGCTTCTTAGCAGACACTTCAGATAGCAACCAGCCTTGTTTATTGTGTGTACGTCTTTCCTCCACGCTCACCCTAAATGTGCTTCCAAATTGCCTAACATCTCTTTAAAGATATGATCTGATGGCAAACCAACATTTTAGAATCACAGAATTGAAGATGGCGGCTATCTTCTTCCCTCTCTATGAAATGCAACATTTCAGTTGCTGCTTCTGGACACTTCCAGGAAACTGAGGACTCCAAACTCGCAGAGAACAAAACTCATTGCTATGTTTAAGCAAACTAAGCCCTTCTTAAGCATGCCATGTTTGAGAGTATCAAGGCGTGTAGTGGTTAAGGCCACTGCAGCTCCTTGAAAGACAGTTATAGATTAGATAGAATTTCCGAATTCGCATTTGCATCATCTGCTGAATCTGCAGGTACACGAGCAGAGTTCATGTCTACTCAGGCAAGATTTTATCAACCTTTTTCCCGTAAGTTTCCTGTAACTTTTCCAAAATTCCATCAAAATCAGCACCGAACCAGGGGAAGAGTTGGACATTTCATCTGCCAAGTCAAAAGTCCTGAGAGCCAGGGCAGAGTATTTCTGTTGTCATGACGTGATACACGGCCAGACCCAGGAGCAAGCAGTGTCCCTAGACAGTGCCACAGAACTGGCTGCCATCAGTGGCCAAGCTACGTTAACACGGAGATCTTCCTGTTCTGCGCCCTAGGGCACTCTTTGCAGCCCCTGACGCATTAAAAGTCACTCCCCTCAACTCCATAGCAGAAGGTGTGTGAGGATGGAAGTGCAACTTTCCAATTCCAGCTTATACTCATAAGTCAGTCTTTCACCTCCCTGATCCAGTATGTGCATTTTCGCATCTGTCACGAGAACATAGTTATTTAGCCTTTGCTGAGGTCTGGGTCGTGTTGGCCTGGGTATGGGGATCATCGCCTTAATTACCTCAACTCTTGAAAACATGATCAGAATACTGACTGGTCAGAGAACCCAGGCCCACTCAGTAATGAGGCTCAAAGAGCAGAGAGGGCTTTAAGCACGGCCAGGACACATCCAGCCTGCCTACTATCACATTATATGGGTGAGGCATTAACCAAGCCTGACTTTCGAAACCACTCTAGCCTAAGTCACAGATGCCCGGCTCTCTATCTCAGTCTCACAGCATAGGACACCTGTTAACTAAACCCTCTTCCTCATGGTACTAGGACCTCTCCTCCTCTCAGAAACCTTGAAAAGTAGATTCCTTGCCTTGTCTTGGCAGAACAAAACTTAACTTTCCTAAAGTTCCCACTACCCACAGTGCACCGCTGCTGTTATCAGGGTAATAAATCTCTTACCTGAAGGATGATTCAGCCCAGCACTTCTCTCTGCCTCCTCTCTTCTCCCTCCTTAAAACCTAACATTTCAGGGACTGGAGAGATGGCTCAGAGGTTAAGAGCATTGCCTGCTCTTCTAAAGGTCCTGAGTTCAATTCCCAGCAACCACATGGTGGCTCACAACCATCTGTAATGGGGTCTGGTGCCCTCTTCTGGCCTGCAGGCACACACACAGACAGAATATTGTATACATAATAAATAAATATTAAAAAAAACCCTAACATTTCAGTTGGTAAAATCTTGGTGTGCGCGTGTGCGTGTGTATGTGTGTGTGTGTGTGTGTGTATGTGTGTACATATATGTATGTGTACTGGGGACTGAGTGCGGGCCCTTGCACAGGCTAAACACATGCTCTCCTACCTACCCAGCTACACTCCCATCCCGAGTACTTTCTTGACACCAAGCATAAGAGCTAATAAACAGTTGAAGTCAAAGCTGGATTCTTAACACTCATAATTACAAAGCCCTTAATTGCGACTTAAGCCCCATGGCTCTGAGAGATGCTCTGAGTGATGCCACAGTGATGCCAGAGGATGGTCCATTGCTAGGAAGCACCAATCGCCACTGCCAGCATCAGCAGTGGGATAAAGACTGCTAGTGTTTGCAGCCGCAGTGATAACGCTACTAGGCTAACAGCTCCGACCGGGGGCCGACTCTGCGGCCGCCATGTGATGTCAGACCATGCTGCTTGCAGCCCCGTGTTTTGCAGCTGTCTTTTGGGTTTTGTCTCCCCCACTCTGCCCAACCTTCGGTTTCCACTGCCAAGAGCCTGTGCTTTCTGTGTTCCTGAGAATGGTTTCCCGGGAAACACAATTTTCAGTGTTAAAATCAGGACAGTCCTGGGCAAATGAGGACAGCTGGTCACCCTGGTTATATAGACAGAGGAGCCGTTCTAGAAAGGTCTTAGACTAGGATGGCCCCTATCCATGCCTCCGGTTGTCTCGTCTCTTGCTGCGTTAGCTCTAAGGGACCAGGGAGCGAAACCTAAAGGTCAACAGTTCCGTCCCCTCCTTTGTTATTTCCGTGTCTCCTCTTGGCCCTGAAATTGCAACGGTGTGCAGCGCGGTCTCCTTCCTTTCTCCTTGTCCCAGGCAGGAAGAGGAAGGAATTAGAGGGACAAACTCAAAGCTAGGAATCTGACATCATACACCCTCCAGATAGCTTTGGCCTGGCGCCAGAGAATCAAGCAGCCCATAGCAGCCTCAGCAGTGGGCATGAGGCCTGGCCCTCAGGCTTCCAGCCCCTGTGTCCTTCTTAGATGCCACCTCCTCTCTAGTGATTTGGGATACAGGAAAGGCTAACAAAAAGATCGCAGTCTTCAAAGAGAAGCAGGAGACTCATTTTCTATAGATCAGTACTGAAAGAAATTGTGAAAGTAATTCCAGGCACAACGGCTATGTAGATTAAAATATTCACGAATAAACCTAAGGAAGTAAAAGTTCCCTACAATGAAAATTAAAAAACACTAATGAAAAAATAAAAAAGATGTAAACAAAACCGATGGAGCGAGCTCCCATGTTTAGGGATCAGAAGAATTAATATTGCTAAAATGGCTCAAAAGACCTGCTTTAAAAATTCAGTATGAACTACCAAAAATACCAATCATATTCTTCAAATAACCAAAAAAAATTCTAAAAGTTATATGAAAGCATGAAATGACCTAAGGAACCAAAGCAATCATTTTGTTTTGTTTTGTTTCTCAAGACAGGGTTTCTCTGTGTAGTTCTGGCTGTCCTGGAATTCACTTTGTAGACCATGCTACCTTTCAACTCACAAAGATCCACAGAATGTTTTAAATAATGTTTGTTTATTTGTTTAGTGTGTGTGTGTGTGTGTGTGTGTATGTGTGTGTAGAGGTCAGAATCTGGAAGTAGGTTCTCTCCTTTCTACCATGTAGGTCCAAGGGACCAAACTCAGGTCATCAGGCTTAGAGGCAGATGCCTCTATCTGCTGAGCCATCTTGCCAATCTTGAAAGTAATCTTCATCAAAAATAATAAAGCTAGAGGAATCACAGGACCTGACTTCAAGACATACTACGGAGCTTTAGTAAACACGACACCATGAGATTGTCATAAAAATGGACTCACAACCAAAATAGAGATTCCAAAAATAATCCAAGTTCTCTACCGCCGGCAGATGTTCCCCCAAAGACACCAAAGGCACAGACAGGAATAAGGACTGTCTTTAGAAAACTGGACAGACATGTGCAGAAGATGCAGGTTTGAATGTCCTCTTACTCTGTACTAAAAATAATAAGTAAATAAAGTAAAGTAAAAACCAATTAAAAATGGGTCAAAGAACTAGGGGTAAGAGCTGAAACTCTGAAGCTACTAGAAGGAATAAATGTTTTGAAACATGGGGACAGTCTTAGGACTCCAGAGGCACAGGGAAGAAAACTGACAAATGGGATTCTATAAAATGAAAAAGTTTCTACACAGGAAAGGAAATGATCAATGGGGTGAACGAACAACCTAGGAAATCGGAGAAAGCATTTGCCAGTCAAGGTTTCCTATCCAGAATGTAGAAGGACCTCAGAAACAAAATAACAAAAACCAGTAACTCTAGCTTAAAGATGGACAGATAATCTGAATAAAGTTTTCTCCAAAGAAGAAAAACAAATGGCCAACATACATGTGAAAAATGCCCAATATCATTAGCCCTGAAGGACATGCAAGCCAAAAAACTGTTAGAATGGTTATTGTCAACCCCACCAGCGAATCACAAATGCTGATGAGGATGGGGGTGGGGCAAAGGAACTTTTTATATACTGTTGGTGGGAATGTAGAGTAGTATAGCCATTCACTAAAGAAATAAGAATAAAACCACTAAATGAGTCAGCTAGCCTACTTTTTCTAGGTATACAGCCAAAGGAAAGGCAATCAACTTAAACAAGAAGCCTGCACGTCATAACAGCTCAGATCTCCTTAGTGCAGTCTATCAAAGATTAGAAAATGAAAATGTGGCATAAATGCACAATGGGATTTTACTCAGCCATTAAATATGATATCTTCTACAAAGCAAATTCCAGGACAGCCAGGGTTACTCAGAGATACCCTGTTTCAAGAAAACAAAAACAAAATGAACAAACAAACAAACAAACAAAACCCACAGAACCAGAAAAAGAAAAAGGTATCTTGTCATTTGCAGTAGAGTGGATGGAGGTGGAGGGTACCATGTTACATAAAGCTAAGCCAGTCTGGAAAGACAGGTTCCATACATGATCTCCTCTATGTGGATGCTGAAAAAGTAGACCTGAAAGGAGATGGTAATAAGTAGGTTGGGAAGAGTGGGGATGGGAGCGTGGGGGAGGGGGCAGGATCTGGTCAGTGCAAACCACAGGTCACACCTAATAGAATGCCTGGGATGTCCTGGGCTGGGGGAGGAGAGAGAAGCAAGGTCTCACAGACAAGAAGGCAAAGTTTAACTTGTGCTGGGGACTTGGGCCTGGCTTCCCTAGGATACAAGAGAAGTCTGAAACAGCAGCTGTGCACTCCAGAAGACAGATTCTTGCACTGCAAAGTCCTTGACATCCATTCCCAAGGTGTCAGCTTGAGGACTTCCCGGTGGTTTCCCACAAGCGATGAGAACCACCACCAAGGGGCTGATGTCACCAGGCTGGACCAGGTAGGGGTGGGGAGAGGGCAGGGAGAGGTGGTGTCGCTCTCCACTTGACACTAAGGAGGGGCCATGGAATATGGATCAGACTGTTAAGAGTTTAGCTGGTTCACGTCCCAAAGCTTACGCAGCAGAAATGCAGGGGGAAGATATTCCAGCAAAAATATTTAACGTGCTGAATAATAACTTATACTTATTGATATTTACAAACAAACAGCTAACTAAGGATTCCTGACTACTCATTAAAAGAGGCCCACCCTCCAGGACCTGTACTTTGCAAGATTCAGCTGCCCTTTAATTGGGGTTAAGTACAAAGTAAAGCACAGAAAGGTTGCGTCTCTTTACACTCTGTAATTTTACTTTTCTACTAATTTCAACTTTCCCTGTCCTCAATTAGTCTGATTTAGTGATATTTTGTCACACGTAGGCCATGACGTCCTAACTCTGTGCTCTATATTGCTACCCAGAGGTAGCCAAACGAATACACTCTCAGGATTTGAAGCAGGCAGAGATTATAACCTCTCTTTTGGGGAAAGTAATAGCAACTTCAAAAAGATAATTTATAGGGCTGGAGAGAAGGCTCAGAGGTTAAGAGCACGGCCTGCTCTGTCCAGAGGTCCTGAGTTCAATTCTCAGCAACCACATGGTGGCTCGTGACCATCTGTGCTCTCTTCTGGCCTACAGACATATATGCAGACAGAACAATGTATATATAATAAATAAATAAACCTTTAAAATATATATATATATTTTATTATTCCCTTAATTAAAAATTATTCCCTTAATTATTCCATATATATATATATATATATGTAATTTATATGAGCTGAAGAGACAACTCTGAAGCTAAGAGCGCGTGATGCTCTTGCAGAGGACCTGGGTTCAATTTCCAGCACCCACACAGTGGGTCACAACCATCTGTAACTTCAGTTCCACGGGATCCAATACCCTCACACCCTGCTGCTGACCTCTGAGAGCACAAGCATGCATGTGGTGCACATATAAACATGCAGGCAAACACTCACACCTAAAATAAATCTAATAAGAAAGTTTTTAAAAAATACAGTTAATATCCTTCTTAACTCTAACTTAGATGCTGTTGAAAATCACATTACAGTCTGTGACCTGTGTCTTCTAATAATAACAGAATATAATTAAATCTTTGTTTATTTGTTTTTGGCTAGTGTTTTGAGACAGGGTTTCTGTGTGTGTAATCCCAGCTGTCCTGGAACTTGCTCTGTAGACCAGGCTGGTCTTGAACTCACAGAGATCCACCTGCCTCTGCCTCCTGAGTACTAGGATTAAAGGTGTGCGCCACCCACCACCACCAGAATATAACTATATATCTATTTTATTGATACTAAACTAGATCATAAACTGATTCAATGGTATCCTTGGGGCTTCTAACCCCAGAAACTTCTTAAGAATTCCCTAGTGCTTGTGGTGGCACAAGCTTTTAATCCCAGTATTCAGTAGGCAGAAGCAGGCAGATCCCTGTGAGTTTGAGGTCAGCCTGGTCTACAGAGCGAGTTTCACAACAGGATCGAAAAAAGCTACAGAGGAACCTTGTCTTAAAAATGATTCCCTTAATTTTTGATCTGGAACACACTAACTGGGAGCCCCAAGTTAGCCTTTTCTGAAGACAGAGATGAAAATATGAGCCAGTGCTCCAACAGGCAAGAGCAGAGAAGCTACTCCACATCAGGTATGTAAATTTCTGAGGACAAACTCAGAAGGAACCACTTCCCATTACCTGAATACCCACACTTAACCAGGCAGTAGGAATCAGTTTCTTAAGTTTCCCATTTCTTTGCAGTTTTTTTAAAAACTATTGTCGCTGTTGTTATTATTATTATCATTATCATATTAATTTGATACAAGGTTTCTCTGTACAGCTCTGTCTATCCTGGAACTTACTCTGTAGCCCAGGCTGGCCTTGAACTGAGAGAATGGCCTGCCTCTGCCTCCTAAGTGCTGGGATTGAAGATGTGTGCGACCACACCAACTATCTTATTTTTTATATGCACAGGCATTTTGCCTGTAGGTATGTCTGTGTACCAGATATGAGCCTGGTCCCTGCCGAGGCCCAAAGTGGATGTCAAACTCCCTGAAACTAGCATTACAGATGTTTGTGAGTTGCCATGTGGGTACTGGGAATTGAACCTTCATCCTCTGGAGGAACAGCAGTGTTCTTAAGGACTGAGAGCCATCTCTCTAGCCCTAAAAGTGCTTTTGGTTTTTAAACTTTTTTTAATATTTATTTGTTTGTTTGTTTAGTGTGTGTGTGTGTGTGTGTGTGTGAGTATGTGTCCCTTTGTGTGCTACTGACCATGTAATAAGGTCAGAGGACAACTTGTGGGAATCAGCTCTCTCCTTGTACCTCGTGGGACTCGGGTACCAGGCTCAGGTCGCCAGCCCTGGCAGCAACTGACTTCACACACTGACCCATTTCATCAGCCCAAGTCACCCATTCTGTAAGAGGAAAACAAGGGCCTCTGAGTGCTGAAATATCCCACAATGGCCTTGGCTTTGCCGGCTTTTTACTCCCTGTGTGTGAGGAAACCCTGCCTTTTCAGAACGGGGCCTTATCAGGGAAACTATTGCTCTGTGCAAACCCTGGCATTGTGAGGGTTCAGTGGGTTTGCGGGGGAGAAAGGACACAGAAATGTTCAAAAAAGCATGAGCAAAGTAGGTCATCTCTTTGCAAACTGTCCTTTGCTCCCTTGTCAGTTTGGCTGAGGGCTGCTCTTTATTGGTGCTCTTAGCTGCAATTATTCAATCAATATAAGGTCAGAGAAGTTAACCACTTCCAGGAGGACAGAAGTTACTGTCCAGCCTAAATTCCATTACCGAGCAGCTAATGCAGGCTGCATGCTGGGTCCCAGGGGTGAAGAGCAGACCAAAAAGAAAGAAAGAAAAAGGAAAATCCCCTCTGAACTCTCCACTGTCCACTGTTGTGGAGGAAGACAGAGACCAAATGAATAAGAACAATATATGCAATTTTGGATTGGAAGAACGTTCTAGAGAGAAAAATAAGGTGAAGATGACAGGGAATGGGGGAGGGGCAGCCTGTTCTGTAGATTCAGGAAAGTCTTACTAAGGAGACATCTGTGCACAGCTAAAAATGAGCTGGCAGAAGGAGTAGCGACGACCACCAGTCCTCAAAGGTAGAAGAGGGTGTGGGCAGTCCGAGAAGGGCAAGCAGGCCAGTGAATGTGGAGAGGAATGGAAGGGAGGAATCAACCAAGCTGGGCTGAGCTGTGCACAGCATGCTCTTCTCAGTGTCCGAGGAACACAAGTGTGTTAAAATACACCTTGGGTGCTGAACAGAGAAGGAAGCGCAAGATCGAGAACCCACAGAGGGGCCAGCCATGAGGCCCTTTAGGTGACCTTTGAGAAGTCTACACCTGTGGACTGCAGACTCAAGGTAAAACGCGTAGGTGTGAGAGGTGGATGTGGTGTACAAGAAGGAGCCAGGGGCTTGGGAAGACAGTTTTGATATGAGCACTGGGAAGAAGAGCATTGTCACGAAGAGGGGAAGACTGCGGGGAAGGCAGGCGAGTGCAGGAGGCAGCGGGAGCCAGTTGTACAGATGTTATGGGAGCTGGGAGCGGCAAATGTGGGACAGCTGCAGCGGCCTGGTGGGTTGCCTGCAGGCTAGATGAAGCCGGACTTTAGGGAAGAAGTCTCTGTCGGAGACACAGCTAATCGTCAAGTAAACATATAACTTAAAGCTGACAGGGAGTGAGCTCACAATGCTATGAGCACAATGCTATAGAGAAAGAATCCAAGCCCAGGCTCTGGGTGAGCCAGTGGTGAGAGGTCCAGGAGAGACAGCAACGGTGACTAAGAATAAGCCAGGGAGATGGAGGACTGTGTTTTGAAAGCCAAGTGCAGAAAATGTTTGACAGAGAAGACTAATGATCCGAGACCTATGTCACATACCATCTCTGGGTTCAAAACGAAAACAGGAAACTGGCCAGAGCCAAAGCAAACACTTGTGAACCTCCTATGAGGGCAAGATAAACCTCTATTTAATGATTTGATGATAAAATCTCAGACTTATATATAAATCTCAGATATATATATATATATATATATATATATACACACATACCTACCTACCTATATATATACATACATACACACTAACTCACTAACTCACTA
Source organism: Myodes glareolus (assembly GCF_982192425.1). Lineage (NCBI taxonomy): Eukaryota > Metazoa > Chordata > Mammalia > Rodentia > Cricetidae > Myodes > Myodes glareolus. The sequence continues at coordinate 30,850,896 of NC_142049.1, read as the reverse complement.
AAGTGACACCAGAGATGTCACTAATGCACAGAGACATGCTAAGGCACAAGGACCAAGGAGCAAGGACATGACTCTTCCCCCTCTCTCTTGAGCTCCCAGCAGACACTGACGTCAAAGCCAGAGTTCACAGTTAATTGGTTGCCCCAGGAAGTCCAGAAAAACAAAAGCCCCAGAGACAGAAATCTCCCAGGAGACTGGAAAAGTGACTTCACCCCGGAGGCACTGTAAAAGCCCTGAGAGGGCTGGGGATAGGGCTCAGCGGCTGAGTGCTAGCCTAGCATGGGTGAGGTCTGGGCTCCACCCCCATCGCCGCAAAAGCAAACTAGTAAATGAACTTAAAAAGTTAAAACTCTAAGTGAAACAGAGACAAAGACCAAATTTAAACAGCAAACATCAAAATTTAAAAATACTAGCCAGGCGGTGGTGGCATGCGCCTTTAATCCCAGCACTTGGGAGGCAGAGGCAGGCGGATCTCTGTGAGTTCGAGGTCAGCCTGGTCTACAAGAGCTAGTTCCAGAACAGGCCTCAGAAGCTACAGAGAAACCCTGTCTAGAAAAACCAAAACCAACCACTCAAACAAACAAAATACTAGTTGGGCAGTGGTGACGCACACCTTTAATCCCAGCACCTGGGAGGCAGAGGTAAATGGATCTCCTGAGTTTGAGGCCAGCTGCTATCGGAACTGTGAGGAAACTAAACACAGAATTAGCTGGACAAAGGGGAAGAAACAGCAGCAGATCATGTAAAACGGCCTGTTCTTTTACTCATTCCAGATAGCTAAGGAGGAGAAGGGGAACTTGGAGCCTCAGGATCTTAAAGAGCTGATTGCCATCTGAGGCAGGAGGATCTCTGTGACTTCGAGGCTAGCCTAGGCTACAGAGCGAATACCAGGACAGGCTCCAAAGCTACACAGAGAAACCCTGTCTTGAAAAACCTGAAGAAATAGTAATTATTTGGAGACATTTCCTGCAAAGTAACACACTATGAAAGATTATCTATTCACACGTGTACACACGCACACAGCACTAAAAACCAGTTGGTGGCTTTACAACAACAGGGCCTGCTCAATGACTCAGCAAGCAAAAGTGCCTGTCACCAAGCCTTACAACCTAAGCCCCATCCCTGGAATCTACAAAGTCAGAAGGTCTACAAGTTGTCCTGTGACCCTCACATTTGTGTCATGACTGCACATGCCTACATACATGTACATTTACATAAATGAACACACATATGCACATATATGTGGACTTGGAAAATAAATAGAAAGATTAGATTTACAAAAACCAACAGTATTTCATGTAGTTTCTAAAGGTTGGTGCTATGGTTTCCTAGAGTTCATGGGATAAGTGTAATCCTGGTATTTGAAGGTCGAAACTTTGAGATTCAATTAGGGTCACATGAGTCACAAGGGTGAGGCCCATGATGGGATGGAAGACTTCATGAGAAGAGGAAGGGAGGTTGGAGCAAGCAGCCTACTCTCTCTCACCACGAGATCTTTCTGCCTTGTTATTATGCAGAAAAAGGACCTCTCAAGGTCTTGATCTCAGATTGCCCAACCTCAGAAGCTAAGAGAAACAAATTTCTTCCTGTATGATATACCTAGGCTTCAGAATCCTGCAACCGAGCAGGAAACAGGTAAGGAAAACATGAACCTGGGAGTAGTTTAGTTGGATGGAGTTGTGGCCCAAGTTTTGTTGCAGAAGTGGCAGGCACCAGGGCCACATCAGCTGAAGACTAGTGTGGCTTTCCAGGTAGCTCTGAGCAGAGCTGTTGGCAGAAGGCCTCGGTTCTCCACCACTCAGACCATTCCAGGAGCTACGAGAATGCCCCAAGACTGATCCAAGAGGGGGAAACCACAATGCTATGTATAGCCAGCCCATACCATACTCCACTGCTTCTGCCTTATTCAGTTGGAAGTGAGTCACTAAACCCATCTTCCATTCTGGGCAGAGGAACTGGGATCCACTCCCTGAAGGGTTGACTGTTACAGCTGTAGATATCTGGGGGAGGGAAGTCAATAAACAAATAGATAAATAAACGAAAGTTCAACACTGTTAGGGCTCTAGGAAAGCCTGGACAAATGGCTAGCTGAGATATAATAGCTGAGGACAAATAGCTGACATATGCCTATTAACATATCAAAGCAGGCACTGTCCAACAGCCTCTCTTTAGCATCCCCAGGACCTGCTATGGAGACATCCTGGCTAGCATACCCAGTCCCCTATACCAAACTCTCCAGACAGGGCTGGGTTTCCCTTCCCCCAGCTTCTCTGATCCCTATATCACCCAGGCTCTTTGGCTATGGTGGCCTCTTGCCTATTGGCCACTGCTCTTGGTTCCTGAACTCCTGGTCTTTTGGCTTCTAACTCTGTTCTCTCCCCTCCCTTCTCTCCTCCCATGGCCCAGGAAGCCTGCTGGCCACGCTCACTCTGTACTCCTCCAGATGTCTCTCTGCATAGGCTTGCACTTACAAATCTTAATAAAAACCTTAACTCTAGGCTGGGTGGTGGTGGTGCACGCCTTTAATCCCAGCACTTGGGAGACAGAGGCAGGTGGATCTCTGTGAGTTCAAGGCCAGTCTAGTCTACAAGAGCTAGTTCTAGGACAGGCTCCAAAGTCACAGAGAAACCCTGTCTTGAAAAAATAATGATGATGATAACAACAACAATAATAAATACAACATGAACTTAAAAAATAAACAAGTACACCAAATACCAGAGCCTCGAAATGCAGGAAGCACAAGTTGACGAAGTTGAAGAGAAGCGTAGATGCAGTCTACTGTCCTGGCTGGGACTCCAGTCCTCTCTCAGATACTCAGCAAGAAGAGAGGAGACATGACAGCACCGCCTCGCAGAAGCCAGCACAGACTGCCGCCCCAACCCTGGCCAAAGGCAACTTTCTCGAGCGCTCAGTGGAAGTGTCACCAAGAAAAGTCATATTTGGGGCCATAAAACATGCCTCAAAGAGTTAAAATAACTATAATCATGCATGTGGCATCCTCTACCAAAACAGCAGACAGGGGAGGGGGGACCTCTGACCATGCAGAAACAGCACTGCTAACCAGCCAAGGGGTCAGCTAAAGGTGGAGTGTGCATTTGTAATCCCAGTATACAGTAGCTAGACGCAGGGAGATCAAGACTTCAAGGCCAGCCTTGGCTACAGCCAGCTTGAGATGCAGGAAACACTGTGTCAAAACCCCAAACACAGCAAGGACATAACAAATGGGTCAAGTAAGAAGTTTCAAATTTTCAAATCACAAAAACATACATAATTTATTGAAAATGGAAATGTATTTTTAAAAATATATGCAGTGGAGCTGGAGCTATGGCTCTACAGTTAGGCGTACTTGCTGCTCTTCCAAAGGACTCAAATTTGGTTCTCAGCATCCACATCGGGAGGCCTATAACTGCCAGTCCATAACTGCCAGTAACTTCATCTCTAAGAGATTATGCTCCCAAAGGTGTGTGTGCGCACACACACACACACACACACACAAATACTAATAGTAATTAATAAATAAATACATCTTTAAAAAATATAAAACACTGAATGCCAGGTGTGATGGTGTGTCCCTTTAATCTCAGCATTCAGGAGGCAGAGACAGGAGGATCTCTGAATTTGAGGCCAGCCTGGTCTACAGAACAAGTTTCAGTAGAGCCAGGGTTACACAGAGAAACCTTACCTTGGAAAAATGTGTGTGTGTGTGTGTGTGTGTGTGTGTGTGTGTGTGAAGCATTGAGATACACTCAGAGTAACAGCTGAGAAGGGAGTTTCTAACTGTAAAAAACTCATGTTAAAATTGAATGTGGTTTAGCAGTGGCTGTTTGTGCAGCGGGTATCAGACCTTGGGTTCTATCTCCAGCACTGTAAAAAGAAGGAAAAGAAGCATAGATGTCTCAGATTAATAATCTAATTCCACACATCAGGAAACCAAGAAAATGAGTTCGAGGCCAGCCTGGTCCACAAAGCAATTTTCAGGACAGCTGGGGCTACAAAGAGAAACCCTATTTCAAATAAATAAATAAACCAAAAAAATAAAAAAAAACAAGCAAACAAATAAAAGCAGGAAAATGAGTAGCCAAACTCAAGCAAAAGAAAGAGTAAAAAAAGATAGGACAAGACACTAAAGGATAGAGGGGAGAGGGCAAAGAGAAATAAAAAAGGTTGTTTCTTGGGTCTGGGTGCTGATAAAAATCTATAAATTTATTTTGCAAGACTAACACAAATAAAATGGGGGAACAAAAAAATCATCACAAGTCAAACATTATTACAGAGTCTATCATTCATATATATATATATTGGTTTTATGAGAGAGGGTTTCCTTGTATTTCTTACTGTCCTGGAAATAGCTCTGTAGACCAGGCTGACCTTGAACTCAGAGACCTGCCTGTCTCTGGCTCTCCAAGTGTTAGGATTAAAGGCGTGTGCCATGACCAACCCTTCTCTATCAAATATTTAAACAGGCATGTCAGTTGAAATGCAAAGGAATTAGAATAGCTAAAATGATTTTGAAAAAATTAAGGATCAATCTAGCTAACTTCAATTTAGCTATAGTAGTCAAACCTGCAAACATCCCTACAGAGAACACATAGAAAAAAAAATCAGTGGACTCCAGAATGAACCTGGAGAAATAGTTGTGTGTCTGACAAAGGTACAAAGCCAGTTCTGTTGGTGAAGGAAAGCCCAGCCAAGAACCGGTGCTGGGGCAACCAGATAAAACCTAAGTCAGGACAAGAACTCTATACCTTACACAAAATGGGCCAGAGGGTTCAGAGCGAAACCAAAAAGCCATTAGGGAGTGGGAAAAAAGAGAAAACTTTTGGTCTCTAAAGCTAGACAAAAATTAGACAACAAATAGAAAAGTACACAAAAGGAAACAAGAAAAAAGGCTGGACAACTGGACATCAAAATATAAAACTCTTTGCTCTGCTAAAGGTCATGAGGAAGAAAATACAAGCTACAAACTACAAGAGAATATTTGTAAATCACATCTCTAACAAGACTAGAATACAAAATGAATCCTTAAAACTCAAGAGTAGAAAAACAATCTAAATAAGAAACAGTAAAAGGCATTTCATTGAAGGGGCAGTCAGATCGAGCCAACTCTTGGAAAATGATCAGCATCACCAGCCATCACTATCCCTCAGAGAAACTCTAGTTAAAACAATGTATTGAGAAGCAATACAACTATTTGGTGACATCATCAGATGTGGAGAAGGACAGCTAGGGGTTGCGCGTAAAGAGGGGTGCAATGTGGCACAGCCACTCGGGAAAACAGTTTGGCCATGTCTCATAAACCAAATATACAATTACCAGACCCAGCAATTGCAGCATTGGACATTTATCTCAGAGAAATGAAGACTGAGGTTCATACTAAAACACACACGCGAAACATTCTCAGCAGCTTTCACTGCGGTTCAAAACTGGAACTAACCGAGTGTTTCTTTAACCAACGGTGTTCCTATTAGTGAAGGTCTGCAGTATCTTAGATCCGTCACCAGAAAAGTATGTTGAAGGATGCCAGTCCCCAAAGTTCCATCCTGCTTGGAAAGCTTGATTCTGCTTATGCAGCATTTTGAAATGATAACATTCTAGAACTGAAAGATGAATCTGTCATGGCCAGTGAAGAAGGGTTGGCTGGCCGGGAGGAGGGAAGCTAGAGATAAGCAAACACAGTTGTAAAAAGGTGAGAGAAGCAGCCAGGTATGGTGGCCCATCCATGCCTTTAATCCCAGCACTCAGAACGCAGTGGCAGATGGCTCTCTTAAATTTTTTTTTTTTGTTGTTGTTTCCTTCCTTCCTTCCTTCCTTCCTTCCTTCCTTCCTTCCTTCCTTCCTTCCTTCCTTTCTTTCATTTTTTCTTTTTTCTTTTCTTTTCTTTTTTTTTCCTGAGACAGGATTTCTCTGTAGCTTTGGAGCATATCCTGGAACTAACTCTTATAGCCCAGGCTGGTCTCGAACTCACAGCAATCTGCCTGCCTCTACCTCCCTAGTGCTGGGATTAAAAGCATGCACCACCACCATCTGATGGCTCTCTTAAATTTAAGGTCTACTGATAGAGTTCAGAACAGCCAGGACTACAAAGGGATACCTTGTCTCAAAACACCAACCCCGCCCACCCCCACCCCCAAAAAAAGGAAAAAGAAAAGAAAAGAAAAGAAGGAAGGAAGGGAGGAAGAAAGGAAGGGGGAAGGAGGGAAGAAAGAGTCAAAAAAGAATCCCATTAGAAATATGCAATATCTCTACTATGGTGGTAGATGGTAGATACAAGAACCTACACGGGGATACAGTTGAACATAACTTAGTATTGGGGAAGGGAGGGAGAGAAAGACCTGAATATAAAGAAATGTCTTACTCATTTTGTCCAGTGTCACCCAGTGGTAACGGTTTGTGTGTGTGTGTGTGTGTGTGTGTGTGTGTGTGTGTATGACATATATATATGTGTGTGTGTGTGCGTGTGTGTGTGTGTGTCATATATACACACACACACACACACACACACACACATACATGTTGCACCACCATCAGGATACCAATGTGGTGATAGTCTCCAATTTTTTTGGAGATATGTAAGCCCAGAACTGAATATGTATACCAAGCTGGCCTCAAACTCATACATCTCCACCTACGTCTGCCTCCCAAATACTAGGAGTAAAGTCATCACACTCTTTTTGAAGAAATGTTCTTTGAGACCTTGCTTCTTTGAGCCTTGGTGGGTCGAGAACTGGCTATGTAGATCAGCTCTTCCAGCAGTTCAGCTGCTCTCTACTTATGTCAGGACAACGGGCTGGTCTGGGAGTTGTAACAGGGCTTCAGGCCTTAGTAGGCCCCGCCCCCAACATTAGCGCAACTGACTTTAAGATGGAAGTGACATTCAGACTAAAGCTCAGCATGTAGATGGCACCACCTTCTTGAGGAGAAAACAAAGACCTAATCCATCAAAGCCCATGGCTCTAGGAAAGTCTCTGAATGTACCAATCTTGCTTTTGGGCTTCTATAGTGCTGTTTCTAGCTAACTGTTCTTGTTAACTGAAGTACGCCAACTCAGAACTTGGTTTTTATGTTTGAAAGATCTCCCTGAGAAAGGCTCAGGGCTACAAATGGGACCTTGAAAGCACAGTGTAGTTGCCAGCCAAGACTTTCTAGTGTATTAAACCCATGTCCAAGCAGTCTTCCAATACCCCACAACAACAAGAGTGGTATTAAAGGGTCTCTACAGTTATATAATCTTGGGGAGCTAGAACAACCTGGTCAGCTTCAGTGACTTCCTGAAGCTACTTTGAGTTGTTTACTTCCTGTGTTTTTGTTCTACACGGTAGTATGGACAATTTCAATCTTGGAGGAAACCGCTGTAATGATCTGTTCTGTCTCTTTAAGAGACAAGCTACGCCCACTGCCCCCCACCCCTGCCCGCTGAGGCAGGCAGATCTTCCTTTCTGCTTGCAGCCTGAGTCTCTTCCTTCCCTCTCGAAGAGGCAGCTTCTGTCTCTCCCTTCTCTCTCTCTCTCTCTCTCTCTGCTCTTATCCTTCTCCCCCTTCCCTTCCATAACCCACTAAATAAATATCCAACCTCATTCTACATGGCATGCACAGTGACTCCCTGCCTGGGACCAGCCACTTTTGGAGACCTGAGGTGTGGTCTCCTGAGCCATCCCTGCCTGGGACTGGCTACTCTCGGGACCTACTGCCCCCTGCCTGCCACCACATGGCCTGCTCAGGGACCTGCAGCATTTCTAACCCTGCAGCTGCCGGGGATCCTGCAGCATTTTTTTTTATTAATCCATTACAACTGCTACACAACAAAGGCTCTCTGGACTAAGCTCCAGGTTCAGTGATAGACCTTGCCTCAAACACCAAGGGAAAAGTGACAGAGGAAGACGCCAGTGCTGACCTCTGGTCTCTTCACATATACATGTGCACAGACGCATACCACACACACTCAGACATACAGATTTAAATATATACACAATCTGCAAAAAGAGTGGCATACTGGGTGCTTTGTTTTTTGTTTTTGTTGTTGTTTTTGTTTTTGTTTTTAGACAGGGTTTTTCTTTTTAGCCTTGACTGTCTAGGAACTCACTCTGTAGATCATGCTGGCCTCTAAGTCATAGATCTACCTGCCCCTGCCTCCCAAGTTCTGGGACTAAGTGTGTACCCTACCGCCCTCGTTAAGAGGGACACACTCTTGAAGTTGGCTCTTTCTCCTCTGTAGACATCATTCTTAACATAATAGCCTTACTATAAAAACTGAGTAAGAGGAGTTTATGTCCTGTGGTTGCTTATCAACATATCAAGAGTAAAATAAAGTACATTCCTAAAAACAAGAAAGCCAGAGCTCTGTAACACACAGTCTCACAAGGTTTGGAAATGTGCTTGTCTTCCGGGGCTTGAAAGCAATTTCCTCACTCAAAACTCAGACTTTCTGATAGGAAAACTTCTTTGCTGGGAATGGCTTCCACAGTGCTGTTCTGCATTCCATGCTGATGAAATGTCACTGGTGTCTTTTTAAGGGAGATTACATTTAAGTAGAAACAATGAATCTGCATTGCATGACATCACCACAGACTTCCATGAAGCTTGCTTAAAGAAAACCAATATATGCCGGGAATGGTGACACACCTTTAATCCCAGCAGACATGGGAGGACCTCTGAGTTCCAGGACAGCTACAGCTATACAGAGAAACCTTGTCTTTATTTTAATTTTTAAAAATGATTTATTTTTATTTTATGTGCATTTGTGTTTTGCCTGCACATATGTCTATGTGAAGGTGTTGGATCCCCTTGGATCTGCAGTTACAGGCAGTTGGGAGCTGCTATGCGGGTGCTGGGACTTGAACTCAGGTCATCTAGAAGAACAGTCAGTGCTCTTAACTACTGAGCCATCTCTCCAGCCAACCCCCACCCTTGAGAAACCCTGTCTTGGAAAACAAAAGAAAATAAAAGGAGAGAGCAAGAAAAAGAAAACCAAGTCGGGTGGTGGTGATGCACGCCTTTAATCCCTGCACTCAGGAAGCAGGGGAATCTCTGTGAGTTTGAGTCCAGCCTGGTCTACAAGGATAGGCTCCTAAGCTACAGAGAAACCCTGTCTCAAAAAACAAAAAAAAAGAAAGGAAGGAAGGGAGGGTGGGAGGGAGAGAGGGAGGGAAGGAGAGAGAGAGGGAGAGAGAGAGAAAGAGAAAAACCACTAGGTCATGTATGTCACTGTGCTTCCACTGTGATTGACCTGCATTGCAACACGACCAAGCCATTCTTTTGCCATTGTTATTTTCTACTTGGAAAAATATATATTTCACCAAATTCAAGGTTTATGTGCAAAAGGTAATGTTTATATATATATATATATAAACATTTTATATATTATTATATATATATAATTTATATATATATATATATTACAAAAATAAGACCATCTCACAAGAGAGATGGTCCACATGCTGCAGAAAGGCTTCTGTAATAAGACAGGTCCTAACCATTAGAATGTGTGCTTGGAGATCTATTTAGGACCTAGGAGTGGGGGACTCATCCTGGATTCTTGAAATGGAACCTAAATCCAATGACAAATGCTCTTTTCGGGGTGAAATGGCAGTCTGTCTGAAAAAGAAGCTGACACAGGACAGACAGAAAGACTGAGGAGGATATTCATGGAGAAACACATGGGAAGCTCAGACAGGGAACACATCCTCCATCGGGGCTCCAAGGTCAAGGCAGCCATGCTAGATTTGCACCTCTGCAGACTTAAATACTTCTTAATAAATCTAAAACTAATAATAGGGAATACTTCTATAATTTTGAAGTAGAGACGACAGTCACTGTAAAAATGACATGGAATGAAGAAGTTTGAAGCAATGAGTGGATTTGGTATATAAAAATTACCTAAGTTTATAGATAAGGATCTTCCTGAATAGTGACTGTTCCGTAAAAGGAAGAAAAATGGCAGAGGAAGACTAATGATGAGCACTGGGTTGATGGGAAGTAGATGAGGAGAGGCACTTGAGGAGGAAGATGGCAGCCTTCAAGTCTTGTCCTCCAAAGTTGTCCTTCTTCCATGTTTCAGAAGCAGGTTCTTCACCATCTTGCCCGGACTCAGATGTGGGGAAAGTGATGTCCTGTAGTCTAGCAGCAGGTAAGGGACAGACTAGCCCCCAATACACATTTCAACTGAATACAGTTATTAATCCCCACGACAGTGTATTTGAACAGGACAGTGGTCAGCTGCAATACCATGGCCTTGTGAAAGGATCCCAAGAACTAATCTGAAGCTCATTTCAGGGCTCACAAACTCCCAAGCCCAGCAAGGCTGCTCCAGTATGCCACTTTTCTCTACCAAACTGAGGCAGGTGACCCTGAAATTACCACCAGGAGTAACAATCAGAAAAAAACCTGGACTGGACTCACAATTCTCGAGATTTCTTTCTTATCATGCCCCCATCTCAATTTTATTTTCTTTAATCCAGAAGTGTTTTTGTTTTGCCACTATGCTGATATATAGCATGTGAAGATGTCTCAGTCCCTGCTCTATTGCTACGGTGACACACAATGACCAAAGCAACGCTTATTAAAGAAAGCTTTTAACTGGAGCTTGCTTACAGATTTAGAGGGCTAGCCCATGATCATTATGGCAAGAAGCAGACAGGTACGGTACTGCAGCAGTAGTTGAATGTTTACATTCTGATCCACAGACATCTGGGAGAGAGAGACAGACAGACAGACAGAGACAGAGACAGACAGGGCCTGGCCTGAGCTTTTGGAACCTCAGAGCCAACACTCAGCGACACACTTCCTCCAACAAGGCCACACCTCCTAATTCTTCCCAAACTGTTCCACTAACTGGGGACCAAATATTCAAGCAAATGAGCCCGTGGGCTCATTCTCATTCACACCACTACAGAAGATTTTATTCACAGTGGAAATTCTTGCCCCTCCCCCGGCACAATGTTAAGGTGACCTTCCAGATGCTGTCAATTCAGACTTAATCACTGGTTTGATAGCCAGTAGAATTTGTAGTGCCCGCAAGACTCCAATGTTTGGATTCAACTTCTCTGACCTTCAAAATTATCTGCATATGTGTGCATACATAGATATAAACCATCACTTGAAACTATTAAAAAAAGAAGAAGAAGAAGAAGAAGAAGAAGAAGAAGAAGAAGAAGAAGAAGAAGAAGAAGAAGAAGAAGAAGAAGAAGAAGACGACGACTTGGGAAATTAGAATTGTAGAAACAAAAGTGGGGTAGGAGGCAATGAGGCAGTTTGGGAGAAAGGTAGACTCAAACGAGAGAGGCAAAGAAATAGTCTCATCAGATTATGCAGAGCAGCCCTAGCTCAGAAGGCTGAGATACAGCAACCAACAACCTAGAACAGCCTACAGTTCTCTCAAGAAGAAAATGAAAAGGAGAGAGAGGGAGGGGGAAGGGGAGATGATGGAGAGGGTGAGGGAGAGGGCCCATAGAAGCCGGAAGGGTGCTTTCTGCTTTACAAATACAAACAGCCCAACCACTGTGGAGGCTCCACCTACATTCCTACATTCCTTGAAGCTTTGCTCCGGTGTGCTTCAGTGACATTGATGTTCTCTTGGGTGTGCTATGATTTGGATCTTACACATCTGCCAAAGGTTCACATGCTGAAGCCTTGGTCTCTAGCCCGTGGCACTATGGGAAGGAAGACTGTGGCCCTTCAGGAGGTAGAGTCTAATTAGAGGAAGTTAGATTATCAGGAGTGTGCCCTCGAAGGGAACATTGAGACCCAAGATCTTTCTCTTCGGGTCTTCTGTTTCCCAGACTCAAAGAGGTAAGAGGCACCTGCTACCACATACTTCCACTCTGATGTTCTGCCTTGCCACTGGCCCAAAAGCAACAGGACCAAGCACCTATGGGCTGCAACCCCTGGAACTGAGATAAAGTGAACTGTACTGGAGTTTCTATTGCTGTGATAAACCCCATGACCAAAACAACATGGAGAGGAAAGGGTTTATTTGGCTTACACTTCCATACCATAGTTCACCATTAAAGAAGCCAGGACAGGAACTCAAACAGGGCAGGAACCTGGAGGCAGGAGCCAATGCAGAGATCATGGAGGGGTGCTGCTTACTGGCTTGCTCTTCATGGTTTACTCAGCAGCTTTTCTTCTAGAACCCAGGACTACGAGCCCAGGGATAGCACCACCCACAATAGGATGAGCCTTCCCCCACTGACCACTAATGAAGAAAGCCCCTACAAGCTTGTAGGCAGCCAGATCTCATGGAGGCATTTTCTTAACTGAGGCTCCCTCCTCTCTGATGATTCTAGCTTGTGTCAATTTGACAAAGAACTAGCCAGCACATGAACACTTCCTCCTTTAAAGTTGGTTTTCAGGTATGTTATTTCCTTACAGAAATGGAAAGGCGACAAACAAAGCTGGTACAGGAGGTAAATAGGGGCTCAGCTTCTCCCATCTTCCCATCTTGGCCCTCCCATCCCCAGCAGTGTAAGCTTCGTTTTTTCTTCTTATCCTCCTACCTTTATTCTGAGCACACAGAAGACATTTCATCTGAGCAAAATGTCCTTGTTACTATAGTATCTGAAATTCACGGAGGTGATTCACGAATTGGAAATGATGTTCTAAAGGGTGCCTTTCAGTCAAGTGCTACTAACAGCATCAAGAAACAATTCTCTAAAGGGCCAGAAACACTCAGGAAGAAGCTCTCATTTTCAACTTGGTTTATATAAAGCCACATGTTCACTGCTCAGTTTTTATTCTACGTTAAAAGAAGGTGCGGGGGCAAATAATGATGGAAGCAAGTCCATGCCCAGGGGCAAATAAAGTGAAGGGGCTAAGGAGAGCCTGAGTGAATCTTAGGTGACCTGCTAGATTTAAGAATGGGAAAACTACCACACTGCTGATTGGTAAATGGGGGTCTCCCCATCTGTCTCAGCACCTCCAGCCACCATAGCCTTCAGGATGCTATGTGTGTTTGTGTATGTTTGTCTGTGTGTGTTATTTTGTTTTTTGAGACAGGATCTTAACTACGTAGCTCTGGCGTCCTGGAACTCACTATGTAGACAAGGCTGGCTTGGAACTCAGAGATCCCAAGTGCTGGTGTTAAAAGCATGTGACACCATGCTAGCTAGAGATTAATTTCTTATAGTCCTGGAAACAGCAAGTCCAGGATCATGGCTCTGGTTTGGGCCAAGCTCTTGGCCAAGCTTCTGGAATGAAGATGGCTCTCTTCTCGCTCTGTCATCCCACAGCTGAGAGCAGAGTGGGGCTCTTTTTCCTAAGAGCAATAATCCACCAATCAGGGGCAACACTTCAAATTACCATCACCTTGGTGGCAGGACCTCAACATATTGGAGAAAGCACAAATATTTAGTCCTTACTATGAGTAAGAATAGGGATGAATGAAAAGTGTCACTATGTTCAATACGTTTTTCAATTAATAGGACTATTGATATTTCCTAATGACCTTGACACAGATCTGATGTGAAAATAATCCATAATGTTAGATACTTGCACGGCCAAGAAGGAATACCATGAGTTTAAGGCCAGCCTAGGAAACAAAGAGAAATTTTGTCTCAAAACAAAACAAAACAACAACAAAGACAAAAACAAATGATGCAAAGATGTTGTAGTTATCTGCAAAACGCATTTGTCTGCAGAGGTTTCTGAGCATGGAGAAGAATTCAGAAGGCAGAAAATCCACATCCTTTGTTTTACAAGTAAGAGGAACCAGAGGTCATGCGAGGCATACAAGGTCACGGTGGCAAAGGCAAGACTAGAAATCAGAGGGCTCTGCCTTCTGCCAGTGTCTAGTTCTAGCAGTGTGGGGCCCAGATCCCAGCAGACATGGAGTCAAATGGCAGCCTCAGTTCCTCACTGGCAAACGGTGCCCCAGCTACTCAGACATTTGAGGTTATCTGAAGGATCTGGTTCTTCAGTCTTAGGCTGGGAGGGGAGCGGGCAAGTTTAGTATTCACAAGTTCTTGAATTCAAATCTCAGACAGACAGACAGACGGACACACACAAAAAAATGAAGGAAAAATCAAATAATAAGGTAAGCAAACAAATTAGATTGACTTCCCTGTACAGATCTTGACACATGGGTGAGGGTTTATGGTAGTGGGTATCAATATATAATGCTACTCCAATGCCATTCCATGTGCCCTAATATCATTTCCAATTTTATGTATTTTTCACTTGAGATAGGTCATTTTGACTCATCCTTAAAACATCATTAATGCATCCTATTCTAAAGTGGTGTTTTCTCAGGTGCCATCTATGTGTTCAATGTGGCTATAACCTATTATACATTTTCCATTTTATTGTATTACAATAAGGTATGGATTACTTAAACTATCTAATGTGATAAAAATTCAAATCACTATTAGAGAGAAAAACATACTGCACTCATTTTATAGATGGGGTATTTTTGTTTGTTTATTTTCTTTTTGCTTTTCAAGACAGTTTCTCTGTGTAGCCCTGACTGTCCTGGAACTGACTCTTTAGACCAGGATGATCTCAAACTTAAGAGATCCACCTGCTTCTCCCTCCCAAGTGCTGGGATTAATGTGTACACCATCACTGCCACTACCTTCACAACCGTCACCACCACTGGGCTAGATGGGGTTTTCTAACTACAAAGTAGGGGACTATTTTGTGTTACATGATCATTTAAAGATCTGTAGCAAGCACATATCAAGATGGAAATTCTGTTGAAAATTAAATAAAATAATGGATATTCTTTGTCCACTATTACAAGCTAAACAACTCAGCCTGACGGTGCCAGCCTACAATCTCAGTGACCTGGGAGGCTGACGCAGAGGATCAAAAGTTCAAGGCCAGTTGGCTGGTCCTGGTGGCACATACCTTTAACCCTACCACTTGGAGACAAAGGCAGGCAGATCTCTGCAAATTCAAGACCACCTTGGTCTACAGAGCTAGTTCCAAGACAACCAGAGCTGTTACAGAGAAACCCTGTCTTGAAAATTGGGGCTGGGAGGGGAAGGCTAAGGTCAGCATGGGCAGTTTAGTGAGATTCTGTCTCAAAATAAAAAGCAAATAAAGTGAAGGGGTTAAGGAGAGTCTGGATGGATATTAAGTGGCCTGGTAAGATTTAAGAATGGGAAAACCTACCATACAGCTCATTGGTAGAGAGCTAGCTTAGAATATACGGAAGGCTTTAGGATCAATCCTCTGGTACAGCCCAAAGCAAACAAACAAACCAAACAGAAAAGAAACAAGGGATAAATAACGAAGCCCCACACTAGCGGGGTGTATTTTCATTTGGCTCTTACCAAATATTCCTTCATTTCTGAGGTTACTATTATTATTAGAGTGTCCTATTAACCACAATGGTTCTGTTCCGTTTTCATCTCCCGACTTCCCACGTCTGTGCCTCTGGTTGTTCTGCTCACTTTGATTTTGTCTGTGTTTTTATATGAAAAGCCCAATTCTAACATTTCAGGTAGAAACAAATAGCGATGCACCTTCCCGCCATAAGAACCTCTGGGTTATGGTTATGACCCATAAGTCTGATAACAAGGGCAAACCTCAAGGCTGAAACACCCTGACAGTTTATGCAGTGACAAAAAGGTAGTCAATAAAAATTCAAATGATAGGGCTGGAGAGATGCCAGAGAGTTAAGAGCACTGGCTGTGTGTAGCACAAATTCTAACTAATATTAATAATAAAAGCCCACAGTCAGATATAGTGGTTAATGCAGAAGATCAGAGAAGCGAAGTGGCCAGTCAGTAGAGAGTTCTTACTTCTACCAATGTTCAGACCGAGGGAGCGATCCTGTCCTCAGCCTGTCTCCTCGGCCTTCATCCTCAGACTGCAACTGTCCTTCACCAAACCTTAGGACGCAATGAGCTCCTGTCTCCTCCCGCTTTATATTCCTCTACCTGCCCAGCCACATCGCTCCTGTCTCCACCTCCCTAGGCTGGGATTAAAGGTGTGAGCTCTGTTTCTCTTTGAGACAGATTCAATCTTGTGTAGCCCAGGGTGGCCTTGAACTAACAGAGATCTGTCTGCCAAATCCTGTGATTAAAGGTGTGTGCCACCACTCCCTGACTTCTAGTGGCTTTAGCTCTGCACTCTGATCTTCATGAAGGCAAGACTTACTTGTTAAAACATAAAATATCACTGCAGCCGTTCTTCCAGAGTACTTGGATTTAATCCCCAGCATCCACATGGCAGGGTACAACCATCTGCAACTCTGGTACCAGGGGATCTGACACCCTTTTCTGGCCCCTGTAGAGACCAAGCATTTACATAATGCACAGACACACATGTAGACGGAACACTCATATATATAAATAAAATAAAATAAAATTCAAATGGTTTCCCAGACATGACTTTTCAATTCCCACCCTTGAAGCTTTAGGTTTATATATATCAGATATATTCCAGTGTACCTGGAATGTACCTTGAAGTTTTAGGTTTATGTATGTCAGGTGTATTCCAGTGTACCTTGAAGTTTTAGGTTTATGTATATCAGGTGTATTCCAGTGTACCTAGGATGGGGAAAGGAGCCTAAGTGGCTATAGGATGGGCTGTTAAGATTTTTTGTTTTGGTTTGGTTTTGTTTCTTGAGGCAAGGTTTCTCTGTGTAGTCCTGGCTGTCCTAGAACTCAATTTGTAGAACAGGCTAGTCTCGAACTCATAGATCTGCCTCTGTCTCCTGAGTTTTGGGATTAAAGGCATGCACCACCACCACCACTGTCACCCGGCAAGCTGTTAGAATTTTAATGGAAAAAGTTGCTATTTATCTAAAGTCCTGTTACTAACATCACATCCAAGAGAATATGTGATTGCCGATGAGAATTTGCTCCTGTTCTATGTTGGCTGTCTGAACCAGAAAATAAACTTTTATTTCTCCCCATGTTGGGAAACAAATGGATTCTTCCTGTTGGCTTTTATCCTTGTGTTTATGCTCAGTAATTTTTATGGATCCGTAAGAAAACCACTTAGAGGAACAAAACAATTCAGGAGTTCTTCAAAGATATTTTGGCCACTAACTGAATGGAGCCACGGGGACATGGGATTTTAGGCAGCAGGCTGGTTCTCAGTCTCAACTCTTCCCAGAGCCCAGACATGAAGGCATGACAGCTTTCGATCTGGGCTGGCATCCTTGCTGTGAAGCCAGCCCCAGACCTACCTCCTCCTCAATGCTGACTTGGCAGAGGGCACCCATTTCTTAAGTCTCTATTGAGTTTCTCTGCTTTCACACGCTGTGCCTGGAACCACTGCCCAGAGGATCCCAGGATGCAATTATGACACCCCTATCCAGAAGCACCCTCGGATCTGCAGAGCCATCCTTGAAAAGCAAGAAGACATTCCACAATGCTGTAGGCCAGAGCCAAGTTCATAGTCATAGAGTATTGCAAGTAGAGCCCAAGACAACTGCTGGTCCTCCTGGCTCTCATTCATGTCACAGGCATATTTTTGGGAGATTCTCAAAAGGATTTTTTAAAAATGGTTTTATTAAGCTAAAGTTCATATTATATAAAGTTACCCATTTAAAGTATACAGTTTATTTTTCCATATAGTCATAAAATTGTACAGCTACCATTACTTAATTCTACATTTTATGGCCCTAAAAAAAAATTCATGCTGATATTGGGCAGTGGTGGAGCATGCCTTTAATTCTAGCTTCTAGCACTTGGGAGGCAGAGACAGGTGAATCTATATGAGTTCAAAGCCAGCCTGGTCTACAGTGCCAAGACAGGATCCAAAGATACACTGTTTAGAAAGACCAAAAAAAAGAAAAGAGAAAGAAAAAGAAAGAAAGAAAGGAAGGAAGGAAGGAAGGAAGGAAGGAAGGGAAAGAGAGAGAGAGAGAGAGAGAGAGAGAGAGAGAGAGAGAGAGAAAGGAAGAAAGAAAGAAAGAAAGAAAGAAAGAAAGAAAGAAAGAAAGAAAGAAAGAAAGGAAGGAAGGAAGGAAATTCATGCTGGACAGCGATGGTGGCAGTGCCTTTAATTCTAGCACTCAGGAGGCAGAACCAGGTGAGGAGATCTTTGATGCTAGTCTGGTCTACAGAGCTGGTTCCAGGACAGCCGGGGCTAATGTAGAAATACCCTACATTTGGTCTGGGAAAAAAAAAAAATAAAACCAAGCAAACCACAAAACCAAAAAAAAAAAAAAAAAAAAAGAGAAAAGAAGGAAGGAAGGAAAAGAAAGGAAAAAAGAAATTCATGCCTGCTAACAGTCACCTCTGCCAGACACCAGCAACTCCCCTGACCCTGAAAACTACAAATCCATTTTCTGTGCTAGGAATTTGCCGATTCTGAGCATTTCGTTTAAATGGAGCGATACATGTGTAGCCTTTGGTGACTGGTGCCTTTCGATCTGCATCATCCCCAGTGTCACGCGTATTAGGACTCTTTCCTTTCATTCTGGCTTAGTCACTGTGCTACTGCTGTGAAGACACCGTGACCAAGGCAACTCTTATGAAAGAAAGCGTTTAACTGGAACTTGCTTACAGTTTTAGAGGCTTGGTCCATTAATACCATGGTCTGGAGCCTGGTGGCAGGCAGCGGGCATGGTCCTGGAGAGGTAGTTTGGAGCTACATCCGGATTCATAGGAAGAGAGAGAAAAAAGAGCCTGGCAGGGATTTCTGATACCTCAAAGTCGACCTCCAGCGACACACTTCTTCCAACAAGGCCACGTTCACTCCCACACGCTACACCCTCCCAATCTTCCTCAAACAGTGTGACTCCCTGATGGCTAAGCATTCAAGTACATGAATCTATGGGGTTCTAAACATTCTGATCCTAAACATTATTTTGTCGTATAGATATACCAAGTTTTGTTTGTCGATTTTCAGTGGGTCAACATTCGACTTGTCTCCGTTTCTTTACTCTTATGAAAGATTTTTACTATGAATATTCAGCTAAGAATTTAAATTCACACGCTTCTGGCTATCTTCGGCATGCCCCACCCCTGGAACATAGATATTGCTAGGCCACACGGCAACTTCATTTTCCGAAAAGCCTGCACTTAGAAAACAGTGC
This sequence comes from Myodes glareolus, assembly GCF_982192425.1. Lineage (NCBI taxonomy): Eukaryota > Metazoa > Chordata > Mammalia > Rodentia > Cricetidae > Myodes > Myodes glareolus. The sequence goes on along the minus strand of NC_142049.1, from coordinate 30,831,908 downwards.
ACTCCCACCAGCACGCAGACGACTTGCGATTCTTCCACACTCTTGCCAGCACTTGTGATGCCCGTCTCTTTGGTCAGAGTCGCCCTCATGGCTAGGAAGTGGTGTTTCACTTTCGCTCCTTTGCCTGAGACAGGGAGCATCTCTTCTGTGTCTAGGCCATTTGTATGTACTCTCTGGAAAGAGCTTTTGATGTCTGAATAAGGCTCTCCTCTTATTGCCGGTCGTTACACGTTCTCTACTGCGGATGCTAAGTGCTTATGGAATATAGGATCTGCTAATGCTTCCTTCAACAGTGTGAGTCATCTCACTTTACTATCATTTGAAACAGTCCTTAGCATAATTTATTTCCTCAACTATTAATGCTTAGTATCATATCCAAGAAGGGATTCTTCAACCCAAGGCCATGAAGATTTATCCCATTTTCCCCTAAAAGTCATATAGTTTCAGTCCTTAATTTGGGTTTACGACCCATTTGGAGTTAATATTTAATAATATATGGTATGAGGTGAGGGTCTAACTTCATTCCTTTGTATGTGGTTAAACAATAGCAAAATCTGTTGAATTTCAAGTGATTTAAAAATAATATTTCAGCCGGGTGGTGGTGGCACACTCCTTTAATCCCAGCACTTGGGGGTAGTAGGGCCAGGCAGATCTCTGAGTTTGAGGTCAGCTTGGTCTACATTGCAAGTTTCAGGACAGTCAGAGCTACATAGTGAGTCCTTGTCTCAAAATAATAATGCTATTATTATTACTGTTATTTTACAATTATGTTTTTATTTTTGGAGAGAAGGAGGAGAGGTCAGAGGACACACTAGGTTCTTTCCCTTTCGCCTGTGGGTCCCAACAGTTAAGCTAGAGTTTCCTGGTCTTGGCCTTCAGTGCTTTTACTAAAGAAATCTAGCGGCTTCCCAGGTGTTTTAGAACACACTTCTAATTAGGAATCCAATAAATTCTAGTCCAATGCATTCACTTCATAGATTAAAAAAAATTATGCTGAGAAATATTACCTTAAAAGCACTCTGTCTGGTATTTAAAGAGTGATTGAAAGAAGGTAATTTTGTTCTCATTTGGATTTCAAACATTAGACTGTCGAGGACTAATAACAGAAAAGTATAGAGTGTAATTACCAAGAAGCGACTGACTACGTCACATGTGGTGATCTAAACCAGGATTCACCACAGAGCCTCATCGGGCAGAGCGGGATGCCTGAGACTCTGTAGATCAGGCTCAGGGTGCTGGCCCTGGGGAGGCAACCACCAGATCCGTGCTTTAGAAATGTGGCCAGCTGCTAATGGATGATGGGTCACAGGAGGAGGAGGAGGAGCCCAGAAGGTCTTAAGAGATTCTTGCGACATCTCATGACAAGGGCCTAAAAAGTAGAATCAGTTCACAACCAGTTCTTAGAACTCTCGATCTCCACTGGTAGATATGTTATGAACTAGAAAAGTGTCTTATTTTTATTGCTGTTGTTTGTTATGTTTTTGTTTTTGTTTTTTTTAATCTTGCTCTAGAATACCAGATGGGGAGAAGGCTGAGACAAGCTCTCCCTCGGGTGCCCCAGCCCCAGCACAGCTGTCAGCCCTGCCCAGGCAGAAGTGCCCCTTCATGTTCCCCACCTGGTCCTGGAAAGTATTTAACCAGTTTATGGGCTGTCCCTATGCTAAAGTAAGTACATAGAGAGAGTACACCCCAGATAAATAAGGGAGAATGTGGGCAGTGGCTGGTCTTCAGAGACTGTGGGCACGCGCTGGTCTTCAGAGAGGAGAGTGTGGGCACGCACTGGTCTTCAGAGATGGGAAAATGTAGACTAGAATTAACCTCTAGACTTCGGTGTGTCTGACCCAGTATGAAGACCTATCTGTTGACTGTGCTAATTCACACGGTCTTACTCTTCTGGCTTGTGGCTTCTCATGAAATAACGAAAGAATACCATCTCTGCAAATACTTCCAGAACCATATTTTCCTTCTTGATGACGCTGTGCCAGTAGATGATCCAGTTCTCCAGAAAGTGGAGGCTTTGACGTTAGTCTTCCATGTTCCCCGGAGGATTCTGGGACTGGCCAATAGTACCTAATCACCTTTATTTGTCTTAGATGTGAAGTTCTCAAAAGACTTGTAATTTTCAGAATGAAAAGACTGTCTCCAGTTCTAAGACAACTTCTCTTTTCTTTGTACCCAGTTCACCCGTGTCTTCTTGTGGCATGTGAGCTAATCTACTGAGGCACCCTGACAGCAGGAAGGGGAGCAAAGACAGGCACAAAACCTCAGTGGGCAAGCTCTGAGTCCACCGTCAAGCAGGAAGTAGCCCTGACCCTTGAGGAGCCTCAAGAATGTCTGAGAAAGCAGCTTCTATGGAGGAGTGGATGTTGCAAGCAGAGGTGCCAAAGAGACAGGACGGGACCCGGAGAGAAACAGGCATCCAGTCTGATTCCGAACAGTCCCCGTCAGCAGGCACTGTGCTAGAAAACTGGCAGCCACAAGCCGCTTAAGAGCAGTCTTCTGTCCCTGATTGGTGACAAGACAGAAATAAATCTGCAATTAACAATCTCAAAGGCATACTTTCATCATGGGCACTTAGGAGAAAGGAAACAGGGCTGACATAAACTTTGATGTAAATACAGCTTTTACTGTTTTTTTTTTCTTTCCCCTCCTTCTTTTAGTGATCTGACACCTTCTCCTTGACAGAAATAGCAGCGTATTAATTCTCTGCTAAACCTTCTCTTGAAATGTGCGTTTATGTCTGGCATGACTTTATCTCCGTGTCACCTGGTCCTGCCCCCCACATTCCTGTTCCCCCTGGTAACACCCACCCAAATTTCAACACATTTTCCCCTCACAAATTTAGCATTAGCTTAAGTCACTACCTATATTTAGAGCGTTCCTTCATCCTTTCTCCAGTATAAAGGGCAGCTGCAGTAATGGGCGTGTTTCGTTTAGGAAGAAAAAGTGTTCATTTTTGATGGGTATGTTTAAATACATCTCTTGCGTGTGTGGATGTGGCTTTGACAGATTCGGGAGGACTATGACAACTCTACATTGGTCAGAAAGTAAGCAGGCAGCATTCCTCACTTTATTATGTGAGCTCCCCACACAGTCTGTCATGTGGAATTTGTGTGGGATCTTATTTACTATATTACAAAAGCTGTCCTTCGTGTGCATTTATGCAGGAGAGAAAACAGGCCTCTTTTATGTAAGTCAAATGTCGCTTCAGAAACTATTACTCTGGAATGTCTGGAAAGCAGTCCATGGTTTCTGGATCCCCTGAAAAATATAATTTGCTTCTCACAACAAGTTAACAAGGGCAAGGGATATGTGATATTAACGCAGCCTTCCGGCTGGAGACCAAACTGCTAGGCCTGTGGAAGGAGATCCAATCGGGGACAACCAGGTGATTTGGTACTATTGGCCGGTCCCCCGTGCCAGTAGATGGTCCAGTTCTCCAGAAAGTGGAGGCTTTAACGTTAGTCTTCCATGTTCCCCGGAGGATTCTGAGACAACCAGGAATAGAAGATAGAGGGATGAGGAGGTCACTGCACTACCCTGGAGAGTCATCAGCAGTGACCCTGGGCACTCAGGGAAAGTGAGGGGGCATCTTTCCTGGTGGTATGTTCCCATCTATATGGATGCCTCATGGTACCATGCTTCTAGTTGCTTCCAAGTTCTTTGAATCCATCTCCACCATGTTGACCTGAGACATTAATTTAAGACAAATAAGATGAACCATGTGCAATATAAAATGAAGGCAGGGAGTGCTGCTACTAGCTGTTGTAATGACCCAGGAAGTTCAACCCATCAAAGCCGATCAAGACCCTACACTCGCCTGCTGTTTGCGGTCAATGGGAGAACTAGTCATTTTAACTACAAAACTGATGAGCAAAAAAGAATCAAATCAAAGAAACAAATTGTTCACGCTTATGATAAGGTCACATTCATCATCATAATCATACACTTTATGACTATGACCTTATCGGAAAGGCCCAACCTACACATCTGTCGAGGCTGGAAACATCCCCTGCTTTTAAACAGCCTCCTCAGCTCCCACATGGCTCATGTGGGCTCCGGTCAGTGGGAAAATATTTCTTCCCCTTGCCTCTTCGTGGGAGTTTTCGTAGCTTTCCATTCTCTTTCCACGGGTTTGTTGGGTGTGTACATTCTCTTGAAGACTGTCTCAGGATATAAAAATTTTGTTCTACAAACACTTAGAAATATTAGCCGAGGACTGCAACCACAGCTTTTTGTTATCTCTCTGCTAAAATACCATCCGTTAGGTGGGAGTTGGCTCATTCTGGTCAGCGGTTGGCCAAAAGCTTAGGGTAAAACAAAAGAAATAGGGGCTGAGAAGACCTCTTTCCCATCTTGGGCACTGCAGCTTTGTGTAAAGTCCACAGGTGAGCTCTGAGGGTCATGAAGACGTCATGACTCCCTCAGGCCCCAGTCAAACAATGACAAACACAGACAACATGCAATAAGCATTTACGGATTTAGAGAAAAAGAAGGAAAAAAATAAGCCAACAAAGGAGCTGCCTAGGGCACAACTCTGGTGCCCACCAGGTTCTCGATATTTAAGACAAAGGAGCCTTTCAGCAAACCAATTCAAGATTAAATTTCTTCAAGGTTTCTTCAAAGGCTGGTTCTGGGGACATGGAAGATTTTGCTAGCAAAGTTTATGGCTTCCTTCATGGTATAATACATCAGTATAAAAACAATATTAAGCCAGAGAAGAAATCAACAAGATTTATCAGTGAATCATAAGAAAGACTTGAAAATATGGAAGGGGAAGTAGTTTATTACAAAGACATACAGTAAACATCCATAACTATAAAGCCAAGTCTTTCAAAAATAAGAAAAGATTACTTAATAAATGTGGTTAACGCAGTAACTCTGGGAAAGATGAAGAAAGTTGGATTCCTAGCTCCTTGTTTTTATCAAAATTAGTATCAAATGGATCTTTTTTTATGTAATGTGAAGCTATAAGAATGGTGGTGGTGCACACCTTTAATCCCAGCACTGGGGAGGCAGAGGTAGGCAGATCTCTGTGAGTTCGAGGCCAGCCTGGTCTACAGAGCTAGTTCCAGGACAGCAAGGGCTACATAGGGAAACCCTGTCTCAGAAACAAACAAAGAGTAAAGAATAAATACCTGAAGAATGCAGGAAACAATACCAGACTCCAGCCACAAATGAGACTTATTTGCAATAGATTCCAAGAGCTGCCTTCCCTAGAGAGAAGTTGTGTGTTTTATCCTCTGTGGGAACATTCTGGAAAGGGCCTGGGAAACGCTCACAAGACCCTGTTCTGGGGACTGTCCATGAGCTATAACATTTCTGGTGGATTTAGCAGTGCTTATTAAAATGTAGAAACCATATACATCCATAACCACAGCCACAGAGACTTACCTCACACTCCTAGGACCTGAGGCTCCACTCAAGAGTCAAGGCAGAAGAAGAAGCCCTGCCTGTCATTTGCACTCAATCAGGTCCGTGCCCCCACCCCACCCCCCTCCCTGCAACTGGCACTGTTCTTTATGAGGACTGACGATTCCCTCACACCCAGATCAAATGACCACCCTATGCCCTATGGACCCCAGGTCTCTATGATGTGAACCCACAGCATCTTAGGGCTGGATGAGGTCCTTTCACCGTACAGAGACCACGCTTGCCAGGCTTGAGTTATTTGTTGAATAAAAAAAACAAATGAATGAACGGTGGGTAAATGAGATAAACTGCCTATGTTGAATGAATGCACATATCTTAGCTGGAGTGCTGGTGCGTAGATTAGAGCCGGGACTGGCATTTTAAGTCTAAAAGAGGACAGAGACGCACAGCTTCGATATAGTCTTCTAATGCACAGACAGTTCAGCTTGGGCTTGAAGATTATTTTCAAGTATGCAAAATTCCATTACCTCCCAGAACGCAGTATGGGTAGTAATGAATCACGAATGCGGCAGGTTGGGTTAGGTTTGATGAAACCAAAACCTCTTAAGCTCAGAAGCCTGGCTTGTTAAATAACAATGCTCCTGTAAACAAGCCTGCGAGATTTATTGTGCCCCTGGGAAAGTCTCTGGAATGAACACAGAAAATGCTTCTGTTGATTAGCCTTTTTAGCTGCAGGCTGAGAACTGACCTAAAAGGGAAAGCTCTACCCTCCAGATTTTACATAATGTGCCCTTATCAATTCCTGTCAGGAGAAGCCTTCCTCACAGGGCTGTCAGCCGCTGGGAGTGCTTCTGCCTGAGCCCTGCACCCCGTAGACCAGAGCCTGCTGGAGAGCAGAGCCCGTGGCTCCACCACCAAAGACTAAAGAGGGAGTTTCAGTGAAGGGGAATGCAAAGAGAAGGATAGGGAAATTAATACAACTAACAAGATGATTGACTCGGGCTCAGACAAAGAACAGAAGCCCCGTCTGAGCGTGAGCTATCGGGCCCAAGGTCAGAGGGAACTAACTGCTGCCCTCCCACCATTCTCCTGCCACCTCCCCAGGGCTGGTTCTGCAACAGCAGGGCTCATTTTTCAGAGGCAAAGCCCTGAATGTGCCTACATATTTTTACTGGATAAAGGAGAGATACCCTTCTAAAGAGGACACGGGACATTCATTTAGAGCCACTAACAGAAACCCCCGTCAGCACTCCAGGCTCACTTACCCAACTTTTGGGATATTTCCCAAACGGTTCTAAAAAAAAAGGTACACACAACAGGAAATAAGAGCCAAGAGAGAACTCAACGATCATGAAAGCAATGGTTGAACTAGAACATTCTAATAAATGTAGATGGAATTCTCAACTGGGAGAGGCATGTGGCTTTTCTAGGGCAGGGCATCTCCATACCACTCCCCTCTCATCTTCCCACGTGCTCCAGTGGGCAAAAACTCCTCTGCTCACCCTTTCCCTTGGATGTCCTGAAAAAGAAGCTATAGACTTCTGAGACTCTCCCCTATGATGTCTGGCAGCTCTGTCCAGAGCATCTTTGGTACACTTTCAGGGGAAGAAGTCTACTGTACTGAGAGGCCTTCTTGAGAGCCAGTATGTGCTGGTCACATGAGAGACAGGCCCTAGGTGGCCCAGCCACCCTAGCTGAAGCCTCCGCACAGATATGAAGAAGCTACCTTAGAATGCCCATTGAGCACGTGTATGGGTCCAGTTCCCATACCATCAAGTCATAACCCTACAAGACACCCTGACTGGGCACCACCCACTCACAGGACCAAGAAAGAGAATAGAAATAAGCTATCAACTTTCTAATAACAAAACACAGTTCAGAAGGGTTGGCTGGTCAGACCGTGAGAGAATGTTCTGACAGGTTTCTTGCTATGTGATTCTTGGCAGGCACACCAGAACCGTCTAGATGCTATCAAGGAGGTCTTACCACGGGTTACTGCACCATTCTTTGAGAGGAAGGCTATAGGATTGCTTCTCTGTAGGGTGGTATGTTTTGGAGGAGAGCAGGTTGAGCGTACAGCTCACAACTGTAGGAAGGCAGCCCAGGTGGGGTTAGCCGTGGGAAAAGTCTTGTAGGCACGAGAGCACAGGATGGCAGCCACAGGCAGGCCCAGGTGTCTGTCAGCTGGCTGAGGCCGTGGTGACACTGCCTTTCCTATCCAAAACACCGCTCCCAGCCAAAGCTCTGTTGTTTGTTATTGTTTCCTCCAAAGTCTAGAATGTTCTGGGGTCAGAGAAGTATTTTTACCGTGAGCATAAATAGAGATTGGATTGTGAGATCCTAGATTATGTGGAGACGCCTTTGATACTTCACTCTGCCCCAAGAGTTAAGACTTATTTTATTTCAGCCTCAACTTCAGACTTCAAAATATAAAGCAAAGATGAAAGCCCGGACTAGAACAGAAAATGAAAAGCAAACAGAAACACAGTCCAAAGAGAGTACAAGGAAAACATACTTCAGATACTGGAGACAGCTGGGGCTCTGCCTCGGTCCCCGCAGGTGTCTCGACCCCGTTCTTCCACGGGTGACCCTTCTCTAACACACCCAAGAGCACTAGGGACACTTTACCCTCTCTGAGACCCAGGATCTTGAGATCTTTTCTGTCCCCACCCCCTTGCTCTTTCCTCCTCCTCTTCTCTCCTTTCTTCCATTCCTTCTACTGCATTCTTTCTTTGGCCTCCTTGGATTTCTAAGATAAGGTCTCATTCTGTATCCCTGGCTGTACTAGAAATCAGCCTAACTTCGAACTCACTGAGATCCCCCTGCCTCTGTTTCCTGAGCGTGGGAAGAAAGGTGTGCGCCACCACCCTGTCAACTGCATTCTTTCTTTGGACTTTCTTCTCAGATTTTTGAGATAAGGGCTCACTGTGTAGCCCAGGCTAACCCGGAGTTGAAATTCTTCCTGCCTCTCCTGTGGTCTGGAATTATAAATACACACCACCACACCTGACTTCACATTTATTTATTTATTTGGAATTTTAAAAGAATGGTTCCATGATCTTTGGGTGGTGGTGTATGTTCTAAGCGTGAGAAATATCAAATATGAGTCTTTTTTGTCAAATACTATAAAATGTTTGGGACAAGGAATTGAAAGCTTTCTATCTCCCCTACCTTGTAAGACTTTTATCCTAATGCTTTACTGCTCCTCATCCAGTAAAACTTTTGTTTACACAAGGCCCGTGGTACTGGTGCTGTCCTATCTGATGGCCCAGAGCTGTGACTCTCTTCCCTTGGTTTCCTGCGTGATAATTCTTTGTAGACTAGCCAACTGAACAAGAGTGTGAGGTCAGATCCCAGCCAATGGGGAAAGGCACAGCCACCACCTGAGTTAGAACAAAAACTAAATGTACTTCCTGTCTCCGGTGTGTTAGCTCTTTCTAGTGCACCCTCTGGATCAAGAGTCGAGTTTGCCTTCTCAGGACACTTTAACCGGAGTGGTGGTCTCTTTCTTTGTGATCCTATAGGCAAGAGCCCTAAACTGAAAATCAGGGTGAATGCGCAAAAGCCGGAAGCCTAGTGCAAACCCTGCACACAAACCTCTTCCTGCTCTGGTCCCCCAGCACCCCCTGCCCAAGAGACACCACAGCACAGAAAGGTCCAATCTCCAGCCCAGGCTGCATCTCACAGTGCCTCTCACCTGCCCACTTCACACGGCAAGGTATGGCCTTGACCATAAGCTCTGCCCTCTCAAGACTAAAGCCAGACCCCTGCCTCTGAGAGCCACGGTGGCAGTGGAGCAAACACACTAGACATTCTAACAGAAAGTCACCTTTGTGATTCCAGGCCATGTTTGAAATCCGGTTCTTGGAACAAAGGGGTTTCCAGCTGGTGCACGTGAGAACGCAATGGGTAGAGGAAAACTGCCTGGGAGTATGTGAGGGCTCAGCAGACACACATCTGGGGTCTTGCTATGTTAGAGAGGACGAGCTCCGCCCCAACGAGCATCAGATCTTAGGGAGCATGGAGTAGCCCTAAGCCTTTCTTTTACCGTCTGGCTGGCAAATGAATGTCTTATTAAACAGCCCAACTTATTAACATATGCCAAATATACTGAATGCTTGTAAGAGATTCTCTATGTTTTTCAGGTTAAAAAAAATTATTTGGGATATTAGTTGCTCCCGAATATAAAGTTGACAGTCCTCACAGCCAAAACCTAGCCCGGGGGCAGAACACACACCGGGAGGAGGATGCTCTTGCTCCTGGCACCCCAGTGTGCACGGCTCCTTGTGATGACTGAGTTTCCTTTGTGAACAAAGGAGAAATGAAACAGTCAGCAGTCAGGTGGTGGTGGTGCACGCCTTTGATGCCAGTACTTGGGAGGCAGAGGAAGGTGGATCTCTCTGAGTTCCCTCCAGCCTGGTCTACAGAGTGAGTTCCAGGACACAGAAACCCTGTCTTGGGGTAGAGCAAGCAAGCATAGAGGATTCCTGCCTTACAGTCAAGGGAAACTTCAATATGCTTAATAGTCTTCTGGGGTCTCCTGTTTGAATGTTCTCATCCGGTTGCTGTGGGGCACAATCTCCTTTCCTCTGTGCAGGAGATGCAGAAACTGCTGGAAGAGACAAGATGCAAGCCCTGGAGTCTGAGGTACAGCCTCTCCTCTCACCATTTCAACACAAACAGGCAGACAGGCATTTCCCTACCCACAAATCCAGACAGTCTTCTGTCGTGTGCCCCACAGACCATTTCTTGTTAACATTTTGCGAAGAGACAAAGTGTGTGAGATGCTGCACCAGATACAGTAGATGTAGCTCCTACCCAACAGGGTTGGAAAATCTAAATTAAAACACAGGGATAGGAAAGCCATTCCCTTCTCCTCCATCTCTTCTTGTCTCCCCACACGTGCCACGAACAGGCAGTTCCTCTGTTGCACAGCTTGGTTTTTGGGATAAGACAATGAGTACCCTGTGACCTGTGAGTGGTGGTAACTGTCATCGGCACAATAGTGGTGGCAATGCTAACAGACACGTGGCCACACTAATAAAGCAGGGTCTAATCCAGGGCAAAGTGGGAGCTGAGTCATGGCTTCCTTTCTCTCTGAGGAGGAGGTATTGGGGAGAGGAGGCCCCCATGGGGTGACAGTGAGGGAGTCCCTGTTGTGAACTGTCAGAGCCGGAAACGGGTCACCAGGATTACAGAAACCTGTCCCCACGGCAGGGAGCGGGGATGGCAAAGCAGCAGATAGCTGTTCCAGGACGTGATTGAGACTGGCACCATCCACCACGTGACCAGCCTCCGCAGGCAGGAGTCAGAGACAATGCCCTGGGTTGAAAAGGGAAGTCACCCATTGTGAACCAGAAGAAACCTCAGCAAGTTGTTTGGGTTCTGACTTTCTGCGAGCTGACAAAATGGCTCCCTCGCAATGAGCAGAGAGGCTTAGTCCATCCAAATCCATTCGGATAAACTTCTGAGCAAAAGGAAGGAACCAAAACCTGATGTTAAATAAAGGTAGAATGTTTAACTTTTGCTTCTAAGCTTGACTGTGAACTTTTGAGACAAAAACATCTAATTTCCCCACAAAACAGAAAATGGCTTTGAAGCAAAACTTAATGCATAGCTGTACCAGTATTACTTTTATTTATTTCTTTTTAATTTTAAAAACTGTATATGTTGGGTGTTTTGCTTGCATCAGTTGTGAGCCACCAGGTGTGTGCTGGAAAGCAAACCCAGTTCCTCTCAGAGACAGCAGCCAGTGTTCTGAACTGCTGAACCATCTCTCCAGAGGTAAGACTTACATCTATTGATATCATTGATGCTTCCACTGAAAATTGGCAAATGTCACAATGTAAAGGTTGGTAATTAAATCTGAATAAAAATTTACATACATAAATTTACATACATAAAGCAAAGTCACTGGGATAAACATAGAGCTAATAGAAGAAGCAATAATGCCAATTAACATGATCTTTTAAAGGTGTTAGGTTTCCAGTCTCCTTGGAAAGTAACATGGAGTAAGCAAAAAAGCTGGTTGGTGAAAGGGTGAAACTTATTAGAGAGGATTTTTTTTTTTTTAAATCTTAAATGTCGGCCCAGTCTTATCTTAAGTGCTGGCCCACACCCATGAGTCACCCAGCAGTTCCTGTAAGGATTGCTAAATTCAAGTCTGGTCACTCACAGGGAGTCCCAGCAAAACACTTCAGTGCAGCCCCGATGAGCACCCACAGATTAGGAGGACGGCGAGCCTTTGGTTGACTTTCTAGCCAAAGTCCAAGAACCTATTGGCATGTTTGGTTGTCTGGTGCTGGGAGATCAAGCCTGAGCTAATGGGTGCTCGGCAAGCTGGGCGAGCCCTGTTAACTAACTGCTCTGGAGATGCCATGTTCAAGTCCACGAATTCTCCCCCATGTCCAGGATGTGATTCGGTTCTCTTTCTAATATTAGAAGGAGAGTGTCATCATTTTCCCTGAGAGATGGCATCTCCAAGAACCCGAAATAGCTATTCAGTCAAAATTCTGTATGTCAAGACTCATGAACCCCACATTTCAAATGACTAATACTCAAAGTGGCTAACAGCGGCCACACTGAGAAGCCCAGAAGGCTCCAAGGACAGTGCTGTCCCATATAATGAAAGATGAGTCCGTCTGCACTCCTGGCTCACGGGAAACACATTTTTCAGAGTTATTTATTTTATTGTATGAGTGCTTTGCCGGCGAATACGCCTATATATCACATGTGTGTCTGGTGGCCACAATAGTCAGAAGAGGGCTTTGGATTGCCTGGAACTTGAGTTATAGACACTGTGAGCCGAATCTGGATCTGGAAGGTGATTTGTTTAAGAAACAAATACACTGACGTTTTTTTGCTAATGTGTTGAGATGGGGTCTTAATTATGTTGCTGTAGCGGGCTTCAAACTATGCTCAAATGATCCCTCTGCTTCAGCTTCCTGGGTAGCTAGAATGTCAGCTTTTAAAAGTTTTAAAACTTACATTTATATATTGCATGCATGCATGCATAGGTATGAGTGTAGCAGGGAGCACATACATGCCCCAGCAGTCATGTGGAGGTACGAGAACAAGCTACAGGAATAAGTTGGTTCTCTCCTTGCGCCATTTATGTCCTAGGCATCGAGCTCAGGTTGCCAGCTTGGCACCCGGCACTCTTGCCCGCTGAGCCATCTTCCCGGCCCTCCCCTCACTCTTTTTCCTTTCTTTTTTTTAAATTAAAAGAGCAAGTGCTGGAGGGACGGCTCCGCGATTAGGAGGTCAACCCCGCTCTCCCCCACTGCTCTTGTAAAGGACCCAGGGTCAACTTTAGCACCTGTTATGTGGCTCCTGTAACCTCAACTCCAGGGATTCTGATGTTTGTGGTCTCCAAGGGACCCTGCACTCAGTCATTACACCCCTCTCCATAGCCGTAAAGTCAAAAATAAAAATCTCTTTAAAAACTTAAATGCATGTGTTTTCCTTAAAAGTGAAGCCCCATTTTAAAAAGCCCACTCACAGAGACTAGCCGAGTGCCATCTAAACTGTAGCCTGTGGCTAGCCTCTGCCCTTTTCCCCACACCCAGGACGAAGGGAGACCTGGGGAGAAGGTGAAATATTCACAAACAACTCTTTCACATTTAGAAGCCAGACCATTCTGACAGAACCTTGTTTTAGAAAAGCCGGCCGTGGTTGACTATATAACAACAATGTGTCCTCAGAATAGAAGACTACAGACGGAAATTAAGGAAGTCTCTGGAAGCTTTCTCTCCAAGGGGCTCTGTATAATTTCCAATCAAGCACGTAAACAGCTGGCATGAAAAACGACTTCCCTTGTATATACATCTGCTCCATGCTTGCTTATGCAATGCAGCCATTGCCCTGACCAACAGGAAGCTGGCGTGGGGAAGAGCGGCGTTGACCTCAGCGAGTGCAGTGGGAGTCCAGGCCTGCAGGGTGGACCCAGTCTAAGGCCCATGGCTGGGAGGGTCACAGGCACTAGGGGTGAACGTAAGATGTGACCTGTTTTTCCCTTCATGCCCATGCCTCTTCTAGGTCCCCTCACGCTGATTCATAGACAAGTGGTTAGAACAGGACACCATTGCAGTGGTCAAGAAACACCCAGGGAGGGCTGGCAGCTGAGAAGAACCCTCCATGGCCTCAGTTTGTCTGACCTGCTGGCTGCCGGCAACACCAAGCCTCCGCTCCTCCCTCATCCTGTCCCTGCAGTCCCTTGAGGCACATTCCTGGAGTCTCCGAGGGCTTTGAGAGCCCCACTCCCCACCAGCCTCCTTTTAAAAAATTTTCTTAGGTTTGTATTCTTTTTTTTTTTATTTTTTAAAATACCAACCCAAATTCCCACTCCCTCCCCTCCTCCCATTCCCTCCACACACCCTCCCACTCCATCCCCCTCTAATCCTAAGAGAGGGTAAGGCACTTTGCTTTGGGGAAAGTTCAAGGCCCTCCCCACTACATCCAGGCTGAGCAAGGTATACATACAGAGAGAATAGAATCCCAAAAAGCCAGTACATGCAGTAGCGATTAATCCCAGTGCCACTGCCCGTGGCCCTTCAGTCTGTCCCAGTCATACAACTGTCAGCCACATTCAGAGGGACTAGTTTGGTCCTATGCTTGTTCCTTCCCTTAGGTTTGTATTCTAAGGCTATATTCATGACCAACGTATCACCGTCAGGGACAACTTTTTCAGTGGTTTCAAACGACACCCGAGTGTTCTGAGTAGCCTGTGCTTGCCTGCTCCATCAACGCGTGACATCAGTCGTGTGAACCACATCTATTGGGCTGCAGTGACAGGGCTGTGCCCTCACACTCTCCCTCTTCTGCACATGGTTTGGACCACTTTACAGGGCTAACTGAAAGGATAAGAAGGGCAACAAAGAATGTTCTTCTGAGTTAGCCTTTCTGGATCACTTTAGAAGGTGAAATAAAATTGAAACTCAATTAATGTTTTACACAGCTAGGCATGGTGGTATAGGGTTGTAACCCCACAACCTGGGAGGCTAAAGCCGGAGGCCTGCCATGAGTTCAAAACCAGCTGCTTTATGAGTGTCCCGGGTTCTTTCCTGTTGCCGTGATTAAAGGGTTTATTCTGTTTTACAGTTCCACAGGGAGATGACAGAAGGAGCAGGAAACTGGCTGATCACATTGCAAACACACACAGGAAGCAGAGAGAAAAACAAAACAGGGCCAGGCTATCAAAGTTCAAAACCTACCTCTGAGCAATGAATACCCTGCCTCGAACAAGGTTTAACCTGCTAAAGGCTTTACAACCTAAAAAACAGCACCACCAAATACCCTAGCTGTCATCATAGAACCTTCATTCAGTAACTGAGGGAAGCAGATGCAGAGATTCACATTCAAGCACCAGGCTGAGCTCTGGGAATCCAGCTGAAGAGAGGGAGGAGGGAATATGTGAATGAGGTGCCTGTGTGGGGTTAAGATCATGACAGGAAAATCTACAGACAGATGAATCAAGCTCTTGGGGGAACTCACAAACTCTAGATCAACAGCTGTGGATCCTGCACGGGACCAAACTAGGCTCTCTGCCTATGGGCAACAGTTGGGTAACTTGGTATATCTCAAGGGTCCCTGGCAGTGGGACCAGGATCCATCCCTGGTGCATGAGCTGGCTTTTTGGAGCCCATTGCTTATAGTGGGATACCTTGTTCAACCTTGATGCAGTGGGGAAGGGTTTGGTCCTGCCTCAACTTGATATGCCAGGTTTTGTTGAATCCCCATGCGAGGCCTTACCCTTTCATAGAAGTGGATGGGAGTAAGTTGGGGGATAGGCAGTGTGGCGGGGGGAGGGAAGGGGAACTGTGGTTCATATGTAAAATAAATAAATTTTTTTAAAAAAATCAGCACCACCAGCTGGGGAACAAGTGTTCAAACATGCAAGTCTATGGGAGACATTTTACTTAAACCATAACAAATGTGAGCATTAAGCCATTCAAGGGGCTTCATAGTAAGGCCCTGTCTCAAAGACTTGAAAAATAACAACAAAACTCTCAGCTTTCTCGGAGGCAGCCCCAATGATGGAGCATGTTTCCCTAGCACCAAACCCCTTACCCAAACTTGTTTCTTAGTAGTATGAAGTTAATGTCAAAGTCAGAAAAATATTGGTTGCTTCATACTTGTTGTTTTCTTCTTCTGCCATATCTTCAATAATTTTTTGATATAACATATTTCGATAATTCAGCTGTCTCGCTGTGCATCCTCATTAAACGATAAAAGAGTAAGCATTCTTGTCAATGGTATAATTCCTCCTCCTCCTCCTTTTCCTCTTCCTCCCAATTTTACCAAGGTACAGCTAATACACAAAGAACTGTACATACGCAGCACGCAGTTCAGTAGGTGTAGCTACAAATAAATGTCCATGTAGCATCATTGCAACCTGGTAATGCGTGCCTCTAGCATCTTCTCCCCCAAAGTTCCCGCCAAACTCCTTGGGCTCTGCAGTTTTGCTTCTGCGGTGGGAACACTCAACCTCAGATCTGCCCTCTCAGGTTTTTGAAGAGCACAACATCATATTGTTAATGTAAGCGCTATGCTATTCTGCAGAGCTCAACTTACCCATCTTACACAACTGAAACCTTACACCCACTGAAGCACAGCTGTCCTCTCCCCATCCACCTCCAGCACCAGTGCACTTCAGCTTCTGGCAAACACTACTGTATCAACTTCGCTTCTGTGGGCTTGGTTATCAGAGATGCCTCATGGGAATGGAACCACAAAACATTTATCTTTCTGTGTCCAGCTTGTTTCACTAAGCGTAATGTCTCCAGTTTTATCTATGTGGCAAGTGGTAGATTTCCTTTTTGTCTTTTTTTTTTTAATAAAGCAGAATAGTATTTGTTTCACAGACTACACTTATTATCAGTTCATTTGTTGATAGACAGTTGGTTGATGCTATGTTTTTAGCATCAGGAATAACGCTGCAATAAACACAAGCTCTCTTTAAGATACTGAATTGGCCAGGCAGCGGTAGCCCATGCCTTTAATCTCAGCATGAGGGAGGCAGAAGCAGGTGGACCTCTGTGAGTTCGAGGCCAATCTGGCCTACAGAGTGAGTGCCAGGACAGCTGGGGCAACACAGAGAAACCCTGTCTCTAGACACCCCCACCCACCCACACACACAAAAAGATACCGAATTCAATTCTTTTGGTTATGTCTCCACTGGTGGGATTGCTGAGTCATGATGTCTCCAGTGGTGGGATGGCTGAGTCATGATATCTCCAGTGGTGGGATGGCTGAGTCATGATGTCTCCAGTGGTGGGATGGCTGAGTCATGATGTCTCCAGTGGTGGGATGGCTGAGTCATGATGTCTCCAGTGGTGGGACGGCTGAGTCATGATGTCTCCAGTGGTGGGACGGCTGAGCCATGATGTCTCCAGTGGTGGGACGGCTGAGCCACGATGTCTCCAGTGGTGGGACGGCTGAGCCATGATGTCTCCAGTGGTGGGATGGCTGAGCCATGATGTCTCCAGTGGTGGGACGGCTGAGTCATGATGTCTCCAGTGGTGGGACGGCTGAGTCATGATGTCTCCAGTGGTGGGATGGCTGAGTCATGATGTCTCCAGTGGTGGGATGGCTGAGTCATGATGTCTCCAGTGGTGGGATGGCTGAGTCATGATGTCTCCAGTGGTGGGATGGCTGAGTCATGATGTCTCCAGTGGTGGGATGGCTGAGTCATGATGTCTCCAGTGGTGGGATGGCTGAGTCATGATGTCTCCAGTGGTGGGATTGCTGAGTCATGTGGCAGCAGTTTAATTTTCTGAAGAGATTTCCTATTGTTTTCTAAAACTGCTGTACCAGTTGACAGTCCCACAGACAAAGAGAGTGCCTGTTTCTCCACATCTTCACTAACATCCATAATCTTAAAACACAAAGCCTGTCAGTCCATCCTGGCAGGCACGTGGTTATATGCCCCTGTGGGACTGACCTGAAACGTTTGAATCCCGATAATGGTTCTGAGTACTGTTCATCTGCCTTTTGGTCTTCGTACAACTTTTGGGGGGGGGGGTGGGCGCGGGGGGATGTTTGTTAAGTCTTTTGCTGGGATTTAATCAGGTTGTTTATATATTTTTAAAAACACTTTCTTCTTGTGATGCTGGGATCAAATGGAGGGGACATGGCAGGAGAGCAACCTCTTCTGAATGGCTGCCTTAGTTGCAGGTGACTTAGACTTTTTTGAGTTGATCTTTTTTTTTTTTTTTTTGAGTTGATCATAGGGGTTGTAGGAGTTCTTCAGGCACAGGGAGCTAACCTCATCAGATACAGAGCTGGCCAGCAGGTCCCCCCCCCCCCCCCCCCCCCCCCCCCCCCCCGTGGAGTTTGGCCTTGGACTATGCGCATAATTCCCATTGTTTGTTAGTTACATTCTTTGGAGACAGGCAGCACACTTAGGGACAGTTAACTCAGCCTCACTTCCCTAGTTTAGATCCTACTGGTCTCATGGTTTAATTTACTCTTTATGTCTGGTTTGCTAGTCTCTTAATCTTGAATAATATTAACTGGAAGAGACAATATAGTGCCCATTAAAATTTTACCCACAGGTTCAGGATGTGTCTGAGAGGCAACATGCTTGCTAGGCACATATGAGGGCCTGGCTCAATCCCCAGAACGGCACACACACAAACAACAGCAAAACCATGCAAATACCATTTTTATCCTCTTCTCCCAATGGATGAGAATTGGTCCACTGAACAGATTAACACGTTCAGGAAGCTTTATTGTTATTTATCAGCATTTCTTAGATAACGCAGGGAGATGATGCTCAAAGCTGTCCCTGAACAACACAATGATGCAGTTTTCGCAGCAGTCTGTTTCCTAACACTGTGCATTGACTGGTTCTGAAATACTTTCTGTGCTAGGGACAGCAAGGCCTTCAGGGGTGTGGATTTGCATAAAGAAGTCCTATAGTGGTAGTCAGGGTTTATATTTCATTGATTCGGTGATTATTGAACTCAGATTGCCACGCTCATGACGAAAATTGAAACTTTTATTTTTGTAACACCTAACATCGACCCCTGGGACAGCTTCAATCACAATGTTGAATGAATGGTTTATTGTGCTGGATGCTCAGTGACATCATCACCCCCAACCCTGCCCAGGCTACCCCTAAGTTTCCCCAGGATGCTCAGTGACATCACCCCCCACCCCTACCCATGCCCAGAGTACTCCTAAATTCCTCCCAAGAGATCCAATGAGTCTTTTGTTTGTAGTTATTCCAACAACAGGGACATGTCAGTGTTTTTACTGTATATTTTTCGTGGGTGTTTGTATTTTGGAGTCAAGGGGAGAGCTGTCAATAGACTCTAAGTTCTGCCTTGGAGCAGACTTTAAATATGAAATGATTCTCCTGCCCTCATTGTACACATCACCAACCAAGAACTTCTGTTTCATTTGGAGACTTCAGAGGCATCAATAACCTTCCTAAACATGGTTTTGTGACTTTCACCCTAGATGATTACACAAACAAATCACTCAATAGATTGTAGAAAATGGGCCATGAGATGACCAGGAGGCACATGACATCATGCACAAGAGGGAACAGGACCCAAATTCAATTTGTCACTTGGGATAAGCAAAAAATTGCTAATTGATAGACCTGGCTGGTTTAAATGTTCTGGGCACAATGAAGAGCAACTATGTTCATCTGTGCTGTGAGGAAGCCCCCCTCCCCCGCCAACGACCCTCCCGAAATAAAGAATCTGAGGCATACTGTAGAATCATCAACAAATCTTCCACTGACTTTTTAAAACCTGTGATGGTTTCTTTGCTCTTATGCCATTGGTACTCTCCCCATTGTCCATTTTGATCCAGTGACTTCTAGGACTCACTCCAACAGGGAGTAAAACTCTTTAAGAAGGGTGGTTTGAAGAAACTTCTATTTCGTAGAAAGAAAGATGCCTCGGGCCTTCAAGATCATTGTTCCTGATAGAAAAGACACTGTAGTTTTAGCACAATTGATTTAGTACATTGGTGGTTCTGTTTGCGTGTTGAAAGACACTCTCACTCCATATTGATATTTAGGCACTCACAGCAATTCTTGTGCCTCAGCCTCCCAAGTGTTGGGATTACTGGGTAGAACAATCAGCCCTAGTTTGATGGACCCTTAACAAGATGCCCATGCTAAAGACACTTCTGGTTCATTTCAAGTTATCTGATGCCTCAGAAAAACCTGTCTGCTCTGCCCAACCACTATTGAGGGATTTCATTTGGAATTAAAGATTTTTGTCCATCCACATGCAAGGTCTGTCTTGGAACTTCCTTGAGGCTGGGTTGGTTTCTTCAGGCTTAAGAAGTTTGCAATTGAAGATCTCAAGGCCCGAGGACCTTGTATGAAGTTCTCAGGAATGGAAGGAATGCAGGTAGCTCACTCCTGACTCAGAGGTAGATCATCCATCCATCCCGGCTTTTGTACCGTGACAGAAACAGACTGACAGAATCTATGAGCAGGCCTCACCCAGGGCTGCCACAGTGACTTTCAGCAGGGACACACTGTGAGTTTGCTTCCTCCTTTTCATCCCAGCATCTTTTATTCTGTCAAAGCCTTAGAATAAAAGGACCAAATGTAAGAGCCTCCTCTTATACTTCTGACTTCAATTGTGAGGAGACAGCTAATTTGTAATTAAATCAAAACGAAAGAAACTCTCTAGTGGTAAAAGGAATTGCCAGTCCAGTACCAATTTTATAAACCTTTTAGAGTCTGTGGATGTATTTTATTAATCAAATATTTATAGCTGGGTTTATGAAAAAATAGAACATTTTAATATGGAGCTTGCTGTGCATAGACTTCTGTGCTGGGTAGTAAAGTCATCATGGCTGTGGTAGACTCCTAAGTCATTACTAGCGTCACCACAGCCCCTGCACACTAATACATGCTTTCCGAGTGTCTCTTTCCCAGCTCACCCAGCCTCCCTATAGCCTCAGTTGTGTTTTTTTTTTTTCTGTTTGCTTCTTAGTAAATTTCTTCTATTCCTGTCACGATTCATGTGTCCCTGGTCCTACTCATTGTTTGGGGACACAAGAACCTGGACATTTTAGTGGGCATCCTGCTGGAACTCTGATTGTGCCTCTAACAGTTGATGAGCCAGACTGGAGAGGAGCACAAAGTTCTGAACGCCAACGCCGCTCTTCCTTAACAAGGACACCCATTACCACTCTCCCCTTCTTCCCCGGGCAGCTGGAAACAAAGGGCAGGCTCCCACAGGAGGCTGAGCATCTGGGAGAATTGGCTACCACATCTCCCTTTTTCTAGGCTTATTGTGCCCCTCACCTGGAGGGCCAGGGATATACCTGGATGTCCTCCCATCCTACAGGGGATGTGAACCTGGGCAAAGAAGTATACACTGGGTGGCAGCTGTCACACCCACACTTAAAACTGGGAGGTGGTTGTACCGGAGAGTCCACACTTACTAAGAGTCCCCTGCAAATCTATAGCCACTTGGCACTGAGTCTGGGAGAAACCTAAATGCCAACAGGGGGTGTACTCTGGAAGTAAACAGAGCTGCCTGCCAACCAAATGGGTAATTGGTACGGGTTACTTGCTAGCATAATCCCAACCTCCTTTTCTTCATTTCTTCCTTTCCCAGCCCAGAAGCCGGCCAGTTCCAGAGAAAGGACCACAGATGCAACATCTGGTACCCACAGAGCCGTCGTCGTCGTTGTCTCTGCTGGCTTCCCGTACTACCTCGCCAGATGACTCTAAGGTAACCCCGCTCTCGTGAGGACTGACTCCTGCCCCGCCATACTCTCTGCCCTCAGGCCTTCTAGTACGCACCGGAGGCAGTACTATCTCCGAGAATAACAGTCCCCAGATAACAGTGCATTCCCCCCAGCACGAGATCCAAAAGGAGAAATCCCTACCCATTTGTACATAGAGATGTAAAACAAAATCAAACTCAGCCATCCGATTTAGCTCCTGGCTCAGTCTAGCAGTCCTGCTCCAGCTCCCAGCATTCATTCTTAAAGAGCTTCAAAGGGGAGTGACTTTATTCCAGTAGCATCCCAGTGCATGGGGCTGGTTGACAGGCAGAGAGAGACAGATGAAGAGACAGAGAGACAAAGACAGAGAGAGACAGAGACTGAGGCTAAGCTGGGGCTTTATATCAGTGTTTCTGATTCTCCTGTGGCTATAGTCAGATTGCCCCAGGGACACCCAGGGTGGACCATTGCTAAACTCTAAATCATCAGCTTTCCTTCAGGACTAGCGGTGGAAAAGAAGGAGGCTTCTCTTTCCACACTGCAGATCCTTGGGCAAGACAGCTGGGAAAAAGTTGATTCTGAGAATTAAACTAAAAAAAGCAATATTTACTCTCTGCTCCCTGAGTGAGATGCAGTGTGAACAGCCAGCCTCCTTCCTGTCCTGCTACACGCCTTCCTGCTTCCGGGAAAGACTGCTTCTCTCTGCTCTTGCTAGTGTACGTCACCACAACAACAACAAGATAACCACGAAGGTAGGAACCAAAGAAAATAGCCCCACAGGCCTAATGTGCAGGCCTTCATGAGTGCACCAGGATAAGAGGCTAGACAACAGGGGGAGGGCGGGGAAGGAGAAGGGTGGAATCTAGCTTGTGCAGCACACAGAGTGGACTCTCCTCCCAGCTATCCGCTACTATGCCTGCAGCATTTCTTTAAGGGAAGTGTTTGGACCCTTGAGGATAATTACAGTTCATATCCATTTTTTTTCCAACCATGGACTATTAACAATGCAAGGAGAAACTGGGAAGGGTCTCTGAGGATCTATCCCAGTTCACCAATAACTCCCTGACATTAACTTCAGCTTGTGAACTCATATGGGAAGACCACAGGACACCCATTCAGATAACAACTGTGTTTAATTAAAAAGAAGCCCCCATCCCGAACATCATAGATACCTAATCGACCACGCTAAGCCTGTCTCCTATCTTGGTTTTCTCTTGCCTTATGCAGACTTCCAAAACCCTAAATTCTCTGTCCCCACGATCCTACAGGCTCTTGCCTTCCTGCCATCCTCGCAAATAGATAAAGGGTTCTTCTTATTTGAGGCCAACTGCTCAGTTTATTTTTACTGCCCAAAAACGATTCCAGAGATTCACTAGCTGAAATAGCCATGTTTCAATAACTAGTTGAAACAGCACCAAGTACTATAAGTAATATAGGAGGTACAGGCTCCATAGATTCAGCTGTTGACACTGCTTCTTGATGTTCGGCCGAGATCTGAAAGAAGGGACCCATGCCTGATACGACCAACTCACAGGACTGAAGGGGCCTTGTGAGACAGATTGTCTCACAGAATGCAAAGGCATCTGAACGCCTTCCAGATCCCCAAGAATTAATTCTGTTCCCTCCAAAGATAGAGATGCAATTTTTAACTTGATGTAATTGTGTCATGTGTTCACGCTTCCATGTAATTGTTGGTATGTCTTTCTGTGTTAAGACAGCATGGGGGAAACTCAGCCTGCTCTAGAATTCTTAAAAAAAAAAAACAAACCCGAATAACAAAACTTATGACCACTTCATCCTTTCATTTTCACTGTACACTGAAATTGTTATATTTTATTTACACTTATGCCTACTTAAAATGCGTGTGTACATGCAAGTGCAAGTGTTTAGAGGATTTATTAAACAGCCCCTATGGCCTTATGAACCGAAGTACTTTTCCTTTCTGTTGTTTCTGGTGTTTTGGTTTTTGGTTTTTCAAGACAGGGTTTCTCTGCAGCTTTGGAGCCTGTCCTGGAACTAGCTCTTGTAGACCAGGCTGGCTTCGAACTCACAGAGATCCACCTGCCTCTGCCTCCCGAGTGCTGGGATTAAAGGCATGCGCCACCTCCGCCCGGCTTGTTTCTGTTTTTGAAACAGGCTCTCTACTGACTGTTCTGGAATTCACTCTGTAGACCAGGCTGGCCTCACACAGAGATCTTCCTGCCTCTGCCTCCCAAGTTCTGGGATTAAAGGTGTGTGTCACCACTCAGAATCCTTAATTTCTTAAATTACATAAAAATGCTATATTTAATATATTAATGTTTTATAAAACCTTAAAGTATTATTTGTTTATATAAAACAGCACTGGTGAGACTCTTGAGCAGGTAATTTAGCCGGGCAATGGTGGTGCACAGCTTTAGTCCCAGCACTCAGAGGCTGGGAGTTCTCTGGGTCTCTCTGAGTTCTAGGCTAGCTACCCTGGTCTACAAATCAACTCCCAGGGTCTAGAGCTCCATGGAGAAACTCTGCCTCCAAAAACAAAACAACAAGCAAACCAAAAGAGAATATGAAATTTAATATCAGATACATAGACTTTGATAACAATTCCTTTTCAAAGTAAGTTCTAAAATTAATCAAAATTTCACTTCAGTTTTACAATCTCCACAGGTAACAGAACAATAGTAGCAAATAAAAATGCTTTGTGTTAACTTAAACACTGACTAATGTACAGTAAAATAATTTCATTAGACAAACTGCGATGAATTTCTTTCTTGGGAAAAAGTCCTAATATGTATTATATAAGCTTTTTTATTTATTTTTAATGAATTCTCCATTTTTCTCTGCTCCCTCGCCCTGCCTCTCCCCTCCCTTTCAATCATCTCCCAAGGTTGCTCCCAATTTACTCTGGAGATCTTGTCTTTTTCTACTTCCCATGTAGATTAGATCCATGTATGTCTCTCTTAGGGTCTTCATTGTTGTCTAGGTTCTCTGGGATTGTGATTTGTGGGTTGGTTTTCTTTGCTTTATGTTTAAAAACCACTTATGAGTGAGTACATGTGATAATTGTCTTTCTGTATCTGGGTTATTTCACTTAATGATGTTTTCTAGCTCCATCCATTTGCCTGAAAAATTCAAGCTGTTGTTACTTTTTTCTGCTGTGTAGTACTCCACTGTGTAAATGTACCACATTTTCCTTATCCATTCTTTGGTTGAGGGGCATTTAGGTTGTTTCCAGGTTCTGGCTATGACAAACAAAGCTGCTATGAACATAGTTGAGCACATGTCCTTGTGGCACGATTGAGCATCCTTTGAATATATACCTAAAAGTGGTATTGCTGGGTCTTGAGGAAGGTTGTTTCCTAATTTTCTGAGAAATCGCCATACTGACATCCAAAGGGGTTGTACCAACTTGCATTCCCACCAGCAATGCAGGAGTGTTCCCTTTGCCCCACAATCTCTCCAGCATAAGTTGTCATCAGTGTTTTTGATCTTGGCCATTCTTACAGATGTTTTGATTTGCATTTCTCTGATGACTAAGGATGTTGAACATTTTCTTAAGTGACTTTCAGCCATTTTAGATTCCTCTATTGAGAGTTCTCTGTTTGGGTCCGTATTCCATTTTTTTTTTTAAATTGGATTATTTGTTCTTTTGATGACCAATTTCTTGAGTTCTTTGTATATTTTGGAGATCAGACCTCTGTCTGATGTGGGGTTAGTAAAGATCTTTTCCCATTCTGTAGGCTGTCGTTTTGTCTTGTTTACTGTGTCCTTTGCTTTACAGAAGCTTTTCAGTTTCAGGAGGTCCCATTTATTAGTTGTTTCTCTCAGTGTCTATGCTACAGAGGTTATATTTAGGAAGGGCCTCCTGTGCCAATGCATTCAAGTGTACTTCCCACTTTCTCTTCTATGAGGTGCAGTGTAGCTGGCTTTATGTTGAGGTCTTTGATCCATCTGGACTTGAGTTTTGTGCATGGCGATAGATATGGGCCTATTTTCATTCTTCTACATGTTGATATCAAGTTATGTCAGCACCATTTATTAAATATGCTTTCTTTTTTCATTTGATATCTTTTGCTTCTTTGTCAAAAATCAGGTGTTTGAAGGTGTGTGGATTAATATCTGGGTCTTCAATTTGGTTCCAATTATATAAAATTTTTATTAGGGCTATGACACAAGTAAAATGGCAGATCTCTAAGTTTCTCGGTATCTTGGTTAAACTGCCTTTCACAGTTAAAACTTGCAGGCGATACAACCTGGTTGATCTTAATTTACAGATGCACC
Organism: Myodes glareolus; assembly: GCF_982192425.1. Classification (NCBI taxonomy): domain Eukaryota; kingdom Metazoa; phylum Chordata; class Mammalia; order Rodentia; family Cricetidae; genus Myodes; species Myodes glareolus. The sequence continues at coordinate 30,806,567 of NC_142049.1, read as the reverse complement.
ATCAAGGTACAGAAACTAGAGCCTTTAATCCCAGCACTTGGGAGGCAGAGGCAGGACACAGAGAAGCCCTGTCTTGAAAGAAAAAAAAGAAAAAAGAAAAAAGAAAGATACAGAAACTATTGCCCAATCATTCTACTGAGCGCTCCACCTTCAAAAATCAGGTTTTACAAGGTTCTTAACTTGTCCAATTTAGACCTTAAAAAAATGACTTATGACCCAAGCTGCGGGTGCATGTTCAGTTCAGCCTGTTTAAGGTCGTATCCACCTCAGATCAGGCTCTGTATAACCCAAATCGCAAGTCTTCTACTTCATTTATATTAGGTGTCATAACTGAGAAAGGACAGATTTTGAATAAAGAATTTGTGGTGACAGTTTATTTGTGCTCTAACCGATAAAGCCTTCCTGAAGATCAGAGGGCGGAGTTAGCCACTAGTTAACCTAGTTAACCACAGAGTCCAGGCACACACACACCTTTGTCACCAGTCCTTGGGAGATAGAAGCAGGAAGAGCAAGAGTTCAAGGTCACACTGGGCAACCGAAGATTTAACCAGTCTACAAGAGAAACAGAGCTCACACCTTTGATTCCAGCACTTGGGATTCTGAGCCTTTATTCCCAGCACAAGTGAGGTGGAGACAGGAAGGGATATGATTGTGCAGAGAAAGGACTATAAGGTAGGAGAAAGGAGCTCAACCCCTCTGTATGAGGATTCCATAGAGGTAAGAAGTCTCGCTAGTGGTGTGTTCCTCTGCTTCTCGGATCTTTCAGCATTTACCCTGATCTGATATCTGGCTCCGGGATTTTATTGTTAAGACCAATTAGAATTCACACTACAAGGATTGTTTAATGTGATGGGGAAAATGATCTGATCAACATCTTAACTTAAAACTGATAAAAGTTGGAGAGTGGCCAACCAATGACAGGTCCGGATTGAGAGCCATGCCAAAAGAGGGAGTCCACCCTGACACAGACTGGATGGTGAGGACCCAGTGGCTGGATAGCATGGACACCTAGGATAGAACCAAACACAACTGGCAAAAACAAACAAAAAAACTGATAAAAATTATCAAAAAACCTTTGATAATTAAAAATAATCTATTATTCTGTCTTATATACTCTCAAAATATATGCTGCTAATGTGTTTGTGTTTTTACAGTGTTTTCATGTTGCCACAGTGACTTGTAGCCATATGAACTAAAACTGTTCAGTTAGTCCAAATTCTTTTCAGTTCATACTGTGAAGCCAGGCAGTGGTGGTGCAAGACTTTGATCCCAGGACTTAAGAGGCAGAGACAGGCAGATCTCTGAGTTGAAGCCCAGCCTGGTCTACAGAGCAAGTTTTAGGGCAGCCAGGGCTACACAGAGAAACCCTGCCTCATAAAACAAAATTGCGTAAAAATTTGGACACTCACCGATGTCTGTAGCTTCAACTTTCTTGGAGTGATTGATACGTTCACTACAATGGTAAGTAAGCATTGATATGCTCCCCACAATGGTAGGCTAGCATTGATATGCCTCCTATAATGGTAGGCAAGCATTGATATGCTCCCCATAATGGTAGGCTAGAATTGATAATGCTCCCACATTGGTAAGCGAGTATTGATATGTTTCCCACAATGGTAAGCAAGCATTGATATGCCCCCTCTAATGGTAAGTGAGCACTGATATATCCCCATAATGGTAGGCAAGCATTGACATGTTCCCTATAATAGTAAGCAAGTAATTCAAAGAAAAGGAGAGATGTAAAGTGAGGATAAAGATGCAAGAAAACTATCCTGATTTGGATGTCTTGTGAGACCAAATGAAAAGCAAATTCAAGTGAAAAGTTGATGCTAAATACTTGCCTAAAGACCTAAATGTTTAAATTTTTAATTATTTTAAAATTTGTTGATAACAACATTGTCCTTTGAATTGTTGGCATGTTGGGCCTGTATTTAAGATGTGGTTTCTTGTGTCATCACTCAAAGACTGTTGCTTTATTGAGAATCAAATGTGTCATTCTGCAGACCAAAAGGAACCATCAATAAATAAAGGAAATAGCAAAAGTTATATATGTCAGGTGGTAGTGGCACACGCCTTTAATCCCAGCACTCAGGAGGCAGAGGCAGGTGATCTCTGCGAGTTCAAGACCAAACTTATCTACAGAGTGAGTTCCAGGACAGCCAGGACTGATATACAGAGAAACCCTGTTTTAGGAAAAAAAAAATTTAAAAATATTTTATACAAAAATATATTTCTTTCTTTCTTTCTTTTCTTTCTTTCTTTCTTTTTTTTTTTTTTTTAGTTTTTCGAGACAGGGTTTCTCTGTAGCTTTAGAGCCTGTCCTGGAACTAACTCTTGTAGACCAAGCTAGCCTCAAACTCACAGAGATCCGACTGCCTCTGCCTCCCAAGTGCTGGGATTAAAGGCATGCACCACCACCGTCCAGCCAAAAATATATCTAATAAAAAATGTTAGAGGGAAAAAAAGGAAATACCATGGTGTAAATGAATTTGTATAGAGATTTTATACTAAGTAAAGGTTGTTACAAAATAAAAATAGAGAGATTAAGACAAAGCCAAAAAGTTAATCTCACAAAAAGTTAAAACTTAATAGTATAGGTTTGCAAAAACTTTCTTAAAATATAATGATCTTATATTTCATCCAAATATTATTTACAGGGCCAGGAGAGATGGCTCAGTGGTCATGAACACTTGTTAATCCAGCACTCGGGAGGCAGAGTCAGGCGGATCTCTGTGAGCTCAAGCCCTACCTGGTCTACAAGAGCTAATTCCAGGACAGGCTCCAAAGCTACAGAGAAACCCTGTCTTGAAAAAACAAAAACAAAAATGAAAAAAAACAAAACCCAAAACAAGAACACTTGCTGCTCTTCCAGAAGACCTGAGTTCAGTTCCCAGGACTCATGTTGGGCAGCTCACAACAGTCTGTAACTCCAGCTTGAAGGGATCAGACACCCTCTTCTGATTTTCTCATGCACCTATACATATACACACACACCGATGAACACATGTACACTGAAATAAAAGCAAAAATTAAATCTTTTAAAAAGGATGTTGCTTCTAGATTCTACTGAGTTTCTAGTTGAGAAACTGGATCTTAACAGACTCAAGATTTATTTTAAAAACCTGTCTCTGCCAAGCTTTAACTATTATGCAGCAGCGAATTTTAAGCCACAATATGTTCTTTGGTACTGCCGTAACCAGCCTTCCAGATGCTCAATAATCAGACTTGGCAGTTTAACACAGTGGGAGTATAAGGACTGCCAAGGCAGCCATTTTGGCCTTTCTCTGAAGTCTTGGTCCCAGGGGACCCTGAAAGTGTCCTATACCTCTACGTCATCTACATGACCTTTTGATTAAAGAGGCAATGGACATCCATAGGCTTGCTTCTAAACAATGTACATTCTACAGAGAGGACGGTCAATCCAGAAAGAAATGCCCCCAATGCTTCTGAAGGAAGCTGCATGGCCAGCAGACATGATCCATCTCAGTTGATGGCATATTGGTGGAGGGAAACGAAGGAGTCCCTTGGAGTAACCCTAAGGAGATGCAACTGACTTCAACTGTAGAAAAGAAAATGATTGGTTTTGGTCACCTGCATGGTCTTAAGTACCTAGAAGGAAAGTGACTGGTAGCAGCAGAACAAACAGATGGTTCCAGACAGGAGTTTACACAGTGCTGTGAGGGCCCGGAGAGATGGCTCGGTAGTTAAGAACACTGGCTGCTCTTCCAGAGAACCAGGGTTCAGTTCCCAGTGTCGACATGGCGGCAGTTTACAACCATCCATAACTCCAGTTCCAGGGGATCCAGTTCTCTCTCCTGATTTCCTGGCACTAGGCAGATATACGCACATGCAGGCAATACATTTAAATACATAAAATAAATAAATCTAAAAAAACCCTAAAAACGAAAACAAAGAGAAAATGACTTAGACCTGACAGGCTTCCCCATTGACCCTGAGTATGGACTACAGACATACAGGCAGGATACTCATAGCCACCAAGTATAATTCAAAATTATGTCTGTACATCTGTCAGTGGTGACAACCATACCTTATCTTAAACCACACTTTATCCTCTTAATCTTTTCCACTATTGGGTTCCTTTTAAAAATCCCTTGTGAGTTTTGCAATATTTTCAATAGAGTTGCCAGCTTGTTTGTCTGTTTTTTAACAGTCCAAGAGATCATATTCCTGAGAGCAAGTCACACAAGGAGAGCTCCCTGGGACAAGCTTGGTCATGACCTTCCTGGCTCTTGCTCTATTTTGGGGAGGAGGGGGGCACTAGTTACTACCTCTTGGTTAGATCTTCTACTTAAAAAACATTTTTCATATTTATTTATTTGTATTGGCTGGGTGGTGTAGGAGGTTCTTCTGTCTATGTGTTGCTTTCATTGGTTGAATAAAGAAACTGCCTTGGCCTTTTGATAGGGCAGAATTTAGATAGGTGGAGTAGACCAAACTGAATGCTGGGAAGAAGAGCAGTGTGGCAGATGCCATGGTTCTCCTGCCGGAGACAGGATGCTGGTTAGACTTATGCTGGTAAGCCACAGTCAAGTGGCGATACACATTAATGGAGATGAGTTAAAGCAAGATGTGAGTGTTAGTCAATAAGAGGCTAGAGATAATGGGCCAGGCAGTGTTTAAATGAATACAGTTTCTGTGTGATTATTTCAGGTGTAAACTAGTGGGGCGGCTGGGACAAGCAAGGGGCCCTGCTCCCTACTACAGCTGGGGATGAGTGTGTGTGCCATGGTATTGCATGTGGCATGTGGAAATCACAAGACAACTTATGGGAGTAAGTTCTCTGTCCACAGCGTGAGTCCTGGGAATCAAATTTACAGGCCTTTCTTCTATTTGTGTGTGTGTGTGTGTGTGTGTGTGTGTGTGTGTGTGTGAGTGTGTCTTCTAGAATAAGTGACAATTTCAAGTTAAACTCCTTATGATGCCAGGAATCCAGCCAATGCCTACTATAGGAAATGAAAAGCCTCTCCAGCCAATACATAAAGTAGCAAGAGAGTTTTTTGGTCCTTCTAAGGCAGGAACCATGGCACTCAATAGCATGGAAGAAGTTATATAACATGGACTGACCCTTCTGCTCCCCTCAGAGGGGTTTTAGGAGCACAGCTATCAGGGTAGACTTGTGACAGGAAGGCACATCGAGACTGGGTAGAGAGGGACATCAAGATTAACAAATGAAAGAAGCCAACTGGCAGAAAAAGACAGGAAGCCCTTCCCTGTCTGGACCACACACAACAAACAGCCGGCAATATACAAATGTGGAAGAGTAGGTTGTAGATAAACGACCTAGGAAGGGTCCCAAGGCTCACGGCCCAGGCCCAGTGAGTGTACGCTTGCCCAGCACACAAGCCTCTCCCAGCCCCAGCCTTTCTGTTTAGTAACAGTTGATCTCAACTTCTGTTACTAACCATGTGTACCTGAAGCAAATGTCTTTCCAGGGCAGAAGGTTCTGGACTTCCCATCTATCTGTCTGTCTTTCTCAGTCCACTAGCAGACTTGCATGCTTGGGAGTCCCTTTCATTCTTTCTTAATAAGCTTCCTCCATGCCCATCATTATTTATGGGACCCTGACCAGTTCATTGTTTTGAACACAAGAACACGAAACTTTAGCGAGTGCCTCCCAACTCTGATCTGCACCCACAACATTTTGTTTTACTATTTTTTGTTCAAGGTCTTGAATTTTCTCAACAAATAAATGAGTGTAAAGCTACAAGCTGTTAATAGAGTATTGAAACAAACAGAAACTCTCGTGGGTACAAGAGATGACAGGTTCTTATATCCTCATACCATGGGGTCTGTAGCCTGTTACTCTGAATTTCTCTCTTCCCCCCATAAACAATGTATACAATCTGTCTCTAGCTTTGATCACCAGGGGAAAGATCCACTAGGTAAAAGATAATGCCAGGGTACCACAAGAGACAAACTGGTCACTGAATTTTATACAGGAATAGCCCCTTAATCCAGGACCAAGAGACTACCGCCCTCATGACTAAGGAAACCGATCAGATGTTCGCCACTCCAGCCCCCTCCACGCTCCACACTGGAAGAGCCATTTCTCTGCTCTCCTGTGCCTTACGCTCCCGCACTGGGTGCTGCCTTGACTTCAGCTCCTTTCTCTTCCGATTTATTATTTACATCTTGATTTATTTATTCTTTCCTTTTCCTTCCAACTTCAACAACATTCGCTGGAGAGTCTGAGCTGTACCTCCAGTGTTTATTGCCACAATCACGGGAAACAGTTGCCTCACAAGGGCTATCAGTACTAACAATCATTTCAAAGTGTACAATTAAAACTAATTCCCAGAACATCCTGGTGTTCCCATTCTTTTCCCATCCGAATGAAGTTGTAAGAGAAACACCTGGGTATGAGTTGTACACACATTCAAGAGGCTTCATATGTAAAACCATGAGGTAGTAATGTAAGTGCAAAAACAATAATTTAGCAATTAAAGTGGGTGAGCGATGCACAAGCACTTGGAATAAAAGCGTTACCCTGTTTCTGCCCTTACTACACACCCTGAAACCACACCGTCTTTCTGCCCAGGCTCTGGCTCAGCATCCCCCAGTGCCAGGGCACTCCCCTCTGTTCCACCCCTGTCATCAGAAAGACAGCAGCACGTGGCAGAGGCATGAGAGGAATGTGGGCTGCAGTGCCATGTCACCACCGAAACTGCAGAGTGGGGCTAAAACTAAAACTCCAGAGGAATAATAGGAGACAGAGTTCTGTGAGGCAACGGAGCAGTTGGATCTAATCCGGGGCTATAGGCTTTGAATGCCCAGAAAATGTGCTCAGCAGAAGGCCAAAGGCTCTAGCTGCCAAGAGCGGAGCTACAATCCGCTCCTGCAGTAGGGTAACTATCCCTTGGAACATAAAGAGGACAGCCGACTTCAAACTGGAACCCACAGCATGCATGCATTGCTTTAGTGCTAAGCACAAGATCATCCTGAGTGATTGGCATTGAAGGATTAACTATATCGAGAGAACCCGCCATGGGGCTCGGGGAAACGGATCCTTAGTAAAAAAAAAAAAAACAAAAAAAACAAAAAAAAAAACACCTGCTCTGCCATGAATACCCAGCACCTAAGTGAAATGCTGGGCAAGCCTATGCATGTCTGGAATGCCAGCATATGGGGAGAGACAGGCACAGCCTAAGAGTCAGCAGCTGGGACGGCTAAACAAACAAACAAACAAACAAACAACAGGAAAAGCAAAACCACAGCTCATCCAGGTTCAGTGAGAGACACTTTCTCTAGGCAATAAGGCGGGAAGCGATAAAGACACCTGGCGTACTGCTTCAGCCTCCCCCGTGCACAGACACACACACCCACGCACCTGTACGCACATACATTACACACACACACACACACACACACACACACACACACACAGTCATGATGGTCTGTCTGTGGTGAGCTGATTCAGCTGAAATTTGTTATGACTATTGTCGTGTCTACTACTGACTACTGTACTCAAGTACAGTACAACAGTACATCTGACAACTGTACTCAAGAATTTAACAGGTTTGTTCCAGGCATTTGCTTCTTTCAGGATGGCTAAGTGTGCCTTTCAGATGCACTCAATGCTTTAACAAGGGCAGCGATCTCAAGATGCTTATCAAGACTTGTCAGGAAAGATAAAACTGACAGACTAAGCTCCACCCCCAACCCAGTGACCAGGAGAGAACTGACTCTGAAAGATATCCCCTGATCTGTGCACTGTGGCACACCTGTCCCAGCACATGCGTGTGCACGTGCGCACACACACAGACTCAAATGTAAACTAAATGTGTATTTTTGCTTTGTTTTGTTGTTTTTTGAGACAGGGTTTCTCTGTGTAACAGCTCTGGCTAATCTTGAACTTGCTCTGTGGACCAGACTTGCCTCAAACTCACAGAGATTCCCCTACCTCTGCTTCTCGAGTGCTGGGATTAAAAGTATGTACCGCCACCACCCAGCTAAAGAAATCATTTAAAATGTAAATGCTTAAAAAATTAAATGCATTTTAAATGTTTGGAAGAAATTTGGGACTGGAGAGAGATGACTTAGCTCTTGCAAAGGCTCCATCTTCGATTCCCAGTACCCTCATGGTGGCTTACAAATCATAACTCCAGTTTCAGGAGATTCATGCCCTCTTCTGACTTCTCTGAATATCAGGCATGCATATGGTATGCATAATTACATACATATATGCAAGCAAATCATCCATATACATAAAACAAAATTCCCCCAATATTTTGGCTTGAAGGAAATCCAATGAATAAAACTGAATCAATAATCAGTCACATTTTATATAAAAATAGTTTGTTTCATTAGCTGAATAACAAGTTTTTTAAGTTAAAAAGGATTATGAACTAAATTACTAGTGTTAAACACTGATAGCGACAATAATCCTCTGGCATCTTGCAGCCTCTCCTGGTCACTATTCTCTGCCATTCACTTGCTTTTCAGCCTCTCTTGCAGCTAAGTAAAAATTCTCAATCAAGAGAACAAAATGTCGGGCCTGGGTGGAGACCTAACATTCCAGTTGGGCTGGTTCAGTTACTTTGGCTAAGTGAGCAATCCTAGGAAGGTTTCAGACATGCTAAAAAATAGGAAGAATAATTTGTCAATTTGTGAGGAGCTGTACTTTTCCATCCCAGAATCCTGTTTCTAGAGCAGAAGTCATGGACGATAGCCAGGTAGGATTATAAATCTGCCCACTTTTCTAAATTACTCAGAAAAGTGTGACTATTGCTTTTCTCCTCTTTTCTGTGCAAGCTTTCTGTAGCACTTCAGGCTTTCCCACCAACATTTCTTTATTCTTTCTCTGAAGTGTCCCTTCTTCCCTGACATGTGGCTAGTTGTCTACCATGCGTGTGCCACCCGCTTCTCCAACAACTTCATTCCATATGGTGTCATCCTGTCCCTCAGCCCGCTCTGCCACTCCCTCCACTCTCCTCTGGACAGTAGCTACGTTCTACAGCCTGCCTGCCCTGCTGTGCTCTATAGCTCCTACCCTGCTGTGCACTACAGCTCCTGCCCTGCTGTGCTCTACAGCTCCTGCCCTGCTGTGCTCTACAGCTCCTGCCCTGCTGTGCTCTACAGCTCCTGCCCTGCTGTGCTCTACAGCTCCTGCCCTGCTGTGCTCTACAGCTGACTGCCCTGCTATGCTCTACAGCCTGCCCTGCCCTGCTGTGCTCTACTGCTTGCCCTGCTGTGCTCTACAGCTCCTGCCCTGCTGTGCTCTACAGCCTGCCCTGCCCTGCTGTGCTCTACAGCTGACTGCCCTGCTGTGCTTTACAGCTGACTGCCCTGCTGTGCTCTACAGCTCCTGCCCTGTTATGCTCTACAGCCTGTTCTGCCCTGCTGTGCTCTACAGCTGACTGCCCAGCTGTACTCTACAGCCTGCCCTGCTGTGCACTACAGCTGACTGCCCTGCTGTGCTCTACAGCCTGCCCTGCCCTGCTGTGCACACAGCTGACTGCCCTGCTGTGCTCTACAGCCTGCCCTGCCCTGCTGTGCACACAGTTGACTGCCCTGCTGTGCTCTACAGCATGCCTGCCCTGCTGTGCTCTACAGCTGACTGCCCTGCTGTGTTCTACAGCCTGCCCTGCCCGGCTGTGCACTACAGCTCCTGCCCTGCTGTGCTCTACAGCTCACCTGCCCTGCTGTGCACTACAGCTGACTGCCCTGCCCGCTGTGCTCTACAGCCTGCCCTGCCCTGCTGTGCACACAGCTGACTGCCCTGCTGTGCTCTACAGCCTGCCCTGCCATGCAGGATGGATAGCAGTGGCTTCACTGATCTGGGGTGCCAGGGGATCCTGCAGCAACCTCGCAGTTCCCTGTCCTTGGGGACAGTCTCTTGCCTGGGTCCCCTGCACATGCTCCTGGGTATGTCACTCATTCAAATCAAGGTGGGGAAGCAACACCACCTTGGTTCTTGGGTTCTTGCTGCCCTGGAAGATGCCATGGCCCAGATGCTGCTGAGGTTTACCAATTGCCTTCCAGAATGGCAGCCACTCCCACATGTGGAGGCAATGGAGCTTCAAGGTGGCACACAACACAGTGAGTAGTATCCAAGTCCTGCCAACACCGCTGTTCCTTTTTTAGCCTATTCTGTCACCAAGGCACCTATACCCTGGGACTGTGATGGGAGCGGCAGTCTCTGAGATCTTCAAAATATCTTGGCTCTTTCTGCCACCATCTTGATGGGAAGCACCGACTGTTTCCCGCCAGCCTGTTCATCGTTACCTGTCCACTCTGTGGCACTTTCCTCTTAATATACCCCCAATACAGGCAGCTGAGAGGACCCAGGTTCAGTTCCCAGCACCCACATGGCAGCTCACAACTGTCTGTGACTCCAGCTCCTGAGGCTCTCTTCCCTCCACAGGCACCAGGCATACACATGGTGCAGCCACATTCATGCGGGCAAAACGCCCATATACATAAAGTAACGCACACTGCTTCTTCATATTCTATATTTTACTGTTCACACTCAGGCAAGCCAAGCTGAACCTCAGCACTTTGTTTAGTGCAAGATTTTTCCCACCAAGGTCCCTCTAAGCCCTTCTGTTTCTTACCTGCCATTCAGCTCCAGAGTTGCCTCCACATCTTAGTGTACAGTCGTATTAACTGCCTTATGCCTTATTGCACCAAGCTTCTTACCTACTCTGGAGAGAGCAGCTTGTTGCATTATGTTGGCAGCAGCCTCATCTGTCTCAGTTGGTTATTTCTCTTGATTGCCACCAACACTTTAAAGGACTGATCCAGGCCGTCCAGTCTACACTATGACGCTGGAGAACAACATCTCGGAATGAATCCCTTTGGAAAGTGACGCACAAACTCAACCTCAGCACCAGTTTCTCTCTTAGCCCATTCAGGATGTTAGAACAGAACCCTGCAGCTCAAGATGAGGTTTATGTCCTAGAAGCTCAAGAACAAGGTACTGGGGACTCCAGCGTCTGGTGAGGGCCTGAGATAGATGCTGTTTTCCATCCTCACACGGTGGAGGGAGGCAGGAAAGCTCTCTGGGCCGCGTCTATAAGGGCGCTAAGTTCATTCATAAGGGCTCTGCCCTCAAGTGACAAACACCTCCTCAAGGGGCTACATCCCATTAGAGGTTAAAGACTTTAATAAGCCAGGTATAGTAGTTCACACCTTTAACTCCAACACTCAGAAGCAGATGGATCTCTATGAGTTTGAGACTAGCCTGGTCTACATAGCAAATTTCAGGCCAGTCAAGACTATAGAGTGATGCCGGGCAGTGGTGGTGCACGCCTTTAATCCCAGCACTCGGGAGGCAGAGGCAGGCAGATCTCTGTGAGTTCGAGGCCAGACTGGTCTACAAGAGCTAGTTCCAGGACTGGCACCAAAAACTACAGAGAAACCCTGTCTCAAAAATAAAAAAAAATAGAAAAAAAGACTATAGAATGAGATCCTGTCTCAAAATAAAAATTAAAAAATTATATATTTTATAAATAGATATACACACATATATAAAATATTTCAAAACAGGAATTTGGGGGACATAAACACTAAAACATGGTAATAAAAATACCTATGTCTGAGTCACATTTTGTTGTGTGACAAAAGACTTGACATAATAGTTTAAGAAAGGAAGGAGGACCCAAGTGGTGGTGGTGCACGCCTTTAATTCCAACAGAGGCAGAAGCAGGGGGGACTCTGGAGTTTGAGGTCAGCTTGGTCTACAGAGCAAATCCCAGGACAGCCAGGTCCACATGGAGAAAATCGAGAGGGGAGGGGAGGATTTGTTCATGGTTTCAGCCAGTATGCTGGGGGAGGGGCATGGTGTAGAGGCAGGGAGAGACAGGTGATGAGGGAGGAGACTATTCCAGGCTGGCTGACTTCTTCCTTTCCCCTTTACTAGGCCTGAGTTCTCAGCCTATGGAGTGGTACCTGCCCCCCCCCCCCCAGTCAGGGCAGGTCTCCTCTTCATCATCCAATCCTGAGGACGCCAACCCGTGCTTGGCTCCTTAGGAAAGCTTCACCAGGCTTAGCTGTTACCTGCTGGGCTATTCTTGCCTCGAGTTACACTTTGGTTTTAGTCGGTAACATCACTTCATGTTTGCCATCTCCACAGCAAAACTCTGCAAAAGCACAGCTGTCTGAGAACCGTGGGATCTGATCCTCACCCCGTGGACTTGCTCTTTCCACAGCCCCCCAAGAGCCGCAGAGGCAGCTGGTGAAGTCTGCCAGCCTGTGGCAAGGAACAAGTGACCCCGGCCCCTTCAGTAGTGTTGCTCGGTTGCTGACATGTCTACATCATGCTCTGACATGATCTAGATGTTTTCATGGTGCTCACCATACATGTAGCACTAACCTTTAACTTTCCTTTCAGTTTCTGTAGTGGTTTGAGCCAGCAATGTCCCCCAATAGGCTCAGGTATTTATATGCTTGAGACAGGGTTTGTTTGTTTGTTTTATGTAACCCTGACTGAACTCACTCTGTAGACAGGCTGGCCTCAAACTCAGAGATCTGCCTGCCTCTGTCTCCCAAGTGCTAGAAGTAAAGGAGGGCACCACCCCACCACTGCCCATTGCTGTGGCATTTTCACACACAATACGCCACTGTACTTTGCTTTGCTCTGTTCTGTCTCTACGCCCACTCCCCTTGATTCCCTTCCTTCCTACAGTCCCCCTTCTGCTTTCCCATCACGTGTACTCTCGATTTTCACCCCTTTCCATCCTTAAGATCCTTCGCCCTCCTCCTGCCCTCTTCACATTCACCTGGGCTTATTTTGTTTGCTTGTTTGTTTGTTTGAGAAACTGGCCTCCACCTTGTGCTCCTCAAGAATTGGCCTCCCGAATGCTTGGGATTACAAACGTTTGCCACTACAACCAGCCAGTCTGACTTTCCTAGTGTCAGGAAATAAAAACAAAATTTTTTAAAGTATAAAGTTATGAATTTCTCCAGTAACCTTCAAGCCCAGGCCACCAACTGTGAAAACGACTTAACGTCTATGAATTAAGAGGAAGCCTAGGTATTAATGGGCCTGTAAATAACATCTGGTTCTAGAGTTTGAGTCATGGAGATCTTTGAAACTTTACTTTGTGAAAAAGTTGGAAAACAAGAAAAAAATAAGTCGTGCTAGTTCATAAAGAGACACAATTTTTTTTGTTTTTTATTTATTTATTAAAAATGTCCACCTCCTCCCGCCTCCCTTTTCCCTCTCCCTCCCCACCTCCCCCTCTCTTTCTAGTCCTAAGAGCAGTCAGGGTTCCCTGCTCTGTGAGAAGTCCAAGGTCCTCCCTCACTCCATCCAGGTCTATAAAGGTGAGCATCCAAACAAACCAGGCTCCCACAAAGTCAGTCCATGCAGTAGAATCGAAACCCAGTGCCATTGTCCTTGGCTTCTCAGTCAGCCTTCATTGTCAGCCACATTCAGAGTGTCCAGTTTGATCACATGCTCCATCACTCCCAGTCCAGCTGGCCTTGGTGAGCTCCCATTAGATCAGTCCCACCGTCTCAGTGGGTGAACGCCCCCCTCGTGGTCCTGACTTCCTTGTTCATGTTCTCCCTCCTTCTGCTCCTCACTTGGACCTTGGGAGCTCAGTCCAGTGCTCCAATGTGGGTCTCTGTCTCTATCTCCATCCAACGCCAGATGAAGGTTCTATGGTGATATGCAAGATATTCATCAGTGTGGCTATGGGACAAGACCAGTTCAGGCACCCTCTCCTCTGCTGCCCAAGGAACAATCTGGGGACCTCTCCTTGGACCTGGGAACCCCTCTAGAGTCAAGAAGAGACACAATTTTTACAGCCTTTCCACAAAGCCACGCATGGGGCCACGTAGCTGTGACCTAGCACTTAGGAGGTAGAGGCAGGAAGATCAGGAGTTCAAGGTCATCCTTGGCTACAATGAATCCAAGGCTAGCAAAGAAAAATAAAATCGAAGTAAAATCTACTAACAGAAATGTAATTATAAAAACTAACATTTTTACAGTTTTACCCTGCAACCCCTTATGGCTTATTTGAAGGATGCATTTACTTGGGAACATGTAGGTCACACTTAGTGTAATTAATTGGTATTTTGTTCAAACTACAATACAGAAGGAGGAAAAAATCATTAACAAACTAAAGATAAAATAAATCCAGCTGATGATGAGGCAACTAATTGATAGGTCTTTCTCCTTCTCCTCCCCCCCACGTGGTGCTGGGGATTGCGGGATTATGTCTATGACCTTGCACACACTGGGCAAGTCCTCTGCCTCTCCACAACAGGATATATTTAGAAAGAAAACCCTTTGTTTGGGTGGAAACATCACCCCAGCCCCTGGCATCCATATATCCAAAGAGTCTGGAATGTTCCTCCACCCCAAGCCCCCTTCACCTGTCGTTGTCTCAGTCCAGACTCCACCTCCGAGAAAAGCCTGCCAAATGATGACCCCCTTCGTAGAGATGCTCACAACCACTCCCACAGGGTATTTAAATTGCCCCCGAGAGAATAAACACGTGTTTTTCTGGTCTTCCTTCCCCTTCTCCTCTCTGGAGGGCTGGAAAGCCATCAGGGAGCATTTGTATCCATTCATCCTGGGCTTTTTCTAACTCGGCTTGATTTGGTCTGATTTGGATTATGGCATCGGCAAAGACACTTATTGAGGTGCAGAAAGTTTTTACTCTTTCTCTCTCTCTCTCTCTCTCTTTTTTTTGAGCTACAATCACTTTAATTTATTTATTTTTATTAAAAATTTCCCCCTCCTCCCACTTCCCTCCCCCCACGAAAGTTTTCACTCTTGGCGCGGATTGGCAACGCGAGTTAGACTCCCAGCCCGTTTACAAACATAAAAATGATCAGGAAATAGGAAATTATTCTCTATTGATATTGTTATTATGCTGTTATTATGAACCACTCCAGTCAGAACAGAATTCTTCCTCTTCTTCTTTTTGAGGACCAAAACTCAGTAACTCAAGGCCTCTTGGTATGCAAGGCAAGTAGTGTTATCCCCGGAGGTCACCGCGAAGCCCTGGCTTCCTTTCTTCCTTCTTGTTGTTTGTTTTGTTTTTCTGAGGGAAATTCTCCTTCCTACCCAACAGGTCAGGCTGGGGTCTGCTTGACCAGAGACAAGCAAGGTCTCTGGAAACAATGCCTGGCTGTTGAGTACACACATCAACTGGGCCTTCTCCGGTCCTCTCACCTTTGGCTCAGAGAACGGTGAGCCCAAATACCTCATGTCATATTTCCCAAGTGTTGCATGCAGCTTAAGATGAATAGTTTTTGAAAGGTACAAACCGTGCCCCGAATAGAATATCATCCTCTTCCATGGCCCAGGTACTTATAATAACATGTGATGTTTATCAGCAAGGATCCTCCTGCAGCTTGGGAAAACAGTGGATTAAAGTTAAAACTTCATCTACTGAGAAGCTAGCAAATGTTCAATCCAAGTTTCAGAATCCTTAAAAAAAAAAAATCAAAGAAACGTTTTCTTCTACCTCTCAAGTTATCTATCCTTCTTTTGAAGAAGCTGAGGTAAAACTTCTAGAGAAAAAAAAACCAGTCGAAGTAGATGAAAGCAGTAAGAAATTCTTCCCAGGGAAAAAAAATAAACTTTCAAAAAAAAAAAAAAAAAAAAAGACAGGAGTAGGAAAGTAGGAAATCTGAAGCAAAGATGTCACACTCAAGCAAAATGAGCTGCAGAATGGAAAAGTTCCCTGACCTCTTGGACCCAGATCTGAAGCCTAAAACAACCCAAACTTATTCTGTAGGAGTGGAACCCAATCAGGCTCCAGTGTCAAAAGGCCTGGCTCAGGAGATAGAGCAGGGAGAGCGGGGCGGGGGGGGGGGGGGGGGGGGCGGGGGGAGAGTGGGGGATGGAAGGTCTAGAGGCCAGTTAGGACTCTGGATTGTGTTCCGCATCCTGCTGATGGATGCTGAGCTAGAGAGAGCATTGGATTTGCATTTGAAAGGATGGCTTGGTTACCGAGACTATGAGCACAGGCAGAGGCATGGATGCCAGCAACAAGCTGCCCTGCGGCTGTGGTGCCAAGCACTGCTGTGGCATCCTTAAACGAGTCCTCGGCTGCCCCACACTTTTCTCTGCCCACTGCCATCTCAGCCTGGCCTGGGGCTCCCTGGAATCTCAGTGTCCCACACCCACGCTCCTGTTCAAGGTGGATGTGAGTGCCTAAGGAGCAAGGGCCCTGCTTCCACCCCTGCAGTCCATCCAGCCATCACCTCCGTCCTGTCCTAAGGACCCAGAATGTAGATAGTGTGCAAAGGTTTCTTCTAAATCCCCTCTTCTCTCTGTACTTTTTAAATCTAAGAAGGTAGGGTACCAGATGGGAATTTCCCCCAAATAAAGTCTGTTAGTGTTTGGGGGAAAAGATCTACACATGAACCAAGAAGGCTTGGTTCACGCCTGCTGCCGAGAAGGCAGGGAGAAATGATCAATCAGCTCTGCGAGATGATTATAGGAGGCAGCCAATAGGGACCTGCTCACAGCCTTTGTAATAGGTACGAGAAAGAGACCGTTAGATCCACACCTCTTCATCAACAGAGATAAAGGGCAAATGGTTTTGTGAGCCAAGAGAAACCATCCAGAAGAAAAGTAAGGAAGAGCTATAAACAAGGTGAAGAATCAGAAACGTGGGAATGGCTCTACCAAAGGATTTTAGTGTCTCTAGTAATTACTGGAATTAAGAAGAAAATCCAGATGCTTTTCCCCATATGGTTAGAGAAGACCTTTAAGATGATTGTGGAGGGTTGGCTGGCTCCCCTCAGACTCGTGTCTACCTTTAAGTGAACAATTGCATTCTCTCAAGTGAGCAGTAAGGAATTAAATGTTGCCTTGTAGAATATTATTTTAAGATACATTTACATTTGTTACATTTGTTTATGTTACAGAACATTTGTTTATTGAGGCAAAGATGTGCTGCATTCTTTTATGTTACATTCATTTAACTCTGTGAAGCTGTGATACTTTGTCTGTCTAAAACATCTGATTGGCCTAATAAAGAGCTGAATGGCCAATAGCAAAACAGGAGGAAGGACAGGAAGGGCTGGCAGCCAGAGAAAATAAATAGGAGAAAAAGAGGGATGGAAAAACGAGAGAGGATCAAAGAGTGAGAAACCAAGGGGCCAGCCACCCAGCCACCCAGCCACCCAGCCACCCAGCCAGCCATGGAGTAAGAAGTAAAGAGAGAGATATACAGAATAGAGCAAGATAAAAGCCAAGAGGCAAAAGGTAGACAGCATAATTTAAGAAAAGCTGGCTAGAAACAAGTCAAGCTAAGGCCAGGCATTGATAAGAAAGAATAAGACTCCATGTGATTGTTTTGGGAGCTGGGTGGTGGGCCCGCAAAGAGCCAAGTGCTAAAAGAGTAAAAAACGACCAACAACAATGCCAAGCTTGCTAAACAACCAGTTTCCTTTTCTTTCTTTCTTTTCTGTTTTGTTTATTTTGTTTTTCTTTTTGAGACAGGGTCTCTCTACATAACCCTGGCTCTCCTGGATCTCACTGCCTAGACCAGGTTGGCCTTGAACTCACAGATATCCACTGCCTCTGCCTCCCGAGTGCTAGGAGAGAACTTACTTCATAGCCCTAAACCAGGAAGTAAAAACTCCAGTTTCGCTGCTGCTCAGAGAGCATGCTGGCCACAGAGCACGATAACTGTAGAGGGCATGGGACTGTCAGGTCTGGATTGGTTGGGGTGTGGAACCGAACAATGGAGGGCAGCAGCCTCTCCTTGGGAGTGGAGACTGTGCCGAAAGCACAGTGGGCTTGAGAGTTTGTACTGCAGAGAAGGAATTTTTTTGGGGGTGGGGTGGAAAGTCCCACCCGAGGATCTGTTTGCTACTGTGGGAGCTGGGGATATTCTGATTATCAGGACTTTCTCAACTCCCCCTAAGGCTCTTTGCTGTATGTGTTTAACCCTTCAGGTGCTAGCCTCAGTGCAAGCAGGTGACCTGGAACATACTCCCATGGAGAACCGGAACTATAGGATTAAGGTGGTGTCACACTAGATTAGAGCATCCTAAACCCATGACTATGTCTTCATAGGAGGAGAGGACCCAGATAGAAGGAAAGGGTACGGTAGCAGGAGTCAGAGCCCGGAGAGTCACCCAGCCAAAACCAGCCCCAAGAACTGTCACTAGCTGCCAGGGGTCAAAGGGCAAATGTGGGTATGTGCTGGGGTGGGGGTTTCTTCTCCAGGGCCTGCACAGGGAGCCTTCACACTGGCCTCCACTGGTCTGTGAAGGAATAAGGTCTCAGCACCCTAGAAAAGGGACAGTAAGGCAGTATGCCCGGGAGCCTGGTCAGTCACACCTGACAGCACAGCCACAGATTAGCAGCTCGGCTTTGGGGGAGAAATAATCCGTGATATTTACCACAATGTAGTGACTCCTTCATCTGATATAGAGATTCCAATCTGAGGGGCTTTATTCTAAAGAAACAATGAGAAAGGTGTACAAAGATTTAAAAGAAAGAATGAAAAATCTGAAATTAGTCAAACTCTTGTGCCAATTTACAATGAAATACAAGGTAGCTATTAAAAATAAAAACTATCTTGCATGCTGGTTAATTAATGGCAGCTTCTCAAAAACGCCCTTCATATCAACTAGACAGCAACTCCACTCTTGATGCTCACACAGAAGCCTGGACGTTTAACCCTGAGAGAGGCTTTATCCATGGGCCAGGCCTTGGAAGCCACCAAGATGTCTTCTGACAGGCAAAGGAATGAACTGTGTGGTTCATTTATTTTACCAGAGTTTAGAATATTATTTAGCAATACAAAGAAATGAGCACTAGGTATGGTGGTGTGAGTTTACCATCTCAGCAAGTGTGGAGTGGAGGCAGGAGCACACCTTTTATCCCGGCACTTGTGAGGCAGGTAGATCTCTGTGAGTTCAAAGCCACCCTGGTCTACACAGGGAGTTCCAGAACAGTCAGAGCTACACAGTGAGACCTTGTCTCAAACAAAAACAAAAGCAAAAACAAAAACAAAAACAAAAGCAAAAGCAAAAACAAAAACAAAAACAAAAACAAAACAAACAAAAGACAAGCTACGTGGAGGTAGAAAGGTCAAGAGGATTTCAGGGCTAGCCTCTACTACATAGTGACCTCTGATCCAGACTACGGTACATGAGATCCCGTCTCAAAGAGTCACAAATAAACAACAACAACAACAACAACAACAACAACAAAAATCAGCTATCATCCACAAAGAGTTAAATTACTAAGACTTGACATAGATTGGTCTGCATGGCCCCAACTGTACAACAGTTTGGAAGGCAAACTATGGAGAAAGAAAATGAATGTGTGATTATCAAGAGCTGGGGGACACAGAGCAGAAAACATTTCCAAGGCAGTGGTGCTGGTGTGGGGACATGTGTGTCTGTCCTAACTCATGGGTGCACAAGACGAAGAGGTGGCCTTGGTATAAATCGTATACTGCAGTAGACAACTCAGCTTTGCTGTGGATGCAGGTTGTGGGTGAGTCTGAGTCTACAAAGAGACAGGAGGTAAATGGGAACGTCATATTTAATGTTCAATATTGTTCTTAAGCCAAATCTGTTCTAAAAACAAGTCTATTGCTTTAAAACATGGATTTCCAATTATCTATTAAAAATGTTGATAAGAGAAAGAAATATGCCAGGTGGTGGTGGTGCACGCCTTTAACTCCAGCACTCAGGAGGCAGAGGCAGGCAGATCTCTGTGAGTTCGAGGCCAGCCTGGTCTACAAGAGCTAGTGCCAAGATAGCTAGCTCTACACAGAGAAGCTCTGTCTTGAAAAACGAAAAAAAGGAAAGATGTGTGCTAGGGAGAAGGCTTAGTGAGTTAAAGCATCTGGCACGCAAGTCTGACTCCTGAGTTCAATCCTAGGAGCGCATGTAAGGTGGTGAGGATGTGTGGGACATATCTCTAACCCAGTGCTCCAGGGAGATGGTGAGGGGTGGGGATAGCCTCAGCCAGAGGTGATCACAAGACAGCGGCCTGGAGGATGTGGCGCAGGGACAAAAACAGAGGGATTTTGCTTCCAAACAAGGTGGGAAGAGGAAACCTACTCTTCAAAAAGCCACCCGTTCTCCTCTCCACAAATACATTTTTTAAAAATTAAAAATTATGAAAGATATGAAGTATTCTGGCAAAAGAAGAAAAAAATGCTATCCAAGTTTTATTCTAATTTTTGTTTTAAACAATACAAGCTACATGAATGTGCCATATACCGCTGAGAGAGCAAAGGAAGCAGTGAAATGTTAGTATTTGGCTATCTGAGTAGTAAGATCATACGCCATTTTTTCTTTCCCTTTGTGACATCTTATATTCTCTATAATTTCTAGGATAAACACACATTGCATTTGTAATTAGGGACACAGTTACTGACACTTAAAAGCAATAGGAAAAACAAACAATGGTCTGGAAACCTTGGCACATTCCTGTGAGAAATAACCAAGCCTTCCATGAGGCTTGGATGCTCTATAGGTTTCGTGCCAGCTTCCTGACGTGGGGCTTCGGAACCCTGGCTGTCTTGTGGATAAGAGCATTCTTGTTATGCTAATGACGTGACTCAGAGAGAGCCCTTCCTTGGCTTCAGGATGCAGACTGGCCAGCAGTTGGGCCAACTGAATGATTATAGGTTTGGAACTTGCAGCTGTCTGACCTTCAGAGACCAGGAGGGGCTGAGGGTGCGTCCACGGATTTCATTAATCACGCTTCTATGATGGAACCCAGTAACCTAGGACACAGAAACACAGTACAGCTTCCTGGCTGGTGAGCGCAGGGGGGTCTAGGCCTGTGTAGCACTGAAGGTAGGGAGCAAGGACTGGCGGCAGGGAGTCCCTTCTGGGGTGAGGGCTGGAGGCTTGCTTCTGCCCAAGGATGCAAATAAAAGAAGAAAGGCTACTTGAATTAAGACGTCATCCTACGGGGCTGGAGAGATGGCTCAGAGACACAAGTATGGCTCAGCTCTCAAGTATCCACATTTTGCTTAACCGCCATCCATAATTCCAGTTCCGGGGACCCGCCGCCCTCTTTGGACCTCCATGGGCACCAGATACATACATGATGTACATATACACATGCAGGAAAAACACACATATACATGAAAATAAAACAAATAAAAGAAAACACTAATTTCTTTTAAAGATGTCCCAGAGTATGAGGGGATTTTAGACAGGGAAGACTGTCAACTTGGATAATATTTAATTCTCCAGTCTTCAAAACAAACGTCTACAAGTTTCTCTTAGCTGGAGATTGTCTTACTACACACTCTTCTCCAGGACTCCTTTTTCCTACCCTGGAAGGATCTCAGCACCTGGCTGAGCCAAATTCTTAGGGCTGGCCCTCTGCAGACCTGCTCCCCTCCCTCCCCCCAAGTCTCCATTCCTGAGTCACCATTCTCCTCTTTAGATGCTGGATAAGAATGGGGAGATGGCCCAGACAGTGGACTGCTTGCTTGTGGGCTTGAGTTTGGCTCCTTAATGTTATGCCCAAATCCGCGAAGTCCCCGCCAAAGCCAACAAGGAGACCGAGTCCCGTATGTAAAAGCAAAGAGCCTTTATTTTAATCAAGTTTGTAAACTCGGTCTCTCCACACGTCCAACGTATTGGAATAACTGGAGAGCCCCGATCTCAATCAGAATTGGGTTTTTATAGCAGTAAAGGTGGAGGTGAGGGGTTTCTGAGGTTGAGGAGCCCTGATTGGCTGACATACATCTAGGGGGGTCCTGGTGACTGTGTTGGCAGGCGGTCCTATCTACAGCGATTGGAAGGCTAGGCATTTCCTTTGAATGGTCTGTTCTTGGGTGGTGGTCAGGTAATCTCAGCTTGTGGTCCTTCCTGCAACCAGGTATTGCTTCAGGGTAAACTACTGAGACTCAGGCCTCTTATTATTGCTGAGTTTTACTCTGGCAGGTGATAATGATTGGAAGTAAAGAACTTCCTTTGGGTGACCTGCCCATATTTAGCTTATCATGGCTAGCCCCCACACTTAACACCTATGGGAAAGTCAGGTGTGGTGGTGTAGGTCTGAAATCCTAGAGCTGGGAAGCAGAGGTGGGAGCCTCCCAGGAGCTTGTTCATGAGTCAGCATGAACAAAGAGTTTGTTTAAGCAGTCTGATAGTACAAATATGGATAACCGACTCACACGTAAAATCACATGACTAGTGTTAGTTCTCTTGCTAATTTTTAAAACATTATTTATTCAATGTGATGATCTGATGATCTAGAAAGGAGGCATTCTACTATATCAATGTATGGACAAACCACTTACGATTCAGGAGCAAGTGAGCTCTCAGCTTAGGAGAGCAAGTATCTGCTTAAGAAGCCCTGCAGCTGCTCTCAGGATCAGTGCTCCCCTGCAATGCCTGCAGCTTCTTGCAGAATCAGTGTTCCTCAGCAATGCCTGCAGCTGCTTGCAGGATCAGTGCTCCCCAGCAATGCTAGCTCTCACACCACACACACACACACACACACACACACACACACACACACACACACGGATCCGAAGGGAGCTGAGCACTCGGTTCATCAAATGACACGCTGTGCATCAGCATGTGGAATCTGCAAGAGGGAGCCCAGGTGCCCAGGGAACAGTGACAAACTCTCCCTAAAACTTCCTGGCCATCCATTAAGCTGTACAAGGCAGAAGCGGGGAGTGAACTCAGCCCTTTATTTTCATTTCATTCTTTAAGTCTTCATTGCTAATATCAATCAAAGGAGTTTCCAGAAGGATCCAGATATACACTCCACAACTACACTGAGATCAAAAAGACTCTAAGAAAAGGCAATGGGATATTTGTTTATTTCTTTTAGAGAGAGGGAAGAAACCCCCTGGAGAAAACGCCTTATCTGGGAAAACCATTTGAACTTTCACTTACTTCCCCAAATCTAAACTGACATCTAATCCTCATTTTCCTTACAAAACAATAAGAAGGAGCAAAGCCATTTTTTACGTTAAGAAGTGTTGTGGAGTCCAAGAAGAAATAACTACAGTACTTATTTTCTATGTACACACACTTTCTTCTTTAACATCAAAGTCTGTTTGTATTTTGAAACACTTAAGTGGAAAGAATGACTTGGCTGTGCTCCCTCAGCCCAAGTTCACTGCTACAATACCTGAGCCCCTGCCAGGGCTTGGCTATCGCTGCAGGTCCAGAACACAGCCTTGTTTTTGAATGCTTTCGCCACTCCCTCAACCTTTCTACTTTTAAAAAGTTTTCCATCTTTTAGCACGAGCCATGTTCAAAATGTAACAAAAGAGTCCATTTTAGTTCAGCCAAGCAGTGGAGGCTAAGCTCTCCTCCTCTCTGTGGATGATTCTGGAACAAATATATCAATCCTTATGGCCACAGAAAAGCCCAGCTCTGACCCCTCATCAAAGAAACTTCTTCCTGCTGCAGATCATCCTAGAAACCTACAATAGGTGAACATGCGGAGAACTGAGGGGCTCGGCATGCCCCTTCCCTGCGTCTATCACACAGCCCTACCTCTAAGGCTCAGGGAACATCACTCAAGGGGGTAGGGGATCTAAGTAAGAGTCAGAGTACCAGGACATCTGCTTTAATCCGGTGTCTTCTATGAATGAGAAGAATCTGCAGCCATGAAGTCTTAACAACATGGTCTTCAAAACAAGACCTACACAATGACAACCGTAGCGGATGTGCCAATGTTGGTGGGTGAATATCATAAAGAGAAGGGGAATCAGCTTTGTCCAAGGCGATTCTGAGTGCCATCAAAGTGACAGTGAAGATGGCCTACTGCCCCGGAATGAAAAGTATGTACCTGAAGCCAATCCATTTATACTAACATCAACCTCTTTGCAATACTTTTAAGTAGGTTCATCACTTCCTCTCCCTAAATGAACACACCATCAGTAAAAGGAGAGCCGCTAGATAGATTTTGTAACTATCACCAGTTACACCCAGTGAGGTAAGATGGAAGTAGGAGATCGCTGAAGTATGAATTATGAGCCCCGAGGAACAAGAAAGAAAGCACTCTAGCAAAGGAAAAGCTGTAGCCGACATCACAAATGACTCTGGGCACTTTCAGTTCACATACATCTGCTGCCTTCACAGGGTCTTTTTGTTTGTTTGCATATCACAACCCCACATATTAGAAATTTACATTACAGTTCATAATAGTAACAAATTATAGTTATGAAGTAGCAATGAAATCATTTTATGTGTATGTGGGGGGGTGGGTCACCACAACATGAAGAGCTGTATAACATTTGGAAGGTTGGGAACCACTGTCCTAAGTGAACCCCAGAGCCTGATGCAACTGAGCTTTAGTTTCTATCAGGACAGTTAGGAAAAGACTGGGCTGGGCGGTGCTGGCGCACGCCTTTAATCCCAGCACTCAGGAGGCAGAGGCAGGTGGATCTCTGTGAGTTCGAGGCCGGCCTAGTCTACAGAGTGAGTTCCAGGAGAGGTTCCAAAGCTACAGAGAAACCCTTCCTTGAAAAACCAAAACAAAACAAAACAAAAAACAAACAAAACAACAACAACAACAACAAAACTGGAAAGAGCATGAGAGAGGTTCAGCACATAATTAAAGCAAACCTCGTAACGATCGCCATTAACCATCCATCTGTTGACCCAAGGAAGACTCGCGCTCTGGGCACAGGAGCTGCACGTGGCTTCATGCTACCAACTATGGGAAAGGAACAGGCACAGAGGATGGTAAATTCTTGAGAGTGCCATGAAATGGGAAGTGGCTAAGGTTACTGGGGCGACTGTAATAGGATGCAAATATGGGTGCCCCTCAAGTCAGAAGGCCAAAGCCAAGGCTCTGGCTCACACACATGCATGCCAAACCTCTCTGAACTGTACGCCCAAGAGGAGTGACTGCCACGGCTGGTGACCGCAAGAATAGGTACCCAAAGCAGCTGAATGTAATTATGCGAGGCTAAGTGCTTCAGCCTAGGCAGCCTACAGGAGAACAGGAAGCAGAGGCAGCGGACGGAGAGAGTAATAAGACGGTGTCATAAACCAAAACCATTTCGTCAAAGCCTTGAAAACACAAAGATTCTCCCCACAGTTACAGCAGACAAGAGCAAGCAGGTGAGCATGCTCCGATCCCAGGGCACTGGAAGCGGCAGTGATGTAAACTCACAGCACGAACCTAGCCGGGAGGGGGAAAGGTGGGGACTGTACGGAGGTCCTAACAGACTTAAATAGATGAGGTTTATTCTCTAGTAATGGCAAGTTGGTAAAGTATTTAAATAGAGGACTGGCATAATCAAACCCCTTTGGAAAGGTAGCCTTGATAAGAATACAGACGGTTTAGGACTGGAGAGAGGGCTCAAAAGTTAAGAGTGTGTGCTCTTGCTGAGCACCCCAGTCTCTGGTTCCAGCACCCACATGTGCAGCTCAGGACCGCCTGTAATCCCAGCTCTACGGGGTCTGGTCTTTTTTTTATTGGCCTCCAGGTATCTGGACTCACAAGGTCATATCCACACACCTCCACTCTTTCCTCACCACACATGTATACACATATACACAAATACACACACGATTTTGTTTGTTTGATTGATTTTTTGAGAGAGAGTTTCTCTGTGTAGCTTTGGAACCTGTTCTGGAACTTGCTCTATAGACCAGGCTGACCTCAAACTCAGACGTCTTTGTGCCTCTGCCTCCCAAGTGCTGGAATTAAAGGCGTGTGTTACCAATGCCTGGCGTGACATATAGAACTTAAAAAAAATGTTTTGAAAATATGAAAGGTTTAATGTGGAAGACACCGGGGGTGAGAAAAATCTAATAAAGGGTTCATTATCTGTGAGTGTGAGAGGAGAATGTTCGAAAAATTGTGTGTGCATCTGTGTGAGACTGTGGCTAAGGGATACCCCAGAGATACTGAAGCATTTTCTAACCCTCAAAGGCAAGAGATGGGGCATGAACAGCAGCCACACAGTGAGCAGAATTCAGTCATAATGTATTTTATAAAACTGGCCTTTAAGGACTTGCAGCGAACTGCTGAGTGAGAACAGAAGGGGAATCTAAGGAGGCCCAGACACTTCCAGCACAGTGAGTTGAAAGTATTGCACGAGGAGAGAGGGAGAGAGGGATCATTGCACTCTGAGGAACAACAACAACAACAAAAATCATTTCACTTCAAAGACTGGAATATTTAACCTCTGCACCTGAGTTCCTCTAGCTGAAGACTGTTTTCTATTTTCTTGGGCCAAAATGTTTCTGGCTAAAGACAGAGAGATAAGATGAACCACAGAGGGCTCCGCTGGCATATAAAAATAAAAAGGAGATGAGAAAACAGTCTTCAAAGCTTTTCTTGGAGTGGTTTCATTCCCCATGCAGGCTTGGCTTTCCATATTCCCATGGTGGCCAGGAACTGCAGGGGGTGTGTCTGCCTCCGACACAAAGGGAATGATTTAATATAGGAATAAAGTAAGGTAAACATACAACCAGTGGTAACTTTTGTAATATAAAATTTCTTTCTTTCATTCTTCTTTAAAAAATAAAATAAAATAAAAAAGTAACCCCTGCCCCCCCCCCACCAAAAAACAAACAAACAAACAAAAAAAAAAGTTAGGAATTTGACCCCAGTGTGGATTATACTTAAAGGAATAGTTTCTCCCCTTGTGTCTTCATGTGTCGTGGAATACGGAACCTGGTGGCTCTGTTGGATTTCGCCTTTCCCCCCTGCTCTCACTTAGCCGTGACCAACAATGAGCATGGTTCAAGGTCAGATCTCCAGCAAAGTGAGTGCCCATCTCTAGCACAGTCCAGACAGGATGGCTCTGAGGTCAATGTGCCTGCCATTGTTTCTAGCATTCAGTTTCTACAGGTAAAACTTGGCCAGACAGTGGTGGCGCACGCCTTTGATCCCAGCATTTGGGAGGCAGCTGGCGGATCTCTGTGAGTTCCAGGCCAGCCTGGTCTACAAGAGCTAGTTCCAGGACAGGCTCCAAAGCTACAGAGAAACCCTGTCTTGAAAAAAACAAAAACAAAAAAACAAAACAAAACAAAACAATCTCTACCTGGTGAATTTAAAAAGCGTTACTATCTTATTCTGTTACATAAGAAATGTACAACGGTGCTCCAACTGTGGTTCACGCCAGAAGTGTGCCTTCCAGGAAATCCCAGCGCTTGCTGGGAATGCAGATTCCCAGTGCAGTGGCTCTGCTCTCACTGAAGTTTGAAGCCACTGACCTAGGAAATAAGTAGTAAGGAGACAGAGAGGTAGGGATGTGGCTCAGAAAATCCACAAACAAATGTAGAAAAGATACAGAAAGACAACAAAAACACCTGTCTGCAAAGCCTGGTGGGAAGGACAGAATGAGAGAACCTCCAAACTTGGACCTGGTCTCCTTTTAGAGTATGTATATATGCATGTATGTATGTATGTATGTATGTGTGCATGCATGCATGTATGCGTGTATGTATATATGCAGATATATGCATGTGTGTATATATACATATATGTGTATGCACACATATATACACATACACACAATGTGTGTGCGTGTGTGTGTGTGTGAAATTGTGGCACACATGTCATGGCACACGTGTAGAGGTCAGAGAAGCATCTGCAGGAGGCCACTATGTGGGTCCCAGGAATTGAATTCAAGCCATCAGCCTTGGCAGTCAGTGCCTTTACCTTTTTTAAGATAAGGTTTCCTGCATCCTCAATGGACTCTGAAGCTACGTGGTAGAGAAGGACCTTGACCTTCTGATCTTCCTTTCTCCTCCTCCTGAGTGCTATAATTACAGGTGTGTGTTGCCAGGCTGGCTTACGCAACGCAGGTGATCGGACCCTTTGCACATGTAGGCAAGCGTTGCACCAACTAAGCTATGTCCCCAGCTTTGAATATGACTTTCTCTGGTTCCATTAATTCCCCAGTGGTTCTGGGGTTTAGAAACCTGTGAACTGCCGGTTGTGGTGGTGCACGCTGGTAGGATTTGCTGAAGGAGGCAGAGGCAGGAGGATCAAGAGTTCGAGGCCAGCCTGGGCTGGAAACCTGTGAACTGAATACTGTATAGGAAGAAGCATGAATAACTGCCACACCCTCCTCACTTCCCGAACTTCCCATGGAGGTGCTGTGCTCCCCCTACCCCCACCCTCCAAGGAGGTCAGTGACCTTCAGCTCTCCTGAGACTGTTCTCAGGACCAGAGACTGAAGTCAGTCTTGGAGAAGGCACTTTTGTTACTGCATGCTGGGTCCACAGCGTCTCTGGTGGGCCCAGGGGGCTGCAGTCTAGCTGGGAGGGGCTCACAGAAGACTTTACAAAGGCTGGGGACCATATGCCGAAGCTGGGAACCAGTCTGGCATCCTGCACCCTCGCTCTGAATGGCCCGCACAGCACACTTCTGCCTTCCTCACAGTCTGCTGGAGATGAGTGTCACCCTGAGCTCCTGACCTGAAGCTGCAAGACAGGAGTGGCCGAGAGTTTGTGTTTCTGACAGGGCCCAGGGTCCCTGCTGCCTGTGGCCCAGGGTCAGCACCCTAAGGGCTGCTGCACTACACCGTATCATCTCTGCGGAAGTCCCTTCTTTACCACCAACCAGCCGGATTAACAGACACTTTCTTGGCACAGGCTAAGGAAAACAGAGATCTGAAGCCAAAAGGCATGTCAACCTAGAGTGCTAACGAGAAAGCTGGAGCCAAGCCAGCCGGCTCCCAGTCAGACCAAAGGCAGCAGAAAAGACAGGTGCAGGACAGGTGGGTGGGCTGGAGGGGGGGTGTGGGAGGAGGAAGGTTCCAGGAGCGCAGAAAGCCACAGGGTGATACTCTCTCTCTTCCCTATGGGTCTGAGCTCCCTGAAATTGGCAGCAGAAAGGGAGTAATAGGGGTGTTACCCACTCGGTAGAGTGCTTACCAGCAATGCAGGGAACTGTGGGTTCAGTCCCCAGCAGGGCATAAACTGTGCTCAAGTCAAAGGGGTCAGGAGATTAAGGTCATCCTTGACCACAATTCTAGCACTCAGGCACCAGGAGTTCAAGGCAGGGTAACGCCCACCCCGTGTCAGACACCTAGACCTTTCTTCTAACTCCCCAGGCTCTGTGATTGCTGCGATGACAGAATGGGCAATATGCCTCTGATTCAAACCAACTTTCTCCAATACGGAGAAGAGCATGGCAGAGCTGACCACCCAGCAAGGCCACCCTGAAGCCTGCTCTTGCCCTAGGGTTCCAGGGACTCAGCCTTGTGGGTCTCTGGTCATTTGTATTTTTAAGAGCTCTCTTCACTGGGTCTCGGTGCCTGGCAGTGACCAGCACACTCCACAGAGAACCCTCCCTCACCTGCTCTGCCCATCCCTCCTACTGTCTCCAGAAGCCCCCGGTACCCAGGGCTGTGACCCCACCTGGGAAGGCAGCAACAGGATTCCTTCTGTCCATAAACCTGTGCTCTCAGCCGTCACCAGTGATGGCTGTCAGAAAAGCCACAAGGGGTTCTCTGCTTGTTGGTGACATGGCAGGTACGTGCTGCCAAGAGTCAAGCTGAGTTGTGCAGGAGCAGGACCCACAAAGGCCAGGGAAGGAGGTACCTGGGGAAAGAGAGCTCGGAGGGAGGGAGGGAGGGAGGGAGAGAGGGAGAGAGAGAGAGAGGAAAGAAAGGAAGAAGGGAGTAAAGAAGGGAGGAAGGAAGGAAAGAAGGAAGGAAGGAAGGAAGGAAGGAAGGAAGGAAGGAGGGAAGGAAGGAAGGAAGGAAAAAGAAGCCAGAGAACTAACTACCAACTACCATAGGAATAACCAGAAACCCTAGTGGTTCTTGTGCATGGCTCTGTGTAAATAGGTATTAACCAGACCCACTACCTCAAACTTAACTTTGTGCTCTGTTCTGCCAATACCTTAAAGAGGTGTAAGAGACACCAGGCATTCCCATACCACAAACACAGGACAGGAGCAAAGAGGCCAGCTACACCAGGATGTGACCAGCACCCTGCCTTCTCAGGTTCCCCCCCAAGATGACACCCGCAAATAAGCAGGAAGCTGTCTTGAGAATCTGCCACCCCAATTCCTTTAACCTGTTGTGCCGAACCTCCTGCCTTTTTATTTTAAAAAAAGAGATGGGAATGGACTGTCCTGTCTGTTTAAGAGATAAGACCTGCCCACCCCCTTCCCAGTCCACCTCTGAGGCAGGCCAATCTTCCTACCACTTCCAGTCTGAGCTCTTTGCCTTTTTGTTTCTCCCCCAAGAGGCAGCAGCTTCTGTCTCTGTCTCCTCTCCCCCGTTTCTCTCTCTCTCTCTCTCTCTCCCTCTCTGCTCTCCCCTTCTCCCCTTCCTCTTCCCTTCCATAACTTACTAAATAAATATCCAACCTCACTCTGCATGGTGTGCCTGTCCCTCTGGGTCTCTCACCTGCCACACAGCTCTCTGCCTGGGACTCACTGCCCCTCATGGCTCACAGACCACTCAGGGGCTCCCTGCCTAGGACTGGCTGCCTCCGTGACCTGCCATGGTCTTGGGATCCGCTGCCCACTGCAGCCACTCGGGGAACAGTGCCGTTTTACTTAAACCAGAACAACAATTGTTTCCAAAAAAAATCATAAAGTTAACTGTGAATGTCAGGTGAGCGTTTTCTCTGTGTGAGCATTCTAATTCAAGAGACATTGTGCCGTGTTTGAAGGGTTTAATTTGTAATCATTGAAGTTAAATTTAGTAAGAAAACTATCACTATGGAAAACTGCCTTGTGCATAGCTTTTGAGAAATTTATTCAGTTGGAGGGGCTGTTCTGCTCTCAAATCTGTGTATAAAAGGGTATTGGTAAATTGCAGCGATTTGGAAAGCCTCACTACACCGTAAAATGCCAACAAATCATTGTTCAATGTATCCGCAGCACTTTGGAAGGTCTCAGACGGGCAATGGAGTGCCCAACGAGTGTATGTTGCCTCCCCACATAGACATACAGGATTCAGTGTAACAGAATAAGTGGAGAAGACGCCACTGTATGTCCTCAATGGGCAATGAGCGCGCTCACATCTAATCCACCAGAGGCTGACTAACTTCATTCCTAATTAAAAAAGGAAGAAAGATGGTGGCATTAGAGTCTCTTTGCTTCCCATGATGACAGCTAAGGGGAAACCACCAGGTCGTGGGTGTATTTACAATCCCTACATAAGCACTGTCTTGTACGCACACTGTTTTCTAGGCCCAGCCATTTTCCTTGTCTCACTGCTCAGCTCCCGAGCTCACACAGTGTTTGATGTCATTCAAAAACGGATTCTTTCTCACCGACCTCACCTGCAACAGACATACCTGTTAACAGATGATCATCATAAATTAGGTCTAAAACCAATGTATTGCTTTCTTTGAGTAACATTTACAAAGCTACACTACAAAACTGGGATAAAGTGTTACCAGTGAATTGTGATAGCATACGGCCTTTTCTTCCCAGACCCTTCCATAGTCATCCTTCCTGCTACCAACACACACACAACAATGCAACACACACTCATAAACAAACACACATGCACACACACAGGCACACATACACACAACTCACACATCTCATCTCTACCGTGGCATATTTTCTGGGTTATATTTAATCAAATCAATGTTAATCTTTTTTTTTTTCAGAGAATTCATGAAGGTGTGACACTTAGGATTTGGTCCTTGCAGCTGTCATGGTGGCTACGGTTGACTTCTGTTTTAAGAAATGGCTCATTTGTGAAATGCAGTCCTTGGGACATGATATGGCCTTTGAACTCGTGAACACACCACAGCCATGCCTACCTGCTCTAGGCTGGTACAAGAAGGTCAACATTCCTTCACAGATCAGGAAGGGGCGTGGGAGGCCCCACCCTTCCTTGAGTAGTGAATGGTGGCTGAGGAGGGAGGAGTCAATTTCTTCAGTGCCGATGCAGTCCCTGGTAAAGTGCCCATGCTCCAGTAAATAACCCCCAGCCCACGCCCAAACAACTCAGTTCAACTCAGCGTGGCACAAAGCCCCAAACAACAAAGACATAAAGTTAGAAGGGAAGGGTCACTAAGGCTGGGGGTGGGATGAACGCGGAGAATGAGAGGTGAAATTGACCAAAATACATCATACACATGTGCGAAGTTATCAAAGAGGAAAAATAAATTAAAATTTTTAAAGATGGAGAGGGTAGGGGAGGGAGGGAGGAAGAAAGGTCTCATTCCATCAGGACAAAGGATGCCAGCTCAGCTGGGCACAATGCCCAGGGGGTTTATTGCAGTGGGAGGTTTCTGCCAGGGTGTCACAAGGTGTGCTAGTAGGCTCAGAAAACAACTTCTGGGGGCTGGGTCTCTCTTTCCTATATCTTGGGCTCAGGGATGGAACTCAGGTGACAGGCCTGGTGACAAGCCTTTACCCACTGAGCCATTCCACCACTGCCAAGTGTTGTTTGTTTGTTTGTTTGTTTTTGTTTGGTTTTTCAAGACAGGGTTTCTCTGTAGCTTTGGGGCCTGGAACTTGCTCTGTAGATCAGGCTGGCCTTGAACTCACAGAGATTCACCTGCCTCTGCCTCCCAAGTGCTAGGATTAAAGGCGCACTCTACCATCGCCCCAGGCCAGGTGGTTTAAGATTCTGATTGGGTTTTGGATGATGTGAACAAAATAAAATGAACTAATAAAAAAAATCTCGAATTTTCCTTCAGGTGTGAGTTTAATTAAAAAGATGATTGTGTCTTTAATTACATAAACGCTACTATTAGAAATAGGCATGCCAACTTTTAATTAAAAGAAACGGCTACATGTTATCACTTCTCTCTTGAATCCCTGCCCACACCACCACCACCAACAACAAAAGCCATAAATCAAGTAAAAAACAAATCCAAGAGACCCAGAGGTAGCAACACTTCTTAGAAGATGGAAACTGAGCAGAGAAGCAGGGACAGGATGGGGAAGCAGCAGCTGGGGAGGGTGCTGCCTCTTCTCTGAGCCTCAGGCTGAAAGTGGGGAACAGGACTCAGAGAGTTAGCAAGGGAAGAGGGGGTGTAGTGGTGCGCGGGACCCCAGGCCTCCTCAGACCCTGTGCAGGAGTTTTTCTCAGAGAAGGCTTGAGAATGCATGATGTCATGCTTACCAGTGACAATTCTTATTATTTTAATGATAAAATTGACCATTTAACCCTTGGGAAGCATACAGCTCCAGTTTGGTGCATTCACACTGTGCGGCCATCCCTCACCAGGCATCATGGAGGTTGCTGTCTTCCCAAGATTAAATGCTGCTGCCACTGCACACAATCCCCCTTGTCTGCCCTGTGTCCTCAGCCTCAGCAAAAATCACAAAACGATTTGTGAATGTGGGAACTCTAGATAGCTCACATAAGTGGACCCACAACTGCCTGAGACTTGTGACACCTGCCTTATCTCACCAGCGTCATTTTTCAGGTTTACCTCCACTGTGTCATATTTCAGAACTGCCTTGCTTAGAAAGGCTGGGTAATAGTCCATCCCACCAATGGGTTCGTCTGTGTTTATCTATTCATCTGTCAGGGAACGTTCGCACGCCCCTACCCCCCTACCCGCTGTGAATTGGGGCCGGTCCATAGCTCTTCCCAGTCCTGCTTCCTAGTGAGTCATGAATGAGCAGATAGCAAAGGGTCAGAGGTCATTTTAGAGAAACTTTACAGCCTTCTGTACAGAAAGCAACATAAAGAAGGAAGGGCTCTTGAAAGTTAAAAACAAAATATCATAAATAACACGTTAGGTGGGTTGAAAAATTAAGCCATGGAACTTGTCAGGCAAATAGTATAAATAGATAGATCAGGGCTAGGGCATAGCTCAGCTGGGAGAGCACGTGCCTAACATGGACAGAGCCCTGGACGCATTCTCCCAGCACCACATAAGCCAGGTGTGGTGGCTGGAACGTGCAGCCCCAGCTCTTTGATGGCAGAAGTGGGAGGTGCAGGTGTTCGAGGTCAGGTTGGGTTACATAGTTGAGTCTGAGGCCAGTCTGGGCTATGGGAGACTCGATCTTAAACAGTAAGAATTGAGATAGATGCTACAAATTAGCCGACTTCCCTAGAAAGAGAAAGAAGGGGGTTTAATTAAAGAAACAATAGAAGACATGTCCTCAAAGCTAAAAGATCTCACTGTCCGTGTGCTAAGACAGAGATGAAAAAACAGCACAGGGGGAACTGAGCAGTGAACTCTCAACTTCTCAGGAAGGAGAAACACCACTTACAGATAAAGCTTTAAAAATTCAAAGGAAAATAATTCATAAGTTAGAATTCTAAAGGAAGCAAAACACCAATCACCCACCATGATAGAGGCCAACTGGGTCCCCTCTCCCGTCCCCAGTCCAGGGGATCGGTGGAGAAGCGTCAGGGCAGGGTTTCAGGCTGATGGGTGTGAAGGATCGAGGTTTCTGACCTTGTGCCGGGCCTGTGACTCACTCATCATTCTGAATGCCAGCTGTGTGTCAGGCTCTGTTCTTTTCTGGGTGCTGGTGACAAAGAGGTGATAGCCAAGTTCCTAGCTGGGTGTGGTGGCACAGCCCTACAATCCCAGCTCTTGGAAGGCTAAGGCAGGAGGACCCAGAGTTTAAGGTGAGTGAGTCTGAACTCAACCTGTGTCTTATGTACCAGAGACCCTGCACACATACCCACCCCCCCGAAAAAGTTCCTATCTTCACGGAGTTTTCATTCTAAAGGGAAGGGACAATGGTCAAAGGTATCGTCAGGTAAGACTAGGAGGCAAACAAATAAGGTGTAACCTGGTGATGTGCGGGAACAGAGGCACTGGTGGGGGACCCAGGACAGTCAGAGCACCAGCCTTGGTGACTGAGCGGGATGGGTGCCAGGCGGGGAAGGAGAGCCGTTCTTTAGAACCAGATCTCCTCACCCAGTTAGCCTGGGGACAAGTGTTCCCTGGGGAGTCCTCATCCCTTCTGGGCCCCCTGGTAGGTGGATCCTTCCCAGAGTTCCCTTTCTCCTCCAGCCCCAGCAGGACTAAGCAGTCAATTATTATGGAACTGGGCCTCCAGGCCTCTCTCTTTCCTCTGTGCTTGGGAGTCAACAGGAGACTCTGCCAGGGAGACAAGACTCCAGACAATGCCCTATAATGGCACTGCTCTTTAATGTGGATTTTCATAAGCCACATAGGCAGAGAAGGCCCCATCATCTTCATGGACGGACAGAGATACCGAGGCACTGCCAGGTAAAAGATGTGCCAGCGACACACATCACAAGGGTTGCCATGCACATTCTGACTTGGGTCTGTTTCAGGAGTGGGCACTGGATCCATTCCTTTTTGACTTTTCCCCACAGGTAGAAATGTAGCAAACAATCCTTTCCCTTTAGCATTTAATAGCACGTAACTGTCTCTGACTTCACTTAGGCCGTCACGTCCTCTATACGCACAGTACCAGACAGGTGCCGGAACTATTAAAGTCAGTTCACGTCAGATCAGAAAAAGCCAGAGGAGGGGGAGGAAACAGAAGCTAAAGGCTTGAATCAGGTCCACCTAGATGTTTTGATGGAACCAGGCAATGACTGCTGTTTCCTCCCAGAACACAGCGCTTCAGCCTTGCCTCGCAAACAGGAACTTCCTTTCCTTTGCTGCCTTTCGGGTCCGGTCTGCCCCAGCTGTGTCCCAGGTGCGGAGGAATGTTTGCCTTGCTGGGCAGAGACCTGCGGTGGTGCAAGACTGGAGGGGTGGCGCATGCCAGCCCGAGGAGTCAGCTGCTGCAGTCCTGCTACTCCTGCTGTGCAAGGACTTCAGGGTGGCTCCTGAAGTCGGTTCAGAGACTGAGTCATTGTTTGCATCCGAAGTCAGCCACTTCCTGCCAGACTTAAAACACTGCCCTGTTAGCTTTACGGCCGGCTCTTCCCTCAAATTCCTAAGATTCCCAGAAGAGAGAGGCAGGTCGACATCTTCCATTCACTTGAAATGAATCAGATAACGTATGAAAAGGGAAGCCGGATGTACAGACAGCCGTGCAAAGGAAACGAAATGGTAGCAGTAGAGTCCAGGTACTCCACGTTGGAGCATTTATTGGGAAACCCTTTCAGCTTCCTTGTGGTTTTAATAAAACACCGAGGGCAGCCGAGAATGGCTTCTCTTGCTGCCTGGGATAATTTCAGGATTCATGTGAATGATTCAACCAACAACACCCCTTCAAGCTTCCTGACTCTCCGAACACCCAGGACACGCACTCACCTGCATCTTCTCCTCTTTGAGCCCGGCTGCCTTGAAGTCACTAATTGTTTCCTCGGACTAAAGTATTTTCATCCCTGAACGCCGCCCTCCCAGGTGTTCGCACTTCAGGAAAACACGAAATGCTGAACCTCTTTCTCTCTTCCTGACTGTGCAGCTTCTCCCTCTAGCAGAGACACCACGAGGCACCTACTCACACACAAGGTCAAGCACTATGAGGGACCAGGAACAGACAGGCAGAAAACCACCTGAGTAGCTCCTGCCTGCCAGGAGCACCACGGAGAGCCAGGTCAGTGCCCCAGCAGGCTGTGCAGTGAGGTGACGGATGAGACAGAGGCACAGCCACACTTCCACCAGGCTCTCTCTCCATCACCTTCGCCAGTCTCCGGGCTGGAGATCCATTGTCTCATGATCCCAACCTTCCAAGATGCTTTAGTTTATTGTCATTTTGTATCATTTTGACAGAGCACGTTCGTTTTGACTGTAATTTTATTGTTGTTGCTGTTTTTGAGACAGGGGTTTTTTTTTGTGTAGCCCTGGCTGTCTTGGACTCACTCTGTAAAACCTAGGATGGCCTCAAACTCACAGATCCATCTGCCTCTGGGATTAAAGTCGTGTGCCACTGTCACTCAGCAACAGTGTAACTTTTTAAAAAATTATTATTATGAAATGTTTTGATTATATTTCATCCCCCAGACTCAAATATCGAGATTTTTGTTGGTTGTCATGCTGTTAAAGTTTGAATATGAAACACTCCTATAGGCTTATGTTTTGAATTCTCGGTCCTACACCCAGCACTCAAACGCACATACACATGGGTGGGGGTGGGGGCAGGTTGCTGAGGATGTGGTTCAGGGGTAGACAACTAGTTTAGCAAGAGTTTGATCCTTCTGGGTGTCCAAGCACATGCCTTTAGTCCCCGCATTCAAAGGCAGAGAGAGGCAGGTGGATCTCTGAATTCTTCCAATTTGGTCTACAGAGTGAGTTCTCGGACAGCCAGGGCTACACAGAGAATCCCTGTCTCAAACAACAACAAAAAGTTTGATCCATAGCGCCATAAAAAAAACTAAACAAAACAACAACTAAAAAAATCATTGTGTACCCACAACAACCCCAGCAGGTTCCAATGAACACTTCCAATCCAGCAGGTACACAGCTGCCTCAGGTTAAACTAAAAGGGTCACAAAACAAAACCAAGTCATGGACCTGGGAGAGGGCCTGGTATGGAGGAAGGAGGTTTATAGTGGTGGGAACAAGAGAGGCGAGCATATTCAAAATACATTATAAACATATGAAATCGACAAAAGATAAAATTCATCAATTTTTAAAAAGAAATTCTATTAATGGGTTGCATTAGAATTCTGGAAATAAGTCTATATGATAGCTATTTAATATACCACTGAATTTTACTAACAGTTTACTAAAAACTTGCACTGATGTTGGCAAGTAAAACTGTTCCATAGTTTCCTTTTTTTGTGTGTGAAGTATCAGACTTTAGTATTAATGTTATGGTCACTTCATGAGAAGATACCAGAACTTGTCCTCTCTCTCTGAGCTCTGGGAGGAAGCCCTGGGTTGTCTGAGCTTTATGGACTGAACACAGTTCCCTGGGGGAAGCTCTTCTGTGTTGCTCTTGTATAGCTGGGCTCAGACTTCCTTCCTGTCTCTGCTGATATCATTTGAGTAAATGACATTTTCATAGGAAGTTCACTTTACAGCTATGCTTGCAAAACACAGTTATGAAAAAGTTACACTTTAAATTTCTTCTGTTTTAATGGCTATTTCCCCCATCGTATCTTATTTTGATGCATCTAGATATCCGTCCTAGTTTTCTTCCTATTGCTGTGACTAAAGACACGGAGAAAAGACTGACTTGTTTACCTGTAGGTCACGGTCCACCATTGTGGGCAGTCAAGGTGGGACCTCAAGCAGGAACTTGATGCGGAAAGCATGGTGGAGTGATGATGGCTGGCTCACTCAGATCTATACCTGGGTAGTTATTTCACCCAGCCCAGGACCACCTGCCCAGGGACTGGCGCCACCCACAGTGGGCAGGGCCACCAGCATCAGATAACAATGAAACAATCTCCACAAAGGTGGCCCCAGGCCAGTCTTATCTGAGTCCCTGATGTCAGATGACTCTTGGCTGTGTCAAGCTGATAATTAAACTAACTAGGGCACTTTCTTTCCCTAATTCATTTTAGTTAAGTGGCTGTTTTTGTTTTTCAAGACAGGGTTTCTCTGTAGCTTTGGAGCCTGTCCTGGAACTAGTTCTTGTAGACCAGGCTGACCTCAAACTCACAGAGATTTGCCTGGGATTAAAGGCGTGCGCTACCACTGCCCAGCCTGGTTCATTCCCTCATCCCCGCCCCACTTTTTTTTTTTTTTTGACAAATTCCTTGCTTCTGTTTCTATTCACTAAGCAGTTGCTGCTCTCGTATTTATTAGTCCTATTTAATTTTAGTTCATTTTGTTGTTGTTTTTCTTTTCTGAGAGTTCTGAGTTTAATGTTAGATCCATTGCTTCATTTTTATTTATTTTTGTTTTATTCCCATAGACATTTATGCTATGGATCTTCCTAAGCATTATTTCAACTGTATTCCATAGACGCTGACATCTAATGGTTTTAATATTGTTACTTCCCCAGAAGTCTATATTTTATTCCTATTTATTTCCTTGATCTAAAAAATTAATATATATTATATATGTTAAAAATTAATATATATAATACAAACATATTTCTGGGATATAAAGTGCTATAGCTTTTGTGTGCCCCCTCATTACCCATACACTAAAACCTTAGGTGATTGGTGTGGGAGAATTGTCTGTATTCTGTCAATCATGTATTTTAATAAAACACTGATTGACCAGGCAGGAAGTATAGGCGGGTCAACCAGACAGGAAGTAGAGGCGGGGCGATGAGAACAAGAATATTCTGGGAAGCAGGAAGCTCCCTCTGACATTCCTGCCCAGACCACCGAAGAAGCAACATGTGAACTGCCACGCTGAGAAAGGTACTGAGCTGTGCGGCTAACATAGATAATAATAATGGGTTAATATAAGTTACAAGGGTTAACAAGAAGCCTGAGCTAATGGGCTAATCAGTTTATAACCTAATGTAGACTTTGTATGATTTTCTTTAGGACTTGCTGGCTGTGGGGTACCGGGCAGGACAGAAACTCCAACAAGCCGGCCCTCATGTTACAGGTGATGGTAGTACAAGGTGGGGGTGGGCTTGTGTAGCTCAATGGTACAGCCCTTGTGAGCCACTAAGTCTGGAGTCTGGAGGTCCCGCCACTGGGACAAACAACAACAATAACAGCAGCAGCAGCAACCCTGCTCAGATGAGTATATAAATATTCATTTTTTGGAAGTCACTATGTATGAGGGCAAAGATTCCCGCACCACAGAGCTGCTTTCTCTGCTAGAGCTGTAATATATACATTTCTGCTATTTATAAACAGCCCAGCTTATGGGATGGTTGTTACAAGTCACCAGATGAAGAGAAAGGGGGTCTTTAAAAATGAATTAAATAACCTATTTAATACTTTGAACCTTAAGGTAAATGAACTATTTTTTAATATTACTTTTTATTTATGTCCGTGTGGATGCCCACAAAGGCCAGAATCCCTTGGGCTGGAGTTATACTGCCCAACATGGGCCCTGGGAACTAAACTGGGGCCTTTGGAAGACCTGCAAGCGCCCTGAGCAGCTGAACTATCTTTCCAGCCTCAAGACGGTGAATCTTGTTTTGAGACAGGGTCTCAACATGTAGCTCTGGGTGTTGTGGAACCTACTCTGTAAACCAGGCTGGCCTTGAACTCACAGAGATTTATCTGCTCTGCCTCCCAAGTGCTGGGATTAAAGATGTGTGCCACACTCAAGAAAGTGAATTTTAAAGGAAACTTTTTTCTAGTTCTCAAGACAGTGGGTGCTGTGTGACTCACACCCAGGTCTGCAGGGCGACAAATCTGTCCCCTCTCATTCTATGAGCTCAGAGCAGGACCAGCTGTGCATTCTTCCTGGTGTCCTTAGGCGACTGCTTTGCTCTTGCTGATGCTTCTGCTTCCTCTTCCTCCTCTTTTAAGTTTTAAAACAAATATTGTAAAATATACACACCACAGACTTTCCCATCTTGTCTGTGCGTCAGCGCACAGGTCAGGAATACTGTCTGTACCACATTGCTCTATGCACGCAGACTCTTCATTTCAGTCTTATTCACCTCCACTTTTACTCAAAAAAAAATGCTGTTTGATTTCTATTTTCCAAAACTATTAGAACATTTCTGCTGTTGCCGCTGGTTTGTTTGTTTTTTAAACAATGCCTCATCCTGTAGCCCTGACTGGCCTGTAAATCACTGTGCAGCAAGGGCAGCCTTGAACTCTGCACAGCTCTCCCAGCTGGGCTATATTAGGATACAGACATGAGTCGTCACATCCTTCCTGAAAGTTAT
Organism: Myodes glareolus; assembly: GCF_982192425.1. Classification (NCBI taxonomy): domain Eukaryota; kingdom Metazoa; phylum Chordata; class Mammalia; order Rodentia; family Cricetidae; genus Myodes; species Myodes glareolus. The sequence goes on along the minus strand of NC_142049.1, from coordinate 30,766,078 downwards.
TTTGTTAGTGTAATGACCAACTTAAAGTAAGATCAAATGCTATAAGTGGGTCATGGACACTTGAAATTGTTGGGATTCAGAGTCCAACACTTACAGATCTCTTTGTTGATTGCTTATTTAGACCATATATAGCCTTATTAATTTTTTCACTTGGTCTGTTTAATAGTGAAGCATGTCAAATCTCCACTTATTTAAATTTTAATTTGATTACGTGTGTATGTGAGAGAATCTCTCTCTCTCTCTCTCTCTCTCTCTCTGTGTGTGTGTGTGTGTGTGTGTGTGTGTGTGTATGAGGAAGATATGTATATCTCTGGTCTGTATATGTGGTACATGGCATGTATGTGTGTAGTGTGGTGTTTGTGTGTGTTTGTATATGTATGTGACGTGTGCTGTGGTATATGTAGTGGACTGAGTGTGTGTCTGTGTGTACCTGTGGTGTGCTGTGTTTGAGAGATTTTGTATGTATGTGTGTATGTATGTAGAAGTCAGAGGATAACTCTGGGAGTCTGTTCTTGTCCTTGTTTTTCTACATTTCTGTGGGTTCTGGGGACTGAACTCAAGTTGTTTAGTCTACAAGAGGTTTACCCACTGAGCCACCTCCCGGCCTTCAAATTGCCCAATTATCAGTGTGAATTGACTTCCACTTCAGGCAAGCTGCTGCTGGGTTACTTACTTACAGCAGACAGCTAACACTGCAATTACTTTTAAGTGTGTCTCTGCAAGGCACCACTTTATTTTCTTTTAAAGATTTATTGTTTACTCATGTGTGTATGTGTGTATGATGTGTGTACGTGCATGTACACAAGCACGCAAGTGTCTACAGAGGCCAGAAGAAAGAGGTGGATCCCCTGGAGCTAGAGTTACAGGCAGTCATGAGCTGCCTCACATGGGTGCTGGGGAACTGAACTTGGGTCTTCTGTAAGAGCAGCAAGGGCTATTGATCACTTGACCACCGAGCCATCGCCAGCCAACAGCGTTGTGGTTCAACTGTCCCGACTAGTGCAAGGATCCCACATTTTATTTCTGTTGTTAGATGCTGGAGATTGAAGTCAAGATCTCACATAGTGGAAATACACCCTCCACCCTCTTAGGATGCCTGCTCTAAGAATGTTCAGTTGTTCTTGGTAATGCAAGCCAGCTTACATAAACATAATGATTTGTAGAATACAGAATGGAAACTGCTTTCTTTGTCTTTTTTTTTCTGTCTTTTGCCATTTCTCTTGGCAAACCTAAGTTTTTTTAAAAAATAACATTTCCCTCTTTTTTCTTTTTAAATACTTTTACTGAGCTCTACATTTTTCTCTGATCCCCTTCCTGCCTCTCCCCTCACCTTGAACCCTCTCCCAAGGTCCCCATGCTCCCAATTTACTCAGGAGATCGTGTCTTTTTCTACTTCCCATGTAGATTAGATCCATGTATGCCTCTCTTAGGGTTCTCATTGTTGTCTAGGTTCTCTGGGATTGTGATTTGTAGGCTGGTTTTCTTTGCTTTATATTTGAAAATCACTTATGAGTGACTACATATGATATTTGTCTTTCTGGGACTGGGTTATTTCACTTAATGATGTTTTCTAGCTCCATCCATTTGCCTGCAAATTTCAAGCTGTTGTTACTTTTTTCTGCTGTGTAGTACTCCACTGTGTAAATGTACCACATTTTCCTTATCCATTCTTTGATTGAAAGGCATTTAGGTTGCTTCCAGGTTCTGGCTATGACAAACAATGCTACTATGAGCACATGTCCTTGTGGCATGATTGATCATCCTTTGGATACATACCCAAAAGTGGTATTGCTGGGTCTTGAAGAAGGTTGTTTCCTAATTTTCTGAGAAATCACCACACTGACATTCAAAGGGGCTGTACCAGATTACACTCCCACAAGCAATACAGGAGTGTTCCCTTTACCCCACATCTTCTCCAGCATAAGCTGTCATCAGTGTTTTTGATCTTGGCCATTCTTACAGGTATAAAATGGAATCTCAGAGTTGTTTTGATTTGCATTTCTCTGATGACTAAGGATGTTGAGCATTTCCTTAAGTGTCTTTCAGACATTTCAGATTCCTCTGTTGAGAGTTCTCTGTTTAGGTCTGTACTCCATATTTTTTATTGGATTATTTGTTCTTTAGATAACCAATTTCTTGAGTTTTTTTGTATATTTTGGAAATCAGACCTCTGTCTGATGTGGGGTTAGTGAAGATCATTTTCCCAATCTGTAGGTTGTCATTTGTCTTGTTGACCATGTCCTTTGCTTTACAGAAGCTTTTCAGTTTCAGGAGGTCCCATTTATTAATTGTTTCTCTCAGTGTCTGTGCTGCTGGGGTTATATTTAGGAAGTGGTCTCCTGTGCCAATGCGTTCAAGTGCACTTCCCACTTTCCCTTCTATGAGGTTCAGTGTGGCTGGTTTTATGTTGGAGTCTTTGATCCACTGGACTTGAGTTTTGTGCATGGTGATAGATATGGATCTATTTTCATTCTTCTACATGTTGATATCCAGTTATGCCAGCATCATTTGTTAAATGTGCCATCTTATTTTCCATTTTTAATTTTTTTCTTTCTTTGTCAAAAATTAGATGTTCAAAAGTGTGAATTAATATCCGGGTCTTCGACTCGGTTCCATTGGTCCTTCTGTCTGTTTTTTATGCCAATACCAGGCTGTTTTCAGTACTGTAGCTCTATAGTAGAGTTTGAAGTCAGGGATTGTGATGCCTCCAGAAATCCTTTTATCGTACAGACAGTTTTGGATGTCCTGAGTTTTTTGCTTTTCCCTATGAAGTTGAGTAACTTTCTTTCAAGATCTGTGAAGAATTTTTCTGGGATTTTGATGGGCATTGCATTTAATCTGTAGATTGCTTTTGGTAAGATTGCCATTTTTACTATGCTAATTCTACCTAACCAAGAACATGGGGGACTTCTTCCATTTTCTGGTATCTTCTTTAATTTCTTTCTTCAAAGATTTAAAGTTCTTGTCATATAAGTCTTCTATTTATTTGGTTAGAGTTATTCTGAGATATTTTATGCTATTTGTGGCTATTGTGAAGGGTGATGTTTCTCTGATTTCTTTATCAGCCCATTTATCGTGTGTGTACAGGAGGGCTACTGATTTTTTTGAGTTAATTTTGTATCCTGCTACATTACTGAAAGTGTTTATGACTTGTAGAAGTTCCTTGGTAGAGTTTTTGGAGTTGCTTATGTAAACTATAATATCATCAGCAAATAGTGAAAGTTTGATTTCTTCTTTTTCAATTGGTATCCCTTTGATCTCCTTTTGGTGTCTTATTGCTCTAGCTAGGACTATATTGAATAGATATGGAGAGAGTGAACAACCTTGTCTTGTTCCTGATTTCAGTGGAATCGCTGGGAGTTTCTCTCCATTTAGTTTGATGTTGGCTGTTAGCTTGTAGTATATTGCCTTTATTATATTTACGTATGTTCCTTGTATCCCTGCTCTCTCCAAGACCTTTATAATGAAGGGATGTTGTATTTTGTCAAAAGCTTCTTCAACATCTAATGAGATGATAATGTGGTTTTTATTTTTCAGTTTGTTTATATGGTGAATTACATTGACAGATTTTCATATTTTGAACCATCCCTGCATCTCTGGAATGAAGCCAACTTTGATTATAGTGGATGATGGTTCTGATGTGTTCTTGGATTCAATTTGCTAGTATTTTATTTAGTATTTTCGTATCAATGTTCATGAGTAAGACTGGTCTGTAATTCTATTTTAGTAATGTCTTTATGTGATTTGGGTGCTAGGGTAATTGTAGCCTCATAAAAAGAGTTTGGCAATGTTCCTTCTGTTTCTATTGTATGGAACAGTTTGAGGAGTATTGGTATTAGTTCTTCTTTGAAAATCTTATAGAATTCTGAGCTGAAACCATCAGGTCCTGGGCATTTTTTTGGTTGGGAGACTTTTGATGACTGTTTCTATTTCTTCAGCAGTTATAGGTCTGTTTAATTTTCTTATCTGGTCTTGATTTAATTTTGGTAAGTGATTTTTATACAGAAAACTGCCCATTTCTTCTAAGTTTTCCAATTTTGTGGAGTACAGATTTTCGAAATATGACCTGATCATTCGTTGGATTTCCTCTATGTCTGTTATTATGTTCCCCTTTTCATTTCTGATTTTGTTAATTTGGATATTCTCTCTGCCTTTTGATTAGTTTACTTAAAAGTTTGTCTATTTTGTTGATTTTCTCAAAGAATCAATTCTTTGTCTCACTGATTCTTTGTATTGTTTTCTTTGTTTCTATTTTGTTGATTTTAGCTCTCAGTTTGATTATTTTCTGCCATCTAGTTCTCTTCTGTGAGTTTGCTTTTTTGTTCTCAAGTTTTCAAATGTTCTGTTAATTCACTAGTGTAGGGTTTTTCCAGCTTCTTTATGTAGACGTTTAGTGCTATGAACGTTCCTCTTAACACTGCTTTCATTGTGTCCCATAAATTTGGGTATGTTGTGTGGTCATTTTCATTAAATTTTTGGAAGTCTTTAATTTCTCCCTTTTTTTCTTCCTTGACCCATTGATGATTCAGGTGAGCATTGTTTAATTTCCATGTGTCTGTGGGCTTTCTGGAATTAGTATTGCTGTTGAATTCTAGTTTTAAGCCATGGTGATCTGATAAAATACATGGGGTTAGGTCTGCAGTCGTGATTCAGACACAGAGCAAGCAAGATGTGACTGCCTTGCCAAAAAAGGTACCAAGTCATGTGGCTAATATGAACAAGAATAATGGGCTAATATAAGTTATAAGAATTAGTAAGAAGCCTGAGCTAATGGGTCAATCACTTTATGATTAATGTAGACCTCTGTGTGATTTCTTTGGGACTTAACAACTGCGGGAACCTGGCAGGACAGAAACTTCTGTCAAAAGAATGGTGTCCAACATGTGGACAATTTCATCCACATAAAGCCTTAGTGAGCTTGGAAAGTAATTCTAGACAGAAAAGAATAGAGTTAAGCATGGCTTATTGATAGCAACATTTTCTCAGGTGGGCTCTGTTTGCTAGGGGCAAATGTGTCTCTTTTAAGAGAGGCTTCCTGACTCAGCTTTAGCTGCAAATCTTTCCAGCCCTTTTAAGAGGCTCTGCCACAAAACACTTAAATGATGTTTATAAATAGCCTATAGCATGCATGCTTCTTGGCAGTGGCAGGGACCTTGAAACGCCATAGAGTTGTGGCAATAAACATGGCTCTGGCCAGTACTTCTGCCATGACGCTAGACTCTCAGAAAGCTAAAAAATGGGCTAAATCTAGCCGTTAAAGCCACGGCTTTAATCCTAGCCATATTGCTTAACAAATTAAAGACTTATGTGGTCAGATAACGAGAGATATATAGTAAAGACAGATTCAGATGAAAACCTCTAAATGGTTTAGAGTGTGTTTAAAAATATATGTACACTTGGGAGATAAAAGAAAAAGTAAAAATGTCCTAAAAATAAAAAATAAAAGAGAGAGAGAGAGTAGTTGGGTGTGGTGGCAGACACCTTTAATCCCAACACCTGGGAGGCAGAGGCAGACAGATCTCTGTGAGTTCAAGATGTGGTAGCAGACACCTTTAATCCCAACACTTGTGAGGCAGAGGAAAACAGATCTCTCTGAGTTCAAAGTGTGGTGGCAGACACCTTTAATCTCAGCACTTGGGAGACAGAAGCAGGTGGATCTCTGTGAGTTCAAGGACAACCCGGTCTACAGCATGAATTCCAGGACAGCCAAAGACACACAGAGAAAACGTGTCTCAAAGAGCTAAAAACTAAAAATAAAAGAAATAGAGTTTAAAATAAAGCCACATAAAGATGGGAAACACAGAGAAACTGGATACTGTATGTTATGTTCTCTTTGAATTGTCTAAATACTGAGGAAGGAGGAACAGCTGCTAAAAGATATTTGTTTGTAAATGCTGCTGAATTAATCCAAGATAGGTATTTTGAAAATACCTTGACTTTAAAATTGAAGTCAAAAGGTATGTTACTTTGGAGAAGAGGTTTTGCTTTTATTTCCACAGGAAATGAGAGGCTGTGGATTTATTCTGGGTTAAGAAAAATCAGGTTTGATCAAGGAAGACCCCCTGAGAAAGCTCTGATAGGCATGGTTGGCCCAGATTTCTGAGTTCTACATCTAGAACAAATTCAAGACTGCTGCCTGAGATGATCAAGCCTCACAGGATACTCCAGTCACAACTTGACCATAATTCTAAATTTTCTTTGTGTCCCCATAAGATTATCAGCACCCCCAATCAGTAGGAAGTAGCCTAGAAAACTATGCCCACATTCCTAAAAAATAGACCATGAATATTTTCCTTTGTTTAAAATGTGGGTTATAAGTTGTTATGGATAATGGTCAGGAGAAATTCTGAACAAAGGATATTAGATTCAGAATTCTTGTTTAAAAAAAGGGGGAAGTGCTGTAGGACAATGGTTTGTACCCTTTCAATTGTATTTTAATAAAACGCTGATTGGCCAGTGGCCAGGCAGGAAGTAGAGGTGGGGCAACAAGAACAAGGGAATTCTGGGAATAGAAAGCTCAGTCTGCAGTCGTAACCCAGTCTCAGAGTAAGCAAGATGTGACTGCCTCACTGAAAAAGATACTGAGCCATGTGGCTAGCATGGACAAGAATAATGGGCTAATATAAATTATAAGAGTTAATAAGAAGCCTGAGCTAATGGGTCAATCAATTTATGACTTAGAAAAAGATAACATGGGATTATTCCAATTTTTTTGTATTTGTTGAGGTTTGTTTTATTATCAAGTATGTGGTCAATTTTTGAGAAGGTTTCATGAAGTGCTGAGAGGAAGGTATATTCTTTTCTGTTTGGATGGAATAGTCTATAGATGTCTGTTAAGTCCATTTGAGTCATAACATCTGTTAGTTCCCTTATTTCTCTGTTAATTTTTTGCCTGCCTGACTGACTTGTCCAGTGGTGAGAGGGGAGTGTTGAAGTCTCCCACTAATAGTGTATGGGATTTAATGTATGATTTAAGCTTTAGAAGTGTTTCTTTTACATATGAGCGTGACTTTGTATTTGGAGCATAGATGTTCAGTAGTGAGATTTCCTCTTGATGGATTTTTCCTGTGACTAATATGAAATGTCCTTTTTTGTCTCTTTTGATTGATTTTAGTTTGCAGTCTACTTTGTTAGATATTAGGATAGCTTGTTTCTTGGGTCCACTTGATTGAAATTTTTTCCCCAACCTTTTACTCTGAGGCAATGTCTATCTTTGAGGTTGAGGTGTGTTCCTTGTATGCAGAATAAGGATGGATTCTGTTTTTGTATCCAATCTGTTAGCCTGTGCCTTTTTATAGGTGAGTTGAGTCCATTTAAATAAAGGGATATTAATGACCAGTAATTGTTATCTCCTGTTAATTTAGTTTTTGTTGTTGGTGATGTTAATTTGTGTATTTTCCTCTTCTTTGAGATTGCTGCTATGACCATCAATTGTCTGTGTTTTTGTTAATGTAGTCAACTTCCTTGGATTGGAGTTTTCCTTCTAATATTTTGTGTAGGGCCGAGTTTGTGACTAAGTATTGGCTAAATCTGATTTTTGTCATGGAATATCTTATTTTATCCTTCTATGGTAATTGAAAATTTTTCTGGGCATAATAGTCTGGTCTGGCATCCGTGGTCTCTTAATGTCTGCATAACATTTGATAATGACCTTCTTGATTTCACTGTCTCTAATGAGAAGTCAGGTGTAATTCTGATAGGTCTGCCTTTATAGGTTACTTGGCCTTTTTCATTAAAGCATTTAATATTCTTTCTTTATTCTGTACGTTTAGTGTTTTGATTATTATGTGGCAAGGAAACTTTTTTTTGATCCAGTCTATTTGGTGTTCTGTAAGTTTCTTGGATCTTCATAGGCATATCTTTCTTTAGGTTGGAAAAGTTTTCTTCTATGATTTTGTTAAGTATATTTTCTGTGTTTTTGAGTTGAACTTCTCCTTCTATACCTATTATTCTGAAGTTTGGTCTTTTCATGGTTTCCCATATTTCCTGGATATTTTGGGTTAAGCTTTTGTTAGATTGAATGTTTTCTTTGACTGACGAGTCTACTTCCTCTACTGTATCTTCAGCGCTTGAGATTCTCTCTTCCAGGTCTTGTCTTCTGCTGTTTATGCTTGTGTTTGTGGTTCCAGATAGTTTTTTCATGATTTCTGTTTCTATAATTCCTTCAGTTTGTGTTTTTTAAGTTGTCTCTATTTCAGTTTTCAAGTCTTGAATAGTTTCTTTCATATGTTTGATTGCTTTTTCTTGATTTTCTTTAAGGGACTTGCTGATGTCTTTCAATTTTTTTTGCCTTTTCCTCCAATTCTTTGAGGGTATTTTTCATTTCCTCTTTAAGAGTTTCAGACATTCTCCTGAAGTTTTCTTTTAGGTCATTTTCTTCTGCTTCATCTATATTTGGTTGTTCAAGTCTTGCTGTTGAAAGGTCTCTAGATTTTACTGGTATTGTGTTGCTCTTTGAGGTGTTGGGTGTGTTCTTACCTTGTCTACTCATCTTTTCCTCTAATAGGTGTGGTTGGGGCTGTCTGTGATTCTGGTGATTAATCTTCTAGGTGCCAGTGAATCCAAGGCTTAGATGGTTGCTCCTCATGGTACAGTCAGTGCCACAGTTCTTGTTACCCTGTTGGTCACTCCGTGTTCCTGGAAGTCACTCAGCACTCCAGGGCTTTACTCTGCTCACGTGGAGTTTGCTGTCTCAGGTCTGCTCTGGCCTACGTTGTTGGTTCAGACCTATTTAAGTAAATGTCCCTGGTCTGGATCTACTCCTGCAGAGATCCCTAGCTTGTGGTTGGTCCTACAAAGATCTCTGGCTCTGATCTACTCCCTCGGAGGACCCAGATTTGGGTGAGCCCAGATCTGCAGAGGACCTGGCTCAGACCTACTTCCTCAGAGGTCCTAGACTTACGCCCAGACCCACGGGGTCCTGGCTCAGGTCTACTCCCTTGAAAGTCCCAGACTCAGGCCCAGACCTGCAGTGATCTCTGGCTGTGGCCCACTTGCTCAGTGGTTGCTCCCCTGTTCCTGCTCCTGTGGAGTTCACTGTCTCAGGTCTGCTCTAGCCTAGGTTGCTGACTCAGTCCTGCCTCTGCAAATGTCCATGCCTTCTCAGGCCCACTCCGGCCTAGGTCTCTGGCTACAAAAGTCTTTCTTGAGTGATCAAGTCCATGGGGTTGTCAGTAGTTGTGCTTTGACAGTGTTGCCCTCTGGAGCAGGCTCTGTCTCCTTCTTCTTGAGATAGGCTATCACGTGACCTCTGGCTGGGCTCTGTAAGTGATAATGGATGACCCTGAATCCCTGGCTCTCCTGTCTTCAGCTCTCAAGTGCTAGGATTACAGATGTGCTATACACCAGGTTTATTCGGTGCTAGAGACCAAAGGCATACAACTCTGCTGTATTCTTAACAAACACTTGTAATGGCTCCTTTTAAAAAAAATATCATTTTAGCTGGATGGCGGGGGCACAGGCCTTTGATCCCAGCACTCAGGAGGCAGAGGCAGGTGGATCTGTAAGTTCGAGGCCAGCCTGGTCTATAAAGTGAGTTCCAGGACAGCTAGAACTACACAGAGAAACACTGTCTTGAAAAACAAAACGAATTATTTTATAAGTGTATAAGTGTCTTGCCTGAATGTGCTTATGTGTGTCACAGGAGTGCCTGGTGCCCTGGAGTCCAGAAGAGGGTGTTAGTCCTCCTAGAACTAGAGTTATAGGTGTTTATGTGCTGCCATGTACATGATGGGATTGGAGCCCAATTTCTCTAAGAGCAGCCAAAGGCCTTTAACTGCCGAGACATCTCTCTAGCCCGTGTAATGACGTCTTCCTTTTTGCTTTTTGTTCATTTGTTTAAGACAAGGTTTCTCCACATAGCCCTGGCTGTCCTGGAACTTGCTCTGTAGACCAGCCTGGCCGCAAACTCACAGAGATCCACCTGCCTCTGTCTCCTGGTTGCTGGGATTAAAGGTATGCACAACCACTGCCTGGTCTGTAATGGCTTTTTAACACTAATACTTCTATACAATATCCTCAGTCATGTCTTAGAGTGTGGAATATTTCTTTACACTGCATAAATATATGTCTCTGTGATTGGTTTAACAAAGAAACTGACTGTCCAATAGCTGAACAGGATAAGTTAGGTGGGAAAATGAGACTAAGGACACTGGGAAGAAGAAGGGTGGAGTCAGAGGACTCACCAGCCAGGTGAAGAGTGAGCAGGACCTGTATAAGATGAGGTACCAAGCCCTGAGCCATGTGGCAGCACATCAGTGAACAGAAATGGGTTAATATAAGTTGTAAGAGTTAGCTAGTAACAAGGCTGAGCATCTATAGTTAATATTAATTTCCATATCAATTATTTGGGAACTGGCAGGCGGGAAAGAAGTGTAGATAGTATTTGTTGACTTCACAACTGGGAAGTTACAGAATTAGTATTCAGAGATAGAGTCCGCTCTCAGCCCCAACGTGGGTTCTCCTCACCATGACTATACACGGTGACATAACGCACGGAATAAAAACAAAGGTTTAAACCTGGCATGGTGGTGCACACCTCTAATCCCAGCACTTGCCAGGCAGAGGCGGGCAGATCTCTGAGTTCAAGGCCAGACTGGTCTACACAGCAAGTTCCAGGACAGTGAGGACTACACACAGAAACCCTGTAAAAAAGACCTTGGCTGGGGAGAATTTTTAATGTAGTTTCTCTCTTTCCACATTAGAGAAAGAAATTGAAAGGCACATCTCTTAGAAGTAGAGAAATGAAGAGTCTAAGTCAGCAAGCAGCAGTCTGCTAATGGGATAACTAGGAGCTTTCCTTTGGGGATTAACCCTTGGGCTACACAGAAACACATCTGGAAAAGGCTGCACGGTGGAAGCTGCTAAGGGAACCTTCAGTTAGCAGTTCGGAATCGTCTAAACTTAGCCAACGTGGAAAGGGATAATTGGTGTGAAGACGCAAGGGTTAGCTGTGTGGGAAATGCCTAATTGAGGGTTCCAAGTTTCTCGTCTCTGCCGAAGAATAAATATTTTGAAGAGTAACACTGAAGGCGGCATTTTAAGAGAAATTAAATGGTTGCTAGAAGCGACGGAGAACACGCGGGAAAGGAAAGGTAATAATGGAATAGCAGATAGGTTAACAGTGGCCAAGGCCCATGAACAATGTCGATGCCATCGGCACTGGAACTTGTCATAAAGCAGCAGGGAAACGCTGACCATCTGAAACACCTGGCTGTATAAAATCTAAATGTTTCTACTCGGAAACTTCATAAAAGTCGTAAAAAACATAAAAACAAAAAATCTTGGCCAGTGGTGGTGACACACACTTTTAATCCCAACATTCTGGAGGCAGAGACAGGTGGGTCTCTGGGAATTCGAGGCCAGCCTGGTCTACAGAGTGAGTTCCAGGACAGCCAGCGCAACACAGAGAAACCCTGTCTTGAAAAAAACAAAAACAAAACAAAAATAGATAAAAAATTAAAAAGAACATATAAAAAAATATTCAACAAAAAGGTGGCACAAAATGACATGGCAAGAAGGACCCTGAAGAACAGTCTTTCCACACCAAATCAATACATACTAAGAAGTTACCCACTAAGAGTGTGCGTGCGTGCATGTGCGTGCGCTCTCCTTGAAGACGTAGGACCCTTTGGGGTAGTGCAATCTCCCTGCTCCTTTGTGGAAAGGAGGCCCAGTGCATCAAAATGCAAACTGGTCTCTCTGCTTGGTGGCAGAGAGCTAGCCGTCATGCACAAGGCCCATCCCCAGGACCGTGGGAAAATTAATTGCTCCTACCCTTATATATCAAATACACATTGAGAAATTTACTCATGGAAGACAATAATATAAATATTCAAATCCATATCCACTGAAGCTGTGCTCAACAGAATGTTCAGCTGTCACAGAGAGGATAAATAAATTTATTGTTATTCCCCAATAATATCTGCACCTATGGTTCGATACGATGCTTTGCTGGTGTGTACCTTTGGGCGGCGATCAGGTCAGGATAGTTAGCGCACCCATTCCCATGGTTTCATCACTTCTTTATGTTGAGGACACCCCAATTTTCTCTTCTGACTAATTGAGGACACGGTGTATTACTGTTAAGCCTGCTATTGTGCCGTGGAATACCAGAACTTACTCCTATGGTAACCTTGTAGCCACTGCAGCCCAGTCCTCTTTCCCCTTTCCTTCCCAGTCTCTGGTAGCTTCTATTCTACTCTTTATGTGTGTGCAACCAACTGCTTCAGGCTTTAGGGGCAGCAGAATGACAGAGTGTTCAGCATCCTCTGCCTGGCTTAGCAAATGACAGGGTTTGACTCTCTTTACAGCTGAATGCCATACGACGATGTTTGAATTCACACCTTCTTTACCCATCCCTCCATAAGTGGACATTAAAATTGATTTTGATGCCATATTCTGGCTACTGTGCATGCTGCTGTAATAGACACAGAAGTGCAGATGCCCCCCAACATGCTGATTTAATTTCTACACGAAGGGATGGGGTTACTGGATCATGTGGTAGCTGTAGTTTTACTGCTGGGGGAATTTCCATACTGTTTCCTATACTGGCTATACTAGTTTACATTCCGCTAAACATTCACTAGAGTTCCTTTACGCTGGGTCCCTCTCAACAATTTTTTATCAATCTTTTTTGCTACTTGGCAATAGCTAGTCTAACAGGGTAGGGTAGCGTTTCGCTGTGGTTTAAGCATCTTTCTTTTCTATCTCCCAGAAACAATGTCTCAGTAAGGAGCGCAAACTGACCTGGAACTCACCACACAGCCCACTTTGGCCGGGAATTCATCTTCACCCTGCCCTGCCTCCCAAGGGCTGGGACGTTGGGTGTGTGCTACCACGCCCAGCCGGATTAAATAACAAAACGGAGTAATACAGCAGAATACGGCCAGGCAAAGGGTAGAAAAGTATTCATTTCAGAGCTTCTGAAATAAAGAAGCAATGATCTGTTAAAAAAAAAAAAAAAAGCAAAGCAGAGCATAGTCAGTGCTTGCTCTCTCTCCCCATTCCCCAGCCTCCATGGTGATCTCCTGATCTCCGACTTGTAAATTCTACAACAACACGGGTGTAGCACATTCTTTGCTCTCTCTGAACACCCTGCCCTGCCCTAACAGCCCCTGTACTGGTGTAACACAACAAGATCCCATTAACTCAGAAACAGGGACTGATCAGAGGAGGACAGGGTGGCCAATCTCTCGCCCTTCCCAAGAAATCCGATTCTGAAACCACATTCCAGGCCCGGTGCACTCGTCCACAGCCTGCTGCTATCCTAGGAATGCTGGAGGGCCCAGGCCACTGGGCCAGCCATCACTGCTACCTGACAGGCACCACTCCAACATGCCAGTGTTCTTAGTTCCGAGGAATGTGGGGGCTGAACCGGCACACACTGGTTGTAAACAGCAAGGCTAATCCATGGGAATGCTGGCAGTGTCCACCCCTGCCAGCAGCTTCCAGAAGCATTGCTTTGTTCAGCAGCCACCAGCCAGGCTGAGTAAGCCAAGGGTGGAGTCTGCCATACAACCAAAGGTCTATCGATACGGGCGTCTGCTCCATATGCTGTAAATATGTTTTATTGCCATTGGTTAATAAAGAAGCTGCTTTTGGGTCAATGGCTTGACAGAATATAGCTAGGCTGGAAAAGATATATATCTATATCTATATCTATCTATCTATCTATCTATCTATCTATCTATCTATCTATCTATCTATCTATCTATCTATCTATCTATAGAACAGGCAGAGTCAAGGAGAAGTCATGTAGCCGCTGCAGGAGACACCCGATGAAACCTTACCGGTAGACCACAACCATGTGGCAATACGCAGATGAATAGAAATGGGTTAATTTAAGATACAAGAGCTAGCCAACAAGAAGTGTGAGCTAACAGGCCAAGCTGTGTTGTAATAATATGGTTTCTGTGTGATTATTTCGGGTCTGGATGGCCAGGAGACAAATGAGTGGCCTCCAACAACAGTCTATGGCATTGCAAACTTCACGTCACTTGTTCTCGAGTGTTTTATGTTTTTCATTTTAGACAGGGTTTCTCTGCCTAGCCCTGACAGTTCTGGACCCTACTCTATAGACAGACTGGCCTTAAACTCACTTGCCTCTGCCTCCCGAGGGCTGGGATTAAAGGTGTTCACTACTTTGCCTGGCTCTAGAGTGTGCAATAGGCCTGGATCATCAAATGCTGTGTTTTGTCCTCTTCCACTGTATGCTGGGAGGTGGGACCTTTAAGAACTGCTGAGAACTCTGATCTCCAGAGTGGTTGAATCCAGTAACAGGTTAAGGGATGGCTGTAGGAGGGGCTTTCTAATCAAGCAAGGCCTCTCTGACCTGGCGGTTTGTCTCACCACATGATGTAAGCAAGAACCGCCCCCTCCACCAGGAGCTGGGGCCAGGGCCTGGGATTCCCTAGCCTCCAGGACTGTGAGCCAAATAAACTACTTCCACTCTTTATACACTACCCAGTCTCCAGGATTTTGTTATAGCAACAAGAAGCGGAGACTGGGTGACACTTAACATTGTGTTTTCTGCCGCTGAGGGCAGCACATTCATCCGTTCACTGGAATATACTGAATAACTGTACATGGATGCCTTATTCTCCTCCCATGGTGATGCCCAGACGGTCACTAAGTGTGGGAGCTACCATTCTCAGCACAGTGTCTGACACTCATCCCTCAACACTGCAGTGCCGTGGTCTCCATGCAGTACCCCAATCCCAGCACACAAAGCACCCCTGATGGTGCACTACATTGGGAGGAAATCCTCTCAAGCTGGGACTCAGCCTCCCCTGAGCCAGCACCCTTCTGGTGGCACCCAAAGCTGTCAGAGTACAGAGGCACCCTCATGCCCTGCCACACCCGCAGCAGTGAAGCAAGGATGCAGCCGTGTAGGCTCTCAGACCTCGGCTCTACTTCTGGTTTGCCCTGATTACTCCAGATGTCCTGCACTTACACATCTGGATGTTTTCATCTTCAGAAAGTGGGTGGTGACAGCATCGACCTGCCGGTGAGCGTCCAACCACGGTAGCACATGTCCCTTCTTAGACACTGCCTTTTTAAAATCAAAAACCAAAAGATGTCTGTTTGCTGCAGCGCACGCAATGATGGCAAGCTCCAAGGCACAGGCCCCACCAAGAGTCTTCCCTGAATGGCACCTCCAAGGACCTGTCTCCCTGTCGGGCGGAATGGTTTGCTTGTGGGCTCAGCGGACTCTGTCCATGCTCCCTGGCCCTGCTGCTTTTGCACGTGTGACAGCACATGGTGCATCATGATGGGACACACATGTGGGTCAGGCTGCTCACCTGACGGCAGCAGAGAAACAGAAAGAGGTAGGAAATGCCCAGAGGTCACAGTCCCCTACAAGGACCAAGTCCCACTGGGCTTTGCCTCCTGAAGGCAGCTACCATCCTGCAGCAGCTTGCTAAGGACCAAGTCTCCAGCATGTGGACCTTGTGGGACCTTCCATAAGAGATTCCAGCACACTCTGAGCTGGCAGGCCTCGAGGATCCCTGTCAGCGCTGATATGCTCCCCTTCCACTTTTCTGACAGGGCAGATTGTTATTCTTCTTTCTTCCTTCTTCTTCTTCTTTTTTTTTAAAAACAGTTTTATTGAGGTATATTTCACAGGTCATAAAACTCGCCCATTGAAAGGGCAAAGTTCAGTGGTTTTTATTATGGGCAGACAGACCTTGACCATCACAGAAAAGAGGGCAAAATATTAAGTTAACGCCTTTCTCCTGCGGCCAGCTCCTCTCTGCTCTAATGCTCTTATCTTTCTCACCACTCTTCTGTTTTTTCCTGGGTGTTGCATTGGGCAGGGGCCCTGGAGAGCACCCGCTGGTGACCAGCAAGTCTGGGAAGAGGAAGGAGAAGGGAACCAGGGATAACTGGTCTAGTCCAGTGCAGCTTAACCCTACACTCCCCACAACAGAATAAGCAGGCATTTATTTGTTTATTTATTTATATTGTATATAAATATATTGTGTATGGGTGTTTTGCCTGCATGCATATCCGTGCACCTCAAACACATAGTAACCTTGGAGGCTGGAAGGCAGTACACAACCCCCAGAACTGCAGTTACAGACAGTTGTGAGCTGCCATGTGGGTGCAGGGAATTGAACCTGGACCTTTCTTTTGGAAGAGCAGCCAGTGTTCTTAAGGGTAGGGCCATCTCTCCAGTACTGAGACCATTTATCTTACTGAAAAACTAAAGAAGTCTGAGCAAAAACAAGGTCAAACAAATGGAAGTATTTTTGAGCACTTTAAAAATCTAGGCAGGAAGGTCAGA
This sequence comes from Myodes glareolus, assembly GCF_982192425.1. NCBI lineage: Eukaryota > Metazoa > Chordata > Mammalia > Rodentia > Cricetidae > Myodes > Myodes glareolus. Next base: position 30,749,790 of record NC_142049.1, on the reverse strand, counting down.
GTTCACCAGCAAAAGCTGAGGGCGTTTTAGTTTCCATTTTGTTTTTAAACTTTGCTGTGTGGTCTTTGTCCTAGCTCCGCACATAGTGAAAAATCCCACAAACAACCACATGGAACTAACTGAATAAGCAATGATTTGGGAACAAGGAGTAAGTCCATATGTGTGACAGATTATGACTTAACATCTAACATTTTTGCTTGATTTCTAGTTTTGGTCAGTTCCTGTCATCTTAAGGAGTCAGATTAGCAACCACATCTAACTACGGCATCAGACTTGAATGTGAAGGATGAACAGGGAAGCATGGTTGGAATGGATATTTAAACATGCCTGATAATCCCCCTCATAGAAATTACAGAAATTGGAACGTATTCTAAATAATAAATCATTTCCATAAAGGAAGGGCATTTAAAATGATTAAGAACCCCAAGAAATAAAAATCTGCGAAACAAGCAAAGAAGAATAGAGCAGAAACACAGTCAAACAGACCCCAAAGAGCATCAGAAGCGAGTACAAAGAAATGCCACGCCCACTTGGTTGGACTAGAGTTTAAGCCCCGTAAACTCCACAAAAGGTGCGGTCACAGGGAGGTCAAGAGGTGAATGTCTATCTACTGAGGGAACACAGACTTGGAAGCTGGGGGGTGAGGTAATTCAGACCAACCCTCCCTGCAAAAGCAGAAATACAAAGGGCGTGTTCTCGAAGGCATCAAAGATCTGGCTATCGAGGTTCTGGGAATGTGGGGGGGTGGTATCTGAGAAGCTAAGCCAACTGCAGCCACCTTCTCACTGGGCCGGGAGTAGCTCTCTAATTCAAGGAATGTGGCTGAGCCAAGCGTGGGATTTCATCCAATTCACAGTCCAGACACGGAGTCCAGGCCCTCCCCAAAGTAGAGAAGCTGAGTGCATTCTCCCTCCTCTAGATTGGGAGCCCAAAGCAGAGAAGCTGAGTGCATTCTCCCTCCTCTAGATTGGGAGCCCAAAGCAAGAGCCAGAAATTGGCAGGTGCCCGCAGGGATTCGTGGGCTTTGAGTTACTTTGACCCTTGACTGTGAACTGATGTGGTCCTTCGCGGCTGCTGCCACACACCTGAAACAAGAACAGACCTGCTGAAAGATGATGTCATCCTAGGCAACAACAAACTACGTTAGCAACCATTTGGAATCTTAGGTGGGAAGCACTGGATAGTGACTAAATGAGATGCACCTTATTGCTTAAAACGGTCTCCATCTTAAGTGCATATTGGATAAGAAAAATAGAATCCGAAAACCAGTAATTTACATATGTGACTCAAAAAGAGGAAAACCAAAACAATAGAATATGAGAAAACAGGAACTACGCTGATGTGACTGTTGAGCCGCTAGGAGCATTTGCTACCGAGTCTGATGACCAGAGTTCAAGCTCCCAACCCAAACGGTGGAACGGGAGAACTGACTCTCTCCAGTTGTTCGAGGACCTCCTACGTCAAAATAATAAATGTAAAAAGAAGTTTCAAGATGATAGGAACATAAATTAATGTAACTGAAAACAAAGTAAGATTTTTTTTTTCATAGAGAAGGCATAAACAAAACCAAGAAGGGGAAAACAACAACAAAAACCAGATACACCCGATTTATTTTCCACCAGTGAGGATGTGGCCCAGCGGTAGAGCCAGGTGTTTGCTATGTGTCTGGTCTTCTGTGCAATCCTCAGCTCCCAACAGGAAAAAAAAAATGTAAACCCTATGAGAAATTCTACGTAGTACAGATGAGAACTCAGGGAGATGAACGATTGTAAAGAAAACTAGGGCACTGCAATTGAGTCTATACCTGGTACAGTTTTTATCTGAACAAAGTTCATAGAGACTATGACAAAACTCAGCGTAGGGAGGCTGTGACAAACACCTGGCCATGCAAATGGAAAGCAGCATGACAGCTGGAAGCAACGTGACCCTGGCAAAGGTGAGTCACTGCCCTTTGGCCGCTAGCTGGTGCTGTGCAGTTTCTGTTCTAAAGTTGTGTAAATAACTGTGCAGTGTGGCTCTGTGTGCAACAAGTGCTTCAGCCTACCTTATTAGAAAAGAACCACGAGGAGAAAAAGGAGGCAAGGAAACTTGAAAAAGACATTGAATCAGTAACTTTTATTCTATCCCTCAAAACAAATAAAATCTGAGCACCAGCGCCGGGCAATATAATACGACTGGCCAGCCCCAGCACTGACTGCATGGCTGGCCACCATCAGCACTGACCATGTGATTGACCAGCATCAGCACTGATCATATGACTGGCCACCATCAGCACTGACCATACGACTGGTCACCATCAGCACTGACCATACGACTGGTCACCATCAGCACTGACCATATGACTGGCCACCATCAACACTGACCATATGACTGGTCACCATCAGCACTGACCATATGACTGGTCACCATCAGCACTGACCATATGACTGGTCACCATCAGCACTGACCATATGACTGGCCACCATCAGCACTGACCATGTGACTGGCCAGCACCAGCACTAACCATATGACTGGCCAGCTGTTCTGCTTTTAAGATGCAGTGACCGCACACAAACATTACAGGAAAAAAAGAAATTATTCTTAACTGATAGAACAAAGATGAGAAACAAAGAAAACAAATCAGACAAACCACATATGAATGTCTTCCTAAGAAGCATGTAAATTTTAAATAAGATATCAGAAAGCCCAATTCTGTAGTCTTAACAATACTGCCAAGTGCAATCTATCCAAGTAGCATAAAACAGTATTGAGTTGCATAAAACAGCATTGTGCCAGAAAAATCTATTAATGTGATTACATAATTCACCACACTGACAGAAGGGAGAGAAAAATGGCCTTATGGTCTCAGCAGGATGAAGAACACACTATAACATCCAGCACTCATTCACAACACATACTCAGCAACTGGAACCGGAGGCAGCTTCTCCCACTTGGTCACAGCTATGTACACAGCACACAGCACATACTGCATTTGGTGATGGTTCATTAAAAACAGTCCCTCTACGCCGGGTGGTGGTGGCAAATGCCTTTAACCACAGCATTCAGGAAGCAGAGGCAGATGAGTCTCTGAGAGATAGAGGTCAGCCTTGTCTACAAAGTGAGTTCCGGGGCAGCCAGGGCTACACAGAGAAACCATATCTCAAACAAAACAAACCAAAAATAAACAAAAAACCCACAACTAACCAACTAACCAAACAAACCACCACCAACACAAAACTAGTCCCTCTATGTCTACTACCACTGCCTCCACCCAATGTAGTGCTGAAGCTCACGGTGTAGGAAAGAGAAGGACAGGAAAAGAAGACACAAGAGCTGCAAAGGTGGTCTGGCATGCTTGTAGGAACCAGGGCTGCAGGCTACTAGCTACAGCAGCCACAGATCTATATACAGCAGAGAGAGACAAGGAAAATGCAATTCATTTAAGCAGCAAAATTTCATAGAATGAGTCCAGTTACATAAAACAAAACTTTACTGAAAGCCGGTTTATAGGAAGAGAAAGGTGCACTCCTGTGTAGCAAGAACTCAAATCATAAATAATTCTTCCAGTCCTAATGCTATTCATTCCTTGTAACCTCACTTGACCTTCTGGAGGGTTTGTGTGGGGTAGAGAATCAGACAGTGGCTTTAAGATTCTGGAGGAAAGTCAAAGGGCCAAGTATGGCCAAGACAACTGAAGAGAGCCAAGGCACACGGGGACACATCTGCCCTGCCAGACTTCAGGATTTGTTAAGGCATAGTGTGGTAACCTGAATGTAATTGGCTTATAGGGAGTGGCACTATTGAGAGACCTGGCTTTGTGGAAATAGGTGTGGTCTTGTTGGAGGAAGTGTGCCACTGTGAGGGTGGGTTTTGAAGTCTCTTTTGCTGAAGCTTGGCTCAGTTGTCACAGACCATTTCCTGTTGCCTTCTGATCAAGATGTAACCAGCACCATGTCTGCCTGCACACCGCCATGCTTCCTGTCATGACGATAATTGACTAAATGTCTGACGTGTAAGCCAGTCCAATTAAATGTTTTTCTTATAAGCGTTGCTGTGGTCCATGGTGTCTTTTCACAGCAACAGAAACCTAGGTAAAACAGGTCACATGGCTCCTACACAGGAATAAGCAGATCCATACCTATCCAGAAATTACCATTTGACAGATAAGCTATTTATGTTTTCATGAAACACTTGATCAAATGTCAAGATAACTGGTTATTCAAAAGGAAAGTAGCAAAACAGAGGTGACGACACCTATGTGACCCCAACACTAGGGAGGTAGAGACAGGAGGATCAGTGATTCAAGGTCATCCTTGGCTACCTAATGAGCTCAAGGCTAGCCTGGGCTAGATGAGACCTTGTTCTACCTATGCCTGCCCCGAAAGAAGCAAGATGTAGAAAGTGAAAGATGAACTATCAAGAAAGAGAAAATATTTGCAACGCATAGCACCATGAACAGATGCATAAGACCACGGACAGACGCATAAGGCCATGAACAGACGCATAAGAATGCAGACCACCAGCCCAGCTCTCCACATGACTCCACAGTTTTATACACTTTATTGGCTTTCTTCTGATTACTGTAACCCTCCTGCCCCTCTAATCCTCCCGCTCCCATTACCTACTCCACCCTACAAGCCCATTTCCCAGGTCCCCAAGGTCTTTCTTTGGTTGGAGTGGGGAACCCACTGAATTTAAGCTGCCATTTATGTGACCATGGGTTTGGAACCAGCCACTGGAGCCTGGTGGGCTCCTCAGAGAGTCTACAACTGAAGACAGTGACAGTCCCTCTCTCAGAGTCCAGCAGTAGCCAATCATACAGCGGGGGGGGGGGGGGGGGGGAGGGGGGGGGAAGGTGTCACAAGCCCCGCCCCATCCATGATTGACTGTTAACAGGTCCAATCCTGTGAAGACCCCTTACAGGCGGCCATAAGCGAGGTGGGGTCACTTGCCTGAAAGTACCATACCCATAGTACAGCAGCGCATTTCACGCATTTCACCGTCCTCCTCCCTGTCTTCCAGCGTAAGGTCTCTCTGCACCTCTTCCATGACAATCCCTGAGCTGTGCAGGTGACGGTATCAGCGTCCTGCTTGGGACTGGGCCCTCAGCTACTCTCAGCACCCTGAGCAGCTGTGCAGCTCTTTGTTCGCTGCGTTTCTCTGCAAGGTGAAACTTCTCTGACTGACTGGAAGTAGCATTTGTCTATGGGTATAAACATAAATATTTAAAAGGAAGTTTGGCACCTTGACAGTTTAACAAGTATAAAGTGTGCCCTGGGGCCCGAGACCGCCTCAGCCGGGGGTTTTTAACCAGATGGTATGGCTGGGGAAGCCTTAGACCCTGTCACAGTATTTTAATTTTAATTTACTATTTTTAGTTTTTTTTTTGAGACAGGGTTTCTCTGTCCAGTCCTGGAACTTGCTCTGTAGACCAGGCTGGCCTCAGACTCACAGACCCTCCTGTCTCTGCCTCCTGAGTGCTGGGATTAAAGGTGTGCTCCACAAGCACCTGCCTCCACCCCCAGTATTTTTTAAAGCCCCCAAATTTTTCATTTTTTATTTTCATCTTGGCAATTGAACATTCAGCCCGATAACACACTTTTCCCTTACTGGCAGCACAAGTCTAAGATTGATTTTAGTAGGGAAAACAATTTGAAAACTGAGCACTGTAATTGTTTTGGTAAATTATAATTATACAAACTTATAAAGATAGTAAAATAAACACTTCAAATAATTGACAATGGAAATATTAAAATGAAAAAGGAGCAAATATAGAAAAAATATGCCATGAATAATTCTTCATATATGTACACACATATGCACACACGGGTGCACGCATACACACGCCCTTGTTAGTATTTTGGAGTTTGCCAGTACATTTTCTAGTGATAAGTACATAAATATATACACACACAAGTGGGTGGGGGAATAAAATGGCTCCTTTAAGTGATGGGCATCTGTTAGCCACTAGAAGATGCAAGCTAACACTCAGAAGCGAAATTATGTCTGGAAATGTTCACTTGGGAAGTCATTCTTAGAACAAAAGAGTTAAGACTCAAAAGAGCATAGAAGGAATATATAAGAGGATAGAAGTGAGGCTGAGAATCATATTAAGATGTTAGAAACAAAGAGAAGGTGTTATCATAGAGGTTAGAGAGGGTTCTCAAGAAGAGGGTTCTAATCAAGGAAAAGTCCTATAAAGAAGTCAGGGAGAATGAGGGATAAGGCAAGGTTGAGACACACCTGTGATGGGGTGGAGGGAGGGGAGCGGGAAGATCAGAAGGGCAAGGACAGCCCAGACTCACCAGCCTCCTTTTCAATGAAAGTGCGAAGATCAAACAACAGAAAAGCCAGCACATTTGCCATCGGGACGATGTCAGATGACAAAGCGGGGGGGGGGGGGGGGGGCGATGGCTCAGCTGGCAAAGTGCATGAGGACGTCACTTTGGGTCGCCATCACCCAGGCAAAAGTCAAGAACTTTTGTGCCTGGAATTGTAGTGCTGGGGAGGCTGGGACAGGAGGATCGGTGAGGGCTAAAGTTAAGCTTCAGTTACTGTGTCTAAGAGACCTATAAAACAAAAATGTCTCTACCCTGGCAGCCCACTTTCCCAAGGACAGAAAACTTCCTGGAATGCTGGGGGCTGTTGTTCACATAAGATACCAAGGTTGGTTGCCCCAAATGCACAGGATGTGCTTGATCACAAGTAGGCAGGAAGTACATCAGGTGTATGTCTGTCCCCGGTTAGACAAAGGCAAGAAATAGCTGTATGAATTTTGCCTTTAAAAGCACCTGACTAATGTAATTCACGGCCATTCCTGGAAACCTAAGGTATGAATCTAGCCAGTATTTAGTAAAGCTTGTTTCAAATTTGGCTGGGAAATTGTGGTAGCGGTCCTATTCTCACCTGGTGGGATTAACTGGGGCTTGCTGGCCAGCCACTCCTGCCCAACCGGGAAGGAAAGAAAGACAACAAGTCACATAAAAGTATCTTTAAAGATGATGAGATTCAGGCAGCCAGAGAGTAGTATAGATTCTGGAAAGACTGAAAATGCTGAAAAAGAAGTAAACAAGGGCCCAGGCCCTGAAGTAGGGCAAGGTGGATGTGTGAAACAGAACACACTAGTCAGGGGAAAGACCTGAGGTCCCAACACAGACACTTCAAGGCAACAGGGACAGAACTTCCCTAGGGCTACGGGTAAATTCAGTAACTTAAGTTCTATGGCATGTTAAAATTCATCTTAAACCAAGTAACACCCACATTTTAGCAGTGTCCAAAGGCTTGCTAGGAAGAGCAAAATCCCTACCTGTGCTTCTACTGCAGTGGCCAAGACTAACGCTAGTGACTTCCTGGAGACTAACGCTCCAGTCAAATTTAAAATTTAAAATTAGTTAACCATGAAGCAAGGGGCTGGTAAGGCCTGGTTTTCTCAAAAAGTAATTTGTTCTAAAATATATTATTTTGGATATTACAAGTGTCCATTCTCAGCACGGGGGGGTGGGGGTAAATGCTGTCCCCCGTAACAGTGTCTTCGTACTGCGAGGTCAAGGGCATGATTACTAGTGTCGGATACAGAACTAAAAGCAAAACGAGTCCAGATGAAATGACCCAACCCAGGTCTTCCTACACAGCTTACTAAACAAGGCCTGGGGGAGTCAGTACTTGATGTGACATATTGAGGTTGTATCTCTAGGCAAGGCTGGGCTCTCCCTGGTCCTCCAACTTGTTCCACATCCAAACCATACATTCCCTGGGTCCTGAGAAGAGTCAGCCTCACCTTTGGTGACACCAAACCAAAACACTAATAGGAACATCCTTCTGTTAGTAACTCAACAAACCGGGGAAACAAGAGTGATCTCTAGCCGTAATTACTCCTCAAAAAGGATCTAAAATGTATGAGTAATAATAATAAAAAATGGCATTTACTTTTTAAGTATATGTGTAACTGAAGTCCATTACTGAAACGTTTGTAACTTCTAAAGTGGTTTTTCAACTTCAAATACAAACAAAGATGGCAGGCCAAAGCTAATTATGAACTTGGTTATTATAGGGTGTGAAAAGATGGTTGGATGGGAGGAAGGAATGCTTGCACAGGTTTTTATTTGACAGTGGATTTCAAAATACCCAGCACATTTAAATTCTGAAATAGCTGTGAACTTTCTGTACATTAAAATAAACGAGGGCATTAAGTGCATTAAGACTTGGAGGTACTATCAAGGCAATGCCTTCGGAGGGGAACCGGCCTCATTTCATCTCTCACAGGTAGTCAGAGCATGACAGGCAGAAATGAAGTCACGGACCAACCCCTTCATGGACTTCATTCCACATTCCACAGATATTTCGGCTCTTCGCTCAAATGAACCTTCTTGGTTTTCTTTTCTTCTTTTTTTTATTGATTTTATTGAGCTATATACTTTTTCCACTCTCCCACCTTCCTCTCCCCTACTCTTCTACCCTCACCAGTGGTCCCCATGCTCCCAATTTACTCAGGAGATCTTGTCTTTTTCTACTTCCCATTTAGATTAGATCCAATTATGTCTCTCTTAGGGTCCTCTTTGTAGTCTAGGTTCTCTGAGATTGTGAATTGTAGACTGGCTTTCCTATGCTTTATGTCTAAAAGCCACTTATGAGTAAGTACATATGATATTTGTCTTTCTGGGTCTGGGTTAGCTCACTCAATAATGATGTTTTCTAGATCCATCCATTTGGCTGCAATTTCAAGATGTTATTATTTTTTTTCTGCTATGTAGTACTATATTGTGTAAATGTATCGCATTTTCCTTATCCATTCTTCAGTCAAGGGGCATTTAGGTTATTTCCAGGTTCTGGTTATGACAAACAATGCTGCTATAAACATAGTTGAGCACATGTCCTTGAGGTATGATTGAGCAAAAGTGGTATTGCTGAGTCTTGAGGTAGGTTGTTTCCTAATTTTCTGAGAAATTGCCACACTGAAGTCCAAATGGGCTGTACCAGCTTGCACTCCCATCATCACCAATGCAGGAGTGTTCCCTTTACCCTACATCCTCTCCAGCATAAGTTGTCATCAGTGTTTTTGATCTTGGCCATTCTTATAGGTGTAAGATGGAAAACCTCTGTTTTCACACCCAACCAGCAACACTTGTAGATTTCTTAGGCCACTTTAGCACTCAACACTCTAATCACTAAAAACTGCCCCGAGAAACCATTTTGTCTTCCTCCCAAAGGTTCTTTATCCTCAAGTTTCTCCTGATACTCCGAATTTGCATTCTTTGTGTTTACCTTGTAGGCATCTAACTGCAGTTCCCACTAGAGACTTTGCATCTAGTTTCTCTGTGCCTCCTCTGTTTCAGGGATCAGTCACGTCTTCCGAAGTCCTTGTAATTATCAGGCACAAAAGAAGAAAGAGAGAAAAAAAAAGGGGGAGAAAGGGAGGGAGGGAGGAGAGGAGGGAAAGAAAGAAAGGAAGAAAGAAAGAAAGAAAGAAAGAAGACTAAACACAACCAAAAAACTCCTTTGCATTCCCCTTGACTTGCTAGCAGCTTCTGGAGCAGCATTGAAGACAGTGCGGTAAATGCCAAGGCCTACTGAACCATCTACGGCCACTCCAAAGGACTCCAAAACTCCTGGCTGTACCAACCATTCAGTAACCTTGATCCATTCCCTTCTGCACACCTGGTCTTCTAGGCTCTTCATTATTTTATACAGAGCCTACTCTACCGTGGTCCCTTCTGATTCACTTACCTGTCTAGACCCCCCTCGGCCATGCTTCGTCCCCTAGTCTAGATCCTCAGCTCACTGTTCCCCGTGTCTTGTACTACGTACCTCTTCAAAGCCTGCAAGCCAGCCCCCCGCTGCTGACATAGATGAAGGGTTTGATAGGCTCATTCTGTCCCCTCCACAGCCACTCCTCGCAGTCCCCAGGCACTGCCCCCTCCTTCGACCCCTCAGCAGCAATCTCATCTTTTAGAACCTCCACTCTCCCTTTCCTAGCAGCAACTCACTAAGACAGTGCAGCCACCTCCCCAGCCCCCACAAACTCATTCCTCTTGGGGCATTCTCCTCTCCCCTCTTCTGGAGATGCATGTCTCCCTGTTTCCCCTTACCCAGAAGCACCTAAGTTCTCCATTTGAAAGTCCAGTGTGTATGTATGTATGTATGTATGCATGCATGCATGTATCTATGTATGTATTTTTTTCCCAGATTGAAATAATAAACGTTCATCAACTTATCTAAACAAAATCAGAAAGGCCTGAGGTCCCAAAAGCCAGTAAAGCCTCCGGTAGCTGAGAAGGCTTAATGGAAACATTGCGGTGTGTCACCCCAAAGACTACAACCGGGCCACTGTCAGTCTATTACCGGGCCCCCATTTACCTCAGTTCTTAGAAAAGCACAGGGTCGATTACATCCCCACTCGCCCACTGCTGTCAGCAATTCGAATGGGCAGCCCAGCTGTCATCATTCACAGAGAGCTGTGATGGGTGACATACAGAAGCAATAAAATGAAGCCTCTTGGCAGAGCCAGTTCAGCAGGCTGCAAATCCCTGCACGCTGTAGAGCGCTGCCCCCCTGTGGCTGACTGAAAGGCCACCGTGACTGGCCAGTCTGCCCTTCGGGCACATGTCTACAAGGACCACATTACAGGAAAGGCTGGGAATGAGGCTCCGCGGCAGAAGCATTTTTCCCAGGCTCACTGTCCACACAACCTGGATATCTGCTGGAGTGTGGCTACGCTGGCTCGCCGCTACAATCAATCCCTTATGTAAGGCTCTTCATAGGGCGACAGTAAAAACTGGAGTAGTCAGGTTCTCAGGCCACACTGAGGGCCAGTTTAAATGGCGTCTTTCTTTCCTGTTCACAAATAGACCACAGTGGTGTTGTTCCATCGCATGAGAGCGTTTAAGTTCATATTCAAGGTGAACTATGACTGTTCTTGGTACTAACAGCCTAAGAGGCATCTGGGCACTTGGGGTCTTCCTTGTTATCTCTGCACTGAACCCACTCTGTAGTCTGGAGACTCCCCATCACCTGTTTTGGGGATGGGGCTTGTCTCCTCTGGAGTGTTTCCAAACTCTCTGGTTCTAATGCAAAGCCCTTGTTCACTGTCCCCATTCCCCCCCCCCCCCCCCCGTTCCTGCCAGTGGCCATTTCCCTAAAGGAATCGGGGTTCTGATAAAGAGGCTTAAGAAAGCTTGTTTGCTTGTCCGCCACTTGAGGGTACAGTGAGATGCCTAAGAGCCTTCTGGAGACGTAGCTCAGTGACAGAGCACTTACCCAGCAGGCATAGACCCAGACACTGCACATCCGAACATCAGCCTTTGGAAACACAGCTGTTGCCCAGGCCTGCTGGTGAATCTAAAGCTGGGACTGACTGCACCACAAACAAGCAGAAAGACTGCCAAGAAGACAGTCCTACGGCAGTATCTAATACGGCTCTAAGGCATAAGCCTTCCCATTGCCTGTGAAGTCCTATCTAGGGTGAACTTAACATTTGAGCCCTCCCTTGCTAGAGGACAGAAAATGATTGTTAGTTTGTCTTCTCAGGCCCACCCCAAGCTTACAGAAAGAGGCACGTGACCCTCACTCCCTAACTTCACACCTCTCCACCAGGCAGTCAGAGTCAGACTCCATGAACAGTCAGCTGTACAAAATATGTAACTTCTTCCCCCTCCCTCCCCCCAAAACTCTTTAAATCCAAGCAAGGTGATGCACTCCTGTTATCTTAAGTATTCAGGAAGCTGAGGCAGGAGGATGGTAAATTCGAGGCCAGCCTGAACCAGAGAAATTGTCTCGGTTGCTTTTCCATTGCTGTCGTAAAACTTATAGAAGGAAGTGTTTAATTTGTGCCCACAGTTCAAGAGGAAAAGTGCACAACCGTCATCACAGGGAGCTTGGCAGCAGGCAGGCATGGCACTGAGAGCTTACACCCTCATCTACAAGCAGGAGGCAGAGAGAGCTAACTGGGAAAGGTTTGTGCGGGCTTTTGAAATCTCAGAATCCACCCCCAGTAACACTACTCCTCCAATAAGGCACGCCTCCTAAGCCTTCCCAAAGAGTTTCACTAAGGACCAGGTATTCAAATATATGCACCTATGTGTCCATTTTTATTAAAACCACCAGAGATGCTGACAACAAACACACAAACAAACAAACAAACAAACAAACCAGAGCCTGGGAATGAAGCACAACGTGACCACATTTGATTAAACTGTGCAAGGCAAATAGCCATGCGTAGAGACAGAAAACAATATATACTAAAACTTCCATGTTTCTCTCCCATGCTAGAAGTCATACAGAGTTCAGCTGTTCTGGTTACATCCGGGAGATAAAAAGTTTCAAAGACAAATGCAACTGTGTATGTAACCAAAGTTCGTTCTCTCTCTCTCTCTCTCTCTCTCTCTCTCTCTCTCTCTCTCTCTCTGTGTGTGTGTGTGTGTGTGTGTGTGTGTGTGTGTGTGTAAACAACCACACAGCATTATTTGTAATGCTTCTTAGGGATTATTTAGTCTGTACAGTAATAAATGTGGAAATCAAATGATCCTGCTCACCAAGTGAGAAAGAATAAGATCACCTCTCCATAGATAGCTAAACAGCTCCATATTACAAAACAAAGAATTTCCAGAAGTTAATTATTCGATAACACTCAGATATTCTTCTCATTTCTATATTTTTAACCTCCTCTGACCTAGCCACCACCTCCACCAGCCTCATCAGTCACCTCCAGATGTCCCCACACTCTCCAGTCACAATGCCAAGCACAGCACCAGGAGGCTGTACGCCACCAGAGTGGTATCAGGTGCAGGTTTCAGAAATGTAAGACTGACAGAAATACAGGGCCTCAGTCTGCAGATTCTGAAGCAATGTCAGCTCTCTATTCAGAGACCATAGGAAAAATTATAACGTCTCTCCTCTAAGAGGAAAAAAAAAATTAAAGAGACTCTCCTCTGCCTCCCCAGATGACCTCTCTAATGCCTGTTGCTTCCACGATGCCTCTGCCCAGCTCCACTCTGAGGACAAGGTCTCTGTGGGTCACTTGCTCCCTCCCAGAACCTCCCACTCCACTCCCACTCCAGCTTCTTTCTGCTCTCCCCACGCACACCCTTGCTTCTGGCTGGTCTGTGGTCTTACACTAGCCTTCTAAGCTCACAAAACTATGTCAGCAGCAGCTCTGCCTCCTTCTCCTGCCTGCAGAATAGAAAAAGCAGAGCTACCGTGGCTGGAGGGGGAGCTGGGGCTCAAAGGGCTGCCTGCATCCTTCACATCATCCACCCAGCCTGGAGCATCTTTGCGGAGCTCCGCAGCTCAGGGCATCCAACAGGGTCCTTCCGCCAGCCCTCAGCTCCAGGTTCCTAACCCTCTCTGTTCCCTCGGCCTGGGAAGCGCCTCTGCATGTCTGTTGCAACAAAGTCACATGTGACCTTCCAATTCTGTACAGAGTCTGTCTTCTTTGTGATGCTCCCTACAGTGAGCAGCTTTGGACGTCTGGGTATCTCTTGAAACACCTCACACCACTTTCAGTTGTTCTGTTCAACATCTGTTTATGCTCCACTAGATGGTGGCCGCTGGCCAATCGAAAGGCAGGCAAATGGTGATGATGGGGGATGTTTGTGAGATGCAGGACGGGAGCCTCAGATCAACCAAAATAAGGGATGCTTGTATGTATTATGGCTACGAGGCTGGTACCTTGGGTTACACGCAGGAACTGCAGCAGGAAAGGAGAAGGAAACATGGCCGCTGGTCTTAAGCACAGACAAGAAAACTGAATCAGAGCCCTAGGAGGGGACAGGGTCTATCAAAAGGTGGGTGTTTATCAGCTTGCTAACACTGTGACAAAATAACTGAGAAAAGCAGCTTTAACAATGCGAGGGATTTACTGTGGTTCATGGTTTCAGTCCACAGTTACCTTGGGTCTGCGACTGGGAAAGAAAGCCCGCTTATAGCACAGTGGCTAGGAAATAGACAGCCACACAAAAAGGTGCCTAGGGCAAAATAACCCTTCAAGGTCATGTCTCCTAAAAACTAACTTTCTCTCTCTAGGCCCCAGCTCCTAAAGGTTCTATCCCAGCCTAAGAGTGCCACAGGCTGGGGGACCAAGCCTTTGGGGGGTGGGGACATTTACGATTCAAAGGACAGCATCCAGGAACTGCTTCCTCAAGAGACTGGTGAAGTAGAAGATAAGGTCTGGCTGTCCCCTCTCTGATATACTATTCCCTCTACTCTGTTCATTAAGGATGAATTTCTAAGCGGGCCCATGCTTCATAATCAATTCTGATGAATACAATCCAGCCTAAAATCAGAAATCAATAAACTCCCCACTCACAGCTGCTCTTGAAGAGGCATTCTAAGAAGGTATGAGATGCTGGCACTGGTCCAAGCCAGAGACAAATTCTGAGTCACAGAACTAAGCCAGAAATCCCACTGGCCTGAGATAGAGGCCTCTATTCAGAAGGCCTCAGTACCTTGGAGTGCTTCTTAAAAAAAAGGGGGGGGGGATTTGGAGAGGCTGACTAGCTGCAAGAATGCCTCGGGAATACCTTGGGTGAATGTGGTTACTTAACGAAGAAGGCAAAAATCTGCCACTAATTGGTCGGCAATCGGCAAACTGCAATCAGACTGGCCTCTGGAATGCTTACAGTGACATAAATCATAAATAGCCAGATTTCTTGTTCTGCACAGTCTCAGATCCCTCTGACTCTTCGCATGCTGAAAATTAATGACAGTGACAACCCTAGCAGTCTTTACCTCCAGGAATGCAGCTCCTGCCCCCAGGGTTGACGGTTTCCAATACAGGGTCAGCCTGTGGTTTGCCTAATGAACTGAGAGTACTGAGAGCCAACCAGCAAGGACAAGGGGCCCCCAAGGACCACGCGTATGAGCGACTGTGAGATTCTCACACTATTTTCTTAAGTGAACACTCAGCATTTTGGTTAATCAATACTTTTTAGTATCTACATGGGCAAAATAATGAAACAGGAAGATCCTGGAGCAAGACACTGTGGCCTCAGACTTGACCGAGCTCACTTTGCAGGTAAGTCACACACCAAAACAAAACAGAAAGCAGGTTCTTGGGGGATTTCATGAGGGAGCAAGCTAGAAAGAGCAGACCTCCCTCAAGATGAAGGATTGCTGACATATGAATTTCTCTCCCACCGTGATTTTACTCAGCCTTCAACTAGAACTATTTTACTATTAGAGAAATCATTCCACACTTTTGCAAGTCAAAAGCATTGGCCTCTATTAGCATACAGTAAGACAAGATGGTTCAATGAGGAAGGATGCTTGCTGCCAAGGCTGCTGACCTGAGTTCTGTCAGAGGAACCCACAGAGTGGAAGCAGAGACCTGACTCTCCCAAGCTGTCCCCTGACTTCCATGTGTATACAATGGTATACATGTTGCTGTGTGCGCGTGTGCGTGTGGACACACACGCAATATTTTTCTTTTAGAAAACTCATATTAAAAACACAAAGCAACACTAAATTAAATCTTCTACTCTATAAAACATTTCAGAGAAATATTTGGGCCAGTGTCATGGTACAGACCTTTAAGCCCAGCACTCAAGAGGCAGAGGCAGGAGGATCTCTGCACATTTGAGGACAGCATGGTCTACAGAGTTTCAGGACTACCAGGGCTAGATAGTGTGATCACTTAAAAAAAAAACAAGTAAGAGAAATATTTATATGCAATAATTGGAAACCATTAGGAAACAGATATTGTATCTCTTAATATATTTTTACTGAGTGATTCCTCTACCCAGCTTTTGGGGAAGAAACACCAATTTGGGGAAGAAGCACCAACTATTTTTCTCACCCCATTATTGACAGATAAAAACATAAGAACTGAAATCATACTAACACAGGTAACTTCTCAGCAAAAAAATTAATTTCCTAAACCCAACATAATTCATGCTGTAAAAAGCGTGAAACTGTTCCTAATCTTTCCCTCTTTATTAGATTTTTAAAAATTTATTTATTTTTATCTTATGTGCCTTTGTGTTTTTGCCACGGCTCTCAGGCCCCTGGAACTGGGATTACAGACAGCTGTGAGCTGCCATGTGGATGTTGGACACTGGGAATTGAACCCGGATCCTCTGGAAGAGCAGTCAGTGTTTAACTGCTAAACTATCTCTCCAGCCCTCTTTATTAGATTTTTATGAACATTATTTTCACTCAGATCTTTTTGAGGCAAATGAATGACATTTTGCCCACAGTGATGTTTGTGGGTTGTGGTTTCAGTCCAGTGAATTCTCTCTATTGGCTACTATTTTGTTGTATAAAGTCCCTCCTCTTGGATCATGATCTGAAGGTTGCACACATATCATGAAGGTTTTACTGTTTTATTGGTCTGATTAAAAGCCAGATTTATACATAAAGTGTCAGCAAATGTCATTCTGTTCCTCCAGCTACGGAACCATATGCTACATATGTCTTTCTTGGGCTTGTCTGGTGTTATTTCTTGCAGGAACGTCATTATAGAACAATGCAGGGCTGGTATTGTAGAGTATTAAAGATGTGTTACATTTGTTTACGCTGTGGAACATTTGTTTAATGATGCAATGATGTATTTGCATTCTTTTATGTTGCATTTAACTCTGTGAAACTGTGTTACTTTGCCTGTCTCAAACACCTGATTTGTCAACAAAGAGCTAAATGGCCAATAGTAAGGTAGGAAAAAGGATAGAAGGGTCTGGCAGGCAGAAAGAATAAATAGGAGGAGAAAACTGGGGAGAAAAAGATCAAGGAACAAGAAAAGGAGAAGGAGCGAGAAAAGAAGGGGCCAGCCACGGAGTAAAAAAAAAAAAAAAAAAAGAAAAGATATAGAGAAAGGTAAAAGTCCAGAGGTAAAAATAGACGGGATAATTTAAGCTAAGAAAAGCTGGCTAGAAACAAGCCAAACCAAGGCTGGGCATTCATAAGAAAGAATAAGCTTCCCTGTGGGTATTTATTTTGGGAGCTGGGTGGTGGGCTTCCAAAGAGCAAAGAGTCAAAAGAGTGAAGATTTTTAAAAAGCAACTACAGGCAGGTCTGTTGTCATGGGAATGCAATCCTCCCATTGCTGTGCCACACCGCGATCAATGAAGAGCAGCTGCAGCCTTCTTCACCACTGAGCAATTCCTGCTGGTGTTTCAAGTGCAGGATCCAAGATTTGGGGGTTCAAGGCAGTAGGAGAGGAAGCACAGGCCCTGGGTTCAGCAATTCCGACACACACAAGAGTCATGGGCAACGTCAAAATGTCCCCAAGACCACCAGTTCTAGGTTCTCCTGACACTTGAAAGTCCAGTGCATGACCTCTCTCTCTCTCTCTCTCTCTCTCTCTCTCTCTCTCTCTCTGTGTGTGTGTGTGTGTGTGTGTGTGTGTATGTGTGTCCACGTGGGACTTACATTGGTTGTGTGAATTTCGACAAGGCAGGAACTTTTAACAGCATCATCAGCTGACAGATTCTTGACTGACTTCTGAAACAATGATTATCCAAACCTGTTTGTTAAATTCAACACGGGCGGAAAATCGAGAGAAAACTCTCCACAGCCTTCAGTCCTTCAAACGATCATATCTGGAAGACATGACCTCAGTCTCCCCTTTCTGCACCATCACTTCTCTCGTCAAATATTTTCCCCAAGTCACACAGATCACATGAGCTGCAACTCTCCACTGGACAACATGAGCTGCAACTCTCCACCGGACAGGAGCCTTGGTGAGCAAAGTAGGCGTGGCTGGGAGACTGGCTGCACAGGTCAGAGAGTAGACCGGGTGACATGAAAAGATCGAAGGGAAGCCAGGCGGTGGCGGCGCATGCCTTTAACCTAAGCACTCGGGAGGCAGAGGTAGGTGAGTTCGAGGCCAGCCTGGTCTACAACAGCTAGTTCCAGGACAGGCTCCAAAGCTACAGAGAAACCCTGTCTTGAAAAACAAAACAAAACGACAACAGCAAAAGGCTGAAGGGTGATGCCAGATTCCTCATCCTCATTTTTGGGAGTCAGAGGTCAGGTCATCAAGCGCGCACACACACACACACATACACCCTCTCACACACTGGCACACACATATACACAGAATCACACACACATAAGAACATATGTACACAAACATTCACATACACGGACACACATATGTACACACTCAGACACAGGTGAAAACATACACACACATACACACACACACAAACATATCCTCACATATACACGTACTCACACACAGGCACGTGCATATACACAGAAATACATACACAGGGACACATTCATAACACACATAGAGCTGGAGATGACTCTGCTTGTGTTTCTGCATCTTTGTATGTTTCTTGTCTGTTAGGAGAGCAAAGTCTATTGAAGCAGTGAGCACAGCAGAGCTCCTCATCTTGGCTGCAAGTGTCATCCTCTGTGAGCCAGGTGGCTTATTCATGACCGAGCACAAGAGCCCAGACAGCCTGGGGCACCTTACACAGAAGACAGAGGCATATTTGAAGATGAAGGCATGACCAGAAACAGAGGAACCAGTCTGAAGGAGGTCTCGTGGGCTAAGTCCTCTAAAAACCTTGTGCCAAAAATTAATGATAAACTGGGCGGTGGCGGCACACACCTTCTATCTGAGCACTTGGGAGGCAGAGGCAGGCAGATCTACAAGTCTGAAGCTAGCCGGGACTACAGAGCAAGTTCCAGGACATCCAGGCCAGGACACACAGAGAAACCCTGTCTCAAAGAAACCAGAAACGGGAAAGTTAGTGATAGCAGTATTTTGTAAATCCCCTGAACAAGACATGGCTCTACAGAGTCAAAAAGAAGTGAATGGATGGGATCCCATGAACATGTTAGGGCAATTTTATGTATCAGTTTTAAATTAAATTGAGAGAGAAGGGGGTGGGACAGAGGGAGGGAGAGAGGGAGGGAGGAATGAGAGCCGGAGAGTCCAGAGAATCTTGGGAGCTTGCTGGGCTAACCAGGCAGTCTAAACCCGTGAGCTCCGGGGTCAGTGAGAGACCTTGTCTAACCAGTAAACTCTGGGGTAAGCGAGAGTTTACCCCACAACACATCCAGCCAGGCACAGTGAAAACCACCTTGTGGATACAGGACTCTACGTGTTGTCTGGCCTGACGTTAGGCACCCAGAGAGGTGCATCAGCTCCTTGGGGGTGTTTCTGTTGAGGAATACTGGGCAGACACATTGGAGGCTCTTTCAGATGGTCAAGACATGAAGGACAGAGAAAAAATGACAGTTGGGGAAGGCGAAATGGCTCAATAGAAAATGGTGCTTGCCTCCAAGTCTGATGGCCTGAGTTCAATCCTTGAATCACACAGGGGAAGGAGAGAATGGACTCCCAAAAGTTGTCCTTTGGCGTCAACCTGTGCAGTGTGGCCTGGTCACTCCACCACTGCCGTTACCCATAAATGACTCAATGTCACTTTTAAAACAGCTGACTTTTTCCTCCACTCTCAATGTCCTTCAGAGCCGATTGCCAAAGGGCCCATTTAGTAACTAAACCACATCGCTGATGGACATTTACACCAAGTGCGCCCTACTGAGCCCTTAACACCACATCAGCTACTGCAAAGCAATCTAGTTTTATGACACGTCATCAGTCTTGGAGATGGTGGCGGAAGTTGTCACACTAGACACTGTAAGCCTGGGTGACAAGACAAGGACATCCAGGAACGAGGGAGGACTTGGGACGCATTTGTTCTGACCAGACCCAGGCTCACAGAGCTAAGGAAAACACCCCAGCAGCCACCACAGCCACCTGACCACACTTCCCCCAAAGAATACAACACACTTTTTTGATATTTTAAACCGAACACAATCTGGTCATATTTTGCAAAAAAAAAAAAAATTTAGTTATATACATCAAACTCATCCGATATAAAATTTTAAGGGAGCCATATTTTGTGAGACAGACTGAAATTATAGGGCTTTTCATATTAAAAGTGTTCAGAACATCCTATGCTACCTGGCAGACTGGGCAAGCCATCGACACTGCCTGTGACTTGTCACACTGGTGGCCCACACTTTCTGAACCCGGTGGCAGAATCAGTCTCACGAGGACAAGGATTGGGATGCATGTGGTGGTCTCAGTAATGTCTCTTTCACGAAGTGGCCCCATCTTAATTACAGTTTAGCCCTTTAAAGACTGAGCCTTTATGGTCTAATTCCTAAGAGTTGCATTCATAGGTGGACCAGACCTTCTAGTCACTGATGACACCTCCATTTCCTCCTTCCTGAGTGCTCCCCAGCCAAAAGCACTGACAGCTGAGCCATATCCATTTGTCCCTTTCCAAAAGGGCACTCCAGGCTTCAAGCGTATTGGAACTATTATTCATTGATTTCTAGCCTTTTCTTTTGGTCCAAGAACCTGGCTATGCAAAATAAAACATCAGCAAACCACAGGCTGGTTTGGAAAATAGCCACTGTGATAGAAATGGGGGCTGGGAAGGAGACCATTCTGTGATGCGGGGCCT
The DNA here is from genome assembly GCF_982192425.1 of Myodes glareolus. Taxonomy (NCBI): domain Eukaryota; kingdom Metazoa; phylum Chordata; class Mammalia; order Rodentia; family Cricetidae; genus Myodes; species Myodes glareolus. The sequence continues at coordinate 30,729,391 of NC_142049.1, read as the reverse complement.
GGATTACTGTCGAGACTTCCCACGGACCCTAAGCATGCAGAGCTGTGTCAAGTGCTGCGGGAAAATGACGGGGGTCCACAAGACTGAGGAAGCCCTGACGATCACCCACCACTGACCTTCTAGAATGTGAGATACTAAACGTCCTTATTATTGAGGTTTGGGTCAGTCTTCTGCTAGTTGGAAGCAGAGGTATTCTCACTATCTTGAAATGTAAAAAGCCTGGTCCACTGTGAGGACAGAAGCTGCCCTAACCAATTCTATTCCACCTACCCAGCCCTGAAAATGCTCCCCCCATCCCTACCTCTACTGCTTCCGCCACCTCCATCACCATCCTAACTGAAGCTCTCTGCCTTTACCGCCTTCACCACTGGCTGCTCTCCAACCTCTTCTACCTCCTGCACTACCAATACAGTCTGCCACCTCTGCCAACACTCCCATGTTTTTCTACTGCCAAAGAAACAGTGTCCCCACGTCTGCTGCCTCCATTTCCCTAAAGTGCTTACCTCCATCTTCACCGTAAACAATGACAACACATTCCACATTCAACATTATCTCCGCCTCCACCTGCCACTCTACCCATTACCCACAGCATACTCACCAACACCACGTCCACCCTCACCAACTCCCCCACCAAAGCCCTCCACCACCATCACTACCGCCACTCCCTCCACCTTGTCTACTAACATTTCTACAGCCTTCGCCTCTGCCAGCACCCAAGATGTCCGCTTCTACCTCCTTCCCTTCAACACCTTCTCCACCATCACCTCTATTTCAACCTTCACCACTGCCTCTTCCTCTCCCACCTCTACTAAAGCACCCCACTTGTCACCTCACCAATAAAGCACCCTACTTGTCACCTCACCAATAAAGCACCCTATATGTCCCATCTTTATTACGACTACCTGTGGTGTGGCTACCATCACCACTTTCTCCCCCACTCCCACCACCACATTCTCCATCACCACAATTATCTCTCTCCACCTTTACCCCTTTTCTTAGCAAACAGCTCTACCCCTGAGACCACACCAATACCACTCTAGTCTCCTCTCCCACCACAGCCCTTCACCTCTACCAACATCACCGCTTACATCCCCAGTGCAGCCACTACCATGTTCCTCTCTACACCACCTGCACTGCCATCACACCTGACTGCCGTCACCACACCTGCACCGCCCTCGCCACACCTGCACTGCCCTCGCCACACCTGCACTGCCCTTGCCACACCTGCACTACCCTCGCCACACCTGCACTGCTGTCACCACACCTGCACCACCGTCACCACACCTGCACTACCCTCGCCACACCTAACTGCCCTCACCACACCTGCACTGCCCTCGCCACACCTGCACTGCCCTCACCCATACACACCACACCCTCCTGTAGGACCCCATTCAACAGCCCGTTTCCACTGCCACCGCCACCTCCGCCATCATCACCGTGATTGCCCACGTTACACCTCCGTCATGCACACCGCTGCGGCCTCTGCCACCGTCTCCACCTCCACTGCCTCCACCTCGGATGAGTTAGATTGCTGCTTTTATTTATCGTGTAGAAAGCTTTGCTGGTAGAAAATGGAAGGAGGTTCCACTAACAAAGGAAGAAGAAAATGGCCCAAGCTTAGGTTCCAGAGTCACCCAATGGCTCTGGTCCCTATTTTAGGGAGGAAATCTGATCAAGAAGAGATGGGAAATTTCAAGAAACGTGCCCCTCCTTTAAATTCTTCAGCAGAAGGTGCAGAAGCGAGAATGGAGCCTGGCCCTTGTGAACAGGCAATGGCTCCAGTGTGAATGGAGCAGCTAAGGATGTGAGCAATCCCACAGCAAATGCTCGCTCTTTATCCTGTCTCCCTCCACACCACACCCCACCGCAGCATCCACAGAAGTCCCTATAAAAACTGGCATAGCATATGTCCTACACATACCCTCCCGTACACACGTGTATGTAGCCAGGTATGGTGGCACATGCCTTTTATGCCAGCACTTGGGAAGCAGAGGTGGGTGGATAGAGTTTGAGACTAGCTTAGTATACATAGCAAGTTCCAGGACAGCCAAAGTTGTATAGTGAGACCCTATGACAAAAGAAAAAAAAATTGTGCATGTTCAGTACAGACACAAGTGTTTTTTCAAATCCTTCTGACCCACAGCTGGCTGAATTAGAGCAAACCAAATATACAGACAAGAGGGTTACTTGTTACTCTAGCAATTCGGGTGTGTATGGGGGACCATTTAGCCATTAAAATGTTGAAAAAAGTTCAGATCTTCTAGGAAAATACATCTACAGAATACACTTATTTAGTTCTGGCCTGGCCTGGTAAGATTTTACCAAGTATTTCCAGACATGGTGTCAAGAACCAGGAAGACTGGGAGGACTCCAGGCCCCTCAGTACAGTAGGATGCTGGTCAATTATGCCACAGGGTTTACAGAATGAGCTAGAATGCCAGTCCCATTTAATCCCCACAGAGAAAGCTGAAACAATTGCTTCTCCCCAGGAGTGAAATGGCACCAATCAGATTCCAGGAAGAAGGCCAGGTCTCAGCTGGATCTCAGGACTTCTGGGCCAGGAACCAGACCTTGAGACTTGGTGCCAGGTCCCATTCTAGCGACACTTGACGAGTTTTCTGAGCGCACTGGAAGATGTAATTCTCCCTTATACAGATTTGGAAAAGTTAGCAGTCAAATATAAAAATATGGTAGATTATGAACTAAATTTTTGTTTCTATTTCTTGTTTATTTTGGTTCCTCGGTATAGCCCTAGCTGTCCTGGATTGCTCTATACCCCAGGCTGGCTTCAAACTTAGAGATCCTAAGGGCTCTGCCTTCCGAGTGCTGGGACTGAAGGTGTGTGTTACTGCACCCCGCTTCTGTTTAACCTTAACAGGCATAGTATGCCATTTATTTAGCATTTTTATAAATCTTAAAAATGGTATCTAGCCAGGCCATGGTGGCGCACACTTTTAATCCCCAGCACAGGAGGCAGAGGCAGGTGGATCTCCATGAGTTTGAGGCCAGTCTGGTGTACAAAGTGAGTTCTAGGATAGCCAAAGCTACACAATAAAACTCTGTCTAGAAAAACAACAACAACAACAACAACAAAAATGTATCTAATAAGATAAAACCTTTGCCTTCTGTGAATTAGAACAGTGATAATAAAACACTTAAAACTATTTCCTTGAATGAGGCCTCTCGGATCCTATCCAGCTGACATTCTAGAGGTCAATACCAGGCACCTTCCCTTTAGGCTTTGAGGCAGCAGTTCCCAAAAGATAAAGTCTTCCAACTTGGAAGGGCGTTTAGTAAGATACAAGATGTGCTAAAGGGGTTAAAACATATCACCCCACAGGACCTTCATAAGCCCTCTGGAAGTAAACAACTACACAGCTTCAGGAAGCCCTTGGAGCTCAGCAGATTCACTAAGCTCCTCCCTCTTCCAGTGTACAGGAGCTATAAGGACTGTTGAGAGACATGAGGCTCAGACCAGCCTGCAAGAGACAATCTATAACCTGTTGAGCTGCCTTCAAGTTTAGCCCCATGCTCAAGATGCTATGAACTCACATGTACCTAGAGATTATAGTATTTAATTCCAAATCTTATGGTATAAAGTGCAAGCAGCCAAGCTATTAAACTCTTGGCTCATTATTTTTTTAAATATTTATTGATTTCTTACAAACAGAACAAATTTACTATAAGACACGTAACAATTTACAAATGTTCAAAGAATGATATAGGTCACTGCCCATTATGAATATGAAAAGAAAGAAAATAAATTCTAACTGTGAAAGACCCCAATTTATCATCGTCACAAGACTTTGTTAGTACATTCCCACGAGGGAAAGAGATGGAACTTCATGAGCCAAAGTCTGCCATCCTTCAGTGCAAGGTTAGGAGCACAAAGCCAAGCTCACATAGGGTGACACTACCGTTCACGGCACAGCCTCTTCTGGTCTTGTAACATCAGGAGGCTCTGCCTGTCACTTCTAATGTGAAATCACATAGCAGAGATTTTCCCAAAGAAGGAAATTAACTTGCTGAGGGCAACTACGCCGGGGCAGTGCTATTTTCTGCCTTTCTTGACCACCAGCCAGATTAAGTCTGGCCTGGAAGGCAAGGGGCAAATTAGCAACTTAAAACTTTATTAATACTTACATAGAAAAAGGTGACTATACTTGAGTCCAGCTTTGTGTGGGAAACAGCCCCAACACAAAATCTGAAAACTTTGTGAGCACTGACATATGACTGTCCTGAGGCAGGGGTTCTCCACCTTCCTGATGCTGTGACCCTTTAATATAGTTCCTCATGTTGTGGGGATCCCCAGCCATAAAATTATTTCCGTTGCTACTTCATAACTGTGACTTTTTTAATTACTGTTATGAATCGTAATATAAATATTTTGTGAGCTAGAGGTTTGCCAAAAGGATCGTGACCCACAGGTTGAGAATCACTGTTCTACAGGCTAACCCTCAAATTTGACCTCACAGGACAAGTTATAACCAGAATATAAATTCACTACACTATTAAATATAATTACCTTCCAGCTCTGCATAAAAATGTTTAGGAAGCACTGTGGAGGGAGGTTGCTTGTTTGTTATTCATTAACCAATAAAAGCAGCACATACACAGAAGGACTTCCCACACCAAAGCATAAATAAATGATATATTTAGACTTGGGGCCAATTCTCTGGATATCTCATTACGGATATGTAAATACGTCAAGATCCAAAAGTCATGCCCAATCCAAACCACACTGGACCCCGAGCATAGCAGGGAAGTGATGAACACTGTGAGGGACCCCTCCCGACACCATCACATTTTAGGAAAGAGCAACCTCTCCCCCAACCAAAACGATTGCTTTGTTCAAAGTGAGCACAGTTTACCACACGCCAAATGCACTGGCTAACAGATCGCATGTCGGCAGCAAGGACGCTGAACACCACAGGAAAGAGCCAGCACCATCTCAACTTCTACTCCTAAATGCCAGCTAGTAATACAAATCTGTTTCTCGGGGTGGTCACCGTTTCCCTCCTGGGAGCAAGGCACTCACGATAAAGCACACTTACATTTTCTATGGTCTCCTCGCTGCTGGAGCTCAGGTGTTATTTCCCGGTGCCTCATAAATGTTTTCTTAGCCACATTTCACCTTATTATGTCTTGTGTCATAAGAAGCACTCACGAGCAATTTTAGGTAAAATAAATGAAACAATATTATAATAAAAATAATTACTAAAACTAAACATATTTTTTTAAAAAAAGAATCATGTATTTATTTACTTGATGTATATGTGCGCTCTATCTGCACGTACGACTTTATGCCAGGAGAGGGCATCAGATTCCACTATAGAGAGTTGTGAGCCACCATGTGGTTGCTGGTAACTGAACTCTGAACCAGCAGCCAGGGCTCTGAAATTCTGAGCACCAGCCCCCAAACTAAACAAATTCTAAAAGCAAAAAAGAAATGCAGCATTTGCGATTACTGAACACCTGTTTCCATCAATGCCACACCCCGGATACGGGATTTAGGGTTACAGGCACACTCTCATTCCATTTTGATATGCTTTATGGAACAATAGTCAGTGGTATTTTTTAAAAAATATTTATTTATTTATTTATTATGTATACAATATTCTTGTCTGTGTGTCTGCCTGCAGGCCAGAAGAGGGCATCAGATCTCATTTCAGATGGTTGTGAGCCACCATGTGGTTGCTGGGAATTGAACTCAGGACCTTTGGAAGAGCAGGCAATGCTCTTAACCGCTGAGCCATCTCTCCAGCCCAGTCAGTGGTATTTTTATGACTGGAAACTTTTCCATCGGAACCAAAAAGGAAGAAGTGGGACCTGTATTACAGTCCTAAATATCCATGAGCCCTGCCGACAAGTCCCTGACCCAGAGATATTTCCTTTCTAGTGTTACAGCAGAGCCTAAAAATGCAGGCGTTCCTCCAAACCACAAGGGAATTTATCAGGTGAAAATCTGTCATGTGTCTGGAAAGAAACAGGCTATCCATGTTGGTCCCTTGAAACACAAAGCACCAGCGTTAGCTGAACCGAGATTCACGCCCGCCTCCATCAGGAAATTAGGTGTTAGGAGCTGTTCAGCCGCTGCCGCATCCATTCAACCGAACACAAACTTGTGGCTGTCATAGGAAGAAACTTACATGCATATTTTGTTCTACTTTTTTTCCCCCTCTTTCCATTTGTGTGATGTCGCATGTCTATTCTGCATCTGGGTGGGCACACCTGTGGGAGGGGGCGCCTGCAGATGTGGGGGGGCCAAGGTTGACATCCTCCGTTACTCTTCCACCTCATTCAGTGAGGCAGTCTCCAAATCAGCTCTAGAACTCCCTGGAATGGCCGGCCATACCAGTCAGCTTGTTCTGGGGGGTTCCCAGTCTCACTCTTCTGAGCTGAGATGATCCCACATTTACATGGCCCCGGGGACCTGAATGCTGGCCTTCAGGCTTGTGGGGCAGGCACATTAACCACTGAGCCTCTTACCAGCCCCTCAATTTATTTATTTATTTATGTATTTATTTACGTGTTCAGGACTTTTGTCTTTGTAGTATGAACCATCTATTACAAAGGTATTCATTCATTATGAACCATCTATTACAAAGATATCAGACACGAAGTAGTTAGGAAAGTATTCTCATGGGTAACCTGTTAGGTAATGCCATTTTAAGAGTAGAACACCACAGAACAAGCTTGTTGCAGTTCTATAAAAATACGACAACAAAATTTCCATACGTCGTGAAAAAGAAAAGCATACGTAGTCCACTTACAGTGAGTTCACAGAAATCGATACTGTCAAGGCTCTTGCTTCGATGTAGTCTCCCTTTAATTCGTCTTAGAGAGGGTTTCCCTTGACTCACGCCAGAAGTAGCACCATTGGGGTTTTCAGAGGATGGAGTTACCCTGCAAGAAAGGGGGGACGCTTAAAGAGACAGGTTTACAGGCAGGCGAACACGTTTCTACTCTCAGGTTGTTATGGAAACGCCAGACACTTTCCCCTCAAGATGCACATTCTATCAAATATTATTTCTGAACATTTCTTAGCAGCTGACTAGTTAAGAAATTTTCTTGACAGAGTTCAAATATTTCAGAATTAAGATTCAGGAGAAGTCGACTCTACAGCTACCCAAGGAACTGTTCAGAGCAGGTTGGCGTTTCCTGGGGAACTTGCAGGCATCTGCTTCCCTCTGGGCAGTGATTTATGGAGCACTTAGTGCAGTGCCTGGCACCATTTGGGACAAGTCAACTGTCACATGTGCAGACAGCACTTAGCAGGCTCTTGTTATAAGCACAGACAAGACTGACTTAGACATACCTTATACGTCTAAACACGAGAGTCTACTTAATTCAGTGTGATCATGGAGTTAGGAAATCAGAGATTTAAAAACCAGAAAAAAAACCCAAGCCCCAAACCCACGTGTCCATAGAATGCACCCTGGGATCTATGTTCATACGCGGAAATGCAGGACTGCCAGGCACCGTTTCTGAGCTGCTGCGAGTAGCAGTGTGATCAAATTGACCAGAGAAAGTGCCCAGCACCTGCAGGGACATGGCTCCCTGGTACTGGACAGAGACAATAAACCAGATGCAGCAATGGGACTTTGGGTTGTAGAAGCCATTTTCTTTATTTTATGGTGGCATCTCCTATTATAATACAGCCCAAATTCACATACTGACCTTTGTGGCATACTTAAGTTTTGTTTTTTTTGTTTACTTCAAATGCTGTCTGAACTGCATGTCCTCAATGTGTCTCTTTTTAAAAAGACACACGGGCTGGAACATTAGCAAATATTTAAACAGTTTTAATTTGCTAAATAGCTTAGGTTGGCTGAGAACTCAGCCTTGTACTGTCTGAGCATCTTTCCCTGGGGCTGGTATTATAAGCATGCACCACCCTGGCTGATTCTGCCAGCAAAATAAATTTGCTTTCTTTCTCAGTAAGACAGTGAATATCATAAAACATTCTAAAGACACCTGTAATTTAGAACAAAGGGAATGCACATATAAAGATATTTGAAAAGTACAGAACAATGCTGTGGGTCAATGGTCTTGTACCCTGTAAAGATTTGTCAGTTGTATTGTTTTAATAAAATGCTGATTGGCCAGTAGTCAGGCAGGAAGTATAAGCAGGGCGACCAGGCAGGGAGTAGAGGTGGGGCGAAGAGAACAGGAGAATTCTGGGAAGAGAAAAGGCTCAGTCTGCAGTGGTTATCCAGATGCAGAAGAAGCAAGATGAGAATGCCTCGCTGATAAAAGGTACCAAGCCACGTAGCTGACACAGATAAGAATTATGGGTTAATATAGGATGTTCGAGTTAATAAGAAGTCTGGGCTAGTAGGCCAACCAGTCTATGAGTAATGTAGACCTCTGTGTGCTTCTTTGGGACTGAACGGCTGTGGGACCGGGCGGGACAAGAACCTCTGTCAACAGAACAATGTGAAACTGGAAAGTGTAAGCTGTCTGTCCCCTCATCTCAAACTTCCATCGCTCTTCCACACACACCGCAAGCACTAGTTACACGATCTCCCAAGCGCATGTGCATGTTTATTGGTTTTGTGTGTTCTTTTTTCTGTGTTAATATCCCAGGCTGTCTTGGAACTTGCTTTGAAAACCAGGCTGGCCTTGAACTCAGAGATCCACCTGCCTCTGCCTCCCAAGTGTTCGAATTCAAGGCATTTGCCACTATGCCCAGCTGTGTGTTATTTCTTCTTAAAATTTTTAATAAGGTGACCAAATTATATTTTTCTGTACCATATATTTTCACTTAACAGACCTTGAAACTACTCCTGTAATAAGCCTTACAAAACTATTTTTTTCTCATCTTAACAGCTCAATAATACCTCATCTATAGATTAACATTATTAAACCATTCCCCCGTTGATGGGAATTCAGTTTCCAAATTCATCCTAGCAAACCACGAGACAATGGCCCTCTTTGACATGCATACAAATACAATCTTTACTAAAGAGTCCTAGGAGTGGAAGGCAGGTGCAGGATGGGGGCTTACAAATGCGCATGTCCACCAGAAGTGCAGGACAGCGCCCACTGAGAACCTTTAAGGAGCACAGCAACGCTATCGCTTCAGTGGCTTAAAGCCCAACTTCTCTATGTGATTTTATATTGCTGAACTACTGACTTCAGCAAAAATGACTTTTTGCAGAATTTCCCACCATAAATATGGCCTTTTCAACTGATCTTTATGTAACTGCTAGCTTTTGCTTATATATTCCAAGTAGTTTTATTCCCCTAATGGCTGTGACTCATATCTTAAGGATCTAAAGTCTCTATGCCAATGACAACTTTTGCTTTAATGATATTTTTATGACAATTTTAACTATCCATGTTTTAATCTCTACTTTTTTCTAGTTTATCTTTTTTGAGTGTCTTTACTTTCAATCTTTCCGCCTTTTTTCTTTTTCTTATGCTGTATCTGTAACTCCTGGCATGAAGTAGTGTATGCTTTTTTGTTTGTTTGTTTTTTGTTTTTTACACAATCTGAGAGCATGTGTCTTCTGAGATGATATGAGTCCATCTGAACTTACTGTGGGTACTGATCTATTTATTTAGATGTATTTCCACCATTTTGTTTTATGGGTTTTTATGTAAATATTTTCTTCTTTATTTTTTGCTTAATTAGTATCATTGGGTTTCCTCTGACTCCACCTTCCTTGGGACTTCATTCTGTTTCTCAGTAGTCATAGTTTAAAGTTACTTTAGGATGGCTGCTGTGGAATAATCCTTCTGTACATTGTGAGGATGTGCTGTTCTCATTGCTTTATTTTATTTTTATTGGTTTTTACTGAGCTATACATTTTTCTCCACTCCACTTCCCTCCTTTCCTCCCCACTCTCCTTCTACTGTCTCCCATGGTCCTCATGCTTCCAATTTACTCAGGAGATCTTGTCTTTTTCTACTTCCCGTGTAGATTAGATCCATGTCTCTCTTAGGGTCCTCACTGTTGTCTAGGTTCTCTAGGATTGTAATCTGTTGGCTGGTTTTTCTTTGCTCTAAGTCTAAAACCCACTTATGAGTAAGTACATATGATATTTGCCTTTCTGGGTCTAAATTCCCTCACCCAATATGATGCTTTCTAGATCCATCCATTTGCCTAAAAATTTCAAGATATCATTATTTTTGTCTGCTGTGTAGTATTCCATTGTGCAAATGCACCAAATTTTCCTTATCCATTCTTCAGTCAAGGAGCCTTTAAGTTGTTCCCAGGTTCTGGCTATTACAAATAATGCTGCTATGAACATAGTTGAGCACATGTCTTTGTGGTATGCTTGAACATCCAAAAATGGGGTACAGACCTAAACAGAGAACTCTCAACAGATGAATCCAAAATGGCTGCAAGACACTTAAGGAAATGCTCAACATCCTTAGCCATCAGAGAAATGCAAATCAAAACAACTCTGAGATTCCATCTTACATGTGTAAGAATGGCCAAGATCAAAAACACTGATGACAGCTTATGCTGGAGAGGATGTGGAGTAAGGGGAACACTCTTCCATTACTGGTGGGAGTGCAAACTGGTATAGCTGCTTTGGAAACCAGTATGGCAATTTCTTAGAAAATTAGGAAGCAATGTACCTCAAGACCCAGCAATAGCAAGACCCAGCTTTTGGGTATATACCCCCAAAATGCTCAAGCATACAAGGACATATGCTCTCATTGTTAATAAAAAAGCTGACTGGCCAATAGCTAGGCAGGATTTTTGGATCAGAGAGAATGGTGGGAAGGAGGGTAGAGTCATGGGGAGTCAAGAGCTAGATGCTTCCCAAGAAGCAACATGGGAAGTTCATAGATGAGGTAAGTGAGTCTCAGGGCAGCACATGGATGAAGGGAAATGGGCTAATTTAAGTTGTAAGAGCTGACTGGAGACAAGCCTAAGCTATTGGCTGAGCATTTATAATTAATAACATGTCTCTGTGTTGTAATTTGGGTAGCAACTGGCCAGACAGAGCTGACTGGCAGTCTAGACAGAAAACTCTACCTATAGGTGACTCTTAACACTAGCTAGTTAACTAATGAACATAATCACATATGCACATACAGGAAGCTGTATTCCCTGTGGCCATTAAAATCTGCAGGAAATGATGAAGTATTTGCACACAATTTATGTGCACTGTCCATTCATCTGAAGCCATTCTAGATTACTTATAACACTGGACATAAGGAAAATGTCATTCAAGGAATTGTCACGCTGTGCTCTTTGGAGAGTAATTATAAAGAAAATATTAGCATATTTTTACCCATAGCTTGTAGAACCTGGGAACAGGGAACCCAGTGTTTTAAGGGCTGACTGTAAAGAGTTAAACTCACCTTTTCTATCATCAGCAGATCCATCAGTACTCTCACATCCTCCTCTCCAACCAAGTGGCCTTCCACCTCCCCACTCCCTTCTTAGTGCTCCCACACCCCCTACGCTCTACCCGCTCAGAGAGGCTGGCCGGCTTTCTAGCTGCTAGGCCCTTCTTTAATCTCTTTAGCTCACTCCTCCAGCATTTGTTTTATCAGTTAATTTGTCAATTTGATTTGGCATTCTCATTTCTATTGATGAGCAACTGTCTAGACCTAATTACCGCAATGCCCTTTTCTACAAGGTCTCCAAATTGGCATGTCCTTCAATGTCTTCTCTCTCCTCGAGGACTTGATAATCCTGTGAGTACTAGGTTACTTCTATTTGTACCAGGGCATGCTTGTCTGCTGCATTACTCATTGTCCCTGCCTTCAGTGACTCTGACAGAGACAGACGTGCTGCGGGGAGGTCTGTGAACACACGTTGGGTCAAGAGACTTGGTAGAGCCCCCAGAGTCAGCCGCATTTCTCCTGCCCAGCACCCACAGACTACTTTAGGAAGTAAGAAAGCAGCACCTCTGTCAGCCACTGTCACAAACAGAGAGGGTGAAGAGCCACCAACCCGGGACATCACATTAACTAATTCTGGAGTGCTCCAGCTCTCCAAGCACTCTGTCCCCGGGTCCCCCCTGAAGCCAGACACCCCAGCTGTGCCCCGGACTGTGGTTCTACACACCTTCTTCTTGGTACAGCTACCCCACTTTCTAAACACATCCGAATTCTCAGTAATGCTATTCACAGAGGGTGTTCTTTGCTGTTTACTCAGATTGGCATTAATTTAGTTTTAATAAGCGCTTAAATTTTTGATGAATTTCCAGTACGGCCTCCTTCCAGTTCAGTTCCCAAAGTACCAATTCGATGACCTCATGCCCAGGATTCTCAACATGTAGTAAAGCATACTGTTCAGCTCAGCTGGTCTTCTCTGCAGTCAAAGTCCTTCCCAGAACAACGAAGAGCTTTACTCACAGGGAAACGTTCAGGACATTGGGATGGGCAAGGACTTTCTTGGACAAGACCTCAAAAGCACAGGAAACAAAACAAAAAATAAACAGATGGTTTGACATCAAACAGAACAACCTGTGGACAGGAGACAACCCACAGCAGAGGGGCAGCCTACAGAAGGAGAAAAGAGCTACCACTCGCAGTATACGGGGCGCTCAAAAACTCAATAAGAAACGAGAAAATATTCCAGTGTAAAGAACGGCCAGTGGCGTGCGGTGGCTGACTACATCTCACGGCTCCTTAAACTGTGGATCAAAACCCACACGAGGTCTTTAGGACTGTGGACAATTTGACAACAATACAACGCCTCTGTTCCGGCAGTAGCCAAAACTTAGCTCCAAAGCAAAAGCAATGGCTCAGGCAGGCAGCACTCGCCTGGGCTGTGCCTGACTTCACTACAGCGCTGCTTCTGAACACCCAACACACAGTTTGACAGCTGTGCCAAGAAGTGAGGTGACACTGGTGAACGCTGCAGGCACGCCAGCTCAGATTCAAGACCGCCCCCACTCACGATTCATTGCGTGCCTTACTAGAGACACGTTTTCATCCCACAAATGTCTCCGTTGCAGAAATCAGGCACGGCATTTTCCTGCTGGCAGTCTTAACAGGTAAATCCTAAATTAGCATATCTTTGGATTGTACGGTATTAGAATGTTTAGTACTAAAAACTGCTCGATGAACAGGTATGGCAGCACATGCCTTAAATCTCAGCACTTGGGAGGCAGAGGCAGGCAGATCTTTGTGAGTTCTAGGCCAGTCTGGGCTATATGGCAAATTCCAGGACTACCAGGGTTATGTAGAGATACCCTGTCTCAAAATAAATAAATAACCAACCAACAAAATAAATAATAATAAAAAAACCCGGTTCTTTAAGTTACTGACTAACATTTGTGTAACATTTCATAAAAAAGAAAAGTTAAATGATTTTGGCTTGGGATTAAGACAAAATTTGCAACAATTACTGAAATGGCCATAAACATACTTGTATCCTTTTATATTCTGTATTTATGTAAAGTAACACTCTCAGGATTGATGCCTGATTATCAAATCAAGATGCAGACAGCTCTGAAACACAGTAAAGGTGCTGTGTCATGCAGTATGGATTTTCAGCCAAGACTGATAAAATGAACAAGCAAATCCCTCTCACTGTATGCAAACTAGATCCATCTAACGTCAATCAAATCACATGTATACAAAAATCATTGTTTTAAAATCCTTTTCACATGATTTATTATTGTCTTAGGGTTAAGATTGCTGCTACAAAACCCCATGACCAAAAAGCAAGTATGGGAGGAAAGGGTTTATTTGGCTTAAACTTCCACGTTGCTGCTCATTACCAAAGAAGCCAGGACAGGAACTCAAATAGGGCAGAAATTTGAACATAGGAGCTGATACAGAGACCATGGAAGGGAGCTGCTTACTGGCTTGCTTTCCATGGCTTGCTCAGCATGTTTTTATTTGTTTGTTTGCTTTTTAAAATAAAACCACCTTCCCAGGGATGGGACCACCCCTAATGGACTGGGTCCTCCCCCATTGATCACTAATTGAGAAAATGCCTTAAGCTGGGTCTCATGGAGACATTTCCTCAACTGAGGTTCCTTTCTCTCTGATGACTCCAGCTTGTGTCAAGTTGACACACAACCAGCCAGTACAATTATCATTGAAATATTATATGTATACCTATATTTTATACGCCTTTATAGCTGAGGCCACTTAATTTTTTTTTTAGTAAAAAGGAATTAAGAGTGGGAAATATTTAAGATACCCTACCAAGGAAAACAATGTACTTCATATTTCAAAAGAATTAGAAGAAAGGATATTGAATGATTTTTTTTGTTGTTGTTGTTTTGTCGCTGTTGTAATTATTTTTGTTTTTTCCTGAGACAGGGTTTCTCTGTCTAGCGTTGGCTGTCCTAGAACTTGCTCTGTAGACCAGGCTGGCCTTGAACTCATAGAGATCCACATGTCTCTGCCTCCTAAGTGCTGAGCCACTGCTGCCTGGATATTGAGTGTTTTTATCATAAAGAAATGATAAATTTGGGGGAGATGTGTACACATAGATTTAACCCAGTTTAATACTATATAATGTATATGTATACTAAGCATCATACAAAACCATATAAATATGTACAATTTTAATTTTATATGCCAATTAAAAATAAATTTAACTTAAACTCAAAAAGAATTTTAGTCAAATAAGAAAATAATTTTAAAGATTACAACCCAGCTTTCCTTTTCATTTCTTGTCTGCTAGTTACACAGTTTGACTGTATTTTAGGAAATTAATATAAATATAATACCAGCTTTTTTGGGTGAAAAAATTTAAGATTTTTCACAAAGTTTTTCTAACATTTCTTTTAGAAAGTCATACAATTTTCTTATTTTCTCAAACTTGTAAGCCTAAAACTTAAAGCCTGCCACGAAATATATATCCATAGTTACACATGCCTAAGGTGTACCATGCTTCTCAGAGATGATTCAGTGAAATATGAAACCCAGTGATGAGGCAAAACAAAAAACATCATAAATATAATCAGTGGAAATGACCCCCTCAGGTCCACCAGGGTCATAATACAAATAGTTAATAATCAGATGGGTGGGATTGGTGGGTATCTGGTGGTCATCAGCTCAGGACCAACCTTGCCACACACTCCCAAGAACACGGCATTTTGTCTGCGTTTAGCCAGGCTCCTGCTCAGGAGAACTGTAACTTGGAAACTCTGACCAGCTCTCTGACAATTAGACACCAGTTGCAGAAGGCTTCGTATAAACTCCCCTTTCTTCCGTGGGGAAGAAGAAGGACCGCTGACCCAGGTAACAATGGAAGATGCTAGCTCCAGGGGAAGGGGAAGTGGCCGTACACACACAGAGCAGGTGAAATGGGGCTTCTCTTTTCCTGCACACCCTTTTTTGTGCACCAATGTGGGTCCTGCAGGGGGCTGTGTATGTGGCTGATTTTCTGTTAGACACTCACAATAATGTGTAGGCTGCCTATGATTCCTTGAGTAAGTACAAAAAAAACCAAACACCGTCTCACCTGACACTCTTGAAATCAATCTCCTCTCTACCATGCCCTTCTCCTTCTCCCTCCCTCCTCCCTTTCTAAGGTACCCCTTTTCCAACCCTGGGATTACAGAGGCCAACCAAAAAACTCAAACTCTGAGGACAGTTCTAGAAATACTAGAGGAACAGATTTGTTGAGAGAGAAGCATGGTCATATGTATGTTTAAGAGTGTAGGTCTAAGCACCTTACAGGACTTACCTTAAATTAAGGAGAAATTAATAATTAACTTATAAGGAAGTTGTTCTTTCCCAAATTTTAAATTTCATTAGTTATAAAATTAAGAGTATCATCTCAGTAAGTCTACTATACCAGACTCTACTACAGCGGGGCAGCTCTAATTAGACACAGGGGTAGGTGGGGGTGGAAGGACACCAGGGTCACATGCTGGACATTCGTCCTGGAGTAGCTCTGTGACTCTGGGCAACAGTTTGAATCCCTCCAAATCTTAGTTTCCTGCAGGGTTTGGTGTATGAAAGACTGAGGCAGGAGGATTGCTTTGAGTTTGAGGCCAGGTGGGTCTACACAGTGAGTTCCAGGTCAGTCTGGCCTCCATAGTCTCCATAGTGGGATAGTAAAACGTACTGAGTGTGTGAGAGGATTGGGGATAGGGTCTCTCTGTCTCTCTCTGTCTCTCTGTCTCTCTGTCTCTCTGTCTCTCTCTCTCTCTCTCTCTCTCTCTCTCTCTCTCTCTCTCTCTCTCTCTCGTGCTCGCTCCATCCTCCTCTAATTTTCTCATGCAACCACAGTTTCTTCTCGAGCATAGCCAATGTGCCCACAAGGATCCTCTCCTTTGATTTCTTGTTTCCAAATGTGGCCCTGTCCCTGGCTCCCAGAATCTGGCTCCCATTGGCTGGCATTGTTAAAGGAGACTGTGCTCTATGCTGCAGGCTCCACTATTTTAGCTGCTGAGGAGGGGGAGGATGCATGCTTCCTCCCCCTCCTGGGCTTGAGGTGTAATGCAGCCAGGTTCCCAGAGAGGCCCTCATTTGGGGACTAGCTGGCTCCTGCCCAGGCATTATCACTAACCCAGTAAACTGTTTACCATTTCCTTCTAGATCTTCTGTGTGTGATCGCCTGGCTGAGGCCATCAGGGAAAAGTAAACACCGATCTTGTCCTATCAATCATGTCACACCTGAAGCCACAAACCCCTGGCTGGCTGTTGGCTGCTGCCCAAACCCAGCCTGCTAAACTTCTGACCTGGGCCAGTGACGCTCTGCTCTCAGTCGCCCAGGAAACTCATATTTCACCCCTCGAAGAGGCACAGCGATGCAGCGCACCCCCTTGATTGCCCACTGTCCCTCCCAGACCCTTCCCTCAGCTGGAATGTCTTTCTGCTCCCCATCCTGGAATTCTCTGGCCTTCGGTCAGTATGTCTGCAAATCAGGAGCTCTGCTCACGGCCATTTCCCACCACACCCCACAGAATACAAACAACGCAAGTTCTTTTGCCTCATCCCCTTCCAATTCCCAGTGTAAAAAAAACCCCAGTAACAACAAAGAATCAAATAAACAAGTAAGATGGTAAAAATGAAGCCATTACATGAGAAGAAAATTATCCACACGGTTAATCACTAATCCCTCTACAAGATACTAATTTAGGTGTGGAAGAGATGTCTCAGCAGTTTCGAGCATTGGCTGCTCTTGCAGTGGATTTGGTTCTCGGCATCCACATGGTGGTTCACAACCATCATAACTCCAATTCCAGAGAGTCTAAAACCTTCTGGCCTCTACAGGTACAATGCACACAGTACACATACATACATGAGGACAAAATACTAATGCATATAAAATAAAATAAATAAACCTAAAAATAAAATATGTTATTCTTTAATAAAATTAAAGATATTAATTTAACATTACTAGCAACCGACAGCCATAATCAACTCAAGGCAACGCTAATGAATGACAGTACAGCAGTGTTTGCCTCAAAGAGGAATTTCTAACAGAGGTGTGCGAACAGGAGGCTTGCTGAGGACAGTTGGGCAGCTTTTAAAGGACATAATCCTTACTAGGATAGGTCACTAAAAGTAGGAGAAGTAAAGGACTGGTGAGATGGCTTAACCAGTAAAGCCCAACTAGACATACCTATGTTCAATCCCAGGGACCATGGTGGAAAGAAGGAACTGACTCATGAAAGCTATGCTCTGGCCTCTGCACATGAGCCATGCACACGTGCATACGTGAGCACATGCGCATGCACACACACATGTACACACACACAGACAAATATCATTAAAATCTTTTTGAAAGCTAGTAAACTTTCTTTGTAGTTTATAGTTACCAGACCGGAGAAGCCCCAACAATTCATGTAGCTGATTAATAGTAACTAGCCATTCATTACATTTATGAAGAGAACAATGTGTATAACTGCCTGTAATTTGCTTGTTTAAAAACTGCGAAAAAAAAAATAAAAACTGTGTGAAAGTCCCTATTGCTGAAGACACAGTGCACACAGTCAGGGCCCAGAGACCCCTGAGCTGAAAGGGTCCTGAACGCCCCTCCCTGACAACTAGCTTTCATGACACTAGAAAACACTTTGTAAACTTCCAAAGGGAGGACAGCCAAGAGCCCTCCCCAGCTATAATGCCTACAAACCACATCAGTGACCAGCACAGTACAAGAACTCAAAGGGCACAGGAGTGGTGGGATACCTTGGTGGTAACCAATAGCATCTTAGTTGGACTTACTCCTTTCAACAATAGAGAAGCCATGCCTGGTACTGGAAATCCAGTTGGTTTCACAGTGCTGATGAAGTCATGGTTACTGGAAGAGAATCTACAACCTCTGGTTTACTAAACCAGCACAATCCCTAACAATAACCTATAAACATGTGTCCTTACACCCACAGGTAAGTAGTGTCTTCACCCCATCAAGGAAACTTCTTTTCTCAGTAGTCAGAGACTACTATGGAAAACACAACCAATCAAAATGCAGGCTTGGAGGGCCTAGTCCCAATGGCAACGTCTACAAAATATCCTTGTGTTTAAGAATCAGGGAGCATTGTGAAAGGGGCAGAAAGAGCCAGAGGATCGGGGAGCTTACTGGGAGATTATAATATCAAAAGCTACACCCATGAAGTCTCACTAATACAAACAGCCCAATGTGAGCCAAAAGACATCAATGTACAAAGACAACGCCAATGGACACGACATATTTGACAGGGGGAAAGCCCTCAAGGCTTCAATCCTACACAAAGAACCATAGGCAACTAGGAAAGCTGGAAGCAGAAGAAGTGGTCTTCCTCAGGTGTAGTGGTGGGAGCGGCAGGCTGCGGCCCAGCTCCCAGCTAGCTTTACCCAAAATAATTACAAGGAAACTGTACTCATTTTAAACACTGCCTGGCCCGCTATCTGTAGCCTCTTATTGGCTAACTCTCACATCTTGACTCAACCCATTTCTAATAATCTGTGTAGCACCACAAGGTGGTGGCTTACCAGGAGAGGAGAGTTATAGCGTCTGCCTCACTGCCTTCTTCCTCCCAGCATTCTGTTCTGTTTACTCCGCCTACCTAATTTTCTGTCCTATCAAAGGGCCAAGGCAGTTTCTTTATTAACCAATGAAAGTAACACATAGACAGATGACCCTCCTCCATCACTTAGGGAAGAGCAGAACAACTGGCTGTCCAGTGCCGAATGGTCAGTCCTGAAAACGCACACGCACATACCATTATTCAGACAGAACAGGCTATATGTAGGAATATGTATGTATAGACTAAACATTCAGTAACAATTGTGAAAAAAGGAGGCCATGAATGTGGAGGAGAGTGGGCAGGGGCATATTGGGAAGGTTTGGAGGGAAGAAAGAGAAGGTAGAAATAGTGTTACAATATCAAAAATAAGATTAAAAACCATGAAAAGAACTTGAATTTTTGAACCCTGCATGTTCCTGCAGAAAGACCTTGGTGACCCACGGTTGCACCAGGAACTATCCTGGAGAAAGACTGTTCTAGAAGGCACGTTCTGGTTTCTATGTATCCCTTTTCAGCCATTCTTTTCTTTCTAAGCTGTATTCTTCCTGCCCAGTTGTCTTTTTAACCCCAATAACCAGCGTGACACTGGTGTCTAGGCAAGTTAATGACTCTGTAAAATGGAAAACTCAGTACCTACCTCGCAGAGGTGCTTAAGCGAAATGCCAGGTTGTATGGAAAGCACTTCTGCGGGGGCTGCAGGGAGTAACTTAAAGAGCGGCTCTTCCCTGCTTCCGTTACTGGGAGGCTGCCTGAACGAGTGTATTGAGACTATGTAACTTCCAACAACCACTGCTGCCAATGAGCAGAGGACTGTCTTAGAAGCATGCACAAAGAGCACAGGCTAGGTCCCTCCCTAAGGTCAGTGCAAGCACTCCTAAAAGCAGTTGGTGTAAAAACTCAAGACTGTTGAAAATAAAAATTATTATGAAGACATGTGTTACATCGCACATAAAAATAGATCAGGGTGATTATTATGTGGGCCTGTGGAAGAATTTTATCTTCTTTAGAAAAGACAGTGTGTGCACATGTAATCAAGTTGACGTTCTTGAGATGAGAGCATCCTGGATTACCCAGATGGGGTCCTGAATCCAGTGATGAACGTCGGTAAGGGACAGGAGAAGAGGGACACAGTGGGAAAGGCCACATGCAAATGGAGCTGGAGACCAGCGTGATACAGCCATTGAGAATACCTGGGCCACCGGAAACAGGAAAGAAAGGGAGGGTCCACTCCAGACTGTCCAGGACACGCCTCTTGACCTGGGGCTCCTGACCTCCAGATCTGTCAAAGGACAGTTACCTGTTCTAGGAAATACTGTATGGCAACCGAAGGTGGCCCCCAAAGGAAGGCAGCTAGCCACACAAACATGCTTCTGTCTAGGGCAGGGCTAACAGGCCCCAAGGTTCCAAAGCCATTGCATTAAGCGATTTTCAGTCTCCGTGACGAACACCCGGAGAAAGTGATCTCAAGGTGGGGAGTCTTTTTCCGGGCTGCTCATTTCAGAGGTATTTAGTCCGGGTGCTTGACTCACCACCACTCCAGGGCTTATGGCCAGGAGCATCATTAGGAGGGAGAAGAAAGTAGCCCACTACACTGGGGATGAGGGACCGCCTTCAAGGACACGCCCCACTGCCCTCCTTCAACTAGCTCTCCACTCCCTGCTCTAGGAGTTTCTATCACTTCCCAATAATCCCTTCAAATGATAAGTCTGACAATAAAGGAGTTCACAGATGGGATCAGAGACCGTACAATCCAATCACCTATCAATGATTAGCTCCCGCAGCTGGCCCGAGCAGGCCTTCAACCATGATTATTTTACCCAAACCGTAACAACAGCAATGATTTTGAACAGACCACTGAAAACACCCTCACTTCCTGTTTCTAGGATCTAAGAGGAAGGGATGAGTCTCCAATGAGAGGCCATAGGTTTTGGTTTCCACCTTCATCGGTGCACAAATACGACACTCCCCGAAACGCTGGCAGAACCGGGAAGACGAAGAGAAGGGCACCCCACAAAGAAAAGCTGATAACCACAAACACGGAAACGAGACAGAAGTGCGGGAACAAATCATGAGATCACTCCCTCCGTCCTTCACGCCGGCAGAAGCTTAGCAAACACAGAGTCTTTTCACACAGAACAGAACCATTCAAGGGGTGGGGACGGGGGACAAGAAGCACACACACACTTTCATAAATATCTTGGCCCAAATCTTCATGTATGCAAATTTTTATAGTAAAACTCACATGTTGTAAGTGGGCAGACGCTGGCGCCATCCGAGGTTTGGCTATGCTGTGGGAATCGCCTGCAAGTTCCCATCTACCACTCTGGAGTTGAGATTTGTCTTCTCCCAAGGCAACACTGTAACATTTAACACTGCCTTCCCCGGTAATGGCTACAAGGCCCTGGCAAAATGAAATATTATCTAGAAGAAAATTCCAGAGGAAAAACTGGCTACATGAATTGGGCAGCACAGTATTCTCCAACTTAGAAGAGGGTAGGGCAGTGAGAGGGCTCTGTTCCCACAGGGCCTATTCCTCTGTATCCCTCATCTCCTCTTTTGTCCCTTGCAGATACTCGTTAACGGATTCAGGGCCCACCTGAACAAGGTGCTCTCGTCTCCAGGACTGCCAAGCCTCATTACCTGAGTTGATCCCACGATCCACGTGTGGAAAGAGAGAACCCACTCAGACACACACACACATCCCAACCCCATCACACACTAAATAAATAAACGCGAAAAGAAGAGTGATGTATGTTTTGAGATGTGTCACCTACGCCAGAGTTTTTCCGATCTTATGTTCTTCAGTTTGTCACTGTGGAAATAAGATGAGTCTTTGAAAACTAGCATTAAATGGAAACTGAGACGTTTCTGTTTTGCTTTTTTTTTTTTTTAACATGGGGACGTCAATATGAGATGCAGCAGCTTTTTGCAGGCCATCTCTTAGGCAGACGGCTTTTATCCCTGGCCTGGATTTACTCTTGGCCCCCACTGTGAATTGCTGGAGTACAGAAATCACCTGGATTTTATGTCCAAGTCGTGTTTCCACAGACTCTGTGTCTGGGGCCTGTATCTTCAGAGGCAGCCATCCCAGCGACGAGAGAGAATCAACTGCATCAAATGCTGATGATGTCCCTGCCTAGCAGCTTCTCCAGTCCGCATGAAGCATCAAGAAAATGATTGTTATTATTTATTTATTCATTTTTGTTTTTCAAGACAGGGTTTCTCTGTAGCCTTGGAGTTTGTCCTGGAACTAGCTTTTGTAAACCAGGCTGGCCTCGAACTCACAAAGATCTGCCTGCCTCTGCCTCCCGAATGCTGGGATTAAAGGCATGCGCCACCACCGCCCGGCAAGAAAATGATTTTTAAATGTCCTCCTTCATCATGCCTAATTAAGAAGGGGGATGTCGCCGAGTAGTAGACATCTTGCCTAGTATGTGAGGTTCCAGGTTTGATTTCCGGAACTGCTCCAAAGAATTCACATATTTATTCAGCTCATAATGATTGAGAAGCTATATGGGGCCAGAGAGCATTTGTAAGCAATTTAGCAATGGATTAAATCAAGAAAAACCCTCCTCTGTGAAATTCATATTCTTGCAGAGAAACAGAGAATCTGTATGAAAAAAATCAGCAAGCTGTTTAGTTTGTTTCATCAGTTAAATGCATAAAAGAAATGCAGGCTGGAGTGCCTAGTGGTGTTGACAAATTTCTCCCTGTACGCCATCAATACAGCCAAGAGTGACCTACTTGTTTTTTAACTTACTCTGTGTGTGTGTGTGTGTGTGTGTGTGTGTGTGTGTGTGTGTGGGAGAGAGAGAGAGAGAGAGAGAGAGAGAGAGAGAGAGAGAGAGAGTCCAAACCCGACGACCTCTTGGAGGCAAGCATCTTTACCCAATGAGCCATCTTGCAAGCTTTTGTTGTTGTTATTTGCTTGTTTGTTTTTGTGATGGGACCTCAGGTTGACCTTGAACTCACGTTATTATTGCCTTGACTTACCAAGTGATGGAATTATGGGCACTTACCACCCTGCTCTGCCTAAGAATGACCCATTCTTCAATTATTTGCTAAAAATCGTCTCCCACAGACATTTTATTTTTCAGTGCTTGGGCTCAAGTCCAGGTTGCTGTATGTGTTAGGCAAATGCTCTACTGGAGCCTCACCTCCTTTCCCCAAGGACACATCTATTTTCTTTTCCTTTTTTTTTTTTTTAAAGACCAGGTTTCTCTGCATAGCACTGGTGGTACTGAAACTTTTTCTGTAGACCAGTTTGGCCTTGAACTCAGAGATCCACCTGCCTCTGCCTCCCGCGAGCTGGAATTAAAGGCACGTGCTACCACAGCCAGGCCACCAAGGACACATCTGAATTCAATGGTTGCCAGCCTTACCAGTCTAGCCTTCTATGAGCTGCCCTCGGCTGGTAAGCAAGTGTAAAAAGTTTGTCTTTAACAAATAGTGTGTATGGGGTGGGGAGGGGACCAGAAGATGCTAACATTTACTAAGTGTGTGTTGCTCACCCAGGCGCAGCAGTACGAACAGGCTGATTGGACATTGGAGATGGTCTGTGTAACATCATAGAGAGATAACAGGAGTCTCAGCTTACCCAGGGAGAAACAGACATGACAATAACTTGCTGAAGGTCACACTGTAAGTGGCACACGGAAAATTTGAACTCTGCACCCACACCCACAATTACAGTCTTTCCTTCACTATTCACCACTATTGGAATTCTTTTTTTTTTTTTTTACCTACATTCCTCGACTGATCAACCCCTATAGACTTGGAAGCATTGTTTCAGGTTTTATATAGCAGAAGTTACTTCTCCACTTCAAAAAAGCAGCCTCATTTCAGATTTCGCTACTTAGGATCCTATAGCCAATAGAATCGAGCAGCTAAATAAAGTATTCATATCCTATACTGAGCACTGACTAATAATTTTCAAATTAAAATGGTCATTGACCCCACTACTTTTCCTTTCTTATTTCTTTTGTGGTTGAATCTTAAGCCTGTATCTCCAGCCAATGGAATGCCCAGGTGGCAATGGGAGTCCATGCGGCATATTTAGATGCTAATACATACAACATGCAGCCTAGGGATAAACGACTGTGTGAACCAGATCTGAATAATTCCTAGACATTTTCACTTAATTTGGTGTTCTTTTCAATTACCTCGATAACAGTTTCCAGGTCGGAGGAAGCAGATACCGTGGAGATAAAATGACAGTCCTCGACAAAACGACGGTAACATCACAACTTCCTCCCTTTAGCGTGGGAACGGCTGATCTTTTACTATGCGCCCAACAGCAGGTGCATTCGGGGAAATAACAGAAGACGCACCGACAAGAACCAAGGGATTGCAGAGCTAGGTCGCGGTCTGCTGCAGAGCTCGGCGTGCAATTCCCACCCAGTAGCACTCGCCGGCGTCCAGGGGAAGGAGAGCCCCAGCGAGGCCAGGATGCGGGGCGCGGGGTCCCAGCCGCTCCCTCCCCGCGCGCTCTCGGAGTCGCCTGCAGGAGCGCGGCGCGCGGCCCGGGCGCTGGGCGATGGCTGCTCCGCTAGCTCCGCGCGCCCCACCGCTGCCAGGCCCCGCGCCCCCGCCCTGCTCTTGCGCCCCTGTCCCCTGTCCACGCGCCCCGGCCCTGCCCCCGGCGCCCCTGTCTCTGTGCTCCTCCGGTATCCCCATTGCCCTGTTCGCGCGCGCCCCAGCCCCGAGTCCTTACCACAGCTTCCTCTTTAGCGGCAGGAGACTGCCGCGATTGGACGGGGTGACGCCGATGGCCATCTGCAGCACCGTCAGGTATTTCTGGTACTTCATCTTGTCCCCGCTCCGCTCGCGGGCAGGGCCCCGCCGCCGCCGCCGCCGCCGCAGACACAGCCCCTCCAAGCGCCGCATAGATCAGCTCTGGGCCATCCGCCGCCCCGCCGCGCGCCCCGCTCCCGCTCCTGCCGCCGTGCGTGGCCCGCTCGCGCCGCCGTGCGTGGCCCGGTACCGCCGCCGTGCGCGCCCTCCGCCCGCTCTCCGCCGCCCCGCGCGAGCTCGGCACCGCCGCGCACCGGCGGGCGCGGCCTGGAGGCGGCGCTAAGCGAGCCTCGCAACGCGCAGGTCTGCACCCACGTACCTCAGTTTCCCCAGGGGCTGGCAGCTCATTTTCAGTTGATTATGATCGTAAAGAATCTCAGAGCAGGAAAAAAAAATTGCATATGGTTACTACTTCGTGGTTTGTCTCTAAGTGTTTTATTTTCTGCCCTGATGTGACTGACGATTTTATATTTCTATGGTGCGTTCCATATATGTTATACAATGTTACACATGGTGGTGGGGAAGTGCAATTAGTTCTGGATAGTGGCAATACTGGAGTCGGGCAAATAATCCGTTGTGAAAAGTTGAGTTTGTTTCATGACCTTTAAACTTGTTGTGGGACTATGTATAGGGAAAAGAAAAAAAGTAGTCATCAGATGCATTTTATACTATGATTTAAAATATTGCAAACATTAAGAATTAAAAGCAACATATGCAGGTAACCTGTCTGAAATTGCCTCTCTGGATCCGGAGTTGTCCTGAGAGCACCAGAAGGGGGTGAAGCTGGCGAGGGGCTTCAGTAAAACAAGTACTTGCTGCAGAAGCAGCATTAGGACCCGAGTTTCATCCCCAGAACCCCTGTAAAAAATGGTCTTGTCAGCCAGTCTCGCCAAATCAGCGAGAAACCCGTCTAAACGAAGGTGGACAGTGATTAGAGGAAGACACTTGAACCACCTCTGACCCCCGCATGGTTCCCACTCACACGCACACACAAAAGGCACGCTATTGAGGGTGAGCTGAACTTTGCTTGACCGCAAGGGCACCATGTACTCACATTGTATCTTTTCTGCGCTTCGGCAAATTCTCACGTTAGGATTCCTGTCAGTGCTTTGGATTCCTTTGGGCTGCTACCATGCAGGATCTCAGCGGTCCTTTCACATAATTATGGGTTTTCGGCCATTTTATTTCCTCTACTATGTCCTCGTTCTTTTTGTCACAACATTTATGCTGGTTAGTTTTTCTCAAGTTAATCTAAATTGACATCACCTGGGAAGAGGGAACTCCAGCTGAGTTGTCTCCACCAGGCTGGCCTGTGGGTATGTCAGTGTGGGCATCTTTTTGAGTAAAGCTTGCTATGAGAGGGCCTGGCCCACTGTGGGTGGCGCCACCTCTGGATAGGTGGTCTTGGGTTATATAAGAAAGCAGGTGGAGCAAGCCACGAGGCGCAAGCCAGTCAGCACTCTTCTGTGGCTTCTGCTTCAGTTTCTGTCTCCAGGTCCCTGCCTTGAGTTCCTGCCCTGCCTGGGATGTGAAATTGCGAACTTAAATACACCCTTCCCCCCCCAAGTTGCTTTTGGTCAGTGTTTTGCCATAGCAACAGAAAACAAACTAGAACACGGTTCTTTTATTTTGCCTCTGTTCTAGCTTGTTTCTTGTCTGAGGCAAGAGCTTGCTCTTGTCCAGGCTGAACTTGAACCTTGAACTCCAGCCAATCCCCCCTGCCTTGGCTTCTAAGTGATGGGATTACAGGTGTAGGCTAGCGTGCCTGGCTACACAGCACTCCTTACTTGAGTTCCTATTCTCATTCAGTGAGTTCTCCTGACCTCATATCTGTGGCCCCTGGAGTGTATGCTTGCTACCATGGTTGCCACAGAAGTTTCTTCTGAACTTCCCTTTATGTAAGAGACTCCACCTGAAGTCCATCCTTGCTGGACTTGTTTCTTTGCTGAACCTTCATCCTTGTTGATCAATTTCTTCTTTCCAGCTTTATGCGATGCTGCATGGCTCAACTGCAGCAAGAAATGGCAGGTTGCTGTCAGCACCTTAACCCAACGGCAGATGTCCATTGGCCAAGCACAGACGCGCCGCAAAAGGACCTCTGTGGGTCTGGGGAAGTGGATCAGTGGATATGAGCACTCTTCACCCAGATGACTTGGGTTTGGATACCCCCCCACACACACACCTCCCCACACACAGAGGTTATGACCCTCTCACCCCAGAATCCCAGCGGTGGAGAGTGGGACTGGAAGATCCAAAGGGTTTGCTAGTCATTAGTCTAGACAAAACCCAGAAAACTCTGGGTTCACTGAGAAACCCTTTCTCAAGGGAGCAAGATGGAGAGTGATGGAGCAGGTCACCAGATGCAAAGGCTGTGCACAGGTATGGTGTCTCAGTCACCTTTCTAGTCCCATGACGAAACACCATGACCTAGGCAACTTATAAAAGGAAGCATTTAATTGGGGACTTCCTTACAGTTTCAGACGGTGAGTCCATGATCATCATGGTGGGGAGCATTGCAGCAGGCAGGCAGGCATGGCAACTGAGAGCTCACATCTTGAGACAAGAGTGAGGCAGAAAGAGAGTGCTGAGAATGTCACGGGCTCTTGAAACCTCCAAGCCGACCCCCAGTGACAAACTTTCTTCAACAAGGCCGCAACTCCTAATTGTTCCCAGATAGCTTCACCAGCTGGGGACCAAGGCTTCTATTATACAAGCCTATGAGGGCATTATCATTCAAACTACCACATATGGTATGCAACACACACACTCACAAATAATCCGCTGTGATTAATCACTGATTATGATGTTTATGATGTCATTGAGTAGACTGTGAACCGAATGACCAAGAGCAGAGTCTGTGTCAGATGCATTTGCTCAGAGTTAATGTGTCCTGTAATTGAAATCTGAACCACGCTTTGAGGGACTGGTGTTGATACTGGGCGTACCTGCACAACCCAAACCATTTGTGTGTGTGTGTGTGTGTGTGTGTGTGTGTGTGTGTGTGTGCATAATGCACATGTGAAGAGGACCAGGAACAAGTTGCCTGTAATGCCCATCAGGAAGAACTATCAAATGTTAACCCTCACCTTCCACAGGGTCTGCCCCTTTAGTTTTGAATTTGGGATGTAAGATTAGCACACATCAATTTTCCTGTGGTTTGGGCTCCCAACATTACTTCACACTCAGGTAGGGAAGCAAATCTATATCCATTTCACCTCCACCTGTCCAAGGCTTTTAGCTCTCACAGAAAATAAGGAACTGGTAGGTTTCCAGCCCTTAAATGCACACACACACACACACACACACACACACACACACACACACACACCGAGAGAGAGAGAGAGAGAGAGAGAGAGAGAGAGAGAGAGAGAGAGAGGCAAGAGAGGGCCTTAGAGCAGTGCTGAGGATCACACCTCACACCCTAGGGCTAGTGCATGCCAGGCAAACCTCTCACTGAGCTACACGCCCATGTTGTCATTTTGAGACAGGTGCTTGCTAAATTCCACTACAACACTCCTGCCTCCTGTTTACTGAAGACTGCCATGCCCAACATCATCCTCTTACGGAACATGGAGTCCCACTGGCAAACAGCCACCATTTCTTTCTATTTGTTTGTCCTA
Source organism: Myodes glareolus (assembly GCF_982192425.1). Taxonomy (NCBI): domain Eukaryota; kingdom Metazoa; phylum Chordata; class Mammalia; order Rodentia; family Cricetidae; genus Myodes; species Myodes glareolus. The sequence goes on along the minus strand of NC_142049.1, from coordinate 30,701,082 downwards.
TTGCGTGACTTTTGCTGTTTGTGGGGTGTTTGGTGAAACACTACTTTGTGGTGAGTGGTGAGTGATTTACACAACCGAAGACAGGAGGACCCATTCAGGAAAATGAGAGAGCAGGAAATACGAGTGAAGCACCTTCAGAACGGCAGAAGAATCTTCATCGACATAAAAGGCAGACCAATGCAAAAAAAAAAAAAATTGGGCAAACCCAGAGTGTTGAGAACTATAGACATTAATCAGGTTCGCAACACTCCAAGGAGGTTTACTAAAAGAAAACAAAACAAAAACCCCAACAACAATAACAAAAAACTACTGAACTTGCGGAGACTGATGAGGTTTATGGCATTTTGATTTGACCAACCTCCATCCTCTCTTCTCCAATCCGTCAGCAAAGAACACTTTTGAAAGATACAAATGGGTTAAAAGAAGAGGGACTAGAAAAACACATTTTATGCACATAGTGAAAAAGGAGCTGGGCTGGAAGTGTGAATACCAGACAAAACAAGCTACCAGGAACAAAGTTGTTACAAGAAGAAATAAAGGCATTGGGTAAAGACGAAGGGGTCAATCTACCAAGCAAGCATCACAATTAGGAATAAGATGCATGTGACTGAGCCCAACAATATGACGAAACTTGCGTGGGTGGGGTCCTTCATTTGGTGGAATGACATACACCTTCATCCTAAAGGGTCTGGACCATTAGTAGCCCTACCTTAGCTGGGATCTAGTTCTCCATCGGCCTTAATCACTATAGTGACCTTGTGAGCTGCTTAGAGGGTTGTCTTCATTTCAGATGCCTTCTTCTTTGCCTCCACTGTAAAGAGCGTCATGGGTCCCTAGTCTGAGCTGGGAGTCAGCATCAACCACTTCTGTCCAGCTCAATAACTCCTTTCTTTACTGATTCCAAGGCACGAGTAGTTCAAAGTACCTGCTTTTCCAGCCTAATAGAACTATTTTTTTTTATGGCTCCTGATCAAAGCACTTCTTCCTTGGGTGTGAAGGCCTCTAAGACAATGGAGCATCTGCTCTTAGGGACATGGAGCAGATTTTTTTTTTTTAACCAAGGATGCACTGGGAGTTTAGTGTGGGAGGTTTTTCTGTCTATGTGTTGCTTTTATTGGTTAATGAATAAAGAAACTGTCTTGGCCTGATAGGGCAGAACAGAGATAGGTGGGGAAAACTAAACTGAATGCTGGGAGGAAGATGGGCAGAGTCAGAGAGACACCATGGAGCTGCTGCCAGAGTCAGATATCCTGAAACTTTGCTGGTAAGCCACAGACAGCCTTGTGGCAATACACAGATTACTAGAAATGGGTTAAATTAATATAAGAGTTAACCAATAAGAAGCTAGAGCTAATGGACCAAGCAGTGATTTAAATAATACAATTTCTGTGTGATTATTTTGGGTCTAAGCTAGCTGGGTGGCCAGGAACCAACAAGCAGCCTGCCACTACAGGAGTTGATTTCTTTCCCATGATTCTTAGACCTACAAATCCTGGATTTGCTGGATGCTAGTCTAAAACATTGGTAGCTTTCTGAGAACTTTGCTCAGTTGGACAAGTCATTCCCACATAGATGTTTCATTATAATATTCAAAAATATCCAACATTCTATCAAGATAGATGCTAGAGTTTGAATGTGTGTCCCCCAAAATGTATATATTAGTGAATGTCCTTTAATGGTGATGCCTTTAGGTACTGAGGTCTTTGCAGGGAAGGTGGGGGGAGGGTGATTCTGTTAAATTTTTCCAAGTAAAGTTGGTGTCATAAAAAGCTTCCCCTTCCACCACCTGGGCATGAACCACCAGTAGGTTCTCACCGAACCCCAATCTCCAATGACTTGACCTTGGACTTCTCAGCCTCCAGGACTGCAAAAAACAAAATTCTGGAGTCAGTAAGTGATGAGTTCATGGCATTTTGACTAAGTCATGGAGAACACGGTAAAACCAGTGGGCCCATTGCTATTGCTCCCTTTGCTGCCAGTGAGTTCCTTGTTCAAAGGCAATGCAATGAGTCTCCCAGGACTGTGAAGAAGGTGTTCTGTGAGTGTGTAGCTGTAGTTTTCGCAGAGGCACTGTGTAGGGATGAAGATCCATGTTCCGACTAATTATCTATTCCACTCAGAACAAAACATTGTTCCTCCATTGTGGAAGACGCTTAATAGAGTTAACCTGCCACCAAGGAGCTGGATAATCGTCCCAGGGAATGTGAAGTTGGAGGTTGCTCATTCGTTTCTGATTGCCCGAACCCAAAAACTATATTATTTGCAATACTGTTTGACCAATAGCTTACTAGTATTTCTAGATAGCTCTTACATCTTAAATTATCCCATTTCTATTAATCTGTGTATTGTCATGTGGTTGCAGCCTACTGGTAAAGTTCCATCTGGTATTTAACGTTTGTCTCCTGTGGGGCCGCCTGGCTTCTCCTGGCCTTCACCCACTCTCTCTTCTCTCTGCTTGGAATTCCCACCCTGCTCTTTCCTGTGATGCAATAGGCCCAAAGCAGCTTCTTTATTAACCAGTGGTATTCACAGCATACAGAGGGGAATCCCACACCGGGAATGGTTTCATATTTGGGGTCAGTGTTCTTCTCTGCTGCAGGAAGATTGGGGACTTGGCAATAATGGAAGCCACAACAGTCTTGATGAGTGGCAGGACATGTTGCGAGCCCATGTGTAGCCCCTGTTCTTGGCCTACAGCCACTTTGTTCCTGAGCTCACTGGCAATGACCACAAAGACTGGGGAAAGTGACCGACTTATTTCCACAGAACACGCCACCTTAGTCACTTGGTATTGAAAGCTTTGCTTTTCATTCTTTGGCGATCATTCTTCAGGTCGCAAATACCTTCTTGTCACCAATTTTCTAGCCAGATTCCATACAAGTCTCATCAACCAAACCATTGGCCACAAGCCACGAATCTGTATATATCTGGCTACTTCTTTCATGCAAAATGAGCAGCCAGGGTAGTATTTTCCTATACACAGTTCTTCATAGATGTCCCAGAAAGGGGCTCTAGTACCATGGTGTACTCTTTGGTAGTGACTGTATGTCACACATGACTCCACAATTAGACCTAAGTCTGCTCTTCATGTCTGCTAACTCTAAGACTTCTTACGCAGTCACAGTTATGGCTGGAAGAAGAGACAGGGCATCAGGAGGGGGGGACCATAGACACTGGGTCCTTCTTACGTAACTTATTTGTGCCCAGTCAGGCTCAGTTTCACAGATACCAGGTCCATTTCGTGACGGAGTGTCGCTGTGTGCCCTCGCCTGCACGACTTCGTGATCAGACCGCACTCGGTTGAGGATAGCTAGCATAGGTCATGTGGTAGCTTGGCGACTCCAGTAAGCGCTCTACACGCAGCAGGCCTAGAATCTCCTTCTCCAAAAGGGAACAGTTGTCTGCAGAGCACAGCAGTCTCTATTCCAAGATACGAGCTCACCTTTCAGCACTGGCCAAAAGCTTCAAGGCGCCTTCTTCTCTGCCACCAAAACTTCCCAGCATGGTTGCACCTGCTGTGTGGTGTGGCAAAGCAAAGTGGCAGAGCGGCGTGCTTGGCAGCCTGGAGGTGTTGCAGCCTGGAGGGTGCTCAGCCCCACTCAAAACTAGCAGCTTTTTGCATTACTCAGTAAGTGGGCTGGAGCAGCAGGCCTGCATGAGCAGGCATTCTCTTCCAAAGGCACACTCACTGGGCATTTTATCTCTTTGCTTATAGAAGGGTGCACACGCATCACACAAGCTCCATCTTTGAAGACACCACAATGTGTCTACCTGGCAGAAACTGTAGAAATGTCACTGAGGTGGAAGACATCTGAATTTACAAAAAAAAAAGAGTATTTATTTACCACCCTTTGACATGCAAGCATCTTGTCAGTAAGCGCAGATCGGCTGGTGCTTTTCATTCATGAAATCTAGCAAGCAGAGTGTCATCTATGCCATGGGCCGGTGTGCTGTCCTGTGGCGGGAAACATAATGAGGCTTCCTGTGGACTAAATTCTGACACGGGGATAGAGACCTGATCTAGGGCAGTAGGAGCACATAGCTGACTTTACCAGCTGGAAGCAAAACACTTCTAGTGGTCTTCATTAATAAGGATGCATTAAAAAAAGCATTTACCAAATCAATAGCTACACACCAGCCACCAGGGGGGTGTGTTAATTCGCTCAAGCGAGGAAACCGCATTTGCTAAGGAGACAACATCAGATGGGGGTAATACCTGGTTAAGCTTAAGTTTATGAGTATCCACCATCTGCCTGCGTGGGCCGGCAGGACTGCCGAATGGGGATGGGGTGGAAATTGCCACATTTGCATCATTTGGTCCTTGATGTTGGAACTAATTTCTGCCCCTCACCCCGGCTGGAAGGTAGAGTGTGGGGGGGTGTCTTTTACATTAGCATTGCTCTAGGTAGATAAAGTTCTTGCACCCACTTCTTGGCCTGGGTAGCCATCATAGTCTCACTTCACAGGTCAGGGAAACAAATTGGGGCTCTGTCTGTGATTGAGGATGTTTGTTTCAACTTTGCATTTTGGAACTTGGATAAGGAGCCGTGAAGTGGGGTTAGGGAACCTCCAGTTCCATGGGGAGTGGACTTACTCCAGAAATGCAATGATCGCCCGACCCCCATCAGCACCTACTATTATTGGGAGACCATGGATGATTTGGGGTCTTTTAAAACTAGGGTCAGTTCAGAGGCAACAGAATCCCAAAGAGCTGATTCTTCTCACTTCCTCAGTGTACCATTATCTTGGTAAATGGCCATGGGTCCCTTAGAGGGAGATGGGTAGAATGTCACAGGGTCCTTCCTTAAGGGAGTCTAGTTCCCTTTCATTTAATAGCTTCTGGCTCTACAAATTGACCCTGGGACTTGCTCCAAAGGGTGTGAGTCTGTTTGGTGATTCAAGTAAGATTTTATTCTTCTGAAAGTTCAATAGTCTTCTAATCTACTTCACTTCTAGGGATTCCACGATTAATGAGCCAGTGCCATAGGTCTCTGTGTCTGCCAGTTGGTGACTGAGGGCCACTAACTAACCCCTGCCACACCGTGGGTCCAGTTGCTGAATTGTGGGATGGTCAAACTCTTGTACTTATCATACCACACACATCATTTCTCTGTGACAAGTGCATTCTAAATCTTCCCTTTGAGCTATTTTCAAGTATATAATACCTTATCATTTAATCGCAGTCTCGGTGCCGAAGAATAAATTTTATCCCTCCTCTCTAAATGCATCTCTGTACCCACCGATCCACATTTCCCCTCCTTGGGCCTTTGGTAGCAACTGCTATCTCCACTGCTACGGTTTGACCATTTTAGAGTCTATATACAAGTGAGGTCACATGACATTTGCCTTTCTGGGTTTGGCAGAGTGCACACGTTTCAAAAATATTTGGAAGGGAAAAATATCTGAATAATTAAAATACTCAGTAAGTCCAAAATAAGCTAAGAAAGGAGAAAACCCATGGAACAGGCAAAGCAAACAGAAGCTACAAATTCTATTTGCAGGCAAAAGTGGCCATGACATGTGAACCGTATTTTCAGGAATGGTTCCATGACACAGTCTGGATATTGTAGGATTCATTACAGTTCTTGTCAATGCATGAAACGCCCCAAATGAAAGATATCGCTTAAGGTGCCGTTTACACAAAACATTTTCTTTTTTGAAAACACAATAGAGGAATGCAGAAGTTGGGAGGTAAGGGACTAGGAAAGACAGAGCAGCCAACTCTAAACCAAGGAAAATGTACATAGCTACCCTAAAACAACTGAGCTTAGCCAACTCTAAACCAAGGAAAACATACACAGATATCCTACAACAATTCAGCGTAGCCAACTCTAAACTAAGGAAAACGTACACAGATATCCTACAATAACTCAGCGTAGCCAACTCTAAACCAAGGAAAACGTACACAGATATCTTTCAACAACTCTGTGTAGCCAACTCTAAACTAAGGAAAACGTACACAGATATCCTAAAACAACTCAGCTTAGCCAACTCTAAACCAAGGAAAACCTACACAGCTACCCTAAAGCAACTCAGCTTGGAAAAATAAAACTGCAGAAGTCCATATTACTTCACGTTGATTAAAAAGTTCAGTTCTCTGGGAGTGTAATGAGACTTGCAAAGCTACGAATTCCATATCGATATCATTAAGACGTATAAAACAAACACTGATAAAATTTCAGTATGAAACAGACAAATCTATAAAAAGTGTTACATTGTTTTCTGTTATTGATATAAAGAGCAGACAAAGATCAGTGAAGATGTCAAAGATTTGGATAAAATAACAAAGTTGACATAGTGATACCTTTCATTGTTATAGAATTCCTATTGTCTCATGTACAGATATTGGCTAAATACAAAGGCAACACAAATAGAGTCTCAAGCTACCCCAGAGGTTTCAAATTGCACAGAATTCTTAGAAAAATGATGTGGGAAAGCCGGGTGGTGGTGGTGCACACCTTTAATCCCAGCACTTTGGAGGCAGAGGAAGGTGAATCTCTGTGAGTTCGCAGAACTGCAAAACAAGTTCCAGAACAGTCAGAGCTGTTACACAGAGAAGCCCTGTCTTAAAAAACAAAACAAGCAAAGAAACAAAAAATGACTTGGGAACCTATGTATGAGATATTTTAAAAAACAATCACAAATTAAAATAAAATAGCAAAAACTATTTTGAAAAGATTCACAACAAAACATTTCATGTAAGATTTCCTTTAAAACATAACTTACCAAAACTTATTTGGAAAAAAACAGGCAATCTATAATAAGAAATAGGAAACTCTACTGTAAGCTAGGGTCACAAACAGAAGCACAAAAAAGAGGAACCTTCTAAGATCCCTAATGTCCCATTTTGCCCACAAACAGCCCCAGCTTATACCTAATATTAATGCCCATTGATTATTTTCATAACTCCCTTAATTTTCAAGCATGCTCCAGTTAGAGGATAAGCCATATGTTCAGCCTTCCTGCTTATAATAATTACAGAAACTAAATCTGCAATCCAAAATGTTCCTCCAAAAAAAAAAAAAAAAGGAAAAATCCCAGGCCCGTGTTCCTCAGCAAGTTCTAGCCAACATGATGGGAGAAGCCATTTTCAACATAGGCAACTCTTTATAAAATAAAAAATACACTCTAATTTTTGAGACTAATATCTGACTGGAAGCCTGGGCCTGAATTCAGAGGCACAGCTCTTTCCTAGCGTGTATGAGGCCCTGGACTCAAACCTTGGCTCAAGAGAAAGAATGAGAGCAAGAGAAAGAAAGCAAGCTAATGGGAGGGAGGGAGAGAGAAAGGAAGAGATGGAGGGAGGGAGTAAAGAAAGAAGGGAAAGAGGAGAAAGGGAGTGGGATGGATGGATGGATGGATGGATGGATGGATGGATGGATGGATGAGCTTGTGGGTGGAGGGAGGGAGGAAGTGTGTCTGTGGGGGGGAATAAAGCCTGCTAGATCACACCTAAGAAGAAAATTACATGTGTGAGTTGTTGAGTTGTTGAGAGACAAGCAACGTTGGCAAAGTTCTCGCTGTGTTCCAACAGAAATGACAGAGGCCGACACAGATGAAAGAGAAGCTAACGGTACGCCCGCCAGCACCTGTTCTCTCTACTCTAAGAGTACCTGTGCAACTGAGGGAAGGTCATCGCTCAGTGTGGTTTGATTTGCATTTTTCTGATAAGTGATGTTAACATGTGTGTCCTGAAGATCAGATCTCAAATCCTGGAAATGCTAGGTGAAGGCATTACTGCTGAGCCCTACTCCTAGCCCAAAGAATTTTTGAAGTAATATTTGTTGGCTATTTGCAAAGCCTTCTCTGAAAAATGTTTATTCAGGTAACTCATGAATTTTAAAATCATTTTCTGCTGATTTTGATTTCTTATGTAGTCTAGAAATGAACCTTTTGCTCGATAAATAGTTTCTAGATGTATTTGAAATGAGGTACCACGTGGTCTACCTTTCCTCCTGTTTGTCTGATTGCTTTGGCTCTTTTGGGTCTTTTATGATTTCTTATAAATTTCAGGTTCTTTTCCCCTGTATTAGTAATAATACCATTGGTATTTTGATAATAGTTACATCAACTCTGTAGGCTGTTTTGCATAATATGAATATTTCAGCCATTCTGTGGTTAGTTTTTGTCAGCTTGCCATTAAACGCTAGTCACCTGAGAAGGGGGGGACTTCAGTTGAGGAATTGCTTCTTTCAGTTTAGTCTATGAGCATGTCTATGGGAGTATTTTCCTGATTAATAATTGTTGTGGGAGGACCCATTTGTGGGTGGTAGCACCATGGGCAAGTGGTCCTGGGTTATATAAGAAGACAGGCTGAGCCAGCCAGTGAACAGCAGTGTCCCCATGGTCTCTGCTTTAGAACATGCCTTGGCTTCTTTTAGTCATGGAGTGTGACCTGGAAGTTGTAAGATGAATATCTCCTCAAGTTGCTTTTGACCCTGGTATTCATGACAGCAAAAGAGAGTAAACTAGAACAACCAATCCACAAACCAATTCTTCTAATCCGTGAACATGCAGCGTTTTTGTGTGTGTACCTTTGGTGTGGGAGACCCTTCTGTCTATGTGTTGCTTTTATTGGTTAATGAATAAATAACTGGATTGGCCTATAGCATAGGAGGAGGAAGGCAGAGTTAGAGAGAAGCCATAGAGCCACTGGAGATAGACATGCTGAAACGTTGCTGGTAGGCCACAACATTGTGGTGATATAGGGATTAATAGAGATGGGCTAAATTAAGATGTAAGAGTTAATGAGAAGCTATAGCTAATGGACCAAGCAGTGATTTAATTAATACAGTTTCTGTGTGATTATTTTAGGTCAAAGCTAGCCGGGCAGCCCGAAAGAACAAGCGACCTCCTTCCAACAAATTGGCACCAACATGGTGGACTAAATCCATGTAAAACCTGAGAGGGCTTGAAAAAGAATTCTCGACACTAAGAAACAAAGTTTAGCCACATTTTTTCCCAAATGGGCTTTGTTTGCTGACAGCATGCTGTGGCTCCCTTACAAGAGGTTTTCCTGATTCAGTCATAGCAGGAAAAAAGCTGCACTGTTTTGAAATGCCAGCTTTCTGAGCCATACCACTAGCATAAACTCTGACTCTTTCAGGCAGGAGGTCCGGCTACAGAGCATCTAAATGGGGTTTGTGAGCAGACTGCTGCAGCTTGCTTAATGGTGACATGGACTGGTTGTGTGTCTGAGAATGGGGCTGTGTGTGTGGCTCTCTGAGGTATGAGTGGCTCCACCATGTTGGACTGGGCAGGCAAGCAGAAAGTACCATATATACCATAGTAATGGTGCAGCTAAAGTTTTAAGACACACTTAGCATTTTAAAAAGTGCTCCTGGACAGTAAAGAATTATAAATATTCACTAAAGAAAAATCCAGAGTCGGATTAATGTACATAGGCTTGGAAGAGAGAAGAAAAAGCATAGAGAGTCATAAAATAAAGTTTTTAAAAAGGGGTAACACCTTTAAAGAGACAGAGTACAGATAGTCATAGATTAAGAGGAGTAAAGAAAAATAAGCCATGTAAAGATGGAATATACACAGAGAGTCTGGATTATGTATATTATTGTGTTTTCTTTGAATTTTTTGACTGTAAAGGAGCTAAGTACAGAGAGACATTTCATTGTATGGGCTGCTGGGCTAAACCAACATGTATATTATAAAGGTATCATGATCTCTAAATTTGGGTCTAAGAATATGTTGCTTTAGAAAAGAAGTTCTTTTGTTTCCAGAGAGAATGAGAACCTGTGGATTCATTCCAGGCTAATATGGTTTGATAGAGCACAACCCCCTGAAAGGTCGCCATGAACACTCTCAAAAAAATTACTTTGCCCAACTGCTGACTGAGATGAACCTAGCATACAGGAAATAGGATACACCACGAAAGACTTGATTAACCACACCCCAAACAGAAGGAAGCAGTATGAACAGAACTATGCTCATATTTCCAAATATTGTTTATAATTGTTTGTTTAAATTTAAAGGGGGATATGACATAGATATGAATAATTTGCATCGTATAGATCTTGGTTTATTGATACAAATATAAGGTCAATTTTGTCATATGCCTATGTATTTCTGTCCTTGATTAAGGTATTTTGCTTGTGTAGTTCATTTAAAAATGTACTGTATAATTAAGAAATATAGGTTAATAGGTAGTCATCTATAATAGTCAAGACTGTAGTCATGTTAGTTAGGTTTTCTAGCTATATAGAGATATATTTTAGTTACATAGGTATTCTTCAGATCTTTCAGAGACCTTCAGAATATGGCATTTAAATGTTTTAAGAAAGTAGGACTTTTCATGACAATGAGACACATTTGCTCCTGGCAGTACTAGTCTACATCAAGAGGATGATGGGCATCAAAGAAGCTCCTTATGGAGTTTGTTAGCCATTTGGGCAAGAAACTGCTCTTGCCTGAACTGCATAACTGAACATGCAGGACCCAAAGAGAAATGATTGCTGAATTTGCTTAAAGGTGAGATGGTCCTCTGGGGTTCCTGCTACATGAAAGAGTCTGCCAGACATTCTGCAGGATACAGAAGAAAGTGACTGACAAATTGCCAATGTAGACAGAATTGTCTTTGAAATTTCCTGCTTCATGGAAAAGTCTGCTGAATACTATGTGCCTGTGGGCTGAAGATGGATGCCCCAATGACACAGAAGAACTTTGGGTGACTGTCCAGGCAACGAGATGTCTCTGTCAATTCTAAAGTTTTGGAAGTTGCTTACAATGTACTTCCTGTTTACTTAGGTAATGTTATATCCTTCTGGAGTCTTTGATGGAGTTGAAGAATTGATATTTATTCATTTCTTTTTAAAATTTATTTGTATGCAATTTTCTAACCATTGTGAATGAAATTGCTGTCATGATTTCTTTGTCAACAATTTTGTGATTATTGTATAAAGAAACTGCATACTTTGGTAAGTCTTGTAATTTACCTGAATTAATTTATCAACTCTAATAGAGTTTGAGTGAAGTCTTTGGATGCTTCTCCGTACAAAGTTTTGACATTCTGTAAAAGGGGTCAATTAACCCCTTCTTTTTTTATTAGATCAGTTTTATTTCTTTTCTTGTTTTAATTCTGTGGCTTAGGCTTTCAGTGCTGTGTTCAGCACTGAAACATGAACATCCATGTCTGATCTCTGATGTTAGAGGAAAGAATATAACTTTTCCTTCTTCAGTGTGATTAAGACTGTTGTTTTGAGTCCATTCTATTTATATCTAATTTTTAAAAGTTTTTAAATCATGAATAGATGTTGGATTTTATTGACTGTCTTTTATGTATTTTTATGATATCATATGATTTTTGTTCTTCATTAAATTGGTATGAGTTACATTTGCTGGTTTGCATATGGCTTTAGAATTGGTGTGATTCTTTAAAAATTGGTAAAATTCATCAGTGAAGGTATTGATCCTGGGATTTTCTTTACTGAGAGACTTATTGATGGAATGTGATTATTTGCTATTGATTTGTTTAAGTGTCCTATATTTCCACAGCTCAATTTTGGTATGCCACATCTGCCCATAAAGTCATCCATTTCTTAACAATTTGCTATTACATAATTATTTATGAAAATCCTATGTGTTGCTGTGGGTCCCATTGCAATGCATCTTTTATCAGCTCTGCTTTATTTATTCCACCTCCCCCTTTGCTCTGTGAGTGGAGTTAAAGCTTCGCTTGTCTTTTCAAAAACCCCAACTCTTCATTTATCATCTTTGTCATTCATTGATTGTAGTTTTGTCTCTACTTTGTTTATTTCTGCTCTGATCTATGTCCTTCCTTCTTTTATTTTTCCTCCCTTCCTTTCCTTTACCTTCCTTCTTCTTTCCTCCCTCCCTCCCTTCCTCCTTTCTTTCCTTCCTTCCTCCTTCCTTCCTTCCTTCCTTCCTTCCTTCCTTCCTTCCTTCCTTCCTTCCTTCCTTCCTTCCTATCTAGGGTTGGGGTTGACCTGGTTTTGCTTTTCCAGTTCCTTGACTTGTATAATGTGTTTGTTTGTTTGTCTTTTGAATCCCTTTTGTTCTTCCTTCCTTGATTGACTAATTGGTGGTTGATTGATTTTGACTTGTAAACGTCCCTGCAAGTGCTGCTTTTACAGTGTTCCTTAGGTTTTGCTGTGTTATATTTTCGGTTTTATTTGTGCCAAGAATTTTTTTGTCCAAAGTATTTTTAACTTTCTTTTTATTTATTCTTTGTGTCTTCCACATCATGTAGCTCCATCCCATTCATTTCCCTGCCCTTTTGTATCCACCTATGACCATTGGACTCTCCCCCTAAAATAAAATAAAATAAAATTTAAGAGAAAAAAAGGAAAGGAAAAAAATCAATCTCATTATGGAAGCCGCAGTGTGACACAATGAGTTACACAGTAAACCCTTTTATCCATACATCTTTACTTCCAAGTGTTCATCGCAGAGAATCATTGGTCTGGCTTGAGGCCTCTGGTTTCTGCTACACAATCAATGCTGGGCCCTCACTGGAACTCCTCTTGGTTATCCTGCTGTTGTCCAGTGTTGTAGAGATCCTGAAGCTTTGGGTCTGCAGGACCGGCCCCTTTGCATGCTCCAGCTCATCATAGAAGGGGTAGATATTGGGATGCATCAATTCATAATGCTGGTTCAGGGCCTGGGTAGTTGAAGGGTCAGCCTACCAGCTTTCCCTTGTCTTCACCACTAGGGTGAGCTCTCCTGAATTGCCCTGGCTACTTCACTGCTTGCAGCAATGAGCAATGAGCAGGACCAGGTCTCCTGTGTCTATGACCTTAGGGTTGGTTCTTCCACACCTACACTTCAGGGTCAGCTCTACTGTGTTGCCCAGGTATGGTGAGGGACACTCTCCTAAGTGTTGCAGTTGATGAGGGACAGGGACAGCTCTCCTGCTCCAAGCTCTGAGGACCTCAGGGCCAGCTCTTCCACCTGCCTCAGGCATTGAAAGGCAGGGTGGGAGTGGGGTGAGAGAGGGCTTCTCTCCCCAGCCTGTGCCACCACATTGACAGATGAATAATGGGGTCAGCTCTCCCATGCTCACAACTTCAGGACTGGCTCATCTACCCAAGATTTTTTTTTTTAAAGCAGAGTTTTGCTATAGTCATGGCCGACCTCAAACTTCCAAGAAAAAGTACATTTACCAAAAGCTCCATGTAGTCTATAAATACAATATAGTCATTCACATTATATATTTTTCTTGTGCTTTATGAGCACTTATCACAAAGGAGTTTTTTTATGAAATCGGATCTGCTTGAATTCAAACAGCAGCAACACTCATCCAGTACGTGCTGATATATAAGCAAATTCTGTATTTTTATCATGAATTCATAAGCAAGAAAGGCTTTAGTGTTTTCTTGTTGTTTTATCTTCCTTACAGTGGCTGCACCTTAATCTACCACTATTTCAGCCAGCATTACGACTCTACAGCTACTGGCCTGCTTCTCTGATCCCACAGGCAGTGGCCCTATTGCTGTCACTAAATCTCTGTTGTTCTATTTATAAATGAGATTTGAGACTCAAAGGCTGGGGTGAAAACCTGCTAGCTCAGAGAGATTGAGTAGCAGCTAGTTAATCTCTCCTTGCTGGCATCTCCCAAAAAAGTCTGTCTTGCTCCACCAAACTGAAAAATGCTGTGTCACCTAAAACCCCTCCCTCTCTCTTCCATGCCCTCTGATGCTCTGAAATCACTTTCTATCAACTAGCTGCTAATTCAGCCTCCTGATTCAAGGTTAATTTTACTTAATTAATGCAAATGCTAACTCAGGGTTCACGATGTGATCAAATATCTCCTCAAAATTCCCTTTGAGGAAATTGTTACTTTGGGGGTAATCAGACCACAGATAAAAGTAAAGTCCTACGCCTAGTTCTCTTTCTTTCTTCTCTTTCTGCCTACTTTCCTATATACAGGCCTATATAGTTGAGTCTGGCTTTGAACTTATGATGTCACGGAGGGTGATTTTCAACTTCTGATCCTTCTGCCTCCACCTGCCAAGTGCTGAGATTACAGGTGTGTCTTAGTCAATGTTCTAATGCTGTGAAGAGATGCCATGACCACAGCAACTCTTACGAAAGAAAACATTTAATTGGGGCTTGCCTACAGTTTCAGAAGTTTAATCCGTTATTGTCATGGTGGGAAGCATGGTGGCGTGCAGGAGACATGGTGCTGGAGAGTAACTGAGAGTTCTACACCCAGATCTGCAGGCAGCAGGAGCAGTCTGACACTGAGCCTGGCTTGAGCATTTAAAACCTCAAAGTCCGCCCCTAGTGACACACTTCCTCTAACAAGGCCACACATCCTCCCATAAGGCCATACCTTCTAATCCCTGTCAAGGTAGTTTCATTCCCTAATGACCAAGCATTCAAATATATGAGCCTCTGGGGGCCATTTCTAGTCAAACCACCATAAGGTGTGTGCCACCATGCCCAAGTATGGGGTACTGAGGATTGAACCCAGGGTTTGATGCACATGAGCACGCTACCAGCTGAGCCACATCCCCAGCCTTGAACCCACATCTTCCGATGCCATGGGATTCATCACAGGCTCCTATAACCAGACACAGACATCTGTGGAGGGTTAATGGGAAATGTTTGATGGCATTCCAAACTGCAGTGAAGAGCAGCCAAAAACAAGGAGGTTGTTTTGGATCTCAGAAACCTGGGGAACTATTTTTTTTTCTACACAATAACAGGAAAAAGGATCTTTGTATCATAAAATTGAAGAGGTTAAATGTAATAGGACTCCTCAAGGCATGTGGGAACGGTTAGGAACATGCTTTGTTATTTTTTACTTAGGTGAATGGGAGCAGGGATTAAAGCAGTTAATTATTGCTCCTGTGGGGACCCGGTGCTAAGCTGACCAGATGCCACATCATGGTTGTAACAACCCTCCTGGTGCTTTATTAGTTCTGTTCCATGGACATGGGGTATTGAGTTTCTTCATAGAAGTGCTCCTGCAGCCAGTGGTGGACAGGGCTCTTAATGGCATCCTTTACCTCTGGCCCCTAGTGGCTCATAGATATAAATTGTAACAGTCAGTCAGAAGAAGTTACCAACTGTGTGTGCCTCTTTCTCCTGGGGGTACCATTTTTTCTCACCTATACTTTGTGATGGCATCATTTTCCCTCAAATTTGCTGTTTGGAGTAGCATATCTCAGCTTTTTCAGGGAGTCCCCTAAGCTGGTTTCCTATTGCCTAATGTCACTGGGAGACTTTTCATGTT
The DNA here is from genome assembly GCF_982192425.1 of Myodes glareolus. NCBI lineage: Eukaryota > Metazoa > Chordata > Mammalia > Rodentia > Cricetidae > Myodes > Myodes glareolus. Next base: position 30,685,868 of record NC_142049.1, on the reverse strand, counting down.
CTATCTCAGATTTTTCTTTAGGCACACATGTCTTATCTCCTCTTGTAGATAGTCACCGCCTGGCATGTAGGGTTTATATCTGGACTCCGCATAGTCTTTCCAGCTCGTTGCATGCTATGTTTCTTACTGTTTGTTTTATGAGTTAATTTATCCTTTATTTATTAAGTTACAAGCACCATAATTTTAGACAAAAATAAGGAAGTCTGCAGTGCTAGTAACTAAGAACCAAATGTATCTCCAGTTCAGCGTTGAGGGCTCAACAAAGTCATGAGGGACCCAAGCATTTCTTTTGATTTTCTCTACTTCCATCTTTAGGCACACAAGACAGCAGTCAGAGCTCCAGCTGGAATGTCTAAAATTTAGACTTGACTGGGAAAGACAAGGGCTAGAAGGACTCATTGCTAAAACCAGTTACTCCCCTCTTAAAGAACTTTCAGGGAATTCTATCTCCATTGAAGACGTCTGTTTAAATTTCACTAGATAGTTTTTTAACTACGAGAAAGTAAAGCTGGGGACTAAAGCTTTTTAGCTTTCTGCTCTTTCGTCCTCAACAAAATATAAGTTGTTCTTCTCAGGAAGAAAAGGAGAGAGAAATCTGAATGAGCAGCCTGCAGTGTTTTCCATAAAGGGTCTTGACATTATCTGTCAGCATTATCTATGTTTTAAAAGTGTTGCTTCCCTTATTTATAAAAATTATTCAAAGTCTCTAGTAAATTACTGGAGTTTATCCGGCCTATAGCCTCAATCTTTCAGGCTAGGAACGTAATCTAATTTAATCTGTTCGACACCTCACCCTCCCATCAATGAGCTTCATTAGTATCCCTTATTGCGAATTGGTTTGACACCATCTAGCGTTTCCTGCCTTTGACCTAGAGCCATGTGTGGCATCATCACGCTAGCTGAGAGATGGAAGGGTAGGGTCAAGCATGGGTCAGAAGTACTGTCACTTGATCATTATGTTCCTTCCCTGCAAACATCGTAGGGTTTGGATAAAATTCTGAAAAATTCAGCAGCATCAGTTTGGAGTTCAGAAGGAGGGTCTAATTGTCAGAGGGATGCTGCAGTTGACCCAAAGTGTCAGGTTTCCAAAAGAGAGATGGAAGAAACATTTCTTACAAGCTTGTGTTTAGCCTACCTCTGGTAACTGTGACTCTCCCTGGTAAAGAGCCTGGGTAACAACTGATTCAGGAAAACAATTCTTCATCTGTCTTATCACCTTTTCCACTCCTCCAACCTTTACTGAAGACACACGGTTGGCCAGGCCTTGCATTTAGTTGTCAGTACAAAAGGGAATTTTCATATGCAGACATCTCATTTCAACGCTAAAGATATACCGAGAGCCAAAATGAACATTCAGCAGGGTGCTGAGGCGAGATGCTGAAATCAGCTTCCATAGACACATAATCTCAGGAAGCCTAGCATAACATCTAAGCTTGGGCATTTTATAATTCTCTTTTAGCCGCACAAAATTTGATTAGAAATCCTGAGGAGACTCAGACATGGACTGTTAATATGGGATTTTTGGCATAGCCAGATTAGATGTTCTCAGTGAACAGAGAGAGAATTGGCAAGGTTTGGATAGTCAGCACTCAGGATGAGGCTGTAAGAGAGACAGAGAGACAGCTAAGTGGCTGGGAATTCCACGAGACTATCCCGATGTTAGGGTAGTGATTTGCATAAGAACCACAGAAAATGAAATTTAAAACCCAAATCTAGAGCTAGAAAGCACTTACTGTTAATCACTCAGGAGCAGTTCATTGGGGTGGAGGGTAAAAATCACTGGCTTGTCAGAAATTTCAATTAACTAATTGAGACGATTGAAGGTCATGAATTTTCTACTGCCGAGGCCAGGGCACAAAAGTGTGCCTGCAAGAAGACTCTGATCCCAAAGCAGCTGGGGTCCTGGGCCTGGGATCTCCAGGGCATTTAATTTAGAGATCACACCACCTTGTAAGGCCTATGGGTTTAGTATGTCCATCTTGTTCTTTTGTTGGATAAATATTTTTTTTTTGAGGTATATGGATGCAGTGTGCTCTTATGTAAGTTCTGTTTAAATATAACTGTATGTTGTCCTGTGCATGTTCTGTTCATTTTTAAAATGATTTTTGAAAGGCTTAAAGGGATTTTTATGTACAAAAATATGAGACTGATTTAGCAGATTGATGGGAGGTTTAAATGCTTAAGAGGGTTTTGGTTCTCGTTTTTGCAGCTCCCCCTTGCTTGCTGTGCAACGTGTGAGACAGTCAATTGCTTCCATGTGTATTTCGAAACAGTCAAAGAAATTGGATTAGCTAAACACACGTGATGAGGAAGAGACCTGGTCAGTCGTCCTCATCAACTTAGACCATGAAACCTGATATTAACAAGTCCAACAGAACCGCCGTATATGGGCTGCCCATGCATGCTTCAGCATTGCCAGGGCACAAATTTCAATTCAAATTCAAATATATGTGATGCTGAATGCTAAGTGTATGAGCTAACTGAAAAGTAAGTGAAAAAGATGGTCCTGGCTTTAATAGAAATGACAAAATTATCAGTAGAAGTAAGTTGCCAGTTAAGTTTAAATATTTAAAGGACTCAAAATTCTTAGTTGTAACTTTACTAGTATAAAGGAGATTAAAATGAGTCATTAGGAAGATTCTCTTAGGTTCACAACACCCTGAGTGTGGTGGTCAGTCCCCCAAGAAGCTGTCAAACCAAAAATCAACCAACAGCAAACACAGATACTACAATCCCTGGGGTACAAGAAGAAGAATGGTATCTATTCATTTACAAACATTAATGTTGGAAAGTCACAGCTGTATCTATTTACGAGATAAAAAGTGACCTGAGACAGCCGGGCAGTGATGGTCATGCCTTTAATCTCAGCACTCGGGAGGCAGACGCCAGCCTGGTCTACAGAGAAACCCTGTCTTTCAAAACCAAAAGCCAAAACAGAAGAAAGAGTGACATTAGAAATGGGTACTAGAGAGAAGTAGCCAAAGACAGTCAGCAAAACCCTGTCCCCTCCAACATCCCGCGTGGCTCTTAATGAGACCCACATGCGCAAGTCTTGGGAACTAAGGACTCAGCCCTTCGAGATGCTCGGTGTGTCATGTGACAACTCTCAGCAGAGTATGAAGTTGCAGTTCCTGTCTAACGGTTGCAGGGTACCCTGCGACTTCCCTGTCACGATTCTCCCAGCCCCAGCCTTAAGCTGAACATGCTGCTCTCTGCCTGTGTGCTTTCGGTGTTTGCAGATAGCACACACATGTGAAAACGTGTCAATTTTCTTTCTGGCTTTGGCTTATAGTACTTGGCACAGTCTTCCATTTACTAGAAATGTAATTTCTAGTAACTTACTAGAAATCTACTAGAAATGTGTTTCTTTTTCCCCTTTTTTTCATGACGTTGATTTAGGCAAAGATGTTTTTAGATTCAAGTCCAAAACATTAGGCAATAAAACAGAAATGAAAGATGAAAATGTTCATGCGTGCGTGCACGTGTGTGTGCACATGCACACTAAAAGAAACAAAAGAGTGAATGAGGAAGAAGAAACATCTTCTCCATTTGTGTAGCCACTGATAAGATGCCCGTGAACCTGTAGGCAACCCTAGTAAAACTCAAAGTGGACCACACAAAAGGGCACAGGAGTTGGAAGGGAGCTAGTTGGAATGAGAAAGGGGACCATCTGGAGTGTGTATGGGGTGAGGGTAATGGGGGACAAATATAGTCACAGCACATTATATACACCTATGAAAATGTCATAATTAAACCCACTATCCATAATTAATACATGCTAATAAGGGCTGGAGAGATTGCTCAGTTGTTAAGAGTACTGACTGCTCTCGCAGAGAACCTGAGTTTGATTCGCAGCACCCATGTAGAGCACCTCAAAATTGCCAAGAACTCCAACTTCAGGACAATCTAACACTGCTGGCTTCCTCAGGCACCACATTTATCCCCATGCACATACTTACACACAGATACACATACATAGTAAAGTAAGTCTGTAAAATCTAGGCTAATGAAAGCATTAAATTAAAACAATACCCTATGAACTAAGTGAAATGTTTGTGAGGTTTTTTGTTTGTTTGTTTGTTTTTCTGAACAGAACATCAATTGCACAGTCATCAAGAACAATTAATAAATGGGACCTCATGAAACTGAAAAACTTTTGTATGGCAAAATCATCAGTATTTGGTCAAAGTGGCAGGCTACAGAATGGGAATATACATACATAAATTATATATATATGGAAATACATCTAATTATATATATACACATATACACACATCTAATTAATCTAATTATACACACACACATATATATGCATATATATATATATATTACACATCCAATACACACCCAATAGGGTGATAATGCCTAAAACGTAAAAAGAACTAAAAGAAACCTGAACATCAAATAACCCAATTGAAAAATAAGGGCACAGGTTGAAACAGAGTGTTCTTAAAAGAGAAAACTCAAATGTCTGAGAAGAACTCAAAGAAATGTTCAAAACATCCTTGTTCATCGTGGGAAAGCAAAACAAAGCTACTTTAAACCAGGCAGAATGGTCAAGATCAATAAAAGAAATTACAGCTCATGCTGGTGAGGATGTGGGGAACGGGGGAACACCCATCCATTGCTGGTAGGAGTTCAATCTTGTACAGCCACTGTGGAAATCAATATGTCAGTTCATCAGGAAACTGGGAACTTGGGAACCCAGAGTTGATGCTATACCATACTAGAGAAACACTTGTTCAAACATGTTCATTGCTGCTCTATTCCTAATAGCGGGAGATTAGAAACAAGCTAGACATCCTTCAGTGGATGAATGGGTAAAGAAAATGCAATACATTTACTTAATGGAATATTACACATTCTTAAAAAATGAAATGTGCAGCTAAATGGATGGAACTAGAAAAAATTATCCTGAGTGAGGTAACACAGACCCAAAAAAGACAAATTTGGTATATATTCCCTTATATGTGGGTGTTAGTTGTTCAGTCTTAGGTAAGCAAGCTACAGTCCACATACCCATAGAGGTTAGATAGGGAGTATGGGACTAAGGGGAGGGATGGCTCTCCCTAGGAAGGAGGCATAGGCTAGATGTTCATGGATGGGGGGGATACTGAAACAGGAGGATCAAACAGGAGGGGGAGGTAAGAAAGGGGTTAGGAAGGAAAGAGGGACAGCTGATATTAGGGGAAACCTACTATAGTAGAGGCTTCCTAAAATATACACATATATGAAGGTGATCTAAATAGAATTGCCAAATAATGGAAGAGACAAAGCCATAACTAAATATCTCTGAGCACCCAATGAAGCCTCCAGTTCCAGAATATGTTACATTTCTGTTATTGTTTTCTTATTCTTTACTCTTTGGGGGCCTGTCATTCAGCTCCCAAATAAACACACAGAGGCTTATTCTTACTTATGAAGGCTGATCTTTGCTTGGGTGGTTTCTAGGCAGCTTTTCTTAAATTATCCCTTTATCTTTTGCCTCTGGGATTTTATCTTTCTCTATTCTATATACCTTTCTCTCTCTCTCTCTCTCTCTCTCTCTCTCTCTCTCTCTCTCTCTCTCTCTCTTTTTCCATTGCTGGTTGTATAGCTGGGTGCCTGACCCCTCATGTCCTCTTCTTCTCTTGCTTCCTGGTCTCTCTCTTCCCAGATTTCTCCTTCTCTCTCTTCCAGGGCCGCCTATTGGCCATTCAGCTCTTTATTCGACCAATCAGGTGTTTTAGGCAGGCAAAGTAACACAGCTTCACAGAGTTAAACAAATGCAGCATAAATGAATGCACACATCTTTGCATCATTACACAAATATTCCACAGCATAAACAAATGTTCACATATCTTTAATATTCTATAAGACATCTCATTGAATTGAATTCCCAAAGGGGCCTTATGGGAACCTCCAAGTAATCCAGGCTGTTGCTAAGACTATTGATCGCTCTCCAGAAACTGATGGTAAGACCCTATTGCTGAAGACAATACCTACACAACTCATTGAATATGGAGAAGTTGAGCTGGTGCCTACCTAGCACCCTCATCCCCACTGACAAATGTTCATGGTACTGGAAGGTACTCCACATTCTATCAGAGGGGAAAGAGAAATACCAACCCAGGCATAAACCTTTCATTCAACAATGGTGACCTGCATGCAGCATGGGCTAGTGCAATAGTGGTACAACTCTTGTGGGAGTAACCATCCAATATTTGATTGGATTTACGGCCCAGTACACGAGATCAAACCTTGCTTAGGTGGTCAAGAACATGAGATTAGCAATACCAGGAGTTAGGGGACAATCAAATAGTGTTCTGCTAAAGGAATGTTTCTTTTGTCATTTTAAGATTTGTTTGTTTTATTTTATCCTATTAGTTTCTCATTTTAGTTACCTGTTTACTTTCTAATGAGAGACAGCAAGAAAAGATATGAATTTGGTGGAAGAGGAGTTGGGAAGGATCTGGGAATAGTTGGGGGAGGGGTAATCCTAATTAGAATCTATTGTATGAAAAAAACTCTTCAATTAAAATTAGAAAATTTCATATGTGTGTAGTGAAATATGACCATACTCTTACATCCCTTCCTCTCTCCCTTTAACTCCCCCAAGATTCCCACAGATAGCCACCTTCCAACTTCATGTCCTTTAAAACTTTACCCATTAAGTCCAGTTAGTGCTTCCCACATGGATATGGCGCCACTCACGTACCAGGGGCCACACCCACCAGAAGAATGAGTTTCCCTCCCCCAGCAGCTACCAACTGTCAATAGCTCCTCAGTTGGTGCCAAGTGAGTTCCTCTGCAGCTATGCTGGGATTGTGGCTAGCTCGATGCTGTTCAGGCCACTACATCCACTCTGAGCTCATGACTCCCATGGGCATATCATGCCCAGAAGATGGCATTTTATATCATTCTTTGCCATCCACAAGCTTTTATACTCTTTCTAACCCCTAAGCTAAAAGATATTTTTAAAGCCATGCATGTGATAAGAGATTAATATCCACAATATACAAGGAACTCAAGCAATTGGACAGAAATAAAATAAGTAATTTTCTTAAGAAATAGACAAAGATCCCAAGCAGACATTTTTCAAAAGAAGACATGTTAATGGCTAAGAGATATGCGAGGAAATGTTCAACAGGACTAATAATTGGAGAGATGCAAGTGGAACCACGGTGCCTGTCAGGATAACTGGTCTAAACAGGATGTCCACATCAAAGAACAGTTCTGCCTATTTGGGACTCCCAGAGCATCACGGTAGGACACACGCACCGCAGCAAATTATAGTCAAAGAGCTGAGGCCAAAAAGAGTTTTTCAAACACGAGGATTGCATCAAGTATTTTAAAATAATAATGTTTGCATGCAGAGACTATGTCAAGAGTGACAGATCAGGTACTGAGCAGATGGCCCTGCAGGGACTTAAATGAGACTGTGGTGACTTCCATGGTGCTGGGCAGATGGCCTTGCATGAGGCTGTGGTGGCCTCTATGGTTCTGGGCAGATGGCCTTGCATGAGACTGTGGTGGCCTCCATGGCGTTAGGCAAATGGCCTTGCAGGGACTTGCATGACACTTTGGTGGCCTCCATGAAAGCTTGTAGCTCCATGGTGTGCATGTGTGTGTGTGTCTCAGAACTCAGTTCTCCCATTCTACCATGCAGGTCCAGGGATCAAACTTGTATTATCAGAGTACTTGGCAGCAAGTCCCCATGCCTGTTGAGCCATGTTGCCTGACCAGTGTGTCTCTGGCAGTCTTTGACAAGAGTTACCACTAGATGATCATGTGTAAAAACTTGCTGTTCCTGATCTCCCAGGTCACTTTGCTGTCCTGGTGTTGACAGTGATACCAGTAATTTCATTTCTGTTATAGCCATTTTCACAGAGACAAAACAGAGAGAGAGAGAAAGAGGACACCCCTGTTAGTGAGAATGCGAGTTAGTAAAGTTATAGTGGAAAGTGGAACAAACTAAAAGAATGGCCCTGGAACCCAGCAGCTCCTTGCTTCTGGTATTCAACCCAATGTTCTGACACCATTGGGTAGAATAGACGCTTGGGCAACCGTGCTTACTGTGGCACTATTCAAAAGAGCAGAGTTATGGAATCAATTTAAGTGTCTGCCAATGGATGAATGGATAAAGGAAATTCAGTGTGAATACACAACAGAAAGATATTCATCCTTCATCAGAAGATGAATACATTTCTGGCACCGCGTTGCTATTCTTGGTCATCAACTTGATTACATCTGGAATTAACTAAAACCCAAGCAGCTGGGCACACCTGTGAGGAATTTTTTTGCTTAATTAAATTACTTGAAGTGGGAAGACTCACTTTTAATCTGGATCTTTTGAGCAGGGAAAATCCACCTCTAACCTAGACCACAGCTTTTGCTGGCAGCCTTTAGAAAGGACATGGAAGTGGAAGCCTGCTGTCTTGGCTGCTTGCTCTGATTTCACTGGTAAGTCCATTCGTTTATTGGCTTGTGCAGAATTCTGGCATATGCTGAAGACCAGCTGAGACATTCAGCCTTGTGGACGGAACAACTACTGGATCTTCCATTGGTAGACAAACAGTCACTGTTCGCTAGCTGAATCACAGCCTGTAAGCCATTCTAATAAAGCCACATACATGTGCGTGCACACACACACACACACACACACACACACACACACACACACACACACCCTACCAGTTCTGTTCCTCTAGAGAACCCTGACTGATGCAGATTTTGGTGCCAAAAGTGGTTTTAGAGCAACAGACATACAATACTATATTTTTATTGTTTTTTATTGAACTATATATTTTTGTCCTCTTCCCTCCCTTCCACTTTCCTACACTTCTATCCTCTTCCGTGGTTCACATGCTCCCTATTTACTCAGGATATCTTATCTTTTTCTACTTCCCATGTAGAATAGATCCATGTGTGTCTCTCTTTGTTGTATAGGTTCTCTGGGATTGTGAATTCTAGGCTGACTTTTCTTTGCTTTATGTCTAAAAGCCAGTTATGAGTGAGTATATATGACATTTGTCTTTCTGGGTCTGAGTTACCTCATTCAATATGATGTTTTCTAGAACCATCTATTTGACTGCAAATTTCAAGTTGTCATTATTTTTTTCGACTATGTAGAACTCCATTGTGTAAATGTACCATAATTTCCTTATCCATTTTGGTCAAGGGGCAATTTAGGTTGTTTTTAGGTTCTGGCTATGACAAACAATGCTGCAATGAACACAGTTGAGCCCATGTCCTTGTGGCACAATTGAGCATCCTTTGGGTATATACCCGAAATTGGTATAGCTGGATCTTGAGGAAGGTTCTTTCCTATTTTTCTGAGAAATCGCCATACTGATATCCAAAGTGACGGTACCAGTTTGCACTCCCACCAGCAATAGACGAGTGTTCCCTTTACCCCACATCCTCTCCAGCATAAGTTGTCATCAGAGTTTTTGATCTTGGCCATTCTTACAGGTCTAAAATGGAATCTCAGAGTTGTTTTGATTTGCATTTCTCTGATGGCTAAGGGTGTTGAGCATTTCCTTAAGTGTCTTTCAGCCATTTTGGATTCCTTTGTTGAGAATTCTCTGTTTAGGTCTGTACTCCATTTTTTTTATTGGATTATTTTTTTCTTTTGATGACCATTTTCTTGAGATCATTGTATATTTTGGAAAGCAGCCCTCTGCCTGATGTGGGATTGGTGAAGCTCTTTCCCCATTCTGTAGGCTGCCGTTTTGTCTTCTTGGCTATGTCCTTTGCATTATGGGAGCTTCTCACTTTCAGGAGGTCCCATTTATTAATTGTTTCTCTCAGTGTCTGTGCTACTGAGGTTATATTTAGGAAGTGCTCTCCTGTGCCAATGTGTTCAAGTGTACTTCCCATTTTCTCTTCTATGAGGTTCAGTATGGTCGGTTCTATGTTGAGGTCTTTGATCCATTTAGAATTGAGTTTTGTGCATGGCAATCAATATGGATCTATTTTCATTCTTCTACATGTTGATATTCAGTTATGCCAGCATGATTTGTTGAATATGCCTTTTTCCCATTTTATATTTTTTACTTCTTTGTCAAAAATAAGATGTTCATAGGTGTGTGGATTGATATCTGGACCTTTGATTTGGTTCCATTGGTCCTCCTGCCTGTTCTTATGCCAATACCAGGCTGTTTTCAGTACTGTAGTTTTGTAGTAGAGTTTAAAGTCAGATATTGTGATGCCTCCAAAAGTTCCCTTACTGTACAAAATTGTTTTTTGCTGTTCTGGGTTTTTTGATTTTCCATTTGCAGTTGAGTATTGTTCTTTTAAGGTCTGTGAAGAATTTTGCTGGGATTTTGATTGGCTTTGCATGTAGATTGCTTTTGGTAAGATTGACATTTTTACTATGTTAATTCTACCTACCAAAGAGCATGGAAGATCTTTCCAATTTCTGGTGTCTTCTTTAATTTCTTTCTTCAAAGATTTAAAGTTCTTGTCATACAAATCTTCCAAAATTCTTTGGTTAGAATTACTCCAAGATATATTATGCTACTTGTGGCTATTGTGAAGGGTAATGTTTCTCCGATTTTTTTCTCAGCCCATTTATCATCTGTATAAAGGAGGGCTACTGATTTGTTTGAGTTAATATTGTATCCTGCTACATTACTGAAGGTGTTTATGAGTTGTAGAAGTTCCTTGGTAGAATTTTTGGAGTGGCTTATGTAAACTATTATATCATCGGCAAATAGTGAAAGTTTGACTTCATCTTTTCTGATTTGTATCCCCTTGATCTCCTTTTGTTGTCTTATTGCTCTAGTTAGAACCTCAAGAACTATATTGAATAGATATGGAGAGAGTGGAAAGCCTTTTCTTGTTCCTGATTTCTGTGGAGTCACATTGAGTTTCTCTCCATTTAGTTTGATGTTGGCCTTTGGCTTGCTGTATATTGCCTTTATTATGTTTAGGTACATACCTTGTATCCCTGCTCTCTCTAAGACCTTTATCATGAAAGGATGCTGTATTTTGTTGAAGGCTTTTTCAACATCTAATGAGGTGATCATGTGGGGTTTTTTCAGTTTGTTAATATGATGGATTACATTGACAGATTTTCATATGTTCAACCATCCCTGCATCTCTGGGATGAAGTCGACATGATCATGGTGGATGATTCTTCTGATGTGTTCTTGGATTCGGTTTGCCAATATTTTATTGATTATTTTTGCATCAATGTTCATGAGTGAGATTGGTCTTTAATTCTCTTTCTTAGTAATGTCTTTCTGTGGTTTGGGTATCAGGGTAATCATAGACTCATAAAAAGAGTTTGGCAATGCTCCTTTTGTTTCTTTCGTGTGGAACAATTTGAGGAGTATTGGTATTAGTTCTTCTTTGAAATTCTTGTAGAATTCTGCACTGAAACCATCTAGTCCTGGTTTTTTTTGGGGGGGGGGAGAATTTTGATGACTGTTTCTATTTCTTCAGCAGTTATAGGCCTGTTTAGTTTACTTATCTGGTCTTGAATTAATTTTGGTAAGTGATTATTATCCAGAAAGTTGTCCATTTCCTTTAAGTTTTCAAATTTTGTGGAGTATAGGTTTTTGAGATATGACCTAATGATTCTCTGGATTTCCTCTGTGTCTGTTGTTATGTCCCCTTTTTCATTTCTGATTTTGTTAATTTGGCTAGTCTCTCTTTGCCCTTTGGTTAGTTTGAATAAAGGTTTGCCTATTTTGTTGATTTTTCACAAAGAACCAACTCTTTGTCTCATTGATTCTTGTACTGTTTTCTTTGTTTCTATTATGTTGATTTCAGCTCTCAATTTGATTATTTACTGGCATCTAGTCCTCCCGGGGTGAGTTCACTTCTTTTTGTTCTAGACTTTTCAGGTTTTCTGTTAATTCACTAGTGTGAGATTTTTTTCCAGCTTCTTTATGTAGGCATTTAGTGCTATGAACTTTCATCTTAACACTGCTTTCATTGTGTTCCATAAATTTGGGTATTTTGTGTGGTTATTTTCACTGAATTTTAGAAAGTCTTTAATTTCTTCCTTTATTTTTCTTTGACTCATTGATGGTTCAGGTGAACATTGTTTAATTTTCATGTGTTTGTGGACTTTCAGAAATTAGCATTACTGTTGAATTCTAATTTTAAGCCTTGGTGATCCAATAAGATACATGGGGTTATTTCAAATTTTTTTGTATCTGTTGAGGTTTGCCTTTTTATGTAGTATGTGGTAAAATTTTGAGACCGTTCCATGAGGTGCTGAGAAGAAGGTATGTTCTTTTATGTTTGGATGGAAAGTTCTATATATGTCTGTTAAGTCCATTTGAGTCATAACATCTGTTAGTTCCTTTATTTCTCTGTTAATTTTCTGTCTGACAGACCTGCCCAGTTCAGTGGTTACAGTGGGGTGTTGAAGTCTCCCACTATTAGTGTGTAGGGTTTAGGTGTGATATAAGCTTTAGTAGTATTTCTTTTACATATGAGGGTGCCTTTGTATTTAGGGCATAGATATTCAGTATTGAGATTTCCTTTTGATGGATTTTTCTTGTGACTACTATGAAATGTCCTTCTTTGCCTCTTTTGATTGATTTTAGTTTGAAGTCTATTTTGTTAGATATTAGGATAGCTACACTGGCTTGTTTCTTAGGTCCATTTGATTGGAAATTTTTTTCCCAATCCTTTACTCTGAAGTGATGTCTGTCTTTGAGGTTGAGGTGTGTTTCTTTTATGTAGCAAAAGGATTGATTCTGTTTTCATATCCACTCTGTTAGTCTGTGTCTTTTTATAGGTGAATTGAGTCTGTTTATATTAAGGGATATTAATGACCAGTGATTGCTAGCTCCTGTTATTTTACTTTTCGTTGTTGTTGATGTTATTGTGCGAGTTTTTCCCTTCCTTGGGATTTACTGCTATGAGATCGCCTATTATCTGAGTTTTTGTGGATGTAGTTAACCTTATTTGGTTGGAGTTTTCCTTCTAGTACTTTGTGTAGGGTTGGGTTTGTGGCTAGAAATTGGTTAACTCTAGCTCTTTCATGGAATATCTCTCGTTTTGTCCTGTGATTAAAGTCAATGGGAAACTACAATAACCTAACCCAGGCAGGTTGACAAAGGGCACAGATCTTTCAGGAATGAAGATATGGATCACTCCTCCAGAAAAAGAGCCAATGCCTGCTGCAGTGCTTGTTGAGTGTGAAAGAAATAACGAATAGGTCATAGATTTAAGTAGTTCTAAAGATAAGCTAAAGGCATGACCAGTTGTCGTGTCCGCTTTGACCAGCAAAGAAGATGCAACACTGGACTCTTCCCAGTGCAGTTTAATCAGGAACCTTGAATAATCTCCCCCCCCCCCCCAACCCCTGCCCGGGGAAAGCCAGCCCACAACTAAAATAGCCTTTGGGTAGCCAACTCCAGCAAGCCACGTGGGAAATGCAGATAGGTCCAGAAACGCGGAAGCAAGCCAGATCCTTAGCCTTAGCCATGTATGGAGTTGTTTACAACCGAGAGCCCTCACCATTCGTGGGGGGAGGGGTGGAAGGCAGAAGCCAGCACCATCTTTAAGGCGTGGCACAAAGCAGCTCTCTACAACCAGTTACAGAAATTATGCCTAACATGATGCAACTATCCGTGAACACTTTATAAATTTTAGACAGGTGGCAATGTTTCTTGTAGAACATTCCTTTTGTATCTCAAACTTAAATACGATAATCATTGACATTCTCTTAATTGGTGCTATATTGCGTGATAGAGAAATGGAGAAAAGAAAGCAAATATCTGTACAAGCACATTCTTAGCAAAATATGATCAAAACACTCATGTCAATTGTAATCTTCTGTGAAAGAAAATGGAGCAATTAAGGCTCAGACCTTCTAAATCCAGAGACCGAGAGACACTTGCATGCATATGCAGTAAGGATCAAACCACAAATGTTCCAGTGGAAAATCATTTAAGTGAACATCCCTGCTTTCAACATGTCTCAGCTGAGAGAGCCCAGTTAACTAGCCAGACAGAAAGGGTTTGCAGTTGAAGACCTCTGCTCAGTCAATGAACTGTCCCCCCAAACAAATACTGTGGAGCTGACCTATGTGATGGTTAATGTTGGCTGTCAACTTGGCCGGATCTAGACTCATCCACGAGGCAAGTCCCTCATCACACCTGCGAGAGACTATCTACGTGATGTTACCCTCTGCAATGGCAGTGAGGGGTTATCTTGATTATGTTAGTTGAAACCAGAAGACCCATCCTAAAAATGAGAGGCACCATTTCATGCAGTGGGGCCCTGAACTTAATGAATGAACAGTGGAAAACTTGTCAAGTACCAGCATTCAGTTTCCCTCTGCAGCTTGGTTGTGAGTACAGTGTGACCAGCTGTCCCAGGTTCCTGCTGCCAGAACTTCCACCCCCATGGACCATGAGGCAAAATAAAACCTTCCTCCCCTGAGTCACTCTTTTGGTTACATCAACAGGAAAAGAAACTCACACCTGTATGCAACCTCTCCTACTATCAACGAAGCTAAAATAATTCAGTCCCAGTTCGTGTGTCACAAAGCACCCCCACTAGATGGTCCCTGAAGAGCAAGAGTAGCAGTCATTCTTTATTTCTTTGAGCAGTATACGGCATATGGCCACACAGCCTCTGCATGGTGCCAACAGCAGGGAGGTGGGTGTGTGTCCTGGGTTCCCGCCCAGAAACCCAACTGCGCTCGTCTCAGATGACTCATAATTATTTATCCCTAGGCACCCCCCACCTCCTTTCCGTTAATGTCACAGTTCACAGTATTAAACTAATCTAGGGAAAAGTTCTTAAGCTTGAGCCTTCGAACATGTGCCCCACACACTCAGAAAATCCACGCTGGGCGTGGCTTGGCTCAGTCATGTTGTGGAACGTGCTGAATCGCACACGGATCGCTTCTTCTGTTTCTGTAGCATCGACATCACAGACATTCTAACATAGATTCCCACGTTTCTTTTGTTCTCACCCTGAGCCCCATTAACATGAAGGTGGCATTGTTTTTCTTGGAGATTGGACCTGGTGCCTCAGAGCATCTTGGGTAATCTCTCTACCACTGAGCTACACCCTCGAATTTTACAAGTCTTTTGGGACTACTCTGCCCTGTGCCTTTTTATTTTGTATACGTATTATATTTTGTGTTTTGTGTGTGGTTGCATGTTTCTGCGTTTGCACACATGCGTGTGTGGAGGATAAAGGACAACTTTTATGAGTCAGCCCTCTTCATCTGCTTGTGGGTGTGGGGATCTCAGGATGTCAAGCTTTGGCAGCAAGCACTGCCAGTTACTGAGCCATCTTGCTGGCACTCTGCTTTTGAGCACTGTGGCAGTGTTCTTTAGTTTAATGCCTTCTCCTTTAGAGACAGAGTTTATAAACTTTTCTGAGAGACTTCATTGGTTTCACAACTTCCCTTGCGTTTACTGGTAAGTATCTTATTATGCTCTGCCTGGAAATGTATAAAAACGTTGGTGAATTTTTCTTAGTTTCTAGTCATCAGTTATGACAAAGCGCCATGACTAAGGCAAGCTATAGAAAGAAAGTATTTAACTGGGGACTTGGTCACAGTTTAGGAGGGTGAGTCTATGAGCATGACAGCAGGCAGGCAGGCATGGCACTAGAGAAATCACTGAGAACTCATTTCTGATCCATAAACACAACACATGTGCACATGCGTGCACACACACATACACACACAGAGATATATGTATGTATATCTATCTATCTATTTATAGATATAGATATAGGTATAGGTATAGGTATAGATATAGATATATGGAGAGAGAGAGAGAGAAAGAGAGAGAGAGAGAACTAATGGGAATGGTGTGTACTCTCAAAGCTCATCCCCATCCCTTTTCCTCCTACTGGATTATCTCATCCAGCCTTGATAAGAGTGTGTGTTTCTAGTCTTATTGTAACTGGTTATGCCATGTTTGGCTGATATCCTTAGGACGTATGATGGTTTGAAAGAAAATGGCCCTCAAAAGGGAATGGCACTTGTTGGAGGAAGTGTGCCACTGTGGGGGAGGGCTTTGAGGCCTTCTATGCTCAGGATACCACCCAGTGAGTCAGTCAACTTCCTGTTGCTTGCAAGATGTAGGACTCTCAGCTATTCCTCCAGCACTGTGTCAGCCTGCACACCACCATACTCCCCGCTATGATGATAATGGACTGAACCTCTAAAACTGTAAGCGAGCTCCTTCAATTAAGTGTTTCATTTTATAAGTGTTACCATGGTCAGGGTGTCTCTTTACAGCAATAGAACTCTAGCTAAGACAGGAGGCCTGTTCTTTTCTGAAGGGAAATGGAGGAGGAATGGATTTAGGGGAAAAGGAAGGTAGGGGGGTGCTGGGAGGAGTGGAAGGAGAAAAAACTGTGGTCTGGATGGAATGTATGAGAGAAGAATAAATTTTTAAAAATCCCAGTGACATACCTCCTCCAACAAAGCCACACCTCCTAATCCTCCCCAAACAGTTCCACTAAGAGCCAAGCATTCACACATAGGTCCTATGGGGGCCATTCTCATTCAAAGCACCACATTCCACTATCTGGTTGCCACAGGCTTGTGTTTGGTTGAAAGTCTCTGAACAAAGGAAAGGAACTGAGAGCCCAGTTCCACATTCTTGGTGACTATTGCAACTCCCTCCCCTGTGGCCACTAGCTGCTGACCGTCTAAGAGGTCAGCTTTTGACCATGCTTGGGCACAAACCCAGCTTGTGGCAGACACGTCATCACCCCTCCCCTACAATCTATAAAACTTTCCTGCCCTGGCCTGGGTACGTGGCTTCTCTGACCTCCACCTCTGAGACTGGTGAACTCACCAGGGAGTTGTTTTGCTGAATAACCCTGCTGTTATAATTTTTCAGTTTGGCTTGATTTGGCTCACTGTGTCTGTGGAGATACTTATTGGGGGACAGGCAGAAAATCTATTAGTTGGTGTCCATATATTAATGCAAAAGTTTAACTTCAAAAGTCCCCATAGTCTTTCAGTCTCAACACTGTTTCCAAGTTCAAAGCCTCTTCACAGACTCAAAACAATCTCTGAAATCCCCCATAAAATCAAAAGCAAGTTACAAAGTTCCTGCATACAATGGCACAGAATATACATTTACCGTTCAAAATAGGAGAAAAGGGAGCAAAGTGAGGAAAGACTGGGCTAAAGCAAGGCTGACACCAGCAGGGGAAACCCAAAATTCTGCAACTCTAGGTCTAAGTCAAAGGACTTAGATGACTCTGCCCCTCCAGTCTTACTGACTGCAACACACTTCTCTGTCTGGGCTGGTTCCACTCCCTGTGCGCAGCTGTCCCTGTCAGACACCCTATGGCTCTGGTGCCTCCAACATCCTGGGATCCCCAGTGCAACCCAGGCTTCATTTTCACACAATGGCTTCTCTAGGCTTCCACGCAGGGAGTCCTACATGGAGTAGGAGTGTTCTGACACATAAAGCTTGCCTGGAGATCAGAGTGGGGAGCTAGCCACTCATTAGCCATAGAGGTCTGGAGGTTTGTACAGACAGAGAGGAAGTGTTAAAGTGAGGCAGAGACAGGAGCTTGACCCTTTTCAATCTGAGAGTTAAGAGGTGACTATGGCTGATTCTTTACTTTTCTGATCTTCCAGCTTTAGTGCGCCGATACCTGACTCCATGTTTTTATTATTAATACTAATTAGGATAGCACTTCAGACTCCCCTGCCACACACACTCCAGGCCTCAGTAGCTTTCCTTACTGCAGAGGGAATTCCACAGTCCCTTAACTTATGTATCCTTCAAGACTCTAAAGCCTGAACCACTTAGGGGAAGCTGCCAAGTTCTGCTGCTTGTTTGAGATAGAGCCTGGCCCCTTCCTTGAATTGCATTTACATAAACTTTGATCTGCTGTTGCTCTTCAGAAACAGATAATTCCTTAGACTCACTCTTTCTTTCTTTCTTTCTTTCTTTCTTTCTTTCTTTCTTTCTTTCTCCTTCTTTTATCAATTTGCAGTATCGGCTGGGTGGGTTCTCATTCTGAGGGCATCACTACATTTACCCCTTTTCACATCAGGCCTTTATTTAAAGGCCTCTCTTTGGGCTCCAAACTTGGATCCAGCATTGCATTTCCTGCTGCTCTTTTCCTCCTCCAACTGTACACTTGGCATTTCATTTGCCTTGCTTGCTGCTCATTTTCATTGTATATCTGCCCAAACAGGGTGACAATAACTGCAGGACAGAGTCTACATCGAGCAGTCTTTAAACCTCCTTTGTCAACAAAACCAGTCCATAACTCTTCAGGCAGATGATAGGACAAGGGCAAAATGCTGTTATGTTCTTTGCTAAAATACACAAGAAAGGTCCCTAGCCCAGTGTCTTATGTTGTTCCCTCTGAAAACTCTTGAGCCAGGCCTCAATAGTCCACTTTGCTCTCAACGGTACAGCCTTCTAGGCTCCCACTGGGATGGTCCATTAAGTCCCAATTACAGGTTCAAACACTCTTCTGGTCTAATGTTTAACTCTTCCACACCATGGTCAGGCCTGTCATAGCCATACCCCAGTTCCTGGTACCGACTTCTGCCTTTGTTATTTTTTTCTACTGCTATGGCAAGGCATCAAGACCAAGGTAATTCATAGACAGAAAGCCTTTGGTTGAGGGCTTGCTTAAAGTGTCAGAGAGTGAGTCCATGTTCATCATGGATGGGATCATTGCAGTAGGCAGGAACACATGGTGCTAGAGGAGCTGAGAGCTTGTGTCTGATCCACTAGCACGAGGCAGAGAGAGATTAATAAAGAGAGAGGCCTCAAATAACAGCCTATAAGGAGCCATTCTTGAAGTTAGATTAAAATATTGGTGAATTATGCCATTCATTTTTCAAATTTTCATAGCTGAGGTTCATTTAGAGAACTAGATCACCATTTCAAGGAAAAAAAAATCTTTGCTGGCTAGTGGTAGCATGTGCCTTTAATCCCAGCACCTAGAGGCAGAGGCAGGCAGACCTCTGAATGAAAGGCCAGCCTGGTCTATAGAGTGAGTTTCAGAAAAGCCACAGCTACACAGAGGAACCCTGTCTTGAAAAAACAAAGAACAAAACAAAAACACCAAAAAAGAAAAAAAATTATAATTTCTGATACTCATCTTTATAATTTCTCATCAATCCTATTTATCTATTCCTAAGTTTCATGCATGTATATAATGGAATATGATCACATGTGTCTGCCATTTCTCTCCCTCAACTCCCTCTGCATCCCCAACAAGCTCCCAATCAGCTTCATGTCTTTTTTTATTTATGACTCACGAAGTCCAGTTATTGCTGCTCATATGTGCATAAGTATGGAGTGTGGGTATTCTTTATTTTAATTAATTTGAGGATATACTTGAATTTATAACAGTGGATGGTATCCAATCTATGTACATATAAATATACATTGCAAACTTACACTGGAATCCTGTTTAGTATTTAACTTTATATTTTATTTGCTTATTTTGTAAGGGGATTACCATACATGTGCCACAGCTTTTGTGTGAAGGTCAGTGGACAAAGTTCAGGGACTCAGTTTCCTCCTTCTACCGTGAGGGTACCAAGGATTGAACTTAGATCACTAGGCTTATTAGCAAGCCCCTTTATCCACTGGGCCACCTCATCAGCCAGCACCTTTAACCTTAAACAAATACCCCAGGGCCTTTTGTTCACTTGAAGAACGGGATTATATGCATACAATGCAACAGTAATTTAAAAACAGGTCAAATGGTCAATATGAAAAAATCATATATTGTTGTTGAACTGAATGGTAATGATGCCAAGTATCCAATGAACTAATAAGGAAATTGGAATAAGTAACAGATCCTTGGGGTTTGGATGTTAAACAGTCATAAAAGTGAACTCCAGGGTTTAGAGGTCTTAGGAAGTGGGAGCGAGCCAAGAGCCCTGCAGCACAATAATGGAGGCGCCTGTCTTTTCTGGGAACCAAGATGGTGCCTTGCTAATAAAGAAAGCATGTCTTCCTCCAGTGTGACTTTACATCACTGTTTGCAGAGTTGTAACCTGAAAGTAACAGGTGTTTTCATATGACAGTATTTTTTAAACTGCAAGTTCATACACAAGTTTGGTGTCTCTTGAACAAAAAGAAATCAGGTACACCAACAGTTGAAGCCAGTGGAGGTTGCTTTTCTCTTTCCCTCTATTCCTCCATCTCTCCCTCCCCCTTTTCTCCCTTCCCTGAACAAATGACAGATAAACACACCAAAGCTGACACTGGCTGCCAGGTTCTCCCAGCATCCCTCAGTCTATCTGTTACAGGGTCCTCCTGGCTGGCATACCCTGCTCCCTACCCTGAACTCTCCAGCCCCTTTATAACTCAGCCCTTTGGTTATGCCAGTCTCTTGGCTCAGGATGCCCCTGTTGGTCTGCAACTCCTGTCCTCTCTCCCCTTCCCTCTCTCCTCGGGTGGCCCTGCTCAGGATCCTGTTCACTCTGGACTCTCCCAGATGTCTCTGCCTCTGTCTATGCTCTCCGTTTTATCTGTAATAAACCTTTTCCTCCATCATAGCTAGGAACAGTCATGTCCCTTTCTTTTATTTCTTTTTTTAATCACTTCCTTCCTCCCTTCCCTCCTCCTCCTTTCTTCCTTCCTTTCATCTTCCTTCCTTCCTTCCTTCCTTCTTTCTCTCTCTCCTCCCCCCCTCTTCTTTTTTCTTTTGTGACATACTAATGAAGCCCAGGACTTTGCATATGTTAGGCAATCGCTTTACCATCGAGCTCCATCCTAAGGACTTTTTTATATTTAAAAATGATTTTTTTTTTGGTTTTGTTGGTTTTGTTTGTTTGCTTGTTGAGACAGGAGTCTCAAAAATGTATGGAACTCTATGTAGCCCTGGCTGTCCTGGAACTCATTATGTAGACCAAGCTGGCCTCGAACTCAAGGAGAGTCACCTGCCTCTGCTCCCTAAGTAATTTGTGCTAGGATTAAAGGTATGCACCACCATGCCCACCCAGCCTTAAAAATGAATTTTTTTTAATGGCAAGGTTTCACTGACTTGCTTGGGCTGGTCTTGAACTTGTGATCCTCCTGCCTCAGTTTACATAGTAGCTGGGATTACAGACCAGCACTACATGACCAAGCTCTAGATCTTGGCCTAGGATGACAACAACCTCTTCCACTTGACTGCAGTGGACACCATGTCCCATGTGAAAACACTGTGCATTTTTGTGATTATTGGAAGAATGAGACTTGGTTCTTGGAGTGGGACAATGGTCTGTATTTTGTCAATTATATTTTAAATAAACGCTGATTGCTAGTAGCCAGGCAGAAAGTATAGGTGGGTCAATGAGAACAGGAGGATTCTGGGAAGAGGATTCTGTTTTCTGCAGTCCTGATCCAGTCACAGAAGAAGCAAGATGTGACTGCCTTGCTGAATAAGGTACCGAGCCATGTGACTAACATAGACAAGAATAATGGGCTAGCGTAAGAGTTAATAAGAAGCCTGTGCTAATGGGCCAATCAGTTTATAACTAATGTAGACCTCTGTGTGATTTTGTTGGGACGTTAACGACTGTGGGGACCAGGCAGGACAGAAAACTTCAGTCAACAGGTCCTAAATTCTTTGATGAGCCCCCTCCCCACCATTTGTCTCATGGTGCTCTTTCTGTCACGTCATTTGCTTCTCACTGACAGACATGAGATTGTTTTAAGCCCTCATGTGCCCCACCTGGTTTTTCTTTTTTTCTTTGAAGTATCTCACTTTGTAGTTATTGATTCTCCTGTTTCTAGAGCAAGAACATTGGATCAGTTAGTAAAGAGGCTAGGAGACCCAGGTTCTTGGAAGAATACTTAGGAAGCTCACGGTCAAGACCCCAACCCTTGACAAGCCCAGGGCAAAGGGAAGCTCCAGCAATATTGACATTCCATAAATCCTGGATTGTCTCCAAGATGGCAGACTCAGGGGCACTCAGGGGGCCAACCTTCTCATGGAAGCAGATGGAGCAGATGTGATCGATAGACATAAAGGGAGGTACTTAAGAAGGCTGTTGTTCCTTGCAGTGAGTCTAAAGATTGGAGCTAGAGGTAGCTTAGTTGGTAGAGTGCCTGGCATTCCTGAAGCCCTGGGTTTGATCTCCAGTACTACATAAAGCCAGGCATGGTGGCACATGCCTGTAAGCCCAGCATAAAATCAGGCATGGTGGCACATGCCTGTAAGCCCAGCACTTGGGAGGAGGGGGCAGGAAGATCCCAAGTGCTCTATGTAGCCCTAGCAAGTTTGAGATTAGCCTGGGTTAAGTGAGACGTTGTTTATAAATAACAAACAATAGGACTTAAAGCCTGCTAGGAGTATATGGAGACCCTACTCAGATTATAGATGATTTAAATTTTTTAAATTTCAGAAACAGGTTCATGATCATGCTTGTTCTTTTCTCTTTTCTTCCCCTCTTGCATTATTGTTGAATGTTTGCCTGGGTACAAAGGCCCTTCGCTATAAATCTTGGGGTGTAACCACTGGATGCTGACCAGCACGCATCGCCAATTTTGATGTCTCAGACTTCTCTCCACAAAGGCCCCGAGGAAGGAAGCCTACACACTCTGCTCTGCAGGCTGCTGGTTCTCAATTGGGAGACTGCTGATGCCAGCGTGATGATTGGGACAAGGAGTCCCCATAGTTTACATTTTTCTGCCTGAGGGTAGAATTGAGCTGTTACTGTGTCTTCTTCTGTGTCTCCATTTGC
This sequence comes from Myodes glareolus, assembly GCF_982192425.1. Taxonomy (NCBI): domain Eukaryota; kingdom Metazoa; phylum Chordata; class Mammalia; order Rodentia; family Cricetidae; genus Myodes; species Myodes glareolus. The sequence goes on along the minus strand of NC_142049.1, from coordinate 30,663,223 downwards.
TGCATAGTGAGTTCTTTTTCTGCTTGGCAGGCATGCATTCTGGACTGGTCCCTTGGTGGTTTCACATGGGACAAATATGTCCTCCCGGTTTACGAGGACAAGCATCTCTCTGATCAGTAGACGTTGTGTGTCTGCATGTGGCACAATTTATTCATCTTCCGCTTTATAATTTATGCTTGGCTTTTGAAATGCCAAGGATCCTTTTGGCAACTTTTCAACAGTTTTGTCTGTATGGCACAAGGCATTTTGTATGTATCTATACAAATATATCAAAATTATAAATATGCCCAAATTATACAACAGTAACCAGCTTTAAATGTTATAATTTAAATTGTATGATTAGAATAAGTATGCGAGCCAAAGGCTTTAAAGAACATCCACTCCCACTTGGTGCTTATTCAGCCTTTGAGTTACAGAAATTAATGACCAGAGTGAAGCAATTATCTCAGGGCTGTGGGTAGTGACCTTGGAGGGGCTCGGCCCCTTTCCATTTGTCCTATTTTTGTCCCTAATAGCAGCATTTATCTCAATTTCAGTTTTCATTATATTCTTTATGGTCATAATTTATAAAGGTTACATAGCACTCCCTTCCGGGAGTGTGGAAACCTCAACTTTTCTCTCTCTGCTCTCTCTTAGTCAGCTCTTCTGTAATGTTCCGCACAAGCTTTTCCGCAACCTCCTGCGTTACCCTGTTACTCAATTCTTGAGTAAGCTGTTGCTTTTCTTTAGCTCAATCTAAAAGCAAGGGGGTGGGGCCAGAAATCATCCTCCAGAACGTCTGCCTTTAAGAAATGTCTGTGCCTTTTTCCTTTAAAAGGAAGAGCAGGGGATAGGGCAGGGTGGGAGGGAGTATTCCCTTGGCCATTCAGATGGAGTCCTGCATCCTCCAGAGAAATGGACAAGGACGTAGAAGTATAGGATAAGGGTCCGCTATTGGTCCACATAGCTAATGAAGAGGGTCCGTCAGCTCTCACTGTGTGTGGAACGCCATGCATTCTTTTAATCCCAGCACTGGGGAGGCAGGCTCAGGTCAGTCTGGTCTATACAGCAACTTCTAGTGGCTAGAGCTACATAGTGAAAAGGGGAGGAGGGGAAGTAAAAGCAGGAGGAGGGGGAGGAGGAGGACAGAATGGAAAGACAGGAAAGAAAGGTAAAATCGTTTAGCTGGAGACTGGGCCTGAGCTGCTGGAAATGCGGCTAGGGATGCTTTAAGAAGAAGATTGCAGGCTTGAGGCGATCCCATCCTTGCTATAACCTCGTCCCATTGTTTGTTTGTTTGTTTTGTATGTTTGTTTGTTATTTGATTTCAGGTTTCTCTTTGCAGTTTTGTCTGAACTCTCAATCTCCCTGCCTCAGTTACCTAAGTGCTAGGATTACAGGTATGTGCCACCGTGCCCAGCAAAGATCAAACGTATGGATGCTTGTGGTGGAATAGTTGTGTATCATTAGTAGGGGACTCCATGTACTCCTAATAGGCTTTCCTTAGCTTAAAAAAAAACAGTCTTTTTTGAGACAAGGTCTCATATATCATAGACTGGCTCCAAATTCACTGTGTAACTAACAGTGACCTTAAACTGCTGATCTTCCCAAGTGTGAGGCAAGCGCTCCACCCCTGTGGAGCACCCCCAGCCGGCTGCCTTTCTTACAACCTGCCTTGCATATCTGCTCCAGTGTGAGCAGAACTTTTGGGAAACCTTACCCCACTAAACTCAATCAGGATGGACCTCGCGCCTCCCCTCCATCGAGAAGGACACATGGACCCAGGGCTTCCACACCTGTGACAAGAGGCGTGGGCAATTCCTACATAAATCTTCTAACATCTAAATTATACAGCCCTAGGAAAATTACTATTTTGAAGTGAGTCAGGCACAGATTTACCAAAGACAGAAAGAAAAAGGCCTTAATTAGAGTTCAGCCCTAAGTAAATGACCTCTATGACCTCTGATCTGTTGTTCTTTAAGGCCCTGGAGTTTCTTTGCTTTTGCTGCTATTCTAGGAGTTTTCCTTGTTTTATTTATTTTAGCGTGTGTGTGTGTGTGTGTGTGTGTGTGTGTGTGTGTGTGTGTGTGTAGTGTTTGGTGTGTGTGGCTGTGAATTAAATCCAGGGCCTTGAATATTCTGGGCAAGAATGCTCGTATTGAGCCCCATCCCTAAGCCTGTTTTCTTCTTTCGGTGGGGTGGGGCTGTGCCTCTCTATATTGTCCAGATTGGCCACGAACTTGGGATCCTCCTCATGGTCAAATACCTGTCTCCCCGTGACTCCTCCCCATGGTCAAACATCTGCCTTCCAAGGACACAACACTTGTTTAGATTCAGATATTTTAAAATGTTGTCTTTAATTTTTCAAATAATTTCTTTAATTATATATTTTTAAGTACATTGGTGTGAAGGTGTCAGGTCCCCTGGAACTGGAGTTACAGACAGTTGTGAGCTGCCATGTGGATGCTGGGAATTGAACCCAGGTCCTCTGGAAGAGCAGCCAGTGCTCCTAACCTCTAAGCCATCTCTCCAGCCTTGTTTTTAAATTTTTAAAAATTATATTCATTTGTTAGTTTTCAGGGAAAGGCCAGAACACTACTTGCAGGAGTTGTTTCTTCCTTCCACCATGGGAGTCTCAGGGGTTGAACTCAGATCGCCAGGCTGCGCAGAAAGCACTGGGCCGTTTTGCCAGCCCAAGTCTTTTAAGGTAGTCTTGTTTCAGGGATTAAGACTTGCCAACTTTTTACCTGTGCTCCGGGTAGAGTGATTATTTCCAAGAATATGTGTTTGTAAAACAATTTGCAGAATGAATTTTCCTCGGTGCTTAGCAAGAGAACAAGATGTATAACATGTTATTGAAAGTTTTCAAATATTTAATTTGTAAGGTTTAGATCTTGAAGATTTCTCCTTATGATGCTATTGGGAGCTGATAGAACCACGAGTCACAACAAACCTTTTTCTCATGGCGTGTCACGGTAGCGGAAAGCTGACGAGCAAACTGATACTGAAACCAACAGTTTGGTTAAAACGTTTACTTGGACCAGCTATTTAGCTGGATCATATTGGAAATCCAGGGTTTGGAATTTATCTTATCTCATTTTTTTTTTCATAACTCAGCCGCTATTTATCAAAATAGCTGTTTAAGTGTAGTGGTCCCCACGGTTGGTACTGGGTGGGGAAGGAAGTAGGGAAGGACAACATACCAATTCTTAGAGACACTGAGGCAATTTGTACTTTTACAACTGACAGAAAAATCCCAGGTACAACAAGCTCTTTATTTGGTGCTTAGTGAATGGCGATGAAATCTAGGGAGCAAGTATGAATTAGTAACTTTTTGGAAACTCACTTCCCCTCTGGGCAGAGCTTATGTAAAAAAGGTGACCGAGATCCCAAATTAGGATGAGGTTTGGGAAGGTGACTATAAAAAGCTAAGAACAAGGAAGAAGCTATGACCAATAGAAAAAATGAGATCCTAATCATAGCCTTATCACCCAGAACAAGGGCCACAGGCAGGCTCAATTATGTCTTACGTTATTAACTCCACAACCCCCCAATTTTCCTGACAACAGTTTTTTTGGTGCCAATATTTTTGGTTTTTTGCCTCCAAATACTAGCCTCATAACAAAGCCAGGCAGCTTTAAAGTGTGTATGTGAGCTTAAGTTTTATAAATAGAAATGCACTTGTGGGCACATGAAAAGAGTATTTATGTCACCCATACTTAACTTTAAAAATATTCATTGCTGTATAATGTTTTTAAAACATGAAAAATAAGTTGCTCTGAACTCGTGAGGAGTAGCGCATACGTAATTAAAGACGTTCCTCTTCTGTTTGTGTTAGACGTGTCTCAATTCTTCAGACTCAGTGGAAAAACGTGGGAGAAAATGATATGCGTATATAATAATCAAAGCGCCACATGGGTTATTAATGAGCGGAAAATACTCCTTTGTGTGTCTTTAGTTTGACTATAGTTTCAGAAATTTCTGTATATTAGCACGTAAGTGATACTGGTCTTAAAAGTTAGATAAATCAGATGCATCCTGGTTGAGCACAAAAAGTAATTTAGAAGGCTTCCAGCTTCCTTAGATATAAAATGAAGGGTAGAATGTGCGTGGAATTACAGAAGTCTCCCCCAAATTGGTTCTGAAACCAAACAGTGTTGACAGTGGCAGGAAGACCCGTATTGCATGTGAGTGGCTCCATTCTTTGGGTTGGGGTCCTGGAATGGATATGAAGGAGGAAGCAATCTGAGGACACACAGACACACATGTGTGTGCACACACATACACACAGATACAGAAACATACACAGGCGCACATACACAAGCATACATACACAGATAGACACACATATGGCGCACACACAGGAACACTCACACACAAACATACACACAGATACAGATACACAGACACGGGTGCACATACACAAATATACATACACAGATCAGACACACACATGTGGTGCACACACAGGCATACACAAAAACATACACACACAGACACACACAGACACACACAGACACAGGCAAACACAGACACACACAGATGCACATACACAAATATACATACACAGATACAGACACACAGGCACACACAAACATACACACAGGCACAGACACACAGACACAGGCACACACAGACACACACAGGCACACACTCACAAACATACAGATACAAATACACACATAGACACGCATTCCAGGAACTTAAATTTTTTTAAAATTATATAAAAAAATAAACTTAAGCTGAGTTTGCTGGATCACTCATCACTTTCTTTGCTGACCACAGGAAAAATGTCAGCTAGCTTCTGGTCAAATAAGAGTTTGATCAACAGAGGCAAGCTGGCAGTGAAGCTCTGTGGGGCACGGGTAAGTCAGAGAGTCTTTGGACAGACTGGTGTGAGTGCCCAGCTGGGCCAGCTGCAGACAGACGTGAGCAGCTCGGAGAACTGTCCATGCTCGTGATGTCGCCCAGAGGCAGCTGGCGGGCACAGGGGCCAGCACAAGCCACCCTTCATGCCAGTCTCTGTTAGCAGCCCCGAGGCACAATCTCCAATTCACTCCTTCCCTTTGGGGGCTGCCGTCTTAGGACATTTTGGATTCGGGTTGCTAAAGAGGACAGGCCATGTGGTAAATGGTTGTCACAAAGAAAGATTTTTTTGTGTGTGTATCTGTGTGCGTGCGTGCCTATGTGTACGCATGAGTAAATGGTGGAGGTGGGTGTTCACGTGTGTGCTTGTATGTGAAGACCAGAAGTCACCGTTAAGTGTCTTCCTCAGTCATTTCTCCACCTTCCTTTTTGAGGCAGGATGCCTTACTGAACCTGGGGCTCATCAATTAAGCTAGATTACCTGGCCAGCAAGTTCCAGGGCGCTTATGTCTCTACCTTCCCCAGGGATACAATGATGAGTTACAATGCTTTTTGTGCCTGACTTTTCTGTGGGTGCTGGGAATCTGAATTCATGTCTCCATGCTTGCATAGCAAGCACTTGACCAACTGAGCTGTCTCTCCATCCCCAGTGTAGGGTTTGCTTCAGGCTAGGAAAACTCTCGATAAAAAATTAGTAACAAACAAGAGACGTGGACAATGCCAGACAGTGTGGTGGTTCCTGGGCAAATATTGAAGTGTAAGTAGTGGCTTTGACGGTTGTATGAGTGACTGACAGTATGTTGTATGAATAATTATGTTACAATAATATAATAATAATAGTCTTAGTGTTTCCTAATTTGAAAATGGTGGAATTCAAGAGGGGTAGGAATATGATAGGTCATGGGTGAAGAAGCTTCTACTTTTACTCCAGGGCAGAAGTTCCAATTAGATCAAATTCCTATTGGGGGTTGGGATCCAAAACATTCGTGCCATTGGGGCAGGGGTCTAACTCCATGAACAACCAAGACATTGTCTAGGCTGTTCTGTGGAGCATTGTGTCTCAAGCCGCAGTGGCATACTAAGCAGTTCCTGATAGATGCTGCACTTCTAACAAATTCTCGGGATCTGGTCCTGGGGGCACTACAAGTCCTAAGAGACTCCGGAGCTAGTAAGAGAGAAGCTAGCACCATTCCACTTTGACGAGCATCAACTACTAACTTCCTGGAAGTTTTAAACTGATTCTTGCTCTAAAAGTCAATCCCGACAGATGATGTCAAACATTACACATAGCATATTATATGTGGTGTATTCTTTGACCTTTCATGTGAACACACACAGACACATGCACACACACACACACACACACACATACATACACACACACACTTATGCACATGCAGGCTTTCACAACTGATGTTTGAGAAACTAGTAAGTAAACAATGAGACAACAGATATTTTTGAGCCTTCATGTTAAGTTGAAGGAAGCTGCTAGAAAGGTTTCCTGGTCAGTATGGGTCAGTCTGAAGAAGAATGACTTATGTTGGCTTAGTCTTAGAAGCATCTATGAAAAATGAACATATCTCTGGCACTCCAGGTAAACAGTGTGGTCATGCTTAGACTCCAGGCTCCCCCTTATCATGGTGTAGAGCCTCATAGCAGATGTCACATCTTATGACATCTGACATCTATAAGGATTGTTAAATTTGTTAGTTGATTTTTAAAAATTGGTTATAATATTAAAAATAATATGTGTTTGTAGCCTCATGGTCACACAAACTCAGGGAGATGTGAGTGCTGAGACTGAGTGAAGGGCCTTCTAGAAAGCTAGGCAATCATCAGGGCCATGGCAACACCGTCTTCGCTGAATGAGAACTCTCTAAGCTGATGTCAGCAGCAGTTCGAAGCCAGGAAATACTCGGACATTTGCAAATGACACCTTGTCCTGGTTGAACATTCACAGCCATGAAATTCTGTACCTTGGCTGCACAAATTAGGAGCTCACAGCTTGGGTGTGTGTGTGCTTATGTGTGTATGTGTGCCTCTGTGTGTGTGTGTGTATGTGTGTGTGTGTGTGTTTGTGTGTGTACATACACATTTTCTGTCTAACTGTTACCTATCTGGGAAGATACTTGCTACAATTTGGATGTACAGGGAAAACACTTTTTTTTGTTTCACTGTATAACCCCTGCCTTTCTAAAGTACCTTTTACTGCTAGCAACCAAACAAAGCAAAAGAACTACCAAGGCTCAAGTAAATGGCCCATCTGATTTAAACATTAGATGCATACAATATTTCTGTCCCTTGTGCACCACAGGCCTTGATCTGGGTGGGTAAACTTGTACCCAGTGGCTTGGTTTTGGATCTTGGTGATGCCCTTGACTTTCTGTGTGTTGATTCCATGATTTCTTCTAATTTGAGGCCAGGGCAGGTGAAACTAGAAGGTACATAAGCCATTCTTGTATAGCACAGCCCTTAACAGACCCAGTTTCTCCCTTATCTCACTATTGGAAACGTCTCTAGAGCTAATAGTGTCCTCCACACAATTTCATCGATCCTTGACTTACCCTCACCTCCCTCCATGAATACTGATGGGGTAGGGCTTGGGTGCTATTAGGTCACTCCTTTCTGGGCAGGGCTTCAGGATGGATACTTGTGCTTACATCACCAGAGTTCTGCTGGACCCTTCTTTTCTTGCTCTTCCATCCCGCTGACTGGACCAAGGAGATTTTTCATTATACTTCTTCTAGGACATTCTCCTTCTGCCTCACTGAAGAAAACACCAAGTCCCAGCAGAGATGGCGGAAGGATGTTATCTGTGCTGACTATTAGAGATCCAAAGCAGAGAGTCTGAATGGCAACAAAAGGAATCCATAGTTTGTATTATGAGCCTTTCATCTTGACGAAGAAAGTATGTATTACTGCTTAAGTGTGAAATGCCCCTCACAGGTTCATGTTTTTGGTGTGGTCTCCAGCTGGTAACACCATTTTGGGAGGATTTGGAAACCTTAGGAGGTATGACCTAACTGGATGAAGTAGGTCACCAAGGATGTATTCTTAAGAGCTGTCTCTTGTACCAACTCCTTTCTCCTGCCCTCAGTTTCCTGTGTACCATGAACTGAGATGCTTCTAGGTCACAAGCTTTTGCTACCATGATATTCTGCCCAAGTGACTGGGATCAAGTGACCCTGAACTGAGCTCTCTGAAGCCATGAGTCAAAATCAACCTTCCTTATTTAAAGTAGTTCTCTCATGTATTTGTCCTAGCAACAAGAAGAGTAAAACTATTCTAGCAATGGCTCTCAGCCTCAGGCAATAAACCTCTTGCCTCTACTTCAAAGTAAAAGTCTAAAATTAGCTCTGGAATTAAATGCCTTACATGTGTTAAGTATTATCTATATATGTTAAGTATTGTCTCCTTGGATCTATTTTATAGAGTCTTATATTGAAAACCAAGACAAATCAAGGAGTACTTGTGTGGCTCAGTAAACCATGACAAGAACAGACTTCCTTAATTATGAAATCAGATGTTGGACCTATTTTCAATATTGGCTGCATCTTGACTATGTCTGAGCATCTCGGATGCTGGCTGTCCCCTGTGCACACATTTGTGTTTTCCACATGTGGCCCTGTCTTCTTTTCTAACTCACACAACAAATATACGTTGTCCTCAGAGAGGAAAATAAGTGTGTGGATGTTAGGGCGTGCGCCTAGCACTCAGGGACACACGAGATTTGCAGAACCCTGAGTCAGCAGCAATCCAGCGCTCACAGTTCCTTCTCCTGACAGCTGTTTATTTCTCTCAGTGTAATTTCAGAGGAAAATATCCAGAAGGGATTTGGTGTCCTAGATCTATCAGAAAACATGTGTAAGATAGTCTGTCATTTTACCGCATAAAAATCTAACTAAATAATCACATCATAAATGGTTAGAATCTCAGTAATGATTTATTTGAAATTGGGCTAAAATGGGGAGGAGGTGTTTCAAGCATACGACTGCTAACTGGGAGGGATATAAAGACGTGAAGTGTGGCAGCAGCGTGGGGTGAGAATGTTTTCCACCACTTTAAGGCAAGAAGAGGATAATAAAGTTTGAAAGGTTTGTTTTCCAAATATATCAGATCCAGGCCATGCTTTCTGCACTGGAAAAGCAGCATGCGGACTTGCCCCTGGTGCATGAGTGGGGATGCTCTAACATTAGGAAGCTCTGAGGTCGTGTTTGATGAGGCATAAAGGAGCCCAGATCAAAAGGTGTGAACCCTTCAGGCTCAGCCTGGAGACTGGGCTATAGGCCAGGGTGGAGTCTAGATGGTCTCCAGACAGAAGCAATCCCAGAGAGGAATATGAGAGAAATTTGGTTTGTAGAAGCTGGTGTTTCCAGAAGCAAGAGAGAACAGACAGCATCTACACAGACAGCATCCATACACACAGCATCCACACACACAGCATCCACATACACAGTATCCACACACACAGCATCCACACAGAATCCACACAGACATCATCCATACACACAGCATCCACACAGACAGCATCAACACAGACAACTTCCACACACACAGCATCCACACACACAGCATCCACACACACAGCATTCACACAGATAGCATCCACACACACAGCATCCACACACACAGCATCCACACACACACAGTATCCACACACACAGCATCCACACACACAGCATCCACACACACAGCGTCCACATACACAGCATCCATACAGAAAATATCCACACACACAACATCTATGCACATAGCATCCACACAGACATCATTCACACAGAATCCACACAGACATCATCCACACACACAGCATCCACACAGACAGCATCCACACACACAGCATCCACACAGATAGCATCCACACACACAGCATCCACACAGATAGCATCCACACACACAGCATCCACACACACAGCATCCACACACACAGCATCCACACAGATAGCATCCACACACACAGCATCCACACAGATAGCATCACATAATATCCACTGGAAACTCATCTTTGTCTTCCTAGCTGCATCATATAAAAATACAGCTGAGAAAATAGCTAAGACAAAAATAGTCAAAATATTAACAAAAGAATTAAAGTGACACACTAGAAAATATCTACTGAGAAAAGAAGGCAATAAAGGAAGAACATTTACAACACTAACAAAGCAAACAAAATCGTGTCATGACATATACACATGTATGTATGTATGTATGTATGTATGGTAGACAAAGTGGCAGATAAAAGCCAGACTTGGTAGCATATTCCCACAACCGCAGCACTTAAGAGACTGGCAGGAGGACTGAGAGTTCAAGGCCAACCTGAGTCATGTTGTAAGACCCAGACTGAAATGCAAAAGATACTGCTTTGACCCTATCAAGAATAACATTAAATATGAATGATTCAAGTATCCCAATCAAAAGGAAGAGATTGTCAGGTTAGATTTAAAAGGGAGCATCCATTTCTACGCTGTCTTCAAAAGAGAGTTTAGACTGAACAAGGTCAGAAGTAAGAGATTAAAGGCAAATTGTGCAAACAGTAACTTTGTGAGATCCACTTTGTGGGTGCCTGTGACACCGTGAAACAATATAAACTTTAAGACACAAAAGGAGTTCAATACAAAGGGTATTCAGTTTAAAGATAGCTACATGGCTTACACGAAGGAATTATTCTTTATGTAGAAGAATACTATATGTCTGTGCCTGTAGATGGCATGATATCATATACCTACCATTATAATGCTACATAAAATAGCTCTCTTTCACTCCACCTTCTTGGCTCCTGACAACCAATGATCTTTTTCACAATCTTATTTTACTTTTCCCCATTATTATATAATAGGACTCAGGGTGTAGCCTTTTGGGACTGTTTCTTTTAGCTAGTGTTTTAGTTACCTTTTCATAAGCCATGACCAAATACGGTGTAAGGGAGGAAAGATTTCTTTTGACTCAGTTTCGTGCAAGAAAGGCATCTGTGGCTTGTGACATGGCATGTTACATCTCTGAGGATCAGGAATCGGGAAGATCTGGCTACATACAACTTCTATCCCTACTGCTGTTCCTCAACCTTCTCAAACTGCCACCAACTGTTCAAAAACGTGGGCCAATGGGTGACATTTCACATGGAATATTTAACACTTAGGAATGTGCATCCAAGGTGCAAATTTATTTACCGCTGAGTAATATTCAAGTATGTAGCTGTACCACAGTTTGCCTACAAATCCACCTTTTGAGAATGTTTGTCTTTTCCCAAGTTTTGGCAATTCAGAGTAAAGATGGTATTAACTTTCCTAGGTAGGTGTGTGTGTGTGTTCGTGTGCGTGTGCGTGTGTGGGGGGGGGGCGTCTTGTTTTCAGTTCATTTGAGTAAATACAGTGGGGACTGACGGATCCTTTGGTAACTCTATGTTTGGTTTTGTAAGAAACCGTCGAGCTGTCTTCCAAAACCACGGAGCCATTTTATAGTTCCATGAGCAGTAAATCAGAATACTAGTAGCCCCACATCTTCTCTGACACTCATCATTAATTTTTCATTTGCGCCATCTTAAACGGATGCTAACACAAAGTTGTTTCAATTTGCAATTCTCTAGCAGCATATGCTGAGTTTTCATTGGCCACCTGTGTATCTTCTTTTGTGAGATGTCCATTAAGATCTGTTTCCCATCTGAAAGTAGTAAATTGGTAGTTTTCTATTGCTGAACGTTGAGCTCTTTGTATATTTTGGATGACAGTCCCTCATCAGGTAAGTCATATCAGGTATATAAGCATATATTTCTACCAGTCTAGGGCACAGTGTTCTCCCCACAGCCCTCTTTCATTTTACGAGACAGGGTCTTACTATGTAGCCCTGGCCAGCCTGGAGCTCACTATGTAGATCAGGTTGGCCTCAAACTTACAGCGATCTGCCTGCTCTGCCCGTTGAGGGATTAAAGGTGTGTGCTACAGTGCTTAGAAAGTTGTTATTCTCTTGACGGTACCTTTCGTTTTGCCTAAATTTTTAATTTCAACAAAATTAAGTTTTCGGTTTATCAGTTTCTTTGTTTCATTACATGTGTTTCATTAGACGTGCCTTTGTAATATTAAAAGAGACACGGCTACCCCAGGTTATCTCAAATTTCCTCATGTTACCTTCTGGGGGTTCTATCATTTTGCATTTTACTTTTGGGTTTCTGCTCCATTCTGAGTTAATTTGTGAAAGGGTTACGTTCTATGTCTTGTTTCATTTTCATGTGCTTGTCCAGGTTGCCCAGCTTCATTTTCTGGGCAATCGTTCCTATTGTATTGTTCTGACTCCTTTGTCAAAGATCATTTAGCTGTGCTTCTGTGGATCTAATTCTGTGCTACATATTTACCATTTATTCTTTTGGCCCAGAATAAATTACAGTGTCTTGCTCGTTGTAGCATTACATTAGTATTGAAGGCTAGTATTGTCATCCCTCTGTCTCTTTTCTCTTTCAGTATTGTGCTGGCTACTTTGGAGTCTTTTATATCTTCACCTAGCTTTCAAAATAACTTCCTGGAATTCTAATGGGGATTTCACTGAATTAAGAGATTAAGTGAGACAGAACTGACATTGAATAGTATGGAGTCTGCCTATCCATTAGTGTGGAATATCTTTTCAATTTCTTGGTTCTTTGATTCTTCATCAGTGCTTTTCAGTTTTTTAATATAAAAATTGTGAATACTTTGTTATATTTATAGCAAAGCATTTTATGTTGGGTAGTAACGTTATAAGTAACATTGTGTTTCTAATTTTTTATTTTATTTGTTCATTGCTATTAGTGGGGAAAAACTGACTGTTATATAAACTTAGTTTCTAATTGTATGATATCCCATGCAAACAACCATGTTATATGTCAAATAATACATTTCCAGTTTCCTTGTCCCATTTGTAAGTCACGTAAAGAGTTTTTGCTGGGAACTGAATCAGCTAGAACCTTAACATTTGATTTCCTAGTCTCTAGAACCTTAAGAAAATTAATTTCTGGATTTTTTAAAAAGTTTTTTCTTTATTTAAACCAATAAGATATGTACTTACAGAATCATGCTAAGTCGTGTATCGTAGATATAAGTAGCAACTTGTTTTTTTTACTTATTTTTGTTTTTTAATTTCTTTTTATTTTATTTTCTATTTTGTAAATGGTTACTTGTAGAAGTCTAGCATCTCTTTTAAATGCCTGACAAAAATAAAAACTATAAAAAACATTTTCCAAATTTTCCATGTCAATGCATGTTGGCAGAGACTGCTCGTTCATTTCTCATCTTCCCAGACTTGAAATAGTCACACTGAAACTATATTAATTGCAATACTGTTTGGCCAATAGCTTAAGCATATTTCTGGCTAACTCTTACACCTTAAATTAACCCACTTCTATTATTTTATATTTTACCATGAGGCTTGTGGCCTACCAGCAAGGTTCCAGTTGGCAGCTCGCATCTTTCTCCTTGGGCGGCTACACGGTGTCTCACTGACTCTGCCTTCTTTCTTCCAGTATTCAGTTTAGGTTTCCTGCCTAGCTCTACTCTGCCCTATCACAGGCCAAAGCAGCGTCTTTATTTATTAACCGATAAAAACAGCACACACACACACACACACACACACACACACACACACACAGAGAGAGAGAGAGAGAGAGAGAAGAACTTCCTACATCAATTGCATCTAATTTTATACTTAGTATGGTTTACTAAATTTTATTGTAAAGGCCATATGTTTTTAAAATATGTCTTGGAAACTGGTGATATTATAACACTTAGTAGATGTTATGGATTTCAGTTTCATATATGAATAAGTAGAATTTAAAAGGGTTTTGTTTGGTGAATTTTCCTGTTACCCTCATCCTAAAACCCACTGAATTATAGGTAGGCCAATAAGTGAAATTGATTCCTGATGAATTAGCCTAAGGTCTTTTGTGGCAGTCTGAGATGACTTATCCATTACTTTTGATATGATTTCTAGTCTATAAAATTTTCTGTGTATAGCCAAGGATGTGGTCTACTCTGGCGAATGCTCCTTTTTCATATTCTTCTGTTGTTTGAGGTAATGTATGAGGGTCCATTAGATTAAGTTAAGTGGTATCATCCAGTTCAATTGCATCCTAATGGAATTTCTTCCTGTTGGGACTGTCACTAGCAGACAGTGGGGGTGACGACCCTAGTTATAACTGTAAATTGTTCTATTCTCTCTTGCAATTCTATTAGCTTTTTGCTCATATATTTATTTTTGACATATGTGTGTATGATGTGCATGTATGTATGTATGTGTTCTCGTATGTGGATGCATGTGTATTTGGGTTCACATACACACATGTGAGAGCAAATATGGAGGCCTGATGACATTGAGTATCTTCCTTGATTGCTTTCCACTTTTTATATATATATATATATATATATATATATATATATATATATAATTTCTTTGTGGTTATTTCGGGGCTAAACTAGCCAGGTGGCCGGGACAAACAAGTGAGCCCTCTTTCAACAGAACAACAGGACAGGAAGGTTCTAAAACTTTGGAACATAGTGAAGAGATGGTGGACACTCCAGGAGTGGATTCACCGTGGTTGCCAAGGCTGTGACTGCTCCCAAGATGTGACCTCCAAACACAGATCACATCTTCAAGCTTCCAGCCCCTGATGTACATTGTGCTCAGAGAGGAGGATATGGTTTCCATTATTCATGGTAGAGTTGTCCTGCGCCTTAGTCTGTTTTCTGATGTTGTAACTGAATACCAAAGGCAGGGGTACCTCTAAGATAGAAGTTAATTTGCTTAATAATCGCTCAGGAGATGGGGATGACAAAAGCAAGATGGCAGCATCTGCGTGGCTCATGCTGAGGGCTTTTTTGATACATTGTGATATGTGAAGGGTGTCACATGGTGAAAGAGAGCAGGCATGAAGCTCAGCATGTCTCCTTCTTGGCTTTCAAAGCACAGATGAGGCCATGGAGATCTCTTTTTATGCCCTCAGCCATTCGGGCATACAACCTAATCACCTCCCGAAGGTATCACCTCTAAATACTATCAACACAAGATTTTTAGGAGCTTGTGTTTTTGACACATAAACTTCTGGAAAGTGCATTCAAACCATCTCCAAGTGCTGGACTAGAGAATTCCCCCACGACTTATGCTCCCACAGCCTCCCGGGGCCCCACCCTCTCCAAAGATGCAGGCTGCTAAAAACTGTGGCTATCTTCAGCTACTTCATCTTGCTGGAAGTCTTTTCTTCCTGCTGTTTCTTTTAATGCTTCAATTACTCTAAAAAGAATTCAATCCAAAAGGTGAGAATAGAGTTGACGATAGGGGTCACAGAGCTGATCTCAATCCACAGTTGAGAAAAAAAAACATGTGTGAACAATAACATCCTTGGTTTAAAAACAGACTTGCCAAGCTTCAGCAGAGTTTACCATAAATGGTCCTGTGGATGTGCACGGGGCATGTACTACACACACGTTTTTGTGTCTGCACCAGACTGGGCATACCACAATGGTGTGGCTGCTTTTTGTTTTTAACCTCAGGTTCATTTTTGGATCCCAAAACACAAACTGGAATCCAGGAAGTGTGAATTTGCTTGAACTAACCTGAAAAAGGGTTTTCTCAGTCTCTTCAAAACGAAGCTGCAGAATTCACAACAGTTTTAATTATAACACACTAGATAAATATACTAAGCGACTCTTTGCTCTGCGGTCGAGGTCTCTATTTTTGTCTCCAGTGTTCTGAGTGGGTTATTGGGTGGCTGAGCATCAACAGCTTCCATGTCACTGCACTGCAGTGTCAGCCGAAGAAAATCATTTGGACAAACAGGAAAATGGAGCAAAAAGGTTTTAAAGATCCTTTTAGAAGAAATTCTCTTTCTACACCAACCAGGGCAGTTCACACTTGTAATCACAGCTCTCAGGAGGCTGAGGCAGGAAGATCATGAATTTGAGGCCAGACAGGCTATATAGTAAGACACTGTCTCAAAAAACAAAACAGAAAAACTGTTACTACCACAATGACAACAAAAAACAATTGCCCTGAAGTAAACTAATTATAATCATTTTTCCTGAATTTCAAAATCCCCTGAAAGGAGGAATACCCTCTCTTCACTCATTGTTTCCCACGGTCTTGGAGTTGAAGTCATGAAGATAAAGGCCGCATCAGTTGTTGTCATGCCCAGATCTGGAGAAAGGTGGGGACCACTGAGCAGAACACCCCCACTGTCATTAACTCTAGGGTGAGGAAAGGTTGGGACCACTGAACAGAAACCCCCACAGTAGTTAGCTCTAGGGTGAAGAAGGTTGTATTGCTGCTCTGTTTGCCTGTTCTTGACCTCACTGCTCTTCTAGAGGGTTCTATTAGAGCACTCTGTGTCTAATCCTGTGTACATTGTAGAACAAATTCTTTAGGATTAGCCTAAGAAAGGGAGGGGCAGTGGTGGAAAATCTGGTGCTGGGAGAAGTGCATAGGAAGTTGTGTGAACACCATTCTGAAAATTAATTTGCTCAACTGCCGACTGAGATGAACCTAGCATACAGGATACCCCATGTAAGACCTGATTAACAGTGCCCCCATACAGCACAAAGCAGTTTGGAGAGAAAAAACTATGCCCATATTTCCAAATATTGTTTATAAATGTTCTTTTACATTTAAAGGGAGATATGATATAGATATGAATAATTTGCATTGGTATGGATTTTGCTTTATTAATACAAATTTAAGGTCAATTTTGTTATATGCACATTTCTGATCTTGATTAAGGTATTGTGATTGTGTAGTTCATTTAAAAATGTAATGTATAATTAAGACATATAGGTTAATAGATAATCATCTATAAAAATCAAGTTCATAATCATGTTAGATTTTCTAGATGTATATAGATATATTTCAGATAGGCATTCTTCATATCTTTCAAAGACTACAGAATATGGCTTTTAAAATGTTTTAATAACTTAGGGCTTTTCATGACAATGAGACACGTCTGCTCCTAGCAGCACCAAGCTATTTCAGAGGAAGATGGGCATCGAAGAGGTTCCTTATGGAGTTGGTTAGCCATTTGGGCAAGAAACTGCTCTTACCTGGACTGTTGCATAAACTGGACACAAAGAACATGCAGAGAGAGAACTGCTGAACTTGCCTAAAGGTGAGATGGTCTTTCGGGGTTCCTACTTCATCAAAGAGTCTGTGAGACATTCTGCAGGATACAAAAAAGTGACTGAACTGTCTTTGAAATTTCCTGCTTCATGGAAAAGTCTGCTGGATACTATGGACCTGAATGCCAAAGATGGATGCCCCAACGGTACAGAAGAACTTTGGGTGACTGTCCAGGCAGCGAGATGTCTCTGTCATTTCTAGAGTTTGGAAGTTTTACTTGTTTACTTAGGTAATATTATATCCTTCTAGAGTCTTTGATGGCATTGAAGAATATATAGATATTTATAGTTTTCCTTGTTATGATAAAAGATAAAATAGATCTAAATATTGTAACTGTAATTCTTGCTTGACCTGTTATATGTAATTTTACTATGTTAAAGCCTTCCTTTTTGTTTAAACAGAAAAGGGGAAATGGTGTAGGAGGTCCTTCTGTATTTGTGTTGCTTTTATTGGTTATTAAAGAAACTGCCTTGGCCTAATTGATAGGGCGGAACTCAGGTAGGCTGGGAAGACAGAACAGAATTCTGGGAAAAAGGGCAGAGTGGCAGACACCATGAAGCTCCTGCCTGAGACTGACACTGGTTAGAATCTTTCCCGGTAAGCCACTACTACCTCATGGTGTTACACAGATTGGTAGAAATGGGTTAGATCAGGATATGAGAGTTGGCCAAGAAGAGGCTAGATATAATGGGCCAGGCAGTAATTTAATTAATACAATTTCTGTGTGGTTATTTCAGGGGTTAAGCTAGCCGGGTGGCGGGAAGCAGCCCACTCATCCTACTACACTTTAATGTATAACATTTGTTTAACTCTGTAAAGATTGTTGCATTTGTTTAATTATATAAAGATGTGTTGCTCTTTTACCTTGCTTGCTTAAGGCACCTGATTGGTCTAATAAAAAACTTAATGGCCAATAATGAGGGAGGAGGTAGAGGTAGAACTTCTGGTCAGGGAGAGTACGTAGGAGGGGGAATTTAGGCTTGGGAAGAAAGAAAAGGAGACAACTTGGGGGGCACCAGGGGTCAGCCAGCCACAGAGGAAACAGGAAAGTAGGACACACAGAATGAAAGAAAGATAAAAAGCCCCAAGGTGAACATGAACAGAAGCAGATTAAATTAAATTAAATTAAATTAGATTAAATTAGATTAAATTAAATTAAAAGAGCTAGTGGGACAAGCCTATGTTCATGCCAGACATTCATAGTGAATAATAAGTCTCCATGTCTTTATTTGGGATCTAGTTGGTGGCTCAAAGAAAAATTCTAACTACAAAGCTTCAAGGTACCCCAAGCCACTGAGCCACACCCCAGCTCTTCACTTTGACATTGTTTTGCATTTCTTTATTGATTAGTGCTACTAAACATCGTAATATATGTTTGTTAGCCATGCTTTTTTTTCTGTAAAAACACCTCTGAGAATTTGATAGGGATCACATTTAATCTGTATATTGCTTTGGGTACTATTGCTATTTTAGCAATAGTTATTCTTCCTATCCATGAACATCTGTTGCATTTCTATCTACTTTGTTATTTAATAACTTTCTGGAACATTTCACAGTTTTTAGTGTAAAATCTCTTGTCTCCTGGCTCATTTCTAAGTATTTTCTTCTTTTTAATTCTGTCACAAGTGAAATTATTTTCTTAATTTCCTTTTCCGATTTTTCATTGTTAACCCAGGGATATGCAGCTGAGTTTTGCATGTTGATGTTGTGCCCTGAAAGTTTGCTGATTCACTCCCTGGCTCTAATAGTTTGCTTATGAAATCTTTGATTTTTATACATATGTAAGATCGTGTTTGTGAATAAAGAGTATGCTTATTCGGATGCCTGGTTATATTTTCATGTATGTATTGGTACAGGAATTCCTTCTGTCTATGTGTTGCTTTTATTGGTTAATGAATAAAGAAACTGCCTTGGCCTATTGATAGAGCAGAACTTAGGTAGGCAGGGAAAACTAAACTGAATGCTGGAAGAAAGAAGGCAGAGTCGGGAGAAGCCATGTACTCCCACTGGAGACAGATGCCAGAAGTTTTCCCAGTAAACCACAGCCACATGGCGATATACAGATTAATGGAAATGGGTTAAATTAATATGTAAGAGTTAGACAATAAGAAGCTAGAGCTAATGGGCCAAGCAGTGATCTAAATCACTATGTGATTATTTCAGGTCTAAGCTATCCTAGTATCCAGGAACCAACAAGCAGCCTCCTGCTACAATGTATGTATACATGTTCAGACATGTTTGTACCTGTTTGAGAAGACCCAAAATTGACATTAAGAATCACCCATGATGGCTCCTGCCTTACTCGTTCAGGTAGAGGCTCTCAGTCAAACCAAGAACTCACCAATATGGCTCGTCTCACCAGCTAACTTGCTCTCAGATCCCCTGTCTCTACCATCTAGGACTGACATGGCAGGTGGCTGTCATGCACACCTCATATTTACCTGGGTTCTGGGGATCAACGCTTTGGTTCTCATACTCCCACGGCGATTGCCTAACTGCTGAGCTATGTTGGTTAGCTTTTTCTTTTCAACTTGATGTAAGTTAAAGTCATCTTGGTAGAGGGGACCACAATGGAGAAAATGCCTCCATCAGATTGCCTGTAGGTTAGTCTGTGGGGCAGTCTCCTGATGAATGATTGATGTGGGAGGGCCCAGTTCTTTGTGGACAGTGCCATTTCTGGGCAGATCATAAAAAAAATAAGTGAGCCATGAGTGAGTCATGAGGAGCAAGCCAGTTAGCAGCTCTCCTCCATGGTCTCTTCTTCAGCCCCTGCTTCCAGGTTCTTACCTTGAGTTCCTGTCCTGACTTTCTTTCAAGATGTACTTTCAATGATAAACTGTAAGCTAAAATAAGCCCTTTCTTTCCCAAGTTGCTTTTGGCCATGGTGTTTATCACAGATATAAGGAGCAAGCTAGTGCACAAGCCATCTCCACCATCTTGTTTTGTTTTGTTTTTTGAGACAGGATTTCCCTGTGTAACAGTCCTAGTTGTCCTGGAACTAGCTCTTGTAGACCAGGCTGGCCTCGAACTCACAGAGATTCACCTGCCTCTGCTTCCCGAGTGCTGGGATTAGAGGCATGCACCATTACCACCAAGCCTCATCTTGATAATTTAAGGATAAAATATAAAACAGAAGGTGTCTCAGCTGATCAAACTGAAGTTCAGAATGACATCCTCAGAATCTCTCAGCTGCTTCCCTCTAAGCTGTTTTCCTTTTCGGGGTTCTGTTTCAGACCTGAGCACCAAAGCCACCAGCTGGCTGGGGTCACCGGACAGTTAGGCCAAGAACACCTTGGGAAAGATGGAGTATTGGTGCGGAAGAATTGTCTGCATTCTGTCAATCATATTTTAATAAAACGCTGATTGGCCAGGCAGGCAGTATAGGCGGGAAAGCCAGACAGGAAGTAGAGGTGGATCAAAGAGACTGGGAATATTCTGGGAAGCAGGAAGCTCCCTCTGCCATTCCTGCCCAGACCAAGCTGAAGCAACATGTGAACTGTCAGCTGAAAAAGGTATCAAGCCATATGGCTAACATAGATCAGAATAATGGGTTAATATAAATCATAATAGCTAATAAGAAACCTGAGCTAATGGGCCAATCAGTTTACAATCTTATGGAGTCTTGTGTGTAATTTCCTTTGGGGCTTGCGGGTTGTGGGGTACTGGGCGGGACAGATACCCCAACAAGCAGGCCCCTTCATCACTACAGAGTATCTTTCATGGGGTTATCAACAACAACAGCAGGGAAAAAAGCAAAACAAATAGAAACCAGGGCGTACTTCCCAACTGCCTTTACTCAGTCCTTGATTCACTACAGAACAGAACACCGCTCTCTAAACATTCACGGTCCCACTGTTGTGAACTAACACACCAGGCTAAAAATAAAAATGGAGTCGCACGAAAATTCCCTGTCCCCAAGCTGGGGGCAAGCTCTTTATCTGACCTTCCAAGAAATAAGGATTAGAGAGAGAAAGGCAAGATGTCACAAATAGGCCTGTTTCAACTGCCGTGACAATGGAGTTCTTTCTGCTGTCCCTCCCTTACGCTGAGGATGTAGCCAGAAATAGCCTGCCTTTTGCTGACTGCTTTTCTATTATTCTCTTTAAAAGTTACTTTGAAATGACCATCCTGCTTTTTATTTTATTTGTTTCTGCTTCTATTAACCCCATTCTTTTTACAAAACTAACCTCTTATGCTCGGTTAACCAGAATATGTATTCTATTTATTTGCTTTAAATTGATGAGTTACCCAAGTAACTATCTAATTAGTTGTGGTGCTGAAGTTCAAAGCCAAGACCTGATTCATGTTAGGTAAGTGCTCCACCTCCAAACTACGCCACAGTTCTACTTTGTCTTACTTTTATCAAATGAAACCTTGTTCAACGCAGAATAAATTTAAAACCAATTTAATACTGTCAAACTCTCTGGTTGTAATATTGTCTCTTGACAGTGTACTTGAGTCTGGGTTCCAGACTTGGATTCTAAAGATCCATGGCATCTATGATCTGGGTGCTTTGACGGCTCCCTGGCTCCTGTTCTTAACACTGAGATTCTGAATATGTTGATTCATAGTCATGGTCTTGAGTTCTACCTCAGTTTCTGGCTTGTAGTCTGATTTTGCCTTCCCATTTACTCCTTCAGACTGAGTTGGCCTGTCCATTTATTTCTTGAGACTTGAACTCTGGATGTAGGAGCCAATGAATTCCTTCTTCTTCCCAGGTCAGGGGAATAGGCCTCTCAACCTGGAGAGTCCATGACCTTCAGAAAGTGCTGATATCTTTTCAGCTTGAGGGTTGTATTACAGGGAACAATGGGATAAACCATTCATAGGCCCTTTTTGCTTTTTAGTCTCCCAAGGCATTTTTATTCTGAGCAAAGTAGTATTTGTGTTATGCGCACTCCTGTGTTGTCCAATGGTGTGAACAGACAGTCTCAAGATAGGTCTCACCCCTTCCACCCAGCGTGGAGGACCAAACTTTCCTACCCTCCCATAGAGAGTCCTGTGCTGGATGTCACTAATTCCCTTATTCTGGATCTCTTTATCTAAATTATATGTCCCTGAGGACCGTGACAAGAAGAACGTGGAATAGCATCTTGGTTCCGTTAAGTGACGAATTACCATTTCTTCCATTTTCTCTTTGACTAAAAGATCGATTAGCTTGACAGGGCATTGCATTTTTTTCTCAGTTATTTGAAACCTTAAGAGAATATGATACGCTCTATGATACGCAGCTCCTGGGGCTGCGGAGATGGTTTAGAGGTTAAGGTCACTGGTTGCTCTTCCAGAGGACCTGGGTTTGATTTTGAGCACCCACACAGCAGCTCCCAACTGTCTCTAACTCCAGGCCCATGGAATCTGATGCCCTCTTCTGGTATTGTAAACACAAGTGGTACACAGGCATACATGTAGACAAAATACCTGAACACATATAAATAAATAAATAAATTTTAATTTTAAAGTGTTAGTTGGAGCCAGGAAGACTTTTGAGTCTTCTGTTTACTGTCTTAGAAGTCTTTTGGGTTTCTGTTTATATTTTCTTCCTTGGGTTGGAGTTTTCCTTCTAGTACTTTATGTAGGGCTGGGTTTGTGGTTAGGTATTGCTTAAATCTGGTTATATCACAGAAAATCTTGTTTTGTCCATCTATGGTGATTGAAAGTTTTGCTGGGTGTAGTAGTCTGGCCAGGCATTCGTGATCTCTTAATGTTTGCATAACGCTTGACCATGACCTTCCAGTTTTCATTGTTTGCATTGAAAAGTCTGGTGTAATTCTGATGGGTCTACCTTTATAAGTTATTCGACCTTTTTCCTTTGCAGCTCTTACTATTCTTTCTTTATTCTGTATGTTTAGTGTTTTGATTATTATGTGGCAAGGAGACTTCTTTTTTTCATCCTGTCTATTGATGTTCTGTAAGCTTCTTTTATCTTCATAGGCATATCTTTCTTTAGTTTGGGAAAGTTTTCTTCTATGATTTTTGTTGAATATATTTTCTGTACTTTTGCATTGGACTTCTCCTTCTATCCCTATTATTCTTAGGTGTGGTCTTTCCATGGTGCCCCATATTTCCTGGATACTTGGTGTTAAACTTTTGTTAGAGTTAATGTTTCCTCTGACCAATGAGTCACAAGAAAATCAATATCCTATTGATTCTGTCTGCCTAGAGAACAGGTGGCTAATAGACACCAACCAGAAATTAAGAGCAAATGGTAATAGGAGATGAAAATTAAAAAGTTGAAATAAAGGCTGTCAAGATAGATCAGTGGGCAAAAGTGCCTGTTGCCGAATCAGGAAATCTAGTTGGATCTCTGGGACCCACATGATAGAAGGAGAGAATTGATTCCTGAGAGCTGTCTTATGACCTCCATACAAATCTCTCTCTCTCTCTCTCTCTCTCTCTCTCTCTCTCTCTCTCTCTCTCTCACACACACACACACACACACACACACACACACACACACACATTAAATAAAAATGTAATACAAAATTTAAAAACATAAAAGCAATTACAGTGAGGTCATATTTTGAATTTTTTATCTTACAGAATTCCAGAAGCTCCTCAGTAGCCGACATGGTTCTCTATCTACGGTTTGCTAATCCCTAGTTCCTTTCTTTCTGGAGCCACATGAAGCTAGTGGCCAGCACAGACCTAGCACCCTTCCATCATGTCAGGCAGTTCTCGGGGACAGTACTGCTCTGTGTGTTACTCGCTGGAGATGCCGCCCCAGTTCAAGAACCTTCATCCCGAATATTTATACTAACTTTTACTAAGATGACTTTATCAAAGAGAAATGCTTATTTTTATGTGTTCATCTGTATGTTTTCTCTGTAAGGTGTATATCTGGTGCCTCACGTGAGAAGTCTCCTCCTTGTCATGTAGCAGTGGGATACAGAAGGAAGGAATGAGAGGAGGTAACGAGAGGTGGAAAATGACTGAAAATTCAGCATATATATGTTTATATATGTATTAAATTATATATATAATATGTATTAAATTATACATATATATATATGTATTAAATTATCAAAGAATAAGAAAATAAAAATACATTGTAAAAGAGAAAAGAAAAATCTCCACCCCAAGGTCTTCAGGACCTCATTTTTTTGGCCAGATTTGATGCTTTGCTTTTGTGATGTACGTACTGAGTCCAGTAGGACTTTTGGTTTTTAATACAGTTCAAGGTAAGGCTCAACCCTGTGACTCTCACCCAGCGAGGCCACTGTTGCTTCTCACATATTGCCCTATGTGCCACTGTGCACTTCCTTAGTCTGTGTGAGGCAGTTTGTGGCCCCCTTCCTGACAATATCTATGCTTTTGAGTTTTCTGTACTGGAAACAGGTAGACACGCTGCCGGGGTAAAGGGCCCTTCTCCCTCTCACTTTACTAAGTGGTCATAACTCACCAAGGACCTTACTTATATAGATGATTTTTCTATCTAGTCTTTGTGTTTTATAAACATAAGCACACACACGCACGCGCGCGCGCGCGCGCACACACACACACACACACACACACATATGAATGCATATATCATGGTTTGGGTGATAGCATAGTTATTAAAGTGCATGCTTGCTGAGTTTGGTTCCCAGAACCCATGTGAAAGAAAACACAGGTGTGGTGCTGCATGCTTGTAATCCTGGCACTATGGGAGAAAAAAGGTGGGTCCCTGGGGCTTGCGAGCCAGTCAGCCTAGGCTACCTAGCAATGCTCTAGGCCAATGAGAGACCTTGCCTCAGAAAATATTCAAGGTTGTCCTCTGCTCTCCCTCATGTGGAAGTATGTATGTGTGTGTGTGTATATATATATATGCATATATATGACTACATATATGTATATATGTATGTATGAATGTAAGTACATGTATTTATTTAATAATCACTAATTACGTAACAAGTGCCATTATACTCTCCCTCCATTACAGTATAAAAAATAGGTGTGGTGATGCACACCCATAATCTCAACACTTGGGCAACTGAGGCACAAGGGTCACCATGTTTAAGGCCATCCTTGAGTACATAGTAGGGAGAGAGAGATGGGACAGCATCAATGTACATGATATTTGAATCTGGGAATGAGAGTCAGGGTGTCAGGGCCGAGTTCAAATCTGCCCCATGGAGTTGATGAACCACAGTGATGCTCAGCAATGCTGCATCCCTAAGGTGCTTTGCCTCTGAGGCCCACTAATGAATGCAGGATGTTACCATGGTAATGGTTACTTTTAGTGCTTTTTATAGATCAAAGTGTTACACTCTGGAGTCTATTCATGTAAAAGCCTGAATTTTAAGACACTGCAATATTTCCTTTAAAGTAACATCAGACCTAACTGACCAATGTCTGGGCTTAGTACCTATAAGCACTGTGGCCAGGTACAGAGTGTACAGTGACCAGGTACACATGTGCACAGTGATCAGGTACACATGTGCACAGTGATCAGGTACACATGTGCACAGTGACCAGGTACACATGTGCACAGTGACCAGGTACACATGTGCACAGTGACCCAGTACAAACGTGACCAGGAACAGACATGCCTAGTGACCAGGTACACATGTGCACAGTGATCAGAAACTTAGCATTTTCATTAAATAGTATTAATAAAATACAAGTTATTCTCATTTATCCCTTTAAAATTATCAATACTTGATAAATTAAAGAACAAATACAGATGATTTTCAAAAGAGTGCATACATCACTTTGTTTTCTAGTGAGAATCAAATTCCTAGTTCTTGCAAAGACTCAGAAGATTTGGAGAATGCAGAATCTCCTGATTAAAGGAGAGAGATGTCAGTGATGACCTGCCCAGAGGGGAGCTAAATCCTGGGTTGGAGTATTGACTTTAACCTTTATTAACCTTGGAACCTTGAACTTCAGTGTTCCCAACTATAGAATGGGGATTATTATATCAACTGTTGCAGGCAGTTGTGAAGATTAAATTTATTTATCGTCATGAAGTGTACTCTGTGGTGCAAAATGTCTTAATGACCTCAAGTCGATACAAGACCTTAAGACAGAAAGAATGGGATGGGGTGTATCAAGTCCCCAAATGCTAAGGACATTGGTTAGGCCCAGAATTGAAGCTATGGAAGGACCCAGAATTGCCTAGAAGTCTTGCGTCTCTTGATGAGCAATGACTTGAAACAATAGCAGAGGTAATGACAATATGTAGTTTGATTATGTGGCATTTGCCCTCCTTCTTGATTTTTAGGTCAGGTCTGATGCTGTGGCTCAAGCTGACTTTGAACCCATAGGAATCCTCCCTCTGATCCAGCCTCTTGAGTGCTTGGATCACAGGTGTGAGCCACTACACCTGGCTTTTAAAACATAGTTTCAGAATTCGTACATGTTATGTTTTTGTTAAAAACAGAAAGTGGTTATTTCTAGAAAACTAATAATGATTTAATGAAAGAAATGTAATTTTCAAACTTTATCTTAAAATAAAAAAAGTTTAAGTGACTCGTTTCTCCTTTGTGGTCAAGATGAGTTTCATCAGTCAGTTTTTGGAATCCAAAGGAATTTTCTAGAAAATGGACAGCAGCTGGTGGAGTTTGTTGGCGTTCTCCAGAAAGACCTGCTGGCCTCCGTGGTGCGCTCTCTTACGTTACAGACATGTGCAGTGAAACTAAAGGAGCATGCCTGTGGCCAGGGCAGGATGCTCCCTAACCCATGTCTGGTCTGCTTCCCTGCTGGAGACTTCCTGTGTCTCAGACGGCTGTGGGCTGCGGTTCTGGAAGCCACACTCTCACCTCACACTCACCTACATCTGAACTCATCATTTGAGTCCTAAATAATTCCATCCTGATGTTGCATGTTGGCCCAAGATATTTCTGATTTCCCAGTCTCCTAGTGTGGCAACCAGCTCCTGGTGGATCTCCAACTCCTGATGTCCGTGCCTTGGATAGAGCTCCTCCCTGTATGTGTGAGATGAACCCAGTGACCCGATTTCAATGAGTAAAATCCAGTAAAGGTGAAGGGTATCGATTCTGAGACGGGACTATGATAGACTATGTCTTCCATCTCCTTCATATATTCTTTCTCCGGCTCCTCTCACATGCTTGCTGAGATAAAGCAAGTCAGAGAAATTCACATGACAAGAAACTGAGGGCAGCTTCCAGCCCACCACCAATGAAGCGAGACCCTTTTTCTAACATCCCACAGAACCGAATCCTTTCAACAGCCACGCAGGTGAGCTTAGAAGCAGTCCTCCAGCGGAACCTTCAGATGACATCATAGCCTGGCTGACACCCTGACTGTAGCCTTCAGAGAAACCTGGATCTGGATACCCAAGTAAGCTGTGTTCAGATGTCCTGCCCACAGGCACCATGATTCAGTTCTGACATTACCCACTTGGTATTAATAGTTTGCTATTCATCAGTAGATAGCAGATACAATCACCTTCCCATATCTACATCCTAATCAACTACTAGAAGTTGTCCTTGGCCCATCCCTCACTTCAACTGGACGTTGGGAACTCAGTCCAGTGCTCTGATGCTTTTCTCTGCCTATGTTTTCATCAGATGCTGGATGAAGGTTCTTTGGTGATTTGTAAGATATTCATCAGTCTGACATGCCAAGAGCTGTTGAGGGAGAAGCCTGTTGCTCAGTTTACACAGTCTCCAGATGCCCTTTTC
The DNA here is from genome assembly GCF_982192425.1 of Myodes glareolus. NCBI lineage: Eukaryota > Metazoa > Chordata > Mammalia > Rodentia > Cricetidae > Myodes > Myodes glareolus. The sequence goes on along the minus strand of NC_142049.1, from coordinate 30,635,633 downwards.
TCTGTCTAAGCTGTTTCTCCAGTCTGATATTGATCCAAGTCCTTATGGAAGGAAATGCTCTCCTCATCTTCTGCCTTGCATTTCTGGTGCTCCCAAACTCGGCTTAGAGCCTCATGGTATTCTTCTGCATCTCCTGACCTGGATTCCGGCTCCACAGCTGGATTGCTGCATTTCTCAGACAATCTAGTTGGCCGAGTTGTTTGTATAATTGCAGCTGTATGCCATGGCTGAGTTACATTTTTGACTTTGCATCATGCCCACACAAATCAAAATAGCTTGGGCAACCCATCCCTGCAGGATGTTCAGCTTCCATCCTCCAGCAAGATAAGGCCAGGTTCTGAGTTATCAAAGCAAGGACCACTCCTGGCACAAGCTCTGGCCTTTGACCCCCCCCCAACGTTACCCTTGACCTTTCATTTCCAGTTATGCCTCCATTTCAAAGACGTGTGTCAAGTTCTGAGCTCATCTTCCTGTCTTTCCAGGGGGGCGTGGGATGGAACTTGGCAGATGGGTGGTCCTCATAGGGAGATATGAATGTACCAGCTCCAAGCAGAGTTGCCAACTGGCACCGCCACTCCAAGGCACAGCGGTGATTCATGAAAGCAGCGAGGAGTGGGATGTTGGGCTGAGAATCAGTTCCCAGGCTCTGACCAGCAATTAGGAAGCAGGCCATTGACTTACGGCCAAGAAAATAGAGTAAAAGTCTTGTTTCCTGGTTCTCCCAAGGGCTTCCACACACTCATGCCAACCTGCTTGGCCAGTGTGTCCCTTACCCTGAGCCCTCTGCACCTACAATTCTTTATGTGGACACTATTTTTGGAGTGATGGCTACACTTGGCTATTTTAGCTTCAGAATGGGCTTACTGCCCAAGGACAGGTTGGGTGTAGACAAACAAGTCTGCTGTAGCCTCTGAGCAGGATTGTTATCACCTCCAAAAGACTGGACCACAGCAAGCCCAACTGCAGTTATCTCAGAGACTGAAATGCTGCCTGCCGGCAAATGTCTGCATCAGAGCAGCCCCGGGATATCCCGGTGCTGACAGCTTGTTCTCTTCTCTGTGTGTGTGTGTGTGTGTGTGTGTGTGCCATAAAACTCTACCTCTGCCTTTATGTGCCGGTAAACCCTCTCATACTGCGCATCACCGGCCCGTCGCCACTATTTCCTGACACATCTTTTGGGGGCCCACATGTGGTCACCTCTCTTTGCCTCCCCTCCCAGTAGTGTCAGTGGTGTTTGGTCAGTTGTCCCGTGGGCAACTGAAGGACCACAGCTGGAACTCCTCTCCAGAGACACCCAAAGGCCTCCAAGGTGTGTCTCTGGACAGTCATCACCCAACAGGGTGCGAGCCAGGGAGTTCCTTTCGGCCTCTCATGGAAAGCCTCGCTTCCCATTAATAACTGACAGACCCTGGCCAAGGCTACACTTTGGTAGATGAAAGCAATGGAAAAGGCGGGCAGCTTTTACAGCCCAGCATGGCAAGGGACACTTTCAATTCCTCCGGGAGCCTCGATGTACGGCATGGCGGACAGCAGCTCATCTAGGCGGAGCACACTTATCATTGGAGGACTCCTTCCTCCTTCTGCCCACTCACTCCTCTCCCCCACAGGAGATTTGCTGCCACTGCACCTTGGAGTAGAATGGTGTTTTGCCTTCTATTCCTTCTCCCATTATGGTAGTGTGAATGTAACTGGCCCCCTTAAGCTCATAGGGAGCGGCGCTATTAGGAGGTGTGGCTTTATTGGAGTGGGTGTGGCCTTGTTGGAGGAAGTGTGCCAGTGTGGTGTCAGGCTTTGAGGTCTCATATGTGCCCAAGCCATGCCAAGGGCCTCAGTCTACTTCTTGCTGCCTGAAAGATGTAGGGCTCTCAGCTTTTTCTCCAGCACCATGCCTGCCTGCCTGCTACCATGTCCCACCGTGGTGATAATGGACTGAACCTCTGAACTGTAAGAGAACCAACCCAAGGAAATGCTTTCCTTTATAAGAGTTGCTGTGGTCATGCTGTCTGTTCAACTCCCAACACAGAGGCAGCTGATTCGGGGGCAACTCCCCATGCTTTTTAACCCTTTCTTTCCTGTCTCATTTCTCAAGTGCTTTTTTTTTTTTTTTTTTGGAAAAGCCCCCATTTGATGTGGGATTCCCCTCTGTATGCTGTGAATACCATTGGTTAATAAAGAAACTGCCTTGGGCCTGTGCAGAGCTAAATAGAGGTAGGTGGGGAAAACTAAACTGAATGCTGGAAGAAAGAGGGCTGAGTAAAGAGACACCATGTAGGTGCTGCCAGGAACAGATGAGCCAGAACCTTGCCAGAAAGCCACAGCCATGTAGCAATACACAGATGAATAGAAATGGGTAAAATTAAGGTGTTAGAGCTAGCCAATAAGAAGCTAGTGCTAATAGGTCAAGCAGCGATTTAATTAATACAGGTCCTGTGTGGTTATTTCGAGTCTGGGCAGCCGGGAACGAACAAGCGGTCTCCTACAATACCCATTCCTGAGATATCTAACTGAGAGTACACCTTCCATCAAATCAGCAAGCCTTTCTTTTCCCCACACAAATCCAGACTGCACACTTGGATAATTTGACCTTGCACTGATAGGTAGATTTGTCCTTGTGATAGTAGATGGTTTGACTTTGCACTGGTGTCTTTGCATTTGGAGAAACCCTTTCTGCTAGGTGAATCCCCCTAATGGAGGATGCTTCTAGTCCTTTATAGATAGTAACGGTGGCTCACTACTTATCCAAGGGACACCTGTGGGAAGGTTCCTCACCTTACCTAGATACCCCCAACACACACACACACATACACACACACACACACACACACACACACACACACACACACCTGTGCATATACATGGGGTGAGATGAAGGGGAGAGGAAGAGAGGGAGGAAGAGAGAGACAGAGGGAGGGAGGAACAGAGACAGAGAAAGGTTTTATTAGAGACAGCCAAAAACTAAACCTCAAATATCTCCTTCTCCCTCATGAAATGGCCATGAAGCTTGAACCCTCAGGATACATGAGCCATTTCTTATGGTCAACTTGTCACAGACTGAGACAAAATCGGACTCTTGGTCTCTTCTATTTCATTGGGAGATTAAAGAATTTACCCGGCAGGAGATTTTGCGGTATTTTAACTGTCTGCTATAGTGTGGAGAGGTAATCTCACACATGGATATTGGCATAAAGATGGGCCAACGAAACCTGTGTCCATGACCCAGGAAGGCTGGTCATGGTGCTGATGCAAGCCCTGGATGGGAACTAACCTGGTCCTATCAGACCCTAGATGCTTTTGGCAGGGGCTGCTAGGATGGCATGATTACTGGCCTGATTGAAGGAACGAGAAAGGCCATCTTTAAGCCTGACCTCTTTCCGCTCAGGCTAACTGAGGCCATGCATAACTATAATGACCTGGTCCCTAAGAGCCAAAAGAGCCAGACTGCTCTAGCTATCTGTTTTACTAACCAGACAACATCAGACAAAATATCAGAAACTAGAACAAGGTCTCCCAGCTCTTTTTCATGTCTTGTTAGACACAACCTTCATGGGCTGCAGCAATGCAAAAGAAGTCTGGAGGACCAGATGGGCCGAGCAGCAAGCAACAGGATAAAGACAAATGATGTTCCCAGTACTCAGTGAGCATCCTGCCTGTCTCGAGACCACCCAGACCCTCGCCCACACAGCTCGAATCAGCCTTCTTCAGGAAGGCCACCCTTCATTTATTCCTGTGGTGGTAAGCAGGGCCATATGATTTGCCATAACCCACCTCCAGCACATGCCCAGCTGCAAACGATAGGACTCCTGAAAGTGGTAGTTTCCCTCGTGAGAGACAGACATTCTGTTCTCAGGGGTTCCGCACAAGAGATATCACTAAGGACCTGACTCCGTTCATAGACAGTTAAGAGTTCATCAGAAAAGATAAAGATCCATCCCTCGGGGGCTGATGGACCCCACAGCTCTGCAAATGCCATGCTGCCTATATTTATAAATGTGCCTTTGGTGACTTTAGATATGACACCCCCAAAGCACCGTTTCTAGTCAATGCAAGGGCCACATATTCTTCCTTGACTGATTTCCCAGGTCTGTACTCTCAGTTCCCAATTCTCACTAAGACTGATTACAGATCACAGTCTGGCTGGCTAGTCTTCCCTGAGGATATGTGGGAGGAAACAATGACTTGGACTCTCCTGGTCTGCTCAGATTGCCCGGTTTCTCTACTTGGAAGAGACATCATGTCAAAATGACAGGTTAATTTACTTTTGCACGCCCCCCCCCATACTTCAGTGTCTCTCCTGACTCCCTGGTCCTTTCATAACCTTGTGTAGAGACCATCCCGTCACTTAGCCATCTGTCAAACCTCAGGCCATTCCTGACCACCACACCTCTCTCATAATTATCTTGCTTTCCCTGACGATCCTACGACCCATCAAAACCTGAGACCCCTGTGAATCTGCAGTCATTAATTAACAAGTTCCTGGCCGCTAAGCTGTCACATCTCTCCTACTCAGTGTGCAGCACCCTCATTTTGGCCATCAGGACATTAGATGGGACTTACAGGATGATTCAGGAACCAAGAGCCATAGTTTGAATAGCCATAGAGCTACGGAGAGAGCAGTTCCAGCTCACCCAGCGCCTGCCAGTCCCTCTACATCCCTGGAGCGAAACCTCCTTCTTTCTCACTTATCTTTCGACTCTGATGCCATTTTATAAACTTGCACTCTCTGTTTGCTACTGACTCACCTGCCCCGCTTGCTTTCAACATTTAGTCCCAGACCGTCCCCTTCAGGCTCCTTCTGACTATACCTGGACATTAATGATAAATTTTCTACAGCCGTGATCTCACCCCAACCTCACAGGGGTCAAACCTTTGAAGCTATTATAACCTTCCCTCTCCTGCTATTCCTCCCCCAGTTACTACAGCTGTCTCCACTTCCCACCCACTTCAAAAGTCCCACTGTCTCTTCAGCTGCCACAGTCTAACTCTTCCAAGGGACTGCTGGCTTTGCCTGCCCTTAACTCTTATCTGCACCATCAGTGCTTACCCAGCCATTCAGATTGACCTAATTAACAATCTCCCTTCATGCACATCTCCCACGTGTCTGATAAACGAAAAGAGGCATCCTGCTTTCTGGGTTCATCACCCCTTTCAACAGCCTCATGGCCAAATACAATAATAAATCCCTCCTTCTGTACATCTCTGCTTGTCACTTGATGGCCTCGCGCCGTCTTGTTAGGTTGTCAGCCTCTCAAGCCATCCCTTTCCCTATACAACCTGTCTTAGTTAGAGTTACTGCTGTGATGAAACACCATGACAAGCAGCAACTTTGTAGTGATGAGGCAAGCAGGCCTGCTTTTCGTCCCACCCGGCTCCCACATGGCTAGCTTTATACCCGAAATAACAGCACACAAATTGTATTCATTTAAACACTGCCTGGCCCATTAGCTCTAGCCTCTTACTGGCTAACTCTCACATCTTGATTAACCCATTTCTGTTAATGTGTGTAGCACCACGAGGTGGTGGCTTACCGGGAAGATTCTAACCTACGTCCACCTTGGGCCGGAGCTTCATCACCTGCCTCATTGTCTTCTCCCCAGCATTCTGTTCTGTCTACTCCACCCACCTAATTTTCTGCTCTATTAAAAGGCCAAGGCAGTCTCTTTATTAACCAATGAAAGTAACACATAGACAGATGACCCTCCTACATCACAACTTGGGAAGGGAAGGGTTTGTTTTCTTTATACTTCCACATCAATGCTCATCACTGAAGGAAGTCAGGGCAGGAACTCAAGTAAGGCAGGAACCTGGAGGCAGGAGATGATGCAGAGGCTATGGAGGAACACTGCTTACTGGTTTGCTCCCTAGGATTTGCTCTGGACCCAGGACCATTAACCCAGGGGTTGTCCCCACTCACAATGGGCTGGCCCCTCTCACATCAATCACAAATTAAGAAAATGCCCTTCAACCTTGTCTACAGCTAAATCTTGTGGAGGCAAATTCTCAACTGAGGCTCATTCCTCACAGATAACTCTAGATTGTATCAAGTTGACATAAAACTAGCCAGCACACAATTCTATCCTTTTTTAAGATAAAATAAAAATCTCTATCTTTCTTCCTCTCCTTCCCCACCCCCTCTCTCTTACACACACACACACACACACACACACACACACACACACACCTCCAACTCTAAGGCAGCATACAGTTCTCACAGACTTTTAAGATCAGCACATCAGTAAGGCTATAGATAAAAATCTCAATTCAATCAAGTTTGACCTTCCTCTTGCCATAATACATCTCTTTAACAGGGTGCACCTCTTCAGGGGGAGGAGCTTGACTTAGCCTCAACTTGATGTGCCATACTTTATAGATTCCCATGGGAGGTCTGCCCTTTTCTAAAGGGAGGAGGAGTGGATAAGGGGGGTAAATAGGAGTAGGGGGATGGAACAGGAGGAGAGGAGGGAGAGAAATCCGTGGCTGAAATGTAAAATAAATGAAAAAGTTTAATAGAAAATGGCAAAAAAGAGCTCTTTCTGCCATCTTGGCGCCTGTGGGGCTTGTTGAGAACAGGACTTCTAAAAGGCAACATGTCTGGAAGGCTGTGGTGCAAGTTCATTTTTTTTCTGGCTATAAGGAGGTCTCTGGAACCAGAGAGAGCACACAGCTCTTCTTAAAATTGAAGGTGTGTATGCACGAGATGAAACTGAATTCTACTTGGGAAAGAGATGTGCTATGTGTATAAAGCAATAAACAACACGGTGGTACCTGGATACAAACCAAACAAAACCAGAGTGATCTGGGGGAAAGTAACTCGGGCCATGGAAACAGCAGCGTGGTTCGTGCCAAATTCCGAAGCAACCTTCCTGCAAAGGTCGTTGGACACAGAATCTGTGTGATGCTGTTCCCTTCCAGGATTTAATGAAAAGTAAGTAAATAAAAATGGATTTGTGAAGGGAAAAAAATGACAAAAAAAGAGAAAGCTGTGAAATTGCCTTCCTTTCCAATCATCAACATCAGATCCCTCAGTTTCTACCCCTTCTCTCAGAATGGTCTTACTTTTTGTGTTTCCCGAAAGTCTCACCTCCCTCTTTTCCTTAAATTGCTAACCATTACTTTTCTACCTACATATTGCCAGACGCCTTAATGTCTGGGGGGCTTCCTCCTGTTGTGTAATTAATGCCCATTACTGCCATCAATCCTGACATCCGAATTCTCCCTAACACTTCTCCTCTCTACCCTTTTTGGGTATCTCCTCACCTTAGGAGAGTTGTTCAGATGCAGCCCCTCCTAGTGGGACTGGGTGTAGGCACTGGAACAGATGGGCTTGGGTTGGCTTCTTGTGCTTGTCCAGTGTGCTGACTGGATTAGCTATGAGACTAAAGCACACCTTAACAGCCCTCAAAGGCTCTTAGGAATAGACTGATTCTCTTGCCACGGTTCACATATTCTCAACACATTTACTGTGCTCTCAACACATTTACTGTGGCCCAAGGCAAACTTCCTGGCCCTAAAGGAATGCTACTTCTACACCAATCAGTTAGAATTCCTTGAGATTTGACTGACAGGCTAAGGGAGCAGCATCTTATTAGAAAGAGAGCTGCTGAGGAATGGCAGCTACGAAAGGACATGTGGACCTGGCTTTCCTGCTTCCTGCTACTCCTGAGTGTTATTACACATATGAATGTCCTCCTTCTTTTTGGCATTTTCATTTTAAGCTCTCTGTTGAATTTGTTTCTTCCAGATCTTGCAGGTTAACTTGCGGATGGTACTCTGACAAGGGCTCCAGTTCCTTCTTGGTGAATCTCTACACCATTGTTCCCTTGGTATAGGTCACCTGACATTTCTATCCTCTTTCCCTTTCTTTACCCCCCAAAGGACTTTTTTTTTAAAGCAACAATGGTAGACAAGGCCAACACAAACCAGCTGAAAAAAGAGACTTCAATTCAAATGTAGTGTTTTACATTTTTGTTCTGTCTGGAGGAAAAGAGGATTCTGGAATGGCTGACTACCAGAGATGCTTTAGCCTTTCATCAAGGATAATACTGACTCATGGCATGATAGACTCAGCAAGGATGCTCTTACCTCTGAGCAGCTCCACTCTCTTTTTAGAAAGAGTTAACCAGAAGAAGCTGATGTGGGATTCCCCTCTGTATATGGTGAATATGCTTTATTACCATTGGTTAATAAAGAAGCTGCCTTGGCCTATGGCAGAGCAGAATAGAGTTCGGTGGGAAAACTAAACTGAATGCCGGGAGAAAGAATACAGAGGCAGGGAGAAAGGAGATGGACTCAGGGAGACGCCATGTAGTTGCCAAAGGAGAAAAATGCTGGAACCTTACCAGTGGAGTACAGCCTCATTGATGATACATAGATTAATAGAAATGGGTTATGTTACAGGGAGAGACCACTTGTTTCCCGGCAGCTTAGACCCCAAAATAATCACACAGAAATGATACTAATTAAATCACTGCTTGGCCCATTAGCTCTAGTTTCTTATTGGCTAGCTCTTTCATCTTAATTTAATCCATTTCCAGTAATCTGTATATCGCCATGTAGCTGTGGCTTACCAGGTAAAGTTCCCTGCATCTGTCTCCAGAGGCAGCTCCATGGCTTCTCCCTGACTCTGCCCTTCATTCTCTCAGAATACCACCTAGTTTTCTCTGCCTAGTTCTGTTCTTCCCTGCCATAGATTCAAAGCAGTTCTGTAGGTACACAGGTCGTTCCCCATTTTTCCCGAGGCGCTATGTAGGGCTGTTCTGCTTCCTGGTTCCATTGTACCAGCTTGAGGGTGTGCATAGAGAGAACTCACCCTCTCCTGTTATGATAATTTCATCTACAGCCCAAGGGTGTGGCTAAGAGAGAACTCTCCCTCTATTGTTATGGTAATTCCACCTGCAAGCAAGGTTCTCTCTGCAGGCAAGATTCCCGGGTCAGAGAAAGAGAGGTTCCTCTTTTCTCTGTTCAGCTGCTCTCTGACCTTGGGTGCGGCCCCCTGATTTTTCTCTTTCCTTGTTCCTGATGGGGGGCTGGTGTCTTTCTGCCCCACAGTATATATACCCGACTTATGCTTAATAAAGCTGCCATTTGCCACTTGATCCTTGGTAGATGAGCCCAGTCTCTAGTGTTTGTGTGTGTGTTTTAACCCTTTAGGATATTAATCCGTTCTTGTGGGCTTGAGTCAGGAAAGCGTGCGCCTGTTTCGAGGTTCGGGTGTTCACAGAAAAGTGCGGAGGCAACACAGTTCTTTATTCATTAACCAATAAAGGCAACACATAGACTGAAGGACCTCCCACACCAGGGTTAATTTAAGATGTAAGAGCTAGCTAGGAATATACTTAAGTCATTGGCCAAACAATGTTGCAATGAACATAGTTTTGTGTGATTATTTGGATCTGAACATTTGGGAACCGAAAGAGCAATCCCTGATTACAAATGGCACCCATTGTCTGGGTCATGGATCCACATAAGGCCTAAAAATGCTTAAGGGAAAAAAGAGAGCTTCTCAACCCACAAAAATGGGAGCCAAGCACAGCTTCTTGGTAGCCACATTTTTCCCCAGATAGGCTCTGTTTTCTGACTGCAACCAGAGGTGTGGCTCCTTTAATAAATGGCTTCTTGGTTCACATTGGCAGCATGAACAGCTCTGGCTGTTTTTGGGGGTCCTCTACAAAGTACTTAGGGCTTGTGAGCAGAGTGCTACAAGTTGCTTGAGGGCAATGTAGACCTGCTGTGTCCCTGGAACTGGGATGGTGATCAAGGCTCACAGAAGCGGTGAATACACCTCCGCCATGTTGGACAGGGTAGAGCCAACAGGCAAACCTCAGTGGTAGTCCTAGTCATGCCTGTTTAGCATTTAAAAAACATCTCCTGGTCAGAAAATGATTACAGATATACAATAAGACAGATTCAGATGAAAAAGACCTCTGAATGGGTCACAGTGCTGAATAAATGTATTTGAGCTTAAGAGGGAAAGAAGAAAGAGTATAGACAGACATAGATTAAAGGAGTAAAGAAAATAAAATAAATATTAAAAAAATAATAGAGTAATAAAAAAGTCATGTAAAGATGGAAAATACACAGAGAGTCTGAATGATGTAAATTATTGTGTTTTCTTTGAATTTTTTGACTCCAGAGAGATATTTGATTCTGGGGACTGTTAAGTTAAATGAACACATATATTTTAAAGATATCTTAACTTCAAAATTTGAGTCTAAGGCTATATTACTTTGGGAAAGAGGTTCTGCTTTTGTTTCCACAGAGGATGGGAACCTATGGATTCCTTCCAGACTAATGTGGTTTGATGGACCAAGACCCCCTGAAAGGTCTCCATGAACCCTAAAAATATTTTACTCAATAAAAAGCAGGAGACAGTTTAGAGAGAACTATGCCCAAATTCACAAAATGATTGTTTATAAATGTTTGTTTTCATTTATAGGGGGATATGATATAGAAAGAATACTTTATACTGATATGGATCTTGATCTATTGATACAAATTTAAGATCAATTTTGTTATATGTATATTTCTACTCTTGTTTGAGATATTATGTTTATACAGCTTATTTAAAAATGTAATGTATAGCTAATAATTACAGATTAATAGATATTCATTTAAATAGTCAAACTTGTAGTCATGTTAGTTAGGTTTTCTAGATATACAGAGATGTATTTCTTTTAAACAGATAATCTTTAACATTTCAAACACCTAAAGAATATGACATTTAAAAGGTTTTAAGAGCTTACTTTTCTCAATAGTGAGACATATCTCATTCTGGCAGTACCAATTGCTTCAGAGAGGTTGATGGGCATTGAAGAAACTCATTATGGAATTTGCCTTCAATGTGACAAGGCTAGTCATTTGAACAAGAAACTGCTTTTGCCTGGACTGTTTTATGGTATGCTGTATAAACTGTACATGCAGGGCCCACAGAAAAGTGAATGCTGAACTTCTGAAAAAACCAGGATGGTCCTTCTGGGTTCCTGCTTTATGAAAGAGTCTGCAAGACATTCTTCAGAATACAGAAGAAAGTGACTGACGAACTGCCAATATAAGCAAAACAGTCTTTCAAATTTCCTGCTTCATGGAAAAGTCAGACAGATTCTATGGGCCTATAGGCTGAAGATGGGTGCCCAATGTTATAGAAGAACTTTGGGTGACTGTCCAAGCAGTGAGATGTCTTTGTCAATTCTAGAGTTTTAGAAGTTGCTTACAATGAACTTCCTGTTTACTTAGGTAATATTATATCCTTCTGGGGTCTTTGATGGAGTTGAAGACAGATAGTTAGAGTTATTATAGTTATAGTTTTCTTAGTTGTGATAAAAGATATATTAGATATGAAACTTTAGATTCACAAAGATAAAATAGATGATGGAATATTTTCTTTAATTTTGCCAGATACAAGTGGATTAAATATTGTAACTATAATTCTTGCTTGATACCTGTTTTGTTATATGTAATTTTACTATGTTAAAGTTAAAACCTTCTTTTTTATTTAGACAGAAAAGGGGAAATGATGTGGGATTCCCCTCTGTACGCTATGAATATTTTTTATTATCATTGGTTAATAAAGAAGCTACTTTGGCCTATGGAAAGGCAGAATAGATCTGGGCAGGAAAACTAAATTGAATTCAAGGAGAAAGAACACAGAGGCAGGGGGAAAGAAGATGGAGTCAGGGAGACATCATGTAGCTGCCAAAGGAGAAAGACGCCAGAACCTTACTGGTAGGCCACAGCCTCATGGTAATATATAGATTAATAGAAATGGATTTTTTAAGATGTAAGAGCTAGCTACGAGTATGCCTAAGCCATTGGCCAAACAGTGTTGTAATTGATGTAGTTTTGTGTGATTATTTGGGTCTGAGCAGCCGGGAAATGGATGAGCAGTATCTGATTACAAGAAGCTCCAACTTCAGTCATTCCAGAGCACTGGGAATTGGAGATGGTGGCCTGTGTAGGCCCCACTCCTCTGAATGCAGATCTGTGAAGGCCTCCTCACAGACAGTATATCTGCTGTCTTGACCATTGTCGCTGTCCCACAGTGTCTGTGACAAGCTTTTCACTGCTGCATTTTTGTCCTGTTGAATCCCTTCACTGCCCACACCACCAGCCTGTCATCTCTGTTTCCCAGAGTGATGTTTCCAACCCATAATTACTTACTTAAAATATTTATTGAATTGTTGAATTTATATACATTATATGAACCAAAATAATTTGGATACGAAAGAGTATTTATTGTGCACTTCATTTAGATGACAGCCTAAAATAAAATACGTGAAGCTCCCCAAAGATGAAAATGATCCTGTGACTTGAACATGGTTGATAGGGGTTTCCCTGGAAAGGGATGCAAGCTTCCCAGAATAATGTCATAACAGGGTGGTGGGTTACACAGGTGTATGCATGTGCCAAAGGTGCATGCCAAACATCGTTATTTTTATGGCCCTTAATATATGTAAATTTTGCTCTAATAAAACTGCCCCCAAGCCCCCCATTTGACTAGAAGAGGGACATGGGTGTGAATGCAGCTGTAGAGAAAGGGAGAATGTGAGAATGGTGACCATCAGTGAAGCTGGCGCCTGGAGCCCAGGAGCTTTTTAGATTTTTCTCCTTACTGCACATGTGATAAATTTCCCACAGCAAAATTTAAAGCAATTTTATTAAGTCTAGATTCTTTCTTAGTCCCTACATAAATGTCGTGGCCCACGCAGTCGAGGCTGCAGGAAACAGAGGGGACTATTTAGGCTAAAAATGGAAATTTTACTGAAGAACATTAAGTGCATTGAAAGGGGGAAATGTGGACGAAGGGGCAGAGGTGTGAGCCATTTTTATATTATTTTGTGTTTTCATTCCTTAGTAGTAACTCCCCTGTTATGCTTGTGGTTTGCCGTAGACACACATGCTTGGGTGGAGAAGGACCAGTGGTCCTGTCCTTGGACTGCCAGAGGTGGCCCAGAATGCCTTCCCTAATCACGGTTCTTTCTCTTGGACTGTTTCTTTGAATGCTTGCTTCCAGCTATTCCTCAAAACCCATGCAAAGCCGTTCATGCTTATGCATCTGTGCTCGGAGTGTGGTCCCAAAAAGACGAGGATCTCGTGCACTAATGAAATAGCCCCACAGATTGACCTTGTGGGCATGTTGTGTCATTGGCTGAGTATTGTGAGCAGACCCTTGTCTGGGTGATGTGACTGACATATCTCGTGGCTCATTCTTTGTTTCCCAGACAGCATCCAGAAGAATGACGTGCACTGACCAGTGACTCCTTGGAATGCCCTCACAGGCCCCAAGACAGCCAGAGCCCTCCGGCAAGGGATGGGCCCTGGTGAGTTCTGAAGTCTTATCATAATTCTATACACAACCAGGACAGAAGGAACTATGACCGATAAACTCTATAGTCCAGTCACTTCTGAGAAACCTTCTCTGCCTTCTTGTATTCAGCTGCCTAATATTGCTAACGTTCATGCTGGCATCTAGGTTTATGTAGCCTTGTGCTACTTTTAAAATTTCAGGCTTGTTATTTTTTAATGTGATATCTGTTCTTGAGGGTAGGGACCATCACTTAAAGAGCAATTTTTAATTAATATTTTGAGACCGTCAAATAGGCGTATAATATATCTTAGTCACATTCCCCTGCATTTCTCCGCCAGCTCCTTCGTCTCATCTCTATACTTTCCCTACTTTGCCCCCCACCTTTCTCTTATTTTTAAATAATTCACCTAGCCCAGTGTATGCTGCCTTTATGTTTATGGGTGTGAGGCCATCCAATGGTGAATGACTTAACTTATCAGGGCCACACCCTTAAAGATAACCAACTTTTCCTCCTGGAGGAGCCATCAACTGTCAGTGGCTCCTTAGCTAGGGTAAGGACTCTCCAGCCCCTCCCCAGTCCATGCTGGAGTACTGACTGACTTGTTCTTCTGTTGGTCTTATGGAGATCATCACAATTGCCTGAGCTCATGAGGACAGCAGTCCTGTCTAGAAAATGATGTTTTGGTCCAGTTCTCTTGACTTCTGGCGTTTTCTGTGATGAAGAAGGAGCCATCTTTATACAGTGTGTTCCACAGATTCGACAACAGTACTCAGTAAATAGGCATTCAGAATTTTTATTTTAGAAAACAATAGAGTTCTTTTTATAAATTATAAACTGATTGTATTTTTAAATTGGAATACATATAGTTCTGTTTATGTATAAAAAATATAAAGGTTGTTTTTTAAGGTACTGAATTAAATGTTTGGGGGATGTGTTCTTTCATGAAGAAAGTAGGAATAGATGTCTAAATGCAAATATATTTTTCAGCTATTTAATTTTGCAATTTATTCATCCAATGTGTTTCTTATTGAAGAGAACCTTGTCTACGCAATCAGCCCTCTGTATTCCTGGGTTCTGTTGGCACATACGTAAACAACTGTGGACAGAAAATTTTAAAGGAAATGGTTGCCTCAGTCCTGAACATGCAGAGACTTTCTATTGCCAAATATTCCCCAAATAATATAGTATCAAAGCATTCATATTGCATACAGCATTGTAAGTTGTCCAGAGGTGATTTCTACATGGGAGGATGTTGACTAGGTCCGTGCAAATGCTGTGCCGTTTTACAGGAGACTTGAGCACTGATGGCTTTTGCTCTTTGTAAATGATTCTGGAACTTGTGAGTTCGAGGCCAGCCTGGTCTACAAGAGCTAGTTCCAGGACAGGCTCCAAAATACAGAGAAAGCTGTCTCAAAAAGCCAAAAAGAAAAAAAAAAAAAGTCCTGGAAACGTCTTTGCACCTTTGACCTGCCGCACATAATTCAGATGCTGGTTGCCTGGAGGAGAAGCTTTTGTTCTGAAGGAGTTGCTGCGAGCTGAACTGGGGCAGGATTTGGAGAACCATCTCACTGACTCATTCATCAAAAATGAGCTAGGGATTTCATCTATGCATTACAAACCAGAATAAAAATGACCTCATGTAAATAGTATGGAATTTTTTTTTCCAATGAAAAATGATCCAATTTAGCAGTGCGGAGTGAAGTTGGCTTCCCGTGCTCTCTGCACAGAAAGGACTGCTTCCCTGGGTGACTGAGGCCCAGCACCACGGCCCATCAGAGGAGCCATTGAAAGCTACAGTACTGTGATTAAACAGGGAATTAGCCACAAACTGGCTGCTCGAATCCCACTGATAGACAACATTCACCTATCTACCAAAAGCGTTCTTTCCATGCAAGACTTAGCCATGAAAACAAGCACAAGCCTATGCCGTCAACTACGTGTATCATGAAGAGTGGTCAACTTCGGGTTTGCCCAATGTCATCTCTCTTTTCTTTGAGATTTTCTGGTTGGCTATGAAAACTATTATTTCAGATCCTTGCAATAATGCTTAGCTCAAAGGCAGTTATGAAAGAAAACGAGAGATCAGGGCCTCTTCTCCAAAGCCCACATTTTATTTAACCCTATGGGATTTTGTTGTGAATCAAGAGTTGTCATTCATTCGAATCATTGAGTCTGATTCACCAGACTCAAGTCAGGAGATGCTTAAAACGTACTGATGGGAAGGACAAGAATGTATTAAGAGCAATTTATCCTTTGTAAGAAAGAAAACCACCGCTAATGCAAAGCTTGACCAATGTGGAACTTAATAGTGCCATCTAGTGGCCATGTACCTCCATTCTTGCATTAAGGAAGGACAGTGGTTCATTTTCGTCTCAAACTCATGACTCAAGTCAATGGCTTATCACACACACCGATGGTAAACTCAGAAGGGTAATGGGTGAGAGACATCTTTTGTCTGCATTTTGCTTAAGGAGATGAAGTGAGTTAATATAAGGAACATCCGGGAAACATCTGTAGCTCATAAGATACAAAATTAAAATTTAAATGCTTCCAGGGCTCAGGCATATTCTGTATGGGTTCTCAATAAAAATGCCTTTTAAAATATTGAATAAGTGCTATAGCAGTTGGTTCTGGATTCTGTCATGAAATTCTGAGTACTGGTTTATTTTAACTATGAAGAATTGTACATTATATATTTCTTCCAATAAATATAAGCTGAAAAATAAACTTTGATATGGTGTGCACTGGTGGGTACAGAGGGTAGACAGGGGGCTTTACAGGGAGGGCCTTAGCTGGTGATTGAACCCAGGATTCCACAGTGTTGGGTAGGCAAGTGTTCGGGTTTTTGTTTTTTTTTCTAGCCCAAGAATGTTTTTAAAGGAACAATTCACTGTTCCCAAGACAACCTGAGGACACAGTTGGTGGAGTTAGAGGTCATTTGGGCACTTCTATGTCAAATTCAGATAGAAGGCATGTAACACTTGGTGTGCCAATAGTTGAAATTAGGAAGACATTTTCATGGTTATAAGTCTAACTTGCTTAGCTATAAGTAAGATTCCCCAGGCTGGGGAGATGGCGGGGCCAGGGAAGTCGTTGCTGTGCAGGCAGGAGAACCTGATCTCTCAGGCCCCAAAGAAAAAGAGCCGGGGTGCTGGCCCACACCTGCAGTCCTCTGCTGGGGAAGCAGAGACAGGAGCATCCCTGAGGCTTGCTGGCCAACCTGCCTAGAATTACCAAGGGCTAGGTTCAGTGAGGGAACTCTTCTACAAAACTAAGGGGGCATGATGGAGGAAGACATCCAACATCTACTTCTGCCTCCCACCCCCAGCCCCTACATGCACATTCACACAAACATACCATGTCATACACACCATACACACATGAACACACACATACACATATGCACACAAACCACACACACGCATGCGTGTGTTCGCACATAAACATGCCACATCGCACACACCATACACACATGAACACGTAACACACACAAAGACATCATACACACATCAATCACATGCACACGTATATATGTGTAACACACACATACACACACACACATATATATCTAAATATATCTCTAAATATATATATTTAGAGAGAGAGAAAGGGTTTATAGCCACACAAAATAATATTCAATGTGAATTTATAACTTTATCTCTTTTCAAATATTTTTATATTTGGTGTGTATGAGTCTACAAATTAGTCTATTAGATGTCACTACAATGATAAAGGGTCTGAAAAGACAATGTAAATATTCAGGTGTGTGCACGTGTGTGTGTGTTTAATTGTGCACATGTGCACATGCTTATGAGTTGAGACCAAAGGCTGGTGTCCAATATCTCCCTAGCTCTCAGTTAGTTAGTTAGTTAACAGTGTTAGCTCTCACTTGTTAAACCTGCCAGATTCTGCTAGTTCAGCAGCTTGCCTGAGGAACTCCACCTCCCATACACGGATTACTGGGGGCCTCCAGGTTCTCCCAGTTTTCTACGGGTTCTGTGGAATCAGAGCACCTTTCCTAAGCTCACCTGCCTGCACATTATCTGCTGAGCCGTCTCCCCAGCCCATTACATTTATTTCTTTAGGATCAATTCTCCCGTTCCCGTTTCCTCAGAAAGAAAGAAAATGTCGTCGTTTAAATATTCCTACAAAAGCACAGTGAGAGACGTCAAGATAATACAGTGCTCATTTCTGAACGAGCCGCACTTCTAAGCCCCGTTGTCTGCAAGGAAGTTAGCTAAAATTACATGGCCCTTCGAGAAGACTAAGGTCTCAGAGCTGAAGTAGGGTGGCTGTTAATAACAGATACAATTTCCCTAACAGAGTCGCGAATTCCTTCAGGGCAAGCTTTCTTTTCTCTATGCTACCTGTTATCCAGTGTCCCTCGGGATGTGTTTGTGACCAGGGACAGAGGTTAGTCAACTGCTGGAGTAGGAGGAAGGTTAGCTCACAATCTCTCCAAGCCCAGACCCAGAATCGGACCAGGTTGTTCCTTCCACGTCACACAGCCCCAATTCTGCCCTTTGGGTTTGACTGCGTCCCTTTCTGCTGCTCCTTAGTAGATCTTTTCCCACCAAAGCCCACACAGCCGGATCAGGTCTACACTGGGTATTTTCAGCTTAGTTTCAGCGGCTGCCCTGAGTTCCTTCACCAGCATCAGAGCCATTCCTGTCACGGACTTGGGTTGAAGTCTTCGTTTCCTTGTTTCATGTTTTAATCTGCTTTGGTTTGCCTTCTCATTGGGCAGCCCAATAAAACGATGTGAAAAGTATGTTTTTTCCAGATCAAGGGCATTAATATCTCAGTCCTGTGCACCCCCCCCCCATCTCTTCCCCGGTCTTGTGATCTCTGGGCTCCATATTTTTTGGACAGTGGAGCCACAGGATGGAGGAGGATGCTCACCCACCTGGTGTCCAGGAGCAGTAAATGTTATGCTAATCTACAGAGGTGTCAGGATTCTTTAGAGTTACAACATTCCGTGTTAGTAAGTTTCAATCCCTGTGACACAATGCTCAGAAATACCTTAAGGCAGGAAGGATTACTTTGACTCAAAGTTTCAGATGGCTCGCTCCAAGTTTTGCTACCTCCATTACTTTGGGCCTGAAATGAGGCAAGAACATCTTGGGATCGGGGGTAGGTAGAGGAAGAAGTTTTACTCATGATATCCCGAAAGTAAAAGGAAAGAGAAAAAGGCTAGTAAAGATGCATACTCCAAAGACATGCCTCGGGTGACCTACTTCCTCCCAACAGGCCCCAATGTCTATTCAAATTTTCAATCCATGAATGGGTTAATCTATTGATAAGAGCAGAGTCTTCTCCTCTTACTGTATTCATTTCCACCTCTGAACACTGCCTTTTAGGGGAAAAGTCTCATCCAAGCTATAACACTTACCTCAATAAAATACTTGTCAAGGCTCAAACTCATATGAAGAAAAATCCAGAACACTCCCAAGAGACACAAAGAAAACTCACATAGAAATCTACATTTTTCAGAAACACTGTCAGGAGTGGAGAGTTAAGAATAAGGATAATGAGGGGCTGGAGAGATGGCTCAGCAGTTTTGGACAGCAGTGCTGGCTGTTTTTCCAGAGGATTCAGCCTCAATTGCCAACACCTACGTGAGCTCACAATTGTTTGTAACTCCAGTTCCAGGGGATCTGAGGCCCTCTTCTGGCCTCAGCAGGCACCAGGCATGCATATGGTACCCAGACATACACACACACAAAACATCCATATACTAATAAAAATAAATAAATTCTTTCTCAAAGTGTAAAGATGATGGATTGCAGGAAAGAAGACTCATTAGTTTCTCCTTCTTTTTCCATATAGGGGTAAGTAGATTCTAAAGCCAAGATAGGAAGGAAAATGGTTAATTTCATATCTCACACCCGAGTCTGGGACAAAGTGTAATTGATCACATAATTAAAGTGTAGTACCATATGGTAATGACACTATTAAAATAAATAATAATCATCATTTAGAATAAAATACTGGCCAGGTGATGTGGGTGTATGCTGTGATTACCATTAATAAATAAAGAAACTGCTTTGGGCCTATAGCAGAGCTATAGGGGAACAGAGCTAGGTCGGGAAAACTAAAGTGAATGCTGGGAGAAAGAAGGGCGGAGTCAGGGAGAAGCCATGTAGTCCCACTAGAGACAGATGCCAGAACTTTAGCTGGTAAGCCACAGCCTCGTGACAATACACAGATTAATAGAAATGTGTTAAATTAATATTTTAAAATTATCCAATAAGGAGCTAGAGCTAGTAGGCCAAGCAGTGATTTAAGTAGTACAGTTTCTGTGTGGTTATTTTGGTTCTGGGCGGCCAGGATGAACAAGCTGCCTCCTCCTACAGCCAGGAGCATAGCACACACCTTTATCATAGCGTTTAGACACAGACAGGCAGACCTCTCAGGTTCAAGGCCATAGTGAGACCATTTCTTTAAAAAAAATTAGAATAACATACCGTGGAAACTCTGTTCAGCTGTGACATGAAACCTAGGATTATCGAAGAAAAGTCGATGAGTTGGTTACTTAAAAATAAAGAGGAACATGCAAAGTCAAAAGACAAGTGCCAAATTGGGAAGCTCAAGTTTCCAAAGACTAATTTCATGGCTGCATGTCCACTTGTGAGGCTGTAGCAGGACACTGTGGCTGGGTATTCCATGGCAAATAGAAACTTCGTGGCTCACAGTTTTGGATCCCGGAAGATCAAGGCCTTCTCACCTGGGAAAAGACTTCTTCATCCTTGTGCGATGAAGTGATGGAAGGCAGAAGGGACCACACGTGCCCTTTAGATTCACCTCAAGCTATTCTTACTCATGAGGGCGAAGCGCTTAGTGCCTGATCATGTCATAATGGTCTTGTTTCTTTATCGGTAATGTGTGTGTGTGTGTGTGTGCGTGCATGCGCGTGGGTGCACAGGTAACCATAGAGATCAGAAGACAGTGTCAATCCTTTGGAGAGGGAGTTACAGCTGATTGTGAGCCACATGAGCGCTAGGACCAAAACTCCAGTCCTCTGTAAGAGCCGTAGCATTCATAACTGCTGTGCCTTTGCAATTGCAATTAAATTTCAACCTGGGTCTGGGAGGAGATTACCATTCAGTCCATACCACTGTCCAACAGGCTCCTGAAGATGTGTGAGGAAAAGGTCAGGGAACTATCCTACTGAGCTTTCTACTGCTGTGATAAACGTCATCACCAAAAGCAGCTTGGAGAGGGAAAGGTTTGTTTTGTTTACACTTCCAGGGAACAGTCCATCCCCAAGGGGAAGTCAGAACGGGAACTCAAGCAGGGCATGAGCCTGGAAGCAGGAACTGGAGAGAAACCTTGGGGAGTGTTGTTTACTAACTTGCTATTTATGGCTTGCTCAGTCTGCTTTTTTATATCTACCAGGACCACCTGCCCAGGGGTGGTATTGCCCACAGTGGTCTGCGCCTGCCAACATTCATCATTAATTAAGAAAATGATGCCATAAACGTGCCCACAGACCAGTGATATAGATAATTCCTTGACCGAGGTTCTCTCTTCCCAGCACAAGTGACTTAACAGTTAAGAACACGTACTGCTCTTGCAGAGGACCCTAGGTCAGTTCCTAGTGCCCACGCCAGGCAGCTCACAGCTGCTTGTAACTCAAGTTCCAGGAAATCCAGCACCCTGAAGTTCCCTAGGGCAACTGCACACACACACACCATACACACCACACACACACACACACACACACCTTACAACACACACAACACACTCACCACACTTATTGTACACACACAGCACACATACACACCACATACATCATATACACACACCACATACACACACACCACATACATCACACCACACCACACACACACCACATATGCACACCAAAAAACATCCCCCCACACACTTTATAAAACACAAACTTGAAAGAAAAGACCAATAATCTAAGAGAAAGTGTGCAAAGCATAAGAACAGAAAAAAAAAAAAGGAAGCTATATAGCTCCTCAGAGATAAGTCGTGCTTGGCCTCACTCTAAATGAGAGCTTGCCACACTGAAACTAGAAAAGGCTGTCATTTCTACCTGGCAAAGCTCTCACGCGGGACAGCACTCTGTGTTATAAGACGCGGGAAAATAAAGCAGTCAGACTGCTTGCGTACTGTAAAGCGGTGCCAGGCTTTACAGGGCACAGTTAGCTAAGATCCATAAAAGTTATCAGGCAAATGCCCTCTGGAGGCAATTCCCCTTTTAGGAATTTATTCATAGTATAGATATATTTGTGAGTCTCATCTTGACAGCAAAGACAGTAGAAAAGCCGGACTTCGGCCAATAGGCGGTAGTTTAAATAATGTTGCCACAGTCAGTGATAGTCTGTGTAACTGCAAAACTAAAAACAAAACAGAGGTGTTCCATTCATTTTTACGGTATATTGTGGAGCACGGGCACAATTCTTATCATAATTCATCCTTCTGATTAATTTACAAAGTAGCAGCTTTCTTTATGCATCTCATACATACTTTGATATGGTGGACTCACCCCCATGGTTGTTTCTTTTTCTTTTCGCCTCCCTTTCCTCAATGTCTCCCTGTAACTCCCCCGTCCACTTCTATATTACACGTGCTCTATTTCCTCCTAAGCCTCTCCCTCCTTCTTCCATATCCGGAGTCACTTTCTAGTTTCCTGGACTTTATGAACATTCACTCCACCTAGATCTACCCACTTAACACTTACAGCTAGAGTCTGCTTATAAGAAAGAACGTGTTGTGTCTGTCTTCTGAATCTGAGACGCCCTCTTGATACAATGTTTTCCAATTCTGCCCATTTCCCAGAGATTGTATTCTTCGTTACAACTCACATACCCCATGTCTATGGTCCCTCTAATGTTATTTCCTTGCTATTGGGAACGGTGCAGCAATGAACAGGGTGTGCCTCCTGTCTTTGTTATTTCTTAATCTCTGCTTCGTTTATATTTGGCTTCTTGCTTCTCTGGAGCTCTGCGGTGCATCGTTAGGTTATTTGCTTGCGATCCCTCTGATTTTTGAGTGTGAGCGAGCACTTAGGGCTACAAACTTCCCTAGTGGGACTCACCTTGGCTGTATCCCTGTGGTCCTGGCAGGTTGGACCCCTGTTTTCCATTTGAGTTTAGGAAACGTTTCATGTATGTCTTCCCTATTTCCGGGGCTATTTTTCTTTAAGAAAGAATTTTATATATGCAGAAAAGGGTTTTGTAATGAATAAAAACATTTTTGTATGAATAAAAGTAACTGTAGCTGCTCACAGGAAGAGAACTAAACAAAGATGAGAGAATAGCCCTCATTTGAGTCCCTCAAATTTTAAGTCAAGTAATATATCGTCTATCTAAAGAGACAGCTAAAGAAAATTAGAGAAGTATGGGGCGTTCATAGTCTACCATTCAGTGTTGCTAATTATGCAGTTTATGGGTAGTATGTATGAGGGGTGTCTGTGGAGTCCAGCCTCTGTGTGAGGGGTGTCTGTGGAGTCCAGCCTCTCTGTGAGGGGTGTCTGTGGAGTCCTGCCTCTGCATGAGGGGTGTCTGTGGAGTCCAGCCTTTGTATGAGGGGTGTCTGTAGAGTCCAGCCTCTATGTGAGGGGTGTCTGTGGAATCCAGCCTCTGTGTGAGGGGTGTCTGTGGAATCCAGCCTCTGTGTGAGGGATGTCTGTGGAGTTCAGTCTCTCTACAAGGGGTATCTGTAGAGTCCAGCCTCTGTGTGAGGGATGTCTGTGGAGTCCAGCCTCTCTACAAGGGGTGTCTGTGGAGTCCAGCCTCTGTATGAGGGGTGTCTGTGGAGTCCAGCCTCTGTATGAGGGGTGTCTGTAGAGTCCAGCCTCTGTGTGAGGGGTGTCTGTGGAATCCAGCCTCTGTGTGAAGGGTGTCTGTGGAGTCCAGCCTCCGTTTGAGGGGTGTCTGTAGAGTTCAGCCTCTGTGTGAGGGGTGTCTGTGGAGTATAGCCTCTCTGTGAGGGATGTCTGTGGAGTCTAGCCTCTCTACAAGGGGTGTCTGTGGAGTCCAGCCTCTCTGTGAGGGATATCTGTGGAGTCCAGCCTCTGTGTGAGGGGTGTCTGTGGAGTCCAGCCTCTGTGTGAGGGATGTCTGTGGAGTCCAGCCTCTGTATGAGGGGTGTCTGTGGAGTCCAGCCTCTGTGTGAGGGGTGTCTGTGGAATCCAGCCTCTGTGTGAGGGATGTCTGTGGAGTTCAGTCTCTCTACAAGGGGTGTCTGTGGAGTCAAGCCTCTCTGTGAGGGATGTCTGTGGAGTCCAGCCTCTCTACAAGGGGTGTCTGTGGAGTACAGTCTCTGTGAGGGATGTCTGTGGAGTTCAGCCTCTCTATGAGGGGTGTCTGTGGAGTCCAGCCTCTGTGTGAGGAGTGTCTGTGGAGTCCAGCCTCTGTGTGAGGAGTGTCTGTGGAGTCCAGCCTCTGTGTGAGGGTCTGTGGAGTCTAACCTCTGGGAAGGTTTACAGATTCTGCTTCCACTGTGGGTAGATACAGTGCCCTGTGCTCTGTGTGACACGGGAGTGGATTTGGGCTTCTCTTTGCTGAGGTAGCATTATTCTGATGCAGGGACAGAAGCCACAACTGGTGAGCATTAAGAGAACAACAAGCCTTCTAGCTGCTGATGGACCAAACTCACATGCTTACCCCCGTCCCTCCTAAGACCTACTGCGATGACCAAAGTGATGTCAAGGGGCCAGCGGAAGCCCAATGCCACCTTGGAGGTCTTGGAAGGTTTTTAAAAGAGATCAGAAGAGACAAAACTTCTTAAAGAAATAAAGCAGATGGGGGCAGGTTGGTGGCAGGTCTAGAATTTGGGTCTGGATTAAATCTGCCAGCAATGATCCAGAATAAAAGAGGGAAATGTGTTAAATGTGGTGTTCAGGATGGGTCCTGGGGCTGGGGCTAGAGTCAGCGCCTTGAGCTGATAGTTGTTCTGGGGGACAAGGAGGATACATAGGGAGACGGCAAGTGACAGCAGAACCTTCACCCTGACCGTCACCTGGTCCCCTGAAATGCAGAGACGCAATCAGGGCTGGAAACTTAAGCACAGTTTCTTCACTAAAAAGACAAGTGATCATGTTGCGTAGAGAATCGGGCTGACTAGTCAGAGACCCGAAAGGATGGATAATGAAGTGCTTCTAGAACGCAGTCAAAGCAAGATGCAGAGAAAAGCCTCAGCATTTATAATGACTGTGACTTATGGCTTCCGCAGTACTTGGGTTCAAATCCTACCTGATTTCTATTGTTGGATAGAGGACATAAAATATTCAAGTCTTCTGCTTCTTCAGCTTTGTCTGGGAACAAGCAGAGGGCTCCCTCCTAGGACAGGTTGGAGCATCATGTGAGATAATGGATAAACCGCCGAGAACAGACGAGACACAGGGCGCAGAGCTACTTCACTACTTTGTATGACTAACAGACCATTGGGCATATGAAAAATAAGTTAAAACCACAGCTATTTATACAGATATTCATAAAATAGAATGCCGAAGAAAGGTAGAAAATGATAGCAAAAGAGCCATCTATTTATAAAAAAAAAGAAAGACAAAAACCAAAAACAGTGAACTCAGAAAACCAATTCAAAACCCAAATTATTGGATTTTATATTTATAAATAAAAGCATGAAGACAATACAATGGTCATGCACCTTTATGACTGAACAGCATGTTAATTAAATATATACATAGCAATTCAATATTCAAGGCAATAGGCAAAATTAAAGAATTTAACAACGCTCAGAAAAGGACTAAGAAGATAAAAATAGGCGAAAGAGGTTTTAAATATTGTGATCAGAAGTTTGACTCAATAGTAGCATAGGTATTTTTTAACGCAATATGAGTACAGAACATTCTAAGTACAAACGAAATATCTACAGGAATTGGCACAGTATCAAATCAGAAAGCCCGTATTTCTTTCCAAATGTGGAAAACATTCCGTCTATTTCTCTAATCACAGTGCAATAGTAGCAGACATGAGAAATAACACAGAATAGAAATGAAACGAAAATGGTGGAAAAGCAAGCAAGCTAATGCAAAATGCACTTTGGAATAAAAACAAAGCAGAGACTCCTTCCCTCGTGAGTGACACAGGAAGTCACAGGTGGTCTTGCCCACAGAAGAGTGTGTCCAAGAGTGAGAAGACAAAGAAAAAGATATGGATTCTAAAAGCCAGAAGGCAACTCCAAACAGAGAGCAGCCAGGCATGGTGCCACATGACCAGAATCCCAGCTTTAGGGAGGATCAAAGTTATCCCAAATGCTTAGCAAGATAGAGGCCAGCCTGCACTATATATGACTGTGTCTTTAAAAAAGGAACAACAGATAAAAGTCAAAGGGTAAACAATAGAATTTGATAAGTCCCAACTCAAGTTATTTGAAAATATCTAAGAAAACTGACAAACCATTGGTCATCCAGTTAGGTCATCCAGAAACAAAAACAAACAAACAAAAATCCCAAAACTATAACTATAAAGAAAGAAGGAACTTTCAAATTGTAGCTGATCCCGTAAAAACAGATGTGAAAACCTGGGAGAACTGAGTATTTGTAAGAAGTATCAATTATCTCTTTTAGAGCATTAAGACCAAATTCTTAACCTCTCTGTTAAGGAAACTGAAAAGCCCTCAGCGACCCCACCCAGAAACAGTACCAGGTTCAGGCCGTACCTGGAGTGAGGCTCCTAAACTTGCAGGGTCCTGGTGACTCTGACCTCCGAATTCTCAGGATAGTTGGGCAGATGAGATATTCCCTTCTCATCCCCAAGCCTAGCAAAATCCTGACACCCAAACTCATTTGAATGAGAAGTATCTGAGGTAATGCATATGCTAATCAGCTTGATTTAACGATTCCATAGAATACATATTTCAAAAAACATGTTATGCAATGTCGATATGCAAATCTTGTCACTTTAAATAAGTCAAAAGGAGACTCAATTACAGGGAATGGCGGAGTCTGAAGGTGAATGTATTCAAAACGCTCATTCAGTCCTAGAATGCCTAGTAGGCACATACTGGGTTCAGTCCCTGAAAACGCATGTAAGCCAAAACCAGACCACATCTCAGGACAGCTTAACACCTTTTTTAGTAAGTATGTTAGTAGATTGATCAACTATGTTATACTTTAAAAAAAAAACTAATAATCTTGCTGACCCCGCGACTCTGCTGGAGCAGGCCTGAGTCAGCTACCTCAGCTGGAGCATGCCCGAGGCAGTAACCTCCAGAGGAATAAGCTTGAGCCTTTGACCTCCACAGAGGCTGGCCTGAGACAACAACCTCCACAGGAGCAGGCCTGAACCAGAGACCTCTGTGGGACTGGGCCCAAGCTAGGGACTTCTACAGGAGCAATCCCAAGCCAGGGACATCTACTGGAACAGGTCTGAGCCAGTGATGGCCACAGGATAAGGTTCAAAGGAGAGACCACCGAGGGAACAGACCCAAGCCAGAGACCTCTGTGGGACCAGGAGTGAGTCAGGGACCTCTGGGGGAGCAGGCCTGAGACAGCAACCTCTGTCAGAGCAGACCCAAGGCTGTGACCTCAGCAGGAGCAGCCTCAAGCAAACAACCTCTGTGGGAGCAGGTCTGAACAACCCCCAGTATTGCAGAGCAACCCCCAAGAGTGCTGAGCGACCTCCAGAAACACCAAGTGACATCCAGAGTGACTAAAACTGTGACCCTAGCTGCACCACAGGGAACAACCATTTGAGCCTTGGAGCCACTGACACCTGGAAGATTGATCACCATAGACACAACCCCAACTACACCAATCAGAGGAAAAGATGGGTAGACACGGTAAGAACACACTCAATGCCACAAAGAGCAACACAACACCAATAAAAACAAGTGGCCATACAACAGCAAGACTTGGACAACTAAATATAGATGAAGCAAAAGAAAATGAGCTAAAAATAATTTTAGGAGAATGTTTGAGGCTCTAAAAGAGTAAATGAAAAATTCCGTCAAAGAAATGGAGAAAAAGACAAACAAAAAAATTGGAAGAAATCAATAAATCCTTTAGAGACAATCAAGAAAAAAAGCAAGCAAACAGGTGAAAGAAACTATTCAAGACTTGAAAACCAAAATAGAGATAATAAAGAAAACACAAACCAAGAGAATTATAGAAACAGAAATTATGAGAAAACGATCAGGAACTACAAATGCAAACATAAGCAGCAGAACACAGGAGATGGAAGAGAGAATCTCAAACGCTGAAGATACAACAGAAGAAATAGACTCTCATCTGTCAAAGAAAACATTAAATCAAACAAGAGCTTAACCAAAAATATCCAGGAAATATGGAATACCATGGAAAGACCAAACCTAAGAGTAATAGGGAGAGAAGAAGGAGAAATCCAACACAAAAGAACAGAAAATATATCTAACAAAATCATAGAAGAAAACTTTCCCAACCTAAATAAAGATGCATATGAAGATACAAGAATGCATCTGAAGATACAAAAAGCTTACAGAACACCAAATAGACTGGATCAAAAAAAAAGTTCCTCACTACATAATAGTCAAAACATTAAACATACAGAATAAAGAAAGAATATTAAGAGCTGCAAAGAAAAAAGGCCAAGTAACATATAAAGGTAGACCTATCAGAATTACACCTGACTTCTCAATGGAAACAATGAAAGCCAGAAGGTCCTGGTCAAGCATTAAGCATTAAGAGACCACGGATGCCAGCCCAAACTACTATGCCCAGCAAAACTTTCAATCACTATAGACAGACAAAACAAGATATTCCATGACAGAACCAGATTTAACCAATACCTAGCCACAAACCCAGCCCTACACAAAGTACTACAAGGAAAACTCCAACTGAAGGAATTTAGCTACATCAACAAAAACACAGGCAATAGATGAATAGATGATCTCACAGCAACAAATCCCAAAGAAGGGAAACACATACACACACACACACACACACACACACACACACACACACACACACACACACATTACCAACAATGAAAATTAAAATAACAAGAGCTAGCAATCACTGGTCATTAATATCCCTTAATATAAATGGACTCAACTCACCTATAAAAAGACATGGGCTAACAGGTTAGATGTGAAAACAGAATCCATCCTTCTGCTGCATACAAGAAACACATTTCAACCTCAAAGACAGACATCTCCTCAGAGTAAAGGGTTGGGAAAATTTTTTCCAATCAAATATGAACATAAGAAACAAGCCTGTGTAGCTATCCTAATACCTAACAAAATATACTTCAAACTAAAATCAATCAAAAGAGACAAAGAAGGACATTCCATATTAGTCACAGAAAAAATTCATCAAGAGGAAATTTCAATACCGAACATCTATTCCCCAAATATAAAGGCACCTTTGTATGCAAAAGAAACACTACTAAAGTTTACATCATACCTTAAACCCCACACACTAATAGTGGGAGACTTCAACACCCCACTTTCACCACTGGACAGGTCTGTCAGAAAATTAACAAAGAAATAAGGGAACTAACAGATGTTATGACTCAAATGGACTTAACAGACATTTATAGAACATTCCATTTACACATAAAAGAATATACTCAGTACTTCATGGAACCTTCTCAAAATTTGACCACATATTAGATAACAAAGCAAACCTCAACAGATTAAAAAAAATTAGAATAACCCCATGTATCTTATCAGATCACCATGGCCTAAAATTAGAATTCAACCACAACACTAATTTCTTAAAGTCCACAAACACATGGAAATTAAACAATGCTCACCTGAATCATCAATAGGTCAAGGAAAAAAATAAATGGAGAAATTAAAGACTTCCTAAAATTCAATAAAAATGACCACACAACATACCCAAATTTATGGGACACAATGAAAGCAGTGTTAAGAACATTCATAGCACTAAATGCTTATACAAAGAAGCTGGGAAAATCCTACACTAGTGAATTAACAGAACATTTGAAATCTCTAGTACAAAAAAGCAAACTCACCCAGGAGAACTAGATAGCAGTAAATAATCAAATTGAGAGCTGAAATCAACAAAATATAAACAAAGAAAGCAATACAAACAATCAGCGACAAAAGAGTTGGTTCTTTGAGAAAATCAACAAAGTAGACAAAACTTTATCCTAACTAACACAAAGACACAGAGAGAATATCCAAATTAACAAAATCAGAAATGAAAAGGGGGACATAACAACAGACAAGGAGGAAATCCAGAGAATCATTAGGTCATATTTCAAAAAACTGTTACTCCACAAAATTGGAAAACTTAAAGGAAATTGACAATTTTCTGGATAAATATCACTTACCAAAATTAATTCAAGACCAGATAAGCAAATTAAATAGACTTATAACTGCTAAAGGAATAGAAACAGTCATCAAAAGTCTCCCAACAAAAAAAAAAGTACAGAACCAGATGGTTTCAGCACAGAATTCTACAAGATTTTCAAAGAAGAGCTAATACCAATACTCCCCAAATTATTCCACACAATAGAAACAGAAGGAACATTGCTAAACTTTTTTATGAGGTTACAATTACCCTGATACCCAAATCACACAAAAACATTACTAAGAAATAGAATTACAGACCAGTCTCACTCATAAACACTGATGCAAAAATGCTCAATAAAATACTGGCAAATCAAATCCAAGAACACATCAGAAAAAAATTATCCACCTTGATAAAGTCAGCTTCATCCCAGAGATGCAGAGATGGTTGAACATATGAAAATCTGTCAATGTAATCTATTATATAAACAAGCTTAAAAAAAAACACATATGATCATCTGATTGGATGCTGAAAACCCCTTCGACAAAATAAAACATCCGTTCATGGAGAAAACAGAGATACAAGGAACATACCTAAACATAATAAAGGCAATATACAGCAAGTCAAAGACCAACATCAAACTAAATGGAGAGAAACCCAAAGCAATTCTACTGAAATCAAGAACAAGACAAGGTTGTTCACTCTGTCCATATCTATCCCCTACTATAGCAAGATTTTTTTTCCACTGAGTTTTTTGTTTGTTTGTTTTTGTTTTTTGAAACAGGGTTTTTCTGTGTATCTCTTTCTCTCCTGGAACTCACTCTTTAGACCAGGCTGACCTCAAACTCACAGAGATCTGCCTGCCTCTGCCTCCTTAAATGCTGTGATTGAAAGAAAGCATGCATCACTATTACCCAACTTCCACTGAGTTTTTTTCATATAATATTTGCTGTAATTTTTTAAAAGCATTCTCTATTTTATCTAGTAGTACTTTTTAAACCAAAAATGAGGTTCATATCAGCAATTGATAATTTCTTTCTCTGTGGGACCAGAGACTTTCGGTATTCAATTCCTGTCCTACATGTTTGACCTTGGTGATTAGCTTGAAAGCCACATATAATCGATGTGAGCAGATTATACCCTATAAACATTGCAAAACAGACTATATGAAGAATTCAGTATTTTGATATATTTTATTTTATTAAACCTCTGCTGGAGACCTTGTTCAGTTTTTTTTTAAACAATTTATGTATTTATTTTTTAGGTGTATGTGCTCTGTCTGCATGTTCTATAATGGGATCTGATGCCCTCTTCTGGCCTGCATGTGAACAATATTCTGTCTTTGTGTATGCCTGCAGGCCAGAAGAGGGCACCAGACCTCATTACAGATGGTTGTGAGCCACCATGTGATTGCTGGGAACTGAACTCAAGACCTTTGGAAGGGCAGCCTGTCCTCTTAACCACTGAGCTATCACTCCAGCCCATCTTGTTTGTTTTTTTTAAACAAACATGTAGCCTGTCTCCTTTGTTCTTCATATAGCTCCAGAAGCTAGGGGTGTGTCAGTAAATGAAACCAGCTGTCCTCAGGGAGACATCATTCTATTGCGAGAAGACACACAGAGCACACACAAGACACATATCTGTGAGATTAAACCCATGAAAGCAACACGATGATAGCTGGATGAGACTAAAAGTTGGGTTGGCTCATAGACAGGCACTGCCTTCCATGTCTGCCCATGGCCTAGCCAGAGAACACCATCCCAGGCCTCTTGTGCTCTAGAAATGCAAGGCAGATTCTTTTTCCATTTGTGTGTGTGCAGGGAGGTAGTGTTAAGTAGCTCGGGGAAGAGAGAGAAAAATAAGACAGAAAGGAGTCCTGTGTATCCCAAGGAGCCTCAGACAGAGTGCAGAAACAGAGAAGGACGTGTGTGTACCACATGAGTGTGAGTGCTGGTACAGGTGCCACACTGTTCACCTGACATCAATTCTGAAGGTGGTTTCTCTCCTACTATAGACGTCTTGGGATTGGATGCAACCATATTGTTGACCCAATTTGTTTTTTTCTTTCTCTTTCTCTCTCTCTCTCTCTCTCTCTCTCTCTCTCTCTCTCTCTCTCTCCTTCCTTCCTTCCTTCTTTCTTTCTTTTTTTTTTTGAGACAGGGTTTCTATGTGTAGTCCTGGTTGTCCTGGAACTCATTCTGTAGACAAGGCTGACTTCAAATTCAGAGATCTTCCTGTCTCTGCCTCCTGTGTGTTAGGATTCAAGGCATGAACCACCACTGCCCAACATTTGTTGGCCAGACTTCTAAGGAAAAAAAAATACAAATAAAGTATTTTAAAGAAAATCACAAAGTTCTTGCCCTAGTTGAGCTCTTATCCTCAGAAAGAATAAGGGGTGTGTGCTGTCACCATAGCCTTTAAGTTTGTGGCCTATTATACTATAAATGCCAATGTAAAACACGTGATCCCCCTCTCTTCCAGCCGCATGATTCGGTTCTGGTTGCCTGTTTGTGCAGAGGACTGTGATCTGTGAGTCTA